>NC_090265.1:770879549-772124549 GCF_040414725.1 Anabrus simplex
TTAACATGCATTAGGAATCACCTTATTTATTTCTCTGCCATTATTTATACATTTTCCTCGCCTTTTACGTCTTCTCAATGACCATATTTCAGTACACAAGAACATTTTCAGATGCTATCTATGGTAGATTCAGAGAAAATAAGCATTTGTTATGCTTTCAGATATCCTATATTTGTCATGTCATTGTGAAAACCAGATCTTTACCTGTATAAAAATTCATCTAAGAATACTCCTATGTCAAAAATTTCAGATCCCTGCTTGCCATAGATTTGGCAGAGAATCTTGCACACACGCTCTCTCCCTCCCACTCTCTCTCTTCCTTTTAAGCTTGTTTCGTTGAGGTCCCTTGGACCAACTCTGGCGAGCTTTCTTCTTTGCCCAGTATTCCTTCATCTTTGCGCTGTGTGTTGCTTTCCTTTCCCTAAGTCCACTTCACTCCCACTCCAGGATGCAGTGTTTTAGCTGTCAGTGACGTTAGAGTGTCGGATGTTCTGATCAGCATTCTAAATTTATCCCTGTTGAATATATCTTTGGGGTCAACTTTTTAAAATTCTAGGTCTTTTCAAACCAGTTTCATCCATTTAGCATTTGTCCCCTTCCCTCTAGAAAGGGTGTTGAAGATTCTTGAGGTCAGTCTCTTATTGTCCATTCTTGAGGTCAGTCTCTTGTTGTCCATTCTTACTATGTGACTGTAGAAGATGTCTCCTTCTTCTCATGGCTGATGTTATACTCTCTAAATGTTGGTTAAGCTTGTTATTATGCCTTATTCTGTATTCACCTCCTTCTTTAATGACGCCCATGATTTTTCTCAGGATCTTTCGTTCTTTCAGTTCTGAATTCCTGAGTTGTCTCTTTTTGACCATGTTCAAGCATTCTAAGGCACACAGTATGGAAGGTCGTACTACAGTTTCATAGTGTCAAAGTTTGAGGTGAAAGGAAAGGGATTTGGACTTGTAAACATTCTTACAGAGATGGAAACCTATCTCCAGTTTGATACACCTGGCTTTCATGGCTAGATCCTCACTAACATTCAAAGTTATCCATTCTCCAAGATATCTGTAGGAGTTAGTCTTCTTGATCACTGTATCCCCATATGGGACTGAGTTGGGTACATCTCAGATGTTAGTAATGAACTCCATTTTGTTAATGGCAATCCTTAACTCCACTCTAGCTGCTATTTGACTGAGGGAGGAGATTTGGTGTGTAGCTTCCTCCATACTTGATGCTAGGAGTGTGAGGTCATCTGCCAGGCAATTGATGTCTAACTTGTCTTTCTTGAAACCAATTGTCAACCCCGAGTTGTCTGGTAGAGTTTTTGTCCATTGACGAAAGGCACTCTCTAGCATGTAGTTGAAGGAATACAGGATAAACCATCCCCTTACCTAATGCGTGTTCTGATAACAAAGCTTTTGGATAGTTCCCTCTGAAATTTACCTTTGACTTGGTGTTTGTCAAAGTAGCATTTATGAGATTCAGGGTCTTATTATCTAACCTCAATTCAGCAAGGGTCTGAAAGAGATTGTGTCTCTGTGGAATCATAAGCTTTCTGGAAGTCAACAAAAATTGCCAGAAAGGGTGAAGAGTTCATATTCTTGTGAGGATAGTTTTGAGGTTCAGGATCTGTTCTGCACATGATCATGATTGTCTCCTTTTTTGTCTTCCTTTAATTATTGTAGATGGAAACAGGATAATTTTTTCAGTATGTAAACTGCTTCATTTGGAGTAGAAAAATACAAAACACCCACTGTGTACAGTGATAGGAGTAATGAAAGTAGGAGGCAACAACAGGACTAAACAGGAAGCCAGGTACCAGAAGACCCACTAAAATGCTGGATGGATAACTGTACATCATCTCAGAAACAGAATAGCATGTATGTTGTAAAGAAACACGCTTTTAGGGTAAGACGCGAGGAAGAAGATTGAAAGAGGAATGCATTACAAACAGAACAATCTTACAATAGTATAGACACTTGAGGGAAGTGAATGAAGACAAATACCAAGAAAGATGTTTGAGGATAGAACAAGACACAATGTTAATAGCAGAGGAATACAGAGGAAACTGAAGAAGGATAATAGAAGAGATGAGAATGTGGGCAGATAACAGACACTGGACAAAAGTATCACAAAAAGTTGAAAAATTCTTGATTTTAATTGTAATGTTTTTAAATGACCTCTAAAGGAGAAAAGAGGTTTATGTTCCTTCACTTGAACCTTACCTACTGACACTGGTAAATATAAGTCAATTCTTGTGAAGTCATCTGGTATGTGTGCCTACCTCAGATGTATGTGTATCAATACACACCACAGAGTTTGCTAAACATGATGTAAGACATCTTCTAGTAGAGTCACTTAGCTTTAATTGCACCTATTTACATGATGTAGCATAAATATACTGACAAAAAAAAAAAAATTAGGGATGCTCTTTGTGTTATGTTAAGAACAATGGTGCAATCATATTGGCAGAGAAAATGAGGTGGCTTTGTTACTTCCAGGCGCACGATTCAAACTGACAAATTCGCCGTATTTGCTATGCCAGCTGCTATATGCTGTGTGCGAATGCACAAGTTTCTCATTCGTTTTACATAATCACTTCCCAACTCCAATAGGTAGTGAACAGTGTGTTCTGCACAAATTGAATACTATTGCAAACCCCGCATAAAGAGAACATGAACTTGTACCAAGAATAGAGGCAGCTTTCCAGGTTGTTCATGACCCACCACACATCCTGAACAGAGTCCAGAGGTCACTAACTACACCGTTGTGAACTGTGCATCTAACTAGGAAGATGCAAACTGAACATCTACTGTAATCAAACCATTGGGAATATTGTTTCATTCATTCAGTATTTCATTCCATTTACAATGTTGTGAGTGACGGAATACACAAATCGTGGGGCAGGAGTGTTGCATCTTCGAGTACGTTAAATAATTAAAAAATGTTACTGCGATCAACAGATGAGTCACTTGAAACGAAGAATCTAGCTGAGAGCATAAAATACAAAAACTTTCTTCAGTTCCACCAAAGCTAAGAGCCATCAAACTCAAGGCCTAAACCCTTTACCCACAGAAGATGGCACTGGACTTGCTCCGCTTGCTTGAGAACATCTTTACTACAGTTCCTGGAAAAGCTATACAAGACCACTTAGGACAACTTTATTAACTTCAAGAGGTTGAAGAACATCATCCAGCATGAATAACGAGTCCATCTCATCTCACATATTTTTTTATTTTTTTTGCTAGTGGCTTTACATCTCACCGAAACAGATAGGTCTTACGGCGACAATGGGATAGGAAAGACCTAGGATTTGGAAGGAAGTGGCCATGGCCTTAATTAAGGTACAGCCCCAGCATTTGCCTGGTGTGAAAATAGGAAACCACGGATAACCATCTTCAGGGCTGCCAACAGTGGGATTCAAACCCACTATCTCCTGGATGTAAGCTCACAACCGTGCGCCTCTAACCGGATGGCCAACTCGCCTGGTCATTTAATTTTAAAACCTACATAACCTACATAAGTGTCTTCATAAGTGACACAATGAAATGAGTAATAAAAGTGTCTGTATAAATGTTGTGCATGTCTTAACAGGTTCATGTACACACATGCCAGTTCCTCAGCAGTGATGCTATTCCTGATGATGGTTGTTTTAATATTAAGCACAACTTAGCAACCATGTCTGAAATGAAGTTTCTAAGATCAGTTATGCACAAGACAAGAAGGGAAAGAATGAGACATGTAGACATGCAGGTAAACTCAACAACTGATAGAGGCAGAGAGTTACACGACTATAATGGTTTGCCCATGTAAAGTGAATCCTGGAGACATGGATTTTCAGGGAATACTTAGAGGGGGTGGTGCCTGGAAAAAAACTAGTTGGACACCCAAGAAGGACAGGTTAGGACCAAATTCAAGAAGATCTAGCAAAAGAGAGATATTGGAAGAGACAGAAGAAGTTTACAAAGGCAGGAACACATTGAGGTATAATGCTCACGTAAGTTTTGACCAGCCAGCAGGAAAGATCCATAGATGATGATGATGATTTTCCTCAAAAGTCACTGCTAGTATAATGAAGATGTTACTCAAGTAATAGCTGAGACACATGACTCACATTGTAGAAATACAAGTTCAATGTAAGATACTTTTGTGAAAGTAAGTACAATGCGACTTAAATTTGCAACAGAACCTCCAACACAGATTTGAGAGAAATACTGTACCATGTATAATATTTATTTATTCATTCATTCATTCATTCATTCATTCATTTATTTATTTATTTATTTATTTATTGTATGGTTTTACAGATTCAATACATACGTGATTTTGGAAAGTGAACTATATCTTTAAGTCCAGGTTGTTTATATAACTAATTATTGTCTCCAGAAATGAACAAGCAAAATCACTGATGTCACCACTGTACTTTCTGTTTGGACACTCAGTGATAATATCTTTGATGGTCTGCTAGAGGAGCCGGCCCCGTGGTGTAAGGGTAGCGTGCCTGCCTCTCGCCCAGAGGCCCCGGGTTTGATTCCCGGCCAGGTCAGGGATTTTTCTCTCGACCTGAGGGCTGGTTTGAGAGATGACGGCCCTGGTCTCGAAAGCCCAGAATAACGACCGAGAGGATGCGTCGTGCTGACCTCGTAATCTGCAGCCTTCGACTGAGCAACGGTCGCTGGGCAGGCCAAGGCCCTTTCAAGGGCATTAAGTGCCGTAGGGGGGGATCTGCTAGAGGCACCTCAGTTGCAGTTAGGTTTAGCAATTCTTTTCTATTTGTAGTGGAAATATGCCCAGTTACCATGGCCCATTCGTATCCTGTTAAGAGCAGACCAGGTTTTATGAGGAAGCGAAATCCAAGTGACAATGATGAACGAATTTGTGGCAGAGTTCTTTAGTTATATTGAAGATGATATTCTTCAATTCTATTTCAGTTCTTATTGGTGGATTTCAAGACCTTAGATGATTCAGATGGACATCAGTGATATCGCCATGTATTGGTAACTGGGGGTTATTCATTACTTTCTTGAACTCTCTGAGGAGAGCATTTTTATGTCAAAGATCTGGTGGGGAGTTATGGCTGAGAATAGGTAGACAGCATGTGGGTGTAGACGTTATTGTTCCAGTGATGAGATGCATCATGGTGTTGAGCTGTGTATCTATGAGGTTGGTGTGAGGGCTATTCAACCAAACAGTAGCACAGTACTCAGCAGTTGAAAACTCAAGTCCCAAAGCTGTGCATCAAAGTAAAGTTGCCATTGAACCCCAAGTTGTTCTACATAATTTTTGGATTACATTGTTGCAGGTGTACATTGGAAATGAATACTGAAGCATAATAGATTCCCTAAAGCAGACCTGACCAACAGCTGGAAATGATGATTATGGTGAATAGATTCCCTACATATCTAGGAGTCACCTTAGATATAACATTCTCCTTTAGACAGCACCATTGTAACAACTAATCCAGAGAAGGAAGTTAAATATCTACCAGACCCAGCTGCACCAAGATATGGAGAAATTATGATAAAAGGCTTTACAGTGACTGGTAAATGAAAGCGGGCAGGTACTTCAGATGGAAAGTGTTTAAGGCTATCAGTTCCAACTTATACAAGTTGTGAACTTGGAATGAGTGTTCACCGTCTCTCTACCATTTTCTTCTTACTCAGGAGATTACAGAGTTAGAAGAGAAAAATTATGGCTCGAGAAATTCAAGGTAAGAAGAGTTAACTCTGACTCTACAGAGAAGTAATTACCTGTTTTGTTCCCTTACCTATAACAAAAGTGAAGCGTGTTTTCAGCAGCGGACTGGTATTTGATGTTGTACTTAGGCCCAACAGTATGGATCACATATCGCGCAGGAAGATTATGTCCCTGAGTGACTCGAACTTCTCCAGTCCGGCATTCTGAAACAGTTTGACAAGTCATATGCAGAAAGATAGGAACAAATAACAGCATAAATATACATCAAGTCAGTGTAGAAAGAAGGGATGAACTGAGAACACACAAGTGCAATTGTCACATCTTCGTTCACTGCCATCTTGATATCCCAGTTCTTCTACATCCATTTCTCTTCAACCCACCAATGATTCTGATGTTCCGTATTAAGATCAGGAGAGGAGGCATCAATGCTCATTGAGGGCACATCTTGACGGCTATTTAGTCTTGATCTGAAATGTTCAGTATAAAAGGAAAGCATATAAACACAGGAAGAAGGAAAAGATGAACATCTCTACAGGTAGCAGAAGATTAACTCTTAGAGAGTGGAATTTAATATATTAAATGGTCAGAGATCCAGCATCACCAGCAGACATAGCAATCAAAAAACTCAACAGATGGTAGTAAACGACACTTATAGGTCTGGCTGAAAGGAGAATCCTAGAATGGAGTTGCATTATCTCCCTGCTATCTTTTTACAAACTCTGAGAGGCTATTGTGTTCAGTCAAGCATGCATCGCGAGTTTTGAGACTGGCTTCTTGCGATTTACATAGCTGTTTTGTGACATGGTTAGTAAGAAGAGAGTCAGTAAGCAATAGATTGCTTCAGTTTCAGACTCTGCAGGTGTAGGTGAAAGTAAGTTTTCATTTGAAGTGTCTGAAGATGGAAATTCAGCTAGCGAGTCTTCTCAGTGTAAGAGCGCCTTAAGTGCCCCAGAGAATGTAACAAGTGATGAAAGGATTGACGTGAGTAACTTAAACCCAGGACCTTCAAGGACCATTCCAATAAATAATATTAATCAAGGACCAATTTGACATTCAATTTTTGACATGGTGACTGAGCCTACAGAGCACTTTTCATCTTTTTTTAATACTATGATTTTGACATAATTCGCCAGAAAACTGTAAATCAGGGAAACAAATGGAAACAACACCAACACCTCCATCCAGAACATGTAGAATCAATGACTGCTCATCTCCAACACTATCTGATATAAGAGCTTTGATTCACATAATAACTTATTTGCCAAATAACTCTTATAACTTATTTTGTGCTAACATGCTGTCGCACAAAAATTTGATATCATCGTACGGACCTCTGCATTGGAGTTCATCCAATATTCTGGATAATGAATTAATATTACATACAGTACATATGGATGTTTATAGCTAGTGTTTGATAATTCTGGATGAATTTTAATTTGCCATATTTTCAGTCCGTGTACAGACATAAAATGTGAAGGGTTAAGAACATCAGAAGCAGAAAAGGAGTATCATTATCTTTTCCCATACTTATCCACTATCTATTGACAGCTACACTATGTATTTTACTTAGTTGCATTACTAACCCCAGAATATTTACCAGGGTGGTGCGTCACTCCACCCTTTACTATTTGTTTCTGCAGCGTGGTCGTCCTCTGCTGCACAGTAATCTCTGACAAAGGTGAGGTGAAAAATACCAGCCATGTTCAGCTGGCGTACATCGAGTATAGTTGCAGTGAGGAGTGTGTAGGTGTGGTCAGCGAACCCATTAAACATTCAAGAGTATAGGATTTTGTTCAGTACGTGTTTGTTAGCAACCTTGATAGCAATGACATATAGACTGAGTGATAAGAACTTTACTGATGGGGTTAGCACCATTCTGGATGAAGAAAGTGGTGATGAAAATGAGAGAAGACAAAATTGAGATTGATTCCATTTATCTGCCTGAAGTCAGTGTGTCAAAGCACTCCGATTATGACGATGACCAGGGCCAGGACTTTTATGATCTAAAAATGTTAAAGAAATGATTTATAAAATGATGGCAAAATTCCAGTACAATTATCCAAAAACTTAAAAAATGTCATAAATTTAAAATAAAATGTTATAATTGATTTGTTAATCGAGTTGGTATCGCCTATATTTATGTTGTAGTGATGATAATCATTTTTTTGGACTTTTTCTATATCACGAAAACTTTGCTCCACATCTTCAGAAGAAAATCTTGACTGTTCACGAGGAAGACTTCTCCAATTGGAGGTGCCTCTCCTGGAATGTGGACATTTTCCAAGAATCAAGTGGTGAACAAAGTTTCTTTTGTCCCAAGATTGACAAAGCATTGCCAGGATTCTCAAGTCTCTGTATTCGTCCTCAGTTAAAGTTGTGATAATATCCAATACCACATGCATAAATGCTTTTAAATCCTCAAACATTTAAGAAAATGACTCAACAGTATGAAGTAGCCTAATAAATTCCATAAAATTACCAAATAATGATATACAATTTTTAAAAATGACCTAAAAATGCAAAATGGCAAAAAATGACGAATGACCTAATATAAATAGCATTTCTACAATGTGAGATGAGGAATTCTGTATAACTCAGCAATGTCTGTTTTGAACCAATTTAAAGGCACATCATCAAAATCGTAGCCCTGATGGTAAACCACACCCTGGAGTCACTGTAAAAGGCGTAAATGGCCATAATTTGTCTCCTACCCTACCTATTCTACCTACTCCTACTATAAACACTGATTGTGTTACTTATGTGGCAGTCTAACATAAACAAATGAACCATAACACTTTATTGACTATGATTTAAGTCTTTAGTCATTCAAAATACATTTCTACTGATTTCTTCCACAAATATTTGTACAATGTCATTATTTCTTTTTGACAATTAGTTTTTCATTGCACCAATACAGATGGGTCTTGTGGCGATGATGGGATAGGAAAGGGATAGGAAGTGGAAGGAAGCAGCCGTGGTCTTAATTAAGGTACATCCCCAGCATTTGCCTTGTGTGAAAATGGAAAACCATGGAAAACCATCTTCAGGGCGGCTGACAGTGGGGTTCAAACCCAGTATCTTCTGAATGCAAGCTGCAGCTATGCGCCCCTAACATCACAGCCAACTCGCTCGGTAATGTCATTATTTACAAAACTTATATTTTGAGAAGCAATCATCAAGGTTTGAACACAAACATTTTTGTGCTCGTTATTTTGCTATTTCAATTTTAATAAAAAAACTGGCTCATCAATATATCCTGTTGTCTAAAATACATTTGTGAATTTGTATTAACTTCAAAATATGTACAAAGTTTGTGCATTCCCTCTATTTAACTGTTACATATGTCAGCAAACACACAATTCCACCCAAGCTTTCAAAAAAAAAAAAATAATAATAATAATAATAATAATAATCTTTTTTCTTTACATCCCACTAACTTAGTGCATTGGCACTGCCGGTGGCTTCAGTTAGCCTACGCAGTGGCCTCCACGGTATGCACTAGCCAGCGTATTGGTAGGTGTGCTAGGTACCAACTGATGAGCCCACCCTAGCACACAAGGGCAAAACGCTGGCAACCAAGAGTGAGTTAGCTGGAAAATTTATAATGTCCAATAACGGACCATTTATATTGGTATTATAAATTTACTCATTCAGGACAAATATTTCAGATTCCCTATGGGAATCAACATCTACATCGTTTCATGGCCAAGCAGGCATCATTTTTTGATGATGGGACAAAGTCTCTTAGTGCATTGGCACTGCCGGTGGCTTCAGTTAGCCTACGCAGTGGCCTCCACGGTATGCACTAGCCAGCGTATTGGTAGGTGTGCTAGGTACCAACTGATGAGCCCACCCTAGCACACGAGGGCGAAATGCTGGCAACCAAGAGTGAGTTAGCTGGAAAATTTATAATGTCCAATAACGGACCATTTATATTGGTATTATAACTACAGTTTTTCGAGATGCAGAGGTGTCAGAATTTAGGCCTGCAGGAGTTCTTTTACATGCCATTAAATCTACCGACATGAGGCTGACGTATTTAGTACCTTCAAATACCATTGAACTGAGCCAGGATCGAATCTGCCAAGTTAGGGTCAGAAGACCAGCGCCTCAACCTTCTGAGCAACCCAGTCCGGCTGGTAAGCTTTTATGGATGTGTAAAAGAGGTAAGCATTCTAGGGTTAAAATTCAAGATGCCAAAATTCACTATTTGAATTTAAGAATGTTGGCTTTGTTGTTCTCGTGTTCCCAAGATAGCAAGTTGATTCTAACTGAGATTGATGGCGTAAATGAGACAATTCTATTTTGTTAACGAATTCCAGCACAACAAAATTCCAACAACTCTGAGTATCTCAAAATCTGTAACAAGGGAAGGGATATTAAGCAACTGCCATGTAGATCGTGAATGAGGAGATACATACTCGTAGCATTTGAACTCTGAAAAGTACGAAGCTGAACTCCGGAAGTTAAATTGATAAATGAATATGTTTGACGCACTGTCCATTAAAATAAAATTCATTCTTTGCCGATTTACTTTACAACTCTCTTTGTAGACGACAGAGTTGAGAAAAATGCCTTTATTACACCGTTAAAAATGAAAATTCTTCTGCATGAATTTGGTCGGTTAGCTATGAAAAAGGCCTGCTTCCAGGGATGTACAATATTTAATAGTGTTCAGTTCAAATTGAATTTGGCCTTGAAATACAGGTTATTGTATGGCATACATGTAGCCACTGACTGGGGAGGAAGGTGATTGCTAAAAATAAGAACAATTTGTTGTCTGTGATTTACGAACAACGTGTAGGGTTACTAGAATGTTGGGAACTTTGGGCTGGGAAGACATGGGAGTAAGGGGATGAACTACTTGATTAAGCGGAATGTTCCCAGCTGTTAGCGGAGAGATGTTATGGAGTGACATTAGTAGATATAAAAGCATGAGTGGAGCTTTTCAAGGTAGGAAGGATCATAGTATCAAGATGAAGTTGGAATTCAAGAAGACTGATTGGAGCAAATATTCATTTACAGTATAGGAAGAGGGATTAGGGATTGGAAAATTTTATTTTTTTATTTATCCAATGAGAAATGCAAACTCTGTAATATTATCACAGCAGTGTGGGGAAAGAAATTTTAAGGGTGGTGGAAACAGATTACATTCACATTGCTAAGAATTATCATGAAAGTCTAAGTTTGTCTAATTATTAAAGATATTTTCATGAAGGATTTATAGGACATTTTTACAGAAATTCTGTGATGTAACGTTTTACTTGTTTTTAATAACAAAATTAACTGCATACATCTGGAATGATTACAATAAATGAACAATCTCTCCCCAGTTGGTGGTCTTCCATAATTAGCAGTGACAGCCCTCCTCCCCCCCATTTTGAAGGAAAAACTTAATTTTTATTGCATTTTAGCCACCTAAAAGTAGGAATTACAAACAAATGTACACAAACCTGTTGTCTTATCACCCACTGATTTCTTCCTTTAATTTACTTAAATTTTTAAAAATTTGCACAAAATGTGCTAACTGATGCAGCTAACCAGTTCGTACAGAGCCACAGCAAGTGGTGGAGACTCGTACAGCAGTGTGTAGAAGCGCGATTAATATCCGGTGGCTGGGCACTGTGCTGCAGCATGACAGGGGAGAGAAACGTCCACTTCACTCGATGCTACCAAAGTGCTCACATAGGCTCCTGGTGACTACGTTAGCTCCCAACAGCTCATCCACTACCTTCCTTCCTTCCTTCCTTCCTCTACATTCCCCTCCAAGCTCAGGGCTTCATGCAGGTTTCTACCATCAGATAGTAATTGCACTTCTACAGTAGCATTTGCTGTGAGGAAGGGTAGGAGGGGTCATGGACAATGAGGTATGATTCACTCACTTGCCGCGCGCATGCATCAGTCTGGCAATCTCACTCAGTGTGTCTGTTCAGTTCTCTCTTTGTAGTAAAATACTAAATCGTCATTGTATAATCATGCCAAACGTCTATTTAATAGTAACTAGAGGGCCCTTGATGCTCTGTTATAACTCTTCTTGATATGCCTGTGTAGTCATATTGTTTTGCCTGCCCTTTTCAAAGATTTTATGAACATTTAATAAGAACCGAGTTATGGTATGCCACAGTTCGTAGTCAGAATTCATCAATTCAGACGTCATCAGTTCGTTTGTTTGGTAAAAATCTATCTATACATTTGCTTGTTTATCCTGCAGTTCTTGGTATTATGTTGTAGAAGGCAATGGTATTTTTAACTGCAGTTCTATATAGAATGGTTGTCTTCTGAGCTCATAGGTTAGTCTCAGAGGAGCATTTCTTGCCAGGCAGCAAACTTTTTTAAGATACATGGCCTTCACTCTTTCTAATGCAATGCAGCTACGTTATTCTTCCATACGTGTTCTGAGATAATGTCTAAGGTGTATGTCATGATGGGGTCTGCTTTTACTTAGATTTTTTCTCATAGCAGCATGTAAGGTATTCGGAATGTTCTGCCATAAGTTGAATATATTTGGAAGCTGGGAAAGGTAAGAGAATCAAAGAGTTATTTAACAGGGAATAGTATTCTTCCATCATCAGAGGAATTGTATACTCTCTGAATTGGCAGGTAGTAATCAAACATGGCTGCAAGCAATGAAAATCACATATATCAGAATATTAATTAAAGTTTTAGTCGAGCCCGTCTGGTGGCCATGATCATTAAGGTGTCAAAGTCTAAACGGTCTGACACCGAGATTAGCCGGTTCAAGTCCCATTGGTCAAAACAATTTTCACTGTCAGAATGTTGGCTGGAAGGGTAGGGGAGGTGGTGGTACATAATTTCTAATCACTAGATTCCATGCCAAAAGCCTAGATTAAATTCCAAACCTCTCTTCAGTGCTCATATGGTGTGAGGGCATATGATGCTGTTGATAGTGATTCATCTGTCAGATGGGATGTTAAGCCTCGAGCGGACCCCTTGGTGCTATTCAACAGGAGTAGGCTATGTGTCAGCACTGGGTTTCACCCTCTCCCTTCCTAGTATCATATATCACGTCATTCATTTCAACTCATTAACTCCTCTCATGACGTTGATGTCAGGAAGGGCATCCAGTCATAAAATCCTGCCATAACAGATTCATCTCACCTCACCTCGCACCCAACCCCGTAGAGAAACGGGACAAGGGTTGGACAAACAACAACAACAACAACAATGAAAATGTTAGTCGCTTATCAACCTGCTAAATACAGAATGTATTGCGGGTTAGAGTAAGCCTTCACCTGCAATTACTAGAGTGATTGTTTAATGATTTGAATTTATGATTACTCAAAGTTGGCTGAACTTAATGACCTATCAATGTCTCATAATTCACTGACAGGTAATTCCGTATAGGGTAAATCAAAAATGAAGCAAATTAGTCCAGTAAAATGGACAGACGGGTTTGCCAAAGCTGTTTTTGGCAAACTCTTAATATATACAGTAGATACATGTGTAATTGTTACTTGGGAGAAAGTTTTATTGTATAGTACTGAATTAAAATCTTGAAAAACTATTATTACTGCACCTAAGTTGATAAAGTGTCAAGTTTTACTACTCTGTCGAGATTCACTCAGAGAGCATATAAATCTTACCATATTGTAGCTATTTTGTTCAATTTTGTGTTCTGCCTCCTCCACTGCCACCACACCTCCCCTTATATATGTCCCAGACTCAAGAACTTTTTTGTTGTCTATAAATTTGTGTGGCTCCCCAACTTGTTATTTATAATCACCATTATTGGTGGTTAGGAGAGAAGAGCATTCTATTAATTAATTCATTTATTCATGTTCTTCAAAATGACCAAGTGACTATTTTACTTGTTAAATTTGTTCACTACCATTATTAAAAACCCAAACTATCCACATACTTTCCTTGCACCTGGCTACCACTCCAGTGAACTCCAGTAAGCACACAGTAAAGAAGTGCAGCACAAGTGTCTGTAGTAACCTACCTTGTAAGAGAAGAGGAATAAAACACTGAACTTGCTCACATAAAGAGATACATTACAATGCCAAATAGAACAGTCCACGGTCACATCATAAAATTCATGACGCACACAGCTAAGCCCTGCATTACTGTTGTGATAACAAAGTGTATTTTACATTCAGGAATACCTTGGCTGAAATGTCAACAAGGATGTTATCTACTGACTAATGACTGTTTTTATAAGGCTCTAAGAATAGCAAGTTTGTTGATACTCATCTGGTTCAGCTCAAGGTAAGATATAAACCTCTGGGACATGGGTAAATAAACAGCACCCCACAGGTTACAGACAATACAGTTGAACGAATGAAAATGATTCATTTAAATGTAGAATACAAGGTGTCTAAAAATTCACTACATCTTTTACAAAAAATTCTATTCAACAATTTATAAGTGAGAGCATGAAGTAATTCCCTAGAGCTTTAGCTGTAAAAGCTCCTGTACTCGTTGTACATAAGGTCCAGTCCTTTCTTAGCTCTTAATTTCTATCAGGCCCCTTCAACTCGTAAGACATGGGTTATGGTTGCACAATGGAATTAAAATCAATCAATCAATCAATCAATCAATCAATCAATCAATCAATCAATCAATCAATCAATCAATCAATCAATCAATCAATCAATCAATCAATCAATCAATCAATCAATCAATCATTTGCACTTAGGACTGTCATCAGGCCTGTTCCCCAAACTAGAGGAGCCTGTCCATCGAGACGCCATACTTCAGATGGTAGCAGTTATGGCATTGCTACTGGTACAGGTCTAACATGTCGCAGGTTAGAAACGGTGGTTAGAAATGAAAAATGTCCCAGCCCGTTTCCAGTCATTCGACTGGGTCAGGGATGGAATGAAGTTTCCATCTAGCGGCACTCCTCTGGGCAAAGATTAATGACCGACGGATGAAATGAAATTATATTGGAGAGTGTTGCTGGAATAAACAATTATAGGGAAAACCGGGGAACCTGGAGAAAACATTGATCTGCATTTAGGGCTATTGCCTGGGTGGCAGATTCTGTATCAATTGTTTACTTAGCGTTTTCTTAAACTTTTACAAAGAACTTGGAAACTTATCAAACATTTCTCTCAATAATGTATTTCATTCCCTTAGTCTTCATCCTATAAATAAATATTTGTTCTATTTTATCCTCATGAAATCCAACTTTATTTTCATATTATCATATTTCTACTTTTAAAAGCTCCACTCAAACTTATTTGTCTACTGATGTCACTCCATGCACCCTCTCCACACTGACAGCTCAGAACATACCCCATAGTCAAGCATCTTGTCTCCTTACTCCAAACTCTTCCCAGTCCAAAGTTGGCAACTTTTTCGTAACACTACTCCTTTGATAGAAATCTCCCAGAACAAATCGTGCTGCTTTACTTTAAATCTTTTCCAGTTCTCGTATCAAGCATTCCTGGTGTAAGTTCCATACACTGGAACCATACTCTAATTGCATTCTTACTAGAAATGTACGTGCCCTCTCCCTTACATCCTTACTACAACCCTTACATACTCTCACAACTATTTGAAGAGATCTGTAACCTTTCTTAACAATCTCATTAATATGATTACCTCAATGAAGATTATTCCTTAAAATAACACCTAGGTACAGTGTTCCCCATGAGTCAAATTCACCCCATCAATATCTATATATTATATAAAGAAGAATGTCTGTCTGTCTGTCTGTCTGTCTGTCTGTCTGTCTGTCTGTCTGTCTGTCTGTCTGTCTGTCTGTCTGTCTGTCTGTCTGTCTGTCTGTTCCTTATACAAATCCATACCATTCCACCAATCTGAACCAAATTCTTTTTACACTTACCTTTTAGGACCCTACGGGTAACCCCATCTACAAGAAATTTTAACAGCCCTATCCATTCCATAGATGTAGGCCATTTTACAAATTAACATAGGGTAATATAGGCGAAATATTGACTTTGTCGCACAAGGATGAGACAAAGCTCATTTTAAGCCTCACGACGCAAAGAACAAAACTCAGTAATGGGTCCCAAAAACCATGCTTTAAGGGACTAAAACCAACCATTATGGGGATATTGGCATCACACTACCCCACTATAGGAACTGGATGAAGAAATGACCATCCATAACCATGGCAATGTCAGCTCAAATAGAATACAGGCCTGGTTTTCGAAGTAGGCACGTGCGTAAATGTAGGTTAGGCCAAGAAGAGAATCTGCTACACATATGACTGTCCAGAAAAAAGCACTGTGGGTGTAAGCCATCCCTAGGGGTGGAGGTGGGGAGTGGGTAGAATATAAAAATAACTGTAAATAGTGTTGAATCCATAGGTTTTGGGGTCACAGAGATGAACAGTGACACTCCGCATGACGTTTTAAGTCCAAGTTCAGCCCCTACTGGCATGAGGGGTGAGATGAACAAAGTCCAAAATGGCCCAAATTATGGATTTATGTGTGTGCACCCCTCAGTCAATGTTGCAATAACAAAATCTACAAAAATTGGCTTCAGACATAATTAACAGGGAAAACAAGTAAACAATCAATAAAGTGTCCGAGCAGCACCGGATAATAGGCCTATAGCTAGCAGTAATTAAAATTGAGAGGACTTTTCCTCTCAGTGAAACTTACAACTTGATGTTTCATCTCATTCGCATTCATACCATTGCCTGCTGTCAACCTTACAGCAAAGTCCCCCTGCAGTCGCTCACAATCCTGGCATCTCATTTACTACATTATACAGTATAACATCATCTGCAAATATCCTTATATGTAATTCCTGTTCTTTAATCATATCATTTATATGTATAAGAAAACATAAAGATCCAATAATACTGCCTTATGGGACCCCTATCTTAACTATTACAGGATCACATAACATTTCACCTTCTAAAATTCTCTGAGTTCTATTTCCTAGAAATTTTGCCACCCATTCAACAACTCTGTTGTCTAGTACAATAGCCCTCATTTTCATCGGTTATCTCCCAAGATCTACCGAATCAAAAGCCTTGTACAAAGTCTTCATGGTTTAATGTAATCATAACCTGCAACTGAAACGTTCTTGGACATAATTTTCGAACTAAGATTTTTTGTTCAGATTCCCATGGTATAAGTCAAATGAACAAATTTTAGGGTGTACTTAGAAGTTTGATTTGATGCTGTCTATTGTTATCAAGGGACCCACTCTCTTCAATTGGAGGAGGCTGCCTGAAGCCATGTAGCCTTTATGGTCTGACGTCATAGTTACCTGGCTTGAGTCCTGGAGGTTGGCATGAGGAAGGGCATCCGGCCGTAAACCATGCCAAATAATTTCATCACACCTGATCTCAGGAAACGGAACTAACAGTTAGACATACGATATCTGACTTTTCAAAATTATTTCAGAGCAATGTGTTCTTCACTTTCATGATGATGCATTTGCAAAATGTTTCCTGAATTAGACATTATGCCAGATATTTTTGTGTGTACAAAACAATAAAGATAACCAATGAAACAGTATGAAACCATGGTATTTATTTATATGTTCTTACAGACACAGAACTTAGATTAAAAAAACAGTAACACATACTTTACAAAACTGAATGAGATTGGGCAACGATGGTGTAGGTTGCCTCTTAGAAGTATGTTCCTTCTTTTCTTTGCAGATTAAGAGTTATATTTCATTACTTATTTTATTTTAGAGATATAGGGTTTATTTAGTGGATTTTTGTCACATTTTGATGTAGGAGCCTACTTGCATTATAAAGTAGTTTTAGCATACTAAACCATATAAAATATATGAATTTTCCTTCGTTTATAGAATTTTCCTTCATTTATACTTCCTTACAAGCTATAAAAATTAGGATGTTGGGTGAGCGGTCCACCTTTGTCTGCTCCACCCAACTCATACTGCCTGCCCTTTACATGTCAACATTGAGGATCAAGCAAGTTCATCCTCTCAATTATCCACCAACACAGAATATCACTATTAATTCCCTTGAGTGCTTTTCAATAATATTGCATTGTAACTTCCTTTTCTAAATGTGACAATGAATAAGATTCATGTAGATAAATTATGAAGAGTAGGATGATTCTTGCATCCTGGGTGAGAGATAGGTTTGACCGGATAGGCACTGAGCTCTAAAATTATAAAATTGTGTATATTCAAAATATTTCAGATTGTACTTCATAAGAAACCTTTCACTGATTCAATGTTTAAATGATTAGGAGTATCAGTCTGTAGGGCACGCAATAAGGAAAACAACCTCTCTTTATTAGCATGATAGCAAAAATAACTGTACAGTACAAAAACTGTGTCCATTTGGATAGACAGAATGGTTTAGACATGAAATCAGACTAAGACAGTGGAGTGTGCTGTCACCTCTTTGGTTCTAATGATTATGGATGAAATTGTAAAGGAAACAAAGGAAGCATATGGGAAGAGGGAGATGAAGTTATTGCTATTTGCAGATGATGGTATGGTCTGGGGAATGAACAACAAAGAAGTACAAGAAAAACTTGATGTACTGAATAAGAAAATTGAAAAGTATGGTATGAAAATCAGCGCAGAGAAAAGCAAGACCATGGTGATATCAAAAGGAGAAAGACGACGGAAAGATATTGTGAAAACTGGAGGACAAATTCTTGAAACTGTTGACAGTTTCAAATACCTATGGAGTTAATCAACGCAGAATACTAGGCTGGACATTAAGATTAGCATGAGGGTGCAACAGGGCATTGCATTCTACCCGAGTGTAAGAAACATTGTCTCGAATAAGGAATTGTAAAAAGACAATGTACAAAATGTATTATGCACCCATATTAACTTCCTGGACAGTGACGAGTGGGGAGGAGAGTAGAATTCAAGCCAGTGAAATGAAATACCTCAAAAGTATGATAGGAAAGACAGATTGAGAAGGGAAGATGTAAGAAAGGACTACGGAATGTTAAACCTAAATGAGAGAATTGATGGGAGTAAACTAAAATGGTTTGGACATGTAAAGAGGATGGCGGAGGAAGGTAAATCAAGAGATGATGGAGATGAACTAGGGAAAGAGGGTGAGAGGGAGGCCTAGAACAAGGTGGATTGGTTCAATACAGTGGAGTGCAAGAAGAAGAAACTTGGACTGGAACAAAATGATGGCAGAGGAATGGTGGAGAAGTGCCATAAACGCCTCGACCCAGCAGGAGCTGGATAAGGGGAAAGGAGGATGATTGAAAATAAATACTGTACTCAGCAAATTTTCAGGGATTGAGAATGCTGCTCAAAAAATGTCATACTTTTTTGTTAAATTAATCATTCCTGTTCACATGTCAAATTAGCAATTGAATTTTGACCTTTCGTTTGAAAAAGAAACAATGCTAAAGCAAGAAATCTTCAAATTTTGGTACTTTCTTTTGAAATGTTGGGCATGGCTGGAAAATGTACGATGGTGTTCACCCTTGTAAGATAGAACCATATGAGATACTTCAGCAATATCTGGATTCCAGATGAAACAATTACTATGTCCAAGAAGACTTACAGGGTTATGTAAAATCTTAGAAACAAAAAGAAAAATTGATATGTATTGTTCAGATTAGAATTTTATCTACAAGAACAGAGAACTGCACAGGGTACTGGTCTGGTTCACGTTATATACCGGTACCTACTCTCTATTCCCAGGTTACTCTATCTTTAACATTTACTCAATAGTACTTTAGCCCTTCATAATTAGACCTACCCTTCACTTCTTCATGGATCTCCTCCAGCAATTTAGGTCCAGCTCTGGCACATATCCGGTCACTCACTGGATTACTTTCTGTCATGGACTCGTTGGTTGAGTTCACTATGGCGTCTACACTCAGTGTAGAGATGTCGCCCATCCTGGAAACATAGAATGTGAAAGTAAAAACGGTTCCATTCAAACAAACTGTACATCAAGATGATGAAACCAGTTTATAGTTGCACCACACATTGTGTATTTTGACAAACAATGTGAAAAGTCAGCTTAGCAGCCAAATACAAGATATGAACCTGTGATTCCCCTCAATGTAATCAAACCATTTGAGCTCATCTAAAAGACTTTGACAGTGTTGTGAGCTGGACACCATACAATGGTCTGATGGTAAATGGGATGAAAAGTCAGGATGTACGTTTCACCAAGAGGAGAAGTCCTCTAAGTATTAATTACGGTGTTGATGGGTGAAGGTACACTGCCGGCCAAAAGTTTCTGGACAAAACATATGTACCCACACAAATATGTTTAATGATTGTGTAATGACAGAATATATTACTGTAACCAAGTTTCAAAGGTTTTCAGGCAACGGCCAAGTTGTCAGCATTGGCCAGAATGTTTACTACGTTTCCACCTAACTGAATCCCTCCCTGCCACTTTATACCTTTCAGCAGATGATCCATGAAAACTACGAACAACAAAGGTGAAAGATTACAGCCTTCTCTAACCCCTGCAAGTACCCTGAACCAAGAACTCATTCTACCATCAATTCTCACTACAGCTGAATTGTAAATGCCTTTGATTGATTTTAATAATCTACCTTTGATCCCATAGTCCCCCAGTATGGTGAAAACCTTTTCCCTCCGTATCTTGTCATGTTCTTTCTCTAGATCTACGTAACATAAACACAACTGTCTATTCCTCTCATAGCAATTTTCAATTACCTGGCGCATACTGAAAATCTGATCCTGACAGCCCCTCTGTGGTCTGAAACCAAACCGGTTTTCATCCAACATCCTTTCAACCACTGATCACACCCTCCTTTCCAAGATGCCAGTGAGTACTTTGCCTGGTATACTAATCAATGAGATACCTCGATAGTTGTTGCAATCCTTCCTGTTCCCTTGCTTGTTAATAGATGCAATTACTGCTTTTGTCCAATCTGAAGGTACCTTACCAACAGTCCATGCTAATCTTATTATTCTATGAAGCCATATCATCCCTGACTTCCCACAATACTTCACAATTTCAGGTCTAATTTCATCTATTCTTGCTGCTTTATGACAATGGAGTTTACTTACCATCCTTTCCACTTCCTCGAGTATAATTTCGCCAACATCATTTTCATCCTCCCCATGAGCTTGGTTGTCTACGACACACAAAAATTTTCTTTTACGTTGAGAAGATTTTCAAAATTATCCCTCCACCTGTCTAGTGATTCCCTGGGATCTATGAGTTCATCTGAATTAGCCAAAACACTGTTCATTTCCTTTTTCCCCTCCCTTCCTAAGATCCCTTATTACTGTCCAGAAAGATTTCCCTGGTGCTTGACCTAGCCTTTCCAGGTTATTACCAAAATTTTCCCACGACTCCTTTTTGGATTCAACAAATATTTGTTTCGCTCTGTTTCTTTCATCTATGTTCAATTCCCTGTCTGCATCAGCCCTTGTTTGGAGCCATTCCTGATAAGCGTTCTTTTTACATTTACAAGCTGCTCTCACTTCATCATTCTACCAAGATGTTTGCTTTTTTCCCATCTTTACATACAGTTATTCCTGAGCAATCCCTTGCTGTTGCTAGTACAGCATCCTTGTATGCCACCCATCCTCTTCCTATATCCTGAACCTGCTTACTGTCTACAGTTCGAAACTTCTCACTAATCATATCCATGTACTTCTGTCTAATTTCCACGTGCTAGAGATTTTCTACCCTTATTCATTTGCAGACAGATTTCACTTTCTCTATCCTAGGCCTAGAGATACTTAGGCCACTACAGATCAGATAGTGGTCTGTAGCATCGAAAAATCCGTGAAAAACTTGTACGTTCCTAACATATTTCCTGAATTCAAAGTCTGTTAAGATAGTCTATTATGGATCTGGCACCTCTAGCCTCCCATGTGTAGCGGTGAATAGCCTTATGCTTGAAGAATGTATTCGTAACAGCTAAACCCATACTAGCACAGAAGTCCAGCAAACGCTTCCCATTCCCATTAGCTTCCATATCTTCCTCACATTTACCAATCACCCTTTCGTATCCTTCAGTTCTATTCCCAACTCTCGCATTGAAATTGCCCATTAGCACTATTCTATCGTTGCTGTTGACCCTGACCACAAAAACGAAGGATGTTATGGACGTGAAAATTGGTATTTGAAATCTCCTTTAAAAATGAAGAAACAACATATTTTTTTATTTTTAGAAATCCAACTAATGGGGGTTAAACAAGAGTGACTAATGGGGTGAATTTTTAGAAAGACTATACTACGGTATATCTCAGAAACGTAAAATGTTACAAACGTAAAAATTGATATTTGGAATCTCCTGTACAAGTAAAGAAAGGTAAGCGATTTGTTTTCAGAAACTCCACTTAAGGGGAACTAAAAATGGGGTGAAATTTTAAAATGAGCATGTCTAGAGTATATTTCAAAAAATTAACATGTTACAGAAGTGAAAAGTGGTATTTTTATCTATTAAAAAGAAAGAAAAATGTACTTTTTGTTTTCAGACAAAACACTTGGGTTGACTATAATAATTTCGTATGGCAGACCTTCCGACGAGGGTGGGCGGCATCTGCCATGTGTAGGTAACTGCGTGTAATTGTGGTGGAGGATAGTGTTATGTGTGGTGTGTGAGTTGCAGGGATGTTGGGGACAGCACAAACACCCAGCCCCCGGGTCACTGGAATTAACCAATGAAGGTTAAAATCCCCGACCCGGCCGGGAATCAACCTGGGACCCTCTGAACCGAAGGCCAGTACGCTGACCATTCAGCCAACGAGTCAGACTTGGATTGACTGAAAATTGGGTTGAATTCTTTTCATTAGGATACTGATATCTTTAAAATTGAAGATGTTACAGACGTGAAATTTGGTATGTGGAACCTCCTTTAAAAACAAAGAAATACGTATTTTTTGTTTTCGGAAAACCATTTAAAGCGGGGGGGGGGAGAATTGAAAAATTAGCTGAATTATTTGCATGAAGATACTATTATCTCAAAAACGAAAGATGTTACATACGTGAAAATTGGTATTTGGATCTCTTTTAAAACCAAAGAAAAATGCATTTTGGGGGGATCATCCAGGAGGCGGGGGTGAAAAAGAGTTGAATTCCTTTTATAAGGACACATATCTCAAAAACTGAAGATGTTGTAGTCGTGATAATTGGTATTTAGAAGATCGTTTACTGATAAAGAAACATGCAATTTTTCCGGAAAATTCACTTAAGGAGGAGTGAGAAAGGAAGTGAAAAAATTAATTTTTATGGGGATACTTATATCTCAAATCTGAAGGTAACAGACGTCTTGCTGTTGTTGTTTGAGTTATCAGTCCATAGACTGGTTTGATGCAGCTCTCCATGTCACCCTATCATGTGCTAATCTTTTCATTTCTACGTAACTACTGCATCCTACATCTGCTCTAATATGCTTGTCATATTCATACCTTGGTCTACCCCTACCGTTCTTACCACCTACACTTTCTTCAAAAACCAACTGAACAAGTCCTGGGTGTCTTAAGATGTGTCCTATCATTCTATCCCTTCTTCTCGTCAAATTTAGACAAATCGATCACCTCTCACCAATTCGATTCAGTATCTCTTCATTCGTGACCTTCAGCATTCTTCTGTAATACCACATTTCAAAAGCTTCTATTCTCTTTCCTTCTGAGCTAGTTATCCTCCATGTTTCACTTCCATGCAATGCCACTCTCCACACGAAAGTCTTCAAAAACATCTTTCTAATTCCTATATCAATGTTTGAAGTGAGCAAATTTCTTTTCTTAAGAAAGGCCTGCCTTGCTTGTGCTAGTCTGCATGTTATGTCCTCCTTACTTCTGCCATCCTTAGTTATTTTACTACCCTAGTAACAATATTCATCTACTTCCTTTAAGACTTCACTTCCTAATCTAATATTTCCTGCATCACCTGCCTTCGTTCGACTGCACTCCATTACTTTTGTTTTGGACTTATTTATTTTCATCTTGTACTCCTTACCCAAGACTTCGCCCGTACCATTCAGTAGCTTCTCGAGATCTTCTGCAGTCTCAGATAAAATAACAATATCATCGGCAAATCTCAAGGTTTTGATTCCCTCTCCTTGAACTGTGATTCCCTTTCCAAATTCCTCTTTGATTTCCTTTACTGCCTCTTCTATGTAAACACTGAAAAGGAGGGGGAACAAACTTCAGCCTTGCCTCACTCCTTTCTGGATTGCTGTTTCTTTATCAAAGCCCTCGATTCTTATCACTGCAGACTGATTTTTATACAGATTGTAGATAATTCTTCGTTCTCGGTATCTGATCCCAATCACCTTCAGAATCTTAAATAGCTTGATCCAGTCAACATTATCGAATGCCTTTTCTAGATCTACGAATGCCATGTACGTGGGCTTGTCCTTCTTGATTCGATCCTCTAAGATCAGA
Source organism: Anabrus simplex (assembly GCF_040414725.1). NCBI lineage: Eukaryota > Metazoa > Arthropoda > Insecta > Orthoptera > Tettigoniidae > Anabrus > Anabrus simplex. The sequence continues at coordinate 770,903,532 of NC_090265.1, forward strand.
CGTAAAGTCAGGATTACTTCACGTGTTCCTACATTTCTTCTGAAGCCAAATTGATCTTCTCCCAACTCAGCTTCAACTTGTTTTTCCAATCTTCTGTAAATAATACGTGTTAAAAATTTTGCAGGCATGAGATACTAAACTAATGGTGCGGTAGTTTTCACACCTATCAGCACCAGCTTTCTTGGAATAGTTATAACAACATTTTGCCGGAAATCGGATGGGACTTCTCCTGTCTCATACATCTTACACACTAAATGGAATAACCTTGCCATGCTGGTTTCTCCTAAGGCAGTCAGTAATTCAGAGAGAATGTCATCAATTCCAGGTGCCTTGTTCTTATTTAGGTCACTCACAGCTCTTTCAAACTCTGAATTCAAAATTGGGTCTCCCATTTCATCAGCATCAACAAGCTCTTCATGTTCAGAACCAAATTATCTACATCTTTACCTTGATACAACTGTTGGATATGCTCCTGTCATCTTTCTGCTTTGTCCTCTTTCCCTAGAAATGGCCTTCCATCTGAGCTCTTAATATTCATACACCTGGATTTCCTTTCTCCAAAGGTTTCCTTGATTTTCCTGTATGCAGCATCTACCTTTCCCAGGACCATACAACCTTCGACATCCTTGCACTTCTCCTTCAGCCATTCTTCCTTAGCTTTTTTGCACTTTATATCCACCTGATTCTTTAATCGCCTGTATTCTTTTCTGCCCTCTTCACTTCTAGCATTCTTGTATTTTCGTCGTTCATCAATCAGGTCTAGTATCTCCTGAGTTATCCACTGATTCTTAGCTGATCTTTTCTTCCTTCCTAACATTTCTTCAGCAGCCCTACTGACTACATTTTTCAAGACTATCCACTCTTCCTGTATTGTGTTTCCTTCAGTCTTTTCATTTAGCCCTTGTGCAACATGTTCCTTGAAACAATCCCTCACACTCCTTTCTTTCAACTTGTCCAGATCCCATCTTTTTGCATTCTTTCCTTTCTTCAATTTCTTCAACTTCAGATGGCATTTCATGACCAACAAGTTGTGGTCGGAGTCCATGTCTGCTCCTGGGAATGTTTTGCAATCCAACGCCTGGTTTCTGAATCTCTGCCTAATAATAATGAAATCTATTTGATACCTTCCAGTGTCTCCAGGTCTCGTCCACGTATACAGCCGTCATTTGTGTTGTTTGAACCAAGTATTGGCAAGGACTAAATTATGATCAGTGCAGAATTCAACCAGCCGACTTCCTCATTCGTTCCTTTGTCCCAATCCAATTTCTCCTACTGTATTACCTTCCCTTCCTTGGCCTACCACCGCATTTCAGTCTCCCATCACAATTACATTCTCGTCACCTTTTACATATTGTATTAAATCTTCTATCTCTTCATGTATTCTTTCAATTTCCTCATCATCCGCTGAACTTGTAGGCATATAGACCTACACTATTGTGGTGGGCATTGGTTTGGTGTCTATCCAGACGACAATAATTATTTCACTATGCTTGTCGTAGTAGCTTACCCGCTGCCCTATTTTCTTATTCATTTTTAAACTAACTCCTGCATTTCCCCTGTTTGATTTTGTGTTGATAATTCGGTAGTCGCCTAACCAAAAATCCTGTTCTTCCTGCCAATGTACTTCACTTATACCAACTACATCTAACTTTAGTCTATCCATCTCCCTTTTCAGATTCTCTAACCGACCACAACGATTCAAACTTCTAACATTCCACGCTCCGACTCGCAGAATCCATCTTCCTGATGATCTTTTTTTTTTTGCTATTTGCTTTACGTCGCACCGACACAGATATGTCATATGGCGACGATGGATAGGAAAGGCCTAGGAATGGGTAGGAAGCGGCTGTGGCCTTAATTAAGGTACAGCCCCAGCATTTGCCTAGTGTGAAAATGGGAAACTACGGAAAACCATCTTCAGGGCTGCCGACAGTGGGGTTCGAACCCACTATCTCACGGATGCAAGCTCACAGCTGCGCGCCCCTAACCGCACGGCCAACTCGCCCGGTCTTCCTGATGATCGCCCCCTCTCGTGTAGTCCAACCGGAGATCCGAATGGGGGACTAGTTTGCCTCCGGAATATTTTACCCGGGAGGAAGCCATCATCAGTACATCATTCATACAGATAGAGCTGCATGTCCTCGGGAGGTAGTTACGGCTGTAGTTTCCCGTTGCTTTCAGCCGTGTAGCAGTATCAACACAGCTAAGCCATGTTGAGTATTATTACAAGGCCGTATCAGTCAATCATCTAGACTGCCACCCTTGCAACTACCGAAAGGCTGCTATCCCCCTTTCAATGAACCATTTGTTAGTCTGGTCTCTCAAGAGATACCCATCCGATATGGTTGCACCTGCGGCTCGGCTATCTGCATCATTGGGACACGCAAGCCTCCCCACCGCTGGAAGGTCACATGGTTCGCAGGGGAGACGTGAACATTGGTATTTGGAATCTCCTTTAAACATAAAGAAACACGCCTTCTCTTTTTTGGAGGGGGTGGGGGAAATCACCTTAACGGCGTTGGGGTGAAAAAGAAGTCGAGACCAATTGATTTTACTGTTCATAATGTACTTGATTCTGATCATAAACCGATCATTTTTAATCCCTCCTGGGTTCATTTTCAAGAGCCATCTTTTGCTTTGGAGAACTTAAAGTTAGATTGCAGTAGATTTTCCTGGCATATAACTAAAAATTTAAACACGTTTGAAATAAACGATAGGAATGTTATTGACCGTGCAATTGTTCACCTCTATAATAAAGTCAATAATGCACGGAAGTATATCATTGGCAGTAGATGTAATTTACCGCCAAGTAGCGGTCTTGCATCTTGCTGTGGGGTCCATAACATCAATAATAATAATAATAATAATAATAATAATAATAATAATAATAATAATAATGTTCTGGAGCGTCGTCAATATGTGCGGACCGCGCTGGAAACGGGTTCTGGCCGGTTAATGACTACAAATGCAGTCCGGCCGCGAGTTCAGTACCACCAAGGCACCCAAGACACAACGCCGGATCTCCTGAAGGACTTTATCCATATTAAAAATGCTTATAGGAAAATATGGCAAAAATTTAGGGACCGAACAGACAGGGCGGAATACCTGGAGTTAGCCCGGGAATTACGAAATCGATTGCTGGAAAGAAAGATTGAAAAATGGGAGGAATTTTGCCGTCAGATCGCGAATTTTGGCGGATTATATAATTTATCAAATGTTATGCATTCAATTATAAATTTCAGTATAATACCGTAACGACGCACGGGTATCTTCTAGTTTTATATAGATAGATAGATAGATAGATAGATAGATAGATAGATAGATAGATAGATAGATAGATAGATAGATAGATATATGGATGGATGTAAGAGATACAGGGTTGTCAGGATAGTATTGTTTTCTGAACGTGTGATATAAATTTGAACTGGGCCCAGACAGCCGTCTTATTGTGTGTTCTTGTACCTACATAAATTCATTTGTAAAATGAGATTTTTAAAGCTGGGGTGAGTGTCTTAGACGGTAGAGTGCTGGCCTTCTGAGCCCAATCTGACAGGTTCGATCCTGGCACAGTCCCGTGGTATTTGATGGTGCTCAAATATATCAGTCTTGTGTCTGTAGATTACTGGCACGTAAAAGAACACCTATCGGACAAAGTTCCGGCAACTAAGCGTCTCCAATAACCGTATGAAAGTAGTTAGTGGGACGTAAACGAATAACATTATTAAGAATTGTTTTAAATGTGCTCCTTCGACATATTGGTAGTCCTTTTAGGAGGCAAATTTTAGCGTTTGTGTTGTTCGTAACGGGACTGACTACAACGTATTACTACAGTACATAACTCAATGTAGGGACTGCATTTAAAAAAAATATTTCGTCGCGCTTTTAATGTCACGTGAGGAATTTTTCAATAATGAGCGCGTATATACTGGTGTTAAAATACGGCTTTTTCAACTTCAAACAATTGCCAGACATAATAGACATAGTATTAAAATATTTATAATACTTTTAAAGACTCACTAAGGTACTTATATACGTAATCACGGAGCTGTCAAGTTCCTTTTTATTAATTTGAAATATCATTGCTGTTCTTTTATTAATGTGTACCGGTAGGTGAAAAATACAAAAGATTATTATTCTATTTTAATTACACTGCCTGACAAAATATGTTAAGCACCCAGAAGGAGTGTTCCTATATTATCTCTTTTCGGTATATATGAATAGCCTCCGTGGCTCAGGCGGCTGGACAAAGCGGAGAAGGACAGACTGTTCTCCGAGTACTCCGGTTTTCCCTGTCATATTTCATTCCAGCAACACTCTCCAATAGCATTTCATTTCATCTGTCATTCATTAATCTTTTCTACAGAGGAGTGCGACAGGCTTCGGCAGCCGGCACAATTCCTATCCTCGCTAGATTCATTCCATTCCTGACCCGGTCGAATGACTGGTAACAGGCTGTCGATTTTCATTTTCGTTATACATGCATACCATGATGTGTGAGTGAATGATTAGATATACAAGGATCTGTAATGTGTAGAACGCCCACCAGAGTGCATTCGTGATGGCACCGTCCTGTTGTTGATAAGTTGTTACCAGCCAACTGCTATGAGTCACACTGTTAAGCAAGACGTGTAGAGAGGACAACGTACAGTGCGAAGCACCCGCGATGCCTCGCAGACGTGTTAGGGTGCGTCCAGACAGGATCTGTCTTTTCAGGCAACTGCACAATGTGCGTCTTGAACAAACCTACCTGTGTTAATGGAGGTGGCCGCACAGAATGCGTGCGCGGGTTATCAGTCTTCTCCGCCGAGTACGTCATCCGTCTTATTTCAAAACAGTTTGTTTCTAGACGCAGAACGGACAAGACGCAGTGACTATAATGAGTAGTGAGCCATCCAAAGAAGATATTATTTCACGGCTGTTCAAGTACCCGCCGCTGTGGGATTCATCCAATAAAGATCACAAGGACCGCAATGTAATCCAACGTATCTGGCGAGATTTAGCGACAGAATTAGGAGCAGACGAAGGTATGCAAATAATGTTATTAAAGAGCATTTAATTTAATATTGTTACTGTATTTAATTAATATTAACTAATATTTCAAAATGTAATAATTCAGTATAGCAGAAGCAGAATGTATGTTTACAAAATGCAAGCCCATGGAAGGTGTTTATTGTTCTATTTCTATAACAAATGGTACTGCCATGGAATTTCTCCCTCGGGACTACAAAAGTACTGTGTGAATCTCTGCCTTATCAATTTCGCTGAAGTGGTATAACGGTTGTGAGCTCTTGTTACTGGAATATGGTCCACAGATGTTGTCTCACAATCGGACAGATTATCTGTTGATGTTACACCGTCATGAGTCATCACAATGTTATGAAGTAAACAGGCTGCTTTAACTATTGACACAGATGTTTCTACACTTGTTTCTATAGTGAATTAAGCACTCGCCATTTGGCTGTAAGAATTCCGAAACTGCATTCGACCATTCGACGGGCTCGTGCCAGTCTGTAATTGAAAACTGTTTCTGAATCCCCCAGTGATTTTCTCGGATATGGCCTCATGACGTGTTCCATCAATGGATAAGCTTCGTCGGCTACAAAAATGTACGGTGTTTTACATGTTGTTCCCGGTAAATACTCATCTTCAGGAATATTCAGGCAATTACTTTGTAGCTGATCGTACAAAACAGATCTTCTGAACACTCCACCGTCACTTTCACTACCGTAGGCACCAATATCCAACACAGTAAATTTATAGTCCGCATCACTGACGGCTAATATGTTGATGGAATAGAACTGCTTGTAGTTATAATATTTCGATCCAGATCGAGGGGGGCACTTGACAGCTACGTGCTTGCCATCCAGGCTGCCTAGGCAGTTGGGAAAATTCCACTTTTCCCAATACTGTTTTGCCACGGCAAGCCACGTATCTGCTGTCGGTGTTGCAATATACATACCACTTAACAGGTCCCATAGTATATCACACGTTTCCTTTACTATTTCTGCAACAGTACTTTTCCCCATACGAAATGAGAATGCCAGTGCCCGAAACGAACTGCCTGTAGCCAGATACCTGAAACAATTTTTTATTTTCAGATAACCTCAAGATGAAATGGCGTGGAATACGGGACTATTACAGAAAGGAACTGAAGAAACTGGAGAAACCCCGATCGGGTGACGGAACTGATAGCCATTCAACCTCCAACTGGCCCCTTTTCCCTCTGTTATCATTTTTGAATGATTCAATGTCTACTCGGCCCAGGACAACAAATCTTGAGTCAACAAGGAGTGAAGATTCACTGGAGCCAACGCAAGAAACTATTGAAAATGCTAGTAATGTCTCCGTTACGGAAATCAGTCAAAAAGCAGGACCCAGTCAAGACATCACACAAAACCCTAAGTCATTATCTATAGAAAGAAACACTCAAAGGCAAGACCTCAATCTGTACCGGCAGTCCATGTTGGAGTTTGAGGCTAAAAAAGTTAAGCCTCTTGAGAGGGACTTAACTGAGGATGAAGATGAAGATTTATTATTCTTTAAAAGCATGTTAAAAGATTTCAAATCACTTCCGAGAGAGAGAAGAATGTTACTAAAGCTTAAATTTCAAGAGATGCTGTACAAGGAAATTACCGGTGGGACAGTTGCTGACGGATTAAATCAACAACAATACTCCACGTCGCCATGTACAACAGTATCAACATGGAGTGAACAGACTGACACTAGTCCGGGTGACTACCAGGCACAGTTCTCTTTTATTAATAATGAATAACTCACAGTGAATTGCCATTATTTTGTATCTATCTGTACTTAATTTTTAAAAATAAAATGTCAATGATAGTGAAACTCTAAAGAAAAGTCTTACCTTAATGTAACTACTAGCCTTTCCTCCGTAGAAATTGGATCACGGTAATTTAATTTCACTTTTGACAGTCTGTCTCGAATACTCTCATGAATAATGTGAAAGCAGTATTTCGACATCCTGAAGTACTCAGCAAATTTTTCATCGTGCTTCAAAAGTTTCGGAAATAATGTATGGTATTCGCCATAACTTCGTCTATCAATATTTATTTCATGACACCAACTTCTCTCTTCACACAAACTTAATTTCAGTGCAACATTTTCACAGAGGAATAACCTCCGTCCTATCCTTCCCAGTGGCATGGTGAACACTGACAAAACGGATGACTGATCCTGTGTGGCCACGCCGTATAAGACTGATAAGACGCTGTCGTATAAAACGCATCATGACGTGTTGCACGCAGTGGAACGGATCCTGTCTGGACGCACCCTTAGAGAGCCTGTCCACAAACTGACAGAGGCCGCATTGTAGGACTGCACGAGGCTACTTGGTCGTATAGTGCAATTGCCAGGCATGGGGGCCATTCAGATGTCAGTGGCCCGATGTTGGACTCAATGGGCACACGAGAACACCCAATCACGTTGTGCAGGTTCTAATAGTCTAATAGTCGACCAAGGAACACTACCCCGAGGGAGGACCGTTGTATGGTGCGCCAAGCATTGCGGGATCCCATAACTTCGTCACCCGCTATCCGCGAATATGTACTGGAGATTCTACAACATCCTGTGAGTTCCCGCACAGTGTCTCGACGACTCGCATCCGCTGGATTGGTGTCCTACCGCCCCATGCGTACAGTAGGTTGCCATTGACACCAGAACACCAACGCCTGTGTTTGGAGTGCTGCCTTGCCCGGGAGGCATGGGCAGAGGACGACTGGAGTCGCATCATGTTCAGTGATGAGAATCCCGCTTCTCCATAACCTCCGATGCCCATCGTGTGAGGGTTTGGCGGCGTCGAGGGCAGAGGGCAGATCCTGCCCATATTTCGGAAAAAAACACAGGCGTAATCCCTGGCATCATGGTGTGGTAAGTCATAGGAAATGCGTTTCAGGCCACCTCTAATAGTGCTTCGGCAGACTTTGACGGCACAGCGATACGTCACAGACATTCTGCGTCCGCACGTCCTGCCCCTTATGGCACATCACCCTGACAGTCTTCCAACAAGATAATGCACGTACACACACAGCACGTGTGACTATGGACTGCCTACAGCATGTTGAGGTCCTCCCGTGGCCAGCAATATCCCCGGACCTCTCCATCATTGAACACGTGTGGTAGGACATTTATAATCTAATAATGTTATTTGTTTTACGTCCCAGTAACTACTTTTTCGGTTTTCGGAAACGCCGAGGTGCCGGAATTTTGTCCAGCAGGAGTTCTTTGACGTGCCAGTAAATCTACCGACTCGAGGCTGACGTATTTGAGCACCTTCAAATACCACCGGACTGAGCCTGGATCGAATCTGCCAAGTTGGAGGCAAGAAGACCAGCGCCTTAACTGTCTGAGCCACTCAGCCCGGCTTGGGAGGACATTGGAAGGGAACACCGTCCCAGTACCAACCTGCGGGATCTGGAGGGACAGCTGCAACAACAGCGGATGAACTTGCCTCAGGAGAGGACCCAAAGGCTGTCTGATATAATTTCGAACAGCATAAGGGCATGCCGTCGGGGGTGGGTGGGTTGGTGGGTGGGGGGCGACACCCTACTGATCTGGCGCCAACATTCCACTTGTAACTACCAACGGCCTTGCCCCTTTCATTCCATATTGTAATCATTTCAATAAAGCCACACGATCTTTTATAATACGTGTTTCATTCACTTTCGACCACTCTTTCTGGGTGCTTAACTTTTTTGTCAGGCAGTGTATTTCATACCTAATATGAGTAACCGGGTATGCCTCTTGAGGGGGAAAAAGAGGTTCCAACTTCGAGAAGAAGCGATTTTTGAGGAAAGAGCACGTTTGTTACTTTCGAGTTCCATTAAAAAGCCCTGCAAAAAAGTATTACGCTTCGCCACTACTGGTATCTCATTATCATCCCCAACTAGGAGAGCACATTTCTCGCCATAAGAAGGGACAAGTCAGCTACTGTTCTCCTTATATTCAGAATGAAGTTTTAGGAATCATCGCTGGAAAAAATAACGGAACATAATAGTTAATGACGTCAAAGCTTCAAAATACTATTGCATTATGTTTGACTGCACTCCCGATACAGGCCAGTCAAAACAAATGTCTAAAGCTCGTCGTTATGTGAAGATCACTAAAAATGGCTCTGAGATATAGGAAAGTTTCGCTGATTTTTTAATGGCTAGTGAGAAAATCTGACTGGCTCTTTCGGAAGAGAGTTTAGAGAAAAGATGGTGTCAAATTTCCCTTTGGGAAAAATCAAATGATCATAAAAATGTCTTTCAATAAATGAAACTCAAATTGATAATGATTCATTTCTTTGCATCTAACGAATCGCTTTCGAAAGACACGTGTATGAAATTTGGAGTCGACAAGTGTAGGACGGAGTGCATCGAAAGGAGGTAACTTACTGAGGGCCTATGAGACTACTTTGAAATAATTGCTTCTCGGGAGTATTGATTGATTGATTGATTGATTGATTGATTGATTGATTGATTGATTGATTGATTGATTGATTGATTGATTGATTGATTGATTGATTGATTGATTGATTGATTGATTGATTGATTGATTGATTGAAGAGATGAGACCTCTGTATGTTTCCGCCAATACTTCACAATATCACATTGAGCATATTTACTCATGGCCATCCATCATTACTTTACATCACACCTTGCCCAGTTGCTAGGTAACATCGCGTCACACATTCTGTATCGCTAATTTCGTGAAGCAAATTTTCAGATGACCCCCGCCATAAGACATATTTATCTTAAAATAAAAATTGGATTCATTTTCTGATCTCAGAATTGAAATTATAAAGTGCAAACAGTTCAAATGATGCAATGAGAGAAGTTAAAGAAGTTAAAGAAATAGGGAGAAAGCTTAATCTAGTTAATACCGATATAAATGGTCCGTTATTGTCAGTTAGGCATTTTAAAGAAATACGGTGAAGGAAGAAGTAGAAGCGGATGTTTGATGAGAAGGACAAGGGTGAAGATGACAGCTATAAATTCGCAGAAGGAAAATACAAGTTCATTCCAAATAAACTTTGAATGTATTAGGTCGTGTTAAGTACATACAGTATGTATCGATGAGATGTTATGTACTGAACAAAAATAGCCAACCGAACACCAATAGGATCCGAACCCACAACCTCCGATTTCAGGTTGGATGCCCTTACCAGGTCGCCTATCGGGCTTCAACTCGAAAGATCAGCAGCAGGACTCTTCGGAGATCACACGCCATTATTATTATTATTATTATTATTATTATTATTATTATTATTATTATTATTATTATTATTATACAAGTTGCTTTACCTCGCACCGACACAGATAGGTCTATGACGATGATGGGGCAGGAAGGGGCTAGGAGTAGGAAGGAAGCGGCCGTGGACTTAAGGTACAGCCCAGCATTTGCCTGGTGTGGAAATGGGAAACCATGGAAAACCATCTTCAGTGCTACCTACAGTGGGGTTCGAACCCACTATCTCCCGAATACTGGATACTGGCGGCACTTAAGCGACTGCAGCTATCGAGCTTGGCTTTAAATCCCACTAACTACTTTTACGGTTTTCGGAGACGCCGAGGTGTCGGAATTCAGCCCTACAGGAGTTCTTTTACGTGCCAGTAAATCTATCGACACAAGGCTGACGTATTTGAGCACCTTGAACCTGCGAAGTTGGGGTCAGAAGACCAGCGCCTCAACCGCCTGAGCTACCCATCCTGGCATTATTATTATTATTATTATTATTATTATTATTATTATTATTATTATTATTATTATTATAAACTGTTTTTAGAACTTGCTTTGTGTAGCACCGACACTGATAGGTCTTATGGTGACGATGGGACAGGAAAGGCCTAGGAGTGGGAAGGAAGCGGCCGTAGCCTTAATTAAGGTATAGCCCCAGCATTTTCCTGGTGTGAAAATGGGAAAGCACGGTAAACCATCTTCGTGGCTGCCGACAGTGGGATTCGAACCCACTGTCTCCCGGATGCAAATTCACAGCTGCGCGCCCCCTAACCTCACGGCCGACTCGCCAGGTAATGTTGTTATTATTATTATTATTATTATTATTATTATTATTATTATTACCAGTTGTGCTATGGTGGCCTAGGTCATATTTGTCCTATTGGGAAGGATCTAAGCTACAGGTCTAGCACTACTGCTGTGACAACTGTAGAGTGCGCGCAAATAGCCCGTTGTGGGCCAATTCAATGAAAATTCAATATTCGTTAAAAAAAAGTTCAGTTTATTGATTATACAAATAATATATCGGATTGTAAATAAACTGAGGCAATGGTTTGAAGCCATTAAAACTTGAACACTTTATTTGGTTTAAGAAATTAATGGAGAATTATTGAAAAACCAGGCACTTGCCATCACTACCAAATATATAAAAAGAGGATTTTGACAGGGACGAGCTGGCGATATAAGTGAAGAGTTTTAAGTGCCATGCCTTGGATTTAAGCCCTAATATGAAAATGGCTACACCATCAGGTCTTCAGCCGTGAATATACAAGGAACAATACCAGTCTTAAATGAAAGGAGTTTTAGCAAACTAAATATAATAAAGTAAATACGGTACCTCAATAACCTAACGGGACAACAACGATTATCCAACCTGAACGTCATATCCATAGCGTACAAGCTAGCCTCAAAGCTGTCTTTTGAGAATATTGTAAACATTTTTTCAGTCGAAAAAGCCTATAAAGTTATGTTTTGGTTCAGGATTTCTCCGTTTTAATTTCTATTAAATTTTATCAATAGACTGAGTGGTTGTAGAACGTGTGTATGTATAACTCGCTAACAGATAGAGAATCTGCCACTTGCGCGACTGCCCTAAATGCAGATCAGTATTGGTTGAGCTCGCCTTCAATCAGACTATTCTATTCTGCAATAATTCTCAAGATTGAGTAAAATCTGTTATTCCCAATATTTGCAAAATTTATCATAATTAAATATCCTATTCTAAAGCAACAGTCTGTTGATTCAGGCGCCACATATAAATATCCCGGTATCATTTGATTTGATTTGCAGCGATTATGATACGTGTGAAAGAATATAGGCACTAGGCCTAAACGAAACCTGATATGAAGATAAAGTTGGAATTCAAGACGACAAATTGTGTTAAACATTCGTTTATGGGAAGAGGAGTTAAGGAATGGAATAATTTACTAAGGGAGATGTTCAATACATTTCTAAATTCTTTGCAATTATTTACGCTAAGGAAACACTAGGTGAACAACGGATAGGGAATCTGCCACCTGGGCGACTGCCCAGAATGCAGATGATTGATTGACTGATTGATTGATTGATTGATTGATTGATTGATTGATTGATTGATTGGGCACTCTCAGATTATCTGTTAATGAAATATCTTATAATTAATTTGGTGTTTTATTTTGAACCAAAAATTAAATTACAGCAAATTTGAAATCAAGCATTTACCATATAACTTAAAGGAAAACATGGAACAGGGGAATCACTGTGTGGTGACGGTATCAGGTGCTGTCGGGGAGGGTTCTGCTTTGGTCTGTCTGTGAAGTAGAGGGGTTCCCTAAGGCGAGGTCTTGTCCAAGGTTGTATCTAGCCTTCTTAACGTCCGTGCGTGTACGGAAAAAGAGGGGATGAACTTGCAAATCAAAAATTGAAATATATGCTGGAGTATATTATAGGTAATTTAAGTTTTAAATCCTCAAGGAAAGTGAAGAAACTGGAATTTGCTTCTTTGGAGCGTACTTGACATACAGCCCTATAGTTAAGTTCTTATGAGTTTCGACTGACATTTGTGCGCTGCCTTTTAGTGGAGGCTAAGTGAATTAATCAACAGCCAATCATAGGCAGCCGATCGCTCAGATAGAGCGCGGTAGTCCCTAGTTCCGGTTACCAGTGTTGTCGGTCTGTTGTTTTCTGTAACTACGTGCTATCAGCTGTGTATTGTATTGTGCTCGTTCTTTCCGCGGTCTTTGTCAGTTCACTCCGTCATTCTTGACAAAGAACCAACACTAGCGGCTAGAAATAACGAATTAATTGAGTGGTTGAAGGAGCACAATATTTCGGTTCGCGTTAACATAAAGAAAGGAGGGAACTCGTGCACCTTGTGAAATAAAAAGCCGTAGTACCCAGTTTACGTGGTGGATGAAATAGCCAGGAGATTGAAACCTCAACAGGCGATGACAATGCCGATAGTTGAGTCAGAAATGAGTGGTGTATTCCCCTTCTAGGATTTTTATCCTTCCTTTGGAGAAATTGAATTTATTAGCAACGCAATAGCCAATCATAGGCAGCCGATCGCTCAGATAGAGCGCGTTAGACTCTAGTTCCGGTTACCAGTGTTGTCGGTCTGCTCTTCTAGATGGTGAGTAGAGATTTCATTTCATTTTCTCGCGTTTTATCTGTTCGAGCATTGATCTTTTATTATCTTATCCTAAATATGTTATGTGTTATTGTTCATCTTATGTGAGTCATGCATTTTGCTAAAAAGAATAATTGATTCTGGACTTAAATTCGAGTATACACATAACTTCGGTACTTCAAAAGTTGAAGGTCACTTAAAGGGGGGCAGAGTTTCAGAGCGATCTGCTTGATTATCTCACAGTAATAATACTCATCTCAAAATAAAGGACACTGTCCCACTAGCAATGTTCTCACAAAGTAACGGTTTCAAAAGATACATCGTCCTACTGTCCAGACAGAGCAGTGTAAGCTAATCAGCAACAGGAGTAAAATGCTAAAGATTTTGACTGTGAGGGAAGAGAGCTTCGTGGGTGTTACTCGTCTGGTATTGATGGAACCACTTCACGCTTCGTTCTACCACCTGCAACTTCACCGCATCTGCTGGGCATCACTTCCGCTCCATTAGCAGATCGCCTTGTGCTGTTAAAACTTGTTCCTCAAGCTAGCAAGTTTTACCTGACTATTGATAGCTATGGGCGCTCCTCGAACGACAGGGACAAGCTGCGGCCGCTTTAGCGAAAAGTTAATGACTATGTCATTCGACTATCATTAACCCCCCGGAGCTAATAACACACACTTGTTTTAGAATCAATCAGCTTAATATGTCTTCATGGTGGAAAGAGATAGAAAATGAACATAAAATGGGCAACATTTGAAATCTCGTGCTTACCTTCAATTATCCATTACGGGCTTGCGAGTCTGAAATTACTGAGAAACAACATTATAGGCGTATTTTCCAAGCTCTGCAGATGTAAACCAGTTTGTAATTACATTATTTCGTCTATAAGTTACTTACTTCTAAGCGATAAATTACATTCAGAGCTATTTATATGGTCAGGGCCTGGATGCGTATATTATATCCTGAACTGAACGGATTTGATACAACGACAGGGGCGTACACAGAAAATGATTTCGGGATATGTCATGGTGGATGTCTCATACATTGTCTGGCTAATTTATTGTGTTACACGAGACACACCTTAAGAAAACTGTAAACTGTGACAGAGTTAACATATTTAACGAACATAATAACGTTCTAATAATTAATTTATAAATTAAGAAGAAACCTTAATGGATTAAAAATCACTCTTATACGATCAAAGAAAGGCGGCTGTTAGCCTATCCTTAATTAGGTTATCTAAATATGTAAAATAACTTGTCCTGACTGACTGACTGACTGACTGACTGACTGACTGACTGACTGACTGACTGACATCATCGCCGAGCCCAAACTACTGAATATAAAGAAATGAAATTTTGGGGATACATTCGTATTACAATGAAGGTTCTCATTACGGAAGGATTATTGGATATTCCGTCGCTAAGGGGATGAAAAGGGGGTGAAATGTTAAAAGGTGCGTATCTGTATCTCGAAAACGGAAGAGTTTAAAGACATGAACATTGGTATTTGGAATCTCCTTTAAAAATAAAGTAACACGATTTTTTTGTTTTCGGAAAATCCTGTTAAGGGGGGTGAAAAAAAGATGAAAAAGGAGTTGAATACCTTTTAAGTGGATACTTATATCTCAAAAACTGAAGATGTTATCGTCATGAAAATTGGTATTTTTTTATCTTTTAAAAATAAAAGTAACACGTATTTGTTTGTTTTCGAAAAAATAAACCACTTCAGTGGGGGGTGGGAGGAGAAAAAGGGCTTGAATTATTTTTATGTGGATGCTTATAACTCAAAAACTAAAGATGTTACAGACATGGAAATTGGTATTTGGGATCTTCTTTAAAAATAATTTTTTTTTTTTTTGGAAAATCTACTTAAGGGGTGGTGAAGAGGAGTGACAAGGGGGGTGAATTTTAAAAATAAGTATATCTCAAAAACGTAACATGTAACAAACGTGAAAACTGGTATTTGGAATCTCCTATAAAAGTAAAGTAACACCCATAATTTGTTTTAAGAAAATCCATGTAAGGAGAAGTGTTAAAGGGGGTCAATTTTAAAATGAGCATATGTACAGTATGTATCAAAAACTTAACACGTTACAGACGTGAAAATTGATATTCTTAATCTGTTAAAAATAAAAGTAACACGTATTTGTTTGTTTACAAAACACTTCAGTGGGCGGGGAGGGGGGGGAAGGACTGAAAAAAGGGTTGAATTCTTTTTATGTGGATACTTATATCTCAAAAATTGAAGATGTTACAGACATGAAATTTAGTATTTGGAATCTCCTTTAAAAATAAACACGTACCGTATCTTTTTGTTTTTGGAAAATCCACTTAAGGGAGTGGGGTAGGTGAAGAAATGAGAACTTATTTGAATTCTTTATAGGGGGATACTTATACATCAAATACTTATAATGTTAAAGACGTGAAAATTGGTATTTGGAATCTCCTTTCAAAATAAGGAAACACACACTTCTTTGTATTCGGAAAAATCCTCTTCAGGGGCAGAAAAAGGTGAGAAAGTGGTTGAATACCTTTTTGAGGATACTTACATCTCAAAAACTGAGGATGTTTCAGTCATGAAACGTTTTGTTTGGAATCTCCTTTAAAATAAAGAAACACGTATTGTTTTTGGAATACCTACTTAAGGGCGGGGGGGAGTTGTTGAACAGGACTGACAATGGGGGTGAATTTTTAAAATGAGTATATCTCAAAAACGTAATATGTTACAGACGTGAAAATTGGTATTTTTAGTCTCTTTTAAATATACAGTTTCACATACTTTTGATTTTCGGAAAAATCATTTGAGGGCGGGGGAAGAGGGGTTTTAAAAAGGACTAAAAGAGGGGTTGAATTATTTTTATTATACTAGTATCTCAAGATCTGAAGATATTAAAGACCTGAAAATTGGGATTTGGAATCTCCTTTAAAAATAAACACGTATTTTTTGTTTTCGTGAACTCTACTTAAAGGAGGGTGTAAAAAGGACTGAAAAGGGGTTGAATTATTTTCATGAGGATACTTATATCTCAAGAGCTGAAGATGTTACAGACAAGAACATTTGTATTTGGAATCCTCTTTAAAAATAAAGAAACACGCATTCTTTCCTTTTTGGAAAATCCAATTAAGGGTGGTAAATGCATTGAAAAATGAGTTTAATTTTTTGTATGAAGATACTTATATAATTAAAACGGAGGATGTTACGGACGTGAAAACTGGTATTTGGAATCTCCTTTAAAAATAAAGAAACACGCATTTTGGGGGGCCGGGGGTGGGAATCAATTTAAGCGGGGTATAAAAGGAATTGAATTCTTTTTATGAGGATACAAATAAGAAGTGGACTTAAAAAATACACCTCTAAGAAGTTTTGACTGGGGGATGAGGAATGATGACAAAAATATACCGTACGTTTATAAGAAACCGTCGAATGACTATATTAAAATGTCAAGTAACAGAGGGTTTGAAACAGAGAGTTAAATGGGGTTAAGATCCGAAAACAAATCTATTAATTCCTTCCTCCGAAGCGGTTTAACGTACAAAGACAAAATTCCAAATAGCGATATATATTTTAAATCCTAGGTGTGAAGTAGGAAATATTTTTAAACGTTCCACTGCTAAAGTGTCAAATGAGGTTATTTCTGTAAAGTAAATTATTCATCCCTCAAAAACCGTTTGGCGTAATTTTACGAGGAGGGTCTTCTTTTATGTCCTAGGTGTAAAATACCGTATATTTCAAAATATATCTCCCCTAAGAGATTTAGATGGAAGCTGATTCTCAAAAACACAATATCCGTTCTTTCGAAACATAATAGATGTTAGATATGGTTTAAAACATTCAAATTATTCCGTACGGGGTTCAAGTAAGTGGTAGATTATAAAATAAATAAATATTCCTCCAAAACCGTTTGACGTACGAACTGAGGGCGAATTTTACAGGCTCAGCTGACAGTGGACTCTCCATAATGTAAAACTTTGAATAATAACTTTCATATTAAAGCCTTAGCGAAGCGCGGGTATCTTGCTAGTATTGTAATTATTATTATTTTATTATTTAATCCGGTTAGCCTCCAGTGTTGGTTTCCTCCGGGACTCAGCGAGGGATCCCACCTCTACCGCCTCAAGGGCAGTGTCCTGGGGCGTGAGACTTTGGGTCGGGGATACATCTGGGAGGATGACCAGAACAGCGGCCTTTTAGGAGACAGGAAGATTGGAAGGGATAGGCAAGGAAGAGGGACGAAAGTGAGCGTGGCTTTAAGTTAATTACCATCTCAGTATTTGCCTGTAGAAGAAGCGGGAAACCACGGAAAACCACTTCAAGGGTGGCTGAGGTGGGAATCGAACCCCCTCTACTCAGCTGACCTCTCGAGGCTGAGTTGACCCCGTTCCAGTACTCGTACCACTTTTGAAATTTCGTGACGGAAGCGGGAATCGAACCCGGGCCTCCGGGGGTGATAGCTAATTACACTAACCACTACACCACAGAGGCGGACATATAAGTTATAGTCTATATATATCTAGCACAGTGGGTTGACTCGTAGGCTATATCTCGATGAACTGACAAAAGATCCAAACCGTTCAACTGATCATTTGGCACTGTACTTCTTAAGTAGGTTTCTAACCTTCTCAAAGTAGAAAAAAATAGTTCACTAGATGATGCTGAAATATCGAAGGTAACTATCCGTAAGATGTCGTAAACAAATTGATAAAATAACTTATGACACTCATCCAGATCTTCCAAAATGTTTGCCACTTTACACACAAACGTAGCCAATTTTCTTGCTAGGGGCTTTACGTCGCGCCGACACAGATAGGTCTTATGGCGACGATGTGGCCAATTTTAGCAGCAACTTAAAGTTACAACGTCTTAAAATGAATTATGTATATTATCATACCGGGCGAGTTGGCTTGGCGGTTAGAGGCATGCAGCTGTTGGCCGGTGACATACTCAGAAGCACATGCTTCAGTATCCGCTGTGCGCATCCTCCTCCACAGGAGATGAACTTTTTCACGGCACACAGAATGCACTTGATGTAGCAAAGTCTAAATGTGTGTACTGTTACTTGTGTATAATTCTAACTGTGTATTCTAGATGTTTCTGACACGAGAAGAATAATAATAAATTCATATGCGCTGGGAAGGTAAAAGTCGTTTGAGTTGCAATAATACATTACGATCGATGATACCGTGACAAGCTAACTCCTTTTATTAGTTGAATTCGCTCTAACAAGGAATTGGATAAATTAATATATCTAATACCCGTAAATGACGAGGTAAAGAGATGGAACATAGAACGTAACGATTACAGTTTTACTTCAAGGATTAGATTGTGAAAGAGAAAATCCACTAAGGATAGCTGCCCCAATACTAAGAAACTACATAGGTTCAGCTTACAGGACAATAAGAAAGTACATTTAATGAATTTTCATTGGAATTGTTTACAATGTTGCAATATTTATTAATTTTAAGTTATGCGGATGATTTTGTACTATTTGGAGTGAATCACTCAAAATCGCAGTCGAGATTTCTTGTAGAACATTAGTAGGGAGTCGAAACAGTTTGAAAATAATCACAGCGAACTTTGTGAGTGTTCCGCGCGCACCAAAAAACACACCGGATTACAAACATGAAAGTACGGGACGCTTCGACTGTTGTTGATTATTATGCTTTATTTAAAATGAGAATTTCCTAACAGAAGTCACAGACCTCACAAAGAGTACCATTTATTTATAGAAAACCAATACGGTACTAATTATTATTCTCCTGAACCTTAAGGTTGGAGGGTCACATGCATGTCCTCCAAGCGTTTCCATTCTTTTGGCCAGCAGCTTCAAGTGGCAATAGGTGTGCTTGCCTTTAATGCCGTGTATAAACTGCACTCTAGGCATTCCTTTGGTCCTCCTAATTTCCATTTTCCCTTCAGACAGGGTGCATAACAAAATCATTGAGTGTTGCAAAGAAAAACAATGTTTACTTTGCAGGATTATTAGTTGCCATTTTTACATTTTATATATGCCCACCTCACTCGTTTGTTACATTTGGTGTTAACCAAACAAACTGTAATTACTTTACACAATGAGAAATATGCATCGGAGTTCAGTGATAAATAAAGTTTAAACAAGTTATTTTAAGATATATGGAACAGTTCACGAAAAACGGGAAAATGATGCGTCCTGTATACTTTTTTCTGGGACAACGGGCCACTTCAGAGAAATAAGGGACAATCCCGCAAAATAACGGACATCTGGTCACCCTAAACTTCCCAGTTCTTGATTTTATACTTGTGTCCCAGGCGACGAAAGCAATACTCTTAATGCCTTTCCTATGTCAAACTCTTAGACTGCTTTTCATCTTGCACAAATCCGACGGTTGGATCGATAATGACGCCTTTGTTAGATCAAGACATACAATACTTCAGACCTTAACAAATACAGTAGAGACAATACGCGACACTCAGCGAGATATCGAGGGACAGCTATTAGATCTCTCTCTAGCGGGTAGACCTGAGAACTACTGATTCTGTCATAAGAGCACGTGTATTTGCGTGTGAAGTTTTTGGTGTTATTTATGCGTTTTCAGTGAGTTGACATAATTAAATAGAAGCGTGTGTCATTCCTTGATATCTCCTCTCAATATGAGGGGAAAGGTATGTGCTGTGTTCGGCTGCAGTAACTATGAAGTAGAGAAGAATGCGCGGTCTTTCTTTCGCTTCTCGTGACAAGAAAATGTAACTAATATTGTGTTTATATATATATTCTTCCAGTGACAAAGAGAATTTTATAGTACTTCATGATTTTCTGACCTGCTCGACCCATATTTTAACTGGCTTAAAATATAATACACATTTTTTTGTATAATGCAGCAGTTAACCTTCAATACCAATGTGTTGTTGTAGGTGTGATCTGTGGGTTTTGAAATGTCACAGAAGTGATTTGGATAAGGTATACAAGAAAGAAGGGACGTTACGCTTATATAAGAATTATGAGATCTGTTCAGATCATTTCCAGGCCAGCGACTTTAGAAATCCTCGACTATACAGCCAAGGGTATGTTACATTTTTACTCTAATTGTACGTAAATATTCCTCAAAGCATCACTATCGACAATATTTTCATACTTTGTTTCCTTTTATCCCTCTTCTCAGATAAAAGCCGGGATTTTATAGATTTTCTTTCTGTTAGTAGGCTTCATGTTAAGAGGAAAATTGTCCAGCTTTTAAATGTTATTTCATTGCATCAGCCAACGGCCGTAGCCGTGTTGAAACACCGGATCCCGTGAGATCTCCGAAGTTAAGCAACATTGGGCGTGGTCAGGAGTTGGATGGGTTGCCACGCGCTGTTGGTGGGGGGTAAGGGAATGGAGGAGCGGAAAGGAACTGGCCACCCTACCGCACGTAAACTCCGGCTCAGGAACACCTCTGCGGAGGTTCGGACCTGCCTTCGGGCAGAATAACCCTTACCTACTTACCTCATTGCATCATGTGTGTAAGAAATGTGCCGATATTTTTATTGACAAGTGTCTTAATGTGATGATACAATGTTTTTTTAAATGAGAAAAAAGACCAATCTAACCGAAAAGTTCAGGCAGGAATGCTAAAGCAAAAAAAGTAATGCATAAATGAAAGATCAAGCCATTTCACATCAGTCCATTTCACATCTTGTTTATGTGTAATTTCAGTCTTTAAATAATAACCTTTTAAATAATTCTTCATTCATTTATCCAGAATTGCTTTAGCAACTTCGAAGTTAATATCTCAATAATACTTTCTTTATAGACGTAATTTATTTATCCATTTTCGTATGTGCATTTCCATTGATATTTGAATTTAGCGCGACTTTTCGGGCCGTCACTAGGAGCGCCACCGTCGAATTGTCTCCCATTTTAACAAGGCTAAATACGTAAGTGCCGCGTATTGTCTCTACTGTATTTGACCTTAACCAACCTATCGAAAATGTCCATAATGGCGGCAATTGGAGTGCTAGCATGTGTTTAATTGGATTTGTGTAAGCCGTGTTTATACCAAATATTTACGGAAATTTGAATATTATTAATCGTAAATTACATTTATATATATTCTTAAAGGGCTACAGAGCCTCTTTTAATGCCGAAAGAAACTGTTTGCTCTTAAAGAAATAATTTATTCGAACAATGTCTGTGGTGATTTTGTTATTGTTTATTCTCGTGTTCTAGTGTGAAAGTATCTTCTTTATATTTTCAGTTACCTGTGCGTTATGTTTATAGTTTAATGTGCTATGTGCCTGGATATAAGTCCAATTATAGGGGACTTATAGAGGTTTCCATAAAACCTAGTAGTAAGGCAGAAATGGTTTAAGTACATTTATAGGGAAAAGTTCGAACAAATGATAACCCTAATAGTGATGTGTGCATTAATCATTTTGATACCGGTACCAAATTTATTGTTAGAGAAGATATTATACCCATAGAAGGTGTCGATCCAGTTTGGGTGCCACGCAAAACTTTTGATGTTACCTAATGATGCCTATCCTAGCATTTTCCCCTATCAGGCAACGTACTTTAATGCAAAGAAAGTAAATCATACCCGGAAAAATCCGGAAAATCGAGACCAAAAGTCATGATTGAGAGATTAAAATAATTTGAAATGGTGGTGCAAGAATGATGTAACTAATATTTTTCAGTGTTTTACAACGGAGGTGCGTTAACCAAACCTAACCCCATTTCTCGTGAGTGAAAATGAGGATTAACGTTCCTTTTTTATAAATTAAAAGGGGATAATGTGCTTTCAGTTCCGGTGAGTTTTAAGGTGACTAGTGCTTTAGGTGGTCAAGTGCATCATACAAATATCACTGTACCAACTCAACAACTCAGGTGGAAATTGGAGAGTTGATATTGTTCGAGAATTTGTTTGCATGTTTCCATAATGGTCTGCGGTTAATGGTAATGTTGCATAGTATGTCATGTAAGGTTAATAATGTTATTTGTTGACATCTATTTATCGTATTTGTTGGCCGGAGTTTCATACGTGAAATATGTTTATATATGTGTCTGTTTCAACCTGCGTAGATAAAATAATTCTCCCTTCGTTATGTTCCCACTAAAATTACAATTAGACTTACAATAGAATTACTCCATAACGCTACTTTTGGACTATAATTGTTCATATTTTGAGTTCTGATGTTTTCTTTAGGTGACTGGAAATAAATATGCATAATATATTTCCCTGAACCTCTCATGTCGCCCACCGATGTCCGCTATGCTTATTCTGGGTTACGGTCTGATGTATGATTGTAGTTGGTCTTAGTTAGATTAAGATCGACTCCAATCCTCAGACCTTAATGTTACTCTCAATCGTTCAAAGATGGCGAATCGAGTAGCCGGAATTGTTGGGATTGTGGGTTTGTTTTGGTTTGTTGTTATCGTATGTAGTCGGTGTAATTTTATGAAAGTTGACGATAAATGTTAGTTTCTTTGTAGAATATAAGTGTGCGAGTGTATTTATATGAGTCAGTGGACACATAGGATCAGCAATTATACGCACTAATGTGAGAATGTGCTTGTTTTGATCGTGCTTTTACCCATTAAAGAACATGAGTGCACTAAGTGGACCAGGGTTTAGTCTAACCTCTCATACAACTATTCTTAAGTTTCCTACGGAATAGAACATTAAGAGAAATGGATTAGGAATATACATCGTGATTATTTTGAAGTCCATGACAGAACTGTAGCGTGCATACATCATTTTGAGAATAAGTCTGAGGTTAGGGAAGACATTTCTCTACTTCCAAACTATTCGTGTTCCTCGAAAAATATTAATTTAGATAGAATATGATTAATATTGTGTTATTCCGTCAGTGTCTATGTGCTTCAAAGTGTCGAGTGATTTAGATGAAATGAAATGGCGTGTGGCTTTTAGTGCCGGGAGTGTCTGAGTACAAGTTCGGCTCGCCGAATGGGTCTTTTGTCTAGACTCCCTTAGACGACCTGCGCGTCGTGATGAGGATGAAATGATGATGAAGACAACACATACACCCAGCCCCCGAGCCAGCGAAATTAACCAATTAGGGTTAAAATTCCCGAACCTGCCGGGAATCGAACCCGGGACCCCTATGAACAAAGGCCAGCACGCTAACCATTTTGCCATGGATCCGGACAGTGATTTAGATGCAAGTGTATTTTACAATAATCTGCGCTTTACCTGCGGAAATATTTGGCTCGACCTTGGAGTATAGCAAAACTTTTAAGTGTGACAGATGGAGCAATCTGTATACTGCTACATAAAAGAAATAGTGACTTAAAGGGATTAGCTGGGTTTGTAACGTAGGGTTTTACTCTACTAACACCTTCCGATTCATCTGTTATCAAGCAGACTGCGCCGAACTGAAGCTCGCACATGTGATTGTTTAGTCATGTGTTCTTTAATGGGTAAAAACCTATTATATCTTTAGTGTCTGAACGTTTCATTACTAAGGTTACAATAATTGTGTGAAGTGCTGTTATGCCATATGTTAACATTATTTTAACATTACCAGGGCCGTTCACTGGGTTAACATAATCATTTCGGGTGTACTTGGGCTGAGTGGCTCAGACGGTTAAGGCGCTGGCCTTCTGACCCCAAGATGGCAGATTCGATCCTGGCTCATTCCGGGGGTATTTGGAGGTGCTCAAATACGTCATCCTCGTGTCGGTAGATTTACTAGCACGTAAAAGAACTACTGCAGGACTAAATACCCGCATTCTGACGTCTTCGAAAACCGTAAAAAATGTAGTTAGTGGGATGTAAAGCCAATAAAATTATTATTTCGGGTGTACTTCCCTTTCACTGGTTGCTGAATTTAAGAAATTGTCCACAACTTCAAAACTAAGGCAAGAAATTATGTTTCATAGTTTTCATGAGAGCGAATAAATCGAGGAATTTCGCACCTTAATTTATTTTGAAACATTCAAAATGATGCTAGAAATGTCATTTTAACAGTTTTATCATGTATTTTCACTTATTCAGTGAAGTGAAATCTAAGAGAAAACGTTATTTGACGAATTGAAATTTCTAAATAATCAGCTTGTTGGTCTCTTTTCTAGTAGAATATATTCTACCTGACTATATGTGGTGCGTACTTGTTGTCAAAGTGCTTTCATACGTGTAAAAGTGATTCTCATTATGATGTTACATTTAACATGTTAAATTACCGCCGTTTATTTAATATATACATGATATTTTCGTGTTAGCCAATATCAGCCGCCATGTTTTTTTAAATATTACGATCTCAGGATTGGAGTCGGTCTTGGATTGATTTCCTGTCTATGACTACAATGTCCGCTCATTTAATTGAACCTTCAGTTTGATGTTCTTCATATACTTCGAACTGGTTTGTATTTCTAAAGCAGCCAGCTACCATTCTTCTTATATTAGTTTAGGATACCTGCTCCCATTTGCGGCAGAAACGAAGAACATGAGGAAAGGTTTCAATCTCGCTGCACGGCAACGGGCATCTAGGCTTCTGCCGGGAACATTACGAACTGCGACAGCACTGCAGTTCATTTTTATGGTGTTCGTCCATTGAGAAGATATCCAACTATTAGATTTCGTCCACTCCGAGGAAAGTGATACATACACCTCTGCCATGATGGGGTACATGTTTCGTATTCCTAATCGCGAAGTTTCTTTCTTATATTCTTTACTTTGAGTAACGGTTAGAAATTACTGTTTGTTACGAGTAATTCGATTACTTTTCCTCAGTTAGTTCCCAACTTTGCCAATGAATGTTCTTTTGTACAACCAGCTGTGCATTTTCAATATTAAGTCACTCCCAACATGAAGTTCATTTCTTAACTTTTATTTCAAATACGCGATGTGGGAGGATGTGACTTCATACAGGTAAGTACAGGAAATGCCAGTGAAGTACTTAAATGGTTATCTCGAGAGTTCAAGATTAATCATGACATATAACCTGAAGTCAGCCTATCTATATCTATATCATCGGCCCCTCGTCCATGTTTCACTTCCATAGAATGCCACGCTCCAGAGGAAAAGTCTTGACAAACATCTTTCTAATGGCTATATCAATGCTCGAAGTGAACAAACTTCTTTTCTTAAGACAGACCTATCCTGCCTGTGCTAGTGTGCGTTTTATGTTTTATGTTCTTACTTCAGCCATCGTTAGTTATTCTATTACCTAAGTAACACTGTTCATCTACTACCTTTAAGACTTCACTTCCTTATTTACCATTCCCTGCATCACCAGATTTCGTGCGACTGCATTCCATAACTTTTATTTTGGACATATATATTTTCATCTTGTATTCGTTACCCAAGACTCTGTCCATACCATTCAGTAATTTCTCCAGATCTTCTGTAGTCTCAGATAAAATATCAATATCAACGGCAAGTCTCAGGAATATACACTATACGCTATTTCAATAAAACAATTTAGACCAGGTGCTTGCAACATCTTTGGTTGTCTTCACCACGCATTGCAGACAGATAACCAGTGATATATTTGTATCTGAAGTAACGATAAATAAATAAATAAATAAATAAATAAATAAATAAATAAATAAATAAATAAATAAATAAATAAATAAATAAATAAATAAATAAATAAATAAATAAATAAATAAATAAATAAATAAATAAATAAATAAATAAATAAATAAATAAATAAATAAATAAATAAATAAATAAATAAATAAATAAATAAATAAATAAATAAATAAATAAATAAATAAATAAATAAATAAATAAATAAATAAATAAATAAATAAATAAATAAATAAATAAATAAATAAATAAATAAATAAATAAATAAATAAATAAATAAATAAATAAATAAATAAATAAATAAATAAATAAATAAATAAATAAATAAATAAATAAATAAATAAATAAATAAATAAATAAATAAATAAATAAATAAATAAATAAATAAATAAATAAATAAATAAATAAATAAATAAATAAATAAATAAATAAATAAATAAATAAATAAATAAATAAATAAATAAATAAATAAATAAATAAATAAATAAATAAATAAATAAATAAATAAATAAATAAATAAATAAATAAATAAATAAATAAATAAATAAATAAATAAATAAATAAATAAATAAATAAATAAATAAATAAATAAATAAATAAATAAATAAATAAATAAATAAATAAATAAATAAATAAATAAATAAATAAATAAATAAATAAATAAATAAATAAATAAATAAATAAATAAATAAATAAATAAATAAATAAATAAATAAATAAATAAATAAATAAATAAATAAATAAATAAATAAATAAATAAATAAATAAATAAATAAATAAATAAATAAATAAATAAATAAATAAATAAATAAATAAATAAATAAATAAATAAATAAATAAATAAATAAATAAATAAATAAATAAATAAATAAATAAATAAATAAATAAATAAATAAATAAATAAATAAATAAATAAATAAATAAATAAATAAATAAATAAATAAATAAATAAATAAATAAATAAATAAATAAATAAATAAATAAATAAATAAATAAATAAATAAATAAATAAATAAATTTAAAAAATAATAAATAAATAAATAAATCGATCAATAAATCAATCTATCAATCAATCAATCAAATAACCTCTCATTTGCATTTAGGACTGTCATCAGGCCTGTTCCCCAAACTACAGGAACCTGTCCATCGAGACGCCATACTTCAGACGGTAGCGGTTGTGGCATTGCTATTGGTACGGGTCTAACAATTCGCAGGTTAGAAATGGTGGTTAGAAATGAAAAATGTCCCAGCCTGTTTCCAGTCATTCGACTGGGTCGGGGTTGGAATGAATGAAGCTTCCATCTAGCGGCAATCATCTGGGCACAGATTAATGACCGAAGGATGAAATAAAATTATATTGGAGAGTGTTTCTGGAATAAATAATGGTAAGAAAAACTGGGGAACCCGGAGATAAACCTGTCGTGCCTCCGCTTTGCCCAGCACAAATCTCATATGGAGTGACCGGGATTTGAACCCCGGAACCGAACGGTAAGAGGCTGGTGTGTTGCCGCCTGAGTCATGGAGGCTCTCTTATTTAGAATGGTTTCGTATATTTGTATTATGTTTCCACTACCTTTTTTCCAGCCCTCGTGTGTATATACATAAAGTGAATCTCTCCTCCATGGCAAGAAACAACGAAATGATTCGGGATATAAGGAAGTTAACAAAGCTAGAATCCTGTTCATGACAGTTTTTTGTAGTACAATTGCATGCTGCACCGAGATGTGCATCTGATGACAGACTTTATTACGAGGTATATGTGAATAATGAGTGTTTATGAGACCTTTTCGTACTGCAGTCTGCAAACCTCGTGTAACAGGGTCTAGACTGGACCGGTCGAGCGGCGCCAACGTTGAGCTGCGCGCCCCTAACCGCACGACCAACTCACTCGGTGAAAAGATCTTCGTTGGGGTATTCACATAAACGGGATTGTAAATAAAGAGTGCAGATCTCTTCACATGGTTATGAGGGTATTTAGGGGTGTAGTAAAGATGTAAAGGAGAGGGCGTGTCTCTGGTGAGACCCCAACTAGAGTATGGTTCCAATGTATGGGACCCTCACCAGGATTACCTGATTAGAGAACTGGAAAGAATCCAAAGAAAAGCAGCTCGATTTCTTCTGGGTGATTTCCGACAAGAAATGTAGTGTTACCAAAATGTTGCAAAGTTTGGGCTGAGAAGACTTGGGAGATAGGAGACGAGCTGCTCGACTAAGCGGTATGTTCCGAGCTATCAGTGGAGAGATGGCGCTGAATTACATAAGTAGACCAATAAGTTTCATAGGTGATTTTAAAAGTAGGAAAGATCACAAAAAAAGTTGAAATTCAAGAGGACAGATTGGGGCAAGTATTCGTTTATAGGAAGAGGAATTAGGGATTGGAATAATTTACCAAGGAAGATGTTCTATAAATGTCAAAATTCTTTGAAATTATTTAAGAAAAGATCTGGTAAACAACTCATAGAGAATCCGCAGCCTGTGCGACTGCCCTAAATGCAGATCAGTGGATATTTTTGGTTTACAAAACACAGTTTACTTTTATATTGATGTTATACTGATTTCGCTTCCTACATTGTAAAACATTTTGTTGCTTCTCCTGTAAACGTTGTTTGTTATAACTTAGTGTCTTGCCCATGTCAGCGCCTCATAACAAACAGCAATAGTGTAGACCTTTTGGCCATAATTCTTGGCTTACTATCCTCTTTATCATGACTCCGGCTATCTCACTTCACTTTTGATAGAGGAGACATACAATTAAATGAGACCACATTAAAAAATGCCTTTTTCTCAATAATAAAAACACTTTTTCGTTTGTAAAAATCAAATAATTATAAATGTATATCCCGGTTATGGCCATCATTCAACGACTCTTAATATCATATGGTAACCAGCCGTAAGACATAGCCTGCACGGTTGCTGGGTAACATTGTCTGACCATACATCCATACCTTACATCACAGCCTGCACGGTTGCTAGGTAACATTGTCTGACCATCCATCCAAACCTCACATCACTGCCTGTACGGTTGCTAAATAACATTGTCTGACCATACATCCATACCTTACATCGCAGCCTGCACGGTTGGTAGGTAACATTGTCTGACCATACATCCATACCTTACATCACTGCCTGTACGGTTGCTAAGTAACATTGTTTGACCATACCTCCATATATTACATCACAGCCTGCACGGTTGCCAAGTAACATTGTCTGACCATCCATCCATACCTTACATCACAACCTGCACGGTTGCTATAGTTACACTTCCATTTCCCATTTTGTCGCGTTACGTTACACAAATTTTCGGATCATTGTTGGCTGCCATATTGAATATAGTCGGAAGAAAAACAAGCTCCTCAAATAAATACCAAAACTAAGTAATTACGCAAACTAATCTTGTGAAAATAACTTTCCAACATCCTTAACATCTAGACACGGTTGTGCTGTGCTCGCTTTGCTTTCTAGAGCTCGCTATCACCTCGTGCCCGTGTTTACAGAACTGTGTGACTATATTGAATAATAGTATTATATAGACACGTGCACATAAGGGATTAGTGTTACCTGTGAGTGGGGACGAGGGTCCCCGGGACTTAGTGAGGATGGAGGAATCATCAGACGGTGGCCTAGGTACTCTATCTAACCATAATTCACTTAGCTCAGCTATAGGTACCGCATTAAACTTGTACTATTCAGACGGTCCGTTAAGTGATGTAGACCAAATACCTTCTCAAATATCTACACTACGTAAACGTGGTCTCCCGGACGAGCGTCCTGATTACTGGAATGAAGAGGGCCTAAGTGTGAAGAAGCTATCAGTGTCAATAAGTGCCAGTGAAAATTCTCATGATCATCGAACTAGCTGCCCAATTCCGCCAGCCCCATCTGTGCAGCCTGTGCAGTTGAATACGTCCCAGCATACAGCTAGCCAGCTTGCTCCAAGTCAACAGGTACGAAGCAGCGCTCAGCATGAGTCATACCTCTATAAGTTAGATGATGAAGGTCCGTTCATAGTTTATGCTGAACATAAACCCGATGAGGCAGGTGCGGTAACTAAACATATCGGCCGGTTACATCCAATGTCCGTGGGAAAGTGTATTAGGGCCTTAATTCCAGACATGCGTACTTCTATAATGAACATTACTACAAAGGGACGTAATAGGGTTCAAATAGAACTTTCTTCCGCTACCTGTGCAAACAGGCTTGCTCAGTTACAATCCCCCTCACTCAGTCTTTACATACCAAGGCATCTAACGGTGAAGACAGGTCTTATTCGTGCAGTAGATACGTCCTTCTCGGAGGAAGAATTACTTTCAGAAATTCAGTCAGATAAGAAAATATTAGAAGTACATCGCTTTCACCGTAAACTTGTACGAGACGGACAGACTGTACTAGTGCCTCGGCAACTGTTGCGTGTTGTATTTGAAGGTCGCACTTTACCTCCTTACGTGTATATATTTAACACTCGGTGTGGTGTAGAACCTTACGTCCAGAATGTAACCCTTTGCTACCAATGTCTTAAATACGGCCACGTAAATAAAGTGTCGTAGCAAAGCACGCTGTGCATGCTGCGGCGACAGTCACATCACTGCAGATTGCCTTACTCCAGATCCGCCTAAATGTATTTACTGCTCTGGCCCTCATCGTGCAGATGATCGATCCTGTCCAGAATACGAACGACAGCGTAGGATTAAATATAATATGGCCCATTTAAATATCACCATTGAGCAAGCACTCGAAATGGAATCTACAAGCACATATGCTAATACTGTGATGCAAAATAACACTCCTCCAGCAAGTACATCTCATCACAAGGAATTTCCACCCCTTCCTTTCCCTGCACGTGGGCCACTTCCCACCAATAACCTTTCCAACTCTTCTTTCCCTAGTGCCTCTAAGGTGTCCTCTCGTTTTACACCCAAACGTTCTTCCACCCCAAAGTCTAGAGTTCCAGTTCACAACCAGTGGAAAACATACTACAATGGACAGCGTTCTCCTGCCAACTCCACTGGACCTATATACCCTACACAACAAGTTCAACCAAGTCAACAGCCTCAAACAACACCACAGGCTCTACCTACAACTCCACTGCTTGAAAACATTGTCCAGTTTATTTTGACGCTTAAAAACACGGCCTCCTCGGAAATTGATCCCTCTCATATACGTGACGTTATTTCATCACTTTTAAATCAGAATAACCATGGATACCGCACATCAACTGAATAAAATAATACAGTGGAACTGTCACTCAATACGAGCGCATAAACTTAGCCTTCAGACTCTACTGCGAGATTACTCCGTTTCAATGTGTGTAGTTAGTGAGAACTGGCTGAAGGATACTACCCCCTTTCAGCTTCCAGGCTACAATTTTATAAGAAGTGATCGTGGTGATGGTTATGGAGGGGTTGGAATTCTCCTCCAGAAGGACATCATTTATGATCAAGTAACTCTTAATCTTCGAGGATCGAAATTGGAAACATGTGCCATCAAGGTTAACTACAGGGGTTCACCGTTAACTATTGTTTCCGTATACCGATCACCTAACCAACTGGTATCTATACACGAACTGCGTCGACTCTTTTCCCAACTTTCACAGCCTGTACTTATCTTCGGAGACTTCAACTCACACCACTTGAATTGGGGAAGTTCTTCTACTGACTCACATGGAATACAACTCATGGGTGTAGCTGAAGAAGAAAACTTAGTGCTACTGAATGATGGGTCCCCTACCCGAATTTCACGACCTAATCAAGCTCCTTCGGCAGTAGATGTTACTTTTGCATCTCCTTCAATAGCACTCGACTTCTCCTGGCAGGTTCTACAGGACACTCTAGGATCTGACCACTTTCCAATATTATTAACATCGACTAATACATCAGCCATTCCTCATACCATCTACCCAACATATCGTTGGAAAATTCGACAAGCTGACTGGGCAAGTTACAAGGAGGCAATAGATCTCATCCTGGAAGAATACTACGAAACGAATGACATTGTCAGAGACTACGAAACATTCTGCGATTCCATTAATCGAGCAGCCTGCCTTACAATTCCACAAAACAGACCATATGCATACAGCAAACGACCTCCAACTCCCTGGTGGGATAACGAATGTCAACCTGCGTTGCATGACAGGCGTGTGGCACTCCATCATTATAAACAGGATGCTTCTGAAGCTAATTTCCTCACCATACAACAAACTCAAGCGAAAGCAAAACGCTTATTCAAGCTTAAAAAGCGTCAGGGTTGGCACCAATATTGTACTTCTCCCAACTCATCTATCTCTCCTGCTACGATGTGGCGGAATATTCGTCGTTTCCGAAACTCACAGAACTGCCCTCAGTTTACATCTACATGTACGATACCAATAAAAGAGGACATCCTGAGAAAAATGGCCCCTCCTTCAGCTCATATAGGTTATTTACCACGCAATGGCCATGAAGATAATTTCCATCCACTACTTCGTCCATTTGAATTTAAAGAACTTATTAAAGCCTTGAAAACGAGTAATAATACTTCCCCAGGCCCAGATAACATCCATTACCCAATGTTACTCAACATGTCTAGTGATGGACATAAGAAACTACTTAAGCTGATGAACAGGATGTGGTTTCAAAGAGTGCATCCTCCGTCATTTAAACTTATTCGTCTGGTACCATTATTGAAGAATGGGAAAAATCCACGACTGTCTTCATCCTATCGCTCACTGTCCTTGATATCCTGCTTGTACAAGACTATGGAAAGGATGATTAAGCATCGATTAGAATGGTGGGTAGAACATCACAAGCTGCTACCACCTCAACAAATGGGTTTTCGACGTGGGAAAGGTACAATAGATACACTTGTACATCTAATTACAGACATCCAACTTGGTCTGAGCAATAACAATTACGTTGTGGCATTGTACACTGATCTGTCTTCTGCGTATGACAGCGTGCTTATTCCCGTCTTAGAAGACAAATTACGCTTCCTACATCTCCCAGAGGACTTTATTGGGAACCTCAGTTGCCTTCTACAAGATAGACATCTCATCATGTTTCACAATGGCACGACAATTGGTCCTCGAATGACATCCCAAGGTCTTCCACAAGGGTCTATCTTGTCTCCGTTGCTTTTTAACATATACACAGCAGACCTCACATCTATATTTTCTCCTGAGATTCAAGTTCTTCAGTATGCTGATGATATTTCCATTTATACAGAAGCTGAATCCTTGGACAAGTGTCAAGAACAGATGACGGTTGCCATGAGGACTTTCACTCCTTGGCTTCATAACCATGGATTAACGATATCTGCAGGAAAATCAGCAGTCTCTATCTACACTCGACATTCGAGACCCCCACTGGACACGATTCATCTGGGTTACTACTTATTTCCCTACAAGGTGGTGGTGCCTTATCTAGGACTTCTCATCGATCACAAATTGACATGGTCTCCACATATTCATCATGTGCTCCGTAAGTGTGATATTTCAGTCAATATCTTACGAGCCATTAGCGGCTCTTGGTGGGGCTGTGACCCGAAAATTGCGCTGCAACTGTACAGAAGTTTGATTCGACCTCTCCTGGATTATGGAAGTGGATGCTTTGCTACGGCTTCCAAAACATTGTTAACTAAACTAGACAAATGTCAGTATAAGGCCCTTAGACTCTGCATAGGAGCAATGCAGACTACACCTACAAATGCTCTGCTACTTGAAACACTCGAACCTCCTCTCCATCTACGAAGGCAATATCTAGCGGGGAAATATATTTTCAAACTTTTTCAATACAGGGAGTCTCCAATACTTCACAAGATATCCAAGCTGACTACCCTAGTACTGACTTCACGCTACTGGAGAAAGAAACGTCAACCGATCCTAGTGGATGAATTTACCAATCTCAGTGGTTGCAGGCGTATTATAAGCACTACAGATACCCATCCCAGTTTTAACTGTTCTTTTGAAACTACTATTAAGAAACTGGATATTCGACTAGAAACATCATTTGAGATCACTGTGAACTGTAACGATGTCAGCCTGAAACGTTATCTGGCAGAATGGCCACACGCCCGACACATCTACACAGATGGATCAAAGGACTGTAATACAGTGGGTAGCGCCTATATCGATGTTCAATCCGGCAGTTGTGGTAAGTTCAAGCTACCTCCGACAGCATCTATATTTTGGGGGCCCTCGAATACGCTGCAAATCTTCCTGAGCGGTTGATTGTGGTGTTGTCTGATTCTAGATCAGCACTGCAGAGTCTACAAACCATTAACTCACGGACATCATCCTTGATTTTCGTACACGAGATTATTGCACAGGTACATCGACTTGAGACACAGGGGAAGAAAGTTTCATTTGTGTGGGTAAAAGCCCATGTAGGAATCCCAGGCAATGAGCTAGCAGACAAAGCAGCGCGATCTGCTGCCACTGAAGGCCAACAGACTTACACGACAGTTCCAGCATCGGATTACACCTCCTTGCTTCGTCGACGGCAATTGACGGCGTGGAACAACGAGTGGCATGATACCTTCCAACAACGCGGAAAACACTATGCCACTATCCATCCAGATATTCCAAACGTTCTTTGGCACCATCAGCGTCCCTATTCGCGTCAATTCATCAGAGCAATCGCAAGAATGAAGTTTCATCATGGTTGTTTCCCTCAGCATCTGCACAAAATCCAAGTACTACAATCTCCCTTCTGTTCATGTTCAGCTGATACAGTTGCCGATCTTAATCATATATTCTTTGGATGTCCACACCACTTTGTACGCACTACTTGCCTACTTCAAAATTTATTGGCATTAGGATACCAATTACCCCCTATTCTTTCGTCAATTCTCCACAAAAATGATCAATCTGCTTACTTTGAGTTATATGCATTTCTTTCTGACATTGGACTGCGAATCTAAGTCCTTCGCCTAGCATCGAACTTACCCTATAGTACTACAACACTCCTACCTTCTTCTGATCCACGGCCTAGTCACGCGTACCACTGGATGTCCTCATAGGCATTATGATGAGAAGACGAATCCATCTCTCCTGTCTCCGAGCAACAAATAAATTAAAACATAAGTTCCTATAAAACTACCTTCCATTCATAATTCACTGGCTGAGTGGGCTTCGACCCGAATGCCAAAAAAAAAAAAAAAAAAAAAAAAAAGAAAAAAAAATCGGATGACCCCCAGCCATAAGACATATTTATGCCAAAAAGAGGAAAGACTTGCTCTGTTAAAATGACAGATTTTGAAGGTCGTGACATACAAAACTCTCACGAGCAGTACCTACATTACTTACCATAGCGATAACTTGCGATTGAGAGATGCGTCGTACGGGAAAGGGCTGGCGGAGTGTTTTCGTTCCTCGCCGAGGATGCTGTAGTCGGTGACGTGCTGATTTGACGGTACTTGGCTCCATCGCTTGAGCGAATAAACATCCACTACCTCGGCCACCATGCCCAGCGGGTCCATCACCAGCCTCATTCAACTGAAACACAGCAAGCATCACAGTCGTTAGAGAAACACACGAAAGTGCCTTTTTTTTTTATTTGCTTTACGTCGCACCGACACAGATAGGTGTTATGGCGACGATGGGATAGGAAAGGCCGATGAGTGGGAAGGAAGCGGCCGTGGCCTTCATTAAGGTACAGCCCCAGCATTTACCTGGTGTGAAAATGGGAAATCACGGAAAACCATCTTCAGGGCTGCGGACAGTGGGGTTCGAACCCACTATCTCCCAGATGCAAGCTTACAGCCGCGCGCCCCTAACCGCACGACCAACTCGCCCGGTACTGAAGTGCTGAAAACTCTTGTAGCCTACAGCAAGTTAACAGGCATGTTGAATTCGTCACGACAGAAATAGATGATGCTTCATTGTGACTGTTAATGTATTTACGTGGTGCGAAACTATACTTCGTACATTAGTACTTCACTGAGGTAATGAATTTTTCGAACAGAATAATACAAACTAAAATCGAAAAAAAAACTAAATTAAATTATAAGATCTCCACCTACTTAGCAGTACATATTATAATCTTATAGATTGTTTAATTAACATTAAGATATATTAAATATAATTTAAAAGTGTACATGTTTCGGCTCAATTGAGCCATCATCAGCACTGGAAAGAGATAAAAATGAGTGTACCGTACTGAATAAAACATCTTATAACAACATGATTTTTGGTATACTTAAAATATATGTCTATAGATCTCTTGAGAGACAACTTAATGTAGAAACATTTATTATAAACAGTACAGTAAAATATGGTGAAATGACATCAAAATCTTATAAAAATTGTTCGCTCCATCCACCGAAATATTTTAGTTTCAAAAATAAGATCTTAATGCAGTCTTGAATGATCAATACGAGATTGAGATGTTGCTGTTTCTAGTGGTAGAAGATGTCTGGGAAGAGATCCTCGTAATATTTATATAAACATGTCTCGTGGGCCGGTGGAGCGTCCTATGATGTGCTGCTGCCTACACTCAATACGGAACTTGAAATGTCAATAGTTAATCTGCTGTCGTAAAACTTGACAATATGCCCTCAGCATAAGTTACATTACTTAGAAAGGTAAATGACATAAATCTTTCTTCGTAGGAGAATGATGTATTCGTATTATAAAACATGTAATATTTTTCTTTCCACCCGCCTCAAAGGCTGTTATCACTGGCTGGAATGTATAACACAACTAGCTGTACCTGTCGTTAGCATGCAATTACATTTCTATGTGCCCCTGAAGTTGTCGCCGAGATTTCGGGGCAATTAGGTGGACAGCTTCTTCCTGTCAGAGGCTTGTGGTGACGTACTCGTTCCCTTGCTCTGGCGCTAGGCGTGTATATCTACTAGCGCTGAAACGCCCCGCGCAAAACGTGATGCTATTTTGCAACGCCGATACCTCTGTATTGAGCCCATAATTCTACATTGCTGAAATGTCAACTACAAGACGGGGTGCATCCATATTTTTATTGCAAGCTCACCTACTGTTCAGTGGCGTGCCAACTCACAGCGGGAGGAGACCCACCAAAACATCGAACGTAGTCGGAACATTTCGGGAGACCTCGAGTAATTAATAATTAAATTCTGGCTAATAACCCTCATTGTGAGAAATTTCGGCGCTGTCATTAACAAAGAAATAAGTAATTAAGAATTTTGGGAAACATCTCATGAAGCTAAAGTCCACAGGGTGGAAATGTATTTAATTAGGCTCGGAGGGAAGCTAGCATTTATCCTGGCCGAGTGGAACACACGTTTCAAGGTCATAGGTCAAAATGCGCGGGACCCATCGTGCACGATATTAATTAATTACGCCCATTAAAGAAACAGGAAGAATCAGAGGACAACGCCGTCTTGACTGGAAAATAGATGGAATCACTGGAGCGAGTCTCAAAGAAATCGGTCCAGTGGTCATCAGATGGAATGATTGCACAACAGTAGATAACGCCACACAGAGCGTCTCTAGAAAATGCATAAATACGCAAGAGAGTCATCATTTAATTGTCCGAGAGGGCAAACCTACGTCGCGTGACATTAAGAAGAGGACTTAAAGTGTACGAAATAGACATGGAGAATGTCTAAAGCCAGTTCGCTTGAGGGATGAATATTTTACCAAGTGGTAGTAGTGAGCGAAGACAACTTTGATATTGAAATATTGTATTTACGACATCCATCCCGGTCGGGGAGAAAATAATTTAAATAATTATAGGATTCCTGAACTTCTGCGTAGGGAGACATCAGATTCATGGATAGCTCTTTGAATTATTGCGGACAAGGTTATTTTGATAATCGGTGAGGGAGGACTGTTGTAGTCTGGCAGAGATAAGCTTTTGGTCTCACGGTCATTCACATCTGTGGGACACCTTGAGGATAAGGAGTTGGATATTTCCATGAACTGCATCAGTTGAATTCTCGACAGGAGGCTGGGCGGTTTAATTGTTGTATATGTGTACAGAATAAAATTTATTGTTAAGTTTCATAAAGGAAATCTGTGTGTGTTGCTTCAAGACGAGAGCAAAATCAGTGTATTTATAAGGTAGTATTTAAGCTAAAAATGTGTCCTGCAATTATGAGGGCTAAGTTCAGAGGTTGCTGGAGCAAGATGAAGCCATGATAGTGCCACGACAAGCGGCACAATTACAGGTCTCTCTAATTTAAATATTATGTTTTATAGTTAGAGATGTAAATGCTTGTCCCTTTAAATTAATTAATTAATTAATTAATCAATCATAACAACGCGTTGTATATGTGGCATGTGAAAAGTGAAGTATGGTGCGATGACGATGATGTGTCTTTTCATTATTCCATTGTGGAGGCGAATTGTCTGTTATTTATGTCATCGTGCAAGACTTTAAACTTTAAACTGCGTTTAAATTTCTTTAAAATATAAAAGTGAAGTTAAATTTTGCAATGAAAATCAATGACAATGTTCGAGCCGGTAAAGTTATAATAATGATAACGAAAAAATAACCGTTATGAGTGTGATAAGTCAAATAACAACGTATCCAGCAATAATAATAATAATAATAATAATAATAATAATAATAATAATAATAATTTCACGTCAGGACAAAAGATTGAGATGATGATAATGCGTTCAGCAGTTAGGTAAGCGAGATTTTCAGTTTATATCGAAATGCAGTTAAGTATGATAAAGTTTGGCATTTTGTGACGTGTATTTGTGATATAGAAAATCACGGTATGCTATTTCGCTCCTGAGGTCCGGAAAAAATCTCGAGAAGTTGATTATGAGATCATTATAAAGTTGTTTGGTCATGGGATCGCTTGAATTTAAAAAGTTTCAAGCAAGAAGAAAATGGATTGTAATGGAAATGAATTTTTTAATAGACATGTATTTAACAGATAGTATTATTAGGAGTCGAATCATGACTGAGAAGTCATATTAGGGTGAACTAAGGTTATTTGGTGATGCAGGTAATTTGGTGATAATGTTTTAAACGAATGCCACCATAAAACCTGTTCTGTTTTTGTGCTCGGCTGTTGTCAGCTGGGTGTCCTGGGTTTTTCCTTTGTCCCGCACTCAGGTATAATCCTTGGATCCTTTCACTTACTGAGGTATGAGATTTTGTAACATTCAGCTGTAGTGATTTGGCAAGTGCAGACTTGTTAAATGCAGTGTGCTATTTAAGTGAAGTAAACTGTGGCAGTATATCGTTTGTTTTAGTTAGTATTGGTGTCGAACTGTTCCTAAGAAAGTGAGTTATCTTTTGCATTGAGAGAAAAGTTTAATGCCATAACAGTTTTCGGCACAAACCTTAAGATAATACCGAAACATTTAAGCAGTTTCTACTCAACTGATGGTAACCCGCAATGATGTTATTTTCTATTTCCAGCTTGGTTCATTAAATATCTGAAGGAATGAGAATTTTATATATATTTCAGTTGTAGGTAGTGTAAATTACCAAATTCCATAATCATCTTAAGAAAATAGACTGTCACCAAATAATCTTACGGTAAAATGCCAAAAAAAAAAAAAAAAAAGATGAAATGAAAGCCTCGACAAGATGATAATCCTCAAGTGCACAAGCAGTACAAAAGTGCAGACTTAGTAGAGGCCACTAGATTAGTGACTCAAGGTAAAATTACAGTGTACCGAGCCTCAAAATTCAAAGATTTTCCGTGGTCGTCTCTCAAACGATGGCTCCAAAACAATGAAGAAATAGGTATTGCAGAAGGTATCTTACCCAAACTTGGATTACATGCGAAATCATCCCAACGATAAACCAAACCAGTTTAATTTCCGTTCATTGTTCAATCCTGTATTTATTTTATTTATTTCAAGTTTCTCCCATGCCAACATAACAGGTGAATTTAGAAAGGCTGGAATAGTGCCTTTTAACCAAAATGTGATCTTTTCTGCAGCTATTGCCTCATATCTAATAATTGAGAGATTTCTCAGAAATAAGCGAATCTGCAGACTGAAATTCCAATGTTGAGAACTACCTTCAGCTTCCCAGAGAACCAAGACGTGTAAGACTCACAAAAAATAGAAGAGACTATTCCGCGAAGTGCCACGCCCCTCTCGAGCAGCGACAGTAGTAGGAAAGAAGACCTAGCAGCGCTGATGTTGACTTACTGATTCCTGGACCTTCAGGTGTAAAGTTAGATGATGATTGCATATGTGTTATATGCAAAAAATCGTAATCTAATGACTCAAAACGCAAAACTGGGGAAATGTGGATTCAGTGCAGCTTTTTTACACGTATTATGCACGAAAATTGCCAATCACAAGATACTGATGACATAATCGTTTGAATGTGTCATGTGTGTTGTGAAGACTCATCATAAGACAAAAACTCCTGTGTAATGCAGTTATACAACTCCTGAAAGTAAAAAGTGTTCTAAAATAACTAGGCCTATCACCAAATTACCTTGCTACTATCACCAAATTACCTGACTCAGTTGAGTTGCACAAAATCATAAAAAGTTCAAGATGAAGTAACTACAAGAAAACATTCATGATCAAAACCTATAGCTAATGTTCTGTTCTATATGATGCATGGAATGTAAAGGAAATAATACATGTATTTCCCCCCATTATTTTGCTATAATCTAAAATTATCACCAAATTACCTTACTTTACCCTATAGATGCAGAAACTTTGTTATGGAACCGGAATGTTTATCATAGAGACAGGATGCGAACGGTAAGAGTGGGATATTAATACTAGTAAAAGACGAATTTGTAAGTTTCGAAAAGGTTAAGGTATAAAAACATGAAATGCTAGGTGTGTCATCTCGTAAGATAATAGACAACTCAATGTTTTCTGGGTGTACAGACCTGGAAGGGGTGGCGTTGATGTGGAATTATTTGATGAGATAATCAGCTATGTGGGGAACGACACAGAAAGGAACGTTATTGCCGCGTGTGTTCTTAATTTACCAAATGTTAACTGGGAAGGTGATGCGATTGACAGAACGAATAATCAAGAAATGGTGAATAAGTTAATCTCGGAAGGACAGCTGAATCACAATGGGATGAAACCAACTAGAGCAAAAGATATTCTAGTCGTGGTGCTGATAAAACCAACCGAGCTCTACAGAGAAAGAGATATGACAGATGGTAGGGCCTATAAATGACCGCGAAGCTGTTTTTGCCTTAGTTAAAAATACATGCAATAGAAAAGAAGGTTGTTAAAGTAGGACTATTAGGCAATACCGTACGGTTTTTAAAAAGTAATCATGATCAGTGGAAAATGATTTTAAAAAAATTAAACAGCGTATGGGATGCGCTGAAAGCAATAATTGTTGAGGAGAGAGAAAACAGGTGGTAAGAATGGTAGAGTCCCACTATATTATAACAGAGAAATAAAGAGATTAAGAAGGATGTGCAGGTCGGAAAGAAATAGAATTAGGAATGGAGAGATTGAAAGAACTTACTTGGAACAACAGAAAGGGATAACATGATGACAAACATAACTGGCAGTCATATGAATTAAATGAGAAAAGGATATGCATACGAACTTTAACGCGGAAACATATTCCAGAAAGAACATGTCGAACCATTTTGGCGTCCTGGGAATCGGAATGGCTAGGTATCCGAGCTCGCAACAAGCTGAGAGCAATTAAGAAGACAACTACTATGTGACGGTCCTCTTTCCGCCCTTCACGGAGAAGGCCCATAGTAATGTGTAGGTTGAGGATATGTCACGGACGATCTCCGTACTCTTATCTGCTAAAGAGAGAAAACGCCCTCCAGTATGTTCTTGTGGTGCCTACTTCCTCATTTCTCTGGC
The DNA here is from genome assembly GCF_040414725.1 of Anabrus simplex. Lineage (NCBI taxonomy): Eukaryota > Metazoa > Arthropoda > Insecta > Orthoptera > Tettigoniidae > Anabrus > Anabrus simplex. The sequence continues at coordinate 770,945,119 of NC_090265.1, forward strand.
CTAAGACGGAGCCTCGGCCTGCAGCAAACACTCGAACGCATACTGACCGATAACGCGACTATTGCTGATCTCGTCATTCGCTTTATGTGCGACAGTGGATTAATCAAGGGTATGCAAATTTCAAGTGTTCTGTTACTCAGGGAACTCACGTTCCCTTTTGATTCGTTAGTGATTTTTCGGCTTAATAAATACTTTTTGTTTTATTTTGTACTTCGTTTCAAAATTCCTTCGCTGAATAAATAATTTTGTTTTATTTTAAATTTATTTTTCACTTAATTTGTTCAGAGAGGATGATTACCTAGTTGTACTGCCTCTTAAAAGAAAAATCACGACCAGCTCCAGGGATCATGAATGAAGAAGGGGAGTGTATATGCGAGGAAATCGGAAGTATTCCGTCAGAAGCATGATAAAAATAGTTGGATATACGGAAAATGTCCAGGTTGGTGAGGTGACTAATACTGGAGAAGTATTGAAATTTACCTATGATAAAGAAAAAGCGTTCACAAAAAGACACAAAGTCCGAAAGGCGGAAAAGCAGGTGGGATTGATAAGATTACTGGTTATATAGTAAAGTTAAAGGGTTGGTACATAGGGTGTTCGGAAACAACGTGAACAGGGTATATGAGAGTTAGAGGGTTGGTCATACTGATGAGTTACTTGAAAATAATATTTCTATATCTCGCGCAGTTGTCATTTGATCAGCCTCTGAGCCAATAGATCGTTTCGCGGGGGAATTCAAATGGGCTTTGCGAGGCGATGTTGCTAAATTATCAGGACAGGATCAGGCTATGGTGACACCGGCTGAAACCCACCAAGTGCTTTCTCGTCCCAGCTGTCAAGCTCGCCTTAAGTCACGTGTAGATTTAACCACACCGCCCGGAAAGCTCTTTTGAATTCGCCCGCGAAGCGATCTGATTGGTTAATTTCTGCAGCTAATAAAGTGACAACAGCACGAGATATTGACGTATTTTTCCTTTTCAAATTACATATCAATATGACGAACGCTCTAACGCTCATATATCCGGTTCACGTTGTTTACGAGCATACTGACTCTCAATGTACATTTATTGACATTGAAAAAGCTCTTAATCCCCTATAAAATTTCCTTTCGTCAGAACCTAGGTATAACTGTACAGTAAAAATAGAACTATAAAACAATATAATCATCTAGTCTTTAGTTTCCTTGTCCCTTTTTCTACAAAATACAGCAAATATACATATTTTGAAATATGTGTGATCTTTTTTCACTTTCTGCTAGTACAGCAGGCCTTGGAAAATCTTCTATTGGGAATGAGATCGCAAAAATATAATAACGGGAACATGACGTTTTACTGAATGCATAGCAAATGATGCAAACGTAAGCACCACATAATTTACACTCCATAAAATTACGAACTACAACTGATAGCAACTGAATGTCAATATTACTGTTCCTATGCATTACATTCATCACATCTCTACTTACAATCTCAATCAAAGTATTTTTTACACTCGTATCACAAGACAGTTTTCGTTTTGAGACACTCTACATATTTATACTTACAGAACATAGCCTACATTTACTATCATCACGATGTAGGGTAAGCCTATGCAGTGCCATGATACTAGGGGTTCATGATAAAATTTAGTCTGTCCTGGTGGCCATGATTATTAAATCTATATGGTCTGACACCGCGGTTAGCCGGTTCGAGTTCCGTTGATCGAAATAATTTTCACCATCAGAATGTTGGCTGGCATGATAGGAGAGGTGGTGGTATACCATATATAATCACTAGATTACGTACCAAAATCCTGGATTCAATTCCAAACCTCCCCGCAATGTTCATATCGAGTGAGGGCACGTTACGCTGCTGATGGTGATTCGTCCGTCGGATGGGGTCGTTATGCCTTGAGCAGACGGTGGTGGTGGTGGTGATGGTAGCGATTATTGTTTTAAGAGGAAGTGCAACCAAGCAACTATCCTGTATATAACACTAACCAGGCAGAACAAATGGAAGGGATCCGACACTTCGACAAATGAAGGTATCGGCTAAAGAAATAAAACGGCCATGAAGGGCGTGAAAAGAGATGACACCCTAGGCCTCGAATGCTCTAATATCGCTGGGGTCGGAAAAGAACAAAAGTTGACCAACGGAGGTCGGATAGGATAGATGAAAGTGAAGAGCCTGGCACAACTAAGTGGAAGAAATGCCGGGACTCAGCTAAGGGCCTCGTGGTCGGCAGCCCATGCTCCTAAGTCCTGGGACTTACTACCCGATGCAGAGAAGCTGGCTAGACAAGAAGAGAAATTAAATTTCAGCTGGTTAGGATTGAAAGAAATAGAAATGAAGGCAAAAAAGCACGGACATCCCTCTCAGGCAACTCGAGGGACACCTTGTTAGTGCGAGGGAAATCCAGCATGGGTAACCCTTATCTGGCATAGTCCTCGGGATCAACGAGCACACAAGCCCCCACGCGAATGTCAAAGTCATGGTGTCCCCAGAGGGGGAACGGTATGTTAGATATTCAAGCGTGTGTATTAAGACATGAAACATTTATGATACTTAATTCTTAACAACGAATAATTAATTACCTTTATTCATGAAGAATGCGATAACCTATCTCCTACACATGCTCTCCAAACAACTGTACATCAATTAACGACCCTACGACCAACAAGCGAAACACTAAATGTCATCTAAGGCCACGTTTTGGAATCATATCCCTCGTAACTCCCTGTGAAAAGTTTACTAACAGATCACGAAATTAGCTAGGTTTACCCTAAATTTTCCACTATGAGGATTCTGGTTTTCGATTTACATACACTATCTACAGTATTTTTCTACAGAGAAAAACTCCTTTCTCTGAGGACCTCCTTTGTATTTGACAAGGTATTCTGAACTTGGTGCAACACAAAGTGAACAACGCTCACGTACTTAGTTAAACAATACGACGGAGAGAAAACAAAAGACTTCTTGCGCAAACAGAACTACGACATCGATAAAGAATGTTCTCAACTTAAGTCTCTGAACAGTTGTAGGCAAGATGTTACGTGAAGAACAGTTCCAAGGAAGAAATGGGGGCGTGGCACTGATTGCTGAACATCATTTACTTTGTTGTTTTAAGCCTCGCTGCTTTATTTCAACAAGTTTGTGTCCATAATAGCAAATAATCTGAAATTCTACAAATTGTTTCTAAATTGACTGCATTCTCGTCGTAAGAGGAGAGTTATGTGGACGACTTTTCTATCTAATTTTTACTTTTTTTTCTTTTTTTACATTTTTACCAAACGTCGGGGAGAGATAATATCCCTGAGAACATACGTTCTTACTGAACAGGAGATGCTCAAAGTGTCCGCCATGGACAGGTGATGTTACCTGTGTCTCGTCGAACAGCCGCAATCGATACAATGTTCCAGGTCGGCGAAGTCGTTAACCAGAGTAGCGTACACCACACGTTTCTTGTGTCCCCACAGATAAACGTCCAGTGGATTCATGTCAGGAGACCGGGAAGGCCAATGCACTGGACCTCGACGATCGTTGGAAGGTGGTGTCCTAAAACCAGCGCACATACAAAATGAAATGTGCTGGAACTCCATCATGCATGAAACAACACGGTGAACTGCTAGGAGCACATGTTACTGTAGTACAGGCAGCGTGACCCTCAAGAAGTCAAATACGCTGGTCCATTCAGCTACCGGGGTAGCATGTATGGGCCGATCTCTTGATCATGGATATTACCACACGAGACATTGTGCATCCAAAGCGCTGTTGATGATTACAAGCAACTGTACCATTGGGATTTTCAATTGCCCACACATGCGTGTTATGGAAGTTTATGATATCATCTCTACCAACTATGGCCTCTTCCGTGAACAAAACGATGGACAACAAAAACGTCAGTTATGTGCAACGCCTGTACTTCAATACCAGCATACTGTACCGACCGCTGTTACTAATGAATCTTATTAAGGACATCTATGAAAAATTTCGATGTCAAATACTTCACGGATTAAGTCACTAAGCAGTTTGCAATTAACACCAGGATGTATCTCACCTCCAACTGCCGTAAATTCTGCGGTCCTTAAACAGTATAATGAGGAAAATACTGGGCATAAGTAAGAGACGTATTTATTGTGAACTGAGTAAGATATGCATTCTTTTTCTTGGTTCCTTGCTCCAAAGATCGGTGGGCAGTGATTCTTCTTCTCTACACTGCCCCTTCTTCTGTTAGTTCTTTCTTTCCTACATAGGATTTTGCATTGACTTTATTAATAATTCGGTTGATGAACTACAATCTTGGTCTGCCTCTTTCTCCGTTTTCCTGCACTTTCCCCTCCAGGACATTCAACATAAACAGGAGCCGAATTCTTCATTTTAATAACTCTTTTGAGAGACTTCCCTTTCTCCAATTCTGACAAGCACATTACCACGCTGTGGGTATGTGCCAAGCTCCGAAAATTGAAAAACCATACAGAAATTCAAAATAAACCGGTTTCTTCATCTTAAAATCGTACAGTACTAATATTAACCGAAATATACTAAAATCCAATAGAATGCGTTTAATAATAGCAAGTAGCAAGTAGTAGTTTGAGTGGTGTTTTTAAAAGTAGGAAAGATCACAATATGAAGATAAAGTTGGCATTCAAGAAGACAAATTGAGGCAAATATTCTTTTATAGGAAGGGAAGTTAGGGACTGGAATAATTTACCAAATTTCCAACTTCCTTGCAGTCTTCTAAGAAAAGGCTACGAAAACAACATTTAGGGAATCTGCCACCTGGGCAATTACTCTAAATACAGATCAAAGGTGAATGATTGATTAACCGCATCTTCACTTATTTAACATTCAAAATAAACGCCAAAGAAAATAATATATACTTAATTATTACATACTGAGCTGACCAACAAGAAATTGAAGCACTATCACGCAAAAGAATTTGTAATAATAATGTTATTTGCTTTACGTCCCACTAACCACTTTTTCGGTCTTCGGAGACGCCGAGGTGCCGGAATTTAGTCCCGCGGGAGTTCTTTTACGTGCCAGTAAATCTACCGAAACGATGCTGACGTATTTGAGCACCTTCAAATACCACCGGACTGAGCCAGGATCGAACCTGCCACGTTGGGGTCAGAAAGCCAGCGCCTCAACCGTCTGAGCCACTCAGCCCGGCAAAAGAGAATTTGTAAGCACATTACAATATTATTCATAAGTTTGATGAAACCATGTTATCCATACGATTTACAACTATAATGCATGTTTTCTGTTACACCACACTTCCACTGGTTAAGAAACGATTGATGGAGTTCGGTGTGGGCTCATTCTTTTTTTTTTTTTTTTTTGCTAGGGGCTTTACGTCGCACCGACACAGATAGGTCTTATGGCGACGATGGGATAGGAAAGGCCTGGGAGTTGGAAGGAAGCGGCCGTGGCCTTAATTAAGGTACAGCCCCAGCATTTGCCTGGTGTGAAAATGGGAAACCACGGAAAACCATCTTCAGGGCTGTCGATAGTGTGTGGGCTCATTCAAGAGTGTGACTGAACCAACTTGTGAATAAATGTTGGTGAAATTTGAAGTAGGGTAATCTCGGCCGCAGAATGAGGCAGAAAAAATCTCACGTATCGGATTATTCATGCGCTTCACCCCCTCAAATGCGAATCACAACATTCAAAGCTTGGGAGTCTCCTGGAGAAATGGAAGCCACGTCATACATGTCCAAGAAATAGGTACGTTCAAACAGAGGAAAAAATAATTTTACATACAAAATCTGAACAATTCCAACAATAAAAAATGTTAATTTAAAAATGTCACTGAATCGTATATAACGCGTACGGTTTGACATTCGTACTGTACACCGTAAACGCTGGTGGGGGCGCAGTATGCCTGCCTGTCGTACGAGGCCGCAGGTACTCTGATATTGGGAAGTCACAGTGTCGGCAGAGGGCCACGAAGGAAGTGAAAGTGAAATGCTCCTCTACCTTGAAAGTCTGATACTGTCGGGGCCGGAAGAGAACAAGAGGTCGATATGAAAGATGAAAGTGAGGAGCCTGACACAAGTGAAAACAATGGGGGCCCCCGTTGTCGCCAATTCACACCCCCAGTTCGAGAGCCACTGGAAGTGCCACTTTCAGTGGCCTGTAACGAAACCGTAGATGTATTCTATCACCGCCAACCACAGAGGGAGTTTGGCACCAACGTTTCATACAGACTGTTAATGTAGAGTGTAAATATTGTGTTTTTTCTGCAAAAAAGTGTATATCATACATTTCCTTTCAAATTTTGTATTCTACAGCTGTACAAACTCTTGAGTTGTAAATTTGTGGTTTTCAGTTTGAGAAACCTGGCCGCTTATCTGTAAACTACGTGGTTTGAATTATGTAGTACGTGGAATTCCTCACGTCTTGTTATCGACAACGTCATGGAATTTTGGAAGCTTCGTCCTCTCTTGTATATCCTTAACCCCTAAATACTCTCACAAACATGTGAAGAAATTTGAAACTTTTTTAACAACCTCGTTAATTTATTTATCGTATCAGAAGCACTAATCTACACACACACACACACACACACACACACACACTCTCTCTCTCTCTCTCTCTCTCTCTGTACAATTGAAATACAGATATATATAACAACATATCGGTCATAACATAAAAGGAAAAACGTCCCAGTGTGATAGATCTGGACTCTATAGACGACTTCCTGTCGAGCACGGTGCTTGTAAAAGTATTAGTACACGAACCTTTTCTTGAGCCCTGAGTTCCATAGTGCTGAATGGGAACTAGGGCTCAAGAAAAGGTTCGCGTACTGGTTCCTTAATGTGAAGACTGTTTTTAGAAATGACGAACCATAATGGAAGGGTCTAAGAAGACCACAGAAAATGGCAGAAGAATAAACTTAATGGTTGCTGACCGAGAGTTAGCCATTTTCAGCGACTCAGGTGTTGCTTGCATGAGGTCTTTCATAGTGAATGTAGTTGGACACAGTTTGCATTGGAGAACATGAGGCGTTGTCTGTGGAGAACCACAATCACATAACGGCGAGTCTATGCAAAAACCCCACTTCAACAGGTTATATTTGCAACTTGTAACACTTGAGCGCAATCTCTTGAGAGATTTCGATGTTAATATGATTACCGCAATTAATAACAAAGTTTGCAACATTTTAAAATTATTATTTATCTATTTCTTCATTTTGGTGATATTCAAACAAACTTTATGGTCTTTGCTAATGGCGTTTTAATGTTATTTTCGGGTGCTAAACATAAAGATTATTCCCTTTCAGGTGTTTCTTTTTTTATTATTTGCTTTACGTCGCACGGACACAGATGGGTCTTATGGCGACGATGGGATAGAAATGGCCTGGGAATGGGAAGGAAGTGGCCGTGGCCTTAATTAAGGTACAGCCCTATCATTTGCCTGGCGTGAAAATGGGAAACCACGGAAAATCATCTTCAGGGCTGCAGGCAGTGGGGTTCGAACCCACTATGTCTCGGATGCAAGCTCACAGTAAATAATCATCATCAGATTTTGTGTCAACAAACATTTAACGCTACACACGCCGCAGAAATACTAGAATTGTTCGTTTTCAGTGACTTATACAACAAAACAAAGTTTAGTCAGACCTACATGAGCTGAGATCGAACATCTACAGTAGAATAACTAAGTTGGCAACCACTTCTTCTATTCAGTTCTGAATATCAAGGACACTGAGTACAATAGCAGACATCATAATTCTCTTTTTATGCTGAAGTTATGATTGAGAAACTTATAAAATACTAGCTGTCGATGACAGAACTATCGCATGTGGGTCCGGATTATTATGTAATTACATATCCCATGCCTCTACTTGTAAACAACTGAAAACGTCGGCGAATTGTGCTTGTAACCTATCTGTGCTTCATTTTACATGTTTTTACACATTTTAAGTGATCTATATAAATAATGTTGTAATGCTGTCCGTAATTTTGTTTGTTTTGACAATTTTTCAGATATTTATCCGTTTTAGGTCAAATCATGACCGTACCACTGGTTTATATTTTTCGTGTCTGTTTGTCTGCTTGTTCCACCAATCATGGTGAAACGGCTTGATACATTTCGACCAAACTTCATATTTAAAGTATAATCATCCCACGAAATTTAAAAATCTCTGAATAGGCAGGAGGTTTATAGGAAAGCCAGAACAGTTTTCTTCCATTTTCTCTTACACAACTGATTTTATGTAAAATCCGTGGACTATATGTGAAATGTCCCTTCATTATAAACAACTTTTGTTACGCACATCATTTTGTTTACTCTTCAAACTACGGAGAAATTAAAATTTTAGCAGGTCTCATGCTCTGCATTGAGTGCCTACAGACCGACAACGAACCTACAGGATACCATGGCAACGTCTCTGACTTCTTGCCAGTAGGGAAGTAACGTATTGCCAGTTTCGTCATCATTCCTGCAAACTCGTGGTTGTTCCTTGGGTAGAAAGTAAGAGAGACGTCAATCGGCCATTCTGCGGGATATTGGCGGAATACCGCTGGAGGTTACAATCGTCCTCGAACAGCACTAAGGGGCGTTGTTAATATTTGAACAGTACAGCGGAGTGAGCCATTATTTCACACCGTAAGGTGTTTTGTGGCATTTGCTATCATTTTTACTGTATTTCTATTCTAATTCTGTTTTCCGCTTTAATTTCTTGCCTCTGACTTGCCTCTTTAGGCGTAAGTAATAACACCATAAGTCATTCTTATCTGTTTACCTAAGAATCCCTGCACCTAAATTTCTCTTCTGGTCCGGCATTCTTATATCGGTAACTCATACCATCACAATTTATTGAGGGGCATTTTACTTTCAAATATATCCATTTGGTATTTACATATTTATCCTACACGGCTGTCCTCAGTTATAATCCTATTTTCTATTAATTTCAACTTCCTTAACTATATTACTTTCTTTCTTAATTACTCCTTGTGTATGCGAGTGCTAATCCCGAAACCTGAGCACACTTTTCTTTGCGGAAAAATTCCAAGCTGTTCAAATGTATAACTTTTGGCCCCGGATAATATCGAAATATGCATGCTATATTAACGACGGTGCAGACCTACATTTCGGGATAACTGGTGTCTAAACGGTAAGTCGTATCAAAAACAGACTGCACAATCGCCGTTCAATTTGGAGAGATCTACAACTGTGGTCCTTTGACTTACTATCGTGTCTCAATTATTGATGTGTTAAATAGCGCTGCAGTTCTCGATCATAACCAAGTCTCTCCAGCTCAATTGTGACTGGCATAAGGAAAAGGGGCCTGTATTTATAATGAAAACTCTCCGTTTCTACTGTGAATGACAGTTGCCATGTGAGCCTGCCGTTATATTAGAAAGTCCGGAACTCATTGTGTGTGGCAGTAAGAAATGTGGCCTACCATTATCAACATAACTTCCCCACCTTACTTCCCCACCTTACATCGGAAACAACGTATGGTGTCCTCCCTGTTTTGTTACTCGGACATGCAATTTAATGTAATCTTACTCATTGCCCTTACAGTAATGTATGGAGAAATCAGTGTACAATCTAGAATATCGTAGCGAAGCACGGGTACATTTGCTAGTATTACATATTTTTACATTTTTTTACAATATGTTTTACGTCACACCGACGCATATAGGTCTTATGGTGATGATGGGATGGAAAAGACCTTGGAGTGTGAAGGAAGTGGCCGTGGCCTTAATTAAGGTAAAACCCCAACATTTGCCTGGAAAACCATCTTCAGGGCTGCCGACAGTGTGGTTCGAACCTACTATCTCCAGGATGCAAACTCACAGCTGCGCGCCCCTGACCTAACGGCCAACTCGCCCGGTTTGTTACATATTGCGGAAGAATGTAATATTTTGTACATATATAGGTAACTATGAAACAAATTTAAAATTCTGTCAGTTCGTTTAATTTTCAGACTATAATTGTGAATTTCGTCTCGTACAGAATATATTTCAATTGTTAAAGACAGCTTTAAAACTGGGATTTCTAAATCTCTCTGTCTGTGAAATACAGTAGGTACGAGCACCTCAACTGCATAGAGCATCGCTAATCCTCTTTCAGAATATGGGATGCCTCGGTGGCTTTCATTGGTCACAGTTTCTAACAAACTCCATAACGAAATCTAGGTTGTTGAAGTTGTTTGCAAGATCGTTAGTGGCAAACAAGAAGAGCCCTCGGAAGATATTTCATCCAGCTAGTCTATTTTTTAGCTCTAGAACCGCGAGCGTCGATCAATCGACGGTTTGCCATTCGTGTAGCGGCAGAGTCTATTTTTCGACGCATTTTTATTTCTTCGTTTAGTAGCACCATTCCGCTAACAGATGGTGTGACATGTCTATTCTTGTGATCCTAGAAGTTCACGGATGCTTTTTACTCATTTTCATCATAGGACAGTTTCCTTGTATATGGTTTCCTTCGAGAGCCTCCGTGGCTCAGACGGCAGCGCGCAGGCCCATCACCGCTGGGTCCCGTGGTTCAAATCCCGGTCACTCCATGTGAGATTTGTGCTGGACAAAGCGGAGGCGGGACAAGTTGTTCTCCAGGTACTCCGGTTTTCCCTGTCATATTTCATTCCAGCAACATTCTCCAATATCATTTCATTTCATCTGTCATTCATTCATCATTGCCGCAGAGGAGTGCGACAGGCTTCGCCAGCCGGCAGGATTCCTATCCTCGCCGCCATGTGGGGGCTTCATTCATTCCATTCCTGACCCGGTCGAATGACTGAAAACAGGCTGTGGATTTTCATTTCCATGTTTCCTTGGAAACAAATGAGCGACTCGCTGCTATACGAACCAAAACATCGTGTAATGGCGCTGTGCTTATTATCTCTACCGCTCTTATTTTGAGGCTATAATTATATGTATTGGCGAGTTACAAGTTCACCTTTGTTGTTTTTTCCGTCTACAACATTTTAGTTAGTTTGTACTGTATGCAGCATAGCTGCTGTAATAACATTTATTATAACAAGTTCGTGCACCCGCGTAGGTTATAGGCCTAACATGGCTCATATATGGGAAAATATATTTTTTCTTACCAATCAAACAAATATAATTGCACAGACTTGAAAATATACGAACATTTTTGTAAATTTATGCCGGCCCCGTGGTGTAGGGATAGCATGCCTGCCTCTTACCTGGAGGCCCTGGGTTCGATTCTCGGCCAGGTCAGGGATTATTACCTGATTCTGTGGGCTGGTTCGAGGTCCATTCAGCCTACGTGACTAGAACTGAGGAGCTATCTGACGGTGAGATAGCGGCTCCGGTCTAGAATGCCAACGGTAACGGCCGAGAGGAATGGGCGTGCTGACCACACGACACCTCGTAATCTGCAGGCCTTCGGTCTAGGCAGCGGTCACTTGGTAGGCCAAGGCCCTTCAAGGGCTGTAGTTCGATGGGGTTAGAGGGAGGGGGCTCGTAGACTTACTGCATGGATACTGTTAGATATTTCATGAATGTTATATATTTAATTACATACAGTATTTCTCTTATATTTTCTACATTTTTTGTACATATTTCGTACTTTTATATTGCATTTCTGTCGGGGCCTCATTTTGTTGCTGATATTCTGCGGCACAGCGTCTCTTTGTCGGAGGTTCGTCTTGACTTACTGGATTCTTGGTTCTCTCTGGCTCTGTGCTTTCCCTTCTGGTACAAACAAATATCAGGTTAACACCCAAAAAGTATGTAGATACGTACCCAATATGTAAAACGTTGGCGATATGATCTCCCAGCTCTCCATAGAGCTAGTGATCGGCTCTTGGATTTAAACTTTCAGACGACCACCTCTGGTATTTCCCTCATTTTTCCGTATATTGGGAAAAGCTAGAGAGAAAAACGTTGGATTTGTACATTTTTCCCACTACCCGGAAAAGTGCAGAACCATGGATATTTTTTTAGGCCTAGAAGACGAGAGAGTCATAGCTGTTGGTATCACTGCCTGTCGTAAGAGGCAACTAAACAACAAGGAACATTTAAAAGAGAGTGTTCAAAATATCTCCAAGAGATGAGCTCGTAGTATGACAGTGCTTTTTTACTTGGTAAAATATTTATTTATTTATTTATTTATTTATTTATTGCATGAAATATACAGGCGTTAGCCCAACTGCAATATTTGTTTATAACTTCTAATCTTATTAAACATAGTTAGAAAACTACAAGAAACAAAATAGACACAAAATAGAGTATGAAATAAAGAGTTACATAACTACAGTATAACAGCAGTAATAAAGATAAAGAATACAATAAAAAGAACGAAAACAAAACAAAAACAGGCACCATGGCATCATTCATCTAGATGATTATGTGTAATAAATGCTTACAAGATTTAAAAACGTCGGATTTCTTATTTTGAAATAAATCTACAGTACGGTATATTCAGAAGACGTAATTTATTATACAGTGATATTATTCTGTATAGGGGTGAATTTCCATTTTTGTCTGTGTTAACTCTTGGCAAGAAAAACAAATTCCTAAATTTACCTGCCGGTTTGCTAGGTGCATACAGTAGGAGTTGACAAGTTACATCAACACTGTCTACTTCATTGTTAACTAGCTTATAAGGAAACATCATCGACTGACATTTTATTCTGATATCAATCCTTTCAAAATCAAACATTTCAATCATCTTATGATATGATAAATATTTAGGATATTCTCCGCTTTGCCTGAAGTATATATATTTCAAGAACTTTTTCTGGATCCTTTCTATCAAATCTGTGTGTAATTTTGTTGATGGATTCCAAATAATAGAGGCATATTCCAGATTTGATCGAACTAATGAAAAAAAGAAACAAAATAAAGACTTATTACTCAGGCTATATGAATGTCTCATTATAAACCCAAGGCCTCATTCACAACATTTTCAATATGAGAAGGAAAACTTAAATCACTCGTTATTATTATTCCTAAGTCATTAATTTCATTTAATTGTTCAACTGAGCATCATTAATTGAGTACGTAAAATTTATCTGAAGTTTTTCATCGAAAAAGTTATCTTCCTGCATTTATTAATGTTGAATGGTAATTAGTTAAACTTGCTCCATTCAGACAAGATATTTAAGTCAACTTGCAATTCTAAACAATCATACACACTTGATAAGTACGACTTCAACAGTTAGAGGGCTCACTCAAGAGGTGGGCAATCTGCAGGTGAAGAAGAAGAAGAAACAGCGCTCTGGCGCTGAAAAGAGGAGGTACAAGAAGGCCTTAAAGGCCCGGGAGCAGGCCAAAGAAGGCCTAACTCCTGGGGCTGAGGGGACTTCTACTACCACAACAGCGACAACAGTGGAGGGATCCAATGGGCACAAGAGGCGGGACCCTGAAAAGGGCTCTGCTTCTAGGGCACAGAGGACCCCACCCACTAAGATGCCAGCGGGGAAACGACTTCTGTCGGGGGCAACCCCAGAAGAAGATCGGCAGACCCGCAAGAGACCCAAAGTGGAGTACGCCAGGATAGCTAAAGCTGGGATCAGGATGGCCATAGTACCTGTGGGATATCCTGACCAGCAGCTATCCGAGAAACAGGTGGAAGCTGTGGAAGAGGCTATCACCAATCTGATAGACGAGCTTCCGGAGCAGGGGCCCATTAAGCCTCAGTTCCTGGACTGCTATCTGTCAAGGGGTGCGGCCGTCATCATAGCGGAGAACAATGAAACTGTAGCATGGCTTTCTAGCCTTGTTACAGATATACAACCGTGGGAAGGAGCCAGGCTCACAATTGTGGGCATGGACAAACTCCTTTCCTACAAGAGAGTCATGGTCTGGATACCAGGACAACCAAAGGACAATAACGTCCTTTTGGGAAGAATGGCACGCCAGAACCATGGCTTAAATCCCGCCAGCTGGAGGGTCTACGACCGCAAGGAGGAGAAGAGAGGCGTCCGCCTTGTGGTCAGCATGGACTCCAGGGATGTGGAGAAAGTGGTGGGGAAGAAGATCTTCTGCGGGGTGCATGTGGCTACCTTCACATTAGTGGAGGGCAAGCGTGACAAGCAGAGGACCAACCCCACCACAGATAAAACCGAGACCAGCAGGGGCGAAGAGCTGGAGCCCGGACAGGAACCGGGGCCAGCCAAACCCCAGGATCCATCGCGGGAGACGGAGCTGCAAGTTCCGGAGACCGCATAAGGTAAAGTATTCTATGAAAGTAAAGAATGATTACTTTCATAAAAGCAAATATACAACATTGTATAGCGGCCTCTAGGGTACTTAATAGAAGTATCCAGAAAGGCGGGTTTTCGGTCGCCCTGATACAAGAACCCTGGCTTAGACAGGGACATATCATGGGACTAAATTGTGCAGGTTTCACTCTATTCAGTGGAATAGCAGAGGAGAAGCCTAGAGCATGTATACTAGTTAAGGATCATAACGCTTGGGCTATACCGGGTTTCATTACTAGAGACCTAGTAGCAGTCCTAATGAGATATGAAGAGGGCGGACAGCCAAGAGACTTGGTTGTCTGTTCTGCATATTTCCCAGGAGACTCTGAATCTCCACCCCCGCCGGAGGAGTTCAAGAGACTGGTGATATACTGTAGGAAACAAGGATTAAACCTCGTAGTAGGATGTGATGCCAATGCTCATCATAGCATTTGGGGAAGTAAAAATACAAACCGAAGGGGAGAGCACCTCATAGAATTTCTATGTACAACTGATCTTGAGATCATGAATATTGGTGATACCCCTACCTTCATTAATAATAGGAGCGAAGGGATCATAGATCTTACCCTGGGTTCCATGGGAATCATGCAGGAATTTAAAGACTGGAAGGTCTCTCTGGAGCCTTCCTTGTCAGATCATAGACACATTGTGTTTTATATAGAGGGCTCCATCGAGATCCCGTCTTACAGAAACCCTAGACGAACCGATTGGATATCTTTTAGGGAGGACGTGAGGAGGGGACTGGAGGGAGGACCCTCAAATATAATTAAAAACAAAGAGGAGCTGGAGCTCAGTGTGAGTTTCCTCACACGGACACTGGTTACCTCTTATGAATTAAACTGCCCTATTGTTAAGGCAAAAAGAGTAACAGGAAGCTTCAAGTGGAATAGTTATCTTGAACACCTGAGGAGAAATACACGAAGGCTCTGGAATAAATACAGGGAACTTCAGGATCAAGAAAGCCTAGATTCTTACAAAGAATCTCAAAGAAGGTACAAGTCAGAAGTCAAGAAGGCTTCTAGGAAATCTTGGAGACAATTTTGTGACTCCATTGAAAGTCAACATGAAGCGGTAAGGCTTCATAAAATTTTAACCTTGGATAGAAGGGCAAGGCTGGGCTCATTGGAGACTCCTTCTGGTGGATACACATCCACAGAGGGGGAGACCCTGAGCTTACTGCTTGATGCCCACTTTCCAGGTTCGGTAATCACGAATAGTGAGGTAGAATCGAGCGGATCCTTCAGACCCGATAAAAGTGGCTGGAGGGAAGCCGCAGAGATTGTTACCCCAAGAAGGGTTAAGTGGGCATTAGAATCCTTTGCCCCTTACAAAAGCCCAGGTGTGGATGGGATCTTCCCGGCGCTTCTTCAGGAGGCGGGGGGGGGTCCTTATACCATACCTGGTCAGAATCTTTAGAGCCTGTCTCACTATGGGGTACGTGTACTCCTTGTGGCGTCAGGCGAAGGTGGTATTTATACCTAAACCCGGAAGGTCTTCATATACTAGACCTAAGGATTATAGACCCATTAGTCTAACGTCTTTTCTACTTAAGACCTTGGAAAGACTGGTGGATAGACATATCAGGGAGAAAGTATTAAGAGACTTTCCCCTGCATTCTCATCAACATGCATATCAACCAGGGAAGTCGGTTGAGACGGCACTACACCAGCTGGTTTCTAGGCTGGAGAGTGCCTTGGATCAGCAACAACTTGCTATGGTTGTATTCCTAGATATAGAAGGGGCCTTTAACTATACATCTTTGGGCTCCATAGAACGTAGTCTAGAGAGAAGAGGAGTGAGCAGTATGCTCATAAAATGGATTATGGCCTCACTGCAGGGCCGTCAAGTTCTGTTTACTCTCAACGCTGTAATGTTGAGAGCTAATATAGACAGGGGGTGTCCACAGGGAGGAGTATTATCACCAACATTATGGTGTCTGGTAGTGGATGAACTACTTACCAGGTTAAATGTTGGAGGAATATACGCCCAAGGCTATGCAGACGACATAAGCCTGATGGCGGTAGGAAATTTCCCCAGTACGGTTTCCGAACTCGTACAGAGCTCTCTACGTAGGGTGGAAAGATGGTGTCACGAGACAGACTTGTCGGTCAATCCCGATAAGACGGAGCTCGTGGTATTTACCAGGAGGAGGAGGCTAGACGGACTGTCAGAGCCTTTCCTATTCGGAAAAAAATTAGTTAAGACAACCTCGGTTAAGTACCTAGGGGTAATCCTTGAGGCAAGACTGAGTTGGAAGAAACATATAGATCATAAGGTGGATAAGGCTCGCAAGATTATGTGGGCCTGTCGCAGGGCCGTCGGGAAGACTTGGGGCCTAAGACCTAGGGTGGTCCAGTGGCTCTATATCTCCATTGTACGGCCCACGATCACCTATGCATCTATAGTCTGGTGGCCAGGCTCAGAGAGTAAAACTGTGAGCACCAAGTTAAACAGTGTCCAAAGACTTGCGTGTCTAGGAATAACAGGGGCACTGGATACTACACCATTATGTGCAATGGAGGCCATCCTAGGTTTTCCCCCCTTACATTTATATGTTAAGGTAATAGCGGGAATGAGTGCCTATCGCCTTTGGTCACTCGGAGGATGGTCCTTCAAAAACCCGAATAGAGGTCATGCCTCTATTCTTACAAGGCTTCACCAGACTTGCCCTATGACAATGATGATCGGGGATCTGATGAAGCCTAGCTTTAATTTGAATTATAAATTCACAGTGGTGATACCCACAAGGGAGGAGTGGGCCGCGGACGCTGGGGCCCGTCTTAAGTCTGGGGGCTGTACATGGTACACAGATGGCTCGCGGACGGAGGCGGGCACAGGCGCCGGGGTCTGGGGGCCTAAGACAAGGCTCTCCCTTCCTATGGGTAAATATGCTACTGTTTTCCAGGCTGAAGTATACGCAATACTAGCCTGTGCTTTAAATATATGGAAAATGCCTGGACACAGAAGACACATCACTATATGTAGTGATAGCCAGGCAGCGTTAAAAGCACTATGTGCAGTTAAAACAACATCAAAACTGGTTTGGGAATGCCAAAGGATGTTAGATCAGCTGTGTGAGCTTAGCTCAGTTACCTTATTATGGGTTCCTGGGCACACAGGAATCAGTGGAAATGAAGAAGCTGACAAACTAGCGAAACAGGGCTCAATGGGTTCCTTCACAGGACCAGAGCCCTCCCTGGGAGTGTCACTCCGAAGTGTGAGACTGGCAATATCCCAATGGATAAACCAGTCTCACCTAGATATTTGGAAGAGGTTAACCATAGCAAGACAGGCACGTGAACTTATCAAAGGGCCTAGTCAAAGCTATAAAAAGGTCCTAATGAATTTGAATAGGACCAGAATGAGAATGGTAGTTGGACTGTTAACAGGCCACAATACCTTACAGAGACACCTACACATCATGAAAATCACCCAGGATCCGATGTGTAGAAGATGCGGTAAGGAGGAGGAGACCTCCGCGCATGTGTTATGTCAGTGCGAGGCTTTTGCAGGCACTAGACATCGATACCTGGGCTCACATTTTGTGAGCCTGGAGGACATCAGGAACGCCAAAATCCGGACACTGGTATCCTTTATAGGAGCACTAGGTCTGGACTAGGCAAACCCGTTCAAGGGGCACAAAGGGTCTTCATAGACCTACGTGTGGAGCTCTGCGAAAACAGGGCTCACCCATTTCTTATCTATCTATCTATCTACACACTTGATATTGATTTATATAATTTAATATCTTCAGCAAATAACAATACCTTTGAGAACGTAATTTTGCTAGGAACACGAGAAACAGCAAAGGACCCAAATTAGAGCCCTGTGGTACTCCAGATTTTGCAATGTAATTATAATAAAACATGTTTCTGTAACTTACAAACTGACTTATATGCTACAAATACGAAACCAGAAGAGACATGAGAGACTGATCTAAATTATAATTCATTAATCTAATGACTAAAGAATCGTGATTTACTGTACTTTGTAAAAATCCTTTTAAAAAATCGGTATAAATAGCGTCTACTTGGGAGCGATTATCAATCTCATTAAATACATACTGTACAAAGCTACATAAATTGGTTACTGCGGATTTCTTAGGCATAAAACAATACTGATTGCATGGAATAATTAATTTGATATGATTAAAAATGTGAACATATAGAATACTTATAAATATTTTAGCTGGAGACGATAGAACTGTAACTGGTTTGTAGTAATTTATTAACTTCTTCCCATATGTATATATTGGCGTAACTTTGGCATATTTCCATTGTTTGGGAAAGGTAGAACTAGTTAAGATTGAATAATATCTGGAGAGGTTCAATTAATTTTTCCCTACAAGTCTTAAATATATAAGGAGGTATCCCATTGGGTACCGCAGACCTTTAAGGTTTTAGATTCTTTATAGCTCTATCTATTTCTTCGGCCTTTATATATTTGATCTGTAAATTATTTTGTATATTTGATTCCATAACTCTATTTTTATCGACTGAGTAACGAGCTTCACCTTTTGAATATACTGATTCAAAATAATCTTGATTTTTAATGTACCTTTTCCCATTATATTCCATTTGCACATTGTATACATTCTGATTTCTTTTATTTTTAATGAAAATGCAAAAATTGCTCGCATTACTATTTATTTTAATGTCAATATGATTAATATATTCATTAAACGCGATCTTTATATCATGTTTGATTTTCAACCTAAGCTCTTTAAACTGAGTCAAGTTTTATTCCGACAGATGTATTATCTTTCTGAATTTATCCTTTAATTTAATGATACGTTTTGTAAATCATATAGGATACTTACGTTTATAAGTTTTTACTTTGGGAATACATTCATTAAATACTGAGTAAATTTTGTCATAGAAGACACGAACGACTTCATCAACATTTTGACCCTTCATTTCAGCCCATTCGCAATTTCTCAAAAGAATATACAATTTCAAAATATCAGCTTTTTTGAAATTATGAATTCTTGCCTCATTTATTTTAAACAACTTCAACACGTTATAACTAACATATACTGTAGTGGAGGATGAAGATTATCCTTAGGTACTAAAGGGTCAACATCATCAACTAAATTACTAGTATTACTTAACACCAGATCAAGTGTAGTGTCATTAAGATTCCTGAAATCATTCATTGACTCCATATTTAACAGATTTAAAATTCTAAATAACCGCTTAGCTTTTGTACTTCCCTTTGACAATTCATACGCAGTTCCTTTTATTTCTCGTGTGTTGAAATCACCTAGAATTAATATATTACTATCTTGAAATAATGATACGTTACGTTCGACTTCGTCAAAAAAACTCTATATAAGTTTCTACGTTACTATTAGGTGGAAAATGTTCAACACGTATGTAGCATTTTTATTATTATAGATTAATTTAAGCTACAGTGACTCATTTCCACATTCCAAACCATTTACCCTATTAGAACATAATGTAGATTTCATGCTCACTAGAACTCCACCACCAGTTTTCTTATTAGTGGCAAGTAAGTCTCTGTTTTTTCTGCACACTACGTATCGATAGTCAAATATTTCAGAGTTATAAATCCCATCTGCCAACCATGTTTCAGTCAATGCAATGATATCGAAATTACTAAGTAATGCATTATCAAACAGTTGTTCTAAGCCTTCTAACATTTTGATAGTAAATCTCTAATGTACTATTAACATTTACATTAGCCATTGGTACTCTGATTCTTTAACTTTACAATATCGTTTCCCTCATTAATGATGACAATTCGGGTATTTTCACCCTTTCTTGCCATTGCGAGACCAAAAGTTTAATATTTTCATTTCGTCTGACTTCCCTCGCTTTAGACAGCAATTTCCTTCTTTCAGCACGCAAAATTTCGTTTTCATATTATTTTGGGATCAGGAGAAAATGAGTTAGATATTAGAGAACAAGTGGATAAGCAACATGACTGGATAGTTACGAACATCGAATCTTGGGAGTTTGAACCCGAAGAACTACTAGAAGATCGTCAACCGGATGGAATTGAGATAAAAAGAGGACTTCCCATTATCTTAGTGACAGTATTGGGCATCAAAATATCTTCATTATTAGACACAGGCGCCAGCATCAGTATAATCTCCAAGGTGCTTTGCTCTGAGCTGCAATATAGAGCGCAAATTCCTATAATACCGGTGGCAAACGTGAAAATAAGAGGAATCATGCCGGATAAAGTTGCCAGGTGTAAAGTACAAACATATCTGCCGGTTGAAATTGGAAGAATTAAAATTGAACATCTTTTTTTAGTGATGGACAAAATTCAACATAATTTAATCGTTGGTTCGGATTTTATAAGAGAAAATAATATTAACATCGACCTAAATAGAGAGGAAATTCAAATTAGGAACAATAATGGGCACCATTTATGCCGACGATTTCAGAGTGTATAAATAACACTTGGCACGAGTCCATAGACAATATCCCCAGTGTAATTCATTTGAATCGTCATCTTAAACGTCCTTGGAACGATATTATTCATAGACCTGCGGATAAATTACCTGATGCTGAAGAAAACGTTCGACAAGCTCGGTTGTGCATGATAAAGCAAGCAGAAAAGCGAACGAAGAAATTAAGATATAGAAGATTTCGAAAACCACTACAAATTGGAACTTACGTTTTAATAAAGAAACCTGCTGTTTCTGACCCTAAGACAAGATTCTTTGCTAAGTTTGCTCATATATATATTGGGCCATTCAAGGTTATAGACGTTCTAGGCAATAATGCTTACAACATTCAAAGTCTGGACTCCAAGAATGTATCTATATACAACTCGGCAAACTTAAGGCAATACTACATCCCCATTACCAGTGAAGAAGAAGCCAATATCATTCACGAAGATTATACAACGGGTGATGAACTGAGTGAAGATAATCTTACAGAAGGAGAAGAAGACAGCTGTGGAACTCATTGTGAAGTATACCAGCGAAAGTAAGGATGGTGAGATACTATGGAGAAGTTGACAAGTCTCGATCTGAAGAAAATAAATTGCGAGTTGTTCGGAGATGAAGTCAGACATTAACATCACTTTGTGAAAGAAGAGGAATAAGGGATCCTGTTAACAAAAAACCTACATAAGGAGAAATTTCTCTCGATGCTCGAAATTTCTTTCCAAGCAAGGGGGGAATATAACCTTTCAATGATGTCGAGGTCGAGAGCGAAGGATTCACTGAAAGTTATAAAATAAACAGATCAATGGGAACGGCACAGAAGTACATGAATCGCCGGAATACGGCCAGCTTATGCGTTCTATCACGTATGAAAACCGATACAACTCGCATATTTATGGTGAATCTTACAGAATGAAGTAGAAAAATCAAGCTCAGAACTCCGTGGTATACAGAAGATTGAGTTAAGAATAATTCAGATACAAAGCAGAGATCAGTAATGAGAAATTATGTCAACAGCTGTCCGGGAAACGTCATAGTGGATGCGATGGAATAACTTAAAATCATGCACGGTTAACCATCAAGAAGGCGTGTGCGAAGTGACGTATCATATGTGTTGAAAGAGTAAATAAATGGTAGAATGTTTTCCTTTGCGAAGTTCTGCGAGTGAAGAGAGTGACTGTAATGTCAAAGTTCCTCAAATGTCAGAAACATGTGTAATGGAGATCATAATATGGTAGTTTTATGAATCATGAAATGCGAACCAATTATTATTGTGAGATAAAAATGGAATTTTTTTGACAATGTATGAAGAAAAAGCAGATAGTAGGTCGACATTGAGAACAGCTCTGATGTATGCTAAAAAACTGAGGAAATCTGTAGGATTTGGAGAGATCATATAGATTAAATAAGATTAATAATTGATTATACGGCACCGATACATGCAGGCGAGTGTCAGTAAATGAAAGTGTGGATATAAAGTCTGTTTAAACTCTGTCTAATAAACTTTGTACAAGTTTCAGGGTTGGAGGCCAGCAAGAGTGATAATAATATGATCCAGAACATCAATAAGATGGAGATGTGTGCTTAAACTAACTGGGTCCCTGATGGATCCGAACTCTGCTGGAATGACCGAAATAACATAAAACAGATGTCCAGAAATATTACAACCTGAAGGATGGGATGAACGTCTGTCTCTTCAACGTTAAGTACCCATGTATTGTATTTCCTTGTCCTATTTGTAGCAGCTTATTGTAGAGTTACATTTTGCCATCACATACAGGTGACTTTTAAGAAACGACTTGAATAACCTAACGGGTTGGTTGTTGTTATTTTGTGAAGTGTTGGTCTGACCATTTACGAGATAGTATTTCAGCTTACCGTCAGCGTTTAATAGGGTTAAGCGCGATTATGTTCCATTCGTTGCTCTTATACTAGTGAACTAATTGTGGAAGTTAATCATGGTAAGATAATATCGAGTGTTTGCAGGTAAGTTCTCTGATTGTGTGTGAGCGTAATATTATTAATGTTGTGATCCTCTTATATGACTGTTCCGCAGAACGTTGATGAAGTGTTTATTCAGTAGGAATTGTGTGACGTTCATATGCGTGGAATTAAGGCTCTTCGATGCCTATGTTTGTTTTATTCGAGTAATAATGTTGATGTGGTGCACATTTTGATGAAGTATGGCGAGCGTAGAGTCGTCAGATGTTATGATTTTGTGCGGTAATGATTGTGGATGAGATTTATTGAATGGCATAGTACGGTGGTATATTTAATCTCCGAGATGGTCAATGAGTTAGGATAATGTTGTTGAATGAAATGTTCGCTGCGTATTTTAAGTATTGGATAGACAAGCGATGTAATATAACGTTAGAATTTGAACAGATGAGCGGACGGATAGACAGGATCCTCGATAATTAACACATCCGAACTGTAGACATGTATTTTGGGGTCGATGTCACCTGCTATTGTGTGTTTGTACTCGAAGTACTGCTTGATGTAGTTATTTGAGCATTAGAATTATTTTCAGCAAACATGGAGAAGAAGCTGATGCAGCGCAGATCTTCTAACACTGTATTATTTGATAATGTCAGTAGTTAGCAGATGTTATTTTCCAGGTGCGGCAATGCTGAGTATCCAGATGAGAGTAAGGGCACTGTGATCATTTATTTATGGAATTATTTGTGTCATGGTTGATTAGTAGATATGATTCCGTATTATATTAGAGAAATTACCGTTAAAGGAATTCAAGTTGTTCATTAGCTAGGTAAATATTTGAATGACAGAATAGATAGAACAGGGAAGGCAAGCTACGGGTAAAAGTGATTTAAAGATGAATGAACAAACGAAAAAAAGTGAAAGACTTATAATTGACAGATTTTCTTGAGTGATTAATAATTTTCTTCATAATGGAAGCATTTGAAAGACTGTCACGAATTATTCTAATATTTGGATCTAATGTTAAATAATGTTTAAAAGGTGGATTTCAGAACCAACAGAGTGTGATAGGATTTGTATAATGATATTTCTCCGTTATATTGCTTATTCAAATTATTATTATTATTATTATTATTATTATTATTATTATTATTATTATTATTATATCTCCTTAGAATTATTTCATTAAAATTTAATGTCCTCCCAAACTTTTATTGTGGTTGTCATTTCTTGACTGATATTTAAGAGCCTAGAGATAATTAAGTAGGACGTAGAATCATTAGCTCTCAATTAATATATGATGAGATGTGACCGGTACTCGTCGAAGGGCTATGCCTGAATTCTAGCCGAGATCTAACTGAAGAAGATTATCATTTTCCGAACCATACGCGTCCACGAACGGTCACAATATACAGGACTACTATAAGTACACCCGAGATCAACGGTGGAGAGGTTACGTTTAACTAGCATTTTCCTTATCATACTTTCTTTCAAGGATCTACGAACAAATTTCACAATTATAGTAGGAACTTCACGTCGGCTCGCTGGGGAAGTCGCGGACATGCATCTGCATCTTCTTCTTTAATTTCCACGTCCTGTACAGTTGTAAGTAGATTTTCCCCTGGCTTAACCGGGACCCCATGAATTTCAATCATACTATTTCTAGAATATTGTTCACGATCAACTAATCATAATTTAAGTTAATATTTTCCTTCTGTAGCATATTGTTTTCCTATTTCAGGTCTTTAATAAGATTAATAATTTCAGACTGTTTTCGTAATAATTCACTATTTTCATTTCATTTATTATGAGCAGCATTTAAGGAATCCCCTAAGTCTTTTTCAGTCTCCTTATTTAATTTCTTTAGTTCCCTCATCTCATTCGGTAACACAACCAAAAAATTATAAACTTCCTCTATATTATGTGTTTTGTCAGCAGCAATCCCACCTGACTCATGCCTGCTTCTCCTTCGCGACATGGAACAAGAAGGACAGTGCCACTGCTGAGATGACGATTCAAAATATTTAATATCCTCTTCTTTTAGATTAACACAATTGTTATGAAACCGGTTATTACAAATATTACACTGAATTTTAACATCAATATCCACCCTTGGAACAGATCTATTACACTCAAAACACATACTCATTTTAGTGAAAACACAGAGCTCCTAATTCCTTTTCCTCTTGGTCTTCTTCTTCTTCTTTGCACATAATATTACTATTATTATTATTATTATTATTATTATTATTATTATTATTATTATTATTATTATAACCATGAAATCATTGATCGATACCGTCATAGCAGTAGAAGAACTTAGCTGTGGTCCCCTGTATTGTTATGCTTATCCCAATCCCTATCTTACAATGTTTTTCACCCACAATCATAACATGAAAACTGAAAATTTCGTCAGTCACAAATGTTTACTATTGAACATTAAAGTGTCAATACTAGTACGTTTATCTATATTATTATCATAAAAATTTATTGTATTTTAATTTCTTTGGTGGTTCATGGTGTGGGTTACTGTAGTTAGTCCTAGTTCGTGAACCATGAGCAACGGCTGAGTGGCCTAGTAAGTGGTCCTGAGAGTCGGGATACCAGTTGCTACGGAATGGAAGTGGGCATCTCGGACATATTCTGAGTCACGGCCCTCCTTGTGCTCGGGCGGCTAGGGCTATACAATCCACCGTGGTCCCTAAACCGTTAGAGGAGAGATCCTCCCTTGGACTATGTGTAAGTAGGGTAGCATCCTGCTTCGTGAATTTACAGAGCTCAGAACATTTTAAGCAAGCCTCTGACCTATGGGAGTAACGGAGTCCCACTCCCATTCGACAGGCGAGGGACTCCTTGGAAACAATTTGGCGAACGAAATGGAATTCTATATGGAGCTATCAATATTAAAGGGGCTTGTGGAAGAAAGAAAGTAGAACTGGCCGAGTCAGCAAAGAGGATGCAACTGGATGTGCTAGGAGTAAGTGCTATTCGGGTAAGGAGAGATAACGAAGAAGCTATAGGAGATTATACAGCGTACTTGACGGTTGTTAAAAAAGGAAGGCAGAGTGTGAGGTAGGGCTGTTTATCAAGAATACTATTGGACGCAGCATAGTTTCTGTTAGGCACGTAAATGAGCAAATATGGGTTCATTTGGCAGTTGGAGGAATCAGAACGAATTGTCCCCGTGCATTCACCATATGAGGGTACAGCTGAGGATGAAGTTGACAAGTTCTATGAAGCGTTGAGTGACATGGTAGTCAGGGTCAACAGCATAGGGCTAATAGGCGATTTCAATGCGAGAGTTGGAAATAAAACTGAAGGATATGATAGGTTTATTGGTAAATATGGGGAAGATATGGAATCTAATGGGAATGGGAAGCGTTTGCTAGTATGGGTTTAACAGTTACGAATACATTCCTCAAGCATAAGGCTATTCACCACTACATATCTAAGGTTAGGGGTACCGGATCCGTAATAGACTATATATTAACAGACTTGGAATTCAGAAAGTCTGTTAGGAATGTGAGGGTTTTTCGGAGAATTTTCGATGATTCAGACCACTATCTAATCTGTAGTGAACTAAGTATCTCTAGGCCTAGGATAGAGAAAGTAAAATCTCTCTGCAAAGGAATAAGGGTAGAAAATCTCCAGGACGAGAAAATCAGACAGAATAACATCGATATGATTAGTGAGAAGTTTCGAACAGTGGACAGTAAGCAGGTTCAGGATATAGAAAGAGAATGGGTTGCACATAGGTATGCTGTAGTAGAAACAGCAAGGGAATGCCTAGAAACAACTGTGTGTAAAGATGGGAAAAAGCTAACATCTTGGTGGAATGATGAAATGAGAGCAGCTTGTAAACGTAAAAAGAATGCTCATCAGAAATGGCCCCAAACAAGGGCCGATGCAGGCAGAGAATTGTACGTAGATGAAAGAAACAGAGCGAAACAAATAGTTGTTGAATCCAAAAAGAAGTCTTGGGAAGTTTTTGGTAATAACCTGGAAACGTTACGTAAAGCAGCAGGAAAACCTTTTGGACAGTAGTAAGGAATCTTAGGAAGGGAGGGAAAAAGGAAATGAACAGTGTTGGTGACCTCATAATAGATACCAGGGAATCACTGGACAGGTGGAGGGAATATTTTGAAAATCTTCTCAACGTAAAAGGAAATTTTTATGGTGGTGTCCCGAACAAACCAAGATCATGAGGAGGAGAAAAATGATGTTGGTGAATTTACGCTTGAGGAAGTGGAAAGGATGGTAAATAAACTCCATTGTCATAAGGCAGCAGGAATAGATAAAATTAGACCTGAAATGGTGAAGTATAGTGGGAAGGCAGGGATGAAATGGCTTCGTAGAGTAGTAAAATTAGCATGGAGTGTTGGTAAGGTAGCTTAAGATTGGACAAAAGCAGTAATTGCACCTATCTATAAACAAGGGAACAGGAAGGATTGCAACAATTATGGAGATATCGCATTAATTAGTATACCAGGCAAAATATTCACTGGCATCTTGAAGACAGGATGCGATTAGTAGCTGAGAGGAAGTTGGATGAAAACCAGTGTGGTTACAGACCGCAGAGTGGCTGCCAGGATCAGATTTTCAGTATGCGCCAGGTAACTGAAAAATGTTACGAGAGGAATAGACAGTTGTATTTATGTTTCGTAGATCTAGAGAAAGCATATGGCAGGGTACCGAGGGAGAAGATGTTCGCCTTACTGGGGGCTTATGTAATTAAGGGTAGATTATTCAAATCAATCAAAGGCATTTATGTTGACAACTGGGCTGCAGTGAGAATAGATGGTGGAATGAGTTCTTGGTCCACGGTACTTACAGGGGTTATACAAGGCTGTAATCTTTCACCTTTGCTGCTTGTAGTTTATATGGATCATCTGCTGAAAGGTATAAAGTGGCAGGGAGGGATTCAGTTAGGTGGAAATATAGCAACCAGTCTGGCCTATGCTGACGACTTTGTCTTAATGGCAGATTTTGCCGAAAGCCTGCAGTCTAGTATCTTGGAACTTGAGAATAGATGCAATGAGCATGGATGAAAATTAGCCTTTCTAAGACGAAATTGATGTCAGTAGGTAAGAAATTCAACAGAACTGAATGTCAGATTGGTGAAACAAAACTTGAACAGGTAGATAATTTTAAGTAATTAAGTTGTGTGTTCTCCCAGGGTGGTAACATAGAAGCCCCAAGTTGGATTGAATCGAGGTGTAGTAAAGCAAATGCAGTGAGCTCACAGTTGCGATCAGCAGTGTTCTGCAAGGAGGAAATCAGCTCCCAGACGAAACTACTTTACATTGGTCTTTTTTCAGACCAACTTTGCTTTACGGGAGCGAAAGCTGGTGGACTCAGGATATCTTATACATAAGTTAGAAGTAACAGACGTGAAAGTAGCGAGAATGATTGCTGGTACAAATAGATGGGAACAATGGCAGGATGGTACGCGGAATGAGGAGATAAAGGGTAAGTTAGGAATGAACTCGATGGATGAAGCTGTATGCATAAACCGGCGTCGATGGTGGGGTCATGTGAGGCGAATGGGGGAGGATAGGTTACCTAGGAGAATAATGCACTCTGTTATGGAGAGTAAGAGTAGAGGGAGACCAAGACGACAGTGGTTAGACTCGGTTTCTAACGATTTAAAGATAACAGGTATAGAACTAAATGAGGCCACAGCACTAGTTGCAAATAGAGGATTGTGGCGACGTTTTGTAAATTCACAGAGGCTTGCACACTGAACGCTGTAAGGTAAAACGGTTTATAATGATAATGTATATATGTAAGTATGTTAATTTCTTCAAAGGTATTACATTATTGTACTTAGGAAGCAAACTGTTCATTTATTTTATATTGTGTAATATACTAGATACTTTATATACAGTAAGATTGCATAACATCATGGTTCTTTGTTTCAGTCTCTTTTTAATTTATTTAATACTAGCTGATGTACCCGTGCTTCGCTACGGGATTCTCAGAAGACTACTTTGTGGTTTTCCTAACTGAAATCAACATAGGTCATTACAAAAACGTAAGTATGAATGTAGCGACTAAAAGCAATGCTATCATATAAAATACTCGATCAAATGGAAAGCCGCAAGTTTTATCACTTTTAACGAACAGTGCTGCGGTTAGATTGCGGTGCCAATCTAATAGTCCAAAGTTCCAGAGCTGGGATGACCAGGCCGCAGATTGCCATGAACACTCATCTGCCATTATTCCGCTAAATATGCACACTGTTCATTCCAATCAGTGCCTCAGAGTAGGGATTGAATAGCCCGAATGCTATGATGATCCAGTGTGTTACGTACCAGTAGTATCAGAAAATTTATAAACCAGGGGAATGGCATGCTAAAGAAGAAAGTTATCTAACTTCCCAGCTACTTCCGATCAATATTCAGACAGGCTGTTACACTCTGTACGACTGGGCGAGTTGACCGTGTGGTTAGCGGTGCGCAGCTGTGAGCTTGCATCCGAGAGATAGTGGATTCGAACCCCATTGTCGGCAGCGCTGAAGATGGTATTCCGTGGCTTCCCCACTTTCACACCAGTCAAATGCTGGGCCTGTACCTTAATTAAGGCCAAAGGCACTCCTAGCCCTCTCCTATCCCATCGTCGCCATAAAACCTATCTATGTCGGTGCGACGTAAATCAAATAAAAAGTACTCTGTACGCAGCAGTAATCCTATCTACCGGAGATGAGGGGCAACAGAAGACACAAAGCACATCACGACAAACAATGGTCAGTGTAATGTTATTGTTGATCAATGTTATGAGCTTTCTATATTGTAGGCCTACACATTTAGTTTTCTTTCGACTCTGTGATTTGTAAAATATTTTATACCGTAAACTGTAGTTTCTTATTCTCTGACTTTGCATACCGATTTTCACTAAATACTGTTCACCCATTTTCTCGTTACTCGGCGCTGATATGGACTTAGTAACAAAAATCCAAATTCATGAATATCTTTGTGATCATAGGCAGTACTGTAACAATGTATAGGACATGAATAATAGTAAATTTTATACTATATAACCTTAGTTATGTAGCATTCATCGATTACACCTCTAATAAGAAATATTTGAGAATTACATTTTAGGCCTTCCCCTAAACTACCATTTCACTCAGCGTGAATGAAATAATTTACAACCTAGACTATAGGGACTTATTTCCTGGTTTTGCATACCGATTTTCATCAAGATAGGACTACTAATAACAACAATATTTGAGAATTAAATTTTAGGCCTTCTCCTAAACTACCATTTTTCTCAGCGTGAATACAATTATTGATAGCCTAGATTGTAGCTACTTATTTCCCAACTTTGCATACCCATTTTCTTTAAAATACGACCACTAATAACATAAATAGCTGAGAATTCAATTTTAGGCCTTCTTCTAAACTACCATTTCACTCAGCGTGAGTAAAATGATGTATAGCGTAGATTGTAGAGGCTCATCCCCCGACTTCACTTGCCGATTTTCATTAGACCACTAATAACATAAATAGTTGACAATTCAATTTTAGGCCTTCCCCTAAACTACCATTTCACTCAGCGCTAGCAAAATTATTTATAGCCTAGATTGTAGAGGCTTATCCCCCGACTTCACATACCGATTTTCATTAAATTCTCTTCAACCGTTTTCTCGTGATGCGTGTACAGACAGACAGACAGACAGACAGAAATTACGGGAAAGTAAAAAGTGCATTTTCTTCTTACTATGGACATGACCGATACAGAAATACCATTATTTTCAAATTCTGAGCAATGTACAGACAAAACTCTTATTTTATATATATATAGATTTTAATATTGTTATTTTATGTTATTTATGTATTCAATGGTTAAGTCTAAGACAGCAATGGTTAAGTCTAAGGCAGAGACTCGCGTCCGTAACTTTGCCAGTTAAAATAAACCATATCGGTGCTGCTGTGCCAAAACAGCGAATGTGAGAATGTTCTTCCCATCAATTACTACCGTTAAGACTGGTCACGTCTACCAGCCACATGTTGATATGCAGTCCAATCGGGACATTTTTTGTGGAAGTTCATTTTTCTTTCTGTACCGTACTGTAGGTAGGCTATGTATATTTGCACGATATGTTCCACTCCTAGAGCATGACGTATTTAAAGTTAATTATCCTTTACACATGAGCGTAGAAAAATGAACCCAACGAAAGTTGTACTGATGGACTGCATATCCAAATGTGGCTGGGAGGCGTGAGCAGTCTTAAGGGAAATAATGGACAGGAAAGGCATTTTCACATTCGCGGTTTTCGTACAGGAGTGACGATATGTCTATGTATAATGGGCCCCATGGAGCTCTCAACTTAGCGTAAGTTGGCGTGCACGGTTTCCCTACCCGAGTCTGACATTGCTTCCACTTACTTGAACCAAGCTCCTCACTTTCGTCTATACTATCCGACCTGTCTTGCTCAACTCTTGTCCTTTTCCGATACCGACGGTTTAGGACGTTCAAGGCCTGGGGAGTCTATTTTTTACGCCCTTCGTTGTCCTTGTGTTTCTTTAGACGATACCTTCATTTTTCGAAGTGTTAGGGGTGCAGATACTGCATCCTTTGACTTCACCCAGAGGGAAGATAAGGAATTCTGATAAATCGAAAGAAAAATTAGTGAATCCAGAAAAGAATGGTAAGTCAATGAATTGTAAATATAGTAAATATATTCTTCTTCTTTCGTTTCGGCCAGCTATGGACCACGCTATTTCTGTCTTGAACTTTAACACTCGCTGAGTACTCCTCCATCCTTCTTCGCTGAGCTTTCTTCCGCTCTTCGGTCCACGTCTTGCCACGTTTGTTCGAAAACTCTGTAGACCTTCAAATTTCTTCTTTAAAGTGTCACTTTGCAAGATGTCATCACGTAAGATCACCGGGTGAGTTGGCCGTTCGATTAGGAGCGCGCAGCTGTGAGCTTGCATCCGGGAGATAGTGGGTTCGAGCCCTACTGTCGGCAGTTCTGAAGATGGTTTTCCGTGGTTTCCCATTTTCACACCAGGCAAATGCCGGAACTGTTCTTAATTAAGGCCACGGTCGCTTCCTTCCCACTCCTAGGCATTTCCTATCCCATCGTCGCTATAAGGCCTATCTGTAAAGCAAATTGTAAAAAAATAAAATATTTTTCTACCTGTGTCAACCAGACCCCTTTAGTTTTCTTATTCAGAAAATATGCAAAGATTCGAGTGGACAATCTTTCTGGTCTCATTCGTTATTATTATTATTATGATTATTATTATTAACCAATAATAATAATATTTGCTTTACGTCCCACTAACTACTTTTACGGTCTTCGGAGACGCCGAGGTGCCGGAATTTAGTCCCGCAGGAGTTCTTTTACGTGCCGGTAAATCTACCGACATGAGGCTGTCGTATTTGAGCACCTTCAAATACCATCGGACTGAGCCAGGATCGAACCTGCCAAGTTGGGATTAGAAGGCCAGCGCTTTAACCATCTGAGCCACTCAGCCCGGCTTTTATTATTATTATTATTATTATTATTATTATTATTATTATTATTATTATTAACCAGCCCTGTGGTGTGATGGTCTCTTATTCCAAGGCACTGGGTTCGTTTTACAGGCAGCAGAGCACTGATGACATTTAACATGGGCGTGGCTCACGAACGAACGAACGAAGAATTAAAGCAAGCAGCCTGAACTCGAGCGAGCATAACTTGACCCTTGACTGTAATGTAATACAGCACTTTGCACTGCTTCGCCGCTTAAAGTCGCTAGAATGTCGGAATGGTTCGTAGCATGTGGGACTGACACCGACTGATCAGCAAGGCAGCTCCGGCTCGAATTTCAAAGGTCATGTCTCTATGATCCGGATTGTACGTTAAACTTAAGCTCCCCTGGTTTTCACGACACCAGCAGTCATGTAATACTTACCGGTACTTATCGTATGGCTTTTAGTGCCGGGACTGGCGGAGGACATATTCTGCTCGCCTAGCGCAGGTCTTTCTATTTGACGGCCATGAGCGACTTGCACGTCTGGATGTGGGATGATGACGATGAAGTAGGGAAAGGGTGGGTGAAACCTGGTGTCGGCAAGCAGCCTACTCCTGTCCAATAACACCAAGGGATCTGCTCAAAGCTTACGGACGAATCAGCGTCATATACCCCCACGCTATATGAGCACTGCGGAGATGTTTGGAATTAAATCGAGGCTTTTGGCACGCAATCTGTTGATTATAAATGCTATACCACCATTTCTCCTACCCTGGCGGCCAACATTCTGATGGTGAAAAGGTTTTCCACCAAAGGGATTCGAACTGTCTTGTCATGTACAGTAACAGCCTAATATGAGCTCCTCCGTTCGCGGACTCTTGACTATCAAGCTTTACATGGACTTAAACTGTAGTTGTGCGCTCCTGAACTTGAAAAAGCTGGATGTACTTTCCAGTGAAATGCTGGGAGATAGAAACACAACTTTTTAAGATACTACTAATGGCGTTAGCCCTTGGAAGTGAGAGAGCATACATTTCGTGGTTGGAAAGGAGTCTTAACTTATAAAGTTATATACTATATACTTATATACTACAGTCTGATAAATATTGAAAAATTACAGCGCATAATTGAGGAGTTAGTTTTGATAACAGGGTGGCAACTGAAGTTGGCCGTGGGGTATTTAACTTCACTAAATAAGAGTACAGATGGTTCTGCTTCTTACTTGACAGTGTGATGTGGTGGTTCAAGTCGGCTATTTCTCTAGGGTCTTCTGGGCAGTGAGGGGTGTCTAAGACCTTGATCCTGTGTAGATGACTCGGATAGCATCCATGCCCCAGAGGGAGTCTTAATAAAGATAAAAGGTGTCTGCGAGTTAGTTTCAATATCTTGAATCAGATTTGCGTTGGGATGGTGGGATGAATTTTAGCATAGTGGTTTCCTCCTTAAACTGTGACGTTTTCCATTACTCAGACCTGTTGTTTGACTGTGCGCAGGAAAGAAACACAATTCGACCACGACCTATTCTTCTACTTCTACTGTTGACTACTCTAGTGAACAGATGCAATTCATGTCAACTCCGTACTACCATCTTGTATTTCAGTGAGTCTGAATATTACCGATAACACGCAACGTATCCAAATAATAGTCCCAGACGTTCAGAACGAATGCACACATTATCCCACCTTCTGCCTACCTTGGTCAACCTCCAGTGGGATGACCAGCTGCACTGGACAGTCGTGCGGAGTACCAGTGTCCTCATGTGGCCGTCTCGTCCTTGTCTTAACTCTCGGATGAGCGCTTTCTCTCAAATACCACGGCGCTGTGAGTCGTTTTGTCTCCCACTCGTAAGGGAACGGTGGTATTACCCGTCAGCCTTATAAATACTTTTCGGGCCAGTTTTATTCTGCCCACCCGATAGGGCCGTCACTGCACAGCGCTCGATCCTGAGTATCGGGCGCCAGTACACTCTGTTAAGTGATGACGTCACAGGGCGCTGACTTGAAGCTGCATGTTGCACCGTAACCCCAGCAAACTAAATATATCTGGATTCTGAAAACAATGGAGAATTTCACAGATCAGACACAAACCAAATAAAAACTTTGTCGTCATAATATAAGAGCATCTAGTGTCGTACTTGGTGATGCGTGGGTGCGCACTAACAGAAACAGTAAGTATCTCAGCAGATTAACGCCAGCTATGACATTAAAATGTCTCCTTGGCCTAGTCAACACTCACACACGTGTCTACTTCCAACAGGCTGTAGAATCCTTGAGCTGACGTTGCCATGGCTACGGCCGGTCATTTCTTCATCCAATTCCTACAGCTGGGGTACTGCGGTGCCAAAATCTCCTAAACGGTTAGTTTTAGGGCCTTGAAACGTGGTTTTAAGTGTCCCATAGGGACACACTGAGTTTCATTATTCACGCCGTAGGGCATAAAATGAGCTCTGTCTCTTCCTTGTACGACAAATTAGACATTTCGCCTATATTAGCCTATGCTAATGTGTCAAAGGGCCTAAATCTAGGGAATGGAGGTGCATGTTAAAATTTCTGGTAGACAGGGTTATTATATAGCAAATCTACGCCTTCTTTGATCACTGCATATTAAAATATAATCAGTGTCCTGATGACTGCACTCAAATTTACAACTAATAGAGGAAAGTATTCAGAGTTTCAGTGCCAATATTTTCTTGAATATGTCCTAAATTGCAGAACTTCCACAGAAATACTTTGTATAGTAATGGATTTATTCTATCTGAACATAATAAAAGTGCTGAAATGTATTTTAAGTTGAAAGTTTACACTCGGAACGTGTTTTCTCTTCCCTATAAAATTTTACTTTTTGGAAATAAGCTCCTCATTTGATATACAGGTGTCTCAGGAGGAATGGTGAACATTCAGGGATATGGCAGGAATGATAATTTGAAGCAAAACACTTCATTTGGAGATGTGCCCTATCCGAATGGTTTCCGAGATAGAACACGTTTATTTTGCATTTGTTTTGGGGCTAGTGTTACCCACCCAACCTCTTTGACGTTTCATTTTATCCCAACCCAGAGGCTTACAACTTAGGAGCGTGGGTTGCTGACCGCGGGCACTTAGCTGAGTCCTGGCATTGCTTCCACTTGTACCAGGCACCTCACTTTCATCTATCCTATCCGATCTTCGTTAGTCAGTCTTGTTCTTTTCTGACCCCGACGGTATTAAAGCATTCGAGGCCTAGGGACACTCATTTTCACGCATTCGTAGCACTTGTCTTTCTTTGGCCGATATCTTCAGTTTTGGAAGTGTCGTGTTCCTTCCATTTCTTCTCTTGATAAGAGATATAGAAGATGGTTGCCCAGTTATACTTCTGCTTGAAACAATGATCACCACCACCACCTCTAGCCCACCCTACCGCTTTGCTCGGGATGCCTTACTGCCAACAAACTAGTCCGTTGAACGAACAGTTCTCCATAGTGTGTTGTGAGCGAAGTAGTGCGAGAGAAGCATCGGTTAACTGTGTTTGTACACGCGCTGGCTAAAATGAAGAATATGCAGATATGGTATATGTGATGGTAGTGGTCCTGCTGCTGTGGAGGAATTCCTGATCGCAGGGTGCTTACCAGAGTTTTCAGCAAACAAGTATTATTCCAAGTTCCCATTTTTCCTCTGAACGTGTAGTTCAGCAACCTGTGCAGGAACAGCAACGCATTGTTGAAATGGAGCAGCGTAGTCCTACTACCAGCGTACGTATCAATGTCCCACGAACACGTTTATGGCGAACGTTTCATGCGGAAAACTTGTACCCATTTCAAAACGTCAAAGAGGTTGGGTGGGTAAGACACATAGCCCGAAAAGAAAATGTACTTTAAATTTCTGTTTCGGAAACCATTAGGAGTAGGGCTTATATCTATATCTATTTATTTTTTTGCTTCAATTGATCGTTTCTGTCGTATCCCCGAATATTGACCATTTCTCCAGGAACATTCAGTATAGCGTACGTAGATCCTCTAAGTAGATTAGTTTCGAAAGTACAGGTTAGAACAATACACCGTCCGAGAGACAATGAGTTCGATTTGCGATTTTGCAACGTACACGGTCGAACAGGCTCATTAAAATAAATTCGAGCCCTCGTCCCGAGATGGTGTAGCTCTCATCAAGTTCTGCCCAATGGAGGTAACAACATACCAACCCTTCTGGCACCACCGCTAATCGAACCGAGGCCTTCTAGGACGGCAGCTAATAGCGCTGCTATGCTACAGGGGTGGAGCAGCCTCATACGGAAACCTGACTGATATGATCATCTATATCATAGATAAAGGAACCTTAGTAAATTGCCTTCCAACCGAAACTTAGGTTTGACGTATTTCCGCAGAAACTATAAGGACATAGGTCTTAAGAGGATAATTCTGTTGTTCTTTCCACTAAAACAAATACCACCAACACTATGCTGAGGGGCTTCAAAACAGATCAGGATAATAATAATAATAATAATAATAATAATAATAATAATAATAATAATAATAATAATAATAATAATAATAAATACTACATTCGGCAACATTTCGCAAACGAGTTTAAATACCTATGAGAAGTCATTCAACCTTCCGCGTGAAGCAAATTGAGAGATAATCTTTAAATTACGAAAGGCCTACCGAGTCGCCTGGAATTCATACAACAAAAAAATCAATATCTAGGAAAGCAAAGCTAAGGCATTTTAATATAGTATTTAAACCAAAAGTATTATGTGCATCAGAAACCTTATTCATGGATGGTATATCATTAACCAAACAAAAGAAAAGCAAGAAAGGAAAAATCTACGGAAACCTTCGGCCCAGTTTGAAGAGATGGAATCTGGATGAAAAGGACATCTCAGGAAATACATTTTCATGCAAAAAACATTTCACTCACCTTCAGGAAAAAGGCGATTGAAATTCTAAGGACATATTCTAGGTATGAGCGAGGATAGAATGATGAAGTACTTTCAACCTTTCCCTTTCATTAAAAACCAAGAATAAGCGGCTTAGTGAAACTGAAACAGAGCTCCAGAAAATGAACATCACCGAGAAACTTATACGGTATAGATTTAAATTTCGAACACTAATCGATAATCACCAATTTGCAGATGAAATCAACACCAGAACAACTAACACTTGGTGAGGAAAATCTCAGTGAGAGGATGAAGAGATCATGGGAGAAGAAGAAACCGAAAACAGCACAGCGCTCGTTAGTCGGGCATAACGATGTCAAAACATAGTTTTAACGTCCCTCTAACTACCTTTTATGACTTTCCAGACGCTGAGGTGCCAGAATTTTATCCTATAGGAGTTGTTTTACGTGCCAGTAAATTTACCGAACCGAGGCTGACGTATATGAGCACATTCAAATGACATAGGATTGAGGCGGCATAACCTGCCAAGTTGGGCTCAGAAGTCACGTACAGCAGGATAATGATCTGATATGTTCGAATATGGATTATGAATATTTTTCCGAGTTCCAGGAATACTGTTTTTGTTTACTGTCTCCAAGATGATGTAACTTAATTGGAGCTACCCACGTCAAGCTGTTTAGCTGAACACAACTTTCTACAAACATCGTAACCATTATTTGAAGTGAATACAGCTTCATTTGTTCGTCACTCAGCCTTCACCTTTCCCTACAGTATAAAAACAAGTTGTGCAACAGGTGGAAAAGAAATTAAATAAGTAGTCAGGAGTTGATTTCGTTCCACATCAAGAGACGGCGTGGTCTATTCTTCTTCACAGTTGGTTTAGCTATTACTTCTTAACTTGGAAGAGTATCAAAGAATATAGAACGTGATTTCGCCATTTGAAGTTTTCCTCACTAAACGACGACGACGATGATGATGATGATGATGATGATGATGATGCTTGTTGTTTAAAGGAGCCTACCATCTAGATCATCGGCCCCTAATGGTACGAAATGGGACGAAATGTAATGACAATTTAAAATTACAAAATTAATCCACTGACCGGAAATCAAAACTTGATGAAAAATGAAGGATGAATATGAACGTAAAATAATCAGCAGATCCAACTCACAATATTGAAAGATAAAAATAATTCCAAAATCAATCCAATGACTGGAATTCCAAAAGGACGATGAACAATGATAACGAACAATCAGTGGATCCGACGCGGAATACCCCACCTTCCCGCAAACTAATTTAAAACAAGGGGTTGCTTCCAAAGCACAATACTGAATGGATGATGCTTGTTGTCTAAAGGGGTCCACAATCCAGGTCAACGGCTACTTATCACCAACAAAGTAGAACCATGGTATTTCTCATGTAGCGGTACTAATCACAAATAACGTAGACTCACGGTGTTCCTCACATTGTGGTACTGCTCGCAGGTAATGTACTACGCACAGGTAACACAAACCTATGGTGTTCCTCACATAGTGAGTTCTAATCACAGCCAACGCAGACCCATGTGTCGCTCATATAGTGGTAATAATCACAGGTAATCTCATAGTTCAAATTCAGCATACCTTGGTCACCCCTTTTAGTCGCCTCTTACAACAGGCGTATTCTTCATTACGTCCCCCACCCACAGGAGGTCCTCACTAAACGCTCCCGGTAGCATGCTCTTCGAAACACTCATTTGTACTCAAAGGAATGATAGCTATGTTAGAAATCAGTACACCACTGCATTGTTCTAATTAACGTTTTCCATTCCATGCCCGAGTTTACTCGGATTTCAAGCAATGCGCTCTTCTCCACTTCCGAGTTCAGTCTCACGCTATAGTTTTGTTGTTCATCTCGTGCTCTGTTCAGACGGCGGACGATTCATAAATCACCTCACAGTATTCTGACGAAAATGATGTGTCTTGTGTTTTACTTTCACAGCTGTCTTCTGAGATGACTGCGCATAAGAGTAAAGAAAGCATGAAGGAAGATAATATTTTTAAAAATTTATGAGTATAGTGATGATAAGTTGTAACGAAACAAGCTGTAGACATTTACAACGCCATTATCAAGTTCTGGTAAAAGAACCAAGATGAAACTATTGCTAATGTTGTCGTTCCACGACTGTTCAGTGGACCTGTCAGTGCTCCCTGCAGCCCGACAATAGGACCTAATTGCTGCCATGAGAACGCCGCCCATGGGCCACCTCCCGCCTGGACACAACCTTGTTGTTCTATAACTTCATGGAGCATACGCCACACTCTTACGCACCTATTAGCTCGGGATTCATCGGGCCATACTATATGCTACTACTCTTCCATAGTCCATTGTCGATGCACGTCGTTGAGCTCTACTGTACGTCAAGGTGTCAGCAAAATAACATGAGTAGCTCGTCGGCTGGTGAAGTTGCCTCCCTACAGTCCTGGCAGACTCCCGACATTCAAATGCTTCTGCGGAGGCGACGTCATGTCTTTTCGTTAAACACCGTGCGGTGGTTCAGGCGGGTGGTAACATTTTCACTGCGATATTGAAGATCCACCCTGGACACTGTTGACCTCGGAAAATCGAATTCGCTTGTAATCTCCGCAATGCTATGATCCACGCGCCGTGCGCCGATGATCATCCCACGTTCAAAGTCGGTTAACTCGCGACGTGTTGTCATCTTCACGACACTGGTGCCTGTGACAGACTGCCCAGGTACACTGCAGCTATCCGCAACGCTCAGGGGCCTTACATGGCACATTTTCTAATGGGACAACCCTTCCCGTGACTTTTAGCTACTCAATGTACATCACAACCTGAACTGTTACTAGATAACATTGTCTGGTCATCTATCCATACCTTACATCACAGCCTGCAAGGCTGCTATGGTTACACTTCCGTCACACATTTTGTCACGTCATGTTATAAACATTTTCGGATGCTCCCCAGCCATACGGTATATTTATGTCAAACCTAGCTACAATTAAAGATGACTTCACAGTTATTGTGACAGTGACTGTGACTTTGATGATATAGACTTCTTGACGATCGAGGCTAGGGCTACCATTCGTCCTTGTTTATCCCTGACTGTTACACGATTTTATATAGTGTCTGCGGATCTGGGTGCATATCAAAACTTTCGTCATGTGTTTTCTTTGTAAAACTGTTTTAATACGGTATATTTATGCCAAACCTAGCTACAATTAAAGAGGACTTCGCAGTTACTGTAACAGTGACTGTGACTTTGATGATATAGACTTCTTGACGATCGAGGCTAGGGCTACCATTCGTCCTTGTTTATCCCTGACTGCTACACGATTTTATATAGTGTCTGCGGATCTGGGTGCATATCAAAACTTTCGTCATGTGTTTACTTCGAAAAACTGTTTTAAAAACTTATATTTATACAAGGGTCGAATTATAAGTCATGGCAACTTTTTTTTTTCTCGCGAACAGGAGACAACACGAAAATCTAAGATATGCATTTGGAAATATAGGCCATGTACTTATGGACACTGCCTGAAGACAAATTCTGACTTCAGGAGATTCACGTAGAAAAGTGACAGAACACAGGCCATTGGTAAACATTGTTTTATTATAGTACTAGATGATGTACCCGTGCTTCGCTACGGAATTCTACATTTTATACAGAATAGGTTAGGTAGTGTACACGTTGTGGGCAAGATTGTATTAATTGCATAGCTCTTAACGTTACCCTAGAAACGCGACGGGGGAGTCACCAAATGTCTATCCTCATATGAAAACTGGGCAGGGAATGTTCATTGTAATACTAGACCCGCATACCTACCATCAGTCACAATCAGGCTGGGAAGTTTTCATTATAATGGCAGACACTCACTCTCCATCTGCCTTTTTACATCCTCAGAAAGACTATCTTAGTGGTTTTTTCAACTAAAACGAACATAGGTCATTACAATGACGTCAGTAGAAATGGCGCGATTAAAAGCAATGCTTTCATATGAAATACGCGATCAAATGAAACACCACACACTTTCTCACTTTTAACGAACAGTACTACGCTGCCAATCTAACAGTCCAAATTTCCAGAGCTGGAATGACCAAGTAGCAGACAGCCGTTATCCACGAACACTCCTCCTTTTTTCGGTGGGGACGGGGGGGTTGAATCGTGGAGAGTCCCAGGGCAATAACTATGCTCTTTTACTAATCTGCTTCCTAGGATATTCGATCAGTCGGAAAATCTCAATTCACTACACTGACGGCGGAAAAATCTATGTAATTTGGAGGCAAATATTTCCTCCCTCTCTTCATTGCTAATTTGAAATAAAATGAATGCAGAATTTAATGAAAGTGAAGAGGAAAAAGCTTTTCTTAAGAAACGGCTCTTTTCAGGGTTGAATTTGAGTTATTTAGTGAATTGTGGTGCTATAATTTTGAATAGGCATAAATTGTAATTCTAGACCGGGTCATACTACTACTATCAATCAATCAATCAATCAATCAATACTGATCTGCATTTAGGGCAGTCGCCCAGGTGGCAGATTCCCCATCTGTTGCTTTCCTAGCCTTTTCCTAAATGATTTCAAAGAAACTGGAAATTTACTGAACATCTCCCTTGGTAAGTTATTCCAATCCCTAACTCCCCTTCCTATAAATGAATATTTGCCTCAATTTGTCCTCTTGAATTCCAACTTTTGTGATCTTTCCTACTTTTATAGACGCCACTCAAACTTATTCGTCTACTAATGTCATTCCACGCCATCTCTCCGCTGACAGCTCGGAACATACCACTTAGTCGAGCAGCTCTTCTTCTTTCTCTCAATTCTTCCCAACCCAAACATTGCAACATTTTTGTAACGCTACTCTTTTGTCGGAAATCACCCAGAACAAATCGAGCTGCTTTTCTTTGGATTTTTTCCAGTTCTTGAATCAGATAATCCTGGTGAGGGTCCCATACACTGGTACCATACTGTAGTTGGGGTCTTACCAGAGACGTATATGCACTCTCCTTTACATCCTTACTACAACCCCTAAACACCCTCATAACCATGTGCAGAGATCTGTACCCTTTATTTACAATCCCATTTATGTGATTACCCCAATGAAGATCTTTCCTTATATTAACACCTAGATACTTACAATGACCCCCAAAAGGAACTTTCACTCCATCAACACAGTAATTAAAACTGAGAGGACTTTTCCTATTTGTGAAACTCA
Organism: Anabrus simplex; assembly: GCF_040414725.1. Lineage (NCBI taxonomy): Eukaryota > Metazoa > Arthropoda > Insecta > Orthoptera > Tettigoniidae > Anabrus > Anabrus simplex. The sequence goes on from NC_090265.1 coordinate 770,987,197, forward strand.
CAACCTGACTTTTAACCCCATTTATCAACAGACCATTGCCTGCTGTCCATCTCACAACATTATCGAGGTCACGTTGCAGTTGCTCACAATCTTGTAACTTATTTATCACTCTATAGAGAATAACGTCATCCGCAAAAAGCCTTACCTCCGATTCCACTCCTTTACTCATATCATTTATTTATAATATAAGAAAACATAAAGGTCCGATAATACTGCCTTGAGGAATTCCCCTCTTAATTATTACAGGGTCAGATAAAGCTTCACCTACTCTAATTCTCTGAGATCTATTTTCTAGAAATATAGTAACCCATTCAGTCACTCTCTTGTCCAGTCCAAGTGCACTCATTTTTGCCAGCAGTCTCCCATGATCCACCCTATCAAATGCCTTAGACAGGTCAATCGCGACACAATCCATTTGACCTCCAGAATTCAAGATATCTGCTATATCTTGCTGGAATCCTACAAGTTGAGCTTCAGTGGAAGAACCTTTCCTAAAACCGAATTGCCTTCTATCGAACCAGTTATTAATTTCACAAACATGTCTAATATAATCAGAAATAATGCATTCCCAGAGCTTACATACAATGCATGTCAAACTTACTGGCCTGTAATTTTCAGCTTTATGTCTATCACCCTTTGCTTTATACACAGGGACTACTATAGCAACTCTCCATTCATCTGGTATAGCTCCTCCGACCAAACAATAATGCGCAACTAATTGAAAAATTTACTGTAATCCTCTTTTAGATCGTCAAACAATTTATAATATAATCCTCTAGTCACTCAAGGAACAAATATAGGATGTTTCCGCATTTTCCTAACCCTTCGGTTTTCAGTAGAAGAACAAGAAGAAGTACAGTACCGGTCAAAAGTTTAGGACCACATTAAAAACCACGAAGTTCCATCTAGAACATAAGATTATGCTCTGTTATTTTTCTCCTGAGCTCTACTACTACTACTACTACTACTACTACTACTACTACTACGAGAGTCTCTGCTTTAATTGTGCACACTGCTCATTCAAAACAGCGCGTCAGAGTAGGGATCGAATAGCTGGAATACTATGATGAACCAGAGTGTTATGTACCAGCAGTATCGGAAAATGTATCAATCACAGGAATTGCATGCTGAAGAAGAAAATTGTCTAACTCCCCTGTTATTTCCCGCCAATATTCAGTCAGGCTGTTATACTCGGTACGCAGCAGTAATCTTATTTATCGGAGTTGAGTGGCAGTGTAAGAGACAAAGAACATCACAACAAACAATGGTCAATGTAATGTTATTGTTGATTAATGTTATGCGCTTTCGATATTGTAGGCCTTCACATTTATTTTTCTTCCGACACTGAAATTTCACTCTTATCATAGTCGGTGCGGTAAAACTGAATAAAACATAAATGATCGGAAATTGTATTCTCTCGCAGCACATGCTGCACGTAGCGGTGGGCATTTAACGTGCCTTGAATACGCACTAGAGGTGACGTGGAATCATACGCAATAGCGCCCCAAACCATGATGCCGCGTTGTCTAGCGGTAGGGCGCTCCACAGTTACTGCCGGATTTGACCTTTCTCCACGCCGACGCCACACTCGTCTGCGGTGACTATCACTGACAGAACAGAAGCGTGACTCATCGGAGAACACGACGTTCCGCCATTCCCTCATCCAAGTCGCTCTAGCCCGGCACCATGCCAGGCGTGCACGTCTATGCTGTGGAGTCAATGGTAGTCTTCTGAGCGGACGCCGGGAGTGCAGGCCTCCTTCAACCAATCGACGGGAAATTGTTCTGGTCGATATTGGAACAGCCAGGGTGTCTTGCACATGTTGAAGAATGGCGGTTGACGTGGCGTGCGGGGCTGCCACCGCTTGGCGGCGGATGCGCCGATCCTCGCGTGCTGACGTCACTCGGGCTGCGCCTGGACCCCTCGCACGTGCCACATGTCCCTGCGCCAACCATCTTCGCCACAGGCGCTGCACCGTGGACACATCCCTATGGGTATCGGCTGCGATTTGACGAAGCGACCAACCTGCCCTTCTCAGCCCGATCACCATACCCCTCGTAAAGTGGTCTGTCTGCTGGAAATGCCTCCGTTGACGGCGGCCTGGCATTCTTAGCTATACACGTGTCCTGTGGCACACGACAACACGTTCTACAATGACTGTCGGCTGAGAAATCACGGTACGAAGTGGGCCATTCGCCAACGCCGTGTCCCATTTATCGTTCGCTACGTGCGCAGCACAGCGGGGCATTTCACATCATGAGCATACCTCAGTGACGTCAGTCTACCCTGCAATTAGCATAAAGTTTTGACCACTCCTTCTTGGTGTTGCATTTGCTCTGTCAGTCAGTGTACGATCGTTGCTCCTGCTTGTTGACTTCCATTTTGTGACGCTCTCACTCACACACTGAACTTGGGGGCATGCTTAGACCCACACTGTTGTTTGCATACACCATCTAGTGGCATCATACGCAAGTACAGTACATACCGTACGTTTCCAAATGCATATCTTAGATTTTTCGTGTTGTCTCCTGTTCGCTAGAAAATAAAAAATATAGTTGCCATGACTTATGACTCGTCCTACGTATATTTTGCAGCAGTTTTTAAACTGTTTGCTGCTGTTTGCACTTTGTTCTACACTACTAGTATTTCATACATGGAATTTTGACAATCAGTCAGTCAATCAATCAATTAATTGCAGTTAGGGCAGTCGCACAGGCGGCAGATTCTTCATCATTATTTTACCTGGTCTTAAATTATTTCAAAGAAGTTGTACATTTATCGAACATTTCTTTGGTAAATTATTTCATTCCCTAATTCCTCTTCCTATAAACGAATATTTCCCCCAACCTGACCTCTTGAATTTCAGCTTATCATCATACTGTGATATTTCATACTTTAAAAAACTTTACTCAAGCCTATTCGGCTACTACTTGTCATTCCACGCTAACTCTCCACTGACAGTTCGGAACATACCACTTAGTCGAGCAGCTCGTCACATTACAGTACTCCCAGGTCTTTCCAGTTCTACCGACTTGTAACGCTGCTCTTCGGTCGGAAATCCCCACATCAAATAGTGCTGCTTCCCTTGAGATATTTTTCCAATTCTCGAATCGGTTAATCTTAGTGAGGGTTCCGTACACTGGAACCATATTCTAATTGTGGGCTTAACAGTGTCTTATACGCCCTCTCCTTTACATCCTTACTGCAACTCTCTAACAATTTCTAAGTGGCTGCTTAATCGTGCTTTGGATGTGGAATTGCCTTATTTAGATGTTTTGAACAACATTCCCGATACAGGAAAAGTACGTTTTGAAATTCTGGCGTATGGAGGATTTCTGCAAAGATATACAACATGACAAACAGTGAGATAATTTATGAAATTCGAGTGGCTTTATAATACTCCTTGAACAATCATGAATAGAACGACAAAGAACCCCACCGGGGAAGAGGCGGGCCGAACCATCCGAAGACAGCGATGCTGTCCTGCACAAAGAACACGACAGGCAAGATTGGAAAAATATTAAATATGTATTCAATACCTTTTACAAATCCGCCTCTGTGGTGTAGTGGTCAGTGTGATTAGCTGCCACCCCCCGGAGGCCCGGGTTCGATTCCCGGCTCTGCCACGAAATTTGAAAAGTGGTACGAGGGCTGGAACGGGGTCCATTCAACCTCGGGTGGTCAACTGAGTAGAGGTGGGTTCGATTCCCACCTCAGCCATCCTGGAATTGGTTTTCCGTGGTTTCCCACTTCACCTCCAGGCAAATGCCGGGATGGTACCTAACTTAAGGCCACGGCCGCCTCCTTCCCTCTTCCTTGTCTATCCCTTCCAATGTTGCCATCCCACCACAAGGCCCCTGTTCAACATAACAGGTGAGGCCGCCTGGGCGAGGTACTGGTCATGCTCCCCAGTTGTATCCTCCGACCCAGAGTCTGAAGCTCCAGGACACTGTCCTTGAGGCGGTAGAGATGGGATCCCTCGCTGAGTCCGAGGGAAAAACCGACCCTGGAGGGTAAACAGATTACGATACGATACGATACCTTTTACAAGCCACGCAGGAAATTAATTCATTATCTGAAGCCAGTCAAAGAGGTTGGAGTACCACATCGAATACAAAACATTCGTAAATGTCTTCTCTTTTAGAAATTGGAAGCATTCAGTGGTTCTAAAATGCAGTTTTCAGTCGCGAAAAAAATAAAATGAACAAAAGCCCACTTGCTGAGGCGGTTATTGTGGCATAGCTGCAGGTGGTACACGCTTGTCAGTCTTATGTTTCCGTTGCAAAAGAACAAAACTCTTGAAGCCTTGAAATAAGGTCATCTGACGATAAGTGGGTGAGATATTTGAGCTCACGCAAGTAAGAAACCTGACGTTGTAAACAGTTCAAACTTTCAGAATATTTTTGACAAAAGTATGTCTTATGGCTGGGAATCATCCGAAAATTTGTGTAATGAAACGCAACAAAATGTATGGCGGAAGTGTAACCATAGCAACCTTGCAGACTGTGATGTAATGTATAAATGGATGGTCAGACAATGTTACCTAGCAAGCGTGCAGACTGTGATGTGATGGTGGTGATGGTGATTATTGTTTTAAGAGGAAGTACAACTAGGCAACCATACTCTATATAACACTAATCAGAGGGAAAAAATGGAAGGGATCCGACACTTCGAAAAATGAAGGTATCGGCCAAAGGAAGACAAGGGCCACGACGGACGTGAAAATGAAAGACTACCTAGCCCTCGCAAACCTAATAGCGTCGGGGTCGGAAAAGAACAAGAGTTGACCAAGAGAGGTCGGATAGGATAGAGCAAAGTAAGGAGCCTGGCACAAGTACATGGAAGCAATACCAGGACTCAGCTGAGGGCCCCGTGGTCGCCAACCCACGCTCCAAAGTTCAGAGCCCCTGGGGCACTGTGATGTGAGACATGGATGAATTGCCAGAAAATATTACCTAACTATCGTACAGGCTGTGATGCAAGGGATGAATGGATGGCCAGACGAAGTTACCAAGCAACCGTGCAGTTTGTGATGTAAGGTATGAATGAATGGTCAGACAATGGTACCTAGCAATCGTGCAGGTTGTGATGCAAGGTATGAATGAATGGTCAGACAATGGTACCTAGCAACCGTGCAGTTTGTGATGTAAGGTATGAATGAATGGTCAGACAATGGTACCTAGCAATCGTGCAGGTTGTGATGCAAGGTATGAATGGATGGTCAGACAATGTTACCTAGCAATCGTGCAGGTTGTGATGCAAGGTATGAATGGATGGTCAGACAATGTTACCTAGCAACCGTGCAGGTTGTGATGCAAGGTATGGGTGGATGGTCAGACAATGTTACCTAGCAATCGTGCAGGCTGCGATGGAAGGCAAATACTTTAATATGACAATACGGGACAGCTTGCTGTTTTTAGCGAGAAAGTCGATAGTGCTGCTACCTACACAGCTTGGTGTGACTAACTCTTCAATAGCATATTGCTATCTGTATGATTCTTGGCGCACTGCCGTGTTGTTTATAATGTATCAGTGTTTGTCACTAAATAATCTTACATTGCAGTTATATTCCAAGAAAAGTGTTATGCGCTGAACAAATTACCCAGCAAGATAATGTGCATGGGAACTGATAAGGACCGCAAATATTAAAAAAAGTAATGACCTCGCATCTGTGTTGAGGTTACATTCTATGCTCCTTATATTAAAAAAATCAATCAAATACTCTACTGAAATGTTAGTGGGACCTAAAACCAATAATATTAACAAATTTGGAACTCTAGTATACTGAAACTTGAGGGTCCACATTGTTAAACAGTACCATAAATTTCACAATCGGAAACTTGTGGGCCTGTAGCGTAATGGTTATCGTGGTAGTCTTGAAATTGAAAATTGATGGACATGAGTTTCGAATCCAGTCACCTTTTTTTTACTGTAAGAAAATAATAATATATTTCTTACGTCCCACTAAGTACTTTTACGGAGACGCCGAGGTGCCGGAATATAGTCCCGCAGGAATTCTGTGTTGGACCTCTTACATTTCCCTTCTTGATTAGTGTTAATAGAGGATGGCTGGCCAGTTATACTTCCTCTTAAAATAATCATCACCACGGAATGGTCAGCGTACTGGCCTTCGGTTCAGAGGGCGCTGGTACAATTCCCGGCTGAGTCGGAGATTTTAATCGCGTCTGTTAAGTCCTGTAGATCGAGGGCTACGGATTTGTGTTCGTATTCATACGCATCTTCAAGTATATACAACACATCATACAGAAAACAACCACAAAAACGGTATATATCCCTCTACATATGATTGCTGTTAGGAAAGGCATCCGGCCGGAAAACTAGGCTAAGTCCATACAAAATCCTGCGCTAGGTAATTGAGAAAAGGCTAAAAAGAAGAGGAGAGAGTAGTTGTTAAATACTTCCCCCAGAGGCTGGGTGGATCCTCAAACGAATTCTGCTTTATAATTTTTAAGACAGCGAATGGCACGGCTAACATAATGCTCGTTTAGAGGTTAATGAAGGAGACATTTCATATATTAAAAGTTCATTATTATTATTATTATTATTATTATTATTATTATTATTATTATTATTATTATTATTATTATTATTATTCAATTATTTTAACAAAAATATTTCCAATGAGTGTAGTGCATTCCTCTCCCGTTGGTCTTGACTGTAGCATAGACAAGTATGCAGTTCACACCAACACGCTAGATGTCACCACCGTCGCTGTTCGCACTCCACTCAATGCTGTTGAGATAAAGTTGTCCGGTATTGGTGTATTAAAGTATTTGTGGAAGGTAAGGATGGATGGTCAGACAATGTTACCTAACAATCGTGCAGGCTGTTATGTAAGGTAAGGATGGGTGGTGAGACAATGTTACCTAGCAACCGTGCAGATTGTGATGCAAGGTATAAATGGATGGTCAGACAGTGTTACCTAAGAACCGTGCAGGTTGTGATGCAAGGTATAGATGGATGGTCAGACAATGTTACCTAGCAACCGTGCAAGACGTATGGGAAAATATGGATTGATGGTCAGACAATGTTACCTAACAATCGTGCAGGCTGTTATGTAAGGTAAGGATGGGTGTTCGGACAATGTTGCTTAGCAACCGTGCAGACTTGATGTAAAGTATGGATGGATAGCCAGACAATGTTACCTAGCAACATCACAGGCTATGTCCTATCGTTGGTTGCCATCTGAAATTAGCAATCGTTGATAGAAGGCCATGACCGGAGACATAAATTTATAATCATTTTTCTTTTATTTCAAATATTAAGGTGTCGTATGAAAGAGGAAGTTGCCAATATTGAAACAGCTGCGTCTCAAAATGCAGGACGTCAATATTATGGGCAGTGAGCTATTTCTTTCAACATGAACAATGGTGCATAACAAACCGTTGATAAGAAGCTGTGATAAGTTTCACAATAGTGACGCTTTTACCGGTCTCTGAGTCAAGAAAATATTCTCCGCTGTCATCTTGAATTAACAGATAAAGACTAACTAACTACTTGCTAGCGTGGGGGAGAAACTGGCCAGCCAACCTTACAGTTATTTTCCATACTGATCATTTCAATCACACGCGCAGCTGGTCGTCTACTTGGTGACTTCAGGTGTCTGTTAATATTATGTATGGTGGTGATTAAGGGAAGAATTTCATGTTCTTGTTATTTGTTTACTGGTTTTACGTCATATCAAGTCAGACACGTTCTATTTTTCTTTTTTTTTACATTTGTTTTGCGCCAGAAAAACCCTTTTCAGGGTTCCCGACTGTGGCGCTCGAACCCACTACCTCATAGCCACATGACCCAAACCACGCAGCAAAGTCCGTTCTTCCATTTGTGTTACACTTCATGGTGGTGCTACAAGTTTAGTTATACGGAAAGTATGGAAAGAAAGGAAAGATCATCAGGTACCGAGTTTCATTGGTTTCTGGAAGACACATATTCGGGAAATCCGTGCGTGCACTCGTACAAAGCCTGAAAAGTTTTTCTGGCAATAATTCACGCTATAGTTCGGTAACATATAAATATGCTGTCGTCGAACAAGAAAAGCAAAGCCTATGGCAATTACTTCGCGGTTTTCTCACATAGGATCTTTGTAATCCTTAGAAATGTTTGGAGAAACACTCAGTTGTGGTGCTATTAACATGGGCCAGGATTGGAGAAGGAGCGCACAGGCTTCCAAGATTAATCAGTGATAGCTCACTGGATAAGAACTCATACTTTTCAGAGACCACCAAAGAGGTTCTTTTTTTTTTTTTTTTTTGCTACGGGCTTTACGTTGCACCGACACAGATAGGTCTTATGGCGACGATGGGATAGGAAAGGCCTGGGAGTTGGAAGGAATCGGCCGTGGCCTTAATTAAGGTACAGCCCCAGCATTTGCCTGGTGTGAAAATGAGAAACCACGGAAAACCATCTTCAGGGCTGCCGATAGTGGGATTCGAACCTACTATCTCCCGGATGCAAGCTCACAGCCGCGCGCCTCTACGCGCACGGCCAACTCGCCCGGTACCAAAGAGTTCTAAGCACTCTGATGTCCAGTATCTATCTATCTACCAATCAATCAATCAATCAATCAATCAATCAATCAATCAATCAATCAATCAATCAATCAATCAATCAATCAATCAAATGAAGGCCATATGAGCGTAGATCTCCTACCCAACCATTAGGATCTACAAATCTCACTCCCAATTTCCCACGTACCCATTCCATAGTCTCATTTAAATCTACAATTATCCTCCAGTCAGTATCCTAATGATAACAATATCTGCGTCCTTAAACTCCTTCCGTAATGTAGTAACCAGATCCCACACATCCCCAACTACCGTATGTTAGTACCATTTCCGGCTTACATAACGTTCTTGTACCATCATGAAAAATTACCAAGTTCTCCTTTCTTTCTTCGAGTATTTTCCACAACATCTGCCTTAACCTAATTCCTGGATAATACTCTAACCTGGACCTCTTTCTTCCACAACCTGCGAAGCACCGGCCAAATAAAACAGCGCTCAGCCGGGAGGTGCTCTGGAATATGTACACATGAAATCCGAATTTCGTGGAGAACAATTAGATTTACAAAGAAATTGCTTTGTCCATTATCTTGAACGTTAGTGGATAAAACATGTGTAACTCATTAAATACCTAAGCTACATATTAAAGGCTCCCATTTATGAGATCTCATTTACAAAAGGCTTGCATTACAACACAGGTGTATCCATATCAAATATAACCTAAATTGGTCTAGAAATTTAGATGTAACTGAGCGAGAAATGAAGAGATATAATCTCCAAGACATATAATTTCATGACTACTAAATGACTTTATAGATTAGAGGATGTTAGGTCGTGTAATACTTATAATATGCTGACGCATTTCGAACTTTCGGCCACGATCGTCTTTAGAGCAATAACAAAGAATGTATTGGCAACTGTCACTCCATAGTATCCAGACTCAAGACAGAGAGACCCTGTTAGAAGTATAGTTCATTCCAGGGCCTCCAGAGTCAAGGAGAAAGACATTGACGAGTTAACTATGGAGGGTAGCCATTATCTACTCAATGTCCGGCTCCATGGCTAAATGGTTAGCGTGCTGGCCTTTGGTCACAGGAGTCCCGGGTTCGATTCCCGGCAGGGTCGGGAATTTTAACCATCAGTGGTTAATTTCGCTGGCACGGGGGCTGGGTGTATGTGTTGTCTTCATCATCATTTCATCCTCATCACGACGCGCAGGTCGCCTACGGGCGTCAAATCAAAAGACCTGCACCTGGTGAGCCGAACATGTCTTCGGACACTCCCGGCACTAAAAGCCATACGCCATTTCATCTACTCAATACATAGCCGTCACCTTTGTTAAAATTATTCGGTTGTTTAGCAATTTCTATCGCCTCACGAATGATTCTAGGTATAAAATGTTTCTCGTGATAAATAACAGAAGTTGCATCAAAAATGATTCGATGGTCATAAAGTATGGCATGTTCTGCCACAGGAGACTTCTCTGGTTGGCAAAGATGGTAGTGCCTGTGGTGTTCCTTAACCCTCGTTGCTACCTTCCTACACGATTGGCTAACATAAAACGGTCCACGGGAACAAAAAATCCTATATATTCCACCATAGTTTCAACCAAAAGAATCTTTGAAAGATCGCAAGTCATTGCCTATGATGATATTAGGCTTAAAGGCAGTCTCGATATTGTGCCTTCTATTGCCAGTCCTATCAGTGACAGACACTATCTCGTTTAGAACTACTACGCGGTTTAAGAAAACTAATTTTGCAAATATAAAATTCGTTTTCCCGTCAATAGTTTGAAACAAAACAAAGGGCAATATCCCGTCGTTTGCTTTTAATACCTCATATAATTAATTCATTAAAAACTAAGTCACTATACATATACTGCACACATACACATGTGATTCATAAAACACAGTGTGTGTCAATACACAATGCTTTTAACTTATCAAAACCGGTTTTCGGAATTATATTTCATCATCAGTCACAAAATTCCTCTATATTGGAGTATTATTACACAAGACAACAAATCAAGAGGACCGGGCAAGTTGACCGTGCGGATAGAAGCGCGCAGCTGTTAGCTCGCATCCGGGAGATAGTGGGTTTGAACCCCACTGTCGGCAGTCCTAAAGATGGTTTTCCGTGGTTTCCCATTTTCACACAAGGAAAATGCTGGGGCTGTACCTTAATTAAGGCCACGGCCACTTCCTTCCCATTCCTAGGCCTTTCCTGTCCCATTGTCGCCATAAGACCTATCTGTGTCGGAGCGACGTAAAGCAACTAGCAAGAAGAAGAATAAGAAGAAGAATTAAAGAGGAGAACACAACGGGCTGAAGAAGCGTTCATCAGCAAAATACATTCCCTGGCAAGTAAACATCTGGACATCCAAGTCAGAAAAAGCTTTGAAAAATCTCTTGTCTGGAGTGTGCTATACGCTTGTGAAATCTCTGGACGTTAGCTAAACAAGACATGAAAAAGCTAGAGGCGTTTGAGATCTGGGTCTGGAGACGAATGCTGAGCATTAGCTGGACGGAAAGGAGATCAAATGAAAGCTTTTTCAATGATCCAAATTGGAAACAAAGGAACATCTCAACACCTTCCCATCTACATCATTCTGTTCACACTTGTTTCAGCTAAGCTGAGTTCTAGACGATTTCTCAGCTGTTGATATTTTATGTGTTTCATCTGCTCTTCTCTGGGGCGCATTCTTCAAATTGGAGGGAGGCTGAGAGCTTGCACAGGACATGCGATTGTGAAGAGTGTTTTTCAAGTCTTTACTTCTCTTGCACTGAAATGAAATGAAATGAAATGAAATGAAATGGCGTATGGCTTTTAGTGCCGGGAATGTCCTAGGATATGTTCGGCTCGCCAGGTGCAGGTCTTTAGATTTGACTCCCGCAGGCGACCTGCGCGTCGTGATAAGGGTGAAATGATGATGACGACGACACATACACCCACCCTCCGTGCCAGCGAAAAAGGTGGAACCTTTAGCTTATGTTTTACATTATATTGCTCTTCAATACGGATCAATATGAAATTTATCACCTATGATAAATAGTATGTGTTGAAATAGAAAGTGTGTGATAGTACATATATTACACCCCCGAATTATATGTAGAAGTTAGAGATATTATTGTCAGTATTCAATTTTTTATTATTATTATTATTATTATTATTATTATTATTATTATTATTATTATTATTATTATTATTATTATTATCAGTATTTCATTTGTATATTTTGCCATTTATATTTTTAAGCTGGAAGATATCCACATATGTAGGTATGAGTAATTTGTTTTGCACGAGTGGGAAAACATTGCTTTAATAACTCTGGTAATTTAAATGAGTCATATGGCTACCCCAGTGTTTGTTGTGATGTACTTGTGTCGGGAAATTCATGAGTCATGTATATATTCCAGCCTGATGAGATGAGCTTGTTGCTGAATTAGGAAAGTTCGTTGACTCATCCGAGGCAAACCCCAGAGTTCGTTATTGTCTTGGGAGGAAGAAGTAGTTCAGGGCTTGGTCTTGACTAGAGATCACTCATGATTGGTGGGCAAGCACCAATCCAGACGTATCATCTGAGAGGAGGGGGATGTTGATGTCTATAAAGGTTGATCATACGGCGGCAACCAAAAACATTGTAAGGGTGATTGTAGAGGTGATTGTAAAGGAACGAGAAAGAAGATAACTACAACGAGTAACACTGTACAAGAAAACTACAACTGACGCACTGTACGGGAAGGAAGTGGTGCTGATACACGGTACTGGAGTGACACGGCTGCAATGGACTGGACTTCAAACGTTCGTGGAGCGTAGTCTTGTTATGTTCGTGGAAAGTGGATGATTGTGGAGAGTGCTTGCGCATTAAGTATTGTAGCACTTGTGGCGGCCTAGCATTATATGTTGGTGAAAGCTATCTCAGACTTTCCATAAATTTACGTTGAGGATCGACAGACGTGTGTATATATCTTTACAACAAGTGTTAAAATATGTGAACACAGTAGTACAAGGTACAGTATTTGTGTGATGTGATAACTGCCGATTATGAGAATCGGTAAGTCGAATTGATATAGAGACAGTGAAGGGTATTTATCTTCATACATGTACATTGTTCATCGGACTATCTACAAATGGTACCTTAGTTCTCGCTTTCGTTTTCCCACGATTTTCATTATTGTTGTTGTTGTAAATATGGAGTCTTCCAGCAATATTTTGTGTGTGTATTATATGTATAATGTTGTATGTTGATGAGGTGCTCATGCACGGAATTTGTTAAGAATATAGTTAGCTATTTTAGAATCAGTGTTATTGATGAACCTAGGTGCAGTTCCTACCTAATTAGTCGTTTTCAGCAGGTTAGGTAAGGCCTGAAGCAGATGTACCAGTACGCAGCATTATGTACACGCCCTGGGATATACAGTTTATCATGCTCTTATCTAAATTCGAAGGATCCATTCTGGTGAACTCTGGCGCCCATACTACGGACATTTCGGTTAATTATGCTTATTAATTTTATTAAGTTTTTGAGTAATTTTATTTATATATTTTTATTCATGATTTTATTTATTATGGTAGCTATCAAAAGGATGTTTACAAGTGTACCGACAGTGACGTCATACTTATCGTTACTGTAGGCCATGGTCGCCACAGATGCTGCCTCTGTACCCATCTCCGTGAAATGAAGCAAATAAATCGTTCGCGGCGAATATTTCAGTTTCATTTATTGAAAGACATATTCATGATTATTAGATTTTCACAGAGAAAAGTTTCTTTTTCTAGGTATCGCGGCCCGTACAACACTCCGAGACCAAAATAAATGACACAGCCTTTTTTTCTCAACGAGAACAAAAAAAATTCACAGTTCTAGCCCTTCTTCCAAGCAACTCAATGTTGAAACCGTCCTAGGGATATGAGCTACGAATTTTAGGTAAATGAAATAATGCGAGTCAATACAGAGTTTCACATAAGCACCACTACGAGCGCTAATGTGAGTCAATACAGAGTTTCACTTAAGCCCTTATAACTACACTCGGTGCGGCTTTTTTTCAAACAATAAAAAAATGCCTGAGGGTACTGAATCAAGGAACACATTACAGAATGAATTATGTAAATTTGGCTACGAATTGAATCAAAAAGAAAACGAGTAAAGAAACAAGCTATATTCGGCAGGTTTTCCGGATCTGCATTTAGGCCGGAAGTAATTTTCGCAATTTGTTTGTTTTAGTTTGACAGAGCTATCCAAGGCCCACAATTTGAAACCTTTCTTGGCGATTTAGCCCTTCAACTTTCAGCATAATTGAGAAAATTGCTCATTTTTACGTTTTTCGTAGTATGGGTAAAAATATTTTCAACATTAATACAAAATAAGAACCATTAAATTATCCAAGTTGATACATTTTGGAAAGAACACACGATATACCAAATTTTAACACTAGTGTGAGGTTAATTTGCTTGTTACAACAAGTACAGCGCAGCGTCCGGTTGAGAATATTGGGCGGCATGGATCATCGAGTTGTGGCTTCTAAAACGTAGTAACGATATGGAGACTAAGAAGGCAAGTCAGCGGATCGTACCAACAGGATCTGCCATCACGATCAAGGTCACGCGGTTCAAGGTGACGCCTTTCTCTTCTTGAAGCTTACCTCACAGTCATTATGGTTTTCAGCGCTAATAAATTGGCTATTTCACAATCGCGGTACTGATTTCCTTCGGCATTGCTGCTTTAAAAAGTTGTAGGTACTTGGTCATTATGGTTGTATCAGCAATCTCACACACAATACTGGTAATGTCTGAACTGTTGCTTGTTTGTTAAATTACTTTTTGTAATACACAGTTCAAAAAAGTTAGGGGAAAACAATAACCTCACACCCAGGTATATTACCAACTAAACCTTTATTCTTTACCGTTGAAGTATACAAAAGAACATCGATGAATTCACATTCATTTTCAGAACACACGAGGAAATGTCCAAATAGGGTGAAAACAAAGTGATAACAGTCCTCCAGGGTGGATTTTTTTACAGTTGGAGAGCTTCAGTGTGGTGTATGTCCTCTACGAGCATTTATCACAGCTTGGCACCTATGTGGCACGCTCCGTATAAGTCGACGACAAGATCCGTACGGCCATCAATACTGATGCCACCTCACACCATCACAGAATCTTGTCCGAAGCGGTCGCCTTCCTGGACAACGTTTGGCATGTACTGCTCACCACGACGTCTCCATACACGTTGACGTCCGTCACGCTGTGTCAGGGGAATTCTGGACTCGTCTGTGAACAACAAAGGTCTCCATCGGCGAAGGGCACATTGCGGTATCAGGTCCCATTCTTCAATCAGAACCTGTTCGAGGTCTGTCAAGCCTATCCCACACATGCTCGATGGGATTACGCTCGGGACTCACTGCGGGCCATTCCATCTCTCGAATGCCCAGTTCTCGCAAGATAGCTATGGTGATGCGCTCTACATGAGCCCTGGCATTGTCGTGCATGAGTAAGAATTCAGGGCCAACACCGTATGCAGCAACCAACACATGCTGTAGCAGTATCTGCTCGATGACCGCCGCAGCGGTAAGATTAGCACGGACGACGACGTGTAATCTCCGCAATGCTATGACCCATGCGCCGCGCGCCGATGATCACCCTACGTTGAAAGTCGGTTAACTCGCGACGTATTTCCATCTTCACGACACTGGTGTCTGTGACAGACTGCTCAGCTACGTCGCAGCTAGCCGCAACGTTCAGGAGTCATACACGGCACATTTTCTAATGCGACAACATTCCTGTGACTTTTGGCCACTCAGTGAATTATTATTAATAATAATAATAATAATAATAATAATAATAATAATAATAATTGTACCGGGTGGTACACCTCTACGCCGCACATTCGAATTTTCCGCCTTAAAGTACTCCTCTACTGGAGAAACACTGAACTTAAAACTGGACCTACTTAAACTTTTGCTCTGAAGATGTCACTGTGTGGATTTCGACTTGTTTTTGTTTTCTATTCATCAAGAAGTTTGGACATTCTCTCATAGATGTCACTGCCTAAAAACTATAATCAGGCACCCTAGTGCGAAGTGAAGGAACTTTCTTGAAGAAATTTTGTACTCATAAGTTTTTTCTGTACTAAATTCCGTTCTTTCATTTGTGGGTTGGCAATATTAATCTTTTCTTTCCGCCAGTTTTGAAGTTAACCAATCAATTATTTCTGTAATTAATTTTCAGCCAATCCCGTATGTCTTCTTCGATTTTGTGTGTACTGTGTACTGTAGCCAATAAAAGCCTGTGGGTGTGTCTTAATTATCCATGAAAGGTCTGGAACCTTCCCCGAGGGTATAAAACATGCTGATTTTCCTGTCTCTCGGCCACTTGATCAACATCTAACCTAGTGTATGGAAGTGTAGCAGGAGGCGGGAGGTTCCTCGTTCATCAGGCAGCAGCTCTTCAGCAAGGTAATGGCCACTTAACATCTTTTATTTCTTGCTAGCTCAGCAGTTTAACCCGCGGGGAAGGTCCGAAACCTTTACCATGTAACCTATCTCTATAAATATGTAAATTTCTTCCAGTTTATGTAAAACTTAAGTCAATTTGTAACTGTAAATCGGGGATAGAGAGTGTTTTACCCTCTCGAGCTCCCCTTCATTTTGATTTGAGGTGACTACGTTTTGGTAACTGAATTTCTTTTCTTCCGTAATGTTCATATTTCTTTCTTATACGGGTCACCTCCATAGTTTGGGAATAGCCCCTGTTTCATCGGCCTAGTGCCTTTTAGGTTTTAAGAAGTTTCGTGTAGGAGTGCAAATTCACGCCTCCTTTCCTTTTGTGTGTCGGGCCATTTACTTAACCTGTTCTTTTTCTGCTAAGGCCCAATAGGTTGGGTGCAAGATACCCCCGTTTAATTTTGTAAGTTGTGCCTTGATGGCAAGTAATTGTAAAATCTGATGTTGCCTTGAATAGGCTTGATTAACTGAGAGCCTGTTAGCTCTTTTCAAAATTAGATTTCTGAGTGCCTTTTGAAGGCTTGATATTGTGAGTTGGGAGCAAGTGCTCCAGGAATTAGGGGATTTCTGCTCTTTTAACAAATTTGTGCCTTGGTAAAATTGGGCTAGTAGCTCAAGGATTGTAAAACTTGGGGCTTGAAGCCCAGATTGTTAAATTGTCTCTAAATTTTGGATTTTCTTGTTTTGGTTAAAGCCTTGTCATTTTACCTAACGTTTCATTGTTATAAAATTTGCTAAAGTTGAATTTAAAAAAATGGAAATAACCTTCAATTTAAGTTTTAAAATTTTCTTTTCTTGGTATTTGTAGTTAGACCCATTCACCCCTGCACCTTCTTTCACCTCTGCTGTTCCACAGAAACCTCGGAACAATAATAATAATATTTGCTATACATCCCACTAACTAATTTTACGGTTTTCGGGGACGCCGGAATTTAGTCTCACAGGAACTCTTTTACGTGCCAGCAAATCTACCAACACGAGGCTGAGCACCTTAAAATACCAACGGACTGAACCTGCCAAGTTGGGGTCAGGAGGCCGGCGCCTCAATCGTCTGTGCCACTCAGCCCGGCAGGACAGAACCAGCATGGTACTCACGTCCATCAACTATTGTTAATCGGGAGAGCTGACGGAGAAATGAGCTAATGTCGAAATGGAGTGAAACATTTAGAATGTATCGAACGCAGGCATTATGCGCTCGTTGAAGTTTAGAGCAAAGTGAACAACTTATCTTATTGCACATTAAATCACTCACAATAATCAAATATTGGAAGTATTAGTCCTTGAACAAGCAATTTCCTGGTGTTGCATGGTAGGAAGTCTCTCATTTTGTACAGTGTGTCTGATGAATCGACAAACTTTTCTTAGTTATTCTGACCAACGTAAATTATTATCGAAATTTATTCTAAGGTTCTTTAGGGAGACATTTAGCGTTATTAGTGTCACAATGTGAGCCGTGATCTTCCCATTCGTAGGCCTTTTCTATCCCATCGTCGCCATAAGACCTATCTGTGTCGGTGCGACGTAAAGCAAATAGCGTTCTATTATCGTTACATTTATTTGTAGCTGGCGCCCATAAACAATTGTAAGTAATTAGGTAAGTGCAAAGTGTGAGTCCATAGTTCGACGATTGAGTATTTTATTTCATGTACATTTTAATTCTGTTTCATTTTTAAATTAGTGAGCAAGCACATTATCCATGATCAGTGTCACAATGTGAGCCGTGATCTTCGAATGGAGCAACTTCTCAGTCGTGTTATGGAACGTGAGGTGACCCTCGGTCTAACTAAAGAAAGAAATCACTTTTCCGTTTGCGAAAATCAAATGAACACGAATATGTCTCCCGGTCATGGCCATCCATCAACGGCTGCTAATTTCAGGTGGCACCCAGCCATAATACATAGCCTGCACGGTGCTATGGTTACACTTCCGTCACACATTTTGTCGCGTTACGTTACACAAATTTTCGGATGATCCCCGACCATAAAACATATGTATGTCAATATCCAATTAAAACATCTGGAGATACCTTTCCTTCAACAGACTCTTGTTAAGAATACGCTTTCTAAACAAAGGTAATTATTCTACCAAACTATAAACGTCAATTATACTTTAAAGTGTCCGACTCGTTGGCTGAATGGTCAGCGTACTGGCCTTCGGTTCAGAGGGTCCCGGGTTCGATTCCCGGCCGGGTCGGGGATTTTAACCTTCATTGGTTAATTCCAATGGCCCGGGGGCTGGGTGTTTGTGCTGTCCCCAACATCCCTGCAACTCACATACCACACATAACACTATCCTCCACCACAATAACACGCAGTTACCTACAAATGGCAGATGCCGCCCACCCTCATCGGAGGGTCTGCCTTACAAGGGCTGCACTCGGCTAGAAATAGCCACACGAAATTAATACTTTAAAGTATAAAATTTAATTATTACTATCTCACAAAATCACTAACATTTGTTTTAGAATTTTAAATAAGAGAAATTAGTTAACGAAATATGCACAGTTCAAAAAAATTAGGGGAGTATGTTTTTGAACGTATGCTATGCTCCACAAAACAATAACCTCACACCCAGGTATATTACCAACTAAACTTTTATTCTTTACCGTTGAAGTATACAAAAGAACAATTATGGATTCACGTTCATTTTCAGAACACAAAAGGAAATGTCCAAATAGGGGCGAAAACAAAGTGTTAACAGTCCTCCAGGGTGGATTTTTATCACAGTTGGAGAGCTTCAGTATGGTGCCTGTCCTCCACGAACATTTATCACAGCTTGGCAATTACGTGGCATGTTCCATATAAGTCGACGTAGGTCACGTTGCGGTATCAGGTCGCATTCTTCAATCAGAGCCTGTTCGAGGTCTGTCAAGCCTATCTCACACATGCTCGATGAGATTACGCTCGGGACTCACTGCTGGCCATTCCATCTCTCGAATGTCCAATTCTCGCAAGATAGCTCTGGTGATGTGCGCTACATGAGCCCTGGCATTGTCGTATATGAGTACGAATTCAGGGCCAACACCGTATGCAGCAACTAACACATGCTGTAGCAGTATCTGCTCGATGTACCCCGCAGCGGTAAGATTACGACAAGATCCGTACGGCCATCAATGCTGATGCCACCTCACACCATCTCAAAACCTTGTCCGAATTGGTCACCTTCCTGGACAACATTTGGCATGTACTGCTCATCACGGCGTCTCCATACACGTTTGACGTCCATCACGCTGTGTCAGGGGAATTCTGGACTCATCTGTGAACGAAAGAGGTCTCCATTGGCGAAGTTGCCATTTGACGTGGGTACGGGCTAACAGAAGGCGAACTGCGCGATGTTGCTGCGTTAAAAGGGGTGTTTTATTGCAGTTTTCTGGCAGTTGCTGAACGACGCCGCAACGCACAGATGGTCAGATATCGGTCATTCTGTGGGGTAGTCATGCGTCCACGACCATGTCCAACCCTCCTTGTGAACTGGCCTGTCTCACTGTAGCGATTCCACAACTGACGGAGACATTGAGATCCACAGCAACACGACGGAAAGTCCATCCTTCCTGGATCAAAGTGATGGCGTTGAACTTCGTTAAGATGTCTCATGGGATGTGCTGGTTTACGTACAACGTGCTCAAATTACCGCAGTAGTCTGTGTACCTCACAATGACACACGGACGCACCGCTATTCACTTTGTTTTGAGAAGTCACCTGACAGTTTAAAGCATGGCTATGCGTACAGATGGAGTATAACTTCGATGTGACATACCCTGAGTAGCTAAGGTCTCAAGGTATGTTGTACGACCATTGGAAAACCCCATCTATCTAATTAACGTTCAGATATCAGACGTTACAAAACATTTTCCCCTAATTTTTCTCAACTGTGTATAAGCGGAAATGATTCTATCTCAAAAATTCAAAATAAATTCCGTTTTATTTTTTATTTTTACAAGTTACTTTACTTCGCACCGACACAGATAGGTCTTATGGCGACGATGAAATAGGAAAGGGCTAGGAATGGGAAGGAAGTGGCGGTCGCCTTAATTATGGTACAGCCCCAGCATTTGCTTGGTGTGAAAAAGGAAAACCACGAAAACCATCTTCAGAGCTGCCGACAGTGGGGTCTGTCTGCTGAACGCAATTTGAAATTTAACATAAATGTAAGTACTAACTAAAATTTGGGTCTTTGAAATTTAATGCAATTTTCTTAATCTCTTTTAAGTAGAAACCTAGCATGTCCTGGATGCTACCGGTTTATTTATGTTTGGATAAATATTTTGCATTCATTGGATGCGTATTATAGCTTCAAAAACTGCAATTGGCCAGAGACAGTGGATCATACGGTTGAGGCGCTGGCCTTGTGATTCCAACTTGGCTAGTTCGATCCTGGCTCAATCCGGTGGTATTTGAAGGTGGTCAAATACGTCAGCCTCGTGTCGGCAGATTTACTGGCACGTAAAAAAGCTCCTGCGGAATAAATCCCGGCACTTCGGCGTCTCCAAAAACCGTGAAAATTGTTATGGGGACGTAAAGCAAATAAGATTATATTATGAAAACTGCATCTGACATGCATGATCTTCTTAAAAGGTTCATTATCGAAAATATTTCTTCTCAAACAGAGGTTGAGCCAAACGTTGGAGCGAACAGCCGTGGGAACTCTTGCTGAGACAAATGTTCATAAAATCGCAGGTCTCTTGTAGAACAGTAGCGATCTTTAAGGATTATGGCACTATAACCTGATAAGCTCCCTGTGGTAACTCGCTACGGCATCTTCAGACATAAAAACCGTCAATTAATTTTGCGTTTCCTCCACTTCTTTGAATCGCATGACGTGCAAAGTGTCCAAAGGGACAAGCAGAGCGAGTGAGAGCGCTCGGGCTCGATGAGCGCGGGTTAACAAGGTATGGACTAATTGATTCACGTAAAGTAAAAGGCAGACCACGGAAAACAAACCATACGTTTGGAAATCGGGCAATTCATAATATTTATCTTTAGTAGTCATGCAACTAATAATACAGTGTAAGACACCACCAAAGTCCTACATCAAAATGATCAACAACTCTCCAAGTTCTCGAAGTTACCGCGGACATTAGGCCCGATACCTCTAATATGACATATCCATCTCTCCATCTCCATAATCTTTTGTTATTCTACCACTCCTATGACAAGGGCGTAGCAGGGGGGAGGTACTGGAGGTTAGAACTCCCTCCCCCATGGAATATTTGCAAAAATAAAATGAACAGAAACTGGCAATAAGTACACTCAGAGGCATAATTGTAAAACCAACAGATCTTCTGAATCTATTTTAACCGAGCTCGATAGCTGCAGTCGCTTAAGTGCGGCCAGTATCCAGTATTCGGGAGATAGTAGGTTCGAACCCCACTGTCGGCAGCCCTGAAAATGGTTTTCCGTGGTTTCCCATTTTCACACCAGGCAAATGCTGGGGCTGTACCTTAATTAAGGCCACGGCCGATTCCGTTCCACTCCTAGGCCTTTCCTATCCCATCGTCGCCATAAGACCTATCTGTGTCGGTGCGACGTAAGGCCACTAGCAAAAAAAGCGAATCTATTTTATAAGAAGCCTCGAAAGTTGGATGTTGGATTTTGGATTATAAACTGAAAATGCCATTCGCTGTTGACCTTGATGGTATTGTTCTTGTTCTGTATTTTAATTTAAGATTTTGTAGTGTACTGCAATCTGTAATAATAATAATAATAATAATAATAATAATAATAATAATAATAATAATACTATTATTTGCTTTACGTCCCACTAATTACTTTTACGGTCTTCGGAGACGACGAGGTGCCGGAATTTAGTCCCGCAGGAGTTCTTTTACGTGCCAGTAAATCTACCGACACGGGGCTGTTGTACTTGAGCACCTTCAAATACCACCGGACTGAGCCAGGATCGAACCTGCCAAATTGGGGTTAGAAGGCCAGCGCCTTAACCGTCTGAGCCACTCAGCCCGGCACTGCAATCTGAATCAACATAATTCGCTTGTATCAGCGTCCTTGCAAGCGAGCACCACACACGCACAATTATTATGTTCTAACAGCATTTTGTGACTATAACCCCACCCCCACCATCAGCCGATCCTGGCTACGCTACTGTCCTGTGAATACAGAATACTTCTTCGCCCACAGAGAAAACAAATGGTCGGCCGGTAACTCTGGGGTGAATGACCTGGAAGGTTCCAGGAAAGGACTTCCGGGCTGTGCCACACGTGCTGCTGTTTATACGGCATAACATCTGGAAGCTATTGTGGAGTTCACACACTGACCTCTACTTTCCACTGAATTTAACAAATACTCTCAAGGCACAGGGTCCTCCAATGAGAGGTGACAGCATTCCTACATTGAGCTTTTGACGAAGTCAGACGTTGGAACTGAGTGGACCTTTGAAAATAACGGGCACAGTATCTGGTAAGGTAAACTCGTGTTCTTGAGGCGAGCTGCATGTACAGTAGGCAGACACTTGAATACCATGACTGAACACACTCCCACAGTTGCTGTTTTCTAGTAAACCACTAGTCTCCATGGCTAAATGGATCTTTTATCCAAAGGAACCAGGATTCGATTCCCGGCCGGGTCGGGGAATTTAACCGATAGCTCAGACGGCTCGGCATGTATGCTATCTTCAGCATCCTAACAGACGCGCAGGTCGCCTATGCTGCGTCAACAGAAAAGGCCTCACAAGCCCTCTTAGCAGGCCACACACCGTTAAAACCGGCCTAAAGCGACTGGGAATTTATCAACATTTAGCTCAGCTACTACATAAATTAAAAACAATTCTGACGGGACGGACAGTAAGGTAACTAAAGGCTGCACTTAAGATATAAATTGACAAGAGGGTCCACCTTTTCAACACATTACACAATACAATATAGCCTATATATATTATTTTGAAAAGGTGGACCCTCCTGTCCATTTATTTCTTATAATTGAACTTCGCGACGGAACAAAAATGAAATTTATAGCTTATAACTGCACTTAAGAATTAACGACAACTATCCGCTCCTACAACTCCTCCGCTTGGTTGAGTAGAATGCTTCTTCCTTCTTCGTTTTAAGGACACATTATTTCCCATGTTCACACCAGGCAAATGCTGGGGCTGTGCCTTAATTAGGGCCACGGTCGCTTCCTTCCCACTCCTAGGCCTTTCCTACCCCTTCGTCGCCATAAGACCTATATGTGTCGGTGCGACGTAAAACAAATAGCAAAAACAATTGTGATTTGAAGAGAGCACGAAAAGTATTTTCTTACCTCAGAAACAGAAACATCGAATGATGCATGCTTCAATGTTCCTGAAAAATATTTTTCAATTTCAAATGAAATGAAATGGCGTATGGCTTTTAGTGCCGGGAGTGTCCGAGGACAGGTTCGGCTCGCCAGGTACAGGTCTTTTGATGTGACTTCCGTAGGTGACCTGCGCGTCGTGATGAGGAAGAAATGATGATGAAGACGACACATACAACCAGCCACGGCCAACTCGAAGTTCCGGCCTGCTACACATGACAGTTCCATAGTGATGACGTCAGTTTTTTAGTGCAGCGATATGTAGGCACGAGTCTTGTTTACATGGTGGTTTCGTAGCACGTTGTTGTTATTTCAACGTTATTAGAGGTGTTCGTTCGTGTTTAAAAGTCATAACTGTATGAAAACGCATCAGTAAAGGGTGTATTTTCAGCAATAGTATTTGTTAAATACTATATAATTCTAATTTGAGCAGCCTGATGTTAGGAAGTATTGCTAGGTTATGTGATAGGTTAAGTGTACCTAATGAGCTATTATGAATTGTCTAAAGTACTCTAAAGTGTATCATTTAATTATGGTTATTACTATAATGTGTTAGAGTAGTGTATGCTCCTCTTTGAAAATGGGGCGAACGTGTAGAGTGCCTGGATGTAGGCCTACGTCCAATTACCGTTCAAATAAGGAGGTGGCTATCTCAGAATTTGCGTTTCCTAGCTATAAGGAGAAGCGAGCAAAATGGATTTATGCTATACACCGATCTAATTTTGAACTCAGTAAATATGCCTGTGTCTATATTAAACAATTTTCAGAAAATCACATAATTCGAGTTAATACTGCAAAACGACCAGATGGTTCCTTTTTAACTGTGCCTAGGGTAAAGCCAAAACTAACTGACGATGATGTACCAACTATATTTCCTGGGAAGCCGTCATATATGTCTCAACCAATACCTGCCAAACGAAAATCACCAGAAGAAGGAGACAAGATATCAAATTATGAGGACTTGTTGGGTAAGTTAACAACCTTAAATGTACTTGAATTTTCTACCCAAATTGATGTCCAAAAAGTTTTGTTTTACAAGCTTCAAACCAAATTCATACTTGCTAAAGCTGTGCAGAGAGGGGTTAAAACAGCCTACAAATATTGTTTTTCAAATTGCTGTGGAGGGCTACACTTCATTTCAGACCTTGATATCTGATTTTGAAGATGCCTTTTTGAACACAGGAAGTCACAGGGATGTTTTTACAAACTTTTTGAAAATGAAGGTTGAAGAAACTGGCAATTACTGTGATAAGTGTATGTGTGGTATAGATTTCATTAGTATTGTGTCCAACATCTGCCACATTTTCGGAAACATTTTTTATAACAATTACTCAAAAATAATTAACAACAACACTGTGCGCACAAACAAGCGTAAAATAATAACATTTTAGAGACAACAGTTCGCCTATTGAGCATCAAATGATTTGTTATGGAGGGCTACATGTTAATTCAGGCCTTGATATCTGATTCAAAGATGTATTTTTAAAAAGCGGAAATCGTAGGGATCTTTCTTTCAATGATTTGATAATGGAAGTTGAAAAACCTGGTAATTTCTGTGACAAGTGTGGGTGTGAGCTGCAGAGTTAATGAGTGTTGTGTCGAAGATCTATCATATTATGGCAAATATTTTTCCTAACTGTCATTCATAAATAATTAATAGTATTATGTGCTCAAATAAGTGTAATATAAGGGCATTTTAGAGACAGCAACAGCTTGCCGAGTGACCATCATAGTACTTTTCAAATTGTGGAAAGCTTCACATTAACTCATACCTTGATATCTAATTCAAAGATATATTTTTAGACAGTGGAAATTCTAGGGATGTTTCTTTCAATGTTTTCAATGTTTTGATAATGAAAGTTAAAAAACCCGTGACAAGTGTGGGTGTGTGTTGCTGAGTTAATGAGTGTTGTGACCAAGATCTGTCATATTTTGGAAAATACGTTTTTTAACTTATTCACGTGCTCAGACAAGCATAAAAGAATTGCATTGTTTTGAGAGAAAACCATTCGCCTATTCACCGTCATCGTACAGTCCAGGTGAGTAGCCTTCAGTCGAACATCTTACAATATGTAATGTATTACCTTGAGAGCATATATTTGTGTATTCGTATGTATACTTTTGATAGTGTTTCTTCGGTGTTTTGTGTTTATAGGCTTATTATGGCATTTCCTTTGTCAAATTATGATAAAAAGTATCGTATCAGCAATACAGGAATTACACGCGACGACGGAGAGTGAGCACTATACGCGTGACGTCACAACTATTGGTAGCAGGCCTCTATATATCAAGATGGCCGTGACCTAGCCCCTGTGCCAGCAAAATTAACCAATGATGATTAAAATTCCCGGCCCTGCCGGGAATCGAACCCAGGACCCCTGTGACCAAAGGCCAGCCCGCTAACCATTTAGCCATGGAGCCGGACAATTTCAAATGAAAAGTGTTTTAAAAATTTATTGTAATGTTTGGTATAATTTTACCACAAGCTATTGTATCTATTAATGCGTTGTGGTATCCAGAAAGTTTTTGTCTACATGGCAATCAATCAATCAATCAATCAATCAATCAATCAATCAATCAATCAATCAATCAATCAATCAATCAATCAATCAATCAATCAATCAATCAATCAATCAATCAATCAATCACTGATCTGCATTTAGAGCTGTCACCTAGGTAACAGATTCCATATCAGTTGTTTACCTAGCCTTTTCTTAAATGTTTTCAAAGAATTTGGAAACTTATCGAACATTTCCATTCATAAATTGTTCCAATCCCTAACTCCTCCTCCTATAAATACATATTTGCTCCAATTTGCCCCCTTGAATTCCAACTTTATCTTCATATTGTGATCTTTCCTACTTTTAAAAGCTCTGCTTAAGCTTTTCCTTCTACTATCATCATTCCACGCCAGCTCTCCACTGACAGCTTGGAACATACCCCTTAGTCGGACAGCTCGTCAGCTTACTCCCAAGTCTTTCCAGCCGAAAGTTTTCGTAACACTACTCATTTATCGGAAATCACCCAGAACAAATCGTGCTGCTTTCTTTTGGATCTTTTCCAGTTCTCATATCAGGAATTCCTGGTGTGTGTCCCATACACTGGAATCATACTCTAATTACAGTCTTAGCGCAGAGACTTATACGCCCTCTCCTTTACATCTTTACGACATAACCACGCGAAGAGATCTGTATCCTCTCTTTACAACCTCGCTAATATGATTAACTCAAAGATGATCTTTACTTACATTAACAACTAGGTACTTACTATGTTCCCCATATAAGACCTATCTGTGTCGGTGCGACGTAAAGCCCCTAGCCATGTTCCCCATGAGGTATTATCACCCCATAAACACAGTAATTTACACTTAGAAGACTTTTCCTCTTGTAAAGTAAAATCTGTTAAAGGATTGACTGTTGCAAAATTATTACAAAAATGATATACGAATATAAAAATGAAATTATAAAAATGTCTCACCTGCGTGAATTGATGTACAGTAGAGTATATAGGCTACATCATACGAATAAAGTTTATAAAGTCTCTGTCTGCTACTATCCGAAGGAAGTGTATCTTGAAATCACAATGAAAATCCACAGCCTGTTTCTAATCATTCGACCGGGTCAGGAATGGAATGAATGGAGCCCCATTTAGCGGCGAAGACAGGAACTGTGCCAGCTGCTGAAGCCTGTCGCACTCATCTGGGGCAATGATTAATGAATGACAGATGAAATGATATGATATTGGAGAGTGTAGCTGGAATGAGAGGCGACAGGGAAAACCTGATTACCCGGAAAATAAACCTGTCCCGTCTCCGCTTTGTCCAGCACAAATCTCACATAGAGTGACCGGGATTTTAATCACGGAATCCAGCGGTGAGAGAGCGGTGCGCTGCCGCCTGAGCCACGGAGATTCTCATCTTGAAATCACAATATATTATTAAAATCGTCTATATATTAAAAGAGTTTATTAAAAACAGCTGTGACAAATCCGTCCGGCCGTTCACTGGACCGATTTCCTTCATGTTTGTTTTATTCTCTCCGGAATTACCTGCCGGTGAATAGTCAGACACTGATAGGTCTCTAAGTTCAGCCAGCATTGAGTAATCATAAAATAAAATCATTAAATGATCACTCCAGTAATTGAAAGCGAAGGCTCAACCTAACGCGCAATACATTCTGTATTTAGCAGGTTGCTAAACGACCATCTCTTTTATTAATATTCTAATACACGTAATTTTCATCTTTAGTAATGTCATTGCATGCAGCCATGTTTGATTACTACCTGCAAGCCAGAGTCGGATTACCGAAGAATACTATTCCATGCTAGATACTCTTCGATTCTCTAACCTTTCCCAGCTTCCAAATGTATTCAATAGATGGCAGAGCGTTCCTGTTAACTTACATGCTGCTAACAGAAAAAGTCTACGTGCAAACAGACTCCATCTTGACATACGCCTAGATTCTAGAACATCTATCTAAGAATAACCTAGCTATACTAGAAATAGTGAAGTATATGTATCTTTAAAAAGAAACGCTCCTTCGAGGCTAACCTATGAGCCACAAGGCGGCATGATGGCGTCAGAATGGATGACTGACCACGAATTGCGGCACACCATAACGCGCTTCTTATTAAATGTTCATAAAACCATTGAAAAGGTCATGCAAAACAATATGGCTACGACAGGCATATCAAGAACGGGTATCTGACCTATTTATAACGAATGCTGTGGAGCAGCCCAGGCCCTGTAGTCTAAAATTTATTTTGGAAACAATCCCCATTTCTGATCTTGATTCCTTACTTTTCTTTTTTAATTAAAATGTTACCATTCGGTATATGAATATTCGTTCAAAAATAATAATGAGTGCATCGTACTGTATGTGATTCGTATTTAAATGTTATACCTATAGGTTCGGGTATGGGTGGCGTCTGATTGCTATGAAAGGTGTTACTCATAGGGTTAGTCGTGCTGCAATAGTACTTTCTGGCACAGTGAGGAAAGCAATGGCAAACTACTTCACTCTTCGTCTTGCCTAGTACGCCTCATTTTGGCGCCGCCATCGGTTGTTGCGGTTTCCCTGTAACCTCATAACATTTGATGGTGCTGTTTGAGTACCCAACCAGCCTCTGGGCTCATGGCCTAACAGACACCTATAGGTTCAATTGTTTCTGAGAAAATTACCTGCGGGGAACTTTTAGAATACAATGCGCTCCCCATTTTTTGAGCCGTTGTAGAAAGTTTCACTATTCTGTGCTGAATATTGTGAGAGAAAGAACACGTCCATGAACTAGGCGTGGTAGTACTGTACATAGTGCTCGGTACAGGAATCACAAGTGGATTAACGTCACACGAACAGTGACAGATTTTCAGCTGCGATAGGCGAGGAGGTAGACATCACGGCTATATCCCAATATCTGCCATGAACCCCATATGGGGATTGTTTTGCTGCGTCAATTTTGAAGCATTGCCGATTTGTTCTTCCCGTGGATGTCCAGAACTTGGCCAAGCTTGTGTATGAAGCTATTGTTGAATGTTCTAGTGTTATTTAAGTAGGAAAAACACGCGTTATTCAAGGCTACTTCGCCTGTCCGTTTATATTATTATTTGTCCGATAGGGTCTTTCAGGGACCACGTGACAATTTCAATGCTTCATCCTTTGTTGTTCCTTCTTCCTCCTCCAATACTCCATCTGCCCACTTGGCCTCGTTTTCCTCTCTTTGGACAATTTAGAGACTATTTTCTTTCACTTCCGACCTTGTAATCCTTCCAGTTTTAACAGTTTCTTTCTAAAAACCTCTCTCTCTGTTGCGTCTCCTTCCCTTATGTTGTTTCTTTTGAAATCTTTCTTGATTTCATGAATCCAATCTGTTGTTGACTTCCTGCTCCAAATTTATTTGAAGATCTCTTTGGTTAACCTGTTCTTATCCATTCCGTATAAATGTCCAAAGAAATATCAATCGCTTCTTCCGCACTGTATCTGTTATGTTTTCTATGTTCCGCTATATTTCATCATTAGTTCTTGATTTGCTGTGTTCAGTAGTTCTTAGCGGACCGAGTATTTTCCATATAATGTTTATTTCCAGTACTTGTAATTTTTTCAGCTTGTAATGCAATACTAGACATTCGCTCACATTCGTTACTATTATTATTATTATTATTATTTTACATTTTGGTTTAAGTCGCTCCGACACAGATAGGTCTTACGGCGACGGTGGGATATGCAAGGACTGAGAGTGGGAAGGAAGAGGCCGTAGCCTCAATTACGGTACAGCTCCAGGATTTGCCTGGTATGAACATTGAAAACCATGGAAAATAGTCTTGAGGGCTGCCTACAGTGCGGTTTGAAACCATTATCCCCCGAATACAAGCTGCTAGCCACGTGACACAGCTACTTGCTCGAACTGTCACTTTTTAAAAGGTAAGAGTCATATTAACTTATTGCAAAATCCGCACCTGCCTTAGAAACAAGGTGACCACTGAGGTCCAGAACTATACAACAACAAATATTACATTTGCTATAATTAATTATGAAAGGAAGAAACAGAAATGGCGTTTCAAAATGTTGTTTGTATGGAATCGCTGAAAATATCCTTGAGAATTCTGTATGTTGCTGGGCACACAAACCAAGTGGTTGAAGGTAACCTTTCTCGTAAAAACCTTAAATTAACTTCACAGTTAACAATACGGCGGCCAATCTGGAGTTGAACATTTCGGAAAGAAATCTTACAACATAAGTAATGAAATCTAAACACACTCATTTTCTTCGAAGCCTCTCAAACATTTTCACTGGTATGAATCAAATTATCATAAAACTAAAACTGTGTATCGCTTGTATTTTTTGTTTCAGCCTACGTCTGTGTTGGATTTAAAACAGCGACTAATGTGACAATGTGTATGCATTCTATCGCGATCTTAATTAGCTGTACTGGCCTTTAATGTGAACATTTCCTCGTTGGGGTATATAAAATACATTAATACATTGCAGACTGTTATACCTTCCAGCGTTCAGTCTGCAAGCCTCTGTGCATCTCGACAATCCTCTGTTTCCAAATAGTTCTGTGGTCTCGTTTAGTTCTATATCCCTTGTCATTAAGTCATAGTCGTCGTGATTTTCCTCTGCTTCTCTTACCCTCCATGGCTGATGCGATTATTCTCCTAGGTGACCTCTACTTCTTCTACTCTTCATGGCTGATGCGATTATTCTCCTAGGTGACCTCTACTTCTCCTACTCTTCATGGTTGATGTGATTATTCTCCCAGGTAACCTATCCGCCTCCAATCGCCTCACATTACCCTACTACCGAAGGCGGTTTATGCGTTCAGCTTCATCCACTGAGTTAGCATTTATCTCCTCATTCCGGGTACCTTCCGGCCAACCTGTTTGTATCAACACTCATTCTTGCTTCTTTGAGGTCCGCTAATTCTAACTTAGGAATAAGATATCCTGAGCCCACCCAGATTTCACTCCCATACAACAAAGTTGATCTGAAAACAGACCGATGTAACGAAACTTTTGTCCGTAATCTCTCTTCTTAGGGAATATCACTGATCGCAACTGCGAGCTCTCTACATTAGCTTTACTGCACCTTGATTCAGTCACACTATACTACCATCCTGGGAGAACAAATCCTAAATACTTGAAATAATGAATCTGTTACAGTTTCGTACTATTATTATTATTATAATATAATAATATAATAT
Organism: Anabrus simplex; assembly: GCF_040414725.1. NCBI lineage: Eukaryota > Metazoa > Arthropoda > Insecta > Orthoptera > Tettigoniidae > Anabrus > Anabrus simplex. The sequence continues at coordinate 771,018,208 of NC_090265.1, forward strand.
AATAATGTATAATAATAATATTATAATGGGAAGGAAGCGGACGTGGCCTTAATTAAGGTACAGCCCCAGCATTTGCCTGGTGTGAAAATGGGAAACCAGGGAAAACCATCTTTAGAGCTGCCGACAGTGGAATTAGAACCCACTATCTCCCGGATGCAAGCTCACAGCCACGCGCCCCTAACCGCACGGCCAACTCGCCCGGTTCGTATTTCCTATCTGACATTCAGTCCTCCTAGGCGTATATATTGATATATATAGTTTTGTCTGACATTGCTCAGAATTTTAAAAAAATAATGGTATTTCTGTATCGGTCGTATCCATAGTAACAAGGAAATTCACTTTTTAATATTCCGTAATTTCTGTCTGTCTCTATCTGTCTTTCTGTACGCGCATCACGAGAAAACGGCTGAAGATAATTTAATGAAAATCGGTAAGTCGGGGAACAAGTCGCTACAATCTAGGCCATATATAATTTTATTCACGCCTGAGTGAAATGGTAGTTTAGGGGAAGATATGAAATTTAATTCTCAAATATTTATGTTATTAGTGGACCTATCGATAAATACTACATAACTAAAGTTATAGAGAATAACATTTCCGATCATTTATGTCTTATACATTTTTACCGTACCGGCTGTGATAACAGAGATTTGGACTTGTGTTGCTAAATCCATATCAGCTCCGAGTGACGAGAAAATGGGTAAACAGAATTTAATGAGAATCGGTATATAAAATAGGGGAATAAGGAACTACAGTGTATGCAATAAATAATTGTATTCACCCTGATTGAAATTGTATTTTAGGGAAAGGGGGCTAAAATTTAATTTTTAATTATTTATGTTATTGGTCATAAGAATACAATTTCCTATCCTTTATGTCTTAATCAGTTTTACCGTACCAAGTATGATAAGATTGGTAGTGGTAATTATTGTTTAAAGAGTAAGTACAACTAAACAATCATCCTATATACAGGGTTATTCACCTAACATGTTGCACAGAAATAACTTCTAAACCATTAAAGATATCGGCATTCTGTTTTCATATTCGTAAATGGTACCCTGTGCCTTGTAAAATAACGTGCTACTTAGTCTCATGGAGTGATTAATAACCGAGATATTGATACTAACTCCATATTTTTAAATAGAACGGCACAAATTCATCAACTGCATACAAGTTCAAATATGTAAGAGTTTTCAAAATCGGACAATTACTTTTTGAGATATAAATAAGAACAACATGCGTGGTTTTGCTGCCGCATCAGACGGCGTGAAGTCGGGCAAGGACATATTGAGGCGCGAGCTGCTTCCTGGCCTTGATTCCAGCCACAGAACGGATACCAGGCATGTACTGTAAACATAATGTGATGTACCGTAACATACCCTGGGTGTGCAAGGTTATTGTATGACTGGCGAGCACACAACGGGGAAGGGAAATTAAAGTTGTATTGTTTTGTTTTGACATATAATAAGTTGCGCTCAGTTTAGCGTTTTTTCTCACGGATGGGAATGGGAAGGATTTGGAAAGGAAGTCGGGCGTGGCCTATCACAAATGTACCTATCCGGTATTTGCCTGGTGTTAAACATGGGACACCATGAAAATCACTTTCAGGTTGGGCGAGGCAGGACTCGAACCTACGCTTTTCCGAATGCACGCTACTACAGTCGCGCTGGAGCTCTGCGGAGATTAATGCGTGTAAAATAAAACATAAATAATAGTGTTGCTGCCATCTCACCACGATCAGCTCTGACCATTTGCTTTTCTAGGAGGAGGTCTTCCGGTGTTTTGTGTTATGTTTATTTCTCAACTCATAGAATAGTATGAACTGTGCACCAAAACCAGTGACAATTATAGCTTTCGTTATGTTCCTTTAGAGGCAAAGTACTTATTTTATTCCTTTTAAACACATCAACCCTTTCTGTCTTGCCATGTGTTCATCTGTCATACACACTTTGCAAACCTATCGCATGTGTACGAAGTGCTTACATGCCTGGTATCCATTCTGTGGCTGAACTCACTCCCAGGAGCCTGGCACAAGTAAGTGGAAGCAATGCCAGGACTCAGCAAAGGCCTCGTGTTTGCCAACCCAACTTCCCAAGTTCAGAGCCTGTGGGGCCACATTTAGTCACCTCTTACAATAGGCAGGGTGTATCGAGTGTGTTATATTACCGCCCCCACCCACCCACCCACCCACTATAATAAGACAATTCTTGAACTTAAATGAACTGAGACTTTGTTACTTAGTCCACATCAACGCCGAGCATTGCTTGCATTTAAATATTGTTCAATCCTGTTAAATGGCGATGGATTTTGTCATGATTGTCTTAAGGTGAAAAAACGCATCGTCAGTGGTCCATATCGACAAAAGAAATTATACGTAAAAATGAGGAAAAACCATGAACGATCGCTTGAATAATAAGACAAGAGGGAGTCATGAAAGAAAGGAGGACTCACCTAATATTACAGAGTCGGAAGAAAACTACATGTGAAGGCCTACAATATAGAAAGTTCATGAAATTGATCAACATTGACAATTGTTGTTGTGATATGCTTTGTGTCTTCTGCTGCCATTCATCTCAGATAGATGGGATTACTGCTGCGTACGAAGTATAACAACCTGCTTAAATATTGGCGAAAAATAGCTGGGAAGTTATATCTCTCTCTTCTTTAGCATGCCATTTCTCCGATTTATAAATTTTCTCATACGACTGGTACGTAACACACTGGTTCATCACAGCATTCCGGCTATTCGGTCGCTACTCTGAGTCACGATCGGAATGACCAGTATGCACATTTAAAAGGAATAGACTAATATCAGAGGAGTGTTCACGGCTGTCTGTGGCCTGGTCGTTCCAGCTCTGGAACTTTGGACTGTTCGTTAAAAGTGAGAAAATGTGCGGTTTTTAATTCGACCGAGTATTTTATGTGATAACATTGCTTTTAATCGCGACGCTCCTACTGAAGTCAATGTAACGTTATGAGTAATGAGCTATGTTGACTTCAGTTAGGAAAACCACAAAGACAGTCCTCCTGAGAATTCCGTAGCGAAGCACGGGTACATCAGCTAGTAAATAAATACAAATCTTCAGTACCGTCCACAGTGAGATTGATGATGATGTTTGTTGTTTAAAGGGTCGTAACAGCTAGGTCATTGGCCCCTAATGGTACGAGGTGCAACGGAATGAAACGATAATTAAAACTTCAAAATGTATCCACTGACTGGAATCTCAAACGAATGATGATGAAAAATGACCATGAATATAAAACAATCAGCGGATCCAATTCACAATGCCTCATGCTTTGAGATGATGCTGGTTGTCGAAAGAGGTCCAAAATCCAGGTCATCTACCCCTCATAATTACTACTGTAACCACTGGCAAAGCAAAACTGTGATATCCCTTTTATAGTGGTACTAATCACAGGTAACGTAGATTCCTAGCGTTCCTCACATAGTGGCACTAATCATAGGCAATGTAGACCCATGCTGTTTCCCATATAATCGTAATACTCACAGGTAACAGACCCATGGTAATCCTCACATAATGGTACTACTCACAGGTAACGCAGACCCAGGGTGTTCCTCACATACTGGTACTACTCACAGGTAACGCAGACCCAGGGTGTTCCTCACATAATGGTACTACTCACAGGTAACGCAGACCCAGGGTGTTCCTCACATAATGGTACTACTCACAGGTAACGCAGACCCAGGGTGTTCCTCACATACTGGTACTACTCACAGGTAACGCAGACCCAGGGTGTTCCTCACATACTGGTACTACTCACAGGTAACGCGGACTCAGTTTTCCTCATATTGTGGCACTAATCACAGGTAATGTAAACCCACGGTACTCCTCGCCGAATGATACTAATCACAGCCCATGGTGTTCCTCACTAATTACAAGTAACGTCGACTCATGGTGTTCAACACATTGGAAGATGAGTTAGAGATTAAAGATCTTGGGAAAACAACAAAATTACTGTCAAAAACAGAACAGACAAAAGAAGGAGTTATGTTGAGTCAAGTAATGTTACTAATCACAGGTAATCTCACGGTTCCAATACATCATCCCTTGGTCGCCCCTTTCAGTCTCCTCGTAGGACAGGCAGGGGATACCGTGGGTGTATTCTTTGTCTGCGTCCCCCACCCACAGGGGTAAAGGTGAGATTGAAACCCATCATCTCCTGAATACAACTTTACAAGATCCATACCGCTTGCTTGGTATGTTTATTACTTTAATAGTTGGTATCGCTAATATACAGTATTTACCTAAGAGGACCTGTTCAGATACTGACCACAACACAACATCCTGTTCTAACTTTCACGCTCAAGGAGAAACCTTGAATTAATATACGGCAGAAAAAAAATCATCAACTCGCCAACAGTTACCTGGCAGGTTTCCTACAACATTCAATAGTATCTCAGCTCGCTTGCTGAACAGGTTTCTGCCAGCTGCCTTAGAACTGAAGAGTGCGTTGATGTATCTTAGTGCTTGGGTGAAACTCTGGTGTCTGAACTACTCCGCGAAGGAAGAGGTAGTCTGCTGAGGAACACCACTGAAAGACATATTTAGATTGACTGAGAGACGGATTTGAACTCATTTCTCTTCCATCAAACCCGGGTAAGTTAGCCAGAAAACTAAAGTAAATAAATAAATAAATAAATAAATAAATAAATAAATAATCTTCAGCGTCTTATATCTGGCACCATCAGATCAACTCCAGTCCACTGGCTCCCACTGTTGTCTGGAATAATGCCACTTGATTTACGAAGATCCAGTCCTCTTCTTCGAGAGCACAACAAGATCTGCATGACTCCTCTGCTAACTGTTCTAAACGACATACCAGCTCTTGGTCTCCAAATATTCAAATCACGACATCCACCCCTTTGTGATGCTGCTCTGAAGACGTCCACCGACTACACTGACTCAGCAAATGTCATGGGATAGCGGAGCACTGATGCGCAGCTGTGTAGTCTGCGCACCACACGTCCCCTGTGCCAGCGGCAGTTGTATAGGAGACCTTATGAGCAGTGGCTGTGCATGTGACAGGTGTAACATGGAACGTCGTCATGATCTGACACCGTTCGAACGGGGTATGATGGTCGGTGCCCGACGGATGGGAAGTGCGATTTCGGAAGTGGTGCGGGAATTCGGCTTCACGCGATCAACTGTGTTCAGGGTGTATCGTGAATGGCTGAATGCGGGTGTCACCGTCCACAACAGACGAACGACCGGCCGTCCAGCCACCTTCGATGACAGTGACCGGCGACGTCTGAGACGGATTGTCAGTAGTGACAGACGGGCAACCGTGCAACAAATTACGGCTCAATTCAACACAGGCCTTGCTAGACACGTCTCCCAGTGGACAATCCGTAGGAACATGGGTTCTATGGGTATGGGAGCCGGCGCCGCACACGGGTGCCACTGTTAACCCAACGTCATCGGGCACAACGACGCGCATTTGTCGCCAGTCACCAGGGATGGACACTGGAACAATGGCGTAGCGTGATATGGTCGGACGAATCACGATTTCAACTGCACCATGCCGACGGGAGGCACCGTGTATGGCGCAGACCATATGAAACGATGGATCCCGCCTGCCTCAAAGGTGTGGTCCAGGGCGGTGGTGTCTCTGTTATGGTCTGGGGTGCATTTTCCTGGTATGGAATGGGCCCCTAGTTGTTCTGGAAGAGACTTTGAATGGTACGCGGTATGTTGAGCTGCTCGGAGACCATCTCCACCCATTTTAGGCCTTCCAGCGCCCAGACGGTTCTGCGGTGTTTCAAGATAATAACGCGCCGCCACATCGCTCCCACGTCGCCCGGGAATGGTTCCAGGAACATGCAGCGGAGGTCCAATGACTGCCATGGCCACCCAAGAGCCCCGGTATGAACCCTATCGAACATATCTGGGATGTCCTGGAACACAGGTTCTGTGCCATGGATCCTGCACCCACGAACAGACCAGCATTGGCGGCCGCTCTGCAAACGATTTGGTGTCAGCTGCGTCCAGAGGACTACCAGGGACTCATCGATTCACTTCCACAGCGTCTCACTGCAGTTCGCAGGGCCAGATGAGGTTCCACACGCTATTAGGTGACTATCCCATGACATTTACTAAGTCAGTGTACAATGCTTTGGAGGAGTGTAAAGGCCGCTAGAATAACTCTCCTGACTTACCCCTGCATAGCATCTTCAGAGGGGAAAGTATTGCTAACGGATCCCAACTGCCGCGTGCAGCTTAGACCAAACAGAACAGGATCAGTACAGGTCATGGAAGGTGCAGGGATTCTCTCTACAAGTGGAACTTTGTACGGTACCATCTCCAGAATGTGATTGTGGAGCCCCTCGCCAGACCATTCCCCACATTGTAAGCGAGTGTCAACTACGGGCTTTTACAGACGGATTGGAAGACTTCCTGTCATCAACTGGATCTGGATCAAGTGGATTCAAAAGTTGGACATTCAGATATAACAGACGACACTAATGCCTGAAGTGAATCAATGTTTTATTGTTATTGTGTATATATTTTATATTATGTATATAATTTCCTGCGAAATAATAATAATAATAATAATAATAATAATAATAATAATAATAATAATAATAATAATTTTCAGCTCTGTCACATCCAGTTTCTTCTCCTCAGAACAAAATGTGAATCAGTGATCAAATTGGTGAGGACAAGTTACTTACTTCTGTTCCTGAAATATTCCAAAATAGGTGGCGGATCTTAGCAACAAGTGAAACAGAAATCCTGCCAACACAAGTTACGTTAAAACGCGTGAGATACCAGTACTTGGATAGCTACTGACGTTGAGGGGCGGCTTTCCAGCAGCTGTACATGAAGGTTTCGACAGGAAGTTCTACTCACTGTTCTGTTATCGCCAGAGATTAGCCGCTATCACATCAGTGTCAAGATACGACAAACAGTATCTGCTCCATTAATCCTGCTCGTAAAGGTCACCAAATTTATGTCTCCACACTCGTATTATTAATGTCCATGAGTACAACGCGCTTCTCACAGGTGGAGGGCTGTTAATAGAAATGTAAAACGGCGTCTACGAATCATTTCCCTTCTCTCACTGGAATTTGGCTGGTAATACAGTCGTTTCACATTGGAATGGGCAGCGTGGAATCTTGATCCTGAATGCGCCACTCATGTTTTTCTTCGCAGGCCAGGATCACGTTTCCAGAGTTGTCAACCGTGCCAGGATTGAGGTCTTCGAAGAGAGAGGGAGCAGACACTATGTACCAGAATTTCATATCCAAGACGCAATCGTCGAAGAAACATTTGATCAATCTCTTTTTTCTTTACATAGTCGATAGTAAACGTTCATACAGTGCATCACAAAAGTAATCGGACACTAGTGTTTTGTGCTATTTTTAGACCTTTATTGAGAGAAAAGTATAATATAGAAACAATCTTATTGAAATGAGACACATGTAATAAATAACAAAACAGCATTTTCATACATGAAAACCTAACAAGAAAAAGACATAAACAATAATAAAGAAACATGCCCAATATCGCAACCACAAAAGTTTTCGGGCGACATGCGAATTAAACACACCACAGTACATTTAAATATTTTGTATGAAGTCCCTTTTGCTTTATCACTTGCTCCAAGCGTTTAGATATGATGTTAGTGCGTTTTTTCGTGTAATCTGGATTTGTCTCCATTCTTTCTTTATTCTATCCTTTTAAAGCTTGCTTTGATGTCAGTGGCGTTTGTCTTAACTTTTCTCTTCAGTTCATCCCATAGATTTTCAATATGGTTTAAGTTCGGACTCTGAGGAAGTGTATCCAAAACATTAGAGCAATTATACAGCGTCCATAGCCTCATAATATCCGATTTATGTTTTGCGTCATTGCCTTGATATAATTTGAACCTGCCCGAAAAGCCCTAAATTTTCAGCACTTTTCGGTAAATTCTCCTTTAGAATATTCAGGTACTTTGCTTTTCCATTTTACATTCAATGAATATCAATTCGCCCAACCCAGATGAAAACATGGCACCGCAAATCATGACACCTCCACCTCCGTGTTTAATTGTGGGCTGCAGATTCTTCGTTTGAAGCTCTTCATTTGGTTTTCTCCACACCACAGTTCTTCTGTTTGAAAAGAACATCTGCACTTGACTTTAATCTACAAAATTTACCGACAGGTTTATTTATGTCCTGATTTACGAAGTCCAATCTTTACTTTCTATTTCTCTCATTTACCATGGGTATCTTCCTGCTCACTCTGCCACTATACCCTTCTCATCGGATAATTTTACGCACAGTTTCAGTGTGAACTCCCTTCCCACAATCCTGCAGCACTGCAGCAGAAATTTTCGTTGTCGGTAACTTTGGATTTTTCTTGATTTGTCTTATTACTCCAGTTTCCTCACCTCTACTCAGCTTCCTTGGTCGCCCTGTGTCAGGTTTGTCTTCAGATCTATCTTCTCTGTTGAATCTTCTTATAATATCACCTACACCTACAGTACTCTTACTTATTTGTAATAATGCGGCAATATCTTTTTCAGAACGCCCTGTGACATGATGGTAAATAACAAGCTGTCTCTTTTCAAATGATGATGTTTTTTCTTTTCCGCCCCACCGTACTGTAAAACGTTCGTGTTTACAGAACAGGAATGAAGAACATAATGAGCTTGTTCTGCTTACTACTACCCCCCCACTCCCACCTGTTCCTGACTGCGTGACAAGTGCCCGCATATTGTGGTGTATTATAACTAAAATTAAAATTGCATGTCGTTACCTACATTTTACGGTTACTTGTGTGTGCTGTATAGCACGTTAATATTCACATTACTAAATTGACTGGCAATTGCTTCTTTTGGACTTCAAATGTTGTAAGAGTACTTCAAATTTATAAAAACATAATAGGGTGTCGAATACTTTAGTGATTCAGTGTAAGTGTATGAATCAACTTTCCTTAACAATTCGGTTTGAAAAGGGAGAAACCGGCCTTTACCATATTTCCAATGGCATCGTCGCCGTGTGTGGGTGCGACGTAAAGCAAATTGTGATTCAAAGGTGCCGGGCTGAACGGCTCAGACGGCTGAGGGGCTGGCCTTCTGAACCCAACTTGGCAGGTTCGATCCTGGCTCAGTCAGGTGGTATTTGAAGATGTTAGCCTTGTGTCGGTAGATTTACTGGCACGTAAAGGAACTCCTGTGGGACAAAATTCCAGCACCTCGGCGTCTCCGGAAACCGTAAAAGTAGTTAGTGGGACGTATAGCAAATAACAATTCCTCCCTACAAACGGACGGTGATGTTGAAAACGTCCATTTGGCCGTCCAGATTTTCAGAAATCTATTTGACTGCCATGAAGGCTCTTCACGGGAATGTCTTAAAACGGAATTTCACGAATTACTAATTCCCGTTCAATTTCCTGACAAAAACATAAAGATGTTCTGGTGGTATCACTTGAGCCGTTATCCATATGGATCCGCACCTGGGATCCGCACCTGGTTGGAGTTTCAACTGTGGGATGTCTGTCCGATAGATATTTGTCATAATGAATGCTTGGATGTATCCTGCACTTTCTTACATTTTATCAAGTTTGTGTATCATCAAGGTACCCGCATAACTGAATCCAGTAAACTCACTTGCTGCGCGCCTTGTCATCGATGTCATGGTGTGACCATTACCAGTGAGATGGAGGTATGACTTCCATTATCACCCCACCAGGTGTGCTCCGCTGTGCGCGTCTACGTAAAGCGATCATAGCAACGGGCATTGCCAATAATGGTTGATTTTCGGTGCCATTTAGTGACACTCGAACAATACTCTCACACCAATGTGGTCAGACAACACTCTCACCGGCCGCAGCGTTACGCAGTAGACCGGGTGATTGGAAACAACGTGAGCCGGGTATACGTATAAGCGTTAGAGAGTTGGTCACACTGATAAATAATTCGATATCTCAAGCCATCAGCTGCTGAAGTTAACTCAAATGGGCTTTGCGAAGTGGTGTCAATAAATCTGCACGTGGCTTATGACCAGCTTGAGAGCTATGACGAGAAATCTGCATCAAACACAAACACACTGTGGGTTTTAGCCGGTACAACCCTAGCGCGATCATGTCAGCTCGGCGCACAGTAGTCCCAAATACCGAAAAACTCGCCAAAAGTTCGAAATACGTAATATTTTTCAAATGCATATGCATATATGTATTTATATATAAGGGTTTTTCGGATTGCTGAATTCGAATATGACAAATTAAAAAAATGATTGACCTAATATGGTGGACATAAAATGTTAAAATAATGTCATAAAGCCTAAATTTTCACTTCATTATTTTATTTTCATTTATTTACTTAAAGAATTATTAAACTTAAAAGTGATCAAAATCAATTTTATTTCTTTAAAATATAATAATAATTTTAATAATAACAATGATAATATACCGCGTGGTACAGCTGCCCCTATTCACTCAGTTTTATGTAACCCGAAGATTTCAGTCTAACCAAAAAATATTGACCGTGGCTACTCACACCAATGTCTGGTCTTACTACCCTTTCTATAATTCGTTTATTCGTTTATTCGTGTCAATCAAATCAGCATTAATGATAAAATGCTGAATGATAGAAAAAATCGTGAAAATTCTGTATCACAGCAACTTCATGTGCCGAGAATAGGATGGCTGAATGAGTAGAACTGATACGAACATAACAGTGGTCAATGACAACGCGTGACCGAGCTCGATAGCTGCAGTCGCTTAAGTGCGGCCAGTATCCAGTAATCGGGAGATAGTGGGTTCGAGTCCCACTGTCGGCAGCCCTGAAGGTGGTTTTCCGTGGTTTCCCATTTTCACACCAGGCAAATGCCGGGGCTGTACCTTAATTAAGGCCACGGCCGCTTCCTTCCACTTCCTAGGCTATTCCTGTCCCATCGTCGCCAAAGACCTATCTGTGACGGTGCGACGTAAAACAAATAGCAATGACAACGCGTCATAGCCGAGCGTGTTGAAAATTAGACGAGGAAACCGGTGCGCTTTACTCGGAGGTTCGAGTACGATGTAGGACGAATATTTTTACTTCGTTGTTAATGTTCGTGTGAGTCGTGTTGATGAGGACGAATTTAAATCATGATCGGTTCTCGTATTGCAGGAACACTGCTATGTTTGTGTTTGAGCAGCTCTTATAAGAGCATTTGCATTAAAGTAAGCTATTGCGACAGAGGTGCGATGGGCTTGTGTACGATCATTCTATTAATGAAGCAAATGTTCAAAATGGCCACCTCCTTCGTTAACGTAAATTCGAGGACGTTGGAGGAGAGACATTCTTGCTTGCTGAAATATATGTGGTGTAACCTGCCTGCAGGCTACGCAGGGCCGGATTAAGGAAGAGGCTAAAGGGGCTGCAGCCCCGGGCCCCACGTGCCAAGAGGCCCCGGTCCTTGGCCGAACCTAAAATTGTATAAAAAGGCCTGCTGCTCCACCTCCGTGCATGTATATGAATATTTACGCTCGCAAAATATCGAACACACACTCTTCCTTCCTTCTTATCAGCTGTCCGCGTTAGAATTTCATCACTGCTAAAATAAATTACCGTCCGGAGACACGAATCCTTGCTACTTACACACTGTAATTATTGTAAAGGTTATTGTTGACAAAAATTTAAATCTGGCAGCTTGCGAGTACGGGCAGAGGGGGAAGAGGTCTAGGAAGTGAGTGGGAGGGGACAGGGGAAGCACGGTGGAATGCGCATGCTATACATTTGCATCGGGAAGAGAACTTCCAGTTCACCTCTGATTATTGAACCATTCGTAAGTTACATTTGGCTGAAATGGACCTAGATTACAATTACAATATATTTTAACGATATTTCTGTATTTTTGGATGCGAGGCTGCTGACGTAGGAAGGAGAAAACGTTACTTTGTCACAGCACTTGCGGATATACATAAGGCAGATATTTGAATTTGCTGACAGGGACACTTTCTGTTAGCCGATATTTCTATTGATAAACATTCGGATAATCAATACGTTACTGCAGGCAGGAATGAGTTTGCCAATGATATAACGAAGGGCATTGTAGTATTAGGCTATGACTTGTAAAAAAGTAGTAGGCCTACAAGTCATAATACTACAATGTCCTTCATTATCTCATAATACCATTTGTGCTAGCTTTTTACAAGTTGATTTAGTTTTACATTTTAGATTTTAAATTCATGTAATGCCAATAAGATAATGGGAATGAGATCGTAGTAAGTTCTGTTTTGTATGTCGATTTGATAGTGATAGTGATGATGAGACAAATGTAAAATATGTTTTGACATGAAATATTAACACGAAAAATAAAGAAAAATTGTAGTCTATTTCAACACTTCCCTATTCATCAATTTAAGCGGAAGTAGTTCTATAACAACTTTAGTATGCTAGTCTTACGTGATGTTACGAAGAAGGGCCCCCACATTTTTAAATAGCCCGGAGCCCCTAAACACCTTAATCCGACACTGAGGCTACGTGATGAGCCGCCGTAAATGATCCGGGATCTCATAGATTATTTCATTTAAATTATCCCAGAGTTAAAGTCTAGTGGAGTAGTGTCAGGTGATCTAGCCGGCATTGTGACAGGACACCCCCTCCCCAGTCCGTTATCCAGGATATGTCCTATGTTAGTGGTTCCGGACTGCCAACGACCCGTGTGAGGAGCTCCATCCTGCTGGAACCAGGTCCTTAACCGTGTCATAAGGGGCACATACTCCAATAAGAGCGGGAGGTATTCACGAAGAAACTGTAGATAGCGTCGTCCAGTGAGGTTTCTTTCGAAGAAATATGGTGCAGCTATCTTGTCACATATCATAGCGCACCAAACGTTGAAGCCCCATTGTACCTGAAATCGAACCCCACTTAACCAGTGAGGATCTTCAACGCTGCAGTAATGAAAGTTTCGTTGTTGTAACTCTGGATTCGTCACTAAGGAGAATTTCCGTTAAGATATCAATATCACCTTCAATTCTTTGCAATGTCCATTGTAAAAATTATATCCTTTTTTATTTATAAGCCACCTCCGTGAAGTTCCTGGTGTAGGTAGTTGTTGATGGTAGGGGTAGAATTTATGGCGGTGCACTGTACAGATACATGACTGATGTTCAGTTCCTTTCCAATGGCCCGTGAGCTTGTATGTGGGTTGTACGCTATTGTATTTTGAATAGCTTCGGCGTTATTTCCAGACGTCATTGGAGCATACCGGAAATGAAATGACCCAGCTAAACGCTAATCGCACCACAGAGACGGACCCTTTGCGAGTTAAACCTGAATTACGGATGTCTTTACGAGTATAATATAACAATAAAATTGAAAATATAGTAATTAGATTCTAACTCTGCATCCCTGGAACACATCACATGCTGGCTACGATTAGTACCATGCAGCCACTCCAGGCGACAAACACTACGTCTCGTAACACTGTACAAATGAAATAATCTAGGCTATCGCTTCAAAACTCATCTTGTATGTTACAAGTTCTGAACTCGATGAGCAGACAAGTTTACTTTGCTGTAAACACCACTGTATGCTTAAGAATCATGTCTCTTTTAAGCTCAGATATTTGCAACCATTTCCTACGCATAGAGAATGTACCTATTACTTCGTTAAATGAGTCCAGAATAATGTTTCAGGTGGTACTGACAATGCATTTGTCCATAGTCGGTTCTTACGTGGCAATATTTATTATAAATTCCTTAGAAGAATATCTGAGACTTCAGAAAAATCAAGTCTTCGTAAAGGATGCCTAGGCAAGTACGAAATGAAAAATGAAAAATGGCATGACTCATATGGGTTTAAACCCTCACTGTTCCAACCAGCCTATCCAACCACATCTACCATGCGTAATTCCGCTCAGCTACTTCCAGCGTGGTAAGTTGAACACTTATAATTCCGTATTCACGAGGAGAGTGAAAGTTCTCACTTCGAAAATTTACTGATGTATCACAGCCTCATGGCCCAGTTATACGCCTTTATTGAACACTCTAACGGTAGTAATTACAAGGCGTAAGCTATCACACCTTCTGTACAACATGTGCGTGCAATAGTTGATAAACTACTGTGAAAAACACGTTTCTATCGATTTCTATGCTATGAGACTATACAAAATGGTGGTGAACTGACATGTCTGTAATTGATCCTAACCTATAATGTTTTCTTTTTCAAGTGCTTTACGTCGCACCGACACAGTTAGGTCTTATGGCGACGATGGGACAGGAAAGAACTAGAAGTGGGAAGGAAGCGGCCGTGGTCTTATTTAAGGTACAGCATTTGCGTGGTGTGAAAATGGAAAACCACGGAAAACCATCTTCAGGGCTGCCGACAGTGGGGCTCGAACACACTATCTCCCGAATACTGAATACTGGCCGCACTTAAGCGACTGCAGTTATCGAGCTCGGTATCACGTTTTTTTATGATTTCATGACCGCCATTTTCTATAAAACGAAAGTGGCCTCTTGAACCAATCAGGTGCGCAATTCTCTACCGATAACTATAGGTGCGGCCCAGTTATACGCCTTTATTGAACACTCTAACGGTAGTAATTACAAGGCGTAAGTGTACACATTTCGTAAAAATGACTAGAGTATTGGACTCCGCCCTACATAAAATGGTACGGGCCTCACTTACTGCCTCTTGTACCGTTCTTGCACTGTGCGGGGAAGTCTGTATCGTGCTAACTACACATAAAATTGCTGCAAGATGATGCGTAAGATAGGACTAAGAAGCATTTAAATCCTAGCTGGTTGCACATTTTCAGGAGAAAATAGGGGCAGCTGTACCACCCGCCATACATAATCTATATATATATAAAATAGCTTGTCCTGACTGACTGACTGATTCATCATCGCCGAGCCAAAACTACTGGACATAAGGAAATGTAATTTTGGGGATATATTCATATTAAGATGTAGGTGCTCGCTAAGAGAGGATTTTTGGATATTCCGTCGCTAAGGGGGTGAAAAGGGGGGTGAAATTTTAAAAAGAGTGTTTCTATATCTCAAAACTTTAAAAGTTTACAGATGTAAAAATTGGTATTTAGAATCTTCTTTTAAAATAAGGATACACGTATTTTTTTGTTTTCTGAAAATCCCAATAGGAGGGGTGAAAAAGGGTGAAAATGGGGAAAAATGGGTTGAATGCCTTCAATCAGGATACCGGTACTTATATCTCAGCAACTGAAGATATTACAGACCTGAAAATTGGTACATTTGATCTCTTTTAAAAATAAAGAAACACGTATTTTTTTGTTTTTGGAAAACTCAGTTAATGGGAGGGTGAAAAGGGGGTAAATTTTTAAAATGAGTGAATCTATATCTCCAAACTTTTAAAGTTTGCAGATGTAAAAACTGGTATTTAGAATCTTCATTAAAAATAAAGAAACACGTATTTTTTTTGTTTTCGGAAAATCGCAATAGAGGAGTGAAAAGGGGCGGAAAAAGGGTTGAATGCCTTTAATGAGGCTACTTATATCTCAGAAACTGAAGATATTACAGACCTGAAAATCGGTGTTTGGGATCTCCTTTAAAAATAAAGAAACACGTCTCTTTTTGTATCTGGAAGATCCAATTAAGGGAGGGGGTGAAAAGGGGGTAATATTTTAAAATGAGTGTATCTATATCTCAAAACTTTTAAAGGTTATAGATGTGAAAATTGGTATTTAGAATCTCCTTTAAAAATAAAGAAACACGTATATTTTGTTTTCGGAAAATCCTAATAGTAAGGGTGGAAAAGGTTGAAGGAGGGGTCGAATGCCTTTCATGCGTCTACTTATATTTCAGAACCTGAAGATTTTACAGACCTGAAAATTGGTGTTTGGGATCTCCTATAAAAAAGAAACACGTATTTTTTTGTTTTTGGAAAATCCAATTAATGGGGGGGGGGTGAAAAGGGGGTGATTTTTAAAAATTTGTGTATCTATATCTCAAAACTTCTAAAGTTTATAGATGTAAAAATTGGTATTTAGAATCTCCTTTAAAAAAAGAAACACGTATTTTTTTGTTTTCGGAAAATCCCAATAGGAAGGGTGTAAAAGGGTGATTATTGGGTTGAATGCCTTTAACGAGGCTACTTATATTTCAGAACCTGAAGATATTACAGACCTGAAAATTGGTATTTGGGATCTACTTTAAAAGTAAAGAAACACGTATTTTTTTGTTTTTGGAAAATCCAAATATTGGGGGGGGTGAAAAGGGGGGTGAATTTTTTAAAATGAGTGTGTCTACATCTTAAAACTTTAAAATTTACAGATGTAAAAATTGATAGTTAGAATCTCCTCTAAAAATTAAGGAACACGTATTTTTGTTTCCTGTAAATCCCAATAGCAGGGGTGTAAAAGGGTGAAAGATGGGTTGAATGCCTTTAATGAGGATACATATATGTCAGAAACGAAAGATATTACAGAACTGAAAATTTGTACATGGGATCTCCTTTAAAAATGAAGAAACACGTATTTTTTAGTTTTTGGAAAATCCAATTAATGGCGGTTAAACAGGAGTGACAAATTGGTGTGAATTTTTTGAAAGACTATATCTACAGAATATCTTGGAAACGTAAAATGTTACAGACGTAAAAAGTGGGTGTTTGGAATCTCCTGTAAATGTAAAGAAACATAGGCGATTTGTTTTTGGAAACTCCACTTAAGGGGAACTCAAAAGGGGTGAAATTTTAAAATGAGAATTTTTACAGTATATCTAAAAAACTTAACATGTTACAGAAGTGCAAAATGGTATTTTTTATCTCTATTAAACATAAAGAAACGTGTATTTTTAGTTTTCGGAAATATCACTTGGGTGGAGGGGAGGCGTAAATGTGACTGAAAATGGTGTTGAATTCTTTTAATTAGGCTACTGATATATCAAAAATGAAGATGTTACAGACGTGAAATTTGATATTTTCAATCTGCTTTAAAAGTAAAGAAACACGTATTCTCTTAAAATCCAATGAAGCGGGGGGTGGGGGTGAAAGAATTGAAAAAATAATTGGCTTAATTGTATGAAAATACATACATCTAATAAAAACTAAGGTTGTTACAGACGTGAAAATTCGTATTTGGATCTCCTTTAAAAACAAAGAAAAACGCGTTTTGGGCGGACACCATCTTGGAGGGCGGGAGTGTAAAGGAGTTGAATTCCTTTCATGAGGACACATAAATCAAAAACTGAAGAAGTTAGAGTTGTGATAATTGGTATTTCGAAGATCCTTTACTATTAAAGAAACAAGTATTTTTTGCGGGAACGTTCACTTAGTGGGGGCGGGGGAGTAGTGTGAAATGAAGTGAAAAAAGTAAATTACTTTTATGGGGATACTTATATCTCAAAACTGAAGGTAATAGACGTGAACATTGATGTTTGGAATCTCCCTTAAACATAAAGAAACAAGCCTTCTTTTAATTTTTTTTTGGGGGGGGGAGGCGGTAAATAAACTTAACGGCGGTGGGGTGTAGAAGGAGTTGAGACCAATTGATTTTATTGTTATTAATGTACTTATAAGGATCCTCCGTTGCTCAGGCGGCAGCGCGCCGGCCTCTCACAGCTGGGTTCCGTGGTTCAAATCCCGGTCACTCCATGTGACATTCGTGCTGGACAAAACGGAGGCGGGACAGGCTTTTCTCCGGTTACTCCAGTTTTCCCTGTCATCAGCCATTCCAGCAACACATAATAATAATAATAATAATAATAATAATAATAATAATAATAATAATAATAATAATAATAATGTTTCGGACCGTCGTCAAATGTGCGGACCGCGCTGGTAACGGCTCCTGGACGGGTAATGACTAAGAATGCAGTCCGGCCGCGGGTTCAGTGCCGCCAAGGCACCCAATATGACACCACGCCTGATCTCCTGAAGGATTTTATCCATATTAAAAAATATTATAGGAAAAGATGGCAAAGATTTACGGGCCCAACTGACCGGGAGGAATACCTGAGCCTAACCCGGGAAGTACGAAAACGATTGCTGGAAAGGAAGATTTAAAAATGGGAGGAAACTTGCCGTAAAATAATAGAAAACCAGTCAGATCGGTAATTTTGGAGGATTCTCGCAGAAAACGAGTCAGATCGCGAATTTCGGCGGATTATATATCTAAAACAATAAGCATTAAATTATAAATTTCAGTATAATACCGTAGCGAAGCACGGGTATCTTGCTAGTATTTAATATAATGAAAATCAACACAGACTAAAACCAGTGTAATACCTCGAACTGCGAAGTAGCGTTGCTAAATCTGCACGTGGCTTATTACCAGCTTCAGAGCTATGACCTTTGGCCAGATTTTCGACGTTTGGAACCACTGTGTGGCGGTCGGTGTTCAAATCCTTCTCCTGGCGAAGTCTCTTTCTTCGACTGGTGCTCCCAGCCGGTCTTACCGCTTTGCAAAGCCCATTTGAATTCGTCCGCGAAGTGATCTGATTGGCTAACTTAGTCGCTGATAGAAAAACAACGGCGCGGTACATATAATTTTCTTTTTAAATTCTCTATCAGTATGAGCAACCCTCTAAGGCTCATGTACCCGGTTTACGTTGTTTACGACCACCCTGTATTAACTGATTCGTGCGCACACCTTGGCAGCTAATCTGTCTTTATCCGTACCTAACACGATCCGCATATCGCTCATTTAATACAACTACGTCATAACTCAAGACCTGCCTGTTTTGAGTTATGTAGATCTATCAAAAGTGCACGCAAGAACCCATAAAATGGTATACATAACTCAAACAGCCTGTTTTTGTATTAAATGAAAGATATGTTAGTTGATTCGTGCGGACATCCTCGTGGCTAATCTGTCTTTACGTGTACATTGTACGACCTTCATTATATTAGCTGATTCCTCAACGTTATCACATTTAACTCTTCATAACTGACACTCTCCAGCCGTTGTTCAAATCTTGCTACCATTCTCAATACTTTGATACCTGTTATCTTCGGCTTATCAATCACTTATCTTCACTAGACATGATGTCCGTTCGCACAGAGCGAACAATGTGACAATAACTTCTAAAATAAGGCAGTACACAATAGCGAAGTAGTATATTAGGCTGGCTACACTTCCATTACATTACTGTATTATTATTATTATTATTATTATTATTATTATTATTATTATTTACTTCCCAAAGCAGCTTAAAACAACAACAGTAAAACCTCTTCACAAGTCTGGAAATATTTATGACATTAGAAATCATAGACCCATTTCGATAATTACAATATCAAAAATATTCGAGAAATACTTAAAGAACAATATTTACCAATTTTTAGAAAAAAACCCACACACTTTCGCCCAGACAGATTGGATTCATTAAAAATCTTGGAATGACTTAGGCAAGAGAATATATGAATATATTAATTCTTCTTTGCGCTCCACAGGGATGTTTCTGGACCTTGAAAATGCATTCGATAGTATCACACCGCCTGCTCCTCCAGAAACTGGAGACGTAAAGCCTTGAGCAGAGTAAAACTGGGCCAGACCCCACCAGAACAGTGTCCGTGAGGATATGCCCCTTCAAAATGGCGTCTGTGCGGTTAGGCCTGCTCTCGTACGCAAGCATATGACTGTGACGTCATGGTATTTATCTGTCTGATGGAGACGTAAAGGCATGAGCAGACCACTCGATGACACAGGTGTACAACTAAGCAGTCTGTCGTATGGAGACATAAAGCCTTGAGCTGACCCCCTTTTAAAATCACAGATGGCGACTGTGTAGACCCCTCCAGGATGGCAACGGGAGGGGCATCTGACTGTAAAACTGGGCCAAAGATGGCGGTTGTGTAGGTAGGCCCCTCCAAAATGGTGGCGGGAAGGACATCTGACCGTAAAACTAGGTTAGGCCGTATGTGTCTCCCATTGTGGCAGGTTCAAAATGGCGACAAGAAGGTCATCTGACCGTAAAACTGAGCCCTGTGTAGTTAGGCCCCTCCACAATGGCGAGAAGAAGGGCATATGACCGTAAAATTGGGCCCTGTGTAGTTAGGCCCCTTCGAAATGACGTCGGGGAGGGCATCTAGCCATAAAACTAGGTTAGTTCATATGTGCGCCCTCTGATGGGAGGATCAAAATGGCTACAGGAAGGTCATCTGACCGTAAAAACTGAGCCCGGTGTAGTTAAGCACTCCAAAATGGCTTCGGGAAGAGCATCTGACCGTAAAACTAGGCTCTGTGTAGTTAGGCCCGTCCATGAGTTTAGGCGTGCTCTCTTATGCGAATCCCCATTGCCCTGCTACTTAGGATGGCGTCGTAAAAATTCGGTCGGGAAGGGCATCTGTCGGTAAAAGTGAGGTTAGGCCCCGCCATGAGGTTAGGCTTGCTCTCTTACGCGAATTCACATTGCCCTGCTATTCAAAATGGCGTTGCGAGATTCCTCATTGCCCTACTACTGAAGATGTTGTCGGGAAGGTCATCTAGCCGTAAAATTAGGTTAGGCCCCTCCAAGATGGTGACTGTGAAGGCATGCCCTCTTATGCAAAATGCGCGAATCGACATTGCGCTACTACTATACTAGGGGGTCAATGACCTAGGGTCAGAACCTACATAGGTACACTACTAGGGGTCAATGACCTCGTGGGGAAAATGTTGATTCAGCCAGCACCCATTGTTTTAGAACCGCTGTTGCTCCACTACTGACACAATAACTTGAACAACATGGCAACGTTGTATTCGCGGTCGTGCCAAGGAGTTTCAGTACTGGATGGGGAATTCTTGAGGTACTGTTCCTGTTCAGCAATCAATGATCTGCATTTTAGGGCTGTCGCAAAGGTGGCAGATTCCCTATAATTTCTTTATCTCCTAACTTGCAATTATATCGAACATTTCCCTTGATACATTATTCCAATTCATTACTCCTCGTCCTATAAATTAATATTTACCCCAATTTGTCCTCTTCAATGCTATATTGAATTTCATATTATGACCTTTCCTACTTTTCAAAGCACCATTCAAGCTAATGGCATTCCACGCCATCTCTCCACTGACCGCTCGGAACATACCACTTAGTCGAGCATCTCCTCCCCTTACTCCTAAGCCTTCGCAGCCCAAAGTTTGCAACATTTTCGTAACGTTACTCTTTTGTCTAAAATAACACAGGACACATCGTGCTGCTTTTCTTTGGATCTTTACCTGTGCTCGTATCAAGTAATCCCGGCGTGGGTCCCATACACTCTAACTGCGGTCTTACCAGAGACTTATATGCACTCTCCTTTAAATACTTATTACAACCCCTAAATACTCCCATAACCATGTGAAGAGATGTGTAACTTTTCTTTACAACCTCGTTATCATGATTGCCCCCAAGAAGATCATTCCATATATTAACACCTAGGTACTTAAAGTATTCCCCATGAGGTACTATCACTCCATCAACACAGTAATTAAAACTGAGAGGACTTTTCCTTTTGGTGAAACTTACAACTTGACTTTTCATCCCATTTACCATCATACCATTGGCTGCTGTCCATCTCATAGCACTGTTTAGCTACACTGCAGTCGCTCACAATCCTGCAGCTCATTTACTACTCGATACAGTACCAGTCTTATTCAGAGTCTTATTAATAAACGGCGTGTAACTTGTATACAAGGTTTATACACCGTTTATGTGCAGTTTGTTACGAATAAACCATGTCTAAGCCTCCTGTGTATACATCTGTTGTACACTGAATTGCTTATATAGATCAACATCCTTGTAAGTATAAGCGTTGTATAGCAGCGAGTGACGAAAAAGAAACAACGAGCGATCAGTTTATTTTAGTGGTATTTATTCTCTGCAGTAATATAATCGTATTAAAATATCCGACTTATCCATTAAGTACACACTGAAAGAATGGAAAATAACGTTGATGATCTCCACGATATTTGTGACACAGAAGGCATAGAACATTTAGAGTTTATGGAGATTTTTTTTTTTACAAGTTGCTTTACGTCGCACCGACACAGATAGGCCTTACGGCGACTATGGGATAGCAAAGGGCTAGGAGTGGCCTTACTCTTAATTAAGGTACAGCCTCAGAATTTGGCTGGTGTGAAAATGGGAAACCACGGAATACCATCTTCAGGGCTGCCGACAGTGGTGGTGGTGATTATTGTTTTAAGAGGAAGTACAACTAGACAATCATCCTCTATATAACACTGATCAGAGAGAAAAATGGAAGGGATCCGACACTTCTTAAAATGAAGGTATCGATTAAACAATGACAAGGGCCACGAAGGTCATGAAAATGAAAGACTTCCTAGGCCTCGATATCCAATAGCGTCAGGGTCGGCAAAGAACAAGAGCTGATCTGGGAAGATCGGATAGGATAGATGAACGTGAGGAACGTAACACAAGTAAGTGAAAGCAAAGCCACGAATCAGCTAAGGGCTCCGTGGTCGCCAACCCACGCTCCAAAGTTCAGAGCCCTTGGAGCCCTTTTAGTCGCCTCTTACGACAGGCAGGGAATAGCGTGGGCGTTTTTCTACCGCTCCCACCCACAGGGGAAAGCTGACTGTGGGACTCGAACCCACTATCTCCCGGATGCCAGCTCAGAGCTGCGCGGCCTTTACCACGCGGCCAACTCGCCCGGTGGTTATGGAGACTGCATGTTCTTAAAATAAAAAATAGATGTCGAAAGTTTTAAAATCTGAAATATATATTTTTACAAAAGAGTATGCTCGAACTGTCATTACCACAGACAGAAATGACTTATTGAAAGATACAAGAATTTCATGTTCTCACAGTACTGCGGACATGAGCGCGGAATGAGGTTAATAATTATTAGGACTCGGATGTTTAGGGAAAGTCATAGTTTTTCTTTGTCTCTGTTTTCTTGCCTGATGGGATTTTGATGCAAATCAAGTGATTATCGTCGCAATCAAATGAGTTTTATTTGTCATATAAATGCATATTTTGGCTGTTTTTTTATATAAGGTCATATTTTTAGCTATTTTCTTAGAAACGTCATATTTCGGCGGTTTGACGACAGCTGTAGCTATGCAAAATCATCTTCAACTTACCTAATGCGAACTAGTATTCACAAAACTGCTTCTCGGTATCACATCTGCAGTTAATACAAGTGGAATACTCTGCCTCTTTTATCAAGATTGCGCAGGAATTGTTTTCCAACAGTTTGTTACAAAGTCTGGCATATATATGAAGTCCAACTTTGGAATTATATCGAGTGCAATTACTCGTTTAGAAGCTGTTAGCTTAGAAATTCATGCAAGGATTGAAATTGTGAGAAGTGTTGAACTTTCAGTACAACAATCACAGTAGTTGACGACAGCGCAAAACGGATACTTGTAAACGTGCTTAATCGAAATGGCTGTTTTCGCTGTGTGTGCAAGGTAAATGATGTTCTTAGAGGAAAAGGTACCGGTACGTTTCATGATGAGAAGAATGAAAAAGGTATATGAGTTTGCACTATATGCCCTCGCCCTACCATAACGTATTGAAAGACACCTACTTAATTCGTTTCGTGGTGCTCAATTTAAACTTTTAACGCATTTCGGTGATCTTAATGAAACCTGCGCTTAAACGTTCCAAAATATTTTTTAAAAAATATATTTATTTCTAATTTTCTCGTATTTCAAACCACCAATTCAGGGAGAAAACTTGTTTTGACTTTTAAAATGTCGTGTGGTCTCATAATCTTAACGAACTTAGTACTTTATAGGTACGATATGTATTCACAAATGTTTGATAAGTGAATCAAGGACAATAGAATAAGAATAACTGCTAAACATGTACATTCAGAAAATTAATAGGAAAGTAAGAATAAAGAATAATGTTAACACATATGTATCAAGGAAATTGCCGTTTCGACTTATAACTTATTTTAAAATGGCCATATTTATATCAATCATTTTCGGGTCATATTTTGTAATTTTTACGTCATATTTCGTCACTTTTGAGGTCATATTTGCTTGCTTATTTGGGCTATTTTTAGGTCTTAAACATCCGAGCCCTAATAATTATTAACAGTGGCATAATTATTTCTAGTGAGAATAATATACCACTGAAACATGTGTATTACTGTTCTGTTCTTGTTTATTCGAGCATTATATTATATTCAATTCAATCTACCATGCGGCTTCTTGAAAGGTTTTGCTTCTAGATAACCAGCAAAAGTGATCATAAAGGCGGTGAATGTGGAGAAATACGCCAGTGAACTGCAGAAAGAGATTCGTACGGCTTGGAACGAGTGTATACGTGCAATATAGTAATACAATGCGTATACCACGTTTATTAGTAAGAAAGGTATGCAGCGCTTGTACGAGGTTTATTCAATGCATAACTATACAAGTGTTAAACAACTGTATAAGGATATTTTACTAGTAAGACGGTATAACATCACCCACAAATAGTTTTATTTGTGATTCTAGTTCTACATTCATATTATTTATATATAAGAAAAGATCCAATAATACTACCATGTGGAACCCCCCGCCCCTCCGCCCTCTAATCATTACAGGATCAGATAACGCTTCACTTACTCTAATTCTTATCTAAGTTCTATTTTCTAGAAATACGGTCACCCACTGAACCATTCTTTTGTCTAGTTCAACAGCCCTAATTTTTGTCAACAATCTCCCATGATCTATCCTATCAAAAGACCTGAATAGGTCAATAGCGATACAGTCCATTTGACCTCCTGAATCTGAAATATCTGCTATATCTTGCTGAAATCCTATACGTTGAGTTTCACTGGAATAACCTTTCCTGAAGCCGAACTACCTCCTATCCAACCAGTTAGTAATATCGCAAATGTGTCATATGATCACACAGAATGCCTTCATAGAGCTTACTAACAACACATGTCAAGCTGACCGGCCTGTAATTATCCGCGTTGTGTTTATCACCTTTTCGCTTGTACGCTGGGGTTACTATTGCAACTCTCCATTCATTTGATACTGCTCCTTGATGCAAACAGTACTCAATGTATTTCAGATATATGGCTCTGTATCCCAACCCATTGCCTTTAATATACAGTACATGGGACGAACTGTGGACATCGCTAAATGCGATGAATATCCCTTGGTATGGAAGTCCGACGCCTTGGCTGAATGGTCAGCGATGATGTTCAAAGGGTCCGGGGTTCGATTCTCGGTTGGGTCGTGGATTTTAATCTTGTGTGATTAATTCTTCTGGCTCGATACTGGGTGTTTGTGTTTGTCCCAATACTCTTATCTTCATATCCAGACAACAAACTACACTACCAAGCACTACAGCAACACGCAATAGTGATTGCATCCCTCCACATCCGGTTAGCGTCAGGAAGGGCATCCGTCCGTAAAACAGGACCGAATCCACATGTATAACACAATTCGCACTCACGACCCCACAGGTGTGGAAAAAGGGGCAGAAGAAGAAGAATCCCTTGGTATTGAAAGTGAAAGATTCAGACTGCGGTTGCAGAGTGGGTTTGGTCTGCTGGTGGCTACGGCTGGTCCGTGGTTCGACGGTCCTGTACTCCGACCGGCCAACCGAGCAAAAGAGCGGTGGCCACGGCTCTACTGTGGCTCTACGCCTTGGTATTCCGGAGACGGAGAGGGGCTGGTCCCCACCGTCGGCTGTCCTGAGAATGGTTTTCCGCGGATTTCCCTTCTCCTTCACTAAGGCGAATGCCGGGACAGTTCCTAGTATAAGCCACGGGCGCCAACCCTCTCACTTTCTACGAACATCTCCTTCATCGTATCACATCTCCGTGGCCTGAGAGACGGCGTTACGGTCTAGGAGGCCCGCCGTCCCCTTCAGGGACGGAGCGAAAACATTTAGTAGTAGTCCAGTCTCCATTACATCTTTACTGTCGATATTTCAATATTCTACAGACACTCCCGCATTACACACCACTGGGAAACATGACGTAACAATGGAGGAATCGTAATCATATTCTCAAGTTAGTTTGGCCATTAAACTGCTTTTTGCTGGATAATCAGAACAAGACGTTACATGACGCTAGTGCTTTGTCGGCATTGCACAGCGGGTCATTCGTGCTTACGATGTGAAAAGAGTATGCTGAATACCAGCTACTCGTAATTAAAATATAGACCTGACATCACTTTAGTCTTGGATAGCTGCAGTCGCTCAAGTGCAGCCAGAACCCAGTATTCGGGAGACAGTCGGTTCGAACCCCACTGTCGGCAGCCCTGAAGATGGTTTTCCGTGGTTTCATCACTTTCACACCAGGCAAATGCTGGGGCTGTACTTTAATTAAGGTTACGACTGCTTCCTTTCCACTCCTAGCCCTTTCTTGTCTCATCGTCATATCTGTGTCGGTCCGTCGTAAAGCATGGTCTGACATTAAGACCAAACCTAACTGAATCTCTGCCAGTCACTTTACCTTCAACAACGAAGGTGAAGCCTTCATATTCCGAACTGTCGTAAAGCACTAGCAGCGCGGATAATCCTTTATCGGTGTTCTACAGTATTATATTTTGTGTATAACTAAGTATAACATAGAATAAAAACTGAGTACAAATTAACTGACGAAACATGGTTACACATATCTTCATTATTGATTAATTTGTCTATAGTACGAATATTTATGCAATTACATATTCTGTACCTTTATATGTGGACACACGCGAAAGAGAAAATGTCTGGGAATTGAAGCATGGATTCCGCGATAGTCAAGTTTCATTTTACACATTTCAGCATATCTATACACGGTTATTCACCTAAGCTGTTACATGGGAATGACGTCTAAACCATTAAAGATGTCGGTATTCTGTTTTCGTATTCGTAAATGATACCCAGGGACATGTAAAATAATGTGCTACCGGTACGTATTCTCATGGGGTGATTAAGAACCGAGATATTGATACTAACTCAATATTTTTAAATGGAACGGTACAAATTCATACATCTGGCCTAAAAGTTCAACTGCGTACAAGTTCAAATATGTAAGTAGTTTCAATATCAAAGAGTTACTTTTTGAGATAACAATAAGAACGGTGTGCGCAGTTTTGCATGCCACATCAGACAGCGTGCAGTTGAGCCCCGGTAGCTAGAGTTGGGCAAGGACATATTGACGCGCAAGCAGTTTCCTGGGTGTGATTCCAGCCACAAAATGGATACCAGGCATGTAAGAATATCGTTCACATGTGATGGGTTTGCAAAGTGTGTGTGGCAGGCGAACTCTTGACGGGACAGGGAGAGTTGTTTTTAAAAGGAATGAAATAATTACTTTGACTTCAAATTTTTTTTTTTTTTTGCTAGTTGCTTTACGTCGCACCGACGCAGATAGGTCTTATGGCGACGATGGGACAGGAAAGGGCTAGGAGTGGGAAGGAAGCGACCATGGCCTTAAGTAAGGTACAGCCCCAGCATTTGCCTGGTGTGAAAATGGGAAACCACGGAAAACCATTTTCAGGACTGCCGACAGTGGGGTTCGAACCTACTATCTCCCGAATACTGGATACTGGCCGCACTTAAACGACTGCAGCTATCGGGCTCGGTACTTCAAATTATTATTACGAGGTAAAGCAGCAATCGGAATTTACAGTACATTAATACTTTTTCAAGTTCGATGTGGACTTACGACCTAAAATACTTAATACCGAGCTCGATAGCTGCAGTCGCTTAAGTGCGGCCAGTATCCAGTATTCGGAAGATAGTATGTTCGAACCCTACTATCGGCAGCCCTGAAGATGGTTTTCCGTGGTTTCCCATTTTCAAACCAGGCAAAAGCTGGGGCTGTATTAAGGCCACGGCCGCATCCTTCCTACTCCTAGTCCTTTCCTATCCGATCGCCACCATAAGACCTGTGCGACGTAGAGCAAATTGTAAAATAAATAACAAGTTTTATTTTGTTACACGGTACCATTTACACAGTTCAGCCCTTCGATCGTGAGCTTGGCCTGCTGAAACAGTTTGAATTTAGTTTCCCAGTTCAGTGCCCTTGAATGTTCACGATGTTATTTCCATTACTACTGGGTAACAAGGGGAAATTTGTTACGGTGAAGGAGATGCTCGGAGAAGGTGAGAGGGTTGGGCGGCCGTGCCTTATACTAGGTATTCACCTTAGTGCGAGAGAATGGAAAAACACGGAAAAATAATTTCAGGACAGCCGACGATTGGGGCTAGCCTTGAGGTCCGGCCCTGTCCCGTCTCTCGAATGCAGGGGCGTAGAGCCACGGGAGAGCCGTGGCCACCCATCCTCTGCTCGGTTGGCCGGTCAGAGTGCAGAGCATTCAGACCACCAGCCGTACCCACTTGTGGGCCGAGACCCACTCTGCATCCACCGATCCCCGTTATTTCCAATGCAGTTCTCTTCATAGGATACACCTCCACACGTCGATTTAAGACCTTTGGTATACTCTGTCCATGAGGTCACCCTCAGCAGTAGAGGAATGAAATTTCAGGTCCTGTCTTTTATTCTCATTTTTGAAGTGCAAGCTTTAACGCAACGTAAGAATTTCACCTCAGCTGCATATACTGTATTCTAGATTTATCTTTAAGAAAGTGTACTCTCTTTTTACAACCATACCATGCTATTCTTTTGTAGAATTTTACCAAGGTATCTTTTCTAATTTTGTTGCTCGTTGTCCGAAGAAACCTCTTCTGAAATCGATGTTATTGTTTCGATCATATTGCTTCTGGAGGAAGTAGAAGAATAAATAAACCTACGAGCCTACAAGCATGATGAGGCAATCCAAACCTCGTGAATGTTATGGCCAAGTGAATGTTATTTATCTTTTATCATGTTTTTTGTGCAACATTCTCGTAAGAAGATACCGGGCGAGTCGGTCATGCAGTTAGGGTCGCGCAGCAGTGAGCTTGCATTCGGGAGATAGTGGGTTCGAACTTCACTCTCGGTAGCCCTGGAGATGGCTTTCCGTGGCTTCCCATTTTTACACCAGACAAATTCTGTACCTTTATGAAGGTCACGGTCACACTCCTAGCCCTTTCCTATCCCATCGTTTCCATAAGACATATCTGTGTTGGTGCGACGTAAATCCAATTGTAATTGTCGTAAGAAGATACAAGTATGTAATGATTCACTTTAATGTAACATGGTCAAGACAAATATGTACAGACGTGTGTGTCTGTATATTTCACCTTGCAGCCATAACTACCCACCGCAGACCACTGGTGTTTGCGTGTGGTAGTAGCCTGGAGTTTTCCATCGTGCACTATGATGGTTGCGTGTCGGTAGCTATGGAGGTATGGTAGAGATGAGGGTTGGAAGTAACCGACTACATATAAAAATTGACGTGTGTTTTCGTATATTGTTTTCACCTTGCAGCCACAATTATCCACCGCAGGCCATTGGTGTTTGTGTGCGGTAGTAGCGCCTAGTCTCCTATCGTGCACTATAGTTGTTGCGTGTCGGTAGCTGTTGTGGTGTGGTAGATGTGGCGATTGAAAGTGGCCGACTACGTATAAAAATAGACGCGTGATTTACGAATATTTCATCTTGAAACCACAAATACCCACCTGGTGGTTGAAGCGTATTGAACCCCTTTCAAAAATACTACCGCAGTTTAAAAATCAACTTTCCTTTGTTTCTTTACGCATTCAATAACACTCTTGTCAGCCCTCATTTTCACCAGCAGTCTCCTATCGATAAACAATAATGATACAGGCCATTTGACCTCACCGATCTAAAATAATTCTTGGCAAATCCATGGTTACGGGTGGGACAGTTGCAACACATTTCTGATAATTGTTAAAGATTCATAAATTTCAATTATCAGTAACGTGGAAACAAGACAGCTATACTTGCTCAATATACATACCTGCCAACGGGTGCGACAGCAAACTGACATACTTTTGTGTCTGCCAAGCTCAGTGCCTGATATGTGTTGAGTCTTTCCACTTACTAGTTGCTTTACATCGCACCGACACCTTAGATAGGTCTTATGGCGACGATGGTGTAGGAAAGTGCTAGGAGTTGGAAGGAAGCGACCGTGGCCTTAATTAAGCTACAGCCCCAGCATTTGCCTGGTGTGAAAATGGCAAACCACGGAAAACCATCTTCAGGGCTGCCGACAGTGGGATTCAAACCCACTACCTCCGGAATGCAAACTCACAGCTGCGGGCCCCTAACCGCACGGCCAACTCACCCGGTGACTTTCCACTTGAAGGACATCTCTATTATTATACAGGTACCCAAGGTGTTACTAGTTTTGATATTAGTAGCAGTTATTTAGTATTAAATGAATCATTTAAGATATTAATTTTGTATTCAATGGTTAGGAATGTGACAGGAAGTGTGAGATATACCTCATCTACCCGTCATTTTCTAGCCATCGTACATTTATTTTCAATATATATTCTCAAAAGTAATATTATAAAGGGTTCTTTCAGTACATTCTATTTGAATGTCATGTGTTACCTGCTGTTCAGAACTCTTGGTTGAGGGAACTGATAGCTGTGACTCCCAAGATACTTCATTTGAATGTGTTTCAATTGCAATGGATCATTTCCCCTTTTAATCTTTCCAAGAGATATTTTTATGAACACACATTTTTGTAGTGGCATAGCATTAATTCAACTGAACCATTTAATTTGAAATAATATTAAGACTAGATACATTTATCTACATAATCAAATCAGGTATAGTAGGTTACTGTAATCCAATGCCCTATTTCATCTGAACACCAAATGTCCTATATTCTATGGATTTATAATACCAACTGTAACGGTTCAAATCCCGTTACAAGATGATATCTGTATTTTTATTATTGTATGATTTTATCTGTATTTTATTATTATTATTATTATTATTATTATTATTATTATTATTATGTCAGTATTATTATTATGTTATCTGTGATATTGTACTATTATTGTAATTATCCGTTTTATTCAATTTTGCAATTGCCTGTTGCTTGCAAGATTGCACTTAGATGTATACATATATACGTATGTGTAGTATAACACTCAATACCTGTACAGTGAGAATTGTTGTATATATCAGAGATTGGAAGTGACGTTGTTATATTGCGACACCACTGGCGATTCTGCCAAGTCATCGCCACTCCATGGCTACGTCATCGTATTTATTTAGCAATGAGCGCGCGAGTCGATCGCCGCGGGGCTATTTCACCACTGGATGTAATATCTGTCGCGTAGGTGGGAGTATGTCATTGTTATTTCTGGAGATTACGTAGTTGTATCAACCAACGTCTATATAAGGTGGGTCCATATTGTAGCGTCAGTCATTACTTATACGGATGCAGTACAGTGAAGTAGTCTACTAGATCAAGAGGCCTTAAGTGGTCAGCCAACCAGTGTGAACGAGAGATGGTGAAGACTCAGTGAGCCATTATTGGTCATTGAGAGAGTGAGACCAAATGGTTGGTCCGTCACTTAGTGGAAGACGCGGACGCAAGGCTTACCAAGGAGTCAGAGAGGGCAACCCTGGACCTACCAAGAGGTCATACCATATTGACTTACAAAGAAGTCAGATGATATGGAGAAGAAGCAGTCTCAAGGATGTATCACCACGTTAGGCGTGACACATCTACAGTAAACACCAGAGCAATGGATTACGTCGTAATTACACTCAAAGTGTTGAAGGTACAGTCAAGTGAATCAGTGAGGGAAATATTTCGTATAAATTGTTAAATGTCCGTTCAAGAAGAATTCAAATTCATGCCTAGTTTCTGTCAGTTGCAATGTCATAATTTCATATTCTCATCTGTTTTATCGCAACAAGACTCACTATTTTTTGATATATTATTTAAAGAATATATATTGTTCTATCAAACGAATTCATAGTTTCATTTCATTGACAGTAAAATATCTTAACCTCAAAATTAATGGGGAAACCGAACGCCAATCTCCTTTTCCCAGAACTTATATGGTATGTTGTCAAAAGTAAGCTTATTACCCCACACCCTAGAGATGGTCAAGAGTCTCATTCTATTATTGCTGTACTGAGTGACAGCTGGCGCCCTTCAAATAACGTATGTGTAAGTAAGCAGGTAACAAGTAAGTGTGAGTACAAGGTCCGACGTGTGTGTATTTTATTTAAGGAATGTTAATTTTTATAATTTCCATTTTATTTAATGAAGATATTCAGATTTTCAAGTTAAATGCAGATTTAGATATGTTTGTAAAGTTAGTCAGCGAGAAAGGAACATGTTCTCACAACTAGCAAGATACCCGTGCTTCGCAACAGTATTATACCGACATTGATAACGGAATGCTTAACGTTTTATATATAATCCGCCGAAATTCGCGATCTGACTCGTTTCCTGAGAGAATCCGCCAAAATTCGCGATCTGACTCGTTTTCAGAGATTACGGCAAAGTTCTTCTCACTTTTCAATCTTTCTTTCCAGCAATCGATTTCGTACTTCCCGGGCTAGGTTCAGGTATTCCACCCGATCAGTTAGGTCCCTAAATCTTTGCTATCTTTTCCTATAGGCCTAAGCATTTTTGATATTGATAAAATCCTTAAGGACATCCGGCGTGGTGTCGTCTTGGGTGCCTTGGCGGTACTGAACCCTCGGCCGGACTACAGTCATAGTCATTACCCGTCCAGGGCCCGTTTTCAGCGCGGTCCGCACATTTTGACAACGGCCCAGAACATTATTATTATTATTATTATTATTATTATTATTATTATTATTATTATTATTATTATTATTCAGGACCCCACAGCAAGATGCCAGACCGCTACTTAGCGCTACTTAGCGGTACATTACATCTGCTGCCAATGTCATTGCTGACTATGTGACCAGCACCATTGTCGCGCGTAGGCAAGTGCGCGGGATTTCTGGCGATACGAATGATATACTTCCGTGCATTAACGACCTTATTATAGAGGTGAACAATTGCACAGGCAATATCATTCCTATCGTTTATTTCAAATGTGTTTAAATTTTTATTTATATGCCAGAAGAATCTACTGTAATCTAAGAACGTTCTCAAAAGGAAATCATGGCTCTTGAAAACGAACCCAGGAAAGATTAAAAATGATCGGTTTATGATCAGAATAAGTACACTGAAAATCCACAGCCTGTTTCCAGTCATTCGATCGGGTCAGGAATGGAATGAATGAAGCCCTCATCTAGCGGCGAGGTTAGGAATTCTGCCGGCTGCCGAAGCCTGTCGCACTCCTCTGGGGCAATGATTAATGAGTGACAAATGAAATGAAATTATAGTGGAGAGTGTTGCTGGAATGAAAAATGACAGGGAAAACCGGAATACCAGGAGAAAACCTGTCCCACCTTCGCTTTGTCCAGCATAAATCTCACATGGAGAGACCGGGATTTGAACCACGGAACCCAGCGGTGAGAGGCCGGCCTGAGTCACGGAGGCTCCTAATAAGTACTGTACATTATGAACAGTAAAATCAATTGGTTTCAACTCCTTTTTCATCCCACCGCAGTTAAGTAGATTTATATCCCCCCCCCAAAAAAAGGAAGGCGTGTTTCTTTACGTTTAAAGGAGATTCAAAATACCAATGTTCACGTCTGTTACCTTCAGTTTTGAGATGTAAGTATACCCATAAAAACTATTCACTTTTCTCACTTCTTTTCACAACCTTCCCCCACCAGCTAAGTGAATTCTGGCTAAAAGTACTTGTTTCCTCAATAGTAAAGGATCTTATAAATACCAATTATCACAACTCTAGCACCTTCAGTTTTTGAGATATGTGTCCTCATAAAAGGAATTCAACTCCTTTTCACTACCGCCCCCAAGATGATTCCCCCCCCCCCCACCAACGCGGTTTTTTTTAAGGACATCCAAATACCAATTGTCACGTCTGTAAGAACTTTAGTTTTTATTAGATGTAAGTATCCTCATACAATTAATTGAACTAATTTTCCAATTCTTTCACCCGCCCCCCCCCCCCCTTCATTGGATTTTCCGAGAATACGTGTTTCTTTACTTTTAGAGCAGATTCCAAATACCAAATTTCACGTCTGTAACATCTTCAGATTTTGAGATATCACTATCCTAATTAAAAGAATTCAATCCCATTTTCAACACTTTTACCCTCCCACCCACCCACGTTGTTTTACCGAAAACAAAAATACACGTTTCTTTATTTTTAATAGAGGTAAAAAATAGCATTTTTCACTTCTGTAACATGTTAAGTTTTTGAGATATACTGTAGAAATTCTCATTTTAAAATTCCACCCCATTTTTAGTTCCCCTTAAGTGGATTTTCCAAAAACAAATGACCTATGTTCTTTACTTTTACAGGAGAATCCAAATACCAATTTTTACGTCTGTAATATTTTACGTTTCTGAGATATACTGTAGATATAGTCCTTCTATAGGGAAACAGTAATTAATTCATTCATTCATTTATTCATACATTCGTGTAGATAACCGTAGGCATGGCCCTTGCATGTGGAATGGTGATCCGCCTGTGCAAGGAGGCACTAATTTAGACAGGGAATCATAGCCAATTAATTAATTCATTCATTCATTCATTAATTCTTTTTTTTTTGCTAGTTGTTTTACGTCGCACAGACACAGATAGGTCTTACGGCGACGATGGGACAGGAAAGGGCTAGGAGTGGGAAGGAAGCGGCCGTGGCCTTAATTAAGGTACAGCCCCAGCATTTGCCTGGTGTGAAAATGGGAAACCACGGAAAACCATTTTCAGGGCTGCCGACAGTGGGGTTCGAACCTACTATCTCCCGAATGCTGGATACTGGCCGCACTTAAGCGACTGCAGCTATCGAGCTCGGTATTCATAAATTCATACACTTATGTAAAGATATAACCGAAATAGGACGGGCCTATCCCAATCGAATATGTAGAGTGAGCTAAATGCAACAGAGAAAGAAGAATAGGGAGGGGGGCACATGGGGAGCGGGATTTCCGCTTACGTGTGCCTTGCAGAAATTAGGGAATGGTGATAAATTAGTGTTTGACAGCTGTTAGATCAGGTGGGGTCTTCCGTTTGGGCCTCAAGTGAAAGGGCCGGACGTGTTATTCTTGGGAAGGTGGCTCCTTTTCTCACCAGGGGTGGATAACACGACCGGGCAGTAGTTATGCATAATCCCATCCATGCATTTATCCTGCGAACCGAATGCTCTTTCCTCAGTTGGTGGCTATCCGTGACTGGGAGAGAAGTGTTCATTCATTTATTCATGCATGCATGACAATTTAAATCGGTCATGGAATCATTCATTTTAAAAAATT
Source organism: Anabrus simplex (assembly GCF_040414725.1). NCBI lineage: Eukaryota > Metazoa > Arthropoda > Insecta > Orthoptera > Tettigoniidae > Anabrus > Anabrus simplex. Next base: position 771,053,288 of record NC_090265.1, read on the forward strand.
CAGGCATTTGTGTACACCTATGTATAGTGTCTGTGAAAATGGAGAACTCTGTACAGACAAATAAATAAATAAATAAATAAATAAATAAATAAATAAATAAATAAATAAATAAATAAATAAATATAGTCCTTCTAAAAATTCACCCCAATTTGTCACTCCTGTTTGACCCCATTAATTGGATTTTCCAAAAACAAAAAAACACGTGTTTCTTTATTTTTAATGAAGATCCCAAATACCAATTTTCAGGTCTGTAATATCTTCAGTTTCTGAGATATAAGTATCCTCATTAAAGGCATTCAACCCCTTTTTCACACCTCCTATTGGGATTTTCCGAAAACAAAAAAATACGTGTTTCTTTATTTTTAAAGGAAATTCTAAATACCAATTTTTACATCTTTAAACTTTCAACGTTTTGAGATACGGATACACTCATTTTGAAAATTCACCCCTTTTCACCCCCATTAATTGGATTTTCCAAAAGGAAAAACAAAACGTGTTTCTTTATTTTTAAAGGAGATACCAAACACCAATTTCAGGTCTGTAATATCTTAAGTTTCTGAGATATAAGTATCGGTATCCTGATTAAAGGCATTCAACCCCTATTCACCCTTTTTCACCCCTCCTGTTGGGATTTTCTGAAAACAAAAAAATACGTGTCTCCTTATTTTTAAAGAAGATTCTAAATAGGCCTACCAATTTTTACATCTGTAAACTTTTAAAGTTTTGAGATATAGATACACTCATTTTAATATTTCACCCCCTTAGCGACAGAATATCCAAAAATCCTCTCTTAGCGAGCACCTACATCTTAATATGAATGTATCCCCAAAATTTCATTTCTTTATGTTCCGTAGTTTTGGCTCGGCGATGATGAATCAGTCAGTCAGTCAGGGCAAGTTATTTTATATAGCCTATATATAGTTGGTCCGCTATTGGACATTATAAAATTTTCCAGCTAACTCATTCCTAGTTGCCAGCGTTTCGTCCCAGTGTGCTTTGTTGGGCTCATCAGTTAGTAAATAGCACTCCTACGAAGACACATGGTTCCTGCATACCGCGGATGGCGCTGCGTAGACTTAATACAATGGGGCGAAACGCTGGCAACAAAGGATGAGTTAGCTGGAACATTTATAATGTTCAATAATGGAACAATTGTATTGTTTTTATAAATTTACTCATTCGGGACAAATATTTTAGGTTCCCTATGGAAATCAACATCTATATCATTCTATGGATTTGTCCTGCTTTTTCTTACAGGAACCCTGCAAGCTGAAGATCGCTGGAATAACCTTTAGTAAACACGAACTGGTTTCTATTAAACCAGTTAGTACTTTTGCAAACACGTCTAATATAATCAGAAAGAATGCTTTCGCAGAGTTTACATGCAACGCGTGTCAAGCTGATTGGCCTGTTGTTATCAATTATATCCCCCTTTCCTTTGTTCACTGCGGCTACTACGCTAATATTCAAATATTCTACTGTTGATATAAGGTCGAGTAAAAATTAAGGAGCCACTTCCTATATCCCAGTGTTTACCAACTTAACCATTTTTTTTACGTCGCACCGACACAGATAGGTCTTACGGCGACGATGGCATAGGAAGTGTCTAGGAGTGGGAAGGAAGCGGCCGTGGCCTTAATTAGGATACAGCCCCAGCATTTTTCTGGTCTGAACATGGGAAACCACCGAAAACCATCTTCAGGGCTGCCGACAGTGGGCTTCAAATCCACTATCTCCCGGTTGCAAGCTCACAGTTGCGCGCTCCTAACCGCACAGCCAGCTAGCTCGGTGAACGATGTTATACACATGGTACACCGGGAAATAATTTAATGATTTTGTGTTTGCCCAACATGTTTAAAATTTAGAAACGGATACATTTTATTACATACCGTACTGCTTATGCCTTCCACCGTTCAGTTGCTACTGTTTATACTGTTCATGGCTTTCAGCGCTCAGTCTGCAACCACCCTTTTATTTTATTTTTTGCTTTACGTCGCACCGACACAGATATGTCTTATGACGACGATGGGGTAGGGAAGGCCTAGGAATTGGAAGGAAGCGGCCGTGGCCTTAATTAAGGTACAGCCCCGGCATTTGCCTGGTGCGAAAATGGGAAACCACGGAAAACCGTCTTCAGGGCTGCCGACAGTGGGGCTCGAACCCACTATCTCCCGATTACTGGATACTGGCCGCACTTAAGCGACTGCAGCTATCGAGCTCGGTCTGCAACCACCAATGAAGGAAGTACACAAAGTGTGATTGTCTCATTTATGACCTTTCCTGGTTAGGGACGATTCGACATACTGAGATATCGATATTTCTCGATATCAAACTATATTTTTTTCAAAATACAAGGGTTCGAAATTATATTGAATTACGTTAAATTTAGGATCACGACAGTTCCAAGAGAATCAAATATCACGATCGAAATATTGTGTGTAAAATCAAAATCAAATGATTGATGAACTTCCACTGAACTTGTTATGTTTAGAACATTGTTTTCACACGGTGACACTTCACTATATTTGTCAAGTACATCCACAATGTAGTCTGCTAGTTGGAAGAGTCATTGTCTCAATTGAAAGTAACGTACCCCCTTCTAAGGTAGTCGTTGGTCATTGGTCCCTAGGTACAACAGTGAATACAAATCACACGGATCTCTTATTACTGAGCTATACAGAGGGCTCAGACAATACCAACTGCAGCATGTGGTAGTTTTGGAACGCACGTTCATTTGAAACTAGGTCGCAGGTTTATTTAGATCCTGCTGGATCCGCACAGAGCGTCAGCTTTTGGTATCCTCGTGATAACATGAATTATTGTTGAATATTGTTCAGAGAAATAACTGCATGAATATTAATCAAAGAGAAATAGTTATTCTTTTCTTACAAATAAAACAATTATTTGCACTTTTATATTTTAAAAATCTTGTTCATATATTACAAGGTTATTATTTTGAATTCGGTACTGTTTAACTGAGTTACACTATGTGCCTCTACTAAATGTGTGTTGGTAATCAGATGTTAAGTGACGACCGCAGGTTGTGGGTTCGATCATGGGGTAAGTAACTGATTTGTGAAGAAAGGCAAACATGTTGGAAGTTCAAGGCTTTGTAGTTGGTGTGCTTAAGACCTATGGTGATGCACTCATTGATGACCGATAAAATTAATCACTCAACCTCCAGAGAAAGAGCATTATGATATCCATATATATGGATAGGCACACCAGGACTAGAAAAGGTCCAAAGGAAAGCAGCCCGATTTGTCCTCGGTAATTTCCAACAAAAGGGTAGTGTTACGTAATTTATGCAAATTTTGGGCGGGGAAGACTTGGCAGTAAGGAGACGAGATGCTCGACTATGTGGTATGTTTCGAGCTCTCAGAGGAGAGATGGCGCGGAATGACATTATTAGACGAATAAGCTTGGGCGGAGCTTTTAAAAGTAGCAAAGATCATAATTTGAGGAAAATTTTAGAAATTCAAGAGGACAAATAGGGGTACATATTAATTTGTAGGACGAAGAGTAAGGGATTGGAGTAATTTACCGTTCGAGAAATTTCGAGGGTTTTTGAAAACGTTTAAGGAAAAGCTAGGTAAACAACTGATAGGGAATTTGTCACCTGGGCGACATGCCTAAACGCGGATCATTGACTACTGATTGATTGATTGATTGAAATCGGCTAAATGGACTATTTCAGTGAACGTGTATTCTGGCAATTGAGGCCATACGACTATTGCAAAAATTACCGTATTATTATTATTATTATTATTATTATTATTATTTTAATTATGAACCTAACATTTGTAATTGTATAATGCTATACTATGGACTTATTTATCGCATGGCTTTTACTGCCGGGAGTGTCCGAAGACATGCTCGGCTCGCCTGGTGCAGGCTGACACCCATGGGTGACTGCGCGTCTGGATGTGGGATGATTATTATAATGAGGTGCGGAGACTCCTGTAGAATAGCACCAAGGGGTCTGCTCAAGGCTTAATGTCTCCATCCGACGGACGAATCAGCAACAATGTCATAAGTCATATGAACATTGCACAGATGTTTGGAATTGAATCCAGGCATTTGGAAGGCGATCTAGTGATTGTAAATTGTATACCACCACCTCTCCTACCGTAACGGCCAACATTCTGATGGTGAAAATGTTTTTCGACCAACCTGGCTCGAACGGACTAATCGCGGTGTCAGACCAAAGGGCAATATTTTCCAGACTTGACGCTTTCAAATGAGAGAGAAATCGTTATTACAAAATTAAGCTGCTTGCTTCTGTACACGTTGCCCAAAGACACAACACATCGAGTTATAATGAAGAATGACAATACTGTAAAACTAAAATATTTGATATAATTAAATTCATAATAAAGTAACAAGTATGTAACTCATTTGAATGAATGTGATGCTATAGAATGACAACACTGTCAATGACAATTCTTCCACTTCAGAGCACAGTTTTCTTTTATGTTTGCCTAATGACGTAAATATATCGGCCTCTCCCCCAGCTTCAAACAGGAGGCCATGGACAACGAAGTCTCGACCACCGAGGCGTGCGCGGTGCGATATTTCTCATATTGCGTCATAAATGTTCCTTTTCTTGTCGACATTTTCCGTTTGTTGGACAGCGTTTATTTCCTACTTGACTGTAGGATCTATCAAGGCTCTGTTGGAGTCTTCTTGAAGGCTAGAATGTTCACGAAGCTGTTACCTGCCGTGAAGCTCTTCAAAATAATCGTATACCTTCTGATGAACAGCTCAGGGAGCTTACTTTATGGTGCCAGTAGTTGATTACCAATGAATATTTAACACCTAATTTTACAATTTCGTACGATATGAAAAGGGAGAGCAGTAACGTGCTACCCTGGGGAACACCAAGGTCGCACCTGAAACTGGCTCTCCTTCCATCAAGTACCATTCAGCTATCCGACCTTCTTTGGTCAACTCTTGTTCTCTTCTGACCCCGGCAAGGCCTAGGGAGTCTTTATTTTTCACGCCCTTCGTGGCCCTTTACTTTCTTTCGCCGATATCCTTGAAGGGTCGGAAAGTCACATTTTTCCTTCTGCTAGGGATAACACTCCAATTCACAACTGAAATTTGTACTAACTAGGGTTAATAATTGTATGTACTAAAAATAGTTATACGTGTGCATACATGTTGGTTTTGTTTGGGCCATCAGTCTATAAAATGATCTGATGCAGCTCTCAATGCCGCCTTATCCTGCGCTAACCTCATTACTATGTAAATACTACATCCTACATCTACTCTAATCTGTTTGTCATATTCATGCCTTGGTTCTACCTCTACCGTTCTTATCACCAACACTTCCCTCATAAACTAGTGTAACTGAACAAGTCCTGGGTGTCTCAGCATGTGTCCTATAATTTGATATCATTTTCTGACCAAGTTGAACCACATCGTTCTCCTCTCCCCAGTGCGATTCAGTATCTCTTCATTCCCAATTCGATCTACCAATCTACCAATCTCATCTACAGCATTCTTCTGTAACACCACGTTTAAAAAGTTTCTATTATCCTTCTTCCTGAGTTAGGGACCGTCCATGTTTTACCGCCATACAGTGCCACGCTACAGGCTAAGCTCTTCAAAAACATCTTTCTAATTCCTATATCAATGTCCGAAGTGAGCACATTTATTTTCTGAACAAAGTCCTTCCTTGCTTGTGCTAGTCTGCATTTTATGTCTCCCTTACTTCTGCCATCGTAGTAATTCTACTGCCCAATTAACAATATTCCTCTACTTCCCTTAAGACTACATTTCCTAATCTAATATTTCATGCATCAATTCAGTTTGTTCCACTGCACTCCTTCTCCAGGACTGTGTCCATACCATTGAGCAATTTCTCCAGATCTTCTGAAGACTCAGATAAAATAACAATATCATCCACAAATCACAATGTTTTGATTCCTGTCCTTGGATTGCGATTCCCTTTGCAAATTCCTCTTTGATTTGCGTTATCGCCTGTTCTAATATAAATACTTATTACTCCTTTTTCATCACCCTCGATTATTATCACTGCAGAATGATTTTCCCCTCTATTGGCGTTAGGTACCAGAGCAAACAGCCGGCTACAAATAGATTGGAATACAAAATATACACAGTAAATATAAACTTAGAATGAATCTGCCGTAATATTGTAGTTAGATTTCGTAGATTTTAATAGTTCTGACTCCGTGCAGACAAAACCACACACACACACACACACACACACACACACACACACACACACACACACACACACAAAAGACAGAAAAAATACAGAAAATTGAACACTGTAACTGTAGTATGTTTAGTTATTTTTGCCGATGTTGTAGCACTGCAAACCTTATAATCTTAAACCGATGTCTTTCAAGAATATGGCGATTGCATTATACACCTTTGGTTGCTGGGATGATGAAATACACTGTATGTTGAGTGGCAGTTGGAAGTTGATTGAAAGTAAAATTGTTATTTTTACCCTCTGTACATTAACAAGATAACACGAGAAGAAGATGTGGGTGAGGTCAGCGATTGCTTGGCGGACACGGAACAGTAAGTCGAGGTTAGGACTCCTATCCGGTAGAGATAGTTTGCAAAACTACCGTGATTGAACCTCGTGCGAATAAGAGAAGTGACGTAACGGCGACAAGTATTCCGTTTGGAGAACCAAGATGGTTGAGAAGGGTATGGTTGTACTGCAGCGTATTGTTTTCCCAGTTACCTTTTTTGTAAAATTCCGTTCTTCTTCAATTTGCGTTCGAAGATAGATTTTTGTACAGATTGTAAGTTCTTCCTTCTCAATATCTGATCTCTATCACCCTCAGAATCTCGAATAGTTTGGTCGAATCAACATTACCGAATGCCTTTTCTAGATCTACGACTATGGGTTAAACATTTTCAACTGGGCGATTTGGCCGTGCATCTGGGGAATGGTGGGTTTGAGCCTCCTTGTAGGCAGCCCTGAAGATTGTTTACCGTGGTTTCCCATTTTCACACCAAGCAAATGCTGGGCTATACCTTAATTAAGGTCAGGGCCGCCTCTTTCCCACTCCTAGGCCCTTCCTATCTCATCGTCGCCATAAGACCTGTGTCTGTGCGATGTAAAGCACATTAAAAAAAGATTAAAAACATATAGTAAGATATAGACTTTCTGTTATCAAAATGGTGGAGAATAATGAAAAGAATATCTATAATGTATTAAATTTTCGTACTAATAAAAAGAGTACAGTTAAAAATTTATTGCTTAACACTGAACACCAACAAATAACAATTTAAACGTAAGACAAAGACTACAGTTCAGCATTTTTGATATGGGTCGCAGTGGGTTGAGTGACAAAGCCGGCGAAAAAGTAAATAATTGCATACCGCAGACCACCTCTACACTTTTCACAGAAACACCAGCATTGAGCTTGCAAATATCGATCCTCGTAAACATTTTTAAACATGATGTTCTGAAATTATAAAATACGGAACATATCGATATAGGCTAAATAAAATAATTTTTGCCAGTACAATTCAAATTTTTGTCTCATATTATCTCGATACAGGTCGATTGTTGTCTGCCCGTCTGTATGTTGTCTCAACATCACGGCAGAATTACTCTGTATTTACGTTCAAGGATATCCCGAGAGTGCCCTAGGCACAACACAGTGCCGTTCTCCGTTAATGCAACAGTAGTTACACTATGTAATAAAAGGTGTACAAAATATAACTTTTAATGCAAGAACGGAGTTAGTTGAGATAACTTCCAAACAACAGTTCTTAATCTACTTTTCAGTCCTTTTTTACTGAATCAGTGTTCATACTAATAATAATAATAATAATAATAATAATAATAATAATAATAATAATAATAATAATAATAATGAATTTTTGTTGAAGAAATGTGACAAATAAGTTATAAAAATTGCTCCAGAATTTCTAGTAACATAAATTTGTCGAATAAGGAAGTTAAGAAATTCAAATATTTGGGAGAAACAATTCAAGAAAATGGTTTAGAAAAACCGCTGTAGAGGAAAGGGTACACAAGTTGGACAGAGCATGCGGTATAACTAGGAATACCTAAAACAAGAAGTGTTAAACCTCAAAATACTACACAACAACACAGTAGTCAAACCGGAGTGCTTATACGCGAGTGAATTACAAGATGAATAAATTAGAAGTACTGGGAAGAAGAATTATGGGGAAAATACTCGGTCCGCTAAGAACTACAGAACTCTGGAAATCAAGAAGTAATGATGAAATATATAGGAACATAACAGATACAATGCGGAGTATGCGATTGATATTTTTAGGACATTTAAATACAGAATGGATGACAACAGGTTAACCAAGCATCTTCAAACAGAACAAGAAGTCAACAACAACCTGGATTTATGAAGTCAAAGATTTGGAAAGGAACAATATAGGGGTAGATGAAGCAAGAGATAGATAGAGAGAGATCTGTAGAAAGAAAGTGTTAAAAATAGAAGGATTCCTGCCGGACCGAGTGGCTCAGACAGTTGAGCATGTTCGATCCTTCCTGAGTCCGGTGGTATTTGAATGCGTCGGTAGATTTACTGACACGTAAAAAATCTCCTGCGGGACAACATTCTGACACGTTGGCGTTTCCGAAAACCATCAAAAATTGGTTAATGGGACGTGAGAACAATAACATGATTATTGGAAGGATTCCAAAGTCGGAAGGGAAAGAAATCAGACTAAAAATAGTCCAAGGAGAGGAAAGGGAGACAGCGAGAAGATGAAGGAGTATTGGAGGAAGAAAAAAGAACGGTATAGGATGAAGTATTGAAACTGGCACGTGGTCCCTAGAAGATCCTTAACAGACAAAGAAATAATAATAATAATAATAACAACAATAATAATAATTTTATTGATTTTACGTCCCAGTAACTACTTTTACGGCCTTCGGAGACGCCGACATCTTTTGCCAGTAAATCTACGGACACGAGGCTGATGTATCTGAGCACCTTTAACTCGGAAATATAGTTAAAAATTTCTGAGCTTACAAATAGAATGAGACTGCTACAAATTCATTTTAAGCCGTTTGGAAAAGAATGAATAACACCAGACTTGCTTATCGAATACACACATTTGTGCAAATCAAACTACGAGATCAAAATGGTATAAGCAAGTAGAGAAAGACCTCACCGAATTATCACCAAAATCTGCAGGATAGGAACATAATCAGAAAAATTGTTCACTCAGGGGCATTTGATGAAGATGAGAAGAAACTATGACGTACCTGATAGGAGGAACAGAAATTACAACAATCGTTGAAAATGAACTGCTTGGCGAGGAGGGAAGCTCAGCTAATGTTGAATTCGCGTGGTCCTAAGTAACCTACAAAATGTTCCCACTGCGAAATAACCTATGTATATTAATTTCTTTGTTTATCAGGTCACATGCTTGAATTTAAAACCGACAGTCGATACGACCAAGAAACCATCATAAACAATAGTATTCCTGACCAAGGGACTACTTCTAAAGCACAAACCTGAATCGAGAATGCTTGTCTAAAGGGGTCCAAAATCCAGGTCAACGGCCCCTCACAATGGTTCTTATCGTTACTAAAGTAGAACCATGGTATCTGTCATACTGCGGTACTAATCAAAAGTACCGTAGATTCACGGTGTTCCACAAATTATGGTAGGCCTACTAGTCACAAGTATTGTACATCGCACAGGTAACGCAGACCTATGGTGATTCTTACATAATGCTGCCACTCACAAGCAACGCAAACCCATGGTGTTCCTCACCTAGGTGTACTAATCACGGGCGCCGGTATTCCCGTGGTGTTCCTCATATAGTGGGTACTAATCACAACCAACGCAGACCCACGGTGTCGCTGATATAGTGATACTAATCATAGGCACCACCCAGACCCGTGGTGTTTCTCACAATGGTACTAATCACGGGTACTGAAAAACCAATACAGACTTCCCTTCTGTTGCTACTAATCACAAACCTATTGTGTACCTAACATACTGGAACTATTCGCAAGTAAAGGCGACCCATGGTTTTCCTCCCCTAATCACAAGTAGTTTCATGGTTCTAATACAAACATCCCTTGGTCACCCTTTTTAGTCGCCTCTTACGACAGGCAGGGGATACCGTGGGTGTTTTCTTCGTCTACGTCCCCCACCCACAGGGGGTGAAGGGAAAGATTAATCTGAGAGGACGATCGTGAAAGGAACGAAAATCAAAAGCTCATCAGGCCGAGCAAACAGGCAAATAAAAGATCTTTCCTACTTTCAAAAGCTCCGTTCATTCGTCCTCTAATGCCATCTCTTAATTGACAGTTCGGAGCATATCGCTTAGTCGAGCAGCTCGTCTTCTTAACCCTAAGTCATTACAGCACCAAGTTTGCAAGTTTCATAACAATACTCCTTTGTTGGAAATCATCCAGAACAAACCGTGCTGCTGTCTTCAGGCGCAAATATTGATCAATTATACCATAACATCACTGGTATTATTGGTATTAGAATTTTAACAGTAGTTAATGTAAAAACAAATAAATCCCAGCCTATTCTTCATCCCCCTGTGGGTGGGGGCCGTACAATAACAACCACCGTATCCCCTGCCTCTGGTAAGAGGCGAGTAAAAGGGCCTCACGGGTTCTTAACTTGGGAGCCCGGGTTGGCGACCACGGGTCCCTTGGCTAAGTTCTGGCATTGCTTCCACTTACTTGTGCCAGGCTCCTCACTTTCATCTATCCTATCCGAACTCTTGTTATTTACTGACCCCGACGGTTTTAGAGGATTCGAGGCCTAGGGAGTCTTTCATTTTCACGCCCTTCGTGGCCCTTGTCCTTCTTTGGCCGACCTCTTCATTTTTCGAAGAGTCAGATCCCTTCCATTCTTTTCCCTTTGATTAGTGTTAATAGAGGATACTTGTCCAGTTGTACTTTTTCTTAAAACAATCACCACCACCAGTTATTCAGCAAACAGTGTAAACTGTTCTTTCTCCAGATGTTATTCGAGACAATGTGTGTGGGGACGTCGCACAGCCACGAGTTCATATGGTGAAAAGTAACAAAATATTAAAAGCTCCATTCCTTGGCTGAATGGTGAACATACTGAGCTTCGGTTCAAAGGGCTCTGTGTTTGATTTCCTGCTGTGGTGAGTGTTATGAAGACTCCGTGTTAGTGCCATAGAAATATAGAATAGTGTATACATCGGATCCCTTCCTTTTTACCTCTGATTAGTGTTAATAGACGAAGGTTGCCTAGTTGTACTTCCTCTTAAAACAACAATCACCACCCCCACTGCCCCGCATAGGGTTGACGTCAAGAAGGGCATCAAGCCGTAAATCTGGGCCTAATCCACATAACTGGGGAAAGAAGGCCAGGGAGAAGATAGATGTTCCTTTCAGGCATCGACCCCATTGTGCATTAAAGTGTTAACAGAGAAGGGCAACCAGTTGTACTTCTCGCACACTTTTTTGATACATGGACACTCTAGTGCTGAATCGCTTGACCTCGGCAATCTTCGAGATTCGTACAGGCAACCTATGGGACACAAACTATGAATCGCTTATGCATCGCTGTGCGACATCTGGCGTATACTTTACGTACTAGTACTGCTGTTGTTTACATAGCAAAGCCAAACTATAGAATTCATGCTAGGAACAAGATTCGCATCGAGAAATGTTATATAATGTTATAAAATGTTATAAAATGTGTGTGTGTGTGTGTGTGAGACACAGTTGTTAGGTTTAGATCATTCATATCGATCGATCATATTATCGATTCAATTCAGATTTTATTTCCATTCAGTTGGCGGTATTACCGGAACCGAGAGAGATCCCTCCTTACTGCTCAACCCAGTACACAAATCTATCACTAAAAAGTGTGCCAGTAATACCTTCCCTTAACTACCATCCTCCGTTTCTCACCCCGCGTGGTCTCACAATTCTGTCAGTATCAGAGAACGCGCTTCAAATGGTAGGTCATGTCTCTGTGGTTGTAAATCCACGTAAAAGTACAAACCTGCTATGCTTTCTTTCTTTTTATGTTCTGGTATTATTTGTTTGTTTTGTGAGACCTGAGGAGTTTTCAATTTTCCTACCTTTCACGATCGCCTTCTTAATTTAAACTTTCCCTTCTCATATTTACTAAAGCTGGTTAAAGATAAATTGATGTTTTAATTTTAATGTGAGTGGAAATAATTGAGGAGATTTCTTGCAAATATGACTTTTATTTCTTTTACACATGTTTGCTTTTGTGTTAAAAATTCTTGTTAGAATGACGTGTTCGTGCTCCAGTATAAAATAGTGAAAGAATACCTAAAATTACGCCCGATTTACATTTGAAAACGAGCGAGCATGTCATTCTAATAAGAATTTTGAACACAAAAAGAAGAAATTGTTAATAATTATTTACGTTGTGTTTGCAAGAAATCTCCTCAATTAATTTAGTTTCATGTTTAAACTTTTGTTCAGGCCAACACTTATGATTTGAAGCAGCAGCTTTACCACTTTGTTCGCATGTGATTATTTTTAATACTTCTATTTACGTTCTTGTTTCAGGCACATATCTTAGTGTTTGTTAAAATGAGTTACTGTGGAATTGTAAAGTTTGAAATCATCTCATTTACCGTATACAATATTATTTTCAAATCTAAGTACTTCTCAGAAATACACATTTATAATAATGGCGCTAGGGGAGTATGATATTTGCAGAGCTTACAATGTGTGGGTGGGGGTGTGGGTGGCAGCAAGAAATATCTGGGAACCACCGGGCTAGACAGACGTGGGATTATTTCTGCCAAATCAGACGCGGCTAGCCTACGAACGTAATACAAATGCCGCAGAGTTCCACATGGACATACCACACTGTTTGTTAGACATGGACATTCACAAAACACTAGGAAGTGATGTATAATATCTGAGAGTGTTACCTTGGCACAGCGAATGATCAAATGCGTGCAGAGGAAGGAGACGACCTTCGACTTGGCACGTGAAATACTTCCGAGATTCGCAGAAGGCTCCAGTACCCACTGTACTGAGGGTCACAGACAACACACAGAGACACAGAACACTTCAAAACACTCACACTTCATAACACCACTACTTGACGAGAAATAATACCACGAGCTCGCACATTCTTATTTGTTTAATCTGAGAAAATTCTAGCGCATTTCTAAACTAACGATTCACACGAGCACGACACACGACACATCCTATCCCCACGCCGATCTCATCGCCACTGAGCAGTGCGCGCTGGCACTTGTTTTATTCAAGGCCCCGCGAGGTGGACCTACCTTTAGCTACTACCCGTCTCAAGAACATCACTCAGACAGGAAGTGAAGTGACCAATCCTGGAGATCTCACCGCGTAGTAAACAGCGACGAACGAGGCGGACGCCGAGTAGCGGCCCAATGAGATATTGACCTCATAGACGCTTAACGATTTTTCACGCGGTTTTTTGGTTAGCTTCGATTTTTGCGTTTTTAAAATTTTTAGCATCTTCTTTTTGGCTGACAGGTGGGTCATTCTAGAATTCATATACATAATTTTAGTCAGTCTGGGTACTATGTATATTACTTTGCAATCGGGAGAAGTCCTGGTGGCAATGCTTACAGTAGTATAACAAAAAAATTAAAAAACAAAAAACATGGTGCAACAGCCTCGAAGGGTCTTGGCCTATCAAGCAGCCGCTGCTCATCCCGAAGGCCTGCAGATTACGAGTTGTCGCGTGGTCAGCACGACGAATCCACACGGCCGTTATTCTTGACTCTCTAGACCGGGGCCGCTATCTCACCGTCAGATAGCTCTCAACTGTAATCACGTAGGCTGAATGGACCTTGAACCAGTCATCTGATCCAGGTAAAATCCCTGCCCTGGCCGGGAATCGAACCCGGAACCTCGGAGCAAGAGGGAGGCATGCTACGCCTACAGTAGTATAACGACAAATTAAAATCAAATCTTAAGGCGTATTACAAAGAACAAAAATACAACAAACAGTTCCATGAAAAACAAATGAAAATGAAATCCGCAGCTTGTTTCCAGTCATTCGATTGGGTCAAGAATGAAATGAACGAATGAGGACCCCACCTAGTGGCGAGGATAGGAATTGTGCCGACAATAATTAATGAAATGATATTGGAGAGTGTTACTGGAATGGAAGATGGCAGGGAAAACGGGAGTACCTGGAGGAAACCCTGTCCGACCTCTGCTTTGTCGAGCACAAATTTCACATGGAGTGACCGGAATTTGAACCACGGAGAGAGGCTTCATGAAAACCAAATACAGTACTGGAACAAATTATACCGAAAAAATAAAATTTCACGATGACAAAAGAGGAAACAAAAAGAAGTAGATTAAAGAAATGATCAGAAAATACCTGACAATTAAAACTGACATGCGAATAGTGTGACGTAATAATTAAAAGCGATCGCAAGGGAATTAACACGAAATTTTCGGAAAATAACTTGAAATATTCCCTTATATTCATTCTGACATCATCTGCTTACTAAAGTACTCAGAACAACTCACAAGTTGTTTTAAAGTAATTGAATGGTAGGTTTCGTAAAAACAATCAATGAATCAAGGTTCAATCCCCGATCGATCCCGGGTAGTAATTTTCACCTGAAAATCACGTGACGTCAGGAAGAGCATCTGGCTACAAACCTCCAGCTATAATAATAAATGCGGGTGGCTTCAGTGAGCCCAGAAATAGCTGGCATAAACTGAATAATTTTTACTTTAGCCCAGCTCCTCATCTGAATGGTCAGAGATGAGGCCAAAGGTTCAGACGTTCCTGGGTTCGATTCCTGGCCAGATCGGTTTGGTTATTTCCTCTGCATCGGGGACTGCGTATTTGTGTTTGTTTCCCTGCGACTAACCCTCCAAGTAGTGTTGGCGTCAAGAAGGACGCCCAGCCGTAAAACTAGGTTTAATCCACATGCAGACTAAAACGTCCGAAAGGTCGCAATGGGTGAAACGTGAAAGGCATCTGTGTTCTTTCTTACCCTCTTTTTGTAGTGAACCATAGCTTAGACTGTACTGCTGACATAGGCCCTGAGATGAGTCTGACTGCTTGTGTTAGGTTACGCCTCCCTTAATTGAACTACGGGAAGTAATTTTAAGGATGGCTGACTGTTGTCTGTGTAGCGGATCCCTGGATAGTGACAACCACTCAGCGGTCCTGGCTGGTACTTCAAAATTAATTTAAGTGAAAAAGTTAAAATACCGTAATACAAGAGTCCTGGTCGGATAATTACGTCACTAGAGGCTGATACCAGCCAATAGCCGTACAGAAAGCGCTCGCCACTGACCACAGGATCAGGAGATGCTGCCTTGTACTCTCTTTGCAACAAACTGTGGAGAGCAACTAAAGGGAAGAAAGTGTATTTCCGATTGTAGCTCATGAGCCGGCGCCACGGTGCCTGCATCTTACTTGAAGGCTCCCCCGATCGATTCCCGGACAGGCCACGGATTTTTACCTGGTTCCAGGTCCACTCGGCCTACGTGATGACAATTGAGGGAATGGCTGAAAGTGATATAGTGGTCCTGCTCTAGAAACGGCCGAGAGGATTCGTCGTGATGACCACGCGTCATCTCGTAACCTGCAGGCCTCCGGGACGAGCAGCGGTCGCTTGGTAGGCCAAGGCCTGTCAGGGCTGTAGTTCATCCTTCCATTCGGATTTTTTAAATTAACTTATTAAAATTTGTTAGTTATTTATACAGTTGGTTATCAATAGTAGCGTGTGGCTTATTTTAATATTTACAGTTTGCTTTACGTCGCACCGACACAGATAGGTCTTATGGCGACGATAGGATAGGAAAGCTGGAAGCAACCATGGCGATAATTAAGGTACACTTCTGCATTTGCCTCCTGTGAAAATTGTAAACCATGGAAAACCATCTTCAGGGCTATCGACAGTGGAGTTTGAACCCACTGTCTCCCGAATGCAAGCTGACAACTGCGTGACCGAAACCGCGTACACACTCACTCCGTAGGTTGCTTACTGTCCGTAAGATATGTTGTGGGTATAATTTTCTGTATTTAAAGGATTATGGAATATCAGTAAAATGTTGTGACTTGCCATAGCTGCGACCAGTATACCGGATGATTCAACAGCCCCTTAGTTTTTCGGAGATGGGCAATCCAAATAACGCGTGTAACCTAAAGATCATTATAATTTAGTTTTATGGACACTAAATAACTTGAAATTTCTCCTAATGGTCGACAAGGCTCTCCGCTACCTGTGTGCCATCACTGTAAATTGATCCATGGACCTAGCAAAGGAAAAAGTACTATACACAACTCCGCGTCAGATACTAAGGACCATTATGCAAACATGTGATTTATTGCGCCTTGAAATAAAACAGCGATGTGGAATGACTATGCTTAAATACTAAACCTTTAGCAGGTATCATGTATGTGGACTTCGTGGCCCGAATCGGTTAGAATGTGTGTGAGAATCGGAAGCGAAGTGGTTGGAATCCAGCGTAACGCACTTATTTTGAACGACAGAGTTGCTCCGGTTTAACGGGGATACAATAATAACCAATATTTTTCCTATTGGTCTTACGGGATGTGCTCTGATTTGGCGTATTTCCCTTAAGGATACTGTAGGTGGGGGAAGGATTGGGAAGGAAATCGGCTTTGGTCTTTTACCAAGCTACTGTACCGGCATTTTTCTGGTGGTGAAAATGGGAAACCGAGGAAAACAATTTTCAGGACGGCCAGCATGGGATTCACATCCACAACCTCCCGAGTCCAACGCACACAAATAATAATCCACACCTACGAGGTCACATCACAGCACTTATTCATTTCCTCGCGTTGTATTCCTATGAAGAGTACGTTGAGTTATTGCTAATTTAAGGAGAAAGTACGGTCGAATTAAAATGTATGCCACGTGCTCCGTAGTGGTAAAAACTTACTATAAAGCATTATTGAAGAATTTGACACGGATATTAACTTTCGATTTCGAACGGCCATACTTAAATAATAGTCTGTTAGCGCGGAGAATCCCCATTGGGTAAGACAGGGCCCATTTCAAGTGCAGTGGGAAGTAAATATCTGGCGAGGGATCTTGGGTGACTATCTCATCGGACCATATGTCTTCGAGGGGTATCTAACGGGAGCACGCTACCTTCATTTCTTCAGAATGAATTCCCACAGTTGCTGGAGAACGTGCAACTGCGCGAGCGATTACGGATATGGTTTCAACAGGATGGGGTTCTATCTCACGGATTATTAGTCGTCCAGAACATTCTTTATGCTTCATATTCAAATAATTGGATAGGGAGGGCCGGATCCGTTCATTGGCCCGCCAGATCACTTGACTTCTTCCTGTAGGGTCACTTAAAACAGGTAGAGTATGCACAACATCCTAGTCACCTTCGGCGACTGATCACCGAGGCATGTTACAATGTGAGAGAACGTCTTTAAAACGTCGTCTTGAAATCTGCATGAAGCAAGGTGGTCAACATTTCGAACACTTGTTACACTGAATATGCAGGCTACCCTTACAGACCATCATGTCGTAGCCCAACGTGGCTACGTAACATCGGATAAAAACCGGTCCTTTTTAGGACCAAATGAAAACTCACTCTTTAGAACAGAATGACATGGCCTTATTCCAGTCGCTGTAAACGGCGTTGATCGAAAAAAAGAAAGAAAAAAGAAGGTGCACCAGCTTGTGAATCGAACCTACTACCAGACAGCTTGACTGATACTGTAAAAATGATGCGTGATTTAGCCACCTTAGCTATCGCGAACCATAGTGCATAGCTAATACGTTGCAGTCCTATCCAAACGTAAGATTGTGTTATTCGCCGCTGTGATCGTTTTACACATTCATTACAGTTTAAATCATGGAAATAACACTGCCGCTAATGATTTCTACCATATTAGCGAGCATTATATAAACGGTATAGTTGTACTAAGGCTAGAAAGAACAGGTAGGCCTACTAATGATTTTCGGATGACTATGATATACGTGTTAGTAGGGTCACCTACCTCCGAAAATAATGTAAGGGGCTAGTGAACCACCCCGTATAACTCCTCAGTTTAATTCGTTTTTCGTAACTTTGATAATGGTAGATACGAATTTCGACTTGATATTTAACATAAGAAAACACCTCTATAACTAACTTAATATTTAAAAGTATTTTATTGCGAGAGGCTTCCGGCGGTACTTACACTCGTGCGTAAAATAAACTCTGTCGGAGAAAACTTGGGCTCCGCTGTGTATCCGAAGACCTATCTAAGTTGCTGAAACGTTAACATCCCGCCCTTCTTCTTGTTATGTATCCACACTATTATCGCTGTACACTTCCGTGGTGTAGTGGTTACTGTGAATAGCTATCACCCCGGAAGTCGGCCTGGGTTCGATTCCCCGCTCTGACACGAAATTTGAAAAATGGTACGAGGACTGGAACGGGGTCCACTCAGCCTCGGAAGGTCAAATGAGTAGAGGGCGTTCGATTCCCACCTCATCCATCCTTCAAGTGATTTTCAGTGGTTTCCCACTTTTCCTCTGGAAGAATGTAGGGATTGTCCCTAACTTAAGGCCACGGTCGCTTCCTTTCCTACCCCTTTCAATCTACCCATACCCCAACAAGGCCCTTGCTTAACATATCAGGTGAGGCCGCCTGGGCGAGGTACTTGTCCTCCACCATAGTTGAATTCTGTATTGAACATCTCACGCTATAGGACGCTGCCCTTGAGTCAGTAGAGGTGGGATCCCTCGCTGAGTCCGAGGGAAAAATAAACCCTGGAGGATAAACGGATTAAATAAATAAATAAATAAAATAAATAATCGCTGCAACAGGTTTCTAAGTATCGTCAGGTATCAGGTGCTCAAATCGCGCTTAGAGGTATGGCTTTGTAAGGAAACATATTTAAGATGGTAAAATTTAAGAATGTTGGAGATTCATTGTGCACCAGTAGCTTCTTCGCGGCTGTGTTTAAAAGTTGGATACGTGTTCGGATATCATTTCATATCTAAGACGTCTGGAGTAATAATTCCAAGGTGGTTTGAACGTGCCTAACTAGGAGCATCAGAATATCTATCATGCAAATCATAATGTTTTCGTTTCTTGTTATGTTTCGCAAAATTTAAATAATTGAAGCTTTTTCACCGTTTCATTGGTTTTCAGGCCGCAGACCACCATGTAAATCACACCATTAGTTAGAACTACGAAACGCCGGCCTCAGTGAATCAGACGGGTGATTCAAATTGCATGGTGGTCTCAAGAGCTTGGTAGTCATGTCAACCTCATTAGGGGAATCCAACACTGCTGTCTCGGTTAAAGATAAAGTTAAAGGCACGTACAGTAGGTATTGCAGACAATGGACTCGCAAATCTCTCTCTGTTTCTTTCTTTCTTTCTTTCTTTCTTTCTTTTTTAACCTGTTAACCCTCCAGGGTTGGTTTTTACCTCGGACTCAACGAGGGATCCCACCTCTACCGACTCATGGGCAGTGTCCTGGAGCGTGAGACTTTGAGTCGGGGGATAAGACTGGGAAGGAGGACCAGTACATCGCCCAGGCAGCCTCATCTGCTATGCTGAACAGGAGTGTTTTGAGGGGATGGGAAGATAAGAAGGGATAGATAAGGAAGAGGGAAGGAAGCGGTTGTGGCCTTAAGTTAGGTACCTTCATGGCATTCGCTTGGAGGAGAAGTGGGAAACCACAGAAAACCACTTCGAGGATGGCTGAGGAGGTCTGAGGCTGAGATGACCCCATTCCAGCGCTCGTACCACGTTTCAAACTTCGTGGCACAGCCGAGAATCGAACCCGGGCCTCCGGGGGTGGCAGCTAATCAGACTAACTACTACACCACAGTGGTTTCAGTGCTATGGACATATTACGTTCCCACTAACTTCTGTTTGACGGTTTTCGAAGAAAGCCAAAGTGCCAAAATTTTGTCCCGCAGGAGTTATTTTACGTACTAGTAAATCTACCGACATGAGGCTGACGTATCTGAGCACCTTCAAATACTACCGGACTGAGCCAGGATTGAACCTGCCAAGTTGGGGTCAGAAGGCCAGCGCCTCAACCTTCTGAGCCACTCAGCCGGACTAGGTATATTTATTCTGAGGTGCGGAGAATCAGTTTGGCGTCGTTAGAATCAGAGATAGCTATCCTTACTCCCAACAAGCCGATCATTCTGGGCTAAAACAGACATGAAGACAGAACCTCGACCTGCAGGAAACATTCAAACTCAGAGACTACTAGCAGATGACGTGGCTACTGCTGATCTCCACATCCACTTTATGTGTGAGAGTGGATTAATCAAGGATGTGTAAATTGCAATTGTTCTGTTACTCCTGTTGATTCGTTAGTGACTTCTATGGCTCAATGAAATAATGATTGTTTTATTTTTAATTCATTTCAAAAATGTCTTCGTTGAATAAATAATTTTGTTTTATTTTCAATTTCTTTTTCACTTAATTTGTTCAGAGAGGATGATTACCTACTTTTACTTACGCTTAAACCAAAAATCACCACCACCACCACTGGTCATTCGCTTTATGTGTGCGACGTGCACACATTAGACGTGTTCTGTTCCTCATGGACCTGACGTAGCCTCTCGATGAGTTTGTGTGCATTTTAGCTTAATGACATATTTATTATATTTTCACTTCATTTTCAAATTCGTTCGTTGAATAAATAATTTCAGTCTTGTATTTGTTTCCGGTTTGTTCGTTAGTAAAGGATGTTTGCCAATTTGCAGTTCCTATTCAAACAAATATCACCGCCACTTCTTCATTTCGGTGGGAAATTGAGAGAGTTGGTGATATGCGAAAATGGTGGAGTGGGGAATTTCTAACACGGGTAACAATTACAAGATTACTGCCAAGTTTGAAGCTGTATAGAGATGAACTCGGTGACAAGATCAACGTACAGAGTTCCTCGACGTAGAGTTTTGTAAGAGGAGACCTGTGATTTTATCTGCAGCATTCACCGCCGTTTGTGGCGAGTGAATTAGTATAATATAATTTTGTGTGGCTATTTCTAGCCGAATGCAGCCCTTGTAAGGCAGACCCTCCGATGAGGGTGGGCGGCATCTGCCGTGTGTAGGTAACTGCATGTTATTGTGGTGGAGGATAGTGTTATGTGTGGAGTTGCAGGGATGTTGGGGCAAGGCCAACTAGATAGACAGGCCATAAGGCTCCCCCTCCACTTCGGGCGCTACGTCACACAAGTCGCCAGCCGCTTCACTTCTCGCCAGTGACTTGTAGGCCTAGGCTGATCTGAACCTCGCAGCAGTGAAGCTATCGATGGTGTTGAATGATTTAAACGTGTGTGAACATTGTGAATTTTGGCCACATCGTGTTGTATACCTGGTTGTAGAATCAACTACAGTTCAAAACAGGCTAATATTTCAGTGTTTAAATTTCCTACTGACTTGTTTCAGAAACAAAAGTGGATCATAGCCATCCATCGAACCGAATTCGTCCCTTCAGCAAGCTCAGTTGTGTGCATAAAACACTTCGACGTTCGTAATTAGGGACGATTCTGTTAAAAGACCTGATGAGTCTATTTTAACTGTAAAACCTAACCATTTAAAACTCTCAAACGACGCTATTCCTAAGTTTGAAAATGTGCCTGCTTATCTGTCTAAACATCTTCCAACACCGAAAAAAAATCCTATTCAAAGACGAGAAGAAATTTGAAAACGGGAATAGGAAGGAAGGAAAGAAAGAAAGCCGAGGAAGAATATGACAGGATCAAGGACTTCGATGACGTTCAGGGTAATTTCAGTATTAAACGCAAATTAGATTTGGACAAAGTTTTCGTCAATTTAAACAGCCAAAGTCTCTGTATTTTCAAAATGTATATGACTGAGGAAAATATTCCGAAAATTGGTACTTCCTTAACATTAAGCGAGGCTCTTGATTTTAAAGCCATTAAACATGATATTTTCATGAGTGATAACCCTGATATACGTGCATTAGGTGACGGGGGCAAAATATTAAAATGGTCAAATTAGAAAAGTATTTGTAACTTCCAGTTTAGACCTGCTCGTAACTCAAAAGTGACTGTCCACGACCAAATAGAATCTGTGCACAAAATAATCGATGAAATTGAAAGTGAAGTTGATGAGTGTATCATTACTGATAAATTATAATTTTGTAAGGAACAGTTAAATATAGCCTTTGCAAAGAAAGTATCTTACTCCTATATACTAATAAAATGGTTCACTTCAATATTTTTTGCATTTCCTGGGGCGTAACAGAAGATAAGACAGACAACGTTTCTTACAATGCCTCACCCGGTTATTCACAGTCTTTTACTGCAAAACTAGGCACGGGAAATTCGGGTATTGATGATTCACATTGGAATTACTTGAAAAAGAAACTCAAATTGTTGAAGAAGCATGAAAGATTTTGTAACTTGTTGGATGAAGTCTACGTAAAACGTGAGCTGAACTAAAAAGGACGAAAGGTTTTATTTTTTGTTATTGTTTTTACTAGTGGCTTTACGTCGCACCGACACAGATAGGTCTTATGGCGACGATGTGCTAGGAAAGGCCTAACAGCTGGAAGGAAGCGGCCGTGGCCCTAATTAAGGTACAGCCCCAGCATTTGCCTGGTGTGAAAATGGGAAACTACGGGAAACCATCTTCAGGGCTGCCGACAGTGGGATTCGAACCCACTATCTCCCGATGCAAGTTCACAGCCGCAGGGCCAAATCGCCCGGTAGGAGGAAAGGTAGAGGAAGTTGCTTTTAGTAGTAAAAGCGGAGAAAATAACACTACATTAGCTACAACTGCACAAACTTTTATGTTGTCATCCAGTTAAAAAAAATAAAGACGTTGATTTGTTTCCATGTAAGAACCTAACGTGACATTTCTTAGAAGAACTAACTTTGCAAGTCATTAAAGTATTAACAGATAGGCCTATAGCGTATAAGGTAGCATGCATAATTTCTAATAGTAACAGTGTTAGTAGGAAAATGATTGAAAAGCTGTGCAAAAGCAATTTAAAAAACACTTTTCAAAACCCATTTGACGAAACACACAAAAAAAAAATAATAGTTTGATACTGGTCATTTATTTAAAAACTTAATGACTGGCTTAATCAAGCTGACAACTTATCCTGACTTTGACAACCCTGAGTCAGACAAAAAAATGTCTATCTGAGTCTATCTAGTGCGGCCTTGGCTTGCTCCTGCCCTGGACCAAAAGGTGTTGTACCAGACTCTTTTAGAGCTACAAAACGTAAACCTGTATACTGTACTAATGTTTTTACATAAGGATTCTAGGAGAAAAATTCTGATTTCGCTTCTCAATAATGTTCTGGAAAACGAAAACGTCATATTTAAAACATGCAGAGATTAAAGTTTTAAACATTTCCTTGACAAATGCATATACATCTTTTGTAATATATTATTGAATAACAATAGAAAAGTTACCGTAGACAAACTCATGGCTAAGAAGAAGAAATACTCAGGAAAATAAAAAATGTATAAACTGAAACCTTAGGAATTGTTAGGTAAGTTTTAAGTTGCAGCTTCATTTCTAAGAAAGGTTACTGACTATTGTTGTGAATTGCCATCATGTATTTTCCTAGTAACATTACAACTATTGTAACCGTCCAGGCTTCTCCAGCCCTACTAATTTAACATAATATCATTTTACGCGATATCATTTGATATCAAGTTTATTTTCAGTAAATATTCTGGACGAAGAACTATGTTTAGTTCTCAAGTCCATGGAATTTGGTACAAGTCTGTACCGTATAAATAGTATTTCTACTAATATGGAAAAATTCATATCTCTGAATTTTCTCCTCATACGATCAACGCTGATCAGTTATTACAAGTATAGGGCCAATGTCTAATTTAAAGACTAGGCAAGTAGGGAGTGCTAGTCCAGATAGCCCGTACCACATCAGAGAAGGAAGGAAGGATGCCCATGGAGCAAATTCTACATCGAGAAGAAGAGAACGAGTAACCACGGAAACCAGATGACTTCAACGGAAGCTGCAATTGGTGAGCTTCAATTAGATGAAGCAAGCAATAGTAAATTCAGTAAAGTAAATTATAAATTCCTCCACGCTTTAGGGAAACTTTTCCGATTCATCTCATTTTTTATAATAAATTCATTTGTATTTTATATTGCGTTAATTTTCTTTCTTA
Organism: Anabrus simplex; assembly: GCF_040414725.1. Lineage (NCBI taxonomy): Eukaryota > Metazoa > Arthropoda > Insecta > Orthoptera > Tettigoniidae > Anabrus > Anabrus simplex. Next base: position 771,077,397 of record NC_090265.1, read on the forward strand.
AGCGATACTTAATGGTTAATTATTTAAAATCCTACCCCTGTGATTTAAGTATAAGTCTCTATGCTAGTAAATATACATTTTGGTTTACAGTTTTGTTTAAAACTGTAATCCTGGCGCCCAAACATCACAAATAGTTTATTTGATATTCATGTGTCCCAAGATAATAACTTTCATCTCCCCAAGTGTTTTGATGAGGGTTCGAACAGTTACATTATTTGTATACGTATTGTGAGTTCTAATATTTTACATGATACCGTGTTCAGTTACAAGAGACATATGTCAGCACAATTTTACGTAAAGAAATGTACATATACTGCCCAGCCAGTTTTCTCCCCGCATAAAACTCGTGTAGTATATAAGCCTAAGTAAAGCCACAATTGAAGGAGTGTTCAATTATATCGTTAAGGTTGAATAAATTAACAATATCGTGGTGAAAGTGAGAGCGGGCCCTACATTACCACGCTGAACGCCAGCCACTCTCGTGACGTCACGGTCCGAGCCTTGTGGCCTGTCTATCTAGTGCGGCCTTGGTTGGGGACAGCACAAACACCCAGCCCCCGGGCCATTGGAATTAACCAATGAAGGTTAAAGTCCCCGACCCGGCCGGGAATCGAACCCGGGACCCTCTGATCCGAAGGCCAGTACGCTGACCATTCAGCCAACGAGTCGGACAATTAGAAGTTTTACATCCGATGATCTGGGAGGATTCAGACAGAGGAGTTCAGAAAGTCAAAAAAGAAAGGAAGACTGTTTACATACATACATACATACATACATACATATTCATTATAGACTGTTATGCCTTTCAGCGTTAAGTCTGCAAGAGTCTGTCAATTTACTAAACTCTGCCAAAATCCTTTATTTGTAAGTAGTTGTGTGGTTTCGTTTATTCCTATAACTCTTATCTTTAAATCGTTAGAAACTGAGTCTAACAACCCCCTGTTGGTTGGGGCGGTATAATAACACCCACGGTATCCCCTACCTGTCGTTAGAGGCGACTAAAAGGACCCCAAGGGCTCTCAACATGGGAGCGTAGGTTGGTGATCACGGGGACCTTATCTGAGTCCTAGCATTGCTTCCACTTACTTGTGCCAGGCTCCTCACTTTGATCTATTCTATCCGACCTCCCTTGGTCAACGCTTGTTCTTTTCCGACCCCGACGGTATTAGAACATTCAAGGCCTAGGGAGTCTTTCATTTCCACACCCTTAATTGCCCTTATCTTTCTTTGTCCTCCGATACCTTCATTTTTCGAAGTGTCGGATCTTGGTCTCCCCCTACTACTCTTACACTCCATGACCGAGTCCATTATTCTCCTAGGTAACTTATCCCCCTCCATTCGCCTCACATGACTCCACCGCCGAAGTGGGTTAATGCGTACGGCTTCATCATTCGAGTTCATTCCTAACTTAGCCTTTATATCCTCATTCCGAGTACTCTTCTGCCACTGTTCCCACGTGCTTGTAACGCCGATCATACTTTCATGTCTCTTACTTCTAACTTATGAATAAGATATCCACCTAGCTTTCATTCCCTAAAGTAAAGTTGGTCTGAAAACAGATCTATGGAAAGTTTCGTCTGTGTGCTGACTTCCTTCTTACAGAATACTGTTGACTGCAACTGTGAGTTCACTGCATTAGCTTTCCTACACCTTGATTCAGTCCCCTGCCGTGTTAACGAAACCTCATATTCTTACGTCACTACCTAAATTAAATCAGTATACTGGTGTTAATTGGACTCGGGCTAGCAACACAGCGATTGCTTTACAAGAGAGCAAACTTTAAGGTACCATGTTGTTAAGACGTACTTGTGCCCGCTGGAAAATTGGAACCAGCTCTTTAACAGCGGACGAACTGTATCATGTATCCTCAGCTATTTCCGGCGGTGTAAAACCATTTGTAGACTAGTATTACCTCGAAAAACCTCAAGAGAGAGGGAACGGGTTGAGAGAATCCTTATCAAAAGGTTGTGTGGAGTACGCCCTAATTAACAGTCCTCCTACTGCATGGACGTTGGAAAACCCTGACAGGCTGCTGATAATTTTACAGTGGTCGCAAATGGGACACGAACTGGTCTTTCTTCACATTCTTGTTTACCACTGTAATGGGAGTGATCGCAAATGGGACAATTTTTGCTGTGATCGCAAATAGAACACAACCTTTCCGGCTGGAATTCCTTTGAGGAATCGCAGGCCTATATAGGGCTCGCTTGTTCGAAGGTTGAGAAGTCAGACACTGAGACCTGAAATCTATCTCCTGTTATAAATTACTCAAATAGCGAACATATTTGTTACCGTGTTTTGGTGGTAGTTATGCATGAAAGAAGGTGCTGGGTGGTGAATAGGTCTCAAGCTACTAAAGTGAAATTAATTTTAAAATTTAACAAGGTTATATTTTCTTTTCAAAATTAGGTAACAACAAATAGAACAGGAACTTAGTAGCCGAAACACGATTGAAAAATACATTTACATAGGTACCCCATTTGGGGCTTCAAAAGTCAGAAACATAATTCTTGAGCAAAGAGCCCAACCTTACAATGAACACCATACAACAAAGGGGCCGAAAACCCCCAAACATGCCAGAAACATTTGCTTCCAATTACACCTAAAAGCCTCCTTGAGGCAGAGACACAATTTTCAATAAAGGGCAACTTCCCCTTAAAATACAAGCCTATCATAGGCCACTCCGAACTCCACCTTTAAGCTGTCCTCAAAGGCCATATACACAGGGGTAAAATACCCAACCTACTGAGGTCTGTTAAATGACAAGAAAGTTAATACATGACCTCTAAAATACAATTTGAGAGGAGGCGAATTTGCACTCCTAATACACTTTGCTTAAGACCTACTTGGCACTAGGCCATTAATACAAGGGCTAATCCCATACTACAGAGGTGACTTAATAACAATTTATATTACATTACGGAAGAATTGGTTGAGAAAAATAAGTTCACCTCAAGACGATGTGAGTGGGAGCTCGAGAGGGTTAAGCACTCTCTATCCCGATATGTCGTTTGAAAGATAGAATAGATACCAGTAGTTTTTACATTTTAAAGGAAAGTTACATGGTGGAAGGCCTAGAACCCGCCCCGAGAGTTAAACTGCTGATCTAGCAACGAAAGAAGTTATTAATTGGCCATTACCTTGTGTTGAACGGCTGGAGAAGAAAGAGGCGCTTCCCGCCCCCTGCTGTGTACCTTACGCACTGAAAGATGGAACAGAAGTGGCCCGGAGACCCGAAAATCAGCAGTTTATATCCTCTCGCGTAAGGTTCTAGGCGTTAGGGGAAAGAAAACACCCTCCCACAAACTCTTTATTGGGTAGGACCCCGCAACAGATTCAAGTTGGGGGAAGATACACCAGATTGGTCAGAAATTAATAGAAGAAATTCGGGATTGGATACATTCATAACAAGGGGAAGAAAGGGGTAAATATTGCCAACTTAAACAATGACAGAAAGAAATTTAACAAAGAACAATCTCTTGAAATTAAATTTTCTCCAAAAAAATAGTTCTTTGACTCCGCACTAGGTTGCACTATTGTAGATCTTCAGTAGTGTCCTCTAGAAGAGAAAGTTCACACTTCTTACTTCAAGCGAAACAAAAACACATCAAAAGTGACACAGTTCTAAAACTCCAAAATTTACAGGTAGTGACATCTTCTGAGAAGGTAGAAAATTAATACCGTCAATAAAGTTCAGACTTCCTCCAGCAGAGGAGTTTTAACTGGCGCGCATTTAAATTAGCGGCGTGGAGGTGTACCACCCGGTACAGACCTCCCCCCCCCCAAAAGTTCCTCCAAGGGGTAACACAGAAGAACATAAACTTTTGTTTGAAAATAAGGTCCAAGTTTTGATGTTGATATTAAAATAAATTGCAGAAGTATTTGAGAAATTTCTTAATTGGGTTTGATTCAGTTCCAAAATTTTGTTGTAATTGGTAACGTAAAGTATTTATGTTTGTAGAAGGCGAATTTCTGAAGATAATCTTTTAAAAGGCGATGAAAAATTTTGCAATGTCCACCAAATTTGTTGTTGAATTCCCAAGTGTAGTCATCTCTTATAGTGACTGTCCATGTAGTTGATGTAGGCTAAGTTGGATGGCCAGACCGGCCGTTGCAGCTTGCGTCCAAAGGGAACCGCTCGGACCCCTCAAGTACCCTGAGATACCGCTCGCCCGCACTATGAGGGGAGCAGAGGTGTTGAAGCACGCCGCGCCCGCGGTGAACATATACAGGCTGCGGGCAAGTAGCAGGTCGTGCGCCGCACATCAGCCTTGGCCGGGAGGAGAGCTCCGGCTCGCCGTGCACATGTCGTCCTCGCTGGGGCCGAGGGGGCCCGTCCTCGAACCCAGCCGCGGGACAGCGCCGCGCGGCGGCGGGGGCACTGAAACATTAAAGCTAGGCGGCAGAATTGTGTTGGACTATCATCTTCTTTGAGGGTACAGGCTTGTGGAGAGGTTGAGGGGCCAGCGGCGTGCAAATATCCATGGCATAAGTTAAGCCACTGTGTAAGGTGGAGCAGGAGACGGGAGCGTGGTAATGGCCGTGGCAAGGACAGGATGGCAGTTTAACGGATCGGGGCAGGTTTTACAAAAGGCTTACATCTAAAACCAAAATATTACAGAATATTACAGAAGGGGCAGAATGCCTTAAAAGCGAAACTCAAAAAAAAAAAAATATAACCTTCATATCCTTTCAAAATAATATGAAGCAAGTTAACACAGAAATTACACCGGTTTCACCTGGGACAGGTGAACCCTAAATATCCTCTCGGTGGCTGGATTGCTTAATAACAACGTAACCGGGGTGAGGAAATCGAGAATAACACATGGCCCATGGAATCTGGGGGCAAGCTTGCCCGCGGGAACAAAATTTTTGACCATTACTTGGTCACCTACCTTTAAAGGGGTGGGTCTCCGTCCACGATCATACCTTTCCCTAACCTTTTCATGAGATACTTTAAGATTAGCTTTAGCCTTCTTCCAAAGATCTTTAATGTTGTCCGGATCTATTGTCTCGGGCAGAATGTCACTCAGAGACCAGAGGTTAGAGAGCGGCGTGTTGGGAACAAACTTAAACATCAAAGAAGCTGGAGTAAACTTGTGAGATTCATGAACCGCCGAATTCAAAGCAAAAGCTATCCAATGCAGGGACGTGTCCCACCTGGAATGATCTTCATGATGATAGGCAATAAGTGCGGACCTGAGATTACGGTTAACCCGTTCAGCCAGGGATGGTTGAGGGTAATAAGCAGAAGTAGTTACATGAGAGATGGACAAGTCAAAACAGGATTTACGAAAAAGATTAGATGTAAAAGCCTTAGCATTATCAGATACAATATATTGGCACGGACCAAAAGAAGCAAAAATAGAATTTAAGCAAGTAATTGTAGACTGAGCGGTAGCCAGCTTAGTCGGAAATAACCACGAAAATATTGTAAAACCATCTACGCATACAAAGATGAACTTGTTGGCATTCCCCTTTGACTGGGGGAAGGGTCCTACATAATCAATATACAGGCGTTCCATGGGGCGCGACGCTTGCTGAGAAGACAAGAGGCCTACCTTAGTGGACATGGTGGGTTTACTGAGCAAACAAGATTTACAAGCTTTTACAAGTTCACGAATTTCGCCGTCCATACCTTTCCAGATGAACATTTCACGAATCTTTTCACGGGTTTTAAAGATTCCAAGATGCCCTCCTAATGGGGTCTCATGATAATACTTGAAGATCATAGGTACAAGAACCGCTGGAACAACAACTTTCATCAACTTATCATGCCTCGAAGGGCAACATAGAACACCATTCCTCAGAACATAAGGGACAGCATGTTCCCCAGAAGAAAGGGTTTCCATTATCGGAGCCAGCGTCGGATCTTCACGTTGGTATTTCTCAATATCCCTAAAAAGCATGGGAGCATCTGTTAAGATGGCATTAACACCAGATAGTATGGACTCGGAAGGTGATGAACTGTCGACCGGTTCGTGGGTCTCGACGTCGTTATGAAACATACGGCTGAGTCCATCAGCAACAACATTTTCGGTACCTCTGATATGTCTAACATCAAACTGGAAGGCGGAAATACGAATAGCCCAGCGGGCTATACGACCAGTACGACGCGGCCTACCTAAGACCCAGCTTAAGGCTTGATTATCTGTCTCCAGGTCGAATTTGACGTGTTCCAGATAGAGACGGAACTTTTCTAAGGCGAATAAGACTGCCAAACCTTCAAGCTCATATATGGAGTACTTTGCTTCTTGAGCCGAGAGAGTCCTAGAGCATAGGCGATGGGGCGCCTCCCTAGTTCAGTCTCTTGAAGAAGGACTGCAGCTACAGCTGACGATGACGCGTCCGTTTGGACGATGAATTTCTTTGAGAAATCAGGCATAGCAAGTACAGGGGCATTACAGAGAGCTAATTTCAGATCTTCAAAAGCGGCTTGTTGAGAAGGTCCCCACTCGAATTTGATGCCTTTCCTACGAAGAAGGTTTAAGGGCGCCGCTCTATTAGCAAAGTTAGGAATGAACTTTCTGAAGAAATTCACCATACCAATGAACCTGGCGATACCTTTAATGTCCTTGGGAGGTTTAAAATCACGGATGGCCTGTGTTCTAGAATGATCGACTGCTACACCATCGGGTGACACAATATGCCCTAGGAATGACATAGAGGGCTTAGCAAAGGCAACCTTGGACAACTTAACAGTTAACCCAGCCTTACGAAGGCGATCGAGAACTTCTCGCAGATGATCTAGATGTTCTTCAAAAGTCTCTGAAAATACGACGACATCATCTAAATAGTGATATAAGTACTCGAATTTGATGTCGGAGAAGACCCTATCTAGTAGCCTAGTGAGCACAGCTGCTCCCGTAGGGAGCCCGAAAGGCACGCGGTTGTATTCATATAAATTCCAGTCCGTGGCAAACGCTGTAAGGTGTTTAGACTCTTCGGCAAGGGGAATTTGATTATAGGCCTGATTTAAGTCCAAGATGGTGAAGAACTTGGCCTTACGAAACCATGAAAAACAAGAATGAAGGTCAGGAAGGGGCACAGATTGCAACACCACCTTCCGATTGAGAGCCCTGTAATCAATGACAGGCCTGAAGCCTCCTTGGGGTTTCGGGACTAGAAAAATAGGCGATGAATACGCCGACTTAGAGGGCCTAATAATACCATCCTTCAACATCTGATCGATAATTTCTTTCAGAGCCTTCATTTTAGGTGGAGATAGCCTATAAGGTGGAAAACGGACAGGAATCGAATCCGTGACCTCAATTTTGTATTCAATAAGGTCAGTAACACCAAGAGTATCAGAGAACACCTCGGGAAACGACTGACACAGTTTGCGAATACTATCAGCCTGCTCCTCAGGTAGATGTCTAAGGTCTAACAACATCTCATCCTGGGTAGGCGAAATAGAAGAACATGACACAGAATTACACTTTAATAGTGGTATTTTACAACTAGAAGCAAATTTGAATGTGAACGACCTAGACTGGAGATCGAGCACAAGACCAGTGTGAGAAATAAAGTCAGCTCCCAATATAATGGGGCAAGACAATTGCTTGGCCACAAACAATTTAATTTTCCATGTAAACTTAAAAATACGAATCTTGACCAGTAAGGAACCTAGAATTTCTAATGGAGATGAATTAGCCGAAACGTATTGAACAGGAAAAGAGACATAGTCAGGAAGTTTACAAACCGATTTCAATTTAGAATACCATTCAGCCGAAATAATCGAACAAACACTGCCTGAATCTAAGAGAGCTGTTATAGGCTCGTTATTTAACTCAATCTTAAGAAAAGGAACAGGTGCGGGGGAATTCGCCGCAATCCTAAGACATTCTTTAGGGCATTCAAAAGATGAATTTGAAGGCTGATCGTTCTCTGCATTTACAACCTGTTTACTAGGGGCTGAGTCTCGGGAAGATGGATTAGTCGACTCAGCCGAAGCCACTAGTCACTTTTTATTATTGGCATAGGTGGAATTTGCACCAGAAGTTGAGCAGGAGGGGGTGCTATTTGAGTTGGGACAATTCTTGGCAATATGTGAGAAAGCCCCACATTTAAAACAGCCTTGTGATGACCCGGCTCCATTCCTTGTCCCACTTGACTTGATCAGCGGACACTTGTTGCGCAGATGGTCAGGCGACCCGCAAGCATAACATTTACGGGGATTGACTGGTCGGCGAGGTGGAGGCCGAGTGTTACTAAAGGAAGGCGGGGGTTCTTTCGCGACACGCAAAGAATCGGCGTATCTAACTCCTTCCGCTGAGACGGCCAATGCTTCAAGTTCAGAGAAGGTTTGCGGGCACGCCGCGAAACACAAATATGACCTATAGGGAGGTGAAATTCCCTCTACAATAGCCTGTACAATCTGATCTTCAGGAAAATGAAGGGCAAACACCCTAGTATAAAACTTAATGTCCTGTATGAAATCAGCCAAGTTTTCATCCAAGCGCTCTACACGATAATAGTACTTCTGAATAAGGGAGGACCTGGCCCTAGCCGGGATGAAGTTAGCTAGCAAATGGGCATGGAAATCCTCAATAGATGATTGCTCGGCAATGGCTCTAACTATTTTGTCAGAGAGAATACCAATAGCATACGGATAGATAATTTGCAAGATTTGACATGGAGAAAGAGAAAAAACAAGGGCATGATCCTGAAATTCCACTAGAAATCTTAAAAATGAAATTACGTCACTGGTGGTATTAACGGAAAACTTAGATATACCTCTGAGCAACATTGCCAATGGATGAGGCAAGCTACTAAACCCGGGTGACATAGTAGGTAAAGGTTTCAATGGCAAAGAAGTTAATTCAGAACGGATGTTACTCAGCGATGCACGGCGTTCAGACTCGTTGTCCAATAGGGCAGAGATAGTTTGAGCAGCGATGGTTTTCCTATTTACTTCTCCCTTGGGAGGCGCTTCCTCACTACCAGTATTCACTATGGTGGGTTGATCAGATTTGGGAGGAACTTCCCCAGTTAACAATTGAGTGACCTTACTAGATAATTCGGAAATATTTTCCAGGAGCGTACTAGCTTCCTTCCTCTGAACGTCATTCAGTTTTAGAGACAACAGATCGTTAACCCTATTCGAAAAATGATATAGCCTGCCTTGCACACGCTTAATTTGATTCGGAGACGGATCATTTTCATCAAAAAAACTAACTACAGAAGCTAGCCCAGTAACATTCTCCGTGATCGTGGAAAGAGAATCGTCAATTTCTTTCTCTCCCAAATTGGGGATGGAAATGGGCAAATCCAGGGACTCTCTAAGCTTGTTAGTGTCTACTGCAACCGTGCCTCCAGATTGCACATTTCTGATAGTTAATTCATAGATCAACTCCTCCTTGCGCAAATAATTAAGATGGAGAACATCGCGAGGGCCGGGCATGGTGACAGAACAATTTTGAAAAAGTCAAAAAATTCCAGCAGCTGAGAAAATGGTTAGAGTTCGGATCAAAACAATGTCTAGCCGTCAAAAGGGGCTAAATTGAGACCCATTCAACCACGCTCTGCTACCACTTGTTACCGTGTTTTGGTGGTAGTTATGCATGAAAGAAGGTGCTGGGTGGTGAATAGGTCTCAAGCTACTAAAGTGAAATTAATTTTAAAATTTAACAAGGTTATATTTTCTTTTCAAAATTAGGTAACAACAAATAGAACAGGAACTTAGTAGCCGAAACACGATTGAAAAATACATTTACATAGGTACCCCATTTGGGGCTTCAAAAGTCAGAAACATAATTCTTGAGCAAAGAGCCCAACCTTACAATGAACACCATACAACAAAGGGGCCGAAAACCCCCAAACATGCCAGAAACATTTGCTTCCAATTACACCTAAAAGCCTCCTTGAGGCAGAGACACAATTTTCAATAAAGGGCAACTTCCCCTTAAAATACAAGCCTATCATAGGCCACTCCGAACTCCACCTTTAAGCTGTCCTCAAAGGCCATGTACACAGGGGTAAAATACCCAACCTACTGAGGTCTGTTAAATGACAAGAAAGTTAATACATGACCTCTAAAATACAATTTGAGAGGAGGCGAATTTGCACTCCTAATACACTTTGCTTAAGACCTACTTGGCACTAGGCCATTAATACAAGGGCTAATCCCATACTACAGAGGTGACTTAATAACAATTTATATTACATTACGGAAGAATTGGTTGAGAAAAATAAGTTCACCTCAAGACGATGTGAGTGGGAGCTCGAGAGGGTTAAGCACTCTCTATCCCGATATGTCGTTTGAAAGATAGAATAGATACCAGTAGTTTTTACATTTTAAAGGAAAGTTACATGGTGGAAGGCTTAGAACCCGCCCCGAGAGTTAAACTGCTGATCTAGCAACGAAAGAAGTTATTAATTGGCCATTACCTTGTGTTGAACGGCTGGAGAAGAAAGAGGCGCTTCCCGCCCCCTGCTGTGTACCTTACGCACTGAAAGATGGAACAGAAGTGGCCCGGAGACCCGAAAATCAGCAGTTTATATCCTCTCGCGGAAGGTTCTAGGCGTTAGGGGAAAGAAAACACCCTCCCACAAACTCTTTATTGGGTAGGACCCCGCAACAGATTCAAGTTGGGGGAAGATACACCAGATTGGTCAGAAATTAATAGAAGAAATTCGGGATTGGATACATTCATAACAAGGGGAAGAAAGGGGTAAATATTGCCAACTTAAACAATGACAGAAAGAAATTTAACAAAGAACAAACTCTTGAAATTAAATTTTCTCCAAAAAAACAGTTCTTTGACTCCGCACTAGGTTGCACTATTGTAGATCTTCAGTAGTGTCCTCTAGAAGAGAAAGTTCACACTTCTTACTTCAAGCGAAACAAAAACACATCAAAAGTGACACAGTTCTAAAACTCCAAAATTTACAGGTAGTGACATCTTCTGAGAAGGTAGAAAATTAATACCGTCAATAAAGTTCAGACTTCCTCCAGCAGAGGAGTTTTAACTGGCGCGCATTTAAATTAGCGGCGTGGAGGTGTACCACCCGGTACAATATTCAAACACGATTTACAGTTTATTCTCAGACAAACCGATGGTTCTCACCCTCTACAACTTTACATAATAAGTTGTACAGATTCCAACCAAATACAACCTTCTACCTACCTTGACGAAGGGTCCAGTTGAGATTACATTACGGTACAGTGGAAAGCCTAAAGATTGCTCCCTAAGCAAACATGACAGATCTGACTAAGGCACATCGTCGCTATCAACGTGACTAGTTTCTTGTCATCAAAACAATGCAAATAGCACCAGTAGAGATTTCATTATTCGAGTACGTTATTAATGAAACTTAACATGTAGTAGTGTATGGATACTTCATTTTCACGCAAGACTGTACTAGAAATTAATTTCGAACGTATTAGACAGTGTTCAGGACATAACACTTCCATCTCCTTATTCCGGATTACCTCAAACCAAGGAGAGAGCATTCGTCTACAGCAATGCATTTTTTGATATACAAATTGGATTTTCCTTGTTACAACTATTTGTCTCTTAACACATTAAAAGTACATTATTTTGGAATTTAAAAAATTGTGAAGAAGGGGAAATGTGAATAAAATCAAGGAAAAATACTAGAAAACTTCTTAATTTTTTTCGTGATATTTTTATTCATTTCTAAAACGTGCCAAGAGGCTACAGTGTGCACTGAGCTATATTAAAATGATTGCATATGCAGTTTAAATTAGAAATAAAAAGGACCTAGTGTTTACACTGCACTATGTCTTCTGGTATGGGCTAGAGTAATTTTGTTACTTTCATTGATCTGTCTCTGTCTTATACTTGGCTTTGACAATATGGAAGTGACTGAGGTATGAGCGATGCTAGTAATGCCGATTCTTATGCAGCCAGTCCCTGCTATGAATGGTGTGAAAATGTTGCTCATAGGGTCGGTTGGTGCATGCATTTCAGTGAGCTTGGCAGACTGATATGTAATATCAACTTCTGGCTTGGTGAGGAAAGCAACGGGAAACTACCTGACTCCTCATTTCCCTAGTACGCCTCTTCAGTGATGCCTAGGCCATCCATGACAGCTGATGGCAGAGCTGTTGAGGATCCAACCATCCTTAGGGCTGAAGACTAAACAATGGTGTTCCGTTTCCCTTACACTTCTCAGAGCAAGTATACCTTTTCCTGACAGATATGACATAACGTGAATCGAGGCACAAAAGTCGTTAAAAAAGTAAACTCGAGTCCTCATCCCGAGGTGGTGCACCTCTTTTCAGGCAGACTCGCAATGGAGGTGAGCTGAATGTACCATTTTAACCACATACCAGCCCTCCTGCCACTTTTGACTTTCTGGCAGTACTGAGAATCGAACTCGGGCTTTCGAGGACGGTAGCTAATAACACTAACCGTTACGCTGCGGAGACGAACACAAAAGTCATTGAAATAAACCTTATGCTACTTGTTTGTTCTTGTCAACCTAAATGTTGTCACTGGCATAAATAAAATAACACTTCTTTACAATATTTCGAAATAGTGTGATGTGCAATATGGAGAACTGACATATATCTTGCCCGAGTGCAGTAAGGCCACCTTATCCCATGATGGCATGTGCAGTCTTTTCCATGCAGTTGGTGCAGCCGAATGTCTACGTATGTATTGTAGGGTTAAATATTACACTTAAAACTGGTTCTAACCGCATTGTCGGCAGCTCTGAAGATGGTTTTCTGTGGTTTCCCATTCTCACACCAGATAAATTCTGGGGCTGTACCTTAATTAAGGCCACGGCCACTTCCTTCCCACTCCTAGCCCTTTCCTCTCCCATCGTCGCCGTAAGACCTATCTGTGTCGGTATGACGGAAGGCACTGACAAATAAAATACTTAAAACTAATAGTATTTATATTCATTCTACAAATTACCGCACTTGTCCTAGATGTTATACAAGCATTAGTTTCGTTACTGCTTATATTATTTCCTCGTATTGTTCTTGCCACATACTCAGAGAGAAATGTAGGCCTTCTTCCCGGTGCAATCCACTTTATATTTAATAATTTTACAATTACAAGGCCTTACTTTACTTTTTCTGTCTTTGTTTTATGTACTTCGAATATTTAGGAAAAGAAAAAATACAAAAATTACAATTTAAAATTACTGAAGAGGAGTGGTGGAAGGAGAGGCAAATGTGGAGAAGTTCCATCAACACCTTGAACTGGCAGGAGCTGGACAAGGGGAAATGAAAATGGTGATAACGATGATGATGATGATGATGATGATGATGATCATGATGATGATGATGATGATGATGATGATGATGATGAACTACCCAGAAGCCTCCGTGGCTGAGACGGCAGCACGCCAGACTTACCGCTGGGTTCCGTGGTTCAAATCCCGGTCATTCCATGTGAGATTTGTGGTAGACAGAGCGCAGGCGGAAGAGGTTTTTCTCCGGGTCCTACGTTTTTCCCGGTCATTTTTCATTCTAGCAACATTCTCCAATATCATTTCGTCTTTCCTCTGAGGAGTGAGACAGGCTTCGGCAAGTGGTACAGTTACTATCCTCGCCGCTAGATGGGAGCTGCATTCATTCTATTCCTGACCCGGTCAAATGACTGGAAACAGGCTGAGAATTTTCATTCAGTATCCAGACATTTAGCCTACGTGAGTGTGTCTCCCTACATACTGTCAATAGATGTTTCGCTACAGAATAATTGATTATTTCCGTCATGCTTCTCCGAGAGGATTCGTCGTGCTGACCATATGACACCTCGTAATCTGCAGGCCTTCGGGCTGAGCGATGGTCGCCCTTCAAGGGCTGTAGTGCCATGGGGTTTGGTTTGGTTTTCTCCCTTAGACGCTTATTGTTGAATGAACCCATTAGCCACAAAACTTCTCTATTCGTAACCCTTTCTATTTTTATTGACAACTTATGGTTAATTTCGCAGAATAATGTTCTTTTAGGCTCACAAACTGTCTCAGTATCTTTCATTCGAATAGTCACTTTTTACTCAGATTCTTATCTTCGTTGTAGATCTGTTTATCTTAACAGTGTCCCATACCTACTTTATCTAGCATACTTTTTACTTTCGTCAGCCTAATCATCGTGTAATCTGATGTTGCTAAGCTAAATTCAATATTTCCCTCCCGCTTCCCCTTATTAATCTTAACCAATCTTGTATTATCGTTCGAACTACATCTATCTAATTCTTATTGTATATCGTTACAATTATTCTAACGCCACTATTAGCTGCAGTACATTTTAATACTTATTGAAGATTTGTTAAGTACACAAAATAAATTACTAACCGGTACCGGTGGGGTGCGAAACCTAAACCGTCCGATTTAGGCTCGCACGTTCTTTCCATTAAGTTATGGTGGCCTAGGTCATATTTCTTCTTTTGAAAAGGATCTCCTCTCTTCATAAACAGTGTTGGTCGTGATTGTTGTTTTAAAAGGAAGCACAACTGGGCAACCATACTCTGTATAACAATAACGAGAGGAAAAAAATGGAAGCGATCCGACGTTTCGAAAATTGAACGCATCAACCAAAGAAAGACAATAGCCACGAGAGGCGTGAACATAAAAGACTCCCCTAGGCCATGAATGGATAGGTAGAGAACAAGAGTTGACCACGGCAGGTCGGACAGGATGGATGAAAACGAGCAGCCCAGCACAAGTAAGTGGAAGCAATGTCAGTAGTCTGCTAAGGACCCCGTGGTCGCCAAAACACACTCTCATTTCTTAACTTTTTTACAATTTACTTTACTTCCCGCCGACATGGATAGGTCTTATAGCGACGATGGGACAGGAAAAGCTTAGGAGTGGGAAGGAAGCGGCCTTGACCTTAATTGAGGTACAGCCCCAGAATTTGCCTGGTGGAAAATAGGAAACCGGAAAGCCATCTTCAGAGCTGCCGACAGTAGGATTCGAACCTACTACATCCGGATGTAAGCACATAGCTACGCGCCCCTAAGCACGCGGTCAACTCGTCCGGTATGCCCAATTTAATAATAATAATAATAATAATAATAATAATAATAATAATAATAATAAATAGTGATAACTTTTTTGCTATTGGCTTTACGTCGCACCGACACAGATATGTCTTATGGCGACGATGGGACAGGAAAGGGCTGGGAGTGGGAAGGAAGCGGCCGTGGCCTTAATTAAGGTACAGCCCCAGCATTTGCCTGGTGTGAATATGGGAAACCACGGAAAACCATCTTCAGGGCTGCCGACAGTGGGATTCGAACCCTCTATCTCCCGAATACTGGATACTGGCCGCACTTAAGCGACTGCAGCTATCGAGCTCAGTAATACTACTACTAATAATAATGTTATTGGTTTTACGTCGCAATACCTACTTTAATTATTTCCGGAGACAGCGAGGTGCCGGAATTTAGTCCCGCAGGAGTTCTTTTACGTGCCCGTAAATCTTTTTTTGCTAGTTGCTTTACGTCGCACCGACACAGAGAGGTCTTATGGCGACGATGGGACAGGGAAAGGCTAGGAGTAGGAAGGAAGCGGCCGTGGCCTTAATTAAGGTACAGCCCCAGCATTTGCCTGGTGTGAAAATGGGAAACCACGGAAAACCATTTTCAGGGCTGCCGACATTGGGGTTCGAACCTACCATCTCCCGAATCCTGGATACTGGCCGCACTTAAGCGACTGCAGCTATCGAGCTCGGTGCCCGTAAATCTACCGATACGAGGCTGTCGTAGGCTACTGCATCTGAGCACCTTCAAATACCCCTGGACTGAGTCATCTGGGGTCAGAAGGCCAGCGCCTCAACTGTCTGAGCCACTCGGTCCGGTATGCCCAATTTAAAGAGTGTGTTGAACTTGTTAGCTTGGTCTGACGGCTTTCCCTTCTTCTTCTTCTTCTTCTTCTCCGAAAATCTCTTCATAAATTCGCTGTGGTTTTTTTTCCATTCTTCTGTCTACCGTTTTCGAGTGGTCTTTTCAGCTTCTTCCTCGAATGTGTGATTTGCAATCAGAATTCCAAAGACTTTACGATTTTATATGTTGTCGTCTGCAGCGTTCATTTCTTTTAAATCTGGATTAATTTCTTCCAACCAGTTGAGCTTGACTCCCTTTGAATTTATTATAGTTAATAGTTTTTTATTAAATCTATTATTGTCCGTTCTACAGATGTGAACATAGAATTTTTCTTTTTTTTTTCTTTGCTTTTTGCTTTACGTCGCACCGACACAGATATGTCTTATGGCGACGATGGGAGAGGAGAGGCCTAGGAATTGGAAGGACGCGGCCGTGGCCTTAATTAAGGTACAGCCCCGGCATTTGCCTGGTGTGAAAATGGGAAACCACGGAAAACCATCTTCAGGGCTGCCGACAGTGGGGCTCGAACCCACTATCTCCCGATTACTGGATACTGGCTGCACTTAAGCGACTGCAGCTATCGAGCTCGGTAACATAGAATTTCAAGCGCCTGTTAGGTACGGCATCAGTAAACTTATTTGTTGCTGTGTACAGGTCTGTAGTTTTTCTTTTGATCTATACGCCATTTACACGTATGGGACCATATATTTTCCTAGGGATTTTTCGTTCTTGCTTCCCAATTTCATCTAGTTTAAAGTGGCCTTGCTAGTTTCTCAGGCAGATAGTGCTTCGAGAAGAGCAACTGTCCTGTAATGAAGAAGTTTTGCATTATGGGATATCACTCTCTTATTGTAAATACTCCGTGTTATATTATTATTATTACTCTTTCGTTCCTCCCTTTTTGGGGTACGTTGAATCAATTTCTCTGCGTGTTATTATTTCCTTAGTTCCCAGTATTTATTCATTCTTTCTCCTTCGTTTCCTCTCGTCTTCCGATATAATACGTTTGGCTTTTAATGTAGATTTGTCTTGGAACCTTATATTTTACTTTAGCAGGTCGAACGAATAGTGAACTTTTTGTAATTTTTAATTCTACTAGGTGTTTTTCAGTTTCTTTAATCCAGTTGGGTTTTTCTGGATGTATATTATCTTATTATCCCGAAATTTTGGTCCTATGATCTTTCTTAAAATTTTCCTTTCTTTTAGCTCGAGTTTCTCCATCTGCTTTATGAAATTCATGTTTAGTGTTTCTGCTGCATATAGCGCTTCTGATTATTATTATTATTATTATTATTATTATTATTATTATTATTATTATTATTATTTTCTTTAAAGCACAAAGAACGGCACGGGACTTCAAGGTCTGTACGGTTAATTTGGGTTTGCTTGTACCCGCCATGACTAACCTTCACAACAGGGTTACGCCATTTACACAGTAACAGCTGGCAATGTTCCACACTTTAGCTTCCATTACAAACAGTTCGCGAGGGTGCCTCGAAGAAATGAAGCACATTACCCGGAAACAGGAAAGTAGTGGCACCGGGAGAGGGGAAGGTCTCCCCTGTGGTTATAATCCCCTGCAGAAGCCTTAGCACTATCCCCATCACAGAACATGCAGAACTCTAGCCCACGTGCAAGGGAGAACTGTTAACAATCGACTGTCACACAGGAATGCGCCCTATGACTACCGACAACCTCGAAGTGTACAAAGAAGAAGGATGCCTTTCCGCAAAGGGTTCAACACGAGTCGTCATTGATAAAGTGAAAGATTACGGTCTTGTAATCGACCCTACAATCCACTTGGAGATCGGCGACTATCAGCCCCGCGAAGTATGCTATCAGAAGCGAACAATTTATCAACCAAGTTGTCAACATTTCGGGGTTAACTACGAAAATGATTGGAAGTTTTCGGGTTGATGTTTGGCACTATTTCACGCGAAACGCTGGAGTTCCTGAAATCAGAAAATCCCCGAGAACACGACTGAGGCAATTGCATTTTCAGTACTGATTTTTTTAAAATATTATAAATGATCACTTGAACTTTTTGCCATCAAGTCGGCAATATAAGTTGGTCTAATTGAGATAGCCTGATACCAGACAGTTTATTTTTAATAAACCATTATTCTGATGAACTGATTAGGAGGCCGATCTATTCGGAACTCCTGGTTGTCAGTGTGATGGTATATCGTAATAGAGTAGACATGTTAGTAAAATAGGTGCGTAGAGCGTGGAATTCTCTTCTAGTTGTCAAAATCTCATTTTCGGAATAAAAATGAACTGCTGCTACATTTCTAGAGTGCAAACTACCTTGTTTTTCAGAAATTAATTATCAAGTTGAGGTTTGTTCAGGAGTATGGGACTCTCACCAGGACTACTTGATTCCAGAACTCTCCGGAAACCGTAAAAGTAGTTAGTGGGACGTAAAGCAAACAACGTTGATTATTATTATTATTATTATTATTATTATTATTATTATTATTAGACTGTATCTTTTGTGAGAAATCACCAAGAACAAATCGAGCTGATTTCCTCTGGATTTTTTGAGTTCTGCTGCGTGAAGAGGTCCGTAAGCGCCTGCTGCTCATCCTCGTCCGACAGGAAGCGATGACCTTTCAAGGCCTTTTTGAAGGGACCGAAGGCGAGATAATGGCATGGGGAGAGATCAGGACTATATGGCGGGTGCTCGAGTGCCTCCCACTTGAGTTGGTGTAGCTTCTGGATAAGGCTGGCCTCGCAGATCGACCGGCGTCTTGTCTCGAAACGCGACCCGCACGGAATTTGGTGCACCATTCCACAACGGTGGTTTTCGATAGGCACAGTCTTCAATCTCCGATCGATATCCACCGGCGTTTGTCCTTCGGCAGCCAAGGAAAGAATAACAGCACGTTGGTCCTGTTTGTACACATGTGGTAATAACGTCGCCATAGTTCACGTGCACCTCGGCACAACACGACTGCCTTGTCTCTGCTTATATACCCGGATCGGAGTCGCGCTACGTTGCATGTCCACTGCAGCAAAGCCTTCAAACGGAAACTTTTGATCATGCCTTATACTAGGGGCACTTCAAAGGTTCAGCCCCTAATGATTAACTCGCAAGGACAATAAGAAATTAAATTACATTTCATTAATTTTCATTAGAAGTTTAATTTTTTAAAAATAGAGGATTCTCGTGGAGTTTAGTAAAATCACAGATACTTGCAGACTGAACACTGAAAGGTCTGTAATAAAGATGCACGTAAGTATATAGTATGTAGAACTTAATAACATTCCTGCTGTGGGCTTGCATCCGGGAGATAGTAGGTTCGAATCCCACTATCGGCAGCCCTGAAAATGGTTTTCCGCGGTTCCCATTTTCACACCAGGAAAATGCTGGGGCTGTACCTTAATTATGGCCACGGCCGCTTCCTTCCAACTCCTAGGCCTTTCCTATCCCATCGTCGCCATAAGACCTATCTGTGTCGGTGCGACGTAAAGCCCCCTAGCAACAAAAAAAATAACATTCCTATAATCAGTAATTTCGGGCACCTACCCGGTCATGGATTCACTTTATTCAAATCACTATCTCCCGGATGCAAGCACACAGCTCACGGCCAACGTCCCCAGTCAACTCATGAAATCAAGGTCCACAGTGCCTCTTCTTTTCTGTATCAATGTCTTTGGACTGTTTTTCATCTCGATCAAATCTGAGTGTTGGATCGATAATGACGCCTTTGTTGACTTTCCTATCCATGGCTACTTCTTCATATATTTCCAACTGTTTTCTATTTCTAAAGCAGTCAGCTCTAGCCTTTGGTGCCTGTTGTTTCTTTGGATGCAGAAACCAAGAACATGAGGAAGGATTTCAGTCTCATTACACTCCCGGCAACGGGCATCTAGACTTCTGACCAAAACACTACGATCTGAGACAATACTGCAGTTCATTTATACGGCGTTCGTCCATTGAGAAGATAGGGCAGTTTTGTCGGTATCCAACTATTAGATTTCTTCCACTCCGAGCAAAGAGATACACCTCTGCTACGATTGGGTGAGTTTTTCCACTTTTCAAATTCTTTTCTATTTCCTATTCCTTTACGTTGAGCTCGCAATCAATTTCTAGGTTAATGTGTCTTGAAATGTTATTAATTTCTTCTTTGAAATTTCTGGAATGTTGTAAAACTATATTTGGACTCTAGACGAATGCACCATAGAATGCGGGTTGTCATTTTGTATTTCAATTATTTCCTTCACGGCACTTTTGACTAACTTATCAATGTCTTCTAGAAAGCCACGTCGGATTTTAGTTATGGGGCCAGACCGCGAGGGATATATCAACTGGGCCAATTATATTGCTTCCATATATTTAATTTTTGATCGGGTTTCAAGAGTGACAAATTAAACAGCTTATGTATACTGAAATTTAATTTATTTATCACAGATCCTTCATCTAATGAAATTTCGTTATTACAAGTTATATAGGGTACAGTATAAGATAGGAGTCAGATCTAGCTCAACCTGCTGAAATCTACAATGAAAAGAAACATACACAGGGTGGGTGGGAACAACGTTAACCCTTGTCTAGTCGCGCGAAAATTATTACGTTACTAGTCGCGCACGGAGGTAACATCCGGGGTTAAAATGCGCGTCAATTTCGTCCTTTAATATGTTGTTTTGGCATGTTCGTTTGCCTATTCTTCAGGATAATTAAAAGAAACACTTTTAAGTAATTGTAGGTAATTTTTACACAGTTTGTTTGATCTAAAAGCATCGAATGATGTTATGATATAAAATTCGTGAGACTCGCCATTACCTACGACGATCACATCATATAAAATATGAAATCATATTTTTCTAAAATAAGGTTAGAAGAACAAAACAACAAGATCATCGACCTCCCAAATCAAAAATATGCACTAAAATATAAGATAATTTAATCGCACACAGAGGAAACGTCCAGGCGATGTCACTCGTCAAAACAATGATCCTGCACTCGCACACAGGATGCAAGATCGGGCTGAAATGCTGACAGGACGAGTCCAAATGAACGAGGAGAAAGTTATAGGGATGGGGAGACCGACAGTTCAACTGGAAAGTTCAGTACCGTGCAAAATGTAATCGTCCCGGAGGAATTCTCCGTGAGCGACTAATTAAGGGTTAACCGGCCATATGAGCGTTAGAAGTTTGGTCATACTGATAAATAATGTCACGCGGCGCCGTTGTCATTTTATCAGCTGTTGAAGTGAGTCGCCTCGCGAGAGGATTGCGCAGCATACTGCTGCAGACTGAAGATATTTGAACACGGACGTCCGACGTTTCAGAATCGCGCCAAAGAAAGTGCGCTGCGGTAAAACCCTCTTTGTGTTTCTCGGCATGAGCCACGTACACCACCACGAAGTGATCTGATAGGCTAAATTCAGCAGCTGATAGACGTGTAACATTTCCAACTATTTCTCAAATTGCCTATCAGTATGACCAACCCTCTAGCGCTCATATACGCGGTTCATCTTGCTTCCGACCACACTGCCATATTACATTAAAAACAGGTAGAGGATATTCAGGCGATAGTTCTTATGATTGGTGGCAGGGGGACAATCCCCCCCACCCAAACGGTGGACAGCATCATCGTCTTCGGGATCAGCACTGATGAACTGATGAACTCGTGGACTGGGGGCTAACAGCTCTATACTAATCGGAATAAGATCAACTGGCCTTAAGTCGAAATATGTTAACATTTGTAGGCAGTATTTCTCAAGTTGTACTTATAACTTTTTCAATGTGTTTGTGCAGTAGTTTTTAACTTCACTAATCGTTTCTTAGAAATGTTGAAATTTGTAGATATAACTTCACAAGCGTTCTTAACTTTCCGAGTCATTTATAAACACTTGCTAGGTCGAGAAAGAATTTATAATAAAGTTTCCCTTCTTATTAATAAACTGAGGATATTGATATAGCGCTCATTACAGTAACTTAAGTGTTGCCTCTTTCAGTTTATCATTGTTAATTACAATTGCATTTGATTTTTGTGGATTCAAGTTGAGGACAATTTGGAGAAGATAGTGGTTGGTGATATCATATGCTGGGAACAAGTCATTCAAACGCAGCGTTTGAGATTTGGGGGACCCCTGATGCAGACGTGGACAGATCCCTACTACTCCCGCCTGTGGCGATGTAAGAAACCACGCGCTTAGTCACTGACATTGACTTTTCAGCCGGCATTAAGAATATTTTTAATGATTAAATTATTTTGCAAGATAAAAATACGATTGGTGCTATGTAGGACAAAATTCGTCCTTTTAAGATGGAATATTCGCTGTTCGGGAAACATTACAGGTGAAAGATTTCGAAGAATTCCCACTTTCAAAACCACGCGGAAACTGTGAAGCCATTAAAAAAAGCGACAATGGTTTAGAAAAATCGAAGAAATGTCACTTGAATTATTAAACATTTTATGTCAGATGTCTTCAGTAAATTTTCAGCAGGCTCCAGTAAAATGTCGAAGAGAGCTTCACAGTAACGTAATTTTGAAAGCTATACAATATTCTAGACGGCTTTCTCGCACTTTATAAGAACTTGGAACCGAGTTTCATCATTAGCATGTTTGCAAACAGTCATGAATTTCAATAACAGTCCAACTAGGTCATATTAATTTGTCCGATGTTCCTTTGAAAGCACGGTTACATTTCATTCTGCTCAAACAGTTCTCCCATCATCACTACGTTGGTGAAATCAATGAATTATCAGGAACGTCTTCAATGCAGGAAAAAAAAAGTTTTATTTTGTTTTTCATATGTCTTTTGTTATTCATATGTCTTATGGCTGGGGGTCATCCTAAAATCTGTGTAAAGCAACAAAAATTCTGCCGTCAGTGAGGTCATATTAGTCGTTACCGTAGGCCTTGGTCACCAAATATGCTGAGGCTGTGGATTTGTATAAATAGTGTGTGTTGAAGTAGAAAGTGTACCGCCAGTGACGTCATATTAGTCGTTACCGTAGGCCTTGGTCACCAAAGATTCTGCGGCTGTGGATTTGTACAAATTGTGTGTGTTGAAGTAGAAAGTGTACCGCCAGTGACGTCATATTAGTCGTTAACATAGGCCTTGGTCACCAAATATGCTGCGGCTACAAATGATGTAAATAAATCCTTCGTTATCAATATTTGAGTTTCATTTATTGAAAGACTTATTCATTATCATTAGCTCTTCGCAATGAGAAAAGTTTCGGTTTTTATTTTCTGGTTGAAATTTGTAATTCTTGAATTGTTTCTCTCTCTCGTAAAATGACGCGTATATACTGTACCCAACAGAGACATGAAGCAAGGACTAGGGATCAAGAGAACGCATTTACAGTAACTTGCCTGGAAGCACGTACGCGGTAAGTCGAAGCGTGGAACGCCAAGCGTGAAGCTAGGGTGTGTCTCCAAACAAGCTGAGCGAGTGAATCCCAGTATAGCAAGAGGAGTGGGGTTATCTCGACCACATGGCGTCTGTGAAAGGGAGAGATAAAACTTTTCACAATCATAATCTCGAACCTACTTTTAAAACAGCAAGGCCAACTTTTTATAAAATTGAGGAAATTTTTTAAAATAATATTGCACTGCACAGAGATACAAAAGAGCTGTTCGTCATCAGTAAATTTTATTAGGGTTTGTGACGTCCTTTATGACGATAATTTCCCACAAAAGAAGGAATAAATGGTTATGTAAGAGTGGAAAGTTACAGAGACTATGTGTTTATTTTCTCGACAGCCACTTGACAATGGGGAAGTCCCTTGAGTGAGTTGAAAATGAGGACAGATATTTATTTATTATTCTGGATTGTGCGTTCAGATTTTGTCCGGGACGATGTTAACCATCTTGCAAGATCTGTGGTCACTTCTTTATCGCACTATTGCGCCTCTAATACCTCGTGAATAGGGCACATGGAAATTTTGAGAGGGGGAATCTCCCTAGTCGATATAACAAGCGGAAAGCGTTACCCTCGATCATTCTTCGCTTTTATCGCGCGAGGGACAGACGTGTATCAGTCTCGCGCTACAGTTTTCTTTGTGTGTGAACTTTTGATGTAGAGAATAGTTGAAACGACTTAATTCGAGTGGTGTATGAGTACAACTAAGAACGGCGATGTAACTGAGTGCGCGGTCGAATGATTTCGACGATATATGGACAATCATTCTTAAATAATAGAATTATTATTATTATTTATTATTATTATTATTATCTCCGTCGCCCGGGAAAAAGAAGTGAGACCGGTAATAGTACAAGCATCAAGAAAATGAGCAGTGACACAGGGGAGTCGTGCTATCAATAAGCTGAATGGAAAAGATTAAGAATACCCTGTATTAATATATATGATTCCGAGACATTGAATCAGAAATTGGGTCGGTTTTTGCACGGTGACGTAGACGAACGGAACGGGTATAAACTGTGTGTGTATCTGTGCCATAGATATTGAAGATTTCCAGTGCGTAGCGCCATGGTGTTTTGCAGTAGCATTCGCAACCAGCAGATGGAATTTACAATTATCAAAATGGGCATGAGTCAACACTAAAACCAGGATGGACGCCGCATAGCTAACCGAGGTGCCATCGAGGAATAATAAGACTGAGTAATACCATTCTATTCTGCATGACAAGGAGGGTACGGATAATTCATTTTAAAATGCTGTAGTTAGTAATTGATACGGATTGTATGTTTGTTAAATTGTAAATGTGCAAAGGCATGGCACAGAGTTTATTGTAGTAACAAGACTGAGTGACTTAATTTGTAGATATGGGAAGATTTGTTTGTAGGAAGATTTTTCCTTTTTCATTTTATTTGGGGTATACTGCTAGTATCCGGCTGGGGTTATTTTTCTGTGTAGTTAATTTGGATATTATGGTATCTTTAGTTCATGGGATCGATTTTGTAAGAGGGCTCGTACTCAATCGGCTGAGCTATCATGCATGCGAAGTAATTTTAGTGTTGATTATCCTGTGTGAAAGAGGAAATGTTGCACTGAGCCACCCAGAGAGCTGAACCGGCGATCTCCAATTAAATATACACTGACTTACCAAATATCATGGGATAGTCACCTAATAGCGTGTGGGGCCTCCTCTGGCCCTACGAACTGCAGTGAGACACCGTGGAAGTGAGTCGACAAGTCCCTGGTAGTCCTCTGGACGCAGCTGACACCCGATCGTTTGTAGAGCGGCCGCCAATGCTGGTCTGTTCGTGGGTGCAGGATCCATGGCACGGAGCCTGCGTTCCAGGACATCCCAGATATGCTCATATCGGGGCTCCTAGTTGGCTATGGCAGTCGTTGTACCTCCGCTGCATGTTCCTGGAACCATTCCCGGACGACGTGGGAGCGATGTGGCGGCACGTTATCATCTTGAAACACCGCAGAACCGTCTGGGCGCTGGAAGGCCAAAATGGGTGGAGATGGTCTCCGAGCTGCTCAACATACCGCGTACCATTCAAAGTCTTTTCCAGAACAACTAGGGGGCCCATTCCATACCAGGAAAATGCACTCCAGACCATAAAAGAGACACCAATGCCCTGGACCACACCTTCGAGGCAGGCGGTCCCCATCGCTTCATGTGGTCTGCACCATACACGGTGCCTCCCATCGGCATGGTGCAGTTGAAATCGTGATTCGTGCGACCATATTACGCCATTGTTCCAGTGTCCATCCCTGGTGACTGGCGACAAATGCGCGTCGTTGAGCCCGATGACGTTGGGTTAACAGTGGCACCCGTGTGCGGCGCCGGCTCCCATACCCCATAGAACCCATGTTCCTACGGATTGCCCACTGGGAGACGTGTCTAGCACGGCCTGTGTTGAACTGAGCCGTGATTTGTTGTACGGTTGCCCGTCTGTCACTACTGACAATCCGTGTCAGATGTCGCCGGTCACGGTCATCGAGGTTGGCTGGACGGCCGGTCGTTCGTCTGTTGTGGACGGTGACACCCGCATTCAACCATTCACGATACACCCTGCACACGGTTGATCATGTGAAGCCGAATTCCTGCATCACTTCCGAATTCGCATTTCCCATCCGTCGGGCACCGACCACCATACCCCGTTCGAACGGTGTCAGCTCACGACGACGTTCCATGTTACACCTGTCACATGCACAGCCACTGATCACAAAGTGTCCTATACAACTGCCGCTGGCACAGGGGGCGTGTGGTGCGCAGACAACACACCTGCGCACCAGTGCTCCGCTATCCCATAACATTTGCTTAGTCGGTGTATAGCTATGTCCAATTTATTTGAATTGTGAATGACTATAACGCGTGTTTTCGATAACAGTAGGCTCCTAATTACACTTTGAGTTTTGTGGCATTACAATAATTGTTCTTGTTTGTAATTAACGTATCAATTTCTATCGTCATGAAGCAAGTGCAAAGTAAGGAATTCGTGACCATGTAGGACACGTAGGCCCATCAGGTAGGGGTTAGGCCCATTTTAAAAGAATAATAATATAATTAAATTAATTCAATAATTAATTAGATGTCTGTTCAGCTGTGTAAAATGTTGGGTGGACACGTGCGAGTGCTTATTGAATGAGAAATAAGAAATTAATTATGAACATCTCGCTGAATTGAGTGTCGTATTATGTGAAGCGAATTGATGGTTGAAAGTGATATTTAAAGAGAAGAAATTGGTCTTCCTTCGACAGCATAAAGCTATGTTCCGTTTGCCACGCCTCTGGCCGAGAGGGTGTGAAGGAAAGTTCGGCCCTAAGGGTGTACTGTTTGCATTTATTTGTATGTCTGCAACTCCACACCGTGAAATTGTGGTCCGTATTGTAGCATGTAAAAGGTTTCTAATATTGTTCCTATGTGGAATGCTAAATGTTTCATTTCCTCAGCCGACTTAAATAAATGTCAGAAATCAAAAACCCAATTCCTTTTTCTTGATTGTGTCATGCATTTAAAATTATTAGTAGGGATTTCAGCCCCTCTGGAAACGTCGAAGATCCTGGGTTCGACTCTAGGTGTGCAACTGGCAGATCCACAAACGTTGGGACTGGTTGTCAGCGTTCGTCTGTGTTGTGTATATAAGTTTCTTGGTGTCTTGAATGTATATGTGTTTATTGTGTACCAGGTGGTACACCTCTACGCCGCACATTCGAATTTTCCGCCTTAAAGTACTCCTCTACAGAAGAAACAGTGAACTTAAAACTGGATCTACTTAAACCTTTCGTCTGAAGATGTCAATGTGTGAATTTCGACGTGTTTTGTTTACTATTTATCAAGAAGTTTGGACATTCTATCATAGATGTCACTGCCTAAAACCGTGATCTTGCACCCTGGTGCGAAGTGAAGGAACTTTTTTGAAAAAATTTTGTACTCATAATTTTTTGTCCTTACTAAATTTCGTTCTTTCATTTGTGGGTTGGCAATATTAATCTTTCTTTCCGCCAGTTTTGAACTTAGCCAATCCAAAATTTCTGTAATTAATTTTTGACCAATCGTGTCTTTCTCTTTCCATTTTGATGTGTAACGTTAAGCTACCCAATAAAAGCCTGTGGGTGTGTCTTAATTATTCATGAAAGGTCTCGAACCTTCCCCGAGGGTATAAAAACTGCTGATTTTCTTGTCACTCGGCCACTTCATCAACATCTAACCTAGTGTATGGACGTGTAGTAGGAGGCGGGAAGCGCCTCTTCCATCAGGCAGCAGTTCTTCAGTAAAGTAATGGCCGCTTAACATATTTATTTCCTGCTAGCTCAGCAGTTTAACAGGCGGGAAAGGTCCGAAACCTTTACCATGTAACCCATCTTTACAAATATGTAAATTTCTACCAGTTTATGTAATAACTTAAGTAAATTTGTAACTGTAATTTGGGGATAGAGAGTGATTTACCCTCTCGAGCTCCCCTTCATATTGGTTTGAGGTGACTACGTTTTGGTAACTGATTTTCTTCTTTTCCTTAATGTTTTACATTTTTCCTTAAACGAGTCACCTCCATAGTTTGGGAATAGCCCCTGTTTCATCGACCTAGTGCCTTTTAGGTTTTAAAATGTGTATTTAGGAGTGTAAGTATACGCCTCCATTCTTTTTGGTATTCCGGGCCATTTACTTAACCTGTTCTTTTCCTGTTAAGGTCCAGTAGATTGGGTACAAGATACCCCCGTGTCATTGTTGTAAGTCGTGCCTTGATGGCAATCAATGGTAAAGTCTGATATTGCCTTGAATAGGCGTGAAAAACCGAGAGCGTGTTAGCTCTTTTCCAGTGTATAAAGGTGCCTCTGGGAGGCTTGAGGTTAAAAGTTGGGAGCAAGTGCTCCAGGTATTAGAGGTTTTCTGCTGTTTGGTAAATATGTGTTTGTAAGCTGAGAGCTCAGAAAATGTAAAGGGAGGGCTTGAAGCCCAAGTTCTGTTTATACCACCAATCTTATCTTCTTAGAGTTAATTTTTGCTACTTGTACCTATTGCATTGTTTTTTGTTGTTCAAAAAAAAAAAAAAAAAAAAAAAGAAGAGCAAAAGAAAAGAATATAACCTTCTTACAGTTTTAAATTTTGATTTTGGTAGTTAGACCCATTCACCTCGGCACCTTCTTTCACCTCTGCTGATCCACCAAACCGCGGTAACATATTGTATTGTGATGTCATTCAGAGTCGACAGTGGTTTCAACCAATGGTGCGATCGGTTTCGAGTGTCTATGGGTGGGGTTCTATTTGGATTCAGCGCATCTGATGTTTGTGTTTGTTTACTCCATATTACTTACGGTTATTCCAGTTGGAAATTTGTTAATGTTAGATTAGGTGTCACTCATATTTGTTTATATTAGAGTATCATGGTTTAGTTTTCCCTGTAATATTGGGAGTAGCTTCAGTGATTAATATTTAATATTCCGTACACGCGAAGTCATGAAATAGATGTTTCTTGAGTGGTTATACTCAGTCTTATTCTCAAAGCTTGAGCAATGCTCAACTTATCCAAATTTTAAGTTTTGTGAAATTCGATTATGCATTCGCCATATATATTTGCGTCACTTTCCATCATCATCGTCATCAGGAGTCTAATAAACCCTGTTTATTTACAAATTTTAAATAATGTTCTCAATAATTTTTAGTTAGATGGCACCCGTATTCTCCTACCCTTTAAACCACTAAGTTATATATATTCATTATGCCCAATGGATTTAAAACCCAGTTGTCAACCCTGTAGCTATATCGCTGGAGACCCATATGGGTAGGGGCGGATGCAATACACCTCATAGCAATGTCACCTTCTCACTCATTGGCTATGGGTTCCCTCTCAGCCCTGGTAAACCGATGTTGCCACGGGCCAAACAAGGGATCTGATCACTTGGAATGTTCTGCGGAACTTGGTCTCTCAAAGTTTGAGATAGAGGATAAGGAGAGATATGTTCGTGGCAACTCTTTGAATAAGTATCATAGAGTTCCCTATTGCACTCTAAACATTTCAATATCACTATTATTTTTCTGGCGCCTATCACAAGAAAAGCGTGCTGCTTACATCAGGGAATTTAATTGTGGAGACTAAAAATATATTCCTAAAGTGCTATGTCTGGAGCGTGGCCTTGTATGGCTCAGAAACGTGGACTATTGGTGCATGCAACAAGAAACATGTGGAAACATTTGAGATGTGGTGCTGGAGGATCCCATGGACAGGAAAACTCACAAATGATGAAATTAGTAGCAGAATATCAAGAATAAGAAAGAGAAGGGACCAAACAAATTATATTCTATACAGGTACAATACTTAATGTCATGGAATGAATGATTCAAAGCAAGATAGGAAGAGGAATATTGCAATATTCTAGACAGATTAGAGACGATGTAGGAGCAAACGATATGAAGAGATTAACAAATTACAAAGAGGAGTAAAGAAAAATGGAAAGCAAAGTCATCTTCGAATAGACCACGAAGGCTCTTGGACGGGTGGAAGGTAAATGCTGCCGCTATCAGTAACTCCGGCACTTGGTGGGGTAGTGTGGTTAGCTCTAGGCCCGGACACCTTTGTCTCCAATAATTAACCTGATACTCATATTTGGTGTAGGCTGAGTGAACCTCAGAGCCATGTGCAGCTCCGGAAGTGGAAATCTCGTTTCTTAAATTTAACGACTTTCTGAGGAGGACCAAACCCATGTCCTTCCGGATTAACCGAGCTCGCTTTACGACCCCGTGGGTGTGACACGCAAACAAAGCATACACCCACGATATCCCCTGCCTGTACTAAGAGGTGACTAAAAGGAGCGACCAAGGGATGATGTACTTAGAACCACGAGACTACTTGTGATTAGTAGCAGTACGCGAGGAACACTATTGGTCGACATTACTTGCGATTAGTACCACCGTGCGAGGAACACAATGGGTCTACGTTAACTAGCAGGAGTATCACCATGTGTGGAACACCATGAGTCTGTGTTAACTAGCAGGAGTATCACCATGTGTGGAACACTATGGGGCTTCGTTACCTAGCAGGAGTATCACCATGCGAGGAACACTATGGGTCTACGTTAACTAGCAGGAGTACCACCATGTGTGGAACACTATGGGACTTCGTTACCTAGCAGGAGTATCACCATGCGAGGAACACTATGGGTCTACGTTAAGTAGCAGGAGTACCACCATGTGTGGAACACTATGAAGCTTCGTTACCTAGCAGGAGTATCACCATGCGAGGAACACTATGGGTCTACGTTAACTAGCAGGAGTACCACCATGTGTGGAACACTATGGGGCTTCGTTACCTACCAGAAGTATCACCATGCGAGGAACACCATGAGTCTGTGTTAACTAGCAGGAGTATCACCATGTGTGGAACACTATGGGGCTTCGTTACCTAGCAGGAGTATCACCATGCGAGGAACACTATGGGTCTACGTTAACTAGCAGGAGTACCACCATGTGTGGAACACTATGGGGCTTCGTTACCTAGCAGGAGTACCACCATGTGAGGAACATTATGGGGCTACTTTACCTAGCAAGAGTACCACCAGGTGTGGAACACCATGGGTCGACGTTACCTAGCAGGAGTACCACCATGTGAGGTACACCATGGGCTACGTTACCTAGAAAGAGTACCACCGTGTGAGGAATACCATGGGGCTACGTTACCTAGCAGGAGTACCACCATGTGAGGTACACCATGGGCTACGTTACCTAGAAAGAGTACCACTATGTGGGAATACCATGGGTATACGTTACCCAGCAGGAGTACCACCATGGGGCTACGTTACCTAGAAAGAGTACCACCCTGTGAGGAATACCATTGGTCTACGTTACCTATCAGGAGTACCACCATGTGAGGTACACCATGGGGATACGTTAGCTAGCAAAAGTACCACCACGTGAGGAACACCATGGGGATACGTTAGCTAGCAAAATTACCACCACGTGAGGCACACTAAGGGGCTACGTTATCTAGCAAAAGTACCACCTCGTGAGGAACACCATGGGGATACGTTAGCTGGCAAAAGTACCACCACGTGAGGAACACTAAGGGGCTACGTTATCTAGCAAAAGTACCACCTCGTGAGGAACACCATGGCGATACGTTAGCTAGCATAAGTACCACCACGTGAGGAACACTAAGGGTCTACGTTATCTAGCAAGAGTACCACCAGGTGAGAAACACCATGGGTCTACGTTACCTAGCAAGAGTACCACCAGGTGAGGTACACCATTGGGCTACGTTATATAGCAAGAGTACCACCAGGTGAGGAACACCATGGGTCTACGTTACCTAGCAAGAGTACCACCATGTGAGGTACACCATTGGGCTAC
The DNA here is from genome assembly GCF_040414725.1 of Anabrus simplex. Classification (NCBI taxonomy): domain Eukaryota; kingdom Metazoa; phylum Arthropoda; class Insecta; order Orthoptera; family Tettigoniidae; genus Anabrus; species Anabrus simplex. The sequence continues at coordinate 771,108,923 of NC_090265.1, forward strand.
GTTATCTAGCAAGAGTACCACCAGGTAAGGAACACCATGGGTCTACGTTACCTAGCAAGAGTACTACCATGTGAGGTACACCATGGGGATACGTTAGCTAGCAAAAGTACCACCGCATGAGGAACACTAAGGGTCTATGTTATCTAGCAAGTGTACCACCAGCACACCATGGGTCTACGTTACCTAGCAAGAGTACCACCATGTGAGGTACACCATTGGGCTACGTTATCTAGCAAGAGAACCACCAGGTAAGGAACACCATGGGTCTACGTTACCTAGCAAGAGTACCACCAGGTGAGGTACACCACTGGGCTACGTTATCTAGCAAGAGTACCACCAGGTGAGGAACACCATGGGTCTACATTACCTAGCAAGAGTACCACCATGTGAGGTACACTATGGGGCTACGTTACCTAGCAAGAATACCATCGTGTGAGGAACACCATGTGGCTGCGTTACCTAGCAGGTGTATCACAATGTGGGGTACACCAGTGGGCTACGTTACCTAGCAAGAATACCACCATGTGAGGTACACCATTGGGCTACGTTATCTAGCAAGAGTACCACCAGGTGAGAAACACCATGGGTCTACGTTACCTAGAAAGAGTACCACCATGTGAGGAATACCATGGGGCTACGTTACCTAGAAAGAGTACCACCATGTGAGGAATACCACTGGTCTACCTTACCTAGCAGGAGTAGCACCATGTGAGGTACACCATGGGGATACGTTAGCTAGCAAAAGTACCACCACATGAGGAACACTAAGGGTCTACGTTATCTAGCAAGTGTACCACCAGCACACCATGGGTCTACGTTACCTAGCAAGAGTACTACCATGTGAGGTACACCATGGGGATACGTTAGCTAGCAAACGTACCACCGCATGAGGAACACTAAGGGTCTACGTTATCTAGCAAGAGTACCACCATGTGAGGTACACCATTGGGCTACGTTATCTAGCAAGAGTACCACCAGGTGAGGAACACCATGGGTCTACGTTACCTAGCAAGAGTACCACCATGTGAGGTACACTATGGGGCTACGTTACCTAGCAAGAATACCATCGTGTGAGGAACACCATGTGGCTGCGTTACCTAGCAGGTGTATCACAATGTGGGGTACACCAGTGGGCTACGTTACCTAGCAAGAATACCACCATGTAAGGAACACCATTGGTATACGTTACCTAGCAAGAGTACCACCATGTGAGGAACGCCATGCGTCTACGTTGCCTAGAAACAGTACCACCTTGTGATCAACACATGGTTGTACGTTGCCTAGCAGGTGTACCATCGTGTGAGGTACACCATGGAGCTACGTTACCTAGCAAAGTATTACAATTCGGGGTACACCATGGGACTACGTTACCTAGCAGGAGTACCACTATATGAGGAACACCATGCGTCTACGTTACCCAGCAAGAGTACCACCATGTGAGAAACACCATGGGTCTACGTTACGTAGCAAGAGCAACACCAAGTGAGGTACACCACGCGTCTATGTTACCTTGCAAGAGTACCGCCATATGAGAAACAGCATGAGTCTACGTTACCTAGTAGGAGTTCAACCTTGTGAGGAACACTATGGGGCTACATTAAGTTTTTTCTGCTATTGGCTTTACGTCGCACCGACACAGATAGGTGTTTGGCGACGATGGGACAGGAAAGGGCTACGACTGGGAAACCACGGAAAACCATCTTCAGGGCTGCCGACAGTGGGGTTCGAACCGCTACATTAAGTAGGACCAGTGCCATTATTTGCGGAACACCACAGATCAGGACTTTGCCTGTGTTTAGTTACATCGTGTGCATCCCACCGTGGCGGGGGTGTAATCGCTCGGCTGCACAGACCGGCGTCTAGCGGGAATAGGTGTCGAGCGCCGCGCTAGATTGTGTTGTTTCCTCTGTATTCAGAATGGGTCTGCGTTATCTATGAGTGGTACCACTATATGAGGAACACCATGGGTCTAGGTTGCCTGTGGGGAACTCCACGGATTTGTGCATAGCTCGTGATTAGTCCCATAATGTGAGGAACTCCATGGTCTACGTTGCTTGTTGCTTCGTGTTAGATTCTTGTCAGTGGATACATTTTGAAGTTTTAATTATCGTTTCGTTTTGTTGCACTTCGTACCATTAGGGACCGATGACCTAGGTTTTAGGCCACTTGAAACAACAACAATAATAATAATAATAATAATAATAATAATAATAATAATAATAATAATAATAATAATAATAATAATAATAATAATAATAATAATAATAATAATAATAATAATCATCATCATCATCATCATCATCATGATCATCGAATACGCCTTTGCCGCCTCGGCAGGCAGCCCCTACTGAGAGGAGTGGAGGTGAATAACTGCTGCAGAGCAATCGTCGGATTGAGAATTAAGGAGAAGATTAGTTCGCAGAGTTTTCAACAGATGTGTCTAGCTACTTGCAATGGTCTTCATCGCTCTAGCGGACACATCACTGGCGTATGCTTGAATCAAGGCGTAGGCTACCACTAGACTAGGTTACCCCTTTTCGATAGTTGGTTTAGTGAACGTCAAGCCTTCACCGTTTTGAGCTGCAGCCAATAGACAACGGAGTAGCCTGCTGTGTTGTCGAGAGCTTCACAAGCTACGGCCCTGGCCTCTGCTACTGTCAATACCCTACACCTGATCAGTGGAGATGGTATCCTAAGGTTTAGCAAATTAAAGTCCGGCTTTGTGGCTAAATGAATAGAATGTTTGCCTTTGGTTCGATGGCGCCAGTTCAATTTTCAGAATCAACCCCTCATGCCATTAATTCCCCTGGCTTGGGAACAGGGTGTTTATTACGTCTTTCCTATTCATTTCATCCTCATTAGGTCACCACCTCACCACCAAGCCTATACAGATGTCATGCACACTTATTATATTATTATTATTATTATTATTATTATTATTATTATTATTATTATTATTATTAAATAAAATGTCGAATTTTACAGCGGTCTTACCCATCCTTCACTGGTTAATTAGTTTCCTCGCTAGATCAGTAGTGGTATCCGACCCATGATCACGGGTTCGATTGCAACTAACAAAACAGAACAACTAAACCTGAAAGACTGCATTTCATTTTAGAATATCTGCCAATAAAAATAAAACTAAACCGCTCCGGTGGCGTGCCAGATGCGACCGTGCTGCATGCGACCCGTGCATCTAGCGACCGCATAATCTGTGACCGTGCCGGATGCGACCGGCGTTGACAAGCAAATTGTCATTTGATAAGTTGTGTTATCACCCAAGATATGGTAAGCTAAACGAAGTGCAATGCCATTTCAATAAGTCCTACAAGCAGCTACTGCCCCTACTTTACATAACACTTCTGGGGGAAACTCGTTTTACAACACGAAACATGGTAATGCGTTTACGTCTTTTCCCACCGGGCGAGTTGGCCATGCGGTTAGAGGCGAGCGGCTCTGAGCTTGCATCCGGGGGATAGTGGGTTCGAATCCCACTGTCGGCAGCCCTGAAGATGGTTTTCCGTGGTTTCCCATTTTCACACCAGGCAAATGCTGGGGCTGTACTTTAATTAAGACCAGGGCCGCTTCTTTCCCATTCCTAGCCCTTTCCTATCCCATCGTCGCCTTAAGACCTGTCTGTGTCGGTGCGACGTAATGCCACTAGCAATAAAAAGGATCCTAATTCTCTGAAATTATTTACGACTTAGGCCTACTTATCGTGTCCTATTAGTACCAGGAGTATCCGAAGACGTGTTCGGCTTGCCTGGTGCAGGTCTTTATACCTGACGCCCTTGGGCGGCCTGCGCGTCTGGAAGTGGGATTATGATAATGAAGTAGGGAGAGATGAAACCCGGTTTCGGCACGTAGCCTACTCCTCTCGAATAATACCAAGGGGGTATGGTCAATGCTTTACGTCGCCATCCGACGGCCGAATCACCATCAACAGCGTCATATCCCCTCACTGTCCGGCTCCATGGCTAAATGGTTAGCGTGCTGGCCTTTGGTCCAGAGGGCCTCGGGTTCGATTCCCGGCCGGGCCGGGGATTTTAACCTTCATTGGTTAATTCCAATGGCTCGGGGTCTGGGTGTGTGTACTGTCTTCAGCATTAGAATTCATCATAGGTAGGACCCCATTCTTATAGACGCGCAGGTCGCCTATGCGGCGTCAACTCGAAAGACCTGTACTCGGCCTTTTTGGAGGCCACACGCCATTAAATTATCCCCTCACTCCATTTGAACACTGCGAAAAGGTTTGGATATGAATCCCGGTTTTTGGCATGCAATCTAGTGATTAAAAACTGTCTACCACCAACTTTCCTACCCTGCCGGCCATCATTCTGATGGTGACTTTTTTCATCCAGGCTAAGTGGCTCAGACGGCTCAGAGGGTTGAGATGGTGGTCTTCCGACTCCAACTTTGCAGGTTCAATCCTGGCTCAGTCCGGTGGTATTTGAACGTGCTCAAATATGTCAGCTGAGTGCCAGTGGATTTACTGGCACGTAAAAATAAGTCCTGAGGGACTAAATTCCGGCACCTCGGCGTCTCCTTACACCATAAAAGTAGTTACTGGGCGTAAAACCAGCAACATAATTATATTTTTCTTTCGACCAACGGCACTCGAACCTGCTAACAACGGTTTCAGACCTTTATTTTAGAAAAGACCAAGTTAGCTACTTATAAGCTATCTGCCACTTGGTGACAGCACTTAATGCAGATCAATTGTAAGTGATTGATGGGTCGCATGTGGCACGATGCTTATCCGCTCGGTCGCTACTGGCACGATAATGGCCGGGTCGCATCTGGCACGTAACCATTGCTCCTATGATAGCAGACCTGCAGTGTCTTCTTACAAAGATGTAGAAGTAAATGGGAGTCAGATATCAGCACTCTGTTATCTATATAATTAAGTCAGAAGCATGAGGTGAGGAAGTATATACGGTAAGTAACGCATGGTTGATAGTTAGAAGTAGCGATCTGACGGACCGAAGCCTGACACATCTATCCCCCCGGTCCCTGCTCCGATCGAATATCAGCAACAAGTCGCGGGAGGTAAGTCGAGGGGAGAATGACGAGAGTGCGACGTTTTTTTCTCACTGCTTTCAAGTGTTGTAGTTGGAATAATGTGTCAGATGCTTACATTATGGTGGGTTTTAGACTTCCATCATTCTCAACTAGGGTTTGGGGTTCAAAGACAACCTTGATAGCCCTGAGTTTACGCCATGATACACATGTTACTTATTCAGATACTTCTCTTTACTCTAGAGGGTGAAACAATAAGGTACAAACAAACTTTCACAACACGTTTCTCACACGTAGAAGAAGAAAATACATGGACATGTTATATCCGTGTTAGAACTCGTTTTCTACAACTGCACGAAGTACATTAATCTTGGGAAACACACAGGAACAGAACGTACTAGCATAGCACAGGAGGCAAAATTGAAAAAAAAGGAACCTACAAGTAAGAAATGCCCAATTATGACGAAAATATTACTTAATAAATACGTATTCTTGTAATCATTGGGCCACGATCAGGATTTATTAAATGAATTAAAAAATGTATAATGGGGCAGTTAAAAATGACATGCCATCAAAATTCGGGCCCTAAAATAATCCTATCCTGAGGAACAGTATTCGTATTTCACACAGGGAGCTTGAAATATTGAAGAGAAGCATCTGTTTTACCACGTTAGAGCCATTAAAATTAATCCGCTTTATCGTGCGCGAGGATTAGTGAAATGTATTCAGCAGTAATTTGTGTATCGGTTCAGCTCCCATAAGGACGTCACCTGCAAGTGTCTCGTTATAAGTATTTATCGTATTTTGTGTATTTACAGGCTTTAGAAAACATAATGAACGCAAATAACAAGAGGCTTGCGTATGGAAAGGTTTGAGGCAAGAGTCTACTCTCTCACCAGTTCTTTTGGAATGAGTATATGAATGAATGTAAAGTAGTAACGGAAGAGGGAAGAATTAATGACGGGAGAGTTAATATTATTAGATTTACTGATGACATCGCTATCATTAAAGAAAATTTATCATTACTGCAGACATTCTTGAAATATATGGACTTAATTTTGAACACTAAAGTCAACTTGAAGATTTACATTAAAAATACACACGTTGTGGCATGCGATTGCAATCTCAAAATTAGTGGTATTCCACTAAACCAAGTTAAAACATTTACATGGGCGCAAAATTAGTGCAGACAGACAAAGCACAAGTGATATAAATAGCGGAATTGCCCAGACGAAGGTGATATTGTACAAGAAAAGGACCATTCTAATCACTAAAATCATATGTAAACAAGTTAAAATATATACTTTACATATCCGGAGCATTGCTCTTTTACAGGTCGGAGAAGTGGATCGTTCGAGAAAGTGAAAAGAGAACATTAGAGGCATTTGAGAAGTGGTGTTCGAGACGAATTGAAAGGAAGCGCTGTCGGAAGAAAGTACCTATGAAGTGCTCGCCAGTGCTTTACGGTGGATGTTTAGGAGAGGAAAGAGGAGGCAGGGAGATATTACAATTCGTTAGCCAAATCATTGACCAATATGAATGTGAAATCCAATGTTGGAATGAAATCACAAGCAGAAGTGCGGAAGAACATTATTGTAATTGAGGAACCAGAAAGGAAGAAAACTGCAAGCGTCTGACTAATGCTCGTTCCAGATAGCAGGTTGTAGTGTCGTTGTGCTCACACTGACGGAGCTACAGAGCTTCTCCCGTTCATTCGGAACAACGGATCTTTTTCAACTAAAAAATTATTGACAAGGATAAGATCCGTGGTTGGGGCCCTTAGCTGAGTCCTGGCATGGCTTCCACTTACTTGTATCAGGCTCCTCACTTTCACCTGTCCTTTCAGACCTCCCTTGGTCAAATCATCATCTTTTTCGACCCTGGCAGTATTAGAGCAAGCGAGTCTTACGGAGTCTTTTATTTTCACGCCCCTCGTGGCCCTTGCCTTACTTTGTCCGATACCGTCATTTTCCCTCTGATTAATTTTTGTTTCTTTACAACTTTCTTTACGTCGCAGCGACGTCTTATGGCGACGATGGGATAAGAACAGGCTAGGACTGGGAAGAAAGCGGCCGTGTCCTTCATTAAGGTACAGCCCCAGATTTGACGGTGTGAAAACGGGAAACCATCCTTCAGGGCTGCTGACAGTGGGGTTCAGTAGTATAATTGGACAGTTCTGCGGCACCTCCGCCGCCGCCTCCGCCTCCGCCGCCGCCCGCGGGAAATTTGAATTTTGGCGGGAAATTTGAATTTTGGCGCGAGATTTGAATTTGTAAACAAAGCCACGTGCTTTTTGACAGCTGTCATCGACAACAACGCAACGCTAACCTCACTGCTGCCATCTTGACGGGCCTAAACCTCACTAGTGCCAACTTAACCTAACGAGCATGAGGTAAACAAAGCCACGTGTTTTTTGACAGCCACGTGCTTTTTGACAGCCACGTGCTTTTTGACAGACAACAACGCATCGCTAACCTCAGTACTGCCATCTTGACGGGCCTAACCTTAGTGGTACCAACTTAACCTCACTAGCATGAGGTAAACAAAGCCACGTGCTTTTTGACAGCCACGTGCTTTTCGACAGATTTGTAAACAAAGCCACGTGCTTTTTGACAGACAACAACGCATCGCTAACCTCAGTACTGCCATCTTGACGGGCCTAAACCGCAGTAGTACCAACTTAACCTAACTAGCGCGAGATAAACAAAGCCACGTGCTTTTTGACAGCCACATGCTTTTTTGACAGCTGTCATCCGCCATCTTTAAACTACAGAGCACCGTGCTGCCCTCTTTCGTCACCTGTCATCGGCAGTGCTGCCATCTTGACGGGCCTAAACCTTAGTGCTACCAACTTAACCTCACTAGCTCGAGATAAACAAATCCACGTGCTTTTTGACAGCCACGTGCTTTTTTGATAGCTGTCATCCGCCATCTTTAATCTATAGAGCACAGTGCTGCCCTCTTTAGCTACTTACCTTTGAAATGTGGTGGCGGATAATTTGAAAAATGCTTTTCGACAAGCAGCCATCTTTAATCCAGAGAGAACAGTGCTGCCCCGGTGACGGCAAATTCCACGTGCTCTTGTTTGAAAACAAACTCACGTGCTTTTTTGACAGCTGTCATCTGCCATCTTTGAGCACAGTGCTGCCCTCTTTAGTTTGAAATGTGGTGGTGGTAAATTCCACGTGCTCTTGTTTGGAAACAAAGCCATGTGCTTTTTTGACAGCTGTCATCCGCCATCTTTAATCAACAGAGCACTGTGCTACTATCATGCGGGCAATTTCATCACCTGTCATCCGCCATCTTTAATCCACAGAACACCATGCTGCCCTCTTTGTGGCTACTACCTTAAGCACGTAGTAGCGGGCAATTTGAAAAGTTCTGTTAGCTATCATCCGCCATCTTTAATCAAGAGAGCACTGTGCTGCCATCTTTAGCTAGATACCTTTGAAATGTGGTGGCGGCAAATTGAAAAATTCCACGTGCTCTTGTTTGGAAACAAACTCACGTGCTTTTTCGACAGCTACCATCCGCCATCTTTAATCAACAGAGCATAGTGCTACCCTCTTTAGTTTGAAATGTGATGGCGGCAAATTCCACGTGCTCTTGTTTGGTAAACATAGCCATGTGCTTTTTTGACAGCTGTCATCCGCCATCTTTAATACAGAGAGCACCGTGCTGCCCTCTTTATCGTAGTAGATGTAAATTCGTCACCTGTCATCCGCAGTGCTGCCATCTTTAGCTAGATACCTTTGAAAAGTGGTGGCGGATAATTTAAAAAGAAAAATTCTACAGCAGCCCTCTCCCGACGCTAATTGCATAAGATGGCGGCTATACATGACTCCTTAAGGGTGCTTACGCAAGATGGCTGCTATACACAGGTTCTTATGAGACGCCCTTGGGATGCTTGCGCAAGATGGCAGTTATACATGGCTCCTTATGAGATGCCCTAGGGATGCTTGCGCAAGATAGCGGCTGCTCTTATGGGACGGCTTAAGGGTCCTTGCACAAGATAGCTTGAGACGCCCTAAGGATGCTTGCGCAAGATGGCGGACACAAGATGGCGGCTATACACAACTCCTTATGAGACGCTTTAAGGGTGCTTGCGCAAGATGGTTGCTACTCTTAGCTTAGAGGCTAACGTGTCGTGATAGTTCGATTCATTAAATTTAGGGCTTAAATGCAAAATGTTAAATATATCGAAAACGGTGCACCGTAGAGCAAAACGGACAAAATTTTTCTGCCTAATACCTAGGTTCGCAGTATGAGGAACAAGAAAATCATAGTCTAATGATGGGATCAACGGTTCGGTTCCTACTTAGGCCCTTTGGCATTTGCTCTGTTTTAGCTTGTATTGAAGCGAGTCTTCGTAACATGATCAGGTCTAGCTATGGTAGAGAGTATAACGTACCGTGCAGGTTCGATTCATTAAATTTGGAGGCTTAAATGCAAAATGTTAAATATCTCGAAAACGATGCATCGTAGAGCAAAACGGACAAAATTTTTCCGCCTAATACGTAGGTTCGTAGTATCAGGAACAAGAAAAAACATAGTCTAATGATGAGATCAACGGTTCGATTCCTACTTAAGCCCTTTGCCATTCGCAGCTATCTATTTCTACAAGATGGTGGCTGCTCTTATGAGAAACAAGATGCCTTGAGACGTCCTAGGGATGCTTACGCAAGATGGCAGACACAAAATGGTGACTATACATAGCTCCTTATGAGACGGCCTAGGGGTGCTCGCACAAGATGGCGGCTACTCTTATGAAGAAAGCTAGCTTAGAGGCTACTGCGCAAGATAACAGCTGCTGTTATGCATGTGGTGGAGGGCAATTTGAAATTCTATGTGCTTAATCAACAGAGCACCCTGCTGCCCTCTTTAGCTGAAATGTGGTGGTGGATAATTTGAAAAATTCTTTTGACAGCTATCATCTTTAAACAAAGGCGACTATACATAGGCTGTTACGGCCTTATCATTCTCCTCCTCCTCCTCCTCCTCCTCCTCCTCCTCCCCCTCCTCCTCCTCCTTCTCTACCTCCTCCTCCGCCTCTTATGTCAAGGCATAGCTTTATATCGAACAAGTTTAAACCTGCATCGCGAAGGCAAGCGTGTGCAGCGATAACATTATTGTGCATGTTTAGACTTTCGAAACATAAGAAGAGTAGAATCAAACGCTGTACTCGATACGACATGTGATCAGAACATTGATTGATGCGTTCAGAAAACAAAATAAGTGATCAAGACTAGAATCGAACAATGTACTCAATACATCATGTGTTTAGAATATGTCAGGGGATACGCTTGTTCTAAGAAGATCAGATTGAAACATAACAAGACTAGAATAGAACACTGTAATCGATGTTGTTAACTTCAACATGTGATCAGAACATTGATTGATGTGTTCAGAACACAAAATAAGTGATCATGACTAGAATCGAACACTGTACTCGATACAACATGTGATCAGAACATTGATCGATGTGTTCAGAACACGAAATAAGTGATCAAGACTAGAATCGAACACTGTACTCAATACAACATGTGTTTAGAACATGTTAGGGGGTACCCTTGTTCTAAGAAGATCAGAATGAAACATAACAAGACTAGAATCGAACACTGTAATCGATGTTGTTAACCTCAACATATGATCGGAACATTGTTTGATGTGTTCAGAGCAAAAGTACAATTTTGATGATTTGCGCAGCTAACTCGCTCGGTAAACGATATAGTCAAAGTATATCTTCAAATTATTTACCTTCCATCATTCGTCTTGTGTGTAAAAATCAGTCGAACAAGTTATCGCATAAACATGGCTGAAAAAAAATCGTGATAGAGTATGGAACCCAGGGGTTACATCTTATCAGAAGGGCAAAAAGGATGAAAGGACTCTTCCTCCTCCTTACCGCACATTCCTTGGCTAAAGGGCTAATGGGCTAAAGGGCTAATGGGCTAAAGGGCTAAAGGGCTAATGGGCTAAAGGGCTAAAGGTGCAACAACCTCATCGATCGCTATCAGCAAGAACGCTTGTACTTTGTTAAGTGTAGAAAATTAATCTTTATTGGTAAATGGTTTTATGTTCAGAACAAGGAATGGAACCTAGGGGTTACGTCTTACCTAATAAAATCCCCGAGGTGCGATGAGTTACGTTTTTCGAACTAGTGTTTGGAACACTGAACTTTTCAAGATGGCAAGAGTGAGGTTAGCAATGTTCCGTTGTTGGATTTTTAAAATTTCCCGCTATAACATGCAAAAGGTGGCAGCCTTGAGGTTTACCGCCGTAAAGATGGCAGCAGTGAGGTTAGCGACGCTCCATTGTCCTTCAAAGTGAGGTTAGGGTTCGTCAAGAAGACAGCTGTCAAAAAAGCACGTGGCTATGTTTACCAAACAAGAGCACGTGGTCGTGACGTCACGGTCACGTAGTATGCTGCCTCAGCATGCAAAGTTCAATGTCTACACCTATGTAGTTAACACTCTGCTATGTTCACAAGATTTTTATACATCACTATTCTTTATGCTTTAAGTTCATTCACATAGGCTATGCTAAGATTGCAGCACAAACACATGCGAACTTTGTACATTCTAATGGAATAAGTTTAGTACTGTGTGCGTCATGGATACATGATGTGTGCACGCATTTAATCTTGACTATACGTAATGCTGCTGCTTTGTTTACAAGATTTTTATACATTGCTATTCTTTATGCTTTAAGTTCGTGCACGCACAAGCGATACTCGTACGCTCTAGCAGGAGAAGTTTAGTACGATATTCGATACATACATTATCGATAGGTGATGTGTACACGCTTTAGAACATAGCTCATCTTTATGCTTTAAGTTCGTGCACATGGGTTAGGGATACACAAAAGCGATTGCTACATGCTCTAGCGGAAGAAGTCTAGTACGATAGTAGACGCATGTAAAATCGATAGGTTATGCTAAGATAGCAGCACACTTACATGATTTTAGCACAATCTAGTGGGAAAAGTTTAGTATGATAGTCGTTTCGTGCAAAATCATTAGGTAATGTGTAAACGCTTCGAAACAAGGCTATTCTTTGTACTTTAAGTTCATGCGTACAGGTTATGCTAAGATAGCGGCACAATCTAGCGCAAGAAGTTTAGTACGAGAGTCGATGTATGTAAAATCGATAAGTAATGAGTACACGCTTTAAAACATGGTTATTCTTCGTACTTTCAGTTCATGCATCTTAGTTATGCTAAGATAGCAGCACAATCTAGCGGAAGAAGTTTAGTACGATATTTGTTGCATGCAAATCGATAGGTGATGTGTACACACTTTGAAACATGGCTATTCTTTTTACTTTAAGGTCATGCGTATAGGTTATGCTAGGATAGCAGCACAATCTAGCGGGAGGAGATTAGTACGAGAGTCAATGCATGCAAAATCCATAGGTAATGTGTACATGCTTTGAAACATGGTTATTCTTTGTACTTTTAAGTTCATGTGTATAAGTTATGCTAAGATGCCAGCACAATCTAGCGGAAGAAGTTTAGTACGAGAGTCAATGCATGCAAAATCGATAGGTAATGTGTACACGCTTTGAAACATGGCTATTCTTTGTACCTTAAGGCCATGCGTATAGGTTATGCTAAGATACCAGCACAATCTAGCGGAAGAAGTTTAGTACGAGAGTCGATGCTTGTAAAATCGATAGGTAATGTGTACACACTTTGAAACATGGCTATTCTTTTTACTTTAAGGTCATGCGTATTGGTTATGCTAAGATAGCAGCACGATCTAGCGGAAGGAGTTTAGTACGAGAGTCAATACATGCAAATTCGATAGTTGATGTGTACACGCTTTGAAACATGACTAATCATTGTACTTTAAGTTCATTGGTATAGGTTATGCTAAGATAGCAGCACAATCTAGCGGAATAAATTTAGTACGAGATTTGATGCATGCAAAATCAATAAGTAATGTGTACACGCTTTGAAACATGGCTATTCCTTGTACTTCAAGTTCATGCGTACAGGTTATGCTAAGATAGCAGCACAACCTAGCGGAAGAAGTTTAGTACAATATTTGTTGCATGCAAAGTCGATAGGTAATGTGTACACACTTTGAAACATGGCTATTCTTTTTACTTTAAGGTCATGCGTATTGGTTATGCTAAGATAGCAGCACGATCTAGCGGAAGGAGTTTAGTATGAGAGTCAATACATGCAAATTCGATAGTTGATGTGTACACGCTTTGAAACATGGCTATTCTTTGTACTTTTAAGTTCATGTGTATAAGTTATGCTAAGATACCAGCACAATCTAGCGGACGAAGTTCAGTACGAGATTCGATGCATGCAAAATCGATAGGTGATGTGTACACACCTTTTTACTTTAAGGTCATGCGTATAGGTTGTGTTAAGATAGCAGCACAATCTAGCGGAAGGAGTTTAGTACGATATTTGATGCATGCAAAATCAATAAGTAATGTGTACACGCTTTGAAACATGGCTATTCTTTCTACTTTTAACTTCATGTGTATAAGTTATGCTAAGATAGCAGTACAATCTAGAGGAAGAAGTTTAGTACGATATTTGTTGCATTCAAAATCAATAAGTAATGTGTACACGTTTTGAGACATAGCTATTCTCTGTACTTTAAGTTCATGCGTATAAGTTATGCTAAGATAGCAGCACAATCTACCTGCAGAAGTTTAGTACGAGAGTCGATACATGCAAAGTCGATAGGTAATGTGTACACGCTTTAAAACATAGCAATTCATACTGCTGCTCTGTTCCCAAGACTTTTAAGAATAGCTAATCCTAATGCTGCTCTTAGCGACGTCGAGCTAAGGATTGATTACGTGACCGTGACGTCACGACCACGTGCTCTTGTTAACAACATCGATTACAGTGTTCTATTCTAGTCTTGTTATGTTTCAATCTGATCTTCTTAGAACAAGCGTATCCCCTGACATATTCTAAACACATGATGTATTGAGTACATTGTTCGATTCTAGTCTTGATCACTTATTTTGTTTTCTGAACGCATCAATCAATGTTCTGATCACATGTCGTATCGAGTACAGCGTTTGATTCTACTCTTCTTATGTTTCGAAAGTCTAAACATGCACAATAATGTTATCGCTGCACACGCTTGCCTTCGCGATGCAGGTTTAAACTTGTTCGATATAAAGCTATGACTTGACATAAGAGGCGGAGGGGGAGGTAGAGAAGGAGGAGGAGGAGGAGAATGATAAGGCCTTAACAGCCTATGTATAGTCGCCTTTGTTTAAAGATGATAGCTGTCAAAAGAATTTTTCAAATTATCCACCACCACATTTCAGCTAAAGAGGGCAGCAGGGTGCTCTGTTGATTAAGCACATAGAATTTCAAATTGCCCTCCACCACATGCATAACAGCAGCTGTTATCTTGCGCAGTAGCCTCTAAACTAGCTTTCTTCATAAGAGTAGCCGCCATCTTGTGCGAGCACCCCTAGGCCGTCTCATAAGGAGCTATGTATAGTCACCATTTTGTGTCTGCCATCTTGCGTAAGCATCCCTAGGACGTCTCAAGGCATCTTGTTTCTCATAAGAGCAGCCACCATCTTGTAGAAATAGATAGCTGCGAATGCCAAAGGGCTTAAGTAGGAATCGAACCGTTGATCTCATCATTAGGCTATGTTTTTTCTTGTTCCTGATACTACGAACCTACGTATTAGGCGGAAAAATTTTGTCCGTTTTGCTCTACGATGCATCGTTTTCGAGATATTTAACATTTTGCATTTAAGCCTCCAAATTTAATGAATCGAACCTGCACGGTACGTTATACTCTCTACCATAGCTAGACCTGATCATGTTACGAAGACTCGCTTCAATACAAGCTAAAACAGAGCAAATGCCAAAGGGCCTAAGTAGGAACCGAACCGTTGATCCCATCATTAGACTATGATTTTCTTGTTCCTCATACTGCGAACCTAGGTATTAGGCAGAAAAATTTTGTCCGTTTTGCTCTACGGTGCACCGTTTTCGATATATTTAACATTTTGCATTTAAGCCCTAAATTTAATGAATCGAACTATCACGACACGTTAGCCTCTAAGCTAAGAGTAGCAACCATCTTGCGCAAGCACCCTTAAAGCGTCTCATAAGGAGTTGTGTATAGCCGCCATCTTGTGTCCGCCATCTTGCGCAAGCATCCTTAGGGCGTCTCAAGCTATCTTGTGCAAGGACCCTTAAGCCGTCCCATAAGAGCAGCCGCTATCTTGCGCAAGCATCCCTAGGGCATCTCATAAGGAGCCATGTATAACTGCCATCTTGCGCAAGCATCCCAAGGGCGTCTCATAAGAACCTGTGTATAGCAGCCATCTTGCGTAAGCACCCTTAAGGAGTCATGTATAGCCGCCATCTTATGCAATTAGCGTCGGGAGAGGGCTGCTGTAGAATTTTTCTTTTTAAATTATCCGCCACCACTTTTCAAAGGTATCTAGCTAAAGATGGCAGCACTGCGGATGACAGGTGACGAATTTACATCTACTACGATAAAGAGGGCAGCACGGTGCTCTCTGTATTAAAGATGGCGGATGACAGCTGTCAAAAAAGCACATGGCTATGTTTACCAAACAAGAGCACGTGGAATTTGCCGCCATCACATTTCAAACTAAAGAGGGTAGCACTATGCTCTGTTGATTAAAGATGGCGGATGGTAGCTGTCGAAAAAGCACGTGAGTTTGTTTCCAAACAAGAGCACGTGGAATTTTTCAATTTGCCGCCACCACATTTCAAAGGTATCTAGCTAAAGATGGCAGCACAGTGCTCTCTTGATTAAAGATGGCGGATGATAGCTAACAGAACTTTTCAAATTGCCCGCTACTACGTGCTTAAGGTAGTAGCCACAAAGAGGGCAGCATGGTGTTCTGTGGATTAAAGATGGCGGATGACAGGTGATGAAATTGCCCGCATGATAGTAGCACAGTGCTCTGTTGATTAAAGATGGCGGATGACAGCTGTCAAAAAAGCACATGGCTTTGTTTCCAAACAAGAGCACGTGGAATTTACCACCACCACATTTCAAACTAAAGAGGGCAGCACTGTGCTCAAAGATGGCAGATGACAGCTGTCAAAAAAGCACGTGAGTTTGTTTTCAAACAAGAGCACGTGGAATTTGCCGTCACCGGGGCAGCACTGTTCTCTCTGGATTAAAGATGGCTGCTTGTCGAAAAGCATTTTTCAAATTATCCGCCACCACATTTCAAAGGTAAGTAGCTAAAGAGGGCAGCACTGTGCTCTATAGATTAAAGATGGCGGATGACAGCTATCAAAAAAGCACGTGGCTGTCAAAAAGCACGTGGATTTGTTTATCTCGAGCTAGTGAGGTTAAGTTGGTAGCACTAAGGTTTAGGCCCGTCAAGATGGCAGCACTGCCGATGACAGGTGACGAAAGAGGGCAGCACGGTGCTCTGTAGTTTAAAGATGGCGGATGACAGCTGTCAAAAAAGCATGTGGCTGTCAAAAAGCACGTGGCTTTGTTTATCTCGCGCTAGTTAGGTTAAGTTGGTACTACTGCGGTTTAGGCCCGTCAAGATGGCAGTACTGAGGTTAGCGATGCGTTGTTGTCTGTCAAAAAGCACGTGGCTTTGTTTACAAATCTGTCGAAAAGCACGTGGCTGTCAAAAAGCACGTGGCTTTGTTTACCTCATGCTAGTGAGGTTAAGTTGGTACCACTAAGGTTAGGCCCGTCAAGATGGCAGTACTGAGGTTGTGACTTCCCCTCTCGGAGAACAATCATCAAATGAGAAATGCAACCAAGCAAGCAAAGGGCGCCAATCTTTAAGTTGAGGACTTAAAGATAAAATTTATATTCAAGCTTGGACAGACTCTTATCACAGGGGTGAGGTGATAGTACACTAATCATTAAGTAGGAGAATTAGAAATCAAAAGGCTAATTAAGGCAGATTGATTACAATGAACTAGAAAAATACTATTTATTATATTTAATATGAATGACGACGGTTTAACGAGAACTGAATTTAAATTAGAAAATGAATTTAATAAAAAATTGAATGACTCTACTTCGCGAAAACTTGCAATATCTTTAACTCGCTTGCTCACCATGTCGTCTTGTTCTGCTGGTCCTTGGAAAGCTTCCCTCCTTGTAGCGGGAACATCACCATCCGTCTTTGATATCTCTTCATCTGCAGCTCAGTACCATTCCTGCCTTGCAAATTGCACCCACCACTAATTGGAAGATGACTTCAAAACTAACACTCCCTATTATGCTTTATCCCATATATTGGAGATAAGCCCTAAGTCATAGTTAGAAGAACCACCTTGGGTTATATGGAGAGGATACTCAATTAAGAATCCTTCCAACTTTACTGATAATGTTCTCTGAAGTTTCATTTCTATCTAGATTAAAACTATCTATTGACTTAGACTGGTTCAAACCGGTCTTGTAGCCGTGCTGTACGTACTTCCTCATGAGAGTGGCTATACACCCCTCATTCAGAATTTCTAAGTATCGAGACGCAGAATCAAGTAGGAAATCAAGTAGAAGCCTCGTAGAAGATCGTAGAATAATGTAGAGAGACTCGCAGAAGCGAATAAGACGTTGTAGAGAGACCCTCCAGGAGCTCCAACACCTCCTTTTATAACCTTCTCTCGCGCTAATTACAGGCCGCTACCACGTGGTCCAATCAGATGACACTTCTCTCCCCACTCCAGAAATTAGAGTTGACGGGCCATATCCATGATATCAACTGTTCTTCTATTCGTCCTTTCACTCAGTATCCATGGCAACATGACGCTCCTTTGAAAATATAGGCGTTGATCAGTTCGAATAATTCTGGTCGAAATACGGTAGCTTACGTTAGGACGCGTGAACACGTGCTCGCTTTTCCCAGAACTTGGTGTCTAAATTTGTCCTCCCTTCCTCCTCGGTGATGTGGCAAGATAACTGAAATCTACTGCAAGTTAATTTTAACCGACTGTCGCAAGAATCTAAGTGAATATTAGGATATTCAGCCCTCGTTTATAAGTCGTAGTTACAAAGTAATGAAATGATAGTGAGCAAATGATTAAACATGAATTATAATACAATTACATACCAAAATAAATATCATGACGTTAAATTCCTGAATTAATTACACATAATAAAATTAACATAATTACACTGTAACGTCTGGAACGTTACATACGCCCCCATGAGTTCTTAACAAATATTACATGCGTTGAGAACTCACACACTTACTCCCACATTGACTTGAAATACCTCTATTACCTGCCCATAACGAGCGACATTATTTTCATACACTTAATTATATCTCACTCTTTCCATATCTCTCTTAGACTGCTTCCCATTGCGACTGTCTGTTATTTCAGTTCATCTTGAGGTTTAGATGCTAAGTTCTGCCCATCATGAGCAACTTTTCACTTTTGTAAGAAAAAACAAGATTATTCTAGAGAATATAACATAATATATACAATTCAGATTACAAACTCTGCCGAGTGTCTATTTGTCCTTTTACTCCCATCTTTCCGACATTCTTTGCCAGATAGCAGTAACACGTTCTCTTCCAATATTTTACATTAAAAAAATGGAAAACATATGATACAAACAATTTACACTTTTATCACTCTTTCGAATGTTTCAACCCTATCTTGAAGCAGGATGTAATACACTTCACACAAATACACACGTGATTTAAGCTCACAGTAAAATTATTGCAAGTTATAAATGCACATACGGGAAAATTAATTATTTGCCGTCGTCAGCTTTAATTAGCCTTATGTAACATCTCAGAAAACAAATAATATATAAAAATTTCATGGCCTCACATACGGAAAACAGATGATCTATCGTTAATGAACGAGCGTAAATCTACCGTCACACAAACATCTCCCTTGTTTACAAACACAACTAGGAAATACCACCACAATTGAGACGTAAACACATACCGCTCGTAGTCTGACATAACAAGTAGCAACTTCCCCGAGTTACTGACCTATATCTCACAATCCGGTTCAGCCACCTCACACGACAGGTATCTCCTTAAACTACTAATGTTGTATGAACCATTCATTACGCTCTCGCCATCCGCTAACTTGTAAGCACAGGGTCCAAGTTTTCTATGTACTTTATAAGGGCCTTGATATAAAAGAAAAAATTTCTTCGTTACCTTATCCTCACTGTTTGACAACATGGGAACTCTCACCAAAACCATATCACCTACCTCAAAGTTATCCCGTACCTTACGTTTCTGTTGCCTTTTACGTTTATCTCCAGATTTAATCAGGTTCTCCCGTGCCAGTCGGACGTAAAATTCAGCATTACGAGGTGGTTCCTCAGGCAAACCTAACACTCTCACTACGCTCTCGCATTCAATACACAGACGTATTGATCTATCAGACTTAGGCACGACAATTAAGGGATTAACATATTGACTGTTTGATAATTCAATCACATCGTCTGCTAACATAGCTTGAATTTGATCCTCTACGGCTTTTGCATATTTGTGTGGTATCGGATATCGCGGTCCGCTGAATGGAGTCTTATCCAGCACAGAAAAAGAATGTTCATACAGATGGGTAACACCAGGTTTCTCGGAGAAAATCTCCACGTGTTCACATAACACTTCAAATAACTTGTCCTTCTGGACTTCATTCAACTCATTTCTACTTACGGCTTCTTTCAAGCCACATATTTTATCCTCATGAATCCACAACTGACACAACTTCAGGCCCTCACTAGCCTCTTCATTTACTTTAGAAACCTCTTTCATTCTCCACACTGTACTAACTTCCGTTTTCCTCTGAATTTCCTCCTCAAACTTGACCTTAATATCCTCATTATTCCACCTCAAATTTAGCACTAGATCATTGTAATTTAACTGAGCCAATTTTAACGTTAACCAGTCAGATCCCAAGATAAGATCAAATATTAAATGCGGAATTACCAAACATATCTGAACGCTAATAAAATTATTAATACAGATCGGGACAGCTACTTGTTTACAAATTTGCTTAGACCTCTTTCCAACAGCCGTAATGATGAAAGTAGACTTAACAGGCATTTCCTCCAACTGAATACCCTGTTTCACTAATGACTCATACCACTGAGAACTAATACATGATATTTGGCTACCAGAATCAATCAAAACTTTAACCCACGCCCCCCAGACTTTCAATTTAACCACGGGATTGACTACTTTATTACTTGAATCTCCATTATTCTGCTCGGGTTCATACAACAAATCGTCTCTAACATCGAGGTCATATGGTAACACTTTCATGGCAAGACACTTCGCTACCTTCTTACTAGGCTGGAATTCTGACCTAACATTACAGCCTCTCGTTAGTTTAAAGGTTCCCTTTGTGTATTGACGTTGGACTCATTAGTACATTGCTCTGGCCTCCGTTGGGAATTTCCTGTCCTATATTCAGCTGCTCCTCTCCTGCTGTTCTGCTGAGGTCTGAACTGATTACGAGTTTCGTGATTCTGTGTACTACCGTTATGTCTCATTCCGTTGTGATGACTAAAGTTCTGAATATTCTCCGTTCTACTTCTAAGGTTACCTAATGCATCAAAACTGCCTAGTAGGTTCTCCATCTCCTGAATAGTTCCAACTTTTTGCATACAGGCCGCTTCTCTCACCCTGTCCGGAAAATGTCTCAAAAGTAGTCTTACTACATCAGACCCCTCGGTTATACCATCTAAGTTCTGACAAATCATGACATGTGCCAGGAAGTACTCGGTCATAGTGACTCCTTCATGCTGTTTGTACCTCCCAAATACCACCCTTTCTCTCTCCCTAGCTTGTATCGCTTCATTCCAGAATTTCTCTCTAAATTTATTTCTGAATTCTTTCAGGTTCGTCATCGTCTGCCTATATACCATGAACCAAGACCGAGTTTCTCCTACAAAATCATGGTCAATATTTTCCATAACGTCTTCCCAGTCCATTGACCCTTCCTCTAGACGCTTTTCAAACCGTTTCTCTATCATCTTTAGGAAATCTAGCGGGTTCGTTTGTTTCCCATTAAATTTAGGTAGTTCAATTTCCCTAATGTAGCTATTTCCTAGACATTGCCTTCCCGTGAAAACCTGTTTATCCTTTGCCACCTGTTTTAACTGATTTTCTGCTTTCTCCATCCGGCATTCTACATCTTTGTCTCTCCTATCAATTTCTCTCTCCAAATTAACCTGCTTCTCTTTCAATGTCCTAATTTCAATCTTATTCTCTTCAGCTATCGCAAACCTTTCTTCACTTGCCCGGGTCTCATCTTCTATTCTAAGCTTTACCGTGTCAATCTCTTGTTGGACGTGGTCTTTAAATATCCGTATTTCCCCTCTTTGAGTCTCAACTCTCTTATCAATACTAGTGACCTGCCTCATTACTTCCTCCCTAGTAGAGTTGTTTTCCTTCCCCATTAATTCCAAGAATTCACTTCTCTGTTCCGCAAACTTTTCTTCTACCTCTTTCCCTTGTCGTACATATTCGCTTTTCTGGTCCTCTAATCGCTTATTAAAATGTTCATTTTTTACCACCAGATCGCGTAACTGCCTACTGTGTTCGTCCATTCTCCGATTCGCTTCCTCCTTATTTTCTCTCATCTCCCTGCTTAATTCAGCTTTAGTTTGCTCTAACTGTTCTTTAAGTTCATATTTAATATTCTCAATTTTAGTGTTAGTTTGTTCTAATTCACTTTTAAGCTCATTTTTACTGTCCTCTATCTTACTTAACATTAACTGCATCATTCCCATTAACTGATCATTATTATTACTTTCATTGTTAGTGTTTACTTCCGCTTCGCCCCCCATCCTACTATCATCTGACTCCATACTGACTTCTTTCTGCTTGCCTTCACTCTCCATACTACTTACACTTCTATCTTCAATTTCCTCTACTAGACTACACAACTCTTCCTCTGAACTCAATACGTTATTGCCTTTTATCGCCCGTCCACTGCGCAACATCCTCTCCTCTTTCGTCTGATCAGCCATGATCCTTCCCACAATCAAACACTCTTAATGAAACGTGGATATCCAAATTTTGCCCATAATACGAATTCTGATATCGTTACTGTTATTAACTGCTCCGTACTTAATGATTTTCTCGCCACACGTTGGAGCGGCATTTATGTGACTTCCCCTCTCGGAGAACAATCATCAAATGAGAAATGCAACCAAGCAAGCAAAGGGCGCCAATCTTTAAGTTGAGGACTTAAAGATAAAATTTATATTCAAGCTTGGACAGACTCTTATCACAGGGGTGAGGTGATAGTACACTAATCATTAAGTAGGAGAATTAGAAATCAAAAGGCTAATTAAGGCAGATTGATTACAATGAACTAGAAAAATACTATTTATTATATTTAATATGAATGACGACGGTTTAACGAGAACTGAATTTAAATTAGAAAATGAATTTAATAAAAAATTGAATGACTCTACTTCGCGAAAACTTGCAATATCTTTAACTCGCTTGCTCACCATGTCGTCTTGTTCTGCTGGTCCTTGGAAAGCTTCCCTCCTTGTAGCGGGAACATCACCGTCCGTCTTTGATATCTCTTCATCTGCAGCTCAGTACCATTCCTGCCTTGCAAATTGCACCCACCACTAATTGGAAGATGACTTCAAAACTAACACTCCCTATTATGCTTTATCCCATATATTGGAGATAAGCCCTAAGTCATAGTTAGAAGAACCACCTTGGGTTATATGGAGAGGATACTCAATTAAGAATCCTTCCAACTTTACTGATAATGTTCTCTGAAGTTTCATTTCTATCTAGATTAAAACTATCTATTGACTTAGACTGGTTCAAACCGGTCTTGTAGCCGTGCTGTACGTACTTCCTCATGAGAGTGGCTATACACCCCTCATTCAGAATTTCTAAGTATCGAGACGCAGAATCAAGT
Source organism: Anabrus simplex (assembly GCF_040414725.1). NCBI lineage: Eukaryota > Metazoa > Arthropoda > Insecta > Orthoptera > Tettigoniidae > Anabrus > Anabrus simplex. The sequence continues at coordinate 771,131,822 of NC_090265.1, forward strand.
AGGAAATCAAGTAGAAGCCTCGTAGAAGATCGTAGAATAATGTAGAGAGACTCGCAGAAGCGAATAAGACGTTGTAGAGAGACCCTCCAGGAGCTCCAACACCTCCTTTTATAACCTTCTCTCGCGCTAATTACAGGCCGCTACCACGTGGTCCAATCAGATGACACTTCTCTCCCCACTCCAGAAATTAGAGTTGACGGGCCATATCCATGATATCAACTGTTCTTCTATTCGTCCTTTCACTCAGTATCCATGGCAACATGACGCTCCTTTGAAAATATAGGCGTTGATCAGTTCGAATAATTCTGGTCGAAATACGGTAGCTTACGTTAGGACGCGTGAACACGTGCTCGCTTTTCCCAGAACTTGGTGTCTAAATTTGTCCTCCCTTCCTCCTCGGTGATGTGGCAAGATAACTGAAATCTACTGCAAGTTAATTTTAACCGACTGTCGCAAGAATCTAAGTGAATATTAGGATATTCAGCCCTCGTTTATAAGTCGTAGTTACAAAGTAATGAAATGATAGTGAGCAAATGATTAAACATGAATTATAATACAATTACGTACCAAAATAAATATCATGACGTTAAATTCCTGAATTAATTACACATAATAAAATTAACATAATTACACTGTAACGTCTGGAACGTTACAAGGTTACCGATGCGTTGTTGTCTGTCAAAAAGCACGTGGCTGTCAAAAAACACGTGGCTTTGTTTACCTCATGCTCGTTAGGTTAAGTTGGCACTAGTGAGGTTTAGGCCCGTCAAGATGGCAGCAGTGAGGTTAGCGTTGCGTTGTTGTCGATGACAGCTGTCAAAAAGCACGTGGCTTTGTTTACAAATTCAAATCTCGCGCCAAAATTCAAATTTCCCGCCAAAATTCAAATTTCCCGCGGGCGGCGGCGGCGGAGGCGGAGGCGGCGGCGGAGGAGGAGGCGGGCGGAGGCGTGCGGCGGCGGAGGTGCCGCAGAACTCTCCCATTATACTACTGGGTTCGAATTCACTATCCCTCGAATGAAAGCTTAGAGCTGCGCGCCACTAACCTCACGCCCAACTTGCTCAGTCCTCTGATTAGTGTTTACAGAGGATGGTTGTACTACTTCATAAAACAATAATCACCATCACCACCTTAATGTGAAATCCCATGTTGGAATGAAACGAGAGGCATAAGAAGAATACTCCGATTGAGGAATCAAAAAAGAAAGAAAACTGCAAGCGTTGCGACCTGGCAGTAAGCCGTGTTATCGGGGCTCGAAAGTTCTGCTGTAATTTCCCAGGCTACTCCCGATCATTCCTTTCTTTCTGAACTAGCGACTTATTGACAGGAATAAGATCCGAGGTTTCTCACCAGACAAATGATTGGGCTGTACTTTTTTTTTTCTACTGGCTTAACGTCGCATCGACACAGATAGGTTTTATGGCGACGATAGGAGAGGAAAGGGCTAGGACTGGGAAGGAAGCAGCCGTGGCCTTAATAAAGGTACAGACCCAGCATTTTCTTGGTGTGAAAACGGGAAACCACGGAAAACCATCTTCAGTGCTGCCGACAGTGGGGCTCGAACCCACTATCTCCCGAATACTGGATACTGGTCGCACTTAAGCGACTGCAGCTAGGGGCTGTACTTTAATTAAGGCCACGGCCGCTTCCTTCCCACTCCTAGGCGTTTACTTCCCCATCCTCGCCGTAAGACCTATCTACGTGGGTGCGACGTAAAGCAAGTTATAAAAAAAGAGGAATAAGTACTGCCACGGGACAAAATTCCGCCACTTCGGCGTCTCCCAAAACTGTTAAAGTAGGCAATGGTGCATAAATTCAATGTCAATATATCTCTTCTTTTATGATAAGCCAACTCTGGACTAGGGATGTTAAAACTATTTGCAGCTGAGGTTGTTGGGGCTGCTAGTGCCTTCTTCCTTGTCCGTATTCGCTTTGTTATTTGGTCTGGTTGTTTAGTTTCTTCTGATTTCCTTCATGCCAATTTTTTCTTTGGGTTGATTTGTGGGCTTTCTTGCATCTATTTTCTCAAAGCTGTTCTGTCATGAACCCTACTAGTGTAGCAAGAATGTTGAAAGTTTCAAGACTTTGTTTAACCTCTTTGTACCAACGTGATTGGCTCAGTGAATTATGCGGGTCTGACGTTGATTCTTCCAACCGAGTTTTGATAATGGTATGCATTAAAGGTTTATTTGTTTACATTATGCCTCTGTAGGTGGCAACGTTAGAGCTCTCGGCCATTTTTTTATACTTAGCCACACAGTGACATAATTTAAAAATTACTACATAATACTGTATATCTATTACAAACTACCTAAAGTAATGGAATAGCTACTGTACTAGTATCATAATAGTGTTTATGTTAATGATGATTTATATTCTTCCTGCATATTTTAAACTACTGACAGCTCTACGTCACACCTGCTTTTATTCACTCTAATACTCATACAAACGGTTTACGTTCTTAAGAAGAAATAGTGATAAGGCTGCTTAAATCTACGGTTTTTATCCTCTTTTAATTTATTTTCCCATATTTATTTTATAATATTACATAGTTTTGCTATTCTCCCTGGTGTCTTCCATTCATTTGTTATTTGTTTTACGTCCCACCGACACAGATATGTCTTATGGCGACGAAGTGATAGAAAGCGGTCGTAGCCTTAATTAAGGTACAGCCCCAGCATTTACCTGGTGTTAAAATGGTAAACCACAGAAAAGCATTTTCAGGGCTGCCAACAGTGGGGTTCCAACCTACTATCTCTCGGATGCAAGCTCACAGCCGCGCGCCCCTAACCACTCGACCGATTTTCCATTCTCTGTTTAATAACTTAGAAATAGCGTAAAGTTCACGTTCATTTTCTATTTTATCTATATCCTTTGTATCTCCTCGTATGTATTTCTCTCTGATCCTTCTTGTATCCTTGCGGTCTTTTAGAAGGTGAGCCACTTGCATAAAATGCATAAATTTCCCCCATTTTTTGTCTTATAGCTTTATTCCTATATACTCCCATCAGCCAGCAAATGATCCTTCTCATTTCCCTCTTTGTTAACTATTTCAGTCCTTACTGTCAGATTTTTGCTTATTTTACAGAATTCAACAAGTGTTCTCTTGCTATTATATTCTGTTCCTACTGTTTGTCTTTCAATGTCTTTGGACCACCGTTTTACACGCTCCCATCTAATACCTAGATAAATTCATTTCCCAATAGTACCCCATTTCTACTGTATGTCATCCAGTAGATTTTTCACGCCATCTAGCCAGTAACCGTCATTTTGATGTTTCATTTGGTGCCGGTTATGCTATCCTTAGAATTTGAACCCGTGCCTCCGTCTTTAGCCTCAACTACGGTAATATTTCATTATTCATTTAACCATACCCGCTTGTATACTCATAATTTCACACATCTTTCTCACTCTACTGTACTGTTTGCAGTACAGCTTGGCAGCCTCATTCTTATTCTGGAACTGTATCTAATGTTACAATTCCATCATCTACTCCCCAATTTCTGCTTCATACAATAATTTCGTTTTAACTATGTAACTGAATTAAGTACATTTTTATGAATATCATATTCCACTTAAATGAAGCTACTGAAGTATTATTTCGTATACTGACAGGGAGATAGTGTCATAGCCCTGCACCAGACACGTGTAAGACGCAGTTCTGCTTCTGCAGACAATAAGTTCGTGGACTGGCACCTACAGTTTAGGCAATACGACGTACACGCATGCACTACAGTCAATAGCTTCGGGGCCGGGGTATACAGTGTAGGCAACACAGTGTACACTCATGTACTGCAGTCAGTAAGTTCGCGGACTGGCGCCTACAGTGTAGACAAGACGACGTACACCCTAGTACTACAGACAGTAAGTGGAGGCAAGATAGTGTACACCTATGTACGTACTACAGTCAACATGTTCTTGGACTGACGCTAACATTTCAAGGATCACATAGTCTTTCGACCTGCCTTTTCGTGTCTTTTTCCCGTCATGGTGATCCGGGCGATTTCGACTTGATCATGTCAAACATTTCGCTAGTGGATATCTCTAATTTTTGGCAGAATTTGAAATGTGCCCGTAGCTCAAACTACGACATTCTCAAGTACCGCCGCTGACATTCAACTACTTTCACAACAGGGACCGTAGTTCTGCTTATACTGTAAACACCCAACTGTCTCCTGCTGGGACTAGCGAAGAGCTGTCACGGTAACATCCTGTGGTGAACCACAGCGACACTAGTCCACCGACTTAATGACTCTAGCACATATAGTGCGAAGTGATAAAAGGGTGGCCATCATAAGGGTAGAAGTCGATCTTGTGTTATGGCATGGAACGAGAAGAGAGAGATAATCTTTCAGGATAGGTATTCAGGTGTATATTTATTCAGCAGTCCCAGTTTCTGTTTCAGTTTTCAGCTTAGAGAACTTCTCACGACTGCTGGTGTGACCTGGACGAAATTTTGCAATGAACACGGTATCGAAGAACTCCGAATTGTACGCTCACTTGTTAGCACAGGACGAAAGCGTCGAATATAAACGTGGCCAATCATACTAGTGACTTGTTCATTTTATATGCTCTACTGTATTTAATAATAATAATAATAATAATAGACGTGATATAGGCTTATGCCGTGTCAAGAAAACAATTTGAAAATCTCTACGTTTCGCAGAGAACTTTGCTCCGCGTCTTCAGAAGAAAATCTCGACTGTACACGAGGAAAAGTGACAGTTCTTCTCTAGTCCCAGCAAGAGACAGTTGGGTGCATGCGGGAAGAAGTCTTCCTCCTGAACAGTCAAGATTTTCTTCTGAAGACGTGGAGCAAAGTTCTCTGCGAAACGTAAAGAGTTTCAACATGTTTTCTTGACACGGCACAAGCCCAAAAGCCTATATCATGTTTTCAAGTTCGGCCCGTGTTAGCATCAATGTTTACAAAATAATAATAATAATAATAATAATAATAATAATAATAATAATAATAATAATAATAATAATAATAATAATAATAATAATAATAAGTTACTGGACAGTGAACGATTACAAAGTGACCACGACAATGCAGTGAGATGATCAGCAGACTATGTATCATAGTAAACGGGACGAAAAGTCAGGTTGTATGTTTCACCAAGAGGGGAAGTCCTGTCAGTTTTAATTACTGTGTTGATGTCCGGCTCCAGGCTAAATGGTTAGCGTGCCGGCCTTTGGTTACAGGGGTCCCGGGTTCGATTTCCGGTAGGGTCGGGAATTTTAACCTTAACTGATTTATATCGCTGGCACGGGGGCTAGGTGTATGCGCCCTCTTCATCATCATTTCATCCTTATCACGACGCGCAGGTTGTCTACGCGCGTCAAATAAAAAAGACCTGCACCTGGCGAGCCGAACGTGTCCTCGGACACTCCCGGCACTAAAAGCCATACTCCATTTCATTTTTATTGTGTTGATGGGGGTGAAAGTGCCTCGTGATAGAGACAGTATGTATTTAGGTGTTAATATAAGAAAAGCTCTTCATTGGAGTAATCATATTAACAGATCGTAAATTGCAGTTATGGACGTGTTTAGGGGCTGAGGAAGGGTGTAAAAAAGAGGGCGTGTTAGTTTCTGGTACGACCCCAATTCGAGTATGGCTCCAGTATATGGGATCCTCACAAGCATGACTTGTTTCGAGAAGTGGAAAAAGATCTGAAGGATAACAGCACGATTTGTTCTGGGTGATTTCCGACCGAAGAGTATGGTTACGAAAAATGTTGCAACCTTCGGGATGGGATGATTTGAGAGTAAGAGAAGAACGGAATGGTCCGGTCTGTCAGTAGAATGGTGGCGTGGTATTATAAGGTTATCAGTAAACGAATAAGTTTGAGTGTAGGTTTCAAAAACAGGGAAGATAAAAATATGGAGATAAAGGTGGAATTCAGCAGGACAAATTGGCGCAAATATTCATTTATGTCCGCCTCCATTCTATAGTAGTTAGTGTGATTAGCTGCCATCCGCAGAGACCCAGTCTGGATTCCCGGCTCTTAGTTGCACTCTACCGGTAAGGTTGTTCACATTGCTCGCAAGGTTCTATTGGTTCCAAATTGGATTGGGAATATTCCTCACAGTACAGCAAGAATTCATTATATTACAATAATGTCATATAGTTTGATCGACATTTAACTTCTGTATTAGATATATTGGACCTCAAGCAAGACAGATACCCTCTGCGCCAATGTTCAACTTTAATTCTCCACCTGAAGACGCACTCGGATTCTAGAACTCAATAGAAGCATTGTGACTTTGCATTCAACCGGCATATTACGTTTTGAAGTGCAATTTTAGAGTATTCACCAACAAGGGCATATTTTATTCATTGTTGTAATAATTATATGATAACTATTCTTACAGTCTAATTGTATTTGACGTAAATTCTAAAATTTTATTTGTCACGGATAAGCACAACATTATTTCATCTATAACAGTTCTTCAATCCACCATTTTATATGTACATCATCGCATCACATACACAGTTCATTCTTTTAAATCTCATTTCCACAATGTAATTCTGTCTTAGAACCTCGGCGTATCCATAAATATCTTAGTTAGGCTGATGATGACTCATATAGGGTCGAAACTAGTACCTTGTTAATATATTGTAATGTATTTATAAACATTGCAATTACTGTATAGTATTGAGTAGGTGGAATAAACTTTGTATTTTATTTTATATGTTCTCGGCTCTGCCACGAAATTTGAAAAGTGGTACGATGGCTGGAATGTGGTTCGCTCAGTCTCGGGAGATCAACTGAGAGAAGGAGGTTCCAATCCCACCTCAGCCATCCTCGAAGTAGTTTTCCGTGATTTCCCACTTCTCATCCAGGCAAATGCCGGAATGGTACCTCACTTAAGGCCACGGCCGCTTCATTCCCTCTTCCTTGTCTATCTCTCGCAAGCATCCCATCCCCCAACAAGAGCCCTGTTCAGCATAGCAGGTGAGGGCACCTGGGCGAGATACTGGTTCTCATTCCTAGTTGTATCTCCCGACCCAAAGTCTCACGCTCCTGGACACTGCCCTTGAGGCGGTTGAGCTGGGATCCCTCGCTGAGTCCGAGGGATAAACCAACCCTTGAGGGTAAACGGCTTTAAGAAATAAATAAGTAAATGAATAACTGAAATCATTTATAGGAAGAGGATTTAGGGATTAGAATAACTTACCAAGGGAAATGTTGGAAAAAGTGCTGATTTTACGGAAACAAGTGATAGCGAATCCGACACGTGGGTGACAGCGCTAAATGCAGATGAGTAATGATTGATTGATGTGAAGAGTGAGGTAGTTTCCCGTACCTTTCCTCACAGCTCCAGAAGGTGCTATTACATATATGTCAACCAAGCCCACTGAAATCCACAAACCAACCAAGCCTAGGACTGACTGAATGTTGTCAACGACTGAGACAGGCCAATGAAATAATGAAATGTGTTCTAGCTCACAACAGAACACACTGCATTTCTCCTGGAGTAAATGTGCACAAATTTGTTAATGTTTTCAGAACACACCAGGTAGGAGAGACTGATGGCCAAGTGCATCAATCCTCTGTAAGATTCAGCTAACCAGTAAACATGTTTTAAATTTGAGGACTGGTTACAAGGAATCGTGAAGCACCATTGTTAATCAGGGATTACTTAAGCACGTTCAGTTGGCAATGGAATGAAACACTAGCTTTGCTTACGAACGGAGAATTATGAACGCACTACGGTGATTTCGCGTTTCCTCTGTTCTTCATTGCTGATAACACTTATTAGCGACATGGAAGAACAAAAGAGAAAAAGTCGTCAATTTTTCCGGTTTTGAAACATTTTTATTAGTGACTAGTTGATGTAGGCGTGCTTGGCCACAAACGCGACCATACGTCTTTTTTCATGTGAAGAGTGGGTTAGGGAATTTTCATTGTAATGGTAGGCCTCCTTGCCTATCATCAGTCACAATCAAGTTAGAGAATTTTCATTATAATGGCAGACGCTCACTCTCCACCTGCCTCTTTACAACCTCAGAAAGACCGGTTTTCCCAACTGAAATCAACACAGGTCATCACAATGATGTCAGCAGGAATGTTGCAATTAAATTTAAAAATCTCACGTTTTCTCACTGTTAACGAACTGTACTACGCTGCCAATCTATGCTATTATTCCGTTAAGTGTTCACACTGCCCATTCCAATCAGCGCCTCAGAACAGAGGTCGAATAGCTGGAATGCTGTGCAGTGTGTTACGTACCAGCAGTATCAGAAAATGTATGAACCAGAGGAATGGCATGCTAAAGAAGAAAAATATCTGACTCCCCAGCTACTTCCCGCCAATATTCAGGCAGGCTGTTACACTGGGTACGCAGAAGTAATCGTATCTCTCGGAGATGAGTGGCAGCAGAAGAGACAAAGAACATCACAGCAAACAATGACCAAAGTAATGTTGATAAATTGTATGAGCTTTCGATATTGTTGGCCTTTAGATTTAGTCCCATTCCGACTCTGAAATACAGTACCACTCTTATGATAATCGGTACTATAAAACTGAAAAAAGCATAAATGATCGGAAATTGTATTCTCTATAAATATTGTTATGTAGTACCTACTTTTCGATAGGACCAATAACATAGATATTTAAAGTTAAATTTTAGGCGCCTTTCCTAAACTATCATTTCATCCAGGGTGAATAAAATTATTTATAACCTGGACTGTAGTTTCTTATTCCTCAACTCTACATACCGATTTCCATTATCTCGTGGCTCGGCCTTGATATGGACTTAACAACACAAGTACAAATTCATGAATATCTATACTATCATAGTCGGTACGGTAAAAGTGTATAAGATATAAATGATCGAAAATTTAATTCTATTTATCGATAAGTCCATTAATAACATAATATTTGAGAATTACAATTTAGGCTTTCCCCTAGACTACGATTTCACTCAGCGTTAATAAAATTATCACCTAGATTGTAGTGATTTACTCCCCGACTTTACATATCGATTTTCATTAAATTCTCTTCAGCTGTTTACTCGTGATGCGCGTACAGACAGACAGACAGACAGACAGACAGACAGACAGACAGACAGACAGACAGACAGACAGACAGACAGACAGACAGACAGACAGACAGACAGACAGACAGACAGACAGACAGACAGACAGACAGACAGACAGACAGACAGACAGACAGACAGACAGACAGACAGACAGACAGACAGACAGACAGACAGACAGACAGACAGACAGACAGACAGACAGACAGACAGACAGACAGACAGACAGACAGACAGACAGACATGATGGAAAATAAAAAAATGCATTTCCGTGTTACTGTGCACAGGACTGAGCAATGTACAGACAAAGATCTTATTTTTTATATATACTGGCAGAAGTACCCGTTCTTCGTACGGGTTATCAGAAACTGGCTTTAGTTACTCGCACTATCGGTGTGACTGACTTCATTACATATTTATATCATTGGTGCATTTACTTAACTACGTATAAATTATTTGTCATGTTTGGAATTATAGTGTGTGTATCTTCCTCTTCTTTTCTTCATGGGGGCCTCTTAATATTAGCTCCTAATTAGCGTCGACCGCTAAGATATTTTTCTACCATGTTTTTCCTTCATTCCCACCTAGATATGCTTGCTACCTTTACAAAGGTGCAGGTTTAGTGTAAGTGTACTTCCGTCAGATAGTACTACAAATATTAATATTATTGAATGTATTTATTTGATCCGACATTTCGTAACTATTACAAATGATCAAGGATATACGCGGTGCATAAAACAAACTACTATAATTATCGAAAATTATAATTCTCTGGGCCTGTCACTAATGTCGCACATCATATAATGAATCTGAGTATGAATGTTGACACATTTTTTCAAGTCATGGGCGCACCATCTTGACAATTGTGTACAGTATACAGGTTGTTTTCATGGTTACAATGAGCGTAAAAGTGGACCAAAATATCGGCACTAATGACATCAGTGATTCTACTACTCCATGATTTGATATAAAATATTGTAAACTATAGGTAACAGACTCCGCAAATGCTGAAACCTAAGCCAGTACATAAAAACGGAGGCCCGTCGGCAAACGCTGGTCGCTGTACTACGGAGATCTCCGAGGATATTATTTTTATACTTCACTCCCTTTCAATCCCCGCCCAAAGGAGTGCTATGAGCGTCCTACACAACAGTTTACTTTTTCCAGATAGTAAGTCGTGTGTGCATCAATTTTGGTTGGCAGCTATGCCCAAACGTACATGCATAATGTAGCTGCTGTAGAATCCTGGAGCATGGTTATGGCCGTTCCTTTCTTTATCCGATTCCTAGAGCAGGGGTGGTGTGGTGCCAATATCTCCATAACGGTTGGTTTTAGGGCCTTCAAACATGGTTTTCGGGCCCGAAGGGTTTACCGACTTTTGTTCTTTGCGACAAGGTGCGTAAAATTGGCTTTGTTTCGTCCTTGTACGATAAATTAGATTTCGTCTATATTAGCCTGTTACTTTAATACTTTTATATCTCCCCCGCCCCCCCCCTCGAATTGTTTAAAAAGAAAATAAAGCCCATGTTACTCACTGGCAATATAACTTTCTAAGGGTGAAGTAATTTTTAAAATCGGTTCAGTAGTTTTTGAGTCTATCCGTTACAAACAAATATACACATTTTTCCTCTTTATAATATTAGTATAGAAGTATAGGTTACATACCTACACATACGGTTGCCGTCAGGAAGGGCATCCAGCCGTAAAACAGGTTCAAATCCACACGTGCGACACAGTTCGCACCCGCAACACCACAGGTGCGGGTAAAGCGATAGAACAAGAAGATACTCATTTTAAAAATTCACCCGATTTTTTATTCTTTCCCCTCCCCTTAAGTGGATTTTCCAAAAAGAGTGTGTTCATTTTTAAAGGAGATTCCAATTACCAATTTTTAAGTCTGAAACATTTTCATTTTTTGATATATATGTACCCTCGTGTAAATAATTCAACTCCTTCCTCACTTCTTTTCACCCCCCCCCCCCACACTTAAGTGATTTTTCTGAAAACGAATATTTGTGTTCTTTTATTTTTTAAAGGGGATTCCAAATATCAACTTTCATGTCTGTAACATGCTAGGTTTATGTGATGCTATGTGGAGCTGACGTTGCCATGGTTACGACAGTTCATTACTTTATCCGATTCCTAGAGCAGGGGTAGTGTGGTGCCAATATCTCCGTAACGGTTGGTTTTAGGGCCTTAGAACATGGTTTTCGGGCCCGTAGGGCTTACCGAGTTTTATTCTTTGCGTCAAGAGTATTAAATTGGGCTTGTCACTAATGTCGCACATCATATAATGAATCTGAGTATAAATGCTGAGAAACTTTCTCAAGTCATTGGCAACTTCCCTACTACCAGTCGAAATTGAGTTGTGCAGTTATAATTATAATGACATGCCCCTTTTCCTACAGCCAGCGAGCTTACTACCAGTCACACCAAGTTGGTGAGTTTCCATCAAAATAGCAGACCACTATGCCTAATACCAGTCACATTTTAGATGGATACATTTGTTTATAAGGGCGAGTACCCTTGCCTACAGCCAAACACAATCGGGTAGGGGACTTTTAAACAACAATTCATACTCCCTTGCCTTCTGCAAGTCAAATCGAGAAGTGAATTATTCACTACAATGGTAGGCCTTCCTTACTAATGCCAGTTGCACAGGTGTTGGAGAAGAACCCCATTCCTACTGCCAGTCAAAGTCGGTGTGGGGAGTTCTGATTACAATAGCAGACACACTCTTTCTTGATCGCTACAACACGACATCAGTGAATATATATAGATCGACATACGAAAGTATATGCATGCTTAAAATTTTGCAGATCTTCATTTACAGATTGACTGCTGCAAAACGGTACGTCATATCGACAAAGGATTGTACCATAAGACGTCAGATTTAGCGGCCTAAATGGCTGGTCGTATGATATCTGATCTATTCATGGGTCAGATTGAGTTAGAAACGTTGAATAGGGTAAAAATTTTGTAAGATTATCTCACATCGCATTACTTTTCAGATAATTATGTGACAGCTACATTTGTCTCACATATGGCTACTGGGTGGGCCAATTTTCGTGTAGGGTTTGATGATTCTATCTTTCTTATAAGTGATTGAAAGTATGAATTATGCATGTGAAAAGTCCAAATTTACTTAACATCGAGAAATAGACAAAATCAAACGTAAAAGGGATACAGATACAACAAGAAGTCACAAGACCAAGGTTGTAGATCACTCCAAATTGAACGGAGATTGTGCCTTCCCTTATGTGATAGGACTTCGCGAAGATCTGCACCATCATTAAAATTGCCTCCATATTTCGATATTCTTCGGGGAAAAAAATGAAAAATTTAAAGCTTTTGAAAATGTTCTGTCCATTACAGGATAAAACGTATAATTTTGCCAAATTTCTGTTTTCTTGTTCGTCTGGCAGATTATGCCGCAATGTGGATTTTGGGCGAGGAGGGTTAAAATTATGACTTTCAGGAAACTAAACCAAAAAATTATGCAGATGGTTGTTAGTTATTATTACCCCTTAAACGCGTAGCTGTGGGAACATTTCACCAAAATAGTCAATGTACAGGCACATAGTCGTCAGGATTTTACTTATATAGATAGATAAGAAATCTGCTCCACGTACAACACCTTTTGGTCTATGTCTACTGGACTTACCCTGCGAAACCGACCATTCATGACATCTCCCTTATTAATCTTTCTGTCGAGAAAATACACACGAAAAAAGTTTTAGAAATGGATTTCCAACAAATTTGGTCGATTTCCAGTCAGGTTGGTCATGTACTGCATATATTGTGGAAGAGTAAATTCACCATTTCGGTTCCCTATAAACCGCCAGTCCATTCCAGGAACAGGAAATGTTATTGACCTTTAAAATCTACCTTTGGAAAGGTGAATGCTAAATATAAAGTTTGGTTCAATTATCTTCAATGGTTTTCAAGTTGTAAGAAATACGCTCAACACGCGTCCGTTCTTAAGTCCGGTTAATGATATCTCCCTTATAAATCCTCTTACCGAAATGATGCTCATGAGAAAAAAGGTTTAAAAATTAATTTCTATTAAGGCAGGTAGATTTCTATTAAGTTTGGTTGTGTACATTTTGTGGGAGTGCAAAATCACGGTTTCGGTTTCGTATAAACCCCGCAGTCATTTCATGGATTTAGAAACAGTATTTGCCCTGAAACCTACCAAAGGACAGGTGGATTCTAAATATGAATTTTGGTGGAAATATATCCAGTAGTTTCCAAGTTATAGACAAACAGACAAACAGAAAAACAGACACCAAAGCTAAAAGTATGCAGATGGTCATTATTACACCTGAAACGGATAACTGTACAGAAATGTCGCCAAAATTGTCAATGTACAGACACACTCTAGAAGTGCAGACCTTTATTTCGAGAGTTACTGCTTTGAAACTCTGCGACATATCTGCAAATGGACCTCACCATCAGACGCCTCTTTCAGTGTTCTACATGGTTGGTCCCGAGACATCTTCTCGTATCTCCTATATTTATGGGTTAGATTGAGTTAGAATCATTGGGTGTGAAATTCTGTACAGTTTTCGAATACTACTTTATATTTGTGATACTCATGTGACAGATAGAATAATAAAATTTGGCTATCACATTGCCACTGGTCATGTCAAAGTGCGTGCCGAATGTTATGATTCTATCTTTCCTATAAGTGTGTCAAATTAATGTTAACATATATGTGTGAAAGTACAAAATTAACTTGAAATCGAGAAATACATTTCTATTTAACGTATAAGGAATAGAAATACAATAAAAAGTCATAGGACCAAAGTTGTAGATCTCTCCAAAATGAAAAGCGATTGTGCTTTCTGATTTGTGATAAGACTTACAGATTAGCCACCAATTATCCCGAAACGAAGGTGTGCACCGTCGTTAAAATTGCATCCATATTTCGATATTTTCCGGGCCGAAAGTTATACATTTGCATAGCTTAGAATATTTCCTCAAATGAAAGAGTGTCAAGCTTTCGGGATGAGCACTCGCATACATACGGTGTAATTAAGGAAGAAAATAATTCAGTAAAGAAAGTTGAAATTAATAGAAAATTGATTAAAACTGAGGACAGCTGGATGACGACAAATATGTAAATACAAAGTGAATTGTATTGGAAAATCAAAATATGCTGGTGTGAGTTATGGATATAAGAAAGAGGTAACAGTGGAGAAATTTAGAATTTAGGCGCAGGCATTCTTAGGTCAACAGATAAGATGACTAATGGTGCTATTCGAGGACGATTATAAACTCCAACGATATTCCGCCAATATCCCGCAGAATGGCCGATTGACCATTTCTACCCAAGAAACCACCATAAATTTAAAGGTATGTTGAGGAAGATGGCAATACGTTACTTCCTTGCTGGCAAGCAGTCAGAGACGTTGCCATGGCAACCTGTACGTCCGTTGTCGGTCTGTCGGTCACACACGCAGACCATGATACCCGCAGAAAATAGAAAATTTCTCCGTCATTTGAATAGTAAGGCAAATTATGAACATAACGAAAGTTGTTTATAATGAAGGGACGTTTCACATACGGTCCACGGAGTTTACAGGAAATCAATAGTATAAGAGAAAATGGAGGAAAACCGTTCTGGTTTTCCTATAAATCCCCGTCTAATCAAAGATTTTAAAATGAAATGCATATAGAAACCTTCCTCGGGGTGAGTATACTCCAAATTTGGTTGAAATCTATCCAGCCGTTTTGCCGTGATGGTGGAACAAACAAACAAACAGACACGAAAAGTAAAAACCACCGATTCGGTCTTGAGTTGACCTAAAACGGATAAATATCTGAAAAACTGGCAAAACAAACGAAATCACAGACAGCGGACCCCCTACAACTTTATTTATAAGATAATTTCACTGCTGTAGAATCCTGGAACTGACGTTGCCATGGTTACGGCAGTTCATTTCCTTATTCGATTCCTAGAGCAGGGGTAGTGCGGTGACAATATCTCCGTAACGGTTGGTTTTAGGGTCTTAAAACATGGTTTTCGGGCCCTTAGGGCTTACCGAGTTTTGTTCTTTGCGTCCAGGGGATTAAATTGAGCTTTGTCTCGTCCTTATACGACAAATTCGATATTTTGCCTATATTAGCCTATTATTTTTATATCAACCCCCTGTGCCCCCCACTTCGAATTGTTTTGAAAATAAAATATGGCCCATGTTACTCACTGGCAATGTAGCTTTCTAGAGGTGAAGTAATTTTTGAAATCGTTTCTGTAGTTTTTGAGCCTATTCGTTACAAACAATCGAATTTTTCCTCTTTATAATATTAAGTATCGATATACTAGCAGAAGGACCCGTTCTTCGTACGGGTTACCAGGAACTAGCTTTAGTTCCTCATACTATCGGTGTGACTGACTTCATTAGATATTTATATCACTGTTGTATTTACTTAAGTACGTAGACATTATTTGTTATGTTTGGAATTATTGTGGATCTTCTTCTTTTCTTCATGGGGACCTCAAAATATTAGTTCCTAATTAGCGTCGACTTCTAAGATCTTTTGTTACCAGGTTTTTCCTTCATTCCCACCTAGATATACCTGCTCCCTTCACAATGCTGCAGGTTTAGTGTTAGTATACTTCCGCTAGATAGTACCACAAATATAAATATTACTGACTGCATTTGTTTGATCCGACATTTCGTAACTATTACAAATGATCAAGGAAATTCGCGATGCATAAAAGAAACTCCTATAATTATCGAAAATTATAATTTTCAGGGCTTGTCACTCATTTCGCATATCATATAATAAATTTGAGTATAAATTTGAGAAGTTTTTTCAAGTCATGGGCGCACCATCTTGACAATTGTGTACAGTATATAGGTTGTTTTCATGGTTACAATGATCGTAAAGGTGGACCAAAATATCGGCATTAATAACATCAGTGATCCCACTACTCTATGATTTGATAGAAAATAGTTTAAACTATAGGTAACAGCCTCAGCAAAATGCTGAAACCTAAGCCAGTACGTAAAACCTGAAGCCCGTCGGCAAACGCTGGTCGCTGTATTACGGAGATCTCCGGGACTATTATTTTTATACTTCACTCCCTTTCCATCCCCGCCCAAAGGAGTGCTACGAGCGTCTTACACAACAGTTTATTTTTTCCAGATAGTAAGTCATATGTGTATCAGTTCTGGTTGGCAGCTATGCCCAAACGTACATGCATAATGTAGCTGCTGTAGAATCCTGGAGCTGACATTGCCATGGTTACGGCCGTTCCTGTCTTTATCCGATTCCTAGAGCAGGGGTAGTGTGGTTCCAATATCTCCATAATGGTTGGTTTTAGGGCCTTCAAAAATGGTTTTCGGGTCCGAAGGTTTTGCCGAATTTTGTTCTTTGTGTCGATGTGCTTAAAATTATCTTTGTTTCGTCCTTGTACGACAAATTAGATTTCGTCTATATTAGCCTGTTACTTTAATACTTTTATATCTCCCCCGCCCCCCCCTCGAATTGTTTAAAAAGAAAATAAAGCCCATGTTACTCACTGGCAATATAACTTTCTAAGGGTGAAGTAATTTTTAAAATCGGTTCAGTAGTTTTTGAGTCTATCCGTTACAAACAAATATACACATTTTTCTCTTTATAATATTAGTATAGAAGTATAGGTTACATACCTACACATACGGTTGCCGTCAGGAAGGGCATCCAGCCGTAAAACAGGTTCAAATCCACACGTGCGACACAGTTCGCACCCGCAACACCACAGGTGCGGGTAAAGCGATAGAACAAGAAGATACTCATTTTAAAATTTCACCCGATTTTTTATTCTTTCCCCTCCCCTTAAGTGGATTTTCCAAAAAGAGTGTGTTCATTTTTAAAGGAGATTCCAAGTACCAATTTTAAAGTCTGTAACATCTTCATTTTTTGAGATATATGTATCCTCATATAAATAATTCAACTCCTTCCTCACTTCTTTTCACACACACCCGCCCCTTAAGTGGATTTTTTTTTTTTTTTTTTGCTATTTGCTTTACGTCGCACCGACATAGATACGTCTTATGGCGACGGTGGGATTGGAAAGGCCTAGTAAGTGGAAGGAACCGGCCGTGGCCTTAATTAAGGTACAGCCCCGGCATTTGCCTGGTGTGAAAATAAGATACCACGGAAAACCATCTTCACGTTTGCCGACAGGAGGGCTCGAACCGACTATCTCCCTATTTCTGGATACTGGCCGCACTTACGCGACTGCAGCTATCGAGCTCGGTAAGTGTATTTTCTGAAAACGATTATTTGTGTTCTTTGAGATATATGTATCCTCATATAAATAATTCAACTCCTTCCTCACTTCTTTTCACACACACCCGCCCCTTAAGTGGATTTTTTTTTTTTTTTTGCTATTTGCTTTACGTCGCACCGACATAGATACGTCTTATGGCGACGGTGGGATTGGAAAGGCCTAGTAAGTGGAAGGAACCGGCCGTGGCCTTAATTAAGGTACAGCCCCGGCATTTGCCTGGTGTGAAAATAGTATACCACGGAAAACCATCTTCACGTTTGCCGACAGGGGGGCTCGAACCGACTATCTCCATATTTCTGGATACTGGCCGCACTTAAGCGACTGCAGCTATCGAGCTCGGTAAGTGTATTTTCTGAAAACGATTATTTGTGTTCTTTTATTTTGAAAGGGGGATTCCAAATATCAATTTTCATGTCTGTAACGTGTTATGATTTTTTTATTTATTGTAGATAATTTCGCTGCTGTAGAATCCTGGAGCTGACGTTGCCATGGTTACGGCAGTTCATTTCCTTATTCGATTCCTAGAGCAGGGGTAGTTTGGTGCCAATATCTCCGTAACGGTTGGTTTTAGGGCCTTAAAACATGGTATTCGGGCCCATAGGGCTTACCGAGTTTTGTTCTTTGCGTCAAGGGGATTAAATTGAACTTTGTCTCGTCCTTATACGACAAATTCGATATTTTGCCTATATTAGCCTATTGTTTTTATATCAATCCCCCCGTGCCCCTCACCTCGAATTGTTTTGAAAATAAAATACAGCCCATGTTAGTCACTGGCAATGCAGCTTTCTATAGGTGAAGTACTTTTTAAAATCGGTTCAGTAGTTTTTGAGTCTATTCGTTACAAACAAACAAATATTTCCTCTTTATAATATTAGTATAGATTAGTATAGATTTAGATTTAAGCCCACTAGGGTGCGCTTGAGACTAGTTTTTTTATGCTCGCTTTTGTTCCGAGTACCTCTGGAGTCCTGCTAGTAGTTCTTTCTTTCTTTCCTGCGAAAGAGGTTTGCGAGATTTAACTACTTTTGGTAGAGGAGATCACGAATTTGCCAATTTACAAAATTTATTCCGGTCTTAGATATCAGTATCAGAAATACCAGCGGAAGCTATGTCTCTTTTTACTTCATAAAGCCACATGATTCCAGTCTTGTGGTTTGAGATGAGTGAGAAGATCTTCTTCGTAAACCTGCCGTTGTCCATTCTCAGCAGGAGCTCGTAAAACTTCAGCCGCCTACGTCACATGCTAGTGTTAGCCGTTTCTAACTGTTGGTATAGTTCAGAGTTCGCTTTCAGTCGGTAGTGTCCAACCAGGAGCACTCTTGGCCCATACATTTTCCGGAGGATGCGTTCCTCGACCTTTTCCAGGTCGTCCATGGTTCTTTTCCTGTTCACCAGTAACGTCTCCGCAGCATATAATAACAGGGGTCTGACAACAGTTTTGTAATGGCATATTTTGGCGTTCTTCGAAATGCAATTGTTGTTGTAACGGTTTTGTGACAGTTGGTATTTTGCGTTGAGTGTAGCACAACTGTCTAAGATGGAGAATCCGTCTCTACCATTGGGGTGGAACCATTCGCCGAGATACTGGAATCGATTGACTTTCCTATCTTTCAATATGTTGCAGCAAAATTATTTATCAGACACTCAAAGATGCCATTGCCAATAAAAGGATAAAAGGACAGACGGGGTTACCATAAAACAGAAAGAAGAAACAAGGAATAACATAGCAGGTTGACAACAGAAACAGGATGATTTTTCTGCTTTAGAAATTATGGGGTTTACCATCAACTGTTTGTTTAGATAAACGAAACCTTCCTACAATTTTATATGACTAATTTCTTAAAAAGGGTCGCCTCTCACCGCTATTATAACTTTGCACTTATTTTCATTCTGATCCATATATTCCAGATACAGAAGTTCATCTTCAAAATCATCTCCAAATCTATCAGTCATTTTACGTTCACTGCTAATCACTTGGCTGTTTAACTTTGACCGGCAATAATCACAGATTTAAGTAATAATGAGGAATTATGCTCCGCAATTTCCTTTAACCAATGTTTAGGAAGAATTTTAAATGCTGTTTACGCTAAACATGGCTCGCGTACTTGACCATGAGGAAAAGAACTGGAAGATCTCATGCCAAAGTGAACCAACTACAAAACTGGGATTTATCTGTTCGCATTATAAATGTGCACTGCAAAAGAAATGGTACCCAGACATCCCCGCAAACAAAAAGGCAACAAGAATAATGTACAGTTGATGTATGAATGAAGAAACTTTTCAATCCTTTCATTATTCAAAATGAATTTAAAAGATGATACTAAGAAATGTTAAATATATAGTTGGTTCACCCTTCAACTGTTGTTTTAAAACACTGTTCGCGTTGCAGACGACCGGAAGGTGGGGTATCACAGCAGTGTCTTATATAACGTTGAAGACACTGATTGAGTGGAACATTGGACGTGTACGACGAAGGTCGCGGTAGGAATTACTGCTAGGACGTGACACGCATCTTCGGTACGCTCATTACTGATTACGTAAGAGTCCGACACATTGTGATAAGTGTCTCGAAACAGCAGGTGTGACGAAGAACGCCACTCTCAGTCCTGATAGTAATGCTGATGAGTTACGTTACTTATAGTGGAGACATTTTTTTCTACATTAAATCTCGAAGTAATGAGACACCATGATCTCTCAGTTACATATACTGTCACCACGAGCAGCGAATAGTTCACTTCCATCTACATCAAAGAGAACCTCCTTGAATATGCGCTCTTGAACAGTATTTAGATATCGTGGGCTTACAAGAAAAAGCTATTTAACAAAAATACGAAAAAAATGAGATGTTAATGATGTTAAACCCAACAAATTATTCTCTGCATACAACGAAACGAAATCAGGTGAAGTTCCTTAGGAAAGAAGCCTTCTAAGTCCACTATAAACGAAGTTGTGTGTGCAAAAATGCATTAATTGGTTGTACATTTTAACATTGATTTTTAAATACAAGGGCCATCCAGGAATTAACTTTCCTTATTGAAAAAAACAACAACATAGTTACATGAAAATCTTTACTGGCACTTGACACAGCAATGTTGGAGTTATTTTTAGACGTAATCACCACCAGAACTGAGACACTTGTCATATCGTAGGATCAACGTTTGTATGCACTTGTGGATAAGTGGTAGAGTGTCGGCCTCTAGATCCCAACCCGGCAGAGGCAGTCGGAATTTTTAAGAGTGGGGAAAAGTCCCAACTTAATTTGTAGTATCTAGAATGTGTTATCCAAATGGCCGTGATTTTGGTTCTTGATTAACATTTTGAATAGATGTCATTGTTTTCTCATAAATAGACACTGATTTTAATTAGGCAATATTCGATTTACAGTCTGGTTTGAAGGTATTTTCTTCTGATGTGATCGAAATATGTGTACAAATGTTTGTACAGTCTGACTGTATACGAGTCTGTATACGATGCTCAAGAGAGTTTCAGTTTACTCGGTCTACCATCTAGTAGGCCTAGAGTAAAACAGAACTTCGAAATTGACAAGCAGACAGCCATATTTAAATGTCTGCGCACGGTATCTGAGGCCATACGATTATGATGATGATGATGATTATTATTATTATTATTATTATTATTATTATTATTATTATTATTATTATTATTATTATTATAACAATGTTCGTATGCCGGTGTCATAGAAGTCTGCCGCCTGGGAATGGAACCAGCGTGTGGCATTCGTTTTCAGCTCTTCGTCCGTGTTGAAAATGCTGACAGGAGGACAGGAATTTCAAGAAGAGATGAAAATCACTGGGAGCAAAATCAAACACCTCCCAGCCGAACTCTTGCAGAACAGTTGCTGAGCGCCGAGCATTGCCATCGATCAACACAACACCTGCACTGAACATTCCACGTCTCTTGTTTTGAATGGCCCATCGCAATTTCCGTAGAAACTTTATCACAGACCGAACATCGCAGGCGGCGGGAGGAAGAATACAAGCCGCCATTTCGAGCCACTGCTGCTACGCTACTGACACCAGGCGGGACTCATCCGGCCGGTATATAATTGCTACGTCATAGATCTGTCGCGCTTGTTCATATTTGCCGTATATATATGTTTACTTTACAAGAGAAGGAATAAGGAAACTTAATTTCTAGATGGCTTACGTATATTATGTATAGGCAGAATCAATTAAGTCCATAACTTAATTTGTAGTATCTAGAATGTGTTATCCAAATGGCAGTGATTTTGGTTCTTGATTAACATTTTGAATAGATGTCATTGTTTTCTCATAAATAGACACTGATTTTAATTAGGCAATATTCGATTTACAGTCTGGTTTGAAGGTATTTTCTTCTGATGTGATCCAAATATGTGTACAAATGTTTGTACAGTCTGACTGTATACGAGTCTGCTGCACCAAATTCCGCGTATTTCTTTGCGTGAAGTAAAACTAATGGCAAGCGTGGGAGTTCGGAAATCGGAACTTGTTTGTTCTGTTATCTGTCTTCTCTCCCAGATCACGTTTCGTTGCTGAGGTTTCCTTGTTTTCAGATACCTATGTGGTTCAAAACAAGAACGAAAACATTGCAGCTCTTCTTTATACGAAGTACGAAGTACACACCATCAAGTGGTGGAACATAATTTCTTGGAAAGTGGTCACTTTTAAAGTAAATGGGCTCAATTCACAGTGCCTGGCAATATTTCAAATTACTAAAAAAAAGAGACTTCGTAATAAGGAATGCGATCGTTTCAAAGTAAATGAACTGAAGTACACTGATTTCTTTGAACTTCACCAAATGACAAAACCGCTAACGAAGAAATAGGTCCAAAGATGACAATGGTGATGTTTGTCAACTGACTGAACGTGAAGTTTTTAAGTATACAAAGGAGAATCCGTGGGTTGTGCAATACGAATATGGGCAAACTGATAAGTATCACTCAATCAGTGTTCTTGGAAAGGGAAGACCACCCACTTGCCCAAAGAACTGCCAAAAGAGTACAGACACCCATTGTCTACTAACACAGCAAAGAAGAATGATCTTAAACTATGTCCTGCAGGTGACATTCATGGCTGGTATTGTACTTCCTCTTAAAACAATAATCATCACCTCACCACCACCACCACCATTACTAGCCTGCCAACATCCGACTATACAGCTGACAAAGGGTAGGGTAGTGCAAGTGATGATTCTGGAGTTGACAGTTAAAATAAAAGACACCAGTGTTCAAATAGTTTCTCAGATAGTACGAAAAGTAAGATAACATATTTTAAAGGTTCGTTGCCACAACAATGTTTAAAGTGGTCGTTTTGTTCATTTAGGCTCTACTAGGATCAAAAAGTTGAACGTTGTAATGATATATACATATATTTTACAAGTTGCTTTACGTCCCACCCACACAGATACGTCTTATGGTCACGATGGGACAGGAAAGAGCTAGGAGTGGGAATGAATCGACCATGGCCTTAATTAAGGCACAGCCCCATCCAGGATTTGGAAATGAGAAACCACGGAAAAACATCTTCAGGGCTGTCGACAGTGGGGTTTGAACCCACTGTCTCCCGAATACTGGATACTGGCCGCACTTAAGCGACTGCAGTTATCGAGCTTGGTTCTGATGATATTAATATGCTGCTTAACACTTGTGTTAATGAATATAAATAAGCCGAATACATTGAAAAATCTCGTGTTTCACTACCATTCGAAGTTAAAACTCATCTCCAAGATTTTGGACTTAATACCTTTGCCTTGAAGCCCACGTTATGTGCTCGTGATAAATGGTCCTGAATGGTTTATAACGAGCACAGGGTATCTTCATAAACACGATAAACAGGTGGGGCCGGTTACCGAACTGTAGCACGTTGAAAATTCATTTGCGAAATTCGGGACGGAACTGACTTGATTCAGTACTTCATTTTATTTGTACATTTTGTTCAAAACATACTGGCATGTGAACAGCAAGTTAGCTTGTTCGATCGCAGAACCTTCAGCAATGAGACCTTCTACTCGCTCGCCCATCACTGTAGTCACGATTCTTTAAATATATCGACGACCGAGAACGAAAAGTTTATAATTCAAAATCCATGATTTTTCAGGAGAAGAGTCGAAAGATTTTTAGCAGTTTACACGATTGTCTCTCAAAAATACACTTGTTACACAATTTTTATAGAGATTTTTACATTGAAAATTCACAACCTGTTTCCAGTCATTTGACCGGGTCAGGAATGGAATGAATGAAGCCCCATCTAGTGGCGGGGATAGGAAATGTGCTGGCTGCCGAAGCTTGTCGCACTCCCCTGGGGCGATGATTAATGACTGACAGATGAAATGAAATGATACTGGAGAGTGTTGCTGGAATGAAAGTTGACGGGGAAAACCGGAGTACCCGGAGAAATACCTGTCCCGCCTCCGCTTTGTCCACCACAAATCGGACATGGAGCAACCGGGATTTAAACCACGGAAAGTTTTTTTTACATTACTTACTATAATTTGGAAATGAGTGACAACTCAAAATGGCTCTTTAGAATTAAGCAAGGAAACTAATTTCAGAACACTGAAAACCGTTAGAAGTGTTTTCTGCCACGAATACATTAGATTTTTGTTGTAACACCTTCGGAGTTTGTAAAGGTCAAAATTGATGGTAAAATGCATGGTTTTTAGTTATAACCCTTTCATTCGCAAGCAGATGTTGTAAAGAAGTTGTTTTGTTCTCTTTAATCAACATGTTTGTCATTTTAGTTTAAATAACTGAATACAAAAGTAGTTTGACATAGACAGTGCTTTCTTGTTCTAAGAAAATGTGGTGCTACTCACCTGAACTTCTTCAGAAACTGAATCTTACAATTTGTTCGTATCTCCAAACGTACCGTCGTCCTCTCTTCCAAACGTACTGATTTTAATTCCTCACTTATAATCAATTTTCACTTCCACTTGTAAAAATGTGGCATGCCTTACAACCTAGCCTTCTACTTTTCACCAGAAGCCACTCGTTTCTCTGTAAGGAGTCTTTTTCGGAGTTAATATCCAACAATCAGGCCCGTAATCTTTAGAATTGTTTGCCTCATGAAGTGCACTAAATATATCGGTACTTGCAATATTCTCTTCACTTTCACTTGATTCACTTTTCACACCTTCAGGAGATACTGCAAAATAATAGTGATGCTTTCTGTTACTGCGCACCGGTGCGAAATAATTAGCTTCCATTTCACTTCTGTAACTTGTGAACTACGTGCACAAATTAATCCTACTAAATAGCTATGAACACCCTCAACACAAAACAAGTGTTTTCAAATTATTTAAAAACAAGGGAAGTAGTTAAATTTAAACATGCATTGACTATGATGGTTAGCTATTCACTAGTTGTTTGCTGCTACGTTGGTATTAGCGGCACTTGCTGCATTACGGATACTGTAGATTATCCTTGACAAGAACACTTCGTTTGCAGAAAAGTGAGAAAAACCAACCCCTTACTCTATTGTATGCCAGCAGCAAAAATGTGCAATGATGAAATACAGCAAGACGAAGATTCTCTCTTTTTATTTAACTATGAACTGGCGACATGAAATGGTTAATAGAGCGAGACTGATAATTTTAGGACCGCAGTTTACAGAAACTTCAACCACGTGCTCCTAATCATATGTACGGAACCTTAACGAAAGTGAACAAAAAACTTTGCTTTAAGCCATAGGCCAACTCTTCATCTATATAAATAAAATCGTAACGACCGTGTGTCTGTACATTGACTATTTTAGCGAAATTTTCGTTCACTTATCCGTTTTTAGATGTATTAATGACCATCCGCTTATATTTTACCTGAGTTGTTATAACATGAAAGTTTTGTTCCTCACTGATTAATGCTTATGATTGCCCAGTTGAAATTCGTCTTGAAACAACAATCACCACTGCCAACACCACTACTGGATATATTTCTACAAACTTCATATTTAGAATCCATCGTGTCTTTGGGTAGGTTTTAGGGCCAATGTTGTTTATAAATCCCTGAATTGGCTGGGGGTTTATACGAAACCGAAACCGTGATTTTGCACTTCCATAAAATATACACATCTAAACTTAATGGAATTCTACCTGCTGTCACGTAATTTCAAGTCGGGTTAAATGGTTTAACTAAAGCGCCGGTTTACTCTTTTCGATAGAACAGATAATAAGAGAGGTTATCGTCAGCGATTGGTTCCATGAGTGTTCAGCTACAGCGCCACTCCCGGTTACAACAATATGTAAACGAGAAGTATGGAGAATTACCCAAAACATCAGACCAGGAACTGTACCATTCAATAAACTCTGTGATCATCCTCATTCTGTCTGCACTTTGCTCAGTTTTATCGTATTTAACGTTAGACTACTTCCACTTGCTTTTGTAGAAGAATATCAGTAGTTTAACATGCCGTATTAAACGTTTTAATACCGGAATGTAACTTCACATAAATTCATAAAGGAATCGCGAAATCTATTACCATTTCCCGTGCGAAGAACGGGTAAATATGCTAGTAGGAAATATAATAGAAACATTCCGCATAATATCCAAGAACAGCACTGGATATAGTTGATGTAGGAATGAACATTATGGTCATATGCCAATCTCGCATAGGACTGTCATGATTTCAGTGGACGAACTTATAAAACCTGCCTCTTCCATAACAAGGTCTCCGGAAGATAAACGTTGAAATAACCAACTTCAGATCTAAGTATTATCAAAACGACGAAGAAAAGAACCAGAAAGCAGCGGGCGCTAAAGTAGTGTGTTATCGTTTCATAGCACTGTACAAGCATGAGCCGCTTTCTCTTTCCAAGCCTGCTTGATTTTGACGTTTGTGGATTCAGAAAATTTTGTCTATTACTCAGTAATCGTTCAACAGCATCTTGTACTGCAAAAGGACAAAACTCAAGGTCTTCTATGCACAACAGGGGTTATTTTGTGGTTTTAATTACGCTGTTTTCTTTTAAGGGAGTTTATAAATGGACAATGGACTGGCCACAGTCTTCCCAAACATGAACTGTATAGAGCATGCGTGGATATTTCTTAAAAGGGCAGCTTCCACCGTCAACTTCAGTACCACTACTTCAGTTATTTACACAAGACAATGGGCAACTCACTGCGGCGCTCAGAATCATTGTTCCATAACAACGACGATATACATGGCTAGTGTTTTGGCCTTTGGTCCAGAGGGTGCCGAGTTCATTTCCCGGGCGGATCGCGGATTTTATTCTTAATTGGTTAATTCGCCTGGCTCGGGGGCTGGGTATTTGTGAAGACTTCATGATTAGAAATCATATTAAGTAGGGCACCATCCTCACGGATATGCAGGCTGCCTATAGGCCGTCCGCAAAAAAAAAACTTGCAACTGTACGCAGACCATACGCCTTTATTCTCATTTAATGTTGAGAACATTTCTTAGCAGACAAATAGGTGTCCCCATACTATGAAAAACCTAGAATTAAGCAATTTTTTCAATTTTTCCGAATGTTGAAGGTCTAAAGGGCCCGGAAAGGTTTCAAACTGTGATTCCAGGATAGCTGTAGCAAACTAACAAAAAAAAAAATTAGAAAATCACTTCCGGCCTAAATGCAGTTCCAGGAAAGCAGCCTCAAATCGCTTGTTTCTTTACTAATTTTCTTTTTTTATTCGAATCCTAACCAAATTAACTTGTTTATATAATTATTTCTGTAATGTGTTCCTTGGTTCAATATTCTCAGGAGTTTCTTTTTATTTTTTGCAGAATGGCTACACCAAATGTAGTTATAAGGGCTTAAATGAAACTCTGCATTGTCTCACATTAGCGCTCGTAGTGGTGCTTAAGTGAAACAATGCATTGACTCACATTAGCGCTCGTAATGGTAGAAAAAGGCAAACTGCTAATCTAATCGACCGGATAACGGTGATTAAGGAAAGGATTGTAATTTTTAGGAATAAATAATATGTTCATATAATTTATTCTATTTTATTTACCTACAATTCGTAGCTCATATCCCTATGATGTTTTCAAGATTGGTTTGCTTGCCTGAAGGGCTATAACTGCGGATTTTTGATCTTTCGCCCAACTAAGGAGCGCGTTTGAACTTGTTACCACTTTTTTTCTTCTTCTTTTCCCAATATCGCCTAATCCTCTCAATGCGTTCCGTTTTACATCATTCAGTCCATCCTGTATTTAATCGGCTGGGCTTTATAGATAATTTGTCTCTGTGAATTAAGGTTCTGAATTTTATTCTGTCTTGAATGGTTTCTTTATAAATGCCAATTTTATTCAGGTTTTCACTGATTTCTTTTAGCCAATTATTGCTATTTATCATTGATAAGGCTAAATTTAACATTTTTTGTGAGTTTGTTATTATCCATTCTATATAAGTGACCACAAAATTGTAATCGCCGTTTCCTGATGGTATCTGTATTTTTTATCTAACTTCATAGATTTCGTTTAATTTTTTTTTTTTTTGCTAGGGGCTTAACGTCGCACCGACACAGATAGGTCTTATGGCGACGATGGGATAGGAAAGCTCTAGGAGTTGGAAGGAAGCGGCCGTGGCCTTAATTAAGGTACAGCCCCAGCATTTGCCTAGTGTGAAAATGGGAAACCACGGAAAACCATTTTCAGGGCTGCCGATAGCGGGATTCGAACCTACTATCTCCCGGATGCAAGCTCACAGCCGCGCGCCTCTACGCGCATGGCCAACTCGCCCGGTACCCCGTCGTTTAATTTAGTCTATTTTTAATCCAAATTGCATTTTCGCATTTTGGACCTAAGATTTTTCTGAGGATTTTCCTATCTTGTTTCTGGATCATATTGATTCGAAATTTGCCACGAATTATAGTGGTTTCAAATGCATAAAGTGCTTCTGTTTTAACTACTCTCATATCGTCGTATGTTCTTTTATTGTATTTGTTCCAAGTAATTTTTACGCTCTTTGAAGCTCTGCAATTCTTTCTTTGATTTAACCCTACTGGTTCAATAATTTCACCTATATACTTAAATTTGTCTACTTGAGTGGTATTTCCATATTTGGTGATTAACGGTTGACTGTTGAAACGTAATATGGGCCCTTCAATATACTTTTTCTTTTATCAAGGAATTTTGGAGTCCTGTTTTAGCTACTATTTCATGGAGTTTTTCTACACTGGATTTCTTCCAGTCTGTTGTTGGATAAGATAGCAATGTTATCAGCAAATGCTAGATAATTAAGGTGAATTTTGTATTAAGGTGAATACATCTACCAGTACTTATATACCTTTAGTTTCATTTTGCCACATCCTAATCACTTTTTGCAGAACTAAATTAAACAGTAAGGGAGATAATCCATTAATCCATCTCCTTGTCTGACTTCTGTTATTATTATTATTATTATTATTATTATTATTATTATTATTATTATTATTATTATTATTATAACTATGGCGTCGGAAACTGTGCTTCTCCTGACTAAAACTCAATGCAGAAAGACCTTCATTTGTGCGCGCTTGCTACGTTATGAAGAGAAAAGCAATTGGTGACCAGCACGAAGGACTTGACGGTTATTGAGAAATGTTCCGGCGAGGAGAACTTTCGTCATTAACAGATAAGACTTTCAGCACGCACACCACCACAAAGTGACTCAGCTGCATTTTGTGTCACGATAACTCACAGAGGAAATAATAGAGAATATTACCACAGTAAATAAATAAAATTACCTTTGTCATCTTTGCTATCTTCGACTGGAAACACCCACAGGTGCAAAACAACTTTACACCTGCAAGTTGTAGTGAAGCCTCGAGAACAACTTATATAACGAACATGTGTCTGTGATCGAACGTTCGCAAATGCATGAAGATTGGAAGGAATCCCAAATAAGGTCGGCGTAAAAGGCTGTAAAGTTCTTTCCCGTCTAAAATTATGCATTTGATCAATCGAGTAACTTCACGTAAGTTTTGTAAGTTTTCTCCAGCTGCTTGATGCTGATCACTGTAGAGCTCAGAAGTTGACGACTGTCCGAAGACGAGATCAAGATAATGGTGACTTTTATTTCTCATTTCTTGTTGCATGTTTCGGCGTCCTTGGCTTATAGGTTCATTTTAGTCTTTTTTAGGTTAACTGCTTATTTCTTGCAACTCCATCTTCTTTGGCCTACATTTGTACAGCCATTTTCAATACGAATCATCATTAGTTCATGGATCTTTTCTGTACTAAGAGAGAAAATGAAATGAAAAGAAACAATTGAAACTAGCGCTTGAAAGGAACCCAGGGCTATCAAATTGTGGGCAAGGTGAGTGAAATATTGAAAGGTGAACATTTTAATGTGGGTGTTTCTGAAGAAGATCTCACTTGATTCAATTATGAACTCTTAAAATCCGTTGTTGTGGAGAAAAGTTTTTCGATGTTTCGCAACGTGCTGTCTGAAAACCCACGATCCTTTACACCTAAGAACCTGGAGATGACTGTTGCCATATACTGCAAAGGCAACTGAGGTAAGGTTTCCGAATTTCAATTTCTGTAATGCTAGTGTGGTTAATCCAAATATGATTCCAGTCGTACTAATTTCAATTTATTTCTCCAGGATATCCATTTCGGGTCCCCTGAATTCATTCTAGGTGGGAAAAAACATTTAAATCTAAATTCTGCAAGTAGTTTTATTATGACACGGAATTGCTTTTTAAAATTACGTTAATCTAAAATATATAATGTATGACAGAAGATGTATTTCACTCCAATATTTTTGCACTGTGTGTTGCATATCACTAGAATTTTGCATTTAAAATCATTATATTCCTTCATTAAATATGTATTTACAACTAAAATCATAAATGTATTTGGGTCACATTTTTACGTTCATTTTGCCAGTATTTAGGTCCTTTCTTTTTGGTATTTTTGGTTTTACATGCCTTTTCTAGGCAATTTGTAGGTATTCAAGTTCCGAGCCCTACGAGTCAGTATTTATCCTAAATTTGTGACTACCTTGTAACATAAAGCACGCAGCACAACAAGGAATCGTTCATTATTTAGCACCGAGTTAAACGTCATTAACGTCATCAAAATACAGTATTATTGTTAGTACAAGCAAGTAAGTCTGTACTTTCACGTGACTCTTGGTATCGCGATTATAGTCACGGAGCCTGCAATTTCAGATCGAAGATTAACCTCAGAAAGGTTATTTCTCATTTCCGAATTCCCACATGCATTGACACGAGTTCGAACGGCGGACAGTTTGCCGAACAATAATGACAATGCCACTCGATTACCATGCTCCATGTTATTATTATTATTATTATTATTATTATTATTATTATTATTATTATTATTATTATTATTATTATTATTATAGTTCAATGAACAAATATCCCGCCTGGTTACCAATGCCGTCAAGACATCAGATCTTTGTGTTCTGACTTCCTTACATAAATAGAATCCCATAGGAACCTGAAATATTTATCCTGAATGAGTAAATTTATAAAACCAATGTAATTGGTCCGTTATTGGACATTATGAGTTTTCCAGCTAACTCATTGTTGTTGCCAACGTTTCGCCCTAGTGTGCCAATATGGGCTCATCAATAATTGGTACCAGTACACCTACCAAGACGCATGAATACTGCATGTTTGATTTCCGTTGATGGAAAAATTCCACCTTCAGAATGTAGGTAGAAGATGTGGTGGTATACAATTTATAATCACTAGGTTGCGTGCCAATAGCCTGGATTAAATTCCAAACCTCTCGGCAGGGTTCATATGATGTGAGGGCATTTCAGGTTGTTGCTGGTGATTCGCCGGTCGTTTAAGCCTGATGCAGACCCTGTGGTGTTATTCGACACGACTAAAATATGTACCGACACCAGGTTTCATCCAATCCTAACCTCACAGCCAGACACGCAGGTCGCCCATGGGTTTTAAATAGACAGACCTAGCAACATGCGACCCGAATATGTCCTACAGTCACTACATAAATAAATAAATAAATAAATGTTCCAAAAAACGAAAATGCAAAATAGAGTTCTGCAAGAAAATGAAGGAATGCTGGCCAACAGAAGAGGTCAATGTATCAAGAAGGAAGAAGTAGCCAAACCTACCAATAAGAACACCAGAAGCGGAAAAAAACAACAATAACAACAACGAGAAAAACAACAACAACACAGCTAAAGCACAAGCACCGTGGTCCTCAGGCGGCCCAAATGAACACAAAACATATATAAGTAAATACAAATAAAATAAAAGCGATATGTCGCGAAACTGTCTGCTTTATCTACGGAGCGAGACGGCCTAATCTTACGGAAGGTGAACGCTACAGATTAGAAGCAAATGAGTCATTCTGCGAACGCACCAGATGGGATATTTTTCTTCGATCACAGCAACGCGTTAGTAAACGTTCCGCTTACATGGAGCAGGGGTGTGTGTGGAGCTACATGTGCGAAAAAGAGCGATTTATTGTGGGTAGGATTAGGGCGGTAAGTCACGTTTTGCGGGTGTTATGGGGTGTACGGTGCCTTGTGTGGAAAAGACGGTAGGTGGCGATGATAATAAGCTTTTGGGCTTGTACCATGACAAGAAAACAAAGGGAAACTTTTTTTAATGTTTCTCAGAGAAATTTGCTCCGCATCTTCAGAAGAAAATTTCGACTGTTCACGAAGACTTTTCCAGTAATGAAGGTTTGAATTTAAGAAGGCTTACCGTAAACATCAGATGCAATGTACGTAACATTTCAAGAGATGAAAGTCCCATCACCAATGTCATAAAAGCAAGCCTATGTATGTTCATTCCTCAGCCTGAAGGCTGATTGGATCCTCAACAGCTCCAACAGTAGCTGTCATAGATGCCTCAGGCATCTCTGGAGAGGTGAGGAGTGAGGTAGTTTCCCGTTGTCTTCCTCATTGAGCCAGAAGTTGCTATTACATATTATTCATAAAAGTACAGTTGAGAAACAATTAAGCACTTCTTCTTCTTTCAACTTTCGCACACCTGTGGGTGGAAGCAGTAGAATGGCACACGCGGTATCCCCTACCTGTCGTAAGAGGCGACTAAAAGAGGCACCAGAGGCTCTCAACTTGAGAGAGTGAGTGAGTGAGTGAGTGAGTGAGTGAGTGAGTGAGTTGGCGACCAAGGGGACCATACCTGAGTCCTGGCATTGCTTCCACTTATTGTGCCATGCTCCTCACTTTCATCTATCCTATCCGACCTCCCTTGGTTAACTCTTGCTCTTTTCCGAACCCGACGTTATTAGAGCACACGAGGCCTTCGTGCCCCTTGTCTTCCTTTGGTCGATACCTTCATTTTTCCAAGTGCGGAATCCCTTCCATATTTTTCTCTGATTAGTGTTAATACAGGATGGTTGCCTCGTTGTACTTACTCTTAAAACAATAATCACCACCACCAACAACAACTTTCAAATTTCGGAAGATTCCTTCTCAAACTGTGCTGCAGTATGTAGAGTGGTTAGCTCCCGAGACCGAATGCCAAGAAAAAGCTGTAATATGTATTTCACACTTGCCGAAGTCGGGATTTGAAAATCTACTACAAAGAACCTAGTACACTGTTGACACGCCATCACAAAGTCCTAATGGAATGATAAATACTAGTAGTGAAATGTTTTCATTCCTCCCCTGAAGTGGGAGGCGGGCCTCTTAGAATGTAACGCCATCTCTCAGACCGGGGGATTTGTTACGTTGAAGGAGATGCACGGAGAACATGAGGGGTTTGCGGCTGGGGCCTGTACTAGGAACTGTCCCGGCATTCGCCTTAGTGCAGGAGAATGGAAAACCACGGAAAACCTTTCTCAGGACAGCCGACGGTTGAGACCAGCCGTGAAGTCCAGCCCAGTCCCGTCTCCCGAATGCGGAAGCGTAGAGCCAGGTTGGAGCCGTGACCACCCCTCCGCTGCTCGGTTGGCCGGTCGGAGTACAGAGCTGTTGGACCAGGGACCAGCCGTGGCCACGTGTGGGCCGAGACCCACTCTACATCCACCGACCGGAATGATAAAGGTTTACGAAAACAAATTGTATACGCTATTACTCATTACAGGATAGAGATAACATGTAATTACTCTTTTAGCGTAGAAGATAACACTGCGATGGTTTGTGCACACAGTACCACACACTACCATGGAATGGATGCCGTAGCGGAAAGACATGCTCTATTCCCGCCCTCCTCTTCATTTTCCATGCGGTTGCATCATTTCTTCGGTGGTAATTACTGCTGTCTTCTATGACTACCTGCTGGGAAACACTAACAAGGGAGGGGCGTACCAGGGAAACGCCGACCTTACATAAATTTTTCACACACGTTAAATGAGCCAAGAATAACAAAATGGCCAAAATACTACTCTTGGAAATTAATTCGCGCGTTAAAGTTGGCATTATCGCGCTCGGCTACGCTGGCTGCTGACCCATACCCTACCCGAAACTCGCACTGTGCAACAGCTGATTTGAGGCCACGCTGACATTGTATGGGTCTAGTGGTTGGTTATATAGTGGTAATCAACATAGGCAAAGTTATTTTTGCGTTGGAAGAAAAATATGGAACATATGATATTAAGCCCTTATCCTCGCTTCGCTTTGTGTGGTTGGTGTAGAACCGCTTTGTGTTTTCGACATTTCTACCACAAGAATCATGATTGCGGGAGCTATAATGAGTGACTGGTGTGTGACGTCCATTGTTGTACTGATTAACCTTTGTTTTCATTATAACAATCTTATTCTATTGCCTTTATTGACCCACAATCAACGCAAGAATTATATGACTTCTCTTAATGGCAATTCGTCATTTTCACGATGTGCTACGCAATTAATAACGGCACAGTAAAGAAGATCAGTAGCGCGGTCCGTCGACGAGTTAACCCAGCACGCGCCGCAGTTCTGCGTGGCCAAGCGCGGCAATTCAAAGGTGCGAACTCGAACGCTTTCTGTAGGTCGCATGAGTTAATTTCCGAAAGAAATGTTTTAGCCGTTGTGTTAATCTTGGCTCATTTATCGCGTGTGCAAAATTTACCTATGATCCGTGATTCGCCGATTCGCTCCCTTCCCTTGTAGGAGGTAAGGTAAGGGGTCAAATTCCGTCCCCGCACATAATTTCGTCCCCCTACGGATTTCCAGATTGCACGGTTGGTACATAATGTTTAGTCGCTCGCACATGCATAGCCTCATCCCGTCGTGTTGTTGTGTGCAGCACGTTTAGTTTCCGTGTACATGCAAGCACAGAAATGGTGTCCCGACGTAAACAATCAACACTGCCCCACTCCAATACTGGAAAGGAGGAGAGTGAGTGAAGGGGTAGTGTTGAAGGCATAGTGTGTGTATTGCTGTACATCCTCCACAGTGACCATTTCAATCACAACAGCCTTGTAGCGGGCTGTCTCCCTGCAGCAATGCGTTAAGCGAGGAGGTGGGGGGATACAATGCTTTGTTTATATCGGGACACCATTTCTGTCCTCGCTTAACGCATTGCTACAGGGAGACAGCCCGGTACAAGGCTGTTGTGAATGAAATGGGCACTGCGGAGGATGTACAGCAATACATACACTATGCTTTCAGCACTACCCGTTCACTCCCTTCCCCTTCTTTTCGGCACTGAAGTGGCCTTCAACACTACCCCTTCACTCACTCTCCTCCTTGCCAGTACTGGAGTGGGGCAGTGTTGATTGTTTACGTCGGGACACCATTTCTGTGCTTGCATGTACAAGGAGGATTCATTTTTCATGCTGAGCTGAGTTAGTGCTGTATTCAAATGAAGAGCCTGTTATTCCTAGAGTGAGCACTGATATGTGTATGAAATACTGTACTTCATTTCAGTCGTGTGGTGTAGTTCCTGGTGTGTAATCGCTACAGTGAGGTGGTTGGCGTGAGTTACTGTAGCGGCCATTATAATAAATCAGGGAATGTTCATAATTTCGTGCCTCTTTAATATTATTTGTTATTTTCAGATGGGAAAACACAAGCAGTGGGCTAAGGAGCCTATGAGGAAGGCTATTAAGGCAGTGAAGGACAAGATAATATGTTACAAACGTGCAAGTAAAACCTTTAACATCCAACGAGCAACGCTGATAAACTGTTAAAAAGAATACCAAGAAAACATCTTTCATAAATGCCCTTCAAGTAATTCATTATAGGGAAACTGTTTGGTAAGATTAGAAAGGAAAATATATTAAAATTAATTGCACTTTTGATAAATTTGGTAGAAGACGAAATTACGGGCATAATTTTGGTAGTTTTTGTATTGCTTATGTCAAATATTGACCACCTTACGTTATAACAGTTTCATTGTAACTTTCCCGTAAGTGGAGAATACAGTCAGTAATATATATACTGAACCCTTTTGGTCCATACTGAGGGATACCTACCTTTCTTACCTATCGTATCGGGTTCTTCGTCACTTGCTGAGGTAAAGGCAGGGTTCAGTAGTTCTAATCTATCTACTTAAATGAAAGGTCTTTTTAAAAGATTCCTATTTATTCATGAAATTCTGAAGCATTCTGATTTGTCCACGGTATCATTGAAATCAATCGTGTCCACTGGACACCACAATCATTTTTATCACATAGAAGGTCAGAACGTAACTGCCTGATGGGCATTCTTACTAGAAACCATTGTCTCATTTTTTTAATTAAAGAAAGGAAAGTCTGGAAATCCTTAAATTCGGCTTCCATGTGAGACTACATGTACCATCATAGTGATTCGTTATGGTCCAGCCCTCGTAACACGAACTCTGAACTCTGGGTATAATTAAGGCAGTCCAATCGGTGTGTGCCACACAGTGGTTATACGACATGGACCCTTAATTGAATCGATGTGACCTGCGTCTATGTCATGGACCGACATCTAAACTTCTAAGTTACTTTAAAGTAATTGTGGATGATGATAGCAAGGAAAATGATGCTACAGTGGCATATGGCCCTAATCTAAGTCACTGAGGTTGATGGCCCCTGACATCCAAGTTTCTAAGCTGAAGGCTAAACACAATTAAGTTACATCGGTTGATGACCAAAGTTTCCACTTTAGTATCCCCAGCATAGTCACTGCTCAATCAATCAAAGTTAAATAATACAACAATAGCAGTGCTCACAAAACGTTGTGGCAGTAAACTCCATTACCTTCGGATATGTCCCCTTAATCGTTACGTTAACATTTACACATCCCCCAGAAAACAAACTAAGATTTCCAGAACGCATCTCCAAGTTATTCGCTTGATTTAAGGTTATTTCAAAATGCGGTTTCACTGAATTTAATAATTAAATACATTTAAATGATTTATTGATATCTTAAAGGACAACACATTCTATCTCCGCGGACTCTGGTTTCTTCACAAATTCCTACGCAATTGTGATGTAAAATTTTTTATCCTGTGATGTTTATCTGTTGATTCCTATATCTGGAAAGAACTATTACATCATTCATGTCCAGTTTATATTCTGTTTCATGACCTCACACTTTAAATCTAATATAACCCTAGCCATTATTAACACTTGGATAACCCTAATAATCTACGTACAAACCAAAAAAACAACTCGCCATATAATTACGATGTCATATCTCGTCATAACATTTTATAAAGTTTGCGCACCCCTTACAGATAAACAATCATTATTACCATCGCTCTATATTTTGGACAACTCTGAATTTGGCTAAACTTGCTCATTATACTCTAAGTCCGTCGTATCAAATGCACATTACGTCCCCAATTAAACAAACTTTACAGTATCTAATAACACTCAGGTTATTCCCGGATGAAAATTTCAACTAAATCCAACATTTAACGTTCTCCCCGGCCGAGAAATACAATCTCAATTCCACGCGTGTCCCGTTATATCCCCGCTGTGTTCCCCTATCAGCTGACGGCCTCTCGCCCAAGCTTGCTTGTCAGTGATACGATACATTTGTTTCGTTCTACCTGACTGGCTTCTCAAAATGCTCCCTTTTAAACTCCGCCGACATAATTAAACAAATACGATATTCTAACCAACAAAATGCACATAGATTATACTTCAAAATGCCCACAATAATTATACACGTCGCAAATTAATACCAGCGCGGATTCCTTGTATATTGCTTTCCATTCCCAACATTATAAAATCTTCCTCGGGCTTCCACAAATCCCGGCTTCATTGACAGGTCTCCAACCTGATTTCACAAATCTCATCTCGACTCACACGACAAAACTAACCTCTGTTTCCCAACTCACGACTATCACCGACATAAGAACTGGAATAAAATCCTTACTAGAATCCACGACGCCTAATAACGCACAATGCATTAGTAATGAATAACTTCGCATAAAATGATATCGTATTTTTAATAACTGGATTTTCACGAAAATGATTGAAAAATTCTACTAAATCCTTTTTATTGTCAGTCAGACACAGTTAAAATGGGCCTAGAAAAACTTTTCACTCCGTGACTAAATTCATCACACTATACTCTCACTCGACAGCGCGCTTCCACTCGATTGAAAATGAGTAACCATGGATTTCTTATATTATTTACGTCAAAATTTCAGACAGAAAATTTTTACGTCGAATGAACATCTTAATTTGACATCACAAAATATAGGCAATAAACATACGGAAATGACGATCTACATTGGACGTGATATCACCTCGAAACCCTATTTAATAACTTTTTGCAACATCATACGGCACTCGCAAGACTTAAAAAAATTATCGAAGTGGAAAATAAAACAAATGACCCTTTCTTAGTCGTATTCTAACATTTACAAAAACCACATAGGGGTGGCCAGCTGCGTCGTATATACCCCATTCAAATACACATATTTAGAGATCATGAAACAGGATATAATAGGTAGTAAGATGGTAAGTCGCATACCTTATGTTGCCACGCCAGTATTCATCATAGGGCTCACCTGCGACCCTGGCATTTTTATTTAGCCATTTTAACATTTGTGGCTTTACATATCATTTTATTCTTCTGGTTTCCTGGAAATAAAGCATAAAAAAAGAAAATACCACTTGTTTTTGTTGAGCGCACACGGTAGACTGTAATTAATTCCGCACACGACTTACTTTCTTTATCCACTCCACATTTTATTCGGTACTTTGACCGTCCTATCTGGTACAACTATTTCCACTCAAGAAAAACTATCTCCACATGGAGTTAAGACCCCAGTCACAATGGCTAAAATATGTTGGTTGAACTTAGTCTACTTTTGTTGTTTGATTTCAAAGAGCAGCTCAACCCTCTGTCGTCAGCTTCGTAACACAAAATGCAGGAGCTTCGTCATGGCGTCAATTCTTATATATAGCAGCTACCCCCTCTCTCCGGGCATCTCCCCTTGCCGCCAAGAAAATTTCTATAACTTTTCTGACTTAACTAAACTGTAATTACAAGAGTTTTGAAGGTGACTACATACTCGCTACATTTCTGGCGGTAGTGTTCATGGACATTTAAAATTTATACATGTTCAATTAGTTGGATAAATGACCTCATTTGATAGGCACTATATTGTCGACTTGGCTTGGGCACGCCATATACACGCGCTTTGAAATAGTTCACAAAAATGACTTAAGATTCTTCCGCCGTTGACACGTGCGACTGACGTCACGTATCCCAGAGCGTGGGACAAAAGGTAATCACCCCCTTGCCACGTGTCAATTCCATGCTATCAAGAATCGAACTTCTTATTAAATTGGCAATTTAATGCATAATATTCTTAGGGCACAAAGGTCATGGGTTCAATACCAATTTCTAGTCATTTCCATAATATTTCTGAATGCCTATAAGTCTAAATCTCATAAGGGGACGAAATATGGGACCTTACCTGTTTCAGCCTGCCATGACTACCAAAACACTTCTAGTTTCAAAATATGAGGGTTTAAAAATACTTTGTGACCTTAGATCTTCTGTTTATAACTCTTAAGTATTATTTTCAGACGTGGCTCCCATAGTCAGTGTGGGGGTGTATAAAATTGTACAGCATTGAGAACGCACTTAGGTCTTCTCTTACCAATATATATAGTATATCTTTAAGAAACACCAAGACCATTCTCACCCCTCCCAGTCTGACATCGAGCTACTGCCCGTCTTGTTAATGTTTCCAGGTAGCTTGTTCATCCGAGGAACTTGGGGCAGGCTCGGATGCTGGGCAGGTTTCTTGAACCAGTAGCGCCGAGCAAGAGAAAATAGGAGATCGCATAACGGGCTCTAGATAGCTCACGAATGCTTGTATAGTGAAGTATGTCCTACATTTTAATATGCTCAGTTTTTCGTCCATATAACTCCACAGAAGTCAAGTTAAATCGAAATTCACACTCTGTGGGTGGGGTGACACAGACGGAGAATACACCCACGGTATCCCCTGCCTGTCGTAAGAGGCGACTAAAAGGGGCGACCAAGGTTCGATGTCATTAGAACCATGAGCCTACGTCTTGTGATTAGTACCATTACGTGTGGAACAACATGGGCCGACGTTACTTGCGACTAGCACCATTTTGTGAGAAAACCATGGCGCAGTATCATCATGTGAGAAACGGGTCTGGGCGTTGTTTTTGATACTGGTCATCGCGTGTATTCCACCTGTCGGTTCCACTGTGTTCAGAACGGGTCTGCGTTACCTATGAGTAGTACCACTTTATAAGAAACACCATGGGTCTTCATTGGCTGTGATTAATGCCACTATGTGAGAAACGCCATGGGTTTGGCTGGCGCCCGTGATCAGTACCACTATGTGAGTAAAACCATGGGTCTGCGTTGCCTGAGAGTAGTACCATTATGTGAGGAACACCATGGGTTTGTATTACATGTGGTTGTAACCATAATGTGTCATACATCGTGGGTCTACACCATGGGTTTTTATTACTTGTGGTTGTTACCATAATGTGTCACACATCTTGGGTCTACACCATGGGTTTTTATTACTTGTGGTTGTTACCATAATGTGTCACACATCGTGGGTCTACACCATGGGTTTGTATTACTTGTGGTTGTTACCATAATGTGTCACACATCTTGGGTCTACACCATGGGTTTGTATTACTTGTGGTTGTTACCATAATGTGTCACACATCGTGGGTCTACACCATGGGTTTGTATTACTTGTGGTTGTTGCCATAATGTGTCACACATCGTGGGTCTACACCATGGGTTTGTATTACTTGTGGTTGTTACCATAATGTGTCATATATCTTGGGTCTACATTACCTATGCTTAGTACCACTAAACTTATGTGAGCAACACTATGGGTATACGTGGCTTATGATTAGTTCCACGAAGTGAGGAACACCACGGGTCTGCGTTGCTTGTGAGTAGTACTCTTATGTGCAAAACACCATAGGTTTGTGCGACCTGTGAGTGGTGCCATTGTTTGTGGTTTACATTAGCACTATAGGAGAAACTCCATGGTTATGTTTTACCAGTGCTTAGTACTATAACGAGGGGCCGGTGACCTGGATTTTTGACCCTTTTAGATAATGAGTATCATCCCAGTAATAAAGGCATTGTGATTTTGATCCATTCATTGTTTTGTTTCACGATCATTTTTCATCAAAATCCCAGTCAGTGGATACATTTTGAAGTTTAATTTTCGTTTCGTTCACTTCGTACCACTAGGGGCCGATGACCTAGCTGTTAGGCCCCTTTAAACAACAAACATCGTCATCATCATTATCATCATCAAATCGAAATTCCACTGCAGTTCGCAGTACAGTTTTTTGTTGTATGAAGTAGCGTATCAAGGAGTAGTCGTGTGTTCATTTGTTCACAGAGCAAGTGAACAAGCGAACAGAGGTAATAAAGCTCTGTCAAGGGCTATGCAAGGTATACTTTGCGAACAGAGCTGGCAAGGTTTCCTGCCGCATGCAA
Source organism: Anabrus simplex (assembly GCF_040414725.1). Lineage (NCBI taxonomy): Eukaryota > Metazoa > Arthropoda > Insecta > Orthoptera > Tettigoniidae > Anabrus > Anabrus simplex. Next base: position 771,172,930 of record NC_090265.1, read on the forward strand.
CAGGTGCATAAGAACCGCACTTTGAATACTTCGTAATTATAGAGGAGGAGACAAGCTCACGTACATTTAACGCCGTGACTTAACGAAACCTAGACGTGGAATCACTGAGTTCGATTGTGGCAGAGTGGTTAGATCCAGCCAACAAGCCGCTAGGCTTTGTAAATCTAGGACTTGCTAACCAAACCTACAAGTGTCTGAAGGAATGCCTTCCATAACCTGATAATGTAATGTACCGGGAGGGCAAAATAAAACTTGCACAGATAATATTTACAACAGGACTGACGCGGGTTTCACCCTTGTTAATGAACATCACAGAAGATGCTGGGAATGGCCTCATTTGAAACTGAGGTCCAAAAGTCCTGACTCCACTGCACTCAGAAACCAGCGGCACAACTCAACACTTGAAGGCTCGTCTGGACGCTTTAAGACATGCACAACAGTAAATTTGTAAGCATATAGATGCAGGTCCTTTTTTATAACGTTTCGATCCAACGCTCTCTTGCACTGATAAACAGCGTTGAGATTTTGTCGGACTACGTTTCAGGCTTTCCTTTACTCGAGCAATGTTGTCTGGTTTATGAACTCTTGTCGGACAGTTACGGACTTTATATGTTACAGAGCCCATTCAACGCCATTTTGCCACTAAGTTTTGCATTGCAGACGTTGTTGGGGGTTTTACCAAAACACTTCCAGTCTTAAACTCCTGCGCAAACGTTCCGCACAGGTTTTCCACGAATCGTGCTTCGCATAACACTCGGCAGTGAACACGCGCTCTTTTATCGTGAGCACCATTTTGTTATACGTTCTACTGGTCACTAAACACGGCTGCTCCTCTCACTCGCTCACACGTAATGGCACAGTGACGTAGTCGGGAGGTGTGGACGCGCAGACAGCAACCGATTGGTGCATCGAAACCACGGTTTCGAGCATTTTTTAAGTTACATTACGTCGCACCGACACACACAGATCGTATGGACACGAAGGGAGGGGAAAGGGTTAGGAGTGGGAAGGAAGTGGCCGTGGCCTTAACTAAGGTATAGCCTCACCATTTCCCTCGTGTGAAAATGGGAAACCACGGAAAATCATCTTCAGAACTGAGGACAGTGGAATTCGAATCCACTATCTCCTGAATACTGAATACTGGCCGCAAGCAGCTATCGACCTCGGTCCCAGTATTGCCGCTGGGCTGAGTGGCTCAAACGGTTTAGACGCTGAACTTCTGACCCCAACTTGGCAGGTTTGGTGGTATTTGAAGGTGCCTCGTGTCGGTATATTTACTGGCACGTAAAAGAACTCCTGCAGGACAACATTTTCACACCTCGGCGTCTCCGAAAACCCGTAAAAACTAGTTCAGTAGGACGTAAAGCCAAATAACATTATTATTGAAAAGCTATAGTCCAAAGAAACATAAGGGTGTGAAAACGAAAGACTCCCAGGGCCTCGAGTGTTCTAATACCGTCGGGGTCGAAAAAGAACTAGAGTTGACCAAGGGAAGTAGGATAGGACAGATTAAAGCGAGGAGCCTGGCACAAGTAATTCGAAGCAATGCCAGGACTTAGCTAAGGGCCCCATGGTTGTCAACCCTCGATGCCAAGTTAAGAGCCCCTGGGGCCCCTTTTATTCACCTCTTAAGATAGGGGATACCGTGTGGATTACTCTACCACCCCCACCAACAGATCCCCGTGTGAAAAACATATGCATGTTGGAAACATGTCCTATGAAGAGTTAAAACAGGCCAGAGAATAGAAAACCGGGCGAGTTGGCCGTGCGGTTAGGGACGCGCAGTTCTGAGCTTGCATCCGGGAGATAGTGGGTTCGAATCCCACTGTCGGCAGCCCTAAAGATGGTTTTCCGTAGTTTCCCATTTTCACACCAGGCAAATGCTGGAGCTATACCTTAATTAAGGCAACGGTCGCTTCCTTTCCATTCCTAGGCCTTCCCTATTCCATCGTCGCCGTAAGACCTAACTGTGTCGGTGCGACGTAAAGCAAAATTGTAAGAATAAAAAAAGAGAGAATAGAAAATGTGATCCCATTTCCGACTTGACCCTTAATTCTTCACTCTCCAGCACCTGTTCCGGCCTTTCTACATCGGCAGGGGGAAATGGTATGGCTTTCAATGCCGGGAGTGTCCGACGACATGTTCGGCTCGCTTCGTGCGAGTCTTTCAATTTGACGCATATGGGCGGACTGGACATGTGCTTACTATGATAATGAGGCAGGGAGAGGGCGAAACGCGGCGCCGCAAGTAACACCAAGGGATCTGCTCAAAGCTTATCATCTCCATCCGACGGATGAATCACCACCAAGAGCGTCATATGTTCTCACTGGGAAGAGGTTTGGAATTGAATCCAGGCTATAGGCATGAATCTACTGTAGTGATTAGAAATTGTATACCACCACCACTTTTCCTATCATGCCGGCCAACATTCTGATGGTGAACATTTTTTCGACCAACTGGACTCCATAAATAATGCTCTTGGCTTTACGTCCCACTAACTACTTTTACGGTTTTTGGAGACGCCGAGGTGCTGTAATTTAGTTCCGCAGGAGTTCTTTTACATGCCAGTAAATCTACCGAGACGTGGCTGAAGTATTTGAGCACCTTCAGATATCACCGGACGGAGCCAGGTTTGAACCTGCCAAGTTGGGGTCAAAGGCCAGCGCCTCAACCGTAACTGGACTCGAACCCGCTAACTACGGTGTCAGACCATATAGACTTGACGCCTTAACGATCATGGTTACCAGGCAAACGTGTTCAATTCCATACCTTAAGATAACGATCATCCTTAGGTCGCCTTGTAAAGCCACTTCTAAGGTGATTCATTTTTTTTAATTCTTAATTTGTAGGTTAATATCATGATGGTACGTAGCTGTTACCATACACGTAAACAAACAAACTTGTTGAAATTTTGAGACATTTCAGTAGAGTAAGAATTAAGAGTAACTTTCAGATCAAAGAAAAATACATTTTTGGTTATGCAGTGACATTTAGCATGCTAGTCAGCTGGGCCAGAGAAGATCTCACGGACTTACCTCGAGAGATGAATCTCGAGAAGAACCATGAACTGAACACGACTCACCTGTAAAGAAATACACACCATTAGCAAACAACGTTCACATTGCAATGTCACAAGTCATAGGCAGTTAATACAGAGTTATCAGTTGCATTCCCTGTAGAAAAAAGCTGATTACCTCCAACTCGCTGTTAGTTGTACATGCACAGACACAGTAAGACACTTCTCCTTCCGCGTGCAAATCGGATGATTGAACTCGCTGGTCGAGAAGTTAAAACTAATCGTTTGAATACTTGGCAGTAAAGCAAAACCTCTCCACACAGGCCATGGAGGGTAGATGAATGGAGTGAATTAACATCCTACTTACAGTATGTATGTTGTAGGCTGAGTAAACCTCAGGGCGATATTTCTCTGCAGAAGTGGAAAATGAATTTTAGAACTTCTTATGGAACCCACGTACTTTTGAACGAACTGAACATGCCTCAGCTCTGTAATTTTCTCAGACTAGTCAACAAAATATCGAAAAAACTTTAATATTATGCTACTTTATTTTGTGTGTCACGTCCGATGATGAAGAGCTTCCGTCTCGATGTTGCTTTATCAAAAGGAACTTCATAGTGATAGGTATCAGCAGTCCGGCTGAGTTCAACCGCTTTCGGTTCGATTCCCGATCGGACTGCGGATTTTGTCAGTGTGTGCTGAATTTCTGTTCCTCGCGGGCTGGGTGTCTGTGTACTGTTCATGTGAACACAACGGATCGCACTAGCAACTATCATTGAAATAGTGGTGAATGCATCTCTTTATTTAAGGTTGGTATGAGGTAGGGCATCCCACTGTAAAATTGGAACATTCCACACGTGATGCCAACCAACACCTACGCTCATGATTTTAATGAAACTTTTACCAGGCACTGAGGTTACTATAATAAATCCTGACATTTCCCGATCTGTACATTTACGATCTCCAATTAATCCAGATTTTCACTTCACCCCTCCCCGCCCCCCTACTCCGAAGAAACAGCCTTATCATTTTTTAAAATATTTTGTCAGTTTACAGTCCAGGGTTGGTTTTCCCTCGGACTCTGGGAGGGATGCCACCTCTACCACCTCAAGGGCAGTGTCCCGGAGCGTGAGACATTGGTCAAGGATACAATTGGATAGGAGAACCAGTATCTCGCCCAGGAGGCCTCACCTACTATGCTGAATAGGGCCACACGGGGTGGGAGGATAAGTGGGAAACCACGGGAATCCAGTTCGAGGATGGCTGAGGTGGAAATCGACCTTCCGAGGGCGAGTGGACCTCGTTCCAGTTCTCGTACAATATTTCCTGTTTCATGGCAGAGCAGGGAATTGAATCCAGGCTTCCGGGGGTGGCAGCTAATCACACTAACCACTACACCACAGAGGCGATAATTTTTTTTCATCAATCAAATATTGTTACTTTCATCTATCCCATTCGACTTCCCCTGTTCAAGTCTTGTTATTTTCCGACAGCTACGGTATCAGAACATTCGAGGCCTAGGGAGTTTTTCATTTTCTCGCCCTACATGGGCCTTGTTTTTCTTTCGCCGATACCTTCACTTTTCGATATGGTGGACGTGTTTCATTTTTTTCCTTCTGATTAATGTTAGTAGAGTATGGTTACCTAGTTGTACTTCTTAAAACAATAATCACCACCATCACCGCCCGCGTCTGTAGCGTAATGACTAGCACTATTAGCTGCCGTCCTCAGGGCCTCGGGCACGATTCCCGGTACTGCCAGAAATTTAAGAATGGTAGGATGGCTGGAATGTGGTTAAAATGATACATGCAGCTCACCTTCATTGGGGTGTGCCTAGAAAAAAACTCCACCACCACCACCGCCATCTGTTGTTCTATACTTTGGATGAATGGACCACGTGCTGGCCTTTGATTCAGAGGGTCGCGGACTCGATTCACGGCCGGGGCGAGGATTATCTGTATATGGTTCATTCCTCTAGCTCGGGGACTTGGTATTCATGCTAGTGCACTTTTCTACATTTACGTACAAAATACACCACACTTTCGTAAACTCCATATAGAGTTGGCGTCACGAAGTGTGCCCAGCCGTAAAACTGGGCCAAATCCCTATGAAATGAAAATTGTAATTGGGAGGGAGGTCGGAAGAAAGAAGAAGAAGAAGATGTATGCTTAGCTCCTTTTACATTGAAAATTTTCCTTTCCAGGTTTAATGGTAAGATTTATTCGAAATTTCAGGAAACTTCTAATCCCATCGCTTTGGACGATTCGGGGATTTTTATTTTTTCTGGGGATCTTGGTGTATCAGGTTCTTAAGTATCTGCCATTACACATCGCCACATTCCGACTAAATGGATTGCAGCGCTCAACAAAATCCACTGTCATCAAATGTTCCACTGACGACTGGTATATTTCCTGCCGATTTAGAAAAGTTCATCTTAGTTAATGAAAGTTAAAGTCTCGACATGAAAACATTTACAAGAAGTTCGTGGCGGAGTTCTAGAGGGTTGATAAAACACATCTTTCAGTGTAAAGTACTGTCCCTGCATTTTAAGGAATGTGCCCTTAATGATGTTTGCTTGGCTAATGAACCTCCAGAGCACGAAACTAGGACACAATACAGACTCGCGTAATGTTTCCTGAACACGATTACTTTACTGCACTGCAGTGCCTACACGCGAGCATTTGGCTGCTTCTTCATGTTGCGCATGTATTTGTATAGACTTTTCTGGATTCAAAATCCACTGTCATAAATTGTTGAGGAAGTCACTTTTTTGTACAAGGTATTAACTAAACTGTGTTGTACAATGTGCATTATTAGAATATGTACACGGGATTCAGAATGAAAAGTAATACTTAAGGACAAGTAGTAAAATCCATGTTAAATATGCACAGTGGTCTTCATAGGGGTTTGAATCTAAAGGATAATCTACGGTGGTGGTATTAATAAATATATAATTTCCAAGGACTACTTCTTCTACCTTTACTCCAGGCCGACTGCGTAATGCTCTGGAAGGGTTAAAACTCCAAAGGAAAGTACCTATATTTGTTCTCGGCGATTTCCGACGAAAGAGGAGCGTAACGAAAATGTTCCAAGTTTGGGCTGGGAAGACTTACGTGGCTCAGACGGTTGAGGCGCTGGCCTTCTGACCCCTACTTGGCAAGTTCGATCCTGGCTCAGTACGTCAACCTCGTGTCGGTAGATTTACTGGCATGTAAAAGAACTCCTGTGGGACAAAAGTCCGGCACCTCGGCGTCTCCGAAAACCATACAGGTAGTTAGTGGGACATAAAGCAAATAACATTATTATTATTATTATTATTATTATTATTATTATTATTATTATTATTATTATTATTAAATATGCACAGTGGTCCTTGCGAGAAAGGAGACGAGCTACTCGACTAAATGATATGTTCGGAACTATCAGTGTAGAGATGGCGTGGAATGACATTAGTACAAGAATAAGACGGAGTGGTGTTAAAAAATAAGAAAAATCATAATATGAAGATAAAATTGTATTTGAAGAGGACAAATTGCGGCAAATATTGATTTATAGGAAGGTGAGTTACGGATTGGAATAATTTTCCAAGGGAGATGTTCAATACATTTCCAAATTCTTTGCAAGTATATAAGAAAAGACTAGGTAAACAGTATACAGGGAATCTGCCACCTGGGTGATTGCCCTAAATGCAGATCAGTGGTGATTGATTGATTGATTGATTGATTGATTGATTGATTGATTGATTGATTGATTGATTGATTGATCTTTTAGTGGGTGAAAAAATATGATTTTACTACTATGGGTGCCGGCCCCGTCGTGTAGGGGTAGCGTGCCTGCCTCTTACCCGGAGGCGCGGGTTCGATTCCCGGCCAGGTCAGGGATTTTACCTGGACCTGAGGGCTGGTTCGAGGTCCACTCAGCCTACGTGATTAGAATTGAGGAGCTATCTGACGGTGAGATAGCGGCCCCGGTCTCGAAGCCAAGAATAACGGCCGAGAGGATTCGTCGTGCTAACCACACGACACCTCATAATCTGCAGCCCTTCGGGCTCAGCAGCGGTCGCTTTGTAGGCCACGGCCCTTCAAGGGCTGTAGTGCCATGGGGTTACTACTGTGGGTGTTCTGTTGTTGATTACACTACGCAGTGCATATTCTGTCAGGCTCACCTATCTGCGTGTAGCAGAGATACTCACGGTGGGATTTTTGTCCCTCGGGCACACGGCCTATAAGTGGGCGGGCGAGCGATCAGCTTTTGCGCTTCACCGACCGCAACGTTGTGATTACGTCACAGGCCGTGAAGTCCAATGGACGGTGAACGTTCACTTCAGTATGAGGGAAATAGTGTGTTTATGTTTACTTGTTTTATTTCTGCCTTCAGCCTACGTGATTACAATTGATGAGCTATATGATGGTGCGATAACGGCCCCGGTCTAGAAAGCCAAGAATAACGGCCGAGAGGATTCGTCGTGCTGACCACACGACACCTCATAATCTGTAGGCCTCCGGGCTGAGCAGTGGTCGCTTGGTAGGCCATGGTCCTTCGGGCTTTGCGTCATGGGATTAGGTTTGTTTCTTATTAATTTAATAGAAGAGAAATGACAAAAAGTAAAATTAGTCTAGGTGAAAATCATCGAAAGTCATATTTTACAGGGAAATTTAACAACTTTACTTGTGTTATAGTTTCTAGTTTCTGTGATACCTTACAATAATGCAAGGATAAACCGGATTTAATACCTACCATTGATGATTTCACGGCCGGTACTTATAGACATGATGTAGGCTTTTTGGGCTTATGCCGTGTCAAGAAATAAGGCGAAATTACTTACATTTCGCAGAGTACTTTGCTCTGCGTCTTTAGAAGAAATTCTCGACTCTTCACGAGGAAGACTTCTCATGCCGCATTGGAAAGTAGTGCATTTGCATTGCTAAGAACTAGTAATTACCACACTTACTTATCTAACAATGAAGTTTCCGTCGACGTTCACGATTGACTGCCAACGCCCAGGCCACCGAAAGTGGCCAATGACGTAGCCGCACTCTGCGGGCTGATGACAGCTCTATTTACTGACATCTGACTTCAACATGACCGAGGCATGTAATCCTATTTCACAAAGGAAGGTGATCAATAGATATTCAGTTATAGTAAAAAAATGGGTACCACGTTCGGAGTTCTGCCTCTGTCGGAGAGAATTCCGGAAGAGCATTTGACTTTTAAGACTACGTCAGTTGAATTTCCTGGGACGTTAACCCTTAAGTGTATAATAACGTTGCAGTTTAAAAACTATTCGGCCATCTCTATAGGGAATTTCCTGAACTAGTGCGTGTTTCTCATGTGCTCCGTTGTGTTGGTTGCTCAGTGGTTGGCTGCACTGTGGATGAGAGGGTAGAGGCTACATCATGCTGTACTGAGTCGAAATTCGGAATTCATTTTGTCTCGCTAAAAGCCGTTTTGACTTAAATATATCTTAACGGTAGGTCGCGTTTGGCGACATTCTAGCTGCGAGTTCTTGCTGATAGTAAAATCGCTAAGAGAATTTCTGTCACATTCAGCGGGGTAGTATAAAGACGTACAAGCAACGATAACATTCTGTTTCTGTGTTTCAGCAGACTAGTATCCTTGGTTTTGTGTAATTTTAGTGGTGTTTTTTAACAACGTCGTCTGTTGGATCTCGGCGTGATGTTATAAGACTTTTGTTGAGACTTACAGTCAGTCGTGAATTATTGATAGTGCTGACGAATGAAAGAAAAAAACGTAAATGGGTGGGAGACTGGATAAAAAAAAGGAGTCAGCTTAAAGCCTCCAACAGACTATTCCAAAAGCTTTCTCCAGATGATCCGAAATCGTACCCCGCAATGTTGTCAGAATGAATCCTCGAAAATTGGATGACTTCCTGAAATGATGACAACACTTACAGTACTTTAAATTGCGTATGGCGATCCCATGCAGAACCAAACTGGAAATAACACTTCGATACTTGGCGACTGGTAATTCACGTCAAATTCACTGATCATTTTAGAATAAGCAATGTCTCTACGATCTATTTTCATGTAATTACAGGCCAAAACGAGGGGCTTCACTCTTCCGTAAAACTTCCAGAAATATTAATATCTGATCATATCGTCACTTTATATTACTCATTTTTAATTAATATAAACACAAGTTCTCCTCTATAAATATGCAAATAACACTGAATGGTATATTAATAAGGTGTTTTCAGGTAACGTCTCGCTACTGTGCACTTCCTGTATCAGCGATTACACTGTAACACAAGGCGATGAGTTACTGCGAGAAAAGTTAATTATGTCCAAATTTCCTCGCAGCGATTTTCCCTCTCACTGGGCATACAGCGAGCAGCGACTTTTGTAATCACACTGAACGATTTAACCAGCGAGTTCTCGTTGCTAGCGGATTCGCTGCTATAAAATCGCCAAATGTGACCTAGCCTTTAGAGCTGGGAATCATGCTAAAATTCGAGTAAGGAAGGAGTGTCATATAGGCTTAACAAAATGTGTGACGCAAGTGTAACGTAGCAACCGTGCTGGCTGTGATGTAAAGTAATGTTACCTAGCAACCGTGCAGGCTTTCATGTAAGGTATGGATGGATGGTCAGACAATATTATCTAAGAACCGTGCAGGCTGTCATGTAAGGTATGGATAGATGGTCAGACGATATTATTTAAGAACCGTGCAGGCTGTCATGTAAGGTACGGATGAATGGTCAGACAATATTATCTAAGAACCGTGCAAGCTGTCATGGAAGGTATGGATGGATGGTCAGACAATATTATCTAAGAACCGTGCAGGCTGTGATGTAAGGTACGGATGGATGGTCAGACAATATTATCTGAGAACCCTGCAGGCTGTCATGTAAGGTACGGATGAATGGTCAGACAATATTATCTAAGAACCGTGCAGGCTGTGATGTACGGTATGGATGGATGGTCTGACAATATTATCTAAGAACCGTGCAAGCTGTGATGTAAGGTATGGATGGATGGTCGGACAATATTATCTAAGAACCGTGCAGGCTGTCATGTAAGGTACGGATGAATGGTCAGACAATATTATCTAAGAACCGTGCAGGCTGTGATGTAAGGTATGGATGAATGATCAGACAATATTATCTAAGAACCGTGCAGGCTGTGATGTAAGGTATGGATGGATGGTCAGACAATATTATCTAAGAACCGTGCAGGCTGTGATGTAAGGTATGGATGGATGGTCAGACAATATTATCTAAGAACCGTGCAGGCTGTGATGTAAGATATGGATGAATGGTCAGACAATATTATCTAAGAACCGTGCAGGCTGTGATGTAAGGTATGGATGGATGGTCAGACAATATTATCTAAGAACCGTACAAGCTGTGATGTAAGGTACGGATGAATGGTCAGACAATATTATCTAAGAACCGTGCAAGCTGTCATGGAAGGTATGGATGGATGGTCAGACAATATTATCTAAGAACCGTGCAAGCTGTGATGTAAGGTACGGATGAATGGTCAAACAATATTATCTAAGAACCGTGCAGGCTGTGATGTAACGTATGGATGAATGGTCAGACAATATTATCTAAGAACCGTGCAGGCTGTGATGTAAGGTACGGATGGATGGTCAGACAATATTATCTAAGAACCGTGCAGGCTGTGATGTAACGTATGGATGGATGGTCAGACAATATTATCTAACAAGCGTGCAGGCTATGTCTTATGGCTGTATGTCATCTGAAATTAACAGCCGTTGATGGACATATTTATGATAATTTGATTTTCGAAAAGGGAAACGCGGTTTCTGTTTTGCGTAAGCTGTGTGAACCTAAGGGCCAAGTTGACCTCCGTAGGCGGAAATCTCGTTTCATCAATTTTCCACTTCCTGACGGAGAATCGAACCCACATCTTTCCTGTGCGTGTTGTGACACAATTATATTTTGGGAATTTTTTCTAAGACTGTGCATGCAATACATAAAGCGTCTCCTAATTCTCCAGAGAGTCCGATAAAGTAAGAATATCCCGTCCTATGACTGTGTGCTGTTCCCAAGTTTCTCCTTGATTTCTTTTACATAATAACTTGAGGCGGACTGCAAGCCTGCCCCATTCCCTTGTCTTTCATACCCTTCGAGTGGTAACCCATCTTTCTGTGTGTTTAATTCCAACAACCTTTCCCCCTGTGGGTGGGAGCAGTAGAATAACATCCACGGTAACCTCTGCCCGTCGTAAGAGGTCACTAAAAAGGGCCTAAGGGGAATGTGAGTTAGCGACCACAGGGCCGTTAGATGAGTTCGGAGTTGCTTCTACTTACTTGTGCCAGGCTTTTCACTTCCATCTAACCCATCCGACCTTCCTTGGTCAACTCTTGTTATTTTCCAACCCCGACGGAATTCGAACATTCGAATCCTAGAAAGTCTTTCGTTTTCACGCCGTTCGTGGCCCTTGTCTTCCTTTGGCCGATACCTTCATTTTTCGAAGTGTTGGATCCCTTCCATTTTTTTGTCTCTTCTGCTTCCTCTTAAAACAATAATCACCACTACCAACTAACTACCTTCAGGATGTCAAAGAACAAGTTCCATTCAAATGACTGTTACAATCCATAGATGTAATATAGGCCTATGTGGGTGTGCCGACTCTGCCCTGGTGTAGCGGTCTCGTCTACCTTTTTCGAAGGCAGTCGGATTATTATTGGGGTCAGATCAAGGATTTTAATTCTGGTGGTGTAAGTGTCGTTGTTGACTCCAGCAAAGGCTTGTTGGTTTGCTAATTCATTGTTCTCTAAACACTCGTTTCTCATATCACCATGCGATCTCGGACTTCTCATTTTCCTGCGCCAGTGGTTGTCTCACCCTTTTCAGTTACTTCTTCCACTTTCTCCACCGTGTACTTATCTACTTTCTCTCTCTCCTTTTTTACTTCCTTTCTTTAATTCTTGAATTTCAGCCGGGGTTTGGTGATCATACTCTGTTGTTCCCGGGAAGGTTTTATAATCGGGCAATTTATTTGATATATTTCTGTGTTATGTTGTCTAAGGTTTCCTCGTCCCACAACAAGGCACAGCCTTCCAACACTTCCTGGAATAATAACAAGTGAAGCAGCACAAGGAGATGAGTCAGTCCACATCTGTGGCGACGTAGTTTCTCATTGCTGATTCGCAGAGACTGGCTGGCTCAGGAATGCAGGCAGTAAGGTGCTTATAAATAGTCCATTTTATCATTCTCTATGGATGGGGGCAGTACAAAAGGCGAGTAAAAGACGGACCAGTGGCTCTTAACTTGGAAGTGTGGTTTAGCGATCACGGGAACCTTAGCTGAGTCCTGGTATTAATTCCACTTACTTGTGTCAGGTCCCTCTCCGCCATCTATCCTATCCGACCTCTCTTATGCAACTCCTGTTCTTTTCCGACCCCGACGTATTCCAGGCCTAGGGAGTCTTTGATACCGAGGGAGTTGTCCGTGCGGTGTAGGGTAGCGTAGCTGTGAGCTTGCACTGGGGAGAAAGTGGGATCGAATCCCACTGTCGGCAGTCCTGAAGAAGGTTTACCGTGGTTTTCCATTTTGACACCAGGCAAGTGATAAGGCTGTACCTTAATTATGACCACGGCTGCTTCCTTCCCACTACTAGCGCTTTCCCCTCCCATGGTCACCATAAGACCTATCTGTATCGGTGCAACGTAAAGGAAATTGTAAAAAAAAGTGAGTCTAATTTTCACGCTTCATATTTCTTTTGCAGATAAGTTCATTCTTTGAACTTCGGACATCTTTCATTTTCGCTCTGATTAGCGTTAGGAGGATGGTTGTTTTTCCTCCTGACAGAATAATCACCATCCGTATTCTATCTTTACTGATATTTTTTACACTACGTGGCACAATAACCAAGGTGCAATATTGTAAGTTAGATCTGTTCATTACTTCAATTTTATACGCCTGGTGACATCAAACTACAAGCAGTACACCTGATGTTGCCGCGGATTTCGGGTTCAATAATGGAACTCCTCCAGAAGGAGGTTTCATACACGAAATAGTTGAGTTCTGTATCCAGGGTTACCTCGTACACGTCAAGAAGGTGTGTTTGAACATCAATTAGCAAGTAAATATCGCCCAGTCACGTCACCCACTTCCAGTAAACATGACATGTGTGGTACTCGGAACGTTGTTTACTTTCGAGGTTACTTAGCATATCTGAGTGGTGTACGCAGTAGACTAGTGATGACAGAGCGTAGCATTGAGCTTGCATTCGGGACATTGAGAATTCGAATCTCAACGTCGCCAGTTATGAAGATAGATTTTTACGTGATTTTACATTTTCGCAATCTCCTGTATAGGCTACATCCAAGGCATTCCCCACCTATCGTAAACGGTGACCAAAAGGGGAGCCACGGCCTCCGAACTTTGGTTGAGGACCTCCGTCTACCTAGGTGAGTCTGGTATTTCTTCCACTTACTTGTGCCAGGGTCCTCCTGTCCGACCTCCCTTGGTCAACTCTTGTTCTCCCCGACCCCGGCGGTATTAGATTCCCAAGACCTAGCAAGACTTTCATTTTTACGCCTTTTGCGACCCTTCTATTTCTTTTGCCGAAACCTGCATACTTGGAAGTGTCCGACATCTACGTTTTCCTTCAGATTAGTGTTAATAAGGCACGAGAGAGAGCAGGCTACTACGGAAGATCTTAGGCAACAGATGGGTTGACGGGCAGGTTCGACTGAAGTGTACTAAAGAAGTATACAGCAAGATGAAACCGATAACAACAGCGATTACAAAGAGAAGATTGCTGTTTTATGGGCACATCTTCCGTATCACAATGACCGGCTCACAAAGAAAATCTGGTATTTTCTAAAACCAAAGGCATGTAAGTTGATGTGTGACGAAGATCTGAGAGAAATGGGCATTACGGAGGATGAAAGCAATGACAGGGTTAGCTTCAGAAGAATGCTGAAAAGCTATCAGGGTTTAATGGTGGAGACAAAACATACCCTTTACCAAAGGAGCGGAAGAAAGCGGTGATCGACGGGATCAAGTGGTGCTGGCAGGATGTCAAAACTAGCAGACGAACAAGACACAGACACTGAAAATGAAATGAGATTGGTCGTTAACACGCAGTCCATAGAGACTCAATTTTTTTAAAAAAAGGATGGTTGCCCAGTTGTACTTCCTCTTAAAACAATAATCACAATAATCACCTCTATTTTCACACCAAGTAAATGCTACTTTAGTTACATCTATGGGCGGTTTCTTCCCTGCCCTTTAGTCACGAAAAGACCTAAGTGATGAGACTAACAATACACGGTAGGAACTAACAACATCTCTCTATGGGCAGTGCTGTTCGTAACCAGTTACAATTTCTGCTCGAGCCAGGACTTCGGAGAACCTTCCAGTTTAAAGCCACATTCAAACGCTACCAGATGTTCCCTAGCCAGTCCAGAACTATGTGAGGTACGTTCTTCAAGTATGGCCACTAAGACTTCTTGTTAGGTGTAGAATGTGAGGGATTACCTTGTTGTACAACAATATAAGTACTGCAAAATTGCTGCACCAAATTTTCTCTGCATGTACATATTTTTAAATGTTACTACTCCCAGTTAAAGTCGGCGATTCCCCAACGTTTTACCCCACTTCAGTGGTGAGAAAATAGTCTGAGCCCGTATTCTCCTCATAGACGTCGCAAATTTTGCTCTACAGATGGCGTACCTGAACACGTTTCCTTTAGATTGAAGTTAGTGCATTTCTGAAGGGGCTTGCGCCAGAACAGGATCATTTTGTTTGCACAGTTGGAAGGATCCAGACAGCTTATAGTGGTAAATGATGGCATAATCAAAAGCAAAGCAGCATGGAGTCCGCCTCTGTGGTGTAATGGTTAGTGTGATTAGCTGCCTCCCCCGGGGTCTGGGGTTCGATTCCCGGCTCTGCCACGAAATTTGAAAAGTACTACGAGGTCTGAAACGGGGTCCACTCAGCCTTGGGAGGTCAACTGAGTAGAGGGGTTTCGATTCCCAACTCAGCCAACCTCGAAGGGGTTTTCCGTGGTTTCCGAGTTCTTCTCGAGGGAAGTGCCGGGACGGTACCTAACTCAAGGTTACGCACGCTTCCTTCCCCCTTACTTGTCTGTCCCTTATACTTTTCTTATCCCTCACACAAGGCTCCTGTTCGGCATAGCAGGTGAGGCAGCCTCGGAGAGGTACTGGTCCTCATGCCCAGTTGTATCCCCGACCAGGTATCTCACGCCCCATAACACTGTCCTTGAAGTGGTAAAGGTGGGGTCCGTCGCTGAGTCCGGGGGAAAACAGTTAAAACCATACTCAATAAGTACCAGTTTACAGTCAGTTGGTGTTGAAGACATTCGGACCTCTTCCATGTAACTTGTTATTAGTGTTAATAGAGTATGGCTGCCCCGTTGTACTTATAGCAATAATAAGCACAACCAACTTCTCTAACACAACTCATTCGCCTCGTATTTAAAAAGTGCACTCAGTGATTTAAATCTCGTACTCCGCGAGCTTGAAGGTGTACTCTGCACTAGTACTCACATGACCTATCATCACACAGTAGAAAAAAATATGCTAATTTTTAATTAAGCATTCAGGGGATTTATACTGACCGGTAATCACGCTGCAATAGAGTGAGTTGGCCGTGCGGATAAGGGCGCGCAGCTGTGAGATCACACTCGGGAGGTAGCGATTCGAACCCCACTGTCGGCAGCCCTGAAAATGGTTTACCGTGGTTTGCCATTTTCACATTACTAAGACCAAGGCTGTTTCCTTCCCACTCCTAGCCGTTTCTTATACCTTCCTCGCTAAAGACCTATGTTGCTGCGACGTACAGCAAATTGTAAAGAAAAAATCACGCTTCAGAGGGAGGATTTGGTGTGATAACCTTCAAAATACTCCTCGATATAAGGATGCACTTACCATTGTTTCAGTACATTTGAACACAAGGCTTTCGAACCGCATAGACTATATTACCGTTGTAAAGTAAGCGTTTGTCTCAGTCTCATCAGTGTCAAACCCCCTAATATCCACGCGTATTAACATGAATACGTCTTATGGCTTTAGGGTCATCCGAAAACTTGGGTAACGCGACAAGGACGTGACGTCACTTTACTCGTTACAGTAGGCCTTGGTAGCGAAATATGCAGCGGCTGTGGATTTGTAGAAATATAGCGTGTTGAAACCGAAAGTGTATCGTCAGTGACGTCACATTAGTCGTTATCGTAGGCCTTTGTCGAAGAAGATGCAGTGGCTGTGGACTTGTATAAATATAGCGTGTTGAAACAGAAAGGGTACCGTCAGTGACGTCACATTAGTCGTTATCGTAGGCCTTTGTCGACGAAGATGCAGTGGCTGTGGACTTGTATAAATATAGCGTGTTGAAACAGAAAGTGTACCGTCAGTGACGTCACATTAGTCGTTACCGTAGGCCTTGGTTCTATCTATTTGTTTATTTCCGAACTCGATAGTTGCAGTCGCTTAAGTGCGGCCAGTATCCAGTATTCGGGAGATAGTGGGTTCGAACCCCACTGTCGGCTGCCCTGAAGATGGTTTTCCGTGGTTTGCCATTTACACACTAGGCAAAAGCGGGGACTGTACCTTAATTAAGGCCATGGCCGCTTTCTTCCCACTCTTAGCCCTTTCTTGACCCATCGTCGCCTAAAGACCTATCTGTGTCGGTGTGACGTAAAACAACTTGTAAAAAGTATTTATTGAAAGAGATAATCATTAGCTTTTCGCAAAGTGGAATGTTTCTTTTTTTTATCGGAGGCGGACAACTGCTTCCTAATGCAATAACTGAAAAGATATGATCCAAAAATACTGAGAGATTTGACGCAGGGCGATCCTAATAATCCTGAAGTATTTCAGATATTTAATGAATGGAGGAATAAATGGTCTGTTTTCTCTCCCGTTATGTCTATTCACCTTCGTCCTTCATTGGACATTGTTGTGTGCCTGGCGCTAAGACACCGGTACGTAATCTCACTTTCGGACGACGAGCTATTAACCTTACTTAAATGATTATCGTCACTATCTAAAGCACTTTCAAGCAGACTCGCGCGGTCATATTATCTACTCCTAGGCATGCGAAGTAAGGAAGTGTTATTGCTAATTTTAAGACTTACAGTAAGCAGAAAAGAGTAGGACAGTCAGATTCCTCAGCTATTCATGGAACCTTTAACCTTGGAGTTACTTGGAGGGGTCGGGAAAGTACAAGCAGAAATGTTACTTGCTGCCTCGTCACCCGCAGTGATGGAGTTAATAATTCTATGCAGACAAACACGGTCTTATTACGATTGTTTGGCGGACCAGGCACTATACATGTCCTGCGGGAAGACAGAACGACTAGGAGTACAGCAATCGCTGGAGGACAGAAGAAGAAACAAAGAGCACATACGAACAAAGAATCATGTGCAGTATTGAACAAGACAGAAAAGTAATTCAGAAAAAAGACTGTAGACAACAAATTACAGGAGATATTCCTTTGCAACTGGAGAGATTGGAGATTGGAAATTGCAGTCTTTCCTCCAGCGTTGTTGTAGCATTGCGCGAGTATGTTCCCGCGAGTTTCAGGGATGTCTGGAAGAGCACTCAAGCCAGCCCACAAGTCGAGAGAATTAAATCTCACGACGCAGCCAGAATTCGAATGCGTGGTTCCGAGATCCGTACACCAAGACAATGAGCCGGATGAAGCAAACTCGTGCCTTCAAATTTATGGAGGCCGTACAGCTCATTTTGGGGCATAGTCTCTAGGGACTTGAGCTATGTAACGCGGTGTTACCTAGCAACACAGGCTACTTCTCATCACATTGCCTTCTGCACGGTTGCTAGGTAACTCCGCGTCACACATATTTCTGATCATTTGATTTCCCCAAAGGGAGATGTAATAAGAAGTTTTAACCACATCCCAGCTCTCGTGCCAATCTCCAATCTCTGGCAGTATCAGGAATCGAGGTTAGGACGACACCTAATAGCACTAACTGATACACTCCACGAGCGTCACGGAATTTTCTGAAGAAATAACAGTAAATCTTTTTCTGTCCATTAAGAAGGTGCTTTACCTATTCCTTGCATCAAGTCCATGTGCTATTAGTATTGTCTAGGGATGGGGATTACAGGCACGAATAGGTTAGATTGCAAACATATTCGAACAAAGCGCAAGTGTCATATAGCCGCTCTACAGTTATGTCGGTGAGTTTCATACATTTTAGGGGGTTGCATAGTTCAGATCGCTAATATTTATACAAATCTGGTTACAGAATCGTCTTCTACCATTCACGATTCGCCTGATCGTAATGTAGAAACACTTGGTAGCTTTCAGAAATTTGAAGAAACTACGGTGCACTGTTAGCTATTATTATTATTATTGTTATTATTATTATTATTATTATTATTATTATTATTATTATTATTATTATTATTATTCTCGTTATGCTCGCCTAAGGAGCGCGTTGTAGCTTACTTAGATCATGTTTTTTGCTTTCTTTTTCTTCCATAATCTCTTCATCCTCTCGCTAAGATTTTTCCTGCGTTCTTGTGTCCAGGTGTTAGTGGTTCTGCGTTGGTATCATCTGAAAACTGGTGATTATCGGTTAATGTTCGTAATTTCCATTTATCCCGTATAATTTCGTCTGTGATGTTGATTTCTTGTTTCAATTTCACTAAGTCAGTTGGTTCTTGGTTCTTGGTTTTTAATGAAAGGGCGAGGTTGAAAATACTTCTGGTCAACCTATCCTCGCTCATTCTGAGAAAATATCCATACAGTTACAATCGCCTTTCTCTGAAGATGTGTGAGATGATTCTGGCATGACCATTTATATCCTGGAAATTCCTTTTCATCCAGATTCCATCTCTACGAACTGGGCCGAAGATTTTCCGTAGAATTTTTCTTTCTTGCTTTTATATGTATTTGATTAAAGGCTTTCCTCCCATGAGTAACCTTTCCGGTACATATAATGCTTCACGTTTTGTTACTGTAATATAATGCCTAGTTTTGCTTCCTTAGATATTGATTTTTTGTTATATGAATTATTGGCGATTCGGTAGGTTTTTTTGAATTTACAGGTTATTATTGTTATTATTATTATTATGTGCATTAGTTAAAGATAGATATTAGTAGTAGGCCAATGGCTGAGTACGAACTGATTCTATGATGAAGGGAATATGTTTGACTTATAGAGGATAAATAAATTCTCTGCTGACATCCAGCGTTTTCTTATTATTAGTTTTCAAAAAATAAGTTACAGATTGCCGCATCCAATAACTGTATCATTATGTTTATATCAATGCCCGGCTCTGCTTAAATGGTCAGCGTACCGGCCTTCGGCTCAGAGAGACCCGGGTTCGATCCCCGCCCAGAAATGGAATTTAACTGTATTTGGTTATTTCCTGCAGCTCGGGGACTGTGACTTGTGGTCACCCCGCTGCGAATCACCACAGAAGCATGCGATAAAGAATAGGCCTACATCCCGCTACACAGTAATGGTGCCAGGATGGGCATCCAGCCCTAAAAGTGAACTCAGTCCACATTAGTGCCGACTCCATGAAGGAGTGGTGGTAACAGTCTGTGCACACTTGAACTTTCATGTCCCATCTTATAACTATTTTCAGCGACCGTTCAAACTTGGTTTTCATGTTGGACAGCTTTATCAAACTAAGAAAAATAAAAGCAAATTTCGAAAATCACTTCCGGCCTAAATGCAGTTCCGGAAAAACAGACTAAAATAGCCTTTTTCTTTACTAGATTTCTTCTTGATTTAAATTCTAGCCAAATTTACTTATTTACATAATTTTTTATGTCGTGTGTTCGTTGGTTCAATACCCTCAGGCGGTTTTTGATTTTTGAAAGATGTACACACCGCATGTAGTTACAAGGGCATAAGTGAAACTCTGGATTGACCTACAGTAACCCTCGTAGTGGTGCTTAAGTGAAACAATGCATTGACTCACATTAGCGCTCGTAGTGGTAGAAAAAGGCAAACTGCTAATCTAATCCACCGGATAATGTTGATTAAGAAAAGGACTGTATGTTTTAAGAATAAATAATATATTGTCACACTTTATTATATTTCATTTGTCTAAAATTTGCAGCGCATATCCCCAGGACGTTTTCAACATTCAGTTGCTTGTCTGAAGGGCTACAAGTGGGGATTTTACGTGGTCCTGACTGTGCATCACAGATACATTAGTGTGGATTCGAACTTCGATCTTCTTGGTAAGAAGCCTCCAGTCACCTATAATGGATTTCCAGTACGATGAAATTAGAATTTCTGTTGCTAATGGCGCCTTAATGCCACTTTTTAACATTTTGGCTTTTGCTTTCACCACCCTGTATTTGTAATGAACAGGGAAGGTATTTTAGGCACTAATAAGTTGGAATGCAAACGTATTTAACTAAGGCGCAAGTGTCTACTACCCGCACAACGGTTCTGCAGTGTGAGTTGCACAACTATTAGAGATCTGAACTATGAGAACCCCTAAAACATATGCAACTCACCGACACAACTGTAGCGCGATCTGAACTATCAGAACCCCTAATAGTTATGCAACTCACCGACAGAATTGTCGCGCGATCTGAACTATAAGAACCCCTAAAACTTATTCAACTCACCGACATAACTGTAGATCGATCTGAACTATGAGAACCCCTAAAACTCACCGACATAACTGTACCGCGGCTAGATGATAGACCTACTTGTGCCTTGTTCAAATACGTTTGTATTCTAACCTATTCGTGCCTAAAATTCCTTTTCCCTAGTAATGAGTCTTATATAAGAAAAAATGTTATTAAATCAAGCATACTGAAACAGACACACACCGAGCCAGTGGAATTATCCAATGTAGCTTGAAGTCCCCGACCTAGCCGGGACCCCTTGAACCAACGGCCAGTGTGCTAACCGCACAACACCGCTTTGTGTTGCTGGCTGTAGCCATGACCTTCGATAAGACAAGCCTAAGAACGCGACTAGGCAATCCGCAATGCTAGCCGCTGTCCGCCGGGTATTTGCCAACATCTACTCAAGGCTGAAGGTAGTCGATTGACTTAGCTTTACTACAGTACAGACCTGGAGGAGAATATACGGCATCACGGATCGATATAAATAAACGGAGGGTCACCTGCTTAGGGGATGGGATTACTGTCTTCCTCATTCAGTGGACAAGTTATTCTGTAAATGGCATGACTCCAATAAACAGTGCTCGAATTATTAGTATATCGTATGCACAACAAATCCCACGTGTAATACCACGCAAACTGGAGACCGTATGGATATATATACAAAGCGTTGTTTTATTTTCCTTCACAATGGTTTAAATAATAATATTATTTGATTATATAATTTGAAAGCATTACAATAATAATGTTATTTGCTTTACGTCCCACTAACTACTTTTACGGTTTGCGGAGACGCCGAGGTGCCGGAATTTATTCCCTCAGGACTTCTTTTACATGCCAGTAAATCTACCGACACGAGGCTGACGTATTTGAGCACTTTCAAATATCACCGAACTGATCTGGGATCGAATATGCCAAGAAAGCATTACACACACTAAAAGCAGCACTTAAAATTCAATTTTTTATGCTTGAAATATTTAACTTGGGATGTTTCTTAAGCATGATTCATATTTACGGTACATATATTACGTAGTTAATTTCCTTTCGTTTGATTAGTTGAACTTCATAAATATTACACAACTTTTGCAATATATAATTCTACAAAATTATACGTACTGTCCGACTCGTTGGCTGAATGGTCAGCCTACTAGCCTTCGGTTCAGGGGGTCCCGGGTTCGATTCCCGGCCGGGTCTGGGATTTTAACCTTCATTGGTTAATTCCAATGGCCCGGGGTCTGGGTGTTTGTGCTGTCCCCAACATTCCTGCAACTGACACACCATACATTACACTATCCTCCACCACATTAACACGCAGTTACCTACATATGGCAGATGCCGCCCACCCTCAACGGAGGGTCTGCCTTACAAGGGCTGCACTCGGCTAGAAATAGCCACACGAAATTATTATAATTATACGTACTGCCAGTATTGGAATTCAAACAAAGTACCTGGAAATAGCAATTCATACATGGTAATAGTGACAAGGGACGCTCAGCTGTGAGCTTACATTCGGGATATAGTGGCTTCGAACCCCACTGTCAGCAGCTCAGAAGGCGGTTTTCCTTGGTTTCCCGTTTTCTCACCAGGAAAAATGCTGCGGCTGTATGTTAATTAATTCCACGGAGGCTTCCTTCCCACTCCTAGTCATTTTCTATCCCATCGTCGCTATAAGACCTATCTGTGTCGGTGCAACATAAAGCCAATTGTACAAAGTCTAAAAACGCCCATCTCATTCTGTAGATAATCCATATAAACTATGAAGAATAACAGTGGAAGATTACATGCTTGTCTAACCCCTGTAAGTACCTCACTCCACCATCGAATCTTACAGCAGCCCAATTGTCAATATAAGCCTAAATAACTTTGTTTGCTTTTATTAACGTTCCCCTTAACCCCATAATCTCTCAGTACGGCTTATATCTTTTCCCTCGGTACTCTGTCATAAGCCTTCTCTAGATCTACGATACTTAAACATAACTGTTTAATCCTCTCGTAGCTTACCTGGCGCAGTTACTGCCAAGCAAGGCTACAGGAAGGAGCAAGAACTATCGAAGTATTTTATTGATCGGTCGACCAGGAAAGTTGTTCATTGGCATTTTGAAAGGGAGTGTGCAGTTAATGGTTGAGAGTAAGTTGGGTGAAAACCATCGCAGTTTCAGACCTCTTCAGATGTCTCACTTGTACATGCAAGCACAGAAATGGTGTCCCGACGTAAACAATCAACACTGCCCCACTCCAATACAGAACAAGAGGAGAGGGAGTGAAGGGGGTAGTGTCGAAGGCCACACCAGTACCGAAAATGAGGGGAGGGAGTGAACGGGTAGTGCTGAAGGCATGTATTGCTATACATCTACCACTGTGCCCGTTTCAATCACAGCAGTCTTGTAGCGGGCTGTCTACCTGCAGCAACGCGTTAAGCGTGGAGGTGGGGGTATACCATGCTTTGTTTATACCGGAACACCATTTCTGTGCTCGCGTGTACTAGTATAGTTTTTGATGCATATAATAATACGGCCCAGATGGATCCTCTTAAGATCCTCAGTCGTAGTGACAATCTTGTGGTGAACGTTAACAGCAGGCCTATGCTGCTTTTGGCTTGAACTAACCAGTATCTGATTTCATCTACCATCCTCCGTAGTTTTTTAGCCTAAGGAAGTAAATACTGTAAATTATTTCACTTGCCGAATATCTGTTCGCTTAAAGATTACTGAGCTACATTTAGTTTCTGAGGCGTTGTTCACCCTGTTCTTGCTAGTCTAGACATCATACACTACAAGGATGATGGACTCCAAATTGATCATCAGCAAACTTAATTATTCTCAACGATATTTCATTGATTTTTATCTCCATATTAGCGATGAAAGCATCGCTAGATGTCGTAAACCAAACACCGGCCGGGTCGGAAAAGAACAACAGTGGAACAAGATAGGTCTGATAACAAAGATGAAAGTGAGGAGCCTGGCACAAGTAAGTGGAAGCAATGTCACACGCAGCTAGGACAGCCCATAGCGGACTTATACGACAGGCAGGGACACCGTCGGTGTGTTATGCACCCCTCTCCTATAAGGCGATATTCAACTCGTACACCTCACTTTTAAATCATAAAATTGTAAAACAATCGCGCAAATATCGCCACTGCAGTTACTACCACGCTATAAGGCGTAAAGACGACCTAGTATTTCTAATTCATTCAACCTCAAGAAGATAAAAATCAATCTTTTGAAAAGCGAGGCAGACAAAGAAAGCCCTTTAGTCTCCTTTGTGTTCTGAAGAACACCTGTAATCCAATAATGACCCTCCAGGATCAATAGGTGGCGTGCTCAGCAAGACACTGGCAATCAGCACTTGACGTGTTCTATAATGTATACTCCTGCACGGACGTTGACAAGTTCAAGTTGCCGGCTTTTATTTCCTGATACTTTCTACTGCCATACGTCTCGAAAAATCGAGATTGCCCCGATTTTGTGTGCCGATAAAACTGTCAGGCTGGATATCTACAGAGAGTTCGCAATTTCCATTACAAAATGTTAGGGCTTGTCCAGAAGTTTGGACAGAATGCGTTACGATCAGGAATTGATGTCCGGAAACGTACCGTTTATGTGCTACAGGTACAACTTTTTAAATCAAGGGTTTAAACCTCTCATCCGCTGGGTGAAGGGGCGATACCAGTTCAATTATTTGTGACTCTGTCACATAACATTTAAACCATGTTCATCGGCGAATAACGGAACGTACAATTCGCGGCATTATTGTGAAAGGCAGGGTAGATACGCGGCACCTGAAAGGTTCTTCCTGCAATGACGTAACCTAGATACTTCCCTTTGGGGGCTAAGAGGAGATTGAAAGAGGCCCCAGGGGCTCTCAACTTGGCAGCGTGGTTTGATTTCCACGAGGTCCTTAGCTCAACCCTGGCATTGTTTCCACTTATTTGTGCCAGGCTTTTAAGTTTCATCTATCCTAACCGACCTCCCTTGGTCAACTTTTGTTATTTTCCAACCCCGACGGTATTAGTTTTGCGAATCATAGGGAGTCTTTCATTTTGAGGACCTTCCTGGTCTTTCTTTGGCCGATATCTTCATTTTTGAAGTGTCGGATCCCTTCCACTATTTCTCTCCGATTATTGTTATACCGGTATAGAGGATGGTTGTCTACTTGTAGTTCCTCTTAAAACAATAATCACTACCACCACCAATACCACGTAACATAAATACCCAGCACCTTGTCACCCTGGATGGATACCAGTACAAGAATCGTGTTACACAGTAATGTTATCGCTCAGTAGCGGGAGATTTGAACCCTTGCTTTCAAGTTGTACATGTACTGCGGAAAATGTGCGCTTATTTATTTGTTTATTTATTTTTTCACAAGACATTCACAAGTTCCGTGGCTGCTCTGATGGACAGATGATACTAAAAACATTGGTATTTAAAAAAATTATTATAAATAATTCAATCTAAATTCTTATAACAAAAACATTTATATATACTGTATAAAACGCTAACGTGTATGTTTCACAGAATTCAAGCTCTTAATCCAGAGGGAGTTAAAGGTGCGGTTTGTACCAAATCTTCCAAAGCATCTCACTAGTACACGAAGTATCTTGCTTTTCTTGAAAAGTCAACGGATAATAATAATAATAATAATAATAATAATAATAATAATAATAATAATAATAATAATAATAATAATAATAATAATAATAATAATAATAATAATAATCCATCGTGCAGTCATCAGGGTTAAATACATAGATTCACTGTCGCTAGGCAACGCACGTAAGATAGGCAAATATCCAGAACTGTTTGTCTGTTTGTTCGTGTACGATGCCCAGCCAAATCTATGCAAGCAGAGATTTGAAATTGTTAAGAGAGGCGTATTCTTAGACGAATCTTTTACAGGTCAAGACATGCCTACATTAAATATTTTATTACTTTTTATCGTTTAAATTATTTATTTATGGGTAAAGCTCAATATTTAGCGCATATTCATTTCATTCACTTAACATTTTCACGCATGGCTGTGTCAAAGATCAATTCTTGCTCCGAGAAATGAAACTGTGAACGTCATCAACAAGCAAATTTTACAAGAGTTACTCGGTAGTCTCCAAATGCACAAGTGCATCGACACGGCATGTAACAGATGAGGCTGCCAACTACACGACAGAGCTTTTGAACAACTTGGAACCACCTGGAGTATCCTCGAACATCTGGAGCTGGAGATTGTGGCACCGATTATCTCTTTCCCTTTGCTACGGAACACGATTCTCAGTCAAGAAAGTGATGCCGAATATTAATGAAGACACCAGCATGACAGGACATGCCGCTTAGCGATGTAGCATTTATTCCGGAGATCCAGATCATCACTTCGTATATACCGTTCTAATTTAGACGTCTGCAGTTCCCCGTTTCTTTGAGTTTCGCTATATACATCAACAAGGCAAACGGACAATCGCTTAAAGTTGTAGGACTCCATCTTCGGAAACGGTGCTTCTGTACGTGGGTTGTTCAAGAGTTGGAAAGGCAAACACACTGTACATCTTAACTCCAAATGGAAGGACCCATAATATAGTTTATTCGGAAGCTCTATATGGAAAAGTTACTTTATTTTTTATATAATATGGTCTTTTAAATTGTTTTAATGTTAATTGTGCAATTCACCAACTCGGTATCTTAAGCCTTGAAAGTTACAGTACAATAAAAAATAATGTAATAAATGCAATTTATGTAAAAGCGATGTATGTTAATAAATATACAGTAGGCCTAATGCACTTTTGCCTTTAAATAAATGATTTGAAACATCTAACGGTTGAATTAATAAATGCGGGCGAAACTGAGGGTACATGCTAGTTCTTACTAAAATATATCAAAATAGTTATGTGATAACTGAATTTTTAAAAATATTGTTTTACGCCACCGCGACGCAGATGTGTCTTATGGCGACGATGGGAGAGGAAAGGGCTAGGAGTGGGAAGGAAGCCACCGTGGCCTTAATTAAGATACAGCCTAGTGTGGAAATGGGAAACCACGGAAAACCATCTTCAGAGCTGCCAAAATTTTAGTTCATATCCACTATCTCGCGGATGCAAGCTCACTGCTGCGCGGCCCTAACCGCACGGCCAACTCGCCCGGTGATAACTGAATTAACCATGGAATACTTGCCCTACACCACACAAGTGGTTCCTGAACCTTGCATTTTTTAACCTCTTTCCTAGACCACACTATCAACACAATTGGACTGGCTAGCCACCGACATGTCTGATTGGTGGCACTTCTGTCTGCAGGAGGGAATTAAACATTTTTTTTTTGTAAATATTACACTTGTCGTCGTGGACTTCAGCTGATTGTTTTACTGTAGCGTCGATGGTCTGTCTCGGACGGCCATCACATCAATTCTCCGAGTTTTGCCGTTTTAGAGTTACCTACCCAACCGCCTCCACATGCCCTACGGGTGTGTAATGGGAATTCCCGTACAATCTGTATTACAAATAGATTTTTCTTGGAATAGTCAAATATATTAAATGTACCAATTTACCGTTTATCTTTACAAAGCCAAGGATAACACTGAGACAGGTCAACGAAAGTAAAATATTTGTTCTAGCCTACACCACCAGACGTAGTGCACTGTAAACAATAGGTCTTGTCAGAAAAAGCATGTATCCTACTCTTCATAGGTGAAGTTTGTTATGATTTTATTTTCTCATTTGCCACTTAATTTTTAAATGAAGATATGTGTTGCTGTTATTCCCGACGCAAGAGAAACACGCAGCTTACACTTCATAAGCCTCTTATTGGACATATGGTTGCGGTTAAGAGTTCGAAGTTCTCATTATATTTCAGTTTTTTCACAGTTTGAAGGCCAGTGTGGTTGGGGCCGGTAAAATAACACCCACGGTATCCCCTGCCTGTCGTAAGAGGTGACTAAAAGGGGTAACAGGGGTTCTCAACTTGGAAGCATGGGTTGGCCACCACTGGATCCTTAGGTGAGTCGTGGCACTGCTTCTACTTACTTGTGCCAGACTCCTCAATTTTCTTTTCTCTTTTCTACCCGATCTCCCTTGGTCAAGTCTTATTCTTTTCCGATCCCGACTTTATTAGGTTTGGCAATCCTAGGGAGTCTTTCGTTTTCACGTCTTTCGTGGCTCTTGTCTTTCTTTGGCCGAACTTTCGAAGTGTCGAACCCCTTCCATTCTCTCTGATTAGTGTTATATAGAGGATGATTGCTCAATTGTACATCGTCTTAAAACAATAATCACCACCACCACCACCACCACCACTACTCACAGATTGAAGTGTAACTCATATTGCATTAAACGGGGAAATAATTTAATTTGTACTTGAAAATGGTACTGAATTTACGAGAAGCGACGCTGATCATACAGTGAAGAAACAGGACAGACAGACAATTCTTTCAGGAATAAAACAGACAATGACAAATAAATTACGGATTTGTGAGACCTACAAAGTCCAGACGAGACTGTAGCCTTTGGGCGTCATGTCTGTCCAAGTTGGTGTCCTGGGATTGGGAGTATCCTTTCCTGTACGTTCCAGGTGTCGGCTGAATATGACCACACCTCAACTGTCTGTACACTTGCTTACACAAAAACCGAGCGGACTCTTGTATACAAGGATTAGCAATGAAACTGTGTAAACATACTCCATTGCTGTGGTATTTATTGTTCTCCTCTTTTTCGCCACGCAAATCTGTTACGCTAGGAAAGAGACGAGCAGAGTTTAGGGTTACGCTAGAACCTTGGTTATCCGGAACACTTTTAGCCGAAATACCGTTTAACCTAAACGACCGAAATTATACATTTCGTTAAAACGAATTAAAGGAACATTGGTTTTGATGGAGTGATTGGCTGTTCTTTGGTGAATCAACGACCGCCCCGACCATGGCGGAACATAGAAATGAGGTGGAACTGCAACACCACTCTATTCCACTATAAGCTTCGCAGTCATCGAAGTCAGTCGGAATCCTTTAAAATGCCGAACGCTGTCTGCGGTGAAACGTTGGGTTCATCATATGCTCCCGGACCATGGCCTACAGGCCCACACAATTCATACATGGTTGATATTGGTGGCTGCTATCTTTTCCAGTTGTCTTCGAAATGAAGTCCATTAGCCATAATATATGCTTCCAGTCTCTCACGCAACGACTGCTCCACACTTTACAAAAAATGCCGTCCATGCTGCTCCCGTACTGTGTTGAATGTCGCTTGTTGAAGTTTTACCCACATCAAAACATGTAGATAACGGACCGGCCAGCTTAAGGGTGCTTAAGACAAGCTGTATTATGCCAGTAATATTTAAAGAAGAGTTTTGACAGATAGTGCTGGAGCGAGGAGCATTGCACGGTGTTGCCACATTCCTTTCTCCTTCCCTTCGCTTCCGCCTCACTTGTTCGTTCAGACCCCTGTGTTCTGTTGTACGTAACTCAGAAGTGAGCGGTTTGGCAACACGAGACGGCCAGCAGGCTTATCTCCATGGAAGCCGCAGTGGGTCCGCTCTCGCTTCCATGGTAACCATACCCCACCCAAACAGGCAGTAAACGGTCCTCCCTCTACGAAGTGTGAGGACGCTTCTTTCAATATTACGACTATAGGTCTTGCACTATGAGTTCGGCACCCATCACGCTGATACCGCATGTTCCATCTCATCTGCAACGGAATGATCTCCAACATCTGGTCAGGAAAGGTAAAACGAGTAAAAATTAAGGGAGTAAGTGCCTTGGCTAGTATAAAAATACTGGTAGATAGATGCCTAACATCTAATATAAAGTGAAGAGAAAGGTAATTCATTCGGTTCTTAAAGCTACTGTTTGGAGCTGAAATATGGAGAGAAGATCATGGAATTGTAGCATTGGGTGAAGTCGTAAGTAATTGTGGGGTTGCCAAGCTGTATTGCAAATAGTGGAGTGAGAATCTTGTGCGAAGGGATGAGTATACGGGTAGATATTGCGAAACGAGTGTTTAAGTCAGGGCCCCTGAAACGCCCAAAATCTCAGGCGTGTAAACCGAGGTGCAGAGGTTCTGTGCACCGTATATCGGTCCGACTCGGCTCCGTTCGGACCAGCGTTTTGTCTTGGGGCGATTCGGTTAAGCTTGGCTGAAGTCAGGTCGGATTGGGAAAGAGATAGGTAAAAGTAAAAATGTTCCTGAACTTTACACACTTGCTAAATTATTAAATAGAGAATGGAAGAACTCAAGAAGAACAACAAAACTGTATAACATTATAAGAGGAATGTGGGAAAGAAATCGAAAGACGGTGAAAACAGAGAAAAATTACATGTAGCTAATGAGGAGGCATCTTGGACTATACAACTTAGTTGAAGACCGGAAATGCTAGAAGGCTGCCTTTAAAGATAAATCTAAATAATGCGGGGGCTGTAAATAAAGTAGCGGCAATTTTGATAAAACACAATATTTAATGAACTAACAAGTACAATTGCATTACATTCCTTCAATGTAGTCGCCCGCAAAGTCAAATACCAGGAATCCGCTGTGGACCGTTGGCCAGGCGTTCTCTGCCCTACTGCGCGGAGTAGGCTTACAGATGCCACGGCCTCGGAGGGCTTCCTTCAACTTCGAAAATAGGTCGAAGTCACAAGGACTAATGTCTGGTGAATACGGAGGGTGTTCCAAGACCTCCCAATGCCACCGTTGCAGGGCACAAAACGTCCTGTGCGGTGGTACATTCTCGCCACGGGTTTCACGTAATCCTCGATAACTTTCTGATGCATTTCTTCACGGGAAACCTTGATTTTAATCCACGAACGCTGACCACCTTTTGAAAATATGCTTTAGAGAGGTGAAATCGACACCCTTCACTTCAACGCGACACTCAACAACACTCCCGACTGGATGCCCGTTAAATGCACACTAGAGCGCCACGTGACCACTCCCATGCCTGATCTCGTGCGAGTGTCTGGACTACTTTACTTACAGCCCTCATATTTATATTTTAATTATTTCTTGTAACATTTCGATATTGGGAATATCCTTGGTGTGTTGTAGCAATGCTTCTGTCCAGCTGGTGGTCATGCATGAGAAGAGTATTTATTAATTAACTGATTCATTCAATTCACATAGATGGAAGTTCGTGTGTTAGGACGGTGTCATACTAGTTCGCATTCAATGAACCGTCTACGAGATGATGGAGGACAATCCAGCACAACACGTTTACACATCATGGACGTTGATGTTCCATTTGTGAAAGCAATGGGGTTATTCACTCACCAATAGTGAATGTTTTGGTCATCGTTTGTAAATGTTGTTTCGTCCCTAAACATGATACATAACAACATGTCTCACCCATCCGCAAGAATTGACAGGAACCTGAAAATCATTTTAGTGTAGCACTTCATACAGAGAGACGAGACTGGATGGAACTTATGACGTTGTACACTTGCCTAACTGATGCGTTAACCCAGTAGCTAATGTGCCAACAGCCGCTAGAAAATTAATTTCACCTTCTTCGCCAGCCATTCGTTTGTTGCAGGAAAGTTTTCGAGGCATTACACTTCAGTTTTACGTGAAGGATTCGCAAATAGGCGTGGATATGAATGACGTCTATGAGTATACCTATATCTCAGGGTACACATTGCACGAAAGTACCGCATTCTTTCTACATTCACTAGAATCATATGGGCATTTTTCACACTTGAAACAAACCATCATTTGTAGCTCATCCCATATGAGGTATAGTACGCGAACCTTTTCTTGAGCCCTGAACTCCATAGTGCGTAATGGGAACTAGGGCTCAAGAAAAAGTTCGCGTACTATACTGAGTACGAAGTCGGATTGTAATCCTCACTCCAGGACACCCGACGTGGTACGAGCGAGATAGGTCATAGCAGAGGACAGCACTCCCAGATGGAAATCAATATATCTGATGAAATATTTGCACTAGAACCCTGCAACAGAAGTCATTGTGATTCTAATCGTCTCTAACGTTATTTTTATTAATGGACATCGATGCGTTTAAAAATTATATCAAATTTACGTATAGAGAAATTAAATGGTCATAAATGTGTCTTTCGGTCATGGTCATCCATCAACGGCTGTTAATTTCAGATGACAACCAGTCATAAGGCATAGCCTGCACGGTTGCTAGGTAACGATACTTTACTTCACAGCCTGCACCGTTGCTAGTGCTCAAAAATAGTTTCTTCTCACTGTTGGAATCACTGTATGGGCTACATTTGTAAGCCCCTGTAGGTACTTCCATTCCGTGAAAACAGCGCTTCAAATGCACATATCGGTTCGAAAAAATTTGGGGTGGTAATTTTAGGTGGTTCATACTTTATACAGAGTGTTATGAAATTTCCTTCACAAACTCATAGCACTTGTAGATGTGACTGATGGTGTTGGTGATCATTGTTTGAAGAGGAAGTTCAACTTGGGCAGGCTTCCTCTCTTACTTCTAATCAGAGGGTAAACATTAAGAAGTAAAACATTTAAAAAATGAAGGTATCGGCGAAAGAGACGGAAAGGCCAGGAAGGGCGTGAAAATGAAAGAGTCCGCAGGCTTCAAAACCTAATACCATCGGGGTCGGAAAAGGACAAGTGTTGACTAAGAGAGGTCAGAAATGGAAGTGAGGAGACTGGCGAAAGTATACAGTATAGTAGTAATGCCAGACTCGGCTAAGGGATCGGTACTCGCCAAAATACGCTCCCAAGTTAAGAACCCCTAGTATCCCTTTTAGTCGCCTCTTAGATAACCAGCAGATACCGTGGATGTATTCCACCACCCGCACCCTGACGGAGGTAGAGGGGATGAGTAGAACAAGATTCGAAGAAGACCAAGCGAGTTGGCTGTGCCGGTCGCGCAGCTGTGAGCTTCCATTCGCGAGACAGTGGGATCGAACCCCACTGTCGGCAGGCCTGAAGATGTTTTTCCGTGGTTAACCATTCTTACACCAGACAAATGCTGGGGCTAAACCTTAATTAAGGCCACGTCCGCTCCCTTCCCAATTTTATCCCTCTTCTATGTCGATGGGTTTTTCATTCTCCTATCATGATTTCACTGAAGTAATTTCGCGTTCTAAAATAATGGCAGTAGGGATGCTCAGAGTCGACTGTGAGGCTGTAAATCTCTTGGAGCTAAATACACCGAGTGTTAGTAAGAGAAACTCACTGGTGGTGTTGGCTTCTCAGAATTGTTCCACTTAAAATAATCGCCATCTCCCAGTGATACGTCGCTGTTCAATTTACTGCCCCATAAAAGAGGGCGACGTAGCGTCGGCGAGTCTGAGCGGGCTCTTGTATAACCAAGTTCGTCATCAGCAGCGAGCATCTCCAATAACAAGTGACATCGCAGCTCTGTTATCAGGATTAAAATGCTGGTGCGAGGATTCTACTTGAACTGCAAGTTAAGGTCGGACAGAGGTGATGGTTGGTGATTATAGCTATAAGAGGAAGTAAAGCTAGACAACCCTGCTCTCTTAGCAGTAATGCTGCTGGTGGTGATTATTCCTTTAAGGGGAAGTACAACTAGGCCACCTTCATCTGTTAACAGTAATGCTGGTGGTGGTGATTGTTACTTTAAAGGGAGGCACAACGTGGCCACATTCCTCTTATAGCACAGTATAAAGCCACTAAGCCCCAGTTGATCAGAACTACATCACACACTCTGGAGTACACGAAGCTGTTTACCTGTATGTTTTTATCTGAACACTTTCTTGCTACACCATACGAGTTTCTATGTCCAAATAGGCCTTATACATTACTGCGCTAGAAGGCCATATTTGTGAAGAACGAGGAAGGAAAGGAAGCTGAAGAACGGAATTCCACAAGGGTAAGTGCTGGCTCCTCTTCTCTTCAATATGCACATATGTAAGTTAAGTAAAACACAATCCAGGTTGATGCAGCCCTGGCTACAAGGTTTAGCGACAGGCACTTATGCCGCTGTTGCCGTGAAACACTTGCTTTATTCCGAACGGTGGGCATGAAATACCTCGTACTTGGGCAGGCAGCGTAATCAATAAACGCGTTCAGAGAGACTTCGGAATCTTAAAAAATACCCAATGATTTGCTTCTGCAGTCAAATTAGTTTAATAGAAGATGCGAGGTTTTCATTCTGTGGTGTCGATAGTGGTAACAAGTCATGCGCTACATTTAATCGAGCATGTCGGTTGGATTTTACGGAGGGTCGGACATTTGTATAAACACTTGATTTAACGCTGTATCAAGATATCTATCCCGACAAAGAACAAATCTGGGTCAAGCATTTCACGTTAGGATGTGGCACTTCCCTGAACTTCCTCTGCAGTTCCTAACCATCTTCCTTCAAGATACTTTTTCAATGGTCCAAAAAAGGTGGATATCAGTCGGTGGCAGATCAGGAAAGTGATGTGCAGTACTGTCAATTACAGTGCTGTATTACTGTAATAAACATGCGTGAGACCTGCTGTTGTCGTGTACGAAACGACGCTTTTTTAATATAACGCTCTGCAGTTTCCTTCTTGAGGTGTTGATGTTCCTATCAGACGCAAAAATACATCACACAATGTGACATTTATCAATGAGGCCCGTTATCATACGACTACTTTCAGGACAATGTGATTAAAGGCGGAAACACACTACTGTCACATCAAGTGAACACTTTCTTAGCTGAGTCAGCGTGGAGGGGAGGTTGATGATGTTACTGCATGCGGCGTGAAGACAGTAAACACACTGTCCTCACATTCACAGATCATAGTATACTTCGTACGATAGTACATCCAGTTCTTCGGATTCTGATGATCTTTTAATTGCCTGTGATGTTTCTGTTGCCACGAGTACTATCTGTCGCAAACGACTGTGTGCATCCAGAAAAAAAATTCAGATGTACTTCTGGCTGAACAAAGATGAATTCAACTACATTCATAACATCATCAAAGATGAAATGTTTGGCCGAAGTACTCTCTGCATTTGCAACTGATTCGGAGGAATCCTACACAGGCTTTTCAGATATCATAACATTTCTAAAACTTACGTCAACTCTCTTGAAGGCTCTGTGCCATGGCAATTACCAACAGTTTGTCGTGGAAGAATAAATTGAAGAAAGATTAAAAGAACTGTGCGGTAGTGAATGGATCATACAATAAATATTTTACTCACTGATCTCTAATTCAACAGGCTAATTTGTATGTGTAATTTGTGTAGAATTTAATGTATTATTATTATGTCCGGCTCCGTATCTAAATGGTTAGCGTGATGGCCTTTGGTCACAGGGGGCTCTGGTTCGATTCCCCGCATGGTCGGGAATTTTAACCATCATTGGTTAATTTCTCTGGCACGGGGGCTGGGTGTATGTGTCGTCTTCATCATAATCACAACGCGCAAGTCGTCTACCGGGGTCATATAAAAAACCTGCACATGCCGAGCCGAACTTGTCCTCGGACACTCCCGACACTGAAAGCCATACGCCATTTTATTTATTTATTTATTATTATTATTATTGGGATAATAATCATAAGTACAATTGTGGACTGTTTTCAACAACTGAATGCCTATTAAGATTAGTTCGTGTGATCTTTCTTGTTTTGTACCATACCGAGCTCGCTAGCTGCAGTCGCTTAAGTGCGGCCATATCCAGTATTCCGGAGATAGTGGGTTCGGATCCCATTGTCGGCAGTCCTGAATATGGTTTTCCGTGGTTTCCCCATTTTCACACTAGGCAAATGCTGAGGGTGTACCTTGATTAAGGCCACGGCCGCTTCCTTCCCACTCCTAGCAATTTCCTGTCCCATTGTCGCCAAAAGACCTACCTGTGTCGGTGCGACGTAAAAGCAACTAACAAAAAAGTTTTGTGCCATGCCTCGTGCCACATTTATTGATTTCTATAGTTAATCGAACCTATGTTATACAGATTCTCATGCACACGCACCAATTCAATTAACATTTCTTCCATATCGCTAAAAGAAACTGCTTCTATTCATACTTCACGTCGCCAGGGATGTGCTAGAGCAGAAAAATGTGCTCTGCGTGAAGAGCGCTGTCACCAGATTCTACGTCACAATGACGTCAGCCGACGTCAACAGACGTGACATGTGATCACTCTACATTTCATACAGTGTGGAAAAGGCATAGCAAATCTTTCTTGACAGGTTCGATTGCATCACGATACGCGTGAACTCACCTGAAGTGACAGCAGTGTGTTTCCGCCTTTAACAGTAGTATAGTTCCATGGCCATGATGGTGCGCCTGTAATGCGCTGGCGGGAAAGTGGAATGAAACCGAGAACAAGGCACAGGTGAGACGTTTTACTGAAGCACCGCAGTAAAATTTATTCTCAAAAGATGTAACTGAGGACCAACGGTGGAAAAGGGTGAAAGTGGCGAAATATGAAAAATGTGCTTTTTTTTGTCATAAGGGGATGTATTAACCATGCCACATATCGTGGTATTTTGTGCGTGTGCCTGAGGTCATTAGTTTAGTTTATAGGAAGTTCAACAGTCCAATGTACCTAACTGAGTTTGGTGGGGAAGGGTGAATGTGCCAGCGTATCGCACTATAATATTCTTCTGTGCTGTCCATTGTGTCAGTGTTCGTCACTCATGTATTTTCACATTTCTGAGCCTCTTAATTAAAGAAATGCATAGAAGTTAAATATTGTTACGTAATTATATAACATGTATTGGACGTAGTATACACTGACTGACAGTGACAATGCAACACCAAGGAGGAGTGGTTCGAAAGGGATGAAAGTTGGGGAAAAAACAGAGACGGCACGGATGAATAATTGATGTTTATTTCAAACCGATATGCAGGTTACACAATGCGCACGGCATCGACTCAGTAGGATGTAGGACCACCGCGAGCGGCGATGCACGCAGAACCACGTCGAGGTACAGAGTCAATAAGAGTGCGGATGGTGTCCTGAGGGATGGTTCTCCATTCTCTGTCAACCATTTGCCACAGTTGGTCGTCCGTACGAGGCTGGGGCAGAGTTTGCAAACGGCGTCCAATGAGATCCCACACGTGTTCGATTGGTGAGAGATCCGGAGAGTACGCTGGCCACGGAAGCATCTGTACACCTCGTAGAGCCTGTTGGGAGATGTGAGCAGTGTGTGGGCGGGCATTATCCTGCTGAAACAGAGCATTGGGCAGCCCCTGAAGGTACGGGAGTGCCACCGGCCGCAGCACATGCTGCACGTAGCGGTGGGCATTTAACGTGCCTTGAATACGCACTAGAGGTGACGTGGAATCATACGCAATAGCGCCCCAAACCATGATGCCGCGTTGTCTAGCGGTAGGGCGCTCAACAGTTACTGCCGGATTTGACCTTTCTCCACGCCGACGCCACACTCGTCTGCGGTGACTATCACTGACAGAACAGAAGCGTGACTCATCGGAGAACACGACGTTCCGCCATTCCCTCATCCAAGTCGCTCTAGCCCGGCACCATGCCAGGCGTGCACGTCTATGCTGTGGAGTCAGGAGTCAATGGTAGTCTTCTGAGCGGACGCCGGGAGTGCAGGCCTCCTTCAACCAATCGACGGGAAATCTGGTCGATATTGGAACAGCCAGGGTGTCTTGCACATGCTGAAGAATGGCGGTTGACGTGGCGTGCGGGGCTGCCACCGCTTGGCGGCGGATGCGCCGATCCTCGCGTGCTGACGTCACTCGGGCTGCGCCTGGACCCCTCGCACGTGCCACATGTCCCTGCGCCAACCATCTTCGCCACAGGCGCTCCACCGTGGACACATCCCTATGGGTATCGGCTGCGATTTGACGAAGCGACCAACCTGCCTTTCTCAGCCCGATCACCATACCCCTCGTAAAGTCGTCTGTCTGCTGGAAATGCCTCCGTTGACGGTGGCCTGGCATTCTTAGCTATACACGTGTCTTGTGGCACACGGCAACACGTTCTACAATGACTGTCGGCCGAGAAATCACAGTACGAAGTGGGCCATTCGCCAACGCCGTGTCCCATTTATCGTTCGCTACGTGCGCAGCACAGCGGCGCATTTCACATCATGAGCATACCTCAGTGACGTCAGTCTACCCTGCAATTGGCATAAAGTTCTGACCACTCCTTCTTGGTGTTGCATTTGCTCTGTCAGTCAGTGTACTTGCACTTCAAAGGCTGTAGGTTATCATTAATTCCCTACCTCCTTTGACAGAGAATGGTGAATGTGCCATTGTGCTCGGGAAATCTATTATTACCGTTTATTCGAAAACATGTTTCTGGCACTTCCACCTTTTTGGTTCGCGAAATAATAACCTTTTTCATCTTTAGTCGTCAATTTCCTTTGCCTTCACTAATATGTTCGTGACTCCTGCCCAGACATGTTTTCACTATTATTTTGATATAGGGGCGTAATAAATGTAAGGATTCGTCGGAAATTTCTGTGAATCGAGATTTAAATTCCTTAAAATACGCCAAAGAAGAAGAAATAAAACTGAAGAAGGGAATGGCTTCGAAGTGTTCTAGTAGTTGGCTTTCGCCAAGATGATCGTAGTTGGAACTCCGACCAGTGAATATGAGATTTAAAAATGAAAATTAACATCATTGTGGTTTACATTCTATGTAAAACTATAGATCCCTCGCCTATGACCGTGAGGTCGAGCCTGCTTACTTGAACATCTATGGCGATGACGACTGCTTCACGTATTGAAAAGTATTTGCTTTGATTGCGACTCCGGAATTGTTTTCTAAATATTTGTCGTAATTTTGTGTGAAATCTTTCCAAGGTAAAATTATTTATTTATATTTTTCTTCATTGTCTGGTGTGTTGTGTATCTTGGCAACAAACTCATTTCACCACTGTAATAATAATAATAATAATAATAATAATAATAATAATAATAATAATAATAATAATAATAATAATAATAATAATAATAATAATAATCATAATAATAATAATAGTTTTGTGTTCCACTAATTACTTGTGCTGTTTTTGGAGACTCCAAGGTGCCAAATTTTTTTCCGAAGGAGTTCGTTTACGTGCCGACAAATGTACGAACACAATAATGTCGTGAAACTAAACACTCAGAACAACCTTCTCCGCGAGCTATGTGATAACATGTTCAGACGCTTGGCAGTACTGTGCTCTTGTCCTAATGCATAACTCGACAACACCTGCAGATCAGTGAAATAATACTGACACATAAACGACCATCTGAAAATACCACCAGAGAGATCGATCCCGCTCAGAATACGAATACCCGCCCCACTGTAAATAGTGTTTCTATTATTTTTGGTTCGCGAAATAATAACCTTTGGGCTTCATATTCTGCATGCTAAAGAACTAGGAACAGGGGGAGTGTTCCAATACCAGCTCTCTCAGGAAGGAGGCTCTTCTCCACAGCGCAATCCCCAGTCTTCAGTCTTCGTTCCTGGAAGTAATCCGCGGTGGAATTAAATACCACACAGTGCGTCAGCCCGGGTGAACTTTATGTTCAAGGAGATGCACCACAGTCTTTCAAAGAGACATATTTTGCTTAAAATATCAATACGATATCAATCACAGACAAGTTGTAAATTTATCGAACATTTCTCTTGGCGAATCTGTAGAATACCTAATTCCTCTTCCTTTAAACGAATATTTGATCTAATTTGTCCTCTTTAATTCCATCTTTATCTTCATGATATGATTTTTCCTACTTTGAAAACTTCATTCTAGTTTATTCGTCTACTAATGTCATTGCACACTATCTGTTCACTGACAGCTCGGAAAAGTCACCCAGTGCAGGAACACTACTGTTTTCTCGGAAGTCAAGAACAAATCGTACTGCTTTTCCCTGGATATTTTCCAGTTCTGGAATCAACTAGATTCTCATACACTGGAAACATACTCCAACTGAGATCTTACCACTGCACCTATACTACGTGTAATATAATATTTTTTACTAGATGACCCGTGCTTCTCCGCAGAATTCGTTATAAATAGGTCAGATAACACGTCTTGATATGCCTGTCGTACTCATATTCTCTTGTCCGCCCTTTTCAATAGTTTGATGAACATTTAATACCGGTACATGACAATTGATTCATTCCTAATGTAGCTTCTAACACTTCTTCACTGTGCTTAGACAATTTGGACGTATCCTGATGTTAATATTTTCAAACGCCTTGACGTACAATTGGCCGCGGCTGAATACTGGTTCGGGTAAGTAAACACAGACTTTATCAAGAGTTTGTCCCTGCGCTTTATTAATAGTCATACGGAAGGCTAGTCGACTTGATGCTTCTCATCTGTGCGTTACGTCGACTGTTTTCTCTTGGCAACATACGAACGTTTCGCAATCTGTTGAGTATATTCAGAAGCTGGGGATGATCCGAGAACCAAAGGGTATCTAGCAGAGAATAGTATGATGTTACTAAAGATGAAAATCACATATATTACAGTTAATGAAAGTTTTTATCGCTTAGCATCGAGCTAAATAAAGAATGTTCTTCGGGATAGTGTAAGCCTTCACCTGCGATTATTGGAATGGTCATTTAGTGACTAGATTTTATTTCATCTTGAAAATAAACATATTTCCGTTACTTTTTAAGAATTGTAAAATTTTTCCTACCTTATTGAGACGATTTAGGAGATGTTGGTACAAACCGCACATTTTAACTCCCTATGGTTTAAGAGCTTGAGTTTGGTAAACACACGCGTTAGCGTTTCATATATATGTTAGATACTGTAAACATTGTGGCTGAATTTCTGAGTTGCTGCATTGGGATTTTATTATGCAACATTTCGTATTAATTTCTTTGCGATTTTAAAATCATTATGTTACACTACTAACATGTATTTTTTATTGTCATGTTGTTTCTTGCTTAGATGGTTGTATACAGGACTTAAATCCGTAAAATCCAATTTCACTAGTTCACTAGCAATTTACATTTTTTGAATTAATGGCATTAGGTCTGCCCTCATGCTCTAGAGGTAGCAATCCTGCGTCTTACCCTGACGCACCGGGTTCGATTCCAATCCGGTCCATAGATTTTATATACTATTAAGCATTGTTATTATTACTTTTTATAATAATCATATTTTTATTTAATACGTATATCCTACAGGGTTGGTCTGTTGGTTTTCCCCCGGACTCAGCGAGGAATCCCACCTACATCGCCCCAAGGGCAGTGTCCTGGAGCGTGAGACATTTGGTCGTAAATACAGCTGCGGAGGAGGACCAGTACCTCGCCCAGTTGGCCTCACCTGCTATGCGGAACAGGGATCTTGTGGGAAATGGGAAGAGGAAAGGAAGCGCCCGTGGTCTTATGTTTGGTATCATCCCGGCATTTGTCATGAGAACAAGTGGAAACCACAGAAAACCACTTAGAGGATGCCTGAGTCTAAAATGGAAACCCCGTCTAGTCAGTTGACCTTCCGAGGCTGAGTGGACCCAGTTCCAGTCCACGTACCAATTTTCAAATTTTGTGGCACAGCCGGCAGTCGAACCTGGGCCTCCTGGGGATGGCAGTTAATCATACCAACCACTACACCACAGACGCGGACAATAATAATAATAATGATAATAATAATAATAATAATAATAATAATAGTTTTCCGTCCCACTAACTTCTTTTACAGTTTTAGGAGGCGCAGAGGTGCCGGATGTTAGTCCCACAGGTGTCTTTTTATGTGCCAGTAAGTCTACTGACTCAGAACGCTAGCGTTCTACGATCTGCAGCCCGTTATCATTTCATTATGATGACATTCTCTGTTGTGACATAATGTCGTTAAATATTTTCTTTATTGCTATGAATTTTCCTCTTATTGTTCTTCTTGTTCTTTTTAAGTTGTGTAAATCATATGCAGACTTGCACAAGCAAGGAAGGCCTTCCTTAAGTAAACAAATCTGCCTTTAAAATCCCCATGAAGTCATTGGGGGTCCAGTGGGCCCAAACCCTTGTCCACCTCAGCCGCACTTAACAGCACCCCGTAGTGCAAGTCCCTTGCCTGGCAGCTCTTCTCAACCACCACTTACCTCATCAGAATCCCTTATCACTCGCATCCTTAACCTAGTTACACAGCTTCTACACGATATTCTTCTATCAAATCGTGGTATCTCTTCGGCATCGGAACTTCGCGAAATGATAAAACAAAACATTCATGGAAGCTTTTAAAATAAAAGTACTACAATGGAATAGCTAATCAGCGCTGGCTCATGAACATAGTTTTCAACAAGAATTACAATCGCTACATAAGCCGCTGGTAACTTAAATAATTTCGTCTAGTTATTACCAAGCTGGTGTAGTCTATGTTTGACCAGACCGTACCGCGAAAGTACGCGCTTTAGTATGATGGTAGGTTGTGTTGTATATGAGTTGCACGAGTGTTTGGGGACAGTAGTAATACCCAGTTAACGATTTCTCGGCTCGGCTGAGAACCAAACTGAAAACCCAGAGGCCCGATTGCGAAGACTCTGACTAGTTTAGCCACTTATTTAGAGCAGTGTGATGTAACCAGAGGACAAAGCACGAGCGTATCAATGCTATGTATTCTCATCTGGAACGTGGCCAAGAAGGAAGAGAATTGAATTCTGTCTGGCTCATGCTAAGTGGTCTCTAAATTCCGCCGGCTGCAATGGAAGTTGGGTATTTTTACATAAAATATTCCGAGTAAATAGGTTAATAGCAGGACAATAAAACTTGTTGCTGGAACCACATTCAATATTCTGTGTTCAATGGCTGGACTGTCGCCGCCATGACTGTAAGTCTGAAACACGGTAGTACAGTACAAGGAAGCTGTTGGATCAGAACCAATGACTTGCTCACGCTCTTCCGTCAATGCTTACAGTGGATTGACTTCACAATAGTATTGCTCTTGTTCAAGTACAGTGCATTACTATGGGAGATCAGATGTTTTCTTTGTGTGACCTCTACGTTGGTAAATGGATCTCCAGTTCTTTATATACCAGGCCGCTCGCGAGACACGTACTTTCTTCTTACAAATGTCCTGCATGCACTAGGGATGCATGAGATGCCTAATCCCTTGTTTTCGGAGAAGCGCTACAACGTGCTGTATTTTGAATGCTGTGAAACAAATAGCAGTCATTTTACCGGACACGTTTCTTAACAGAGTGCATTTGTAAATACGCCAAAGATGCAGAAGAAAACTTATTAATTTATACACATGTAGACATTTCACTCTATAAAATAGTTGTTTGTATGAAGCAAAAACTAATATTGTTCGGCGAATAACGTGTGTAGAAGGCAGACGCCTGTTCGGAGCTTCGGCTGGGTTCCGACCAGATTTTTGATAGATCAGAATGATGTCTGTGTATTCGTCATTGTTCAACACACTAGCCATTGCCGATATGCAAACAGCAAATATACTGCTGTCGTACCATATATCAGCCTAGTACTATGCGGATGAAAACGAGATTTACTAATGCAAGGGGTTGCATTAGACGGGTAGCGCTGAGGAACATGTTGCGAGCGACCGTCCGGTTGTTATCTCTTCATATTCTGATGTAACCTACCTGTTGACAGTAGTACCCCTGTGAAAATCAGTTAGGAGACATCCCCTTAATCATTTGCGCATGCGGGACATTTATAAGTAGAAAGTACGGCGCTCGCGAGCCGCCTGGTATAATGGAAAAGACATCATGGAAATCACGAGAAGTGATCCGTTCTCAGAGGAAAATGGTCTCAATACACATATTTTAAACTTCTTCAATCTTGCACGCTCAAGCCTTCCATCTGATTGAAATATGTCGATGACATATTTGTTATCTGGACCCATGGTGAAACCGAATTATCCATATTTATAGATCACTTGAATAGCATACATCCAAACATTAAGTTTGTCATGGAGACTGAACGTGGAAGATGTTTGCCTTTCTTGGATGTTTTGGTTTCTAGGAAATCAGATGGAACTTTAGGTCATTCGGTTTACCGTAAACCCACCCATGACACCCCAAACAAATATTTTAAAAACCCACCCATACTAATTGATATATTCATGGGCCCTCTCATCACCATCCTTGTGAAAAGCGTGCTGTGCTTAACACCCTTATCAGCCGATCAAGGGAGGTTTGTGAGGAGAATAAATTAAACGGTAAACTTGAGTTCCTAACCAGAACATTTCTGAGCAATGGCTACTCAGGGAAACAGATTGACTAAGTGCTACATTCTAAGCCAATAGGGAGATTGTCACGTGATTCTTGTCCTTTGAGTCTGGCCTTCTTGCCATACGTACAACCTGTTACGGATAGGATTGGCAATGTTCTCAGGAATCACAATATCAGGACCATTTTTAAGCCTAATATCATCATAGGCAGTTGTTTGCGATCTGTCAAAGATCCTATTGGTTTAAACCGTTCTGGAATATATAAGATTCCTCGCTCTTGTGGATCGGTTTATGTCGGCCAAACATGTAGGAAGGTAGCAACAAAGGTTAAAGAACATCGAAGGCACTTACGTCTTTGCCAGCCAGAGAAGTATGTTGCGGCAGAACATACCATACATAATGACCATCAAATCATTTTGATGAAACATCTGTCATTTATAAAGGTAAAGATTTTATTCCTAGAATCATTCGTGAGGCGACAGAAATTGCTAAACACCCAAACAATTTCAACAAAGTTGAGGCCCTGGAATGAACTATATTTCTAACAGGGTCTTCTTGTATTGAGTCTGGTTACTATGGAGTGACAGTTGCATTTATGCTTTGTTACTGCTCTGAAGTCCATCCTTGTCACAGGATCGAAACGCGTCAGCTGGTTCTCAATATTACAAATTATAATGATTAATATAATGTCATTTAGTGGTCGTGAAAGTCTACGTATTAAGGTCTCTGAAGTTGAGAAATGGACAGCTAAGGCTGTAGATAGAAGTGCAGATAAGGACTGTTTAATGGTCAACCATGTGCGAAGAAGACTGAATAGGAGATGTTGATAAATGTGTAAACGCCTAAATTTCTTGGAGTATTATGAAATATGGAAAGAAAATCTTATGTGTCGTGACACGTTAGTGGAGCAGGACCTCTAAAAGACTGTGACAGACATCAGTTTGGAAAGCAGCCGTCAAAGTGATGACGGAACCAAGGCCGTGAGTGAGGCAGCCATTGACTTTGACGGTAATTGGATAGACACAGCTGATGTCGGATGTTCCACTTCAGATGCTGCACATTAATGGAGTACTTTATCGTGCGCCTTTACATTCAGATAGGTTACATGATATTTATTCACCATTCGTAGAGTGAAAACCAGAGTTTTATGCAGTAATAAGTAAGAAACAAGCCTTGAGTATACTCTAGCCTGCACAATGGTTATGCTGTGAGCTTTGCATAAATATTAGGGGTAGTGCGTATCAAATTCCCTAAAATTGATGTTGCTCTCGCTGCATTACGGAAGAGTGGGCTAGTTCACACAAATTAATTCGCATTCTAACCTGTTAATGCATACAAATCCGGGTGTGGTG
Source organism: Anabrus simplex (assembly GCF_040414725.1). Lineage (NCBI taxonomy): Eukaryota > Metazoa > Arthropoda > Insecta > Orthoptera > Tettigoniidae > Anabrus > Anabrus simplex. The sequence goes on from NC_090265.1 coordinate 771,217,883, forward strand.
ATAACAATCTCTAATAGAGTGCACGTCGCCTGTACCGCGCTCACGCGATACACTAGTAATAAATCCGACATTCTTTAGCGTATGGTTAAAATCAGATATCTCGTTCATAAGTTAGAAGAAACAGATATGAAACTAGTGAGAATGATCCGTAGCACAAACAATTGGTAACAATGACAGAGGGTACTTGAAATGAGGACATAAAGCCTAAGTTTTGATGGATGAAACGAGGTCATGTGAGGTGAAGGGAGGAGGATGGGTTACCAAGGAGAATAATGGACTCTGTTATAGAGGGTAAGAGGAGACCAAGACGAGGTTGATTAGACTCAGTATCTAATTATTTTACGACAAGAGTTAGAGAGCTAAACGAGGCCACAGAACTAGTTACAGATAGAGGATTGTAATGGCGTTAGTAAATCCACAGAGGTTTGCAGACTGAACGCTGTAAGGCATAAGAGTCTATAATGAAGATGTATGTGCGTATCTATGTACGTATATGGTACCACGAATGCTGGTCCAAGACAGAGTTTCCGATGTTTAAAGTCGAACTCCGCGCCGTGCGCTAACACACAGCCGGCTACAGGCACGTCAGCTGCGAGCAACGTGGAGCATGTGACGTCACGTCCTGCATATCTCTGTCAAGGCTAAATTACGTCAGCCGGGAGAACATTCCAACTGTTCTATCATTAATAACTTTTGTTTGGATCAGTGTACGGTTAAATTAACAACGTCATCATGTTAACCAAATTTTTGCCATCATAGTCCCTAAGTTTGAAGGAAATTCAACAAAGATTAAGGGAGATATTTAACGAAATGTAATAGCCTCAATTCTCCAGAATATTGTATAAAAGGAACTTATAAGTAATCACGAGTGGAGTACTTTATTTTTCACGTTATTTTTCAGTCGACTTTAAAACATTCGGCAGTGATGAGTGGCATAGTTTTTGTTATTTCCTAAGTGGCTGTTTTGCATTTCGAGTTCAGTCCCATTTCACATTCGACTCGGTCTAAAATTTTCAACTATAAATTCAGTTGTGTGTTCAACTTTAGTAACATTCCATCTTAATTTTTTCAAGTGAAATTAGATTTCAGTGACGTTCTGTCGTAACTAGTGGTTAGTTTGAAACCATTACTACTAATAATTTAGTCTGTGCAGAAGCCATTTCCCTAACCGAGTACATTTCGTGCACAAGTGCATTGCCGTGTTCTATTTCCACGTCTACAAGAGCGTCTATACCTTCTAGAATTTCGAGAACTTCCAGACCTCCATCGGAAGACGATGCAGGGATGAACGAGTAATAGCAGGACCGCAGTGTACAATACCCGCCCAGAACAAGAAGGGCACTCACAAAATCTTCTGTACCGAGGTGACGTGAAATTTAACATTTATTTTGTGAATAAATTCCTCAGCAATTAAAAAAAAGGATTCAATTATACTTATTTCATGCAAACCTCTCCTCTCTGTAACGCTTCAGATAGGAACCGGACACAAACTGTGTCAGTCTTATGCTCAGCTAGCCGACTTGAACAATAATTTCGGTAACAATATGTATGGGGTTTAGTGGCGGGACTGTCTGAAGACATATTCGCTTCGTCTGGTGCAGGTCTTTCTATTTAACGCCCGTGGGCAATCTGCGCGTCTGGGTGTGCGATAACAGTGAGGTAGGGAGACTACCAAACAATCGAAAGTAAGAAGTAATTAGGAAATATAACAGAAGATAGAAAATGCATTGCTAAGCGACTAACACTTTCATTGATATTCTGTATAATTAGTGCTGCGGAGCAACATGAGTCCTCTAATAATAATAATAATAATAATAATAATAATAATAATAATAATAATAATAATAAATAATAATGTTTCCATTGATGCTTTCACGGCTCGTACTTATAGACATGATATAGGCTTTGGACTCATGCCGTGTCAAGAAAATAAGGTGAAAATAAGGCTTTCTCGTAAACAGTCGAGATTTTCTTTTGATGACGCAGAGCAAAGTTCTCTGCGAAACGTAAAGAATTTCACCTAATTTTCTTGACACGGCATAAGAATCCTATGTCTTTGAATAAAGTGTGGGGTATTTTGATGTGACGGCCGGCTATGGTTACCATATGTGCGGTTTTCCCCCGGAACATTGTTGTTTTTCTCATTTTCTTCCATGAATCGTGCCGCGTTTAAACCATACACCGGGCGTTCCGTTTCTCTTCAATATCGCGGCTTAGACAACAGAGCGCGGTTATGATCGAGTACAGAGACAGAGCTGAGAACAGCTCCTTTGGCAATGCGCTACCGGTACTAGTGTGCGTCTAGAGCATGAGAGAATCAATTTTTTTTAACAAAGTGATTCGTGCAATAAATAAATAGAATGATTTGTTTATTGAAGAAGTTATGTGAAAAAATGTAACCATGTCTGAGATTTGTTAATTATCCATGTACCTTGTTTGATTTTAGTAATTCAAATTTTTTTGTGATGAAGAATTATATAACTCTAAACACCTTAACTTAATTCAGCAAGTGTTTATACTTAGTAGCGAAATGAGGTAAAGCAGAATATGTTTGACATGCGTGCACAAGTTGTTGAAATAGTTCAACTGTCTTCTGGGGAGGGTGGTGCTGGTAACACAATACTAGAGAGATGGGTAGAATTATATTACAGGTTCAATTAACCCAGAAAAATCTGAAGAACATTTTGATAGTACTCAAGTTTGTGTTAATTATATTTCCATCGAATGCATATAATAAATATTTCAATAATGGCAATAAAATGGAGAGTATCAGAAACAGAAGGTCTATAGATATAATAGAAAATGAACTGTTTGAATACTTCAACTATGATTAGAATTGCAAGAAATTTACAAGAAAAGTTTTTTTGAATAGGATGTTGTTGAAAACTGGATCTTCAAATGACTAGCCCTTATGAAATGTACATCACAATTTAATGAATAACGCATTATTAAGTTAGTTTCTAATATATTTCATGCTGGTATATTATCACAAATATTTATTAGTTAATGCATCCCAGGACTCTCCTCTCGGTCATTACATGGGGATGGTGTTCTATTTTAGTGCTATATGGCAAAGGCATTCAGGTGTTATGGAAATCTCGCAACCCTACGGCCGACTTGCGGATCAATTCCGATGCTCCGTTTCGGCAAAAATATGTCTTACAGCGGCGGGCCATCCAAAAACCTGTGTACCTAAACAGTGCAATGCGATGTTACCTAGAAACAGTACCTTGGGAGCTGCATAGGCCATGGATATGTTTGACATATTCTTCACACTACAGCCTGCACGGTTGCTAGATAACTTCGTGTCACACATTTCATTGATATACATATGTGTGTGAGCATTAGATTTTTCCAAAGGGGAATTTAATAACACTTACACTGTTTATGACTGTTTATCAATAATAATAATAATAATAATAATAATAATAATAATAATAATAATAATAATAATAGTATGGCTTCAGCTACCGTGTGCAGACAGTCCAATTTGACGCCGTCCGACTCATCTGCTGTACGGTCAGCGCACTGGCCTTCGGTTCAGAGGGTCCCGGGTTCGATTCCCGGCCAGGTTGGGGATTTTAACCTTAGTTGGTTAATTCCAATGGCTCGGGGCTGTGTGTGTGTGTGTGTGTGTGTGTGTGTGTGGCGTATTCAACATTAGAAATAATCCTAGGTAGGCCCCTCATCTTCACAGACATGCAGGTCACTTCTAGAAAAAGACCTGCACCAGGCCTCTCCGGAGGCCATACGCCTTTATTATTAATTTGGCGCCATCTGGCTGCCTGCTCGTCAGTTTCGACGTTCTGTTTTACTCTAGGCCTACTAGATGGCAAACCGAGTAAACCAAAGCCTTCTTGGGCGCCTCTGGCTGAGATTTAATGAATTTTGTCGGGTAAACACTAAATGTGTCACCGAGAACTTTTACATGCCAGCATCGTACGAAATGTTGTGTCGAATGGACTGTTTCCGCCCTTCAAAAATCCGACTACCTCTGCCGGGTTTGAACCCACTATCTTGGGATCCGGAGACCGACACTCTGCCACTGATCCAAACATAATGCAGAATACAACTATATATATTCATGTAGGGTATCCAAAATTAGAAGAAAGTTGTGTCATGTTAAGTGATCAGAGATCTCCACATGGAATTGGTTACGCCATGGAATTTTCAGGCTTAGGTGAATGTAATTTAATTTACTTGATGACAACATTTTTTGTATTGCAGCACAGCGTCATTACTATGTTATTTATTTATTTAGGATACGCAATAACATAGCGTCGAATTACTAAAATCCATAATTATATTCAATAGTTAATAATGTAAAATCAGAAATATACAATACAAACAATTAGAAACGACATAAATATACCCAAATTAAACTGTGCAACCATAAATTTGACATATTTACATAAACAACGATATAAACAAAGAAAAATTCACTCAAACACAAGTAGAGACAGAGAATGGAAGACGAGGGAAGAATCGGTAGGAAAATGAAGCTAAGTTATATCAGAAGAAGCAAGGATACGATAAGGAGACATGTAGGTTTTTGTTGAGAGATAAAATACTATGCATGGCAGGAATATGTAGACGGAAGTCGGGAGTAGGGAAGGGACGTGGATTGGGAATAAGGAAACTAATTTAGACGACCTACATAAAGCACAAACACCTTTGAAAAGCACCTCTAGGTCGGCTTCTTTCCTTTGGGCTAAAGGAGTTCTGAGATGTAATTTTCCAAGCACTTGGTTAGTGCTCAAGTTCTGACAGGGATCCTGGTTCTGTCGATTGCACAGAACGAAGATTGTAAACGACAAAGGTGGCTAAGATTTGAAGAAGAAAAGAATGGATCAGGCTGGAGCGGCCTATTCGACAACCGGTAAAACACACGGCGTTTCTACCTGTGATGCCATTAAACCTGTACAGTAAACCTAGGACTGGCATAGCACGTGAGATACTTGGCGATATCGATATATTTCGATATATATATATTCGTCAAGTGTATGGCATGATGGAGGGGGATAGCCAAGTTAGTTACGCAAGAGTTCCCACCGAATAAACCACATACTTGGGAAATAACAAATATTTACTATCAAAATGCACTGACGAGTCCTTTTGATTAACAACAATTAAAATTGATTGGTTCAGCAGGTAACATTAGGGTTAACACGTGGGATTTACGAAGAGTGAACGAAATGTTGGAGCATTTGGAAGGATGAGATTTAAGACACCATGTAGTGCGCCAATGTGACAGTGAATGATTCTTTTTTTCAAGTGGATTGTATCTTCGAGAGAATCGAACTTCTTGAAGATGTCACAGTCATCTACAATGAGAACAATGTCATATGAATTACAGGAAACGGTATCGATAATATAATCAATAAAGAAGACAAAAATAATGGGACCTAGGACTGTGCCCTGCGGGACACCACTGAGTGTTGTGGGGGTGAGAAATAACTCCATCCATCAAGAACTACGGGTTGTGATCATTCAAAAAGTTTTGAATGCGAGGTGTGAGTCTCACATGCAGAAAGTTTATGTGAGAGAAGCGCGTGATCCACGGTATCGAAGGCCTTGGCGATATCGATATAGCATGCGTCATGTGTATGGCATGATGGAGGGGGATAGCCAAGTTAGTTACGCAAGAGCTTCCAGCGAGGAAACCACAACACGGAGTGTCGAATGACTTCATTCCGCTCTTCAAAATTCGATTAGCTGTGCCGAGCTTCATCTGGAGGCCGGCACTACAGAGGGAGCTTCCAGCACAAGAATGCTAAGTGCATTGTGAAAGACGTTTTGCCACTTTGAAGCTGTCATACTCCATCATAGTGTCTTACGAATTTCATTGCCCCTTCATACACTTTCAGAATCTTAGTATCTACAGGATTTATTTCTCTGTGAAAGAAATAACGATGGGAATAATCGAGAAATTCTCTGGAAATTTAGAAATACAGTAGCATTGTCCACATTTTCTCTATTTGAAAACCTTACACCAATTGTACAGAGTAGATTTGTAATTAATAATAGGTTAGATCTCAACAAGTAGAACGTTTATTCAAGGCCGCACAACGCTCCTGTTTAAAAAGTTGCATGAACATCAGGGGCATTGCCCCTAATATTTATCCAAATTTTCCCACTGAGTTTACGTGCGAGCTAGAAAACGCCTTCGACTCGTTGATATCTAATTACTGCATGGGAATCCCTTACCTGCATGTCATTAGCAGTACGTGTTGCTGACCCGCACACGATTCACAGACAGTGTCACATACGCACACATAACGAAGACGAATTATAGGCACGAATACGTTAGAATGCAAACGCATTTAAACACGGCGCAATCATGATGTAATCGCTCTACAGTTGTGTAGGTTGCATATATTTTAGGGGTTCAGGTCGCTAATATTTATGCAAAATTCATATGGAACCGTCGTGCGGGTAGTAGACACCTGCGCCTTGGTTAAAAACGTTGGTATTCTAACCTGTACGTGCCTACAGTTCTTTGGCTACAGATAAAGTTTGCGTGTCTGCCACTTGGTTACGTTCCTAGATACGGGGTCGTAAATGAGGTGATACGAATGTGCATGTCATGTTTTACGAACGGATGCCCTTCCTGATGCCAACTTTGGTTGAGGAGGGTCAATGAAAGTGGGTAAGAGGGTGAGAGGAATCGGCTAAGGCCTATGAATAGGAACTGTCCAGACACGTATCTGAAAGTGAAAAACCACAGAAACAGGACAGCCGACGATGGGGCTCGAACCCACGCGTGTCCGGAATGCAGAGCTTGGCTCCATAGACGTTCCGCTCGATACGCAGATAATACCATGCTCTGAGGTAACCCCAATCATAACGTGCATTAGGAGACCACATTTCGAATTAGGCTTGTTAAGACGTTCAGACATGATTTTATTCCCACTAGTAGCGCAATTTCCCTCCTCAAAGCAGACGAAAAGGACACCCACCATAAAAAAGTTAACATCTATTAGAATATTGATATTTACATAAATTTGCACTGAAAGGAGTTACTCACTACTTTAATCACATGCGACTGAAAGCTGTATAAAAGGTAAATTGAAGAGGTTATTTTCAAAGTTACGTAATTTCCAGTGTCTCTTACATCCGTTTTCAACAATCTGCTGACTCAGCGTAAAACAATATTTTTGGAGAAGGTGGCACTGCATGCTCTTGGCAGGGACTGGCATCTCTACCCGAGAAAAACCTCAGCTAGGCAACACATTACAAGATATTAGAATAATTTCGTATTGACGGTTTTCACTTTGTTTGTTGTATGTTTAGTCATCAACCCGAAGGCTGGTTGGATGCTCAACAGTTCCGCCATGAGCTGTCATAGATGACCTAGGCATCACTGAAGAGGCGTACTAGGGAAATTAGGAGTGAGGTAGTTTCCCGTTGCTTTCCTCACCGAGCCAGAAGTTGCTATTACATATCAGTCTGCCAAGCCCACTGAAATGCATGCACCAACCGACCCTATGAGCAATATTTTCACACCATTCATAGCAGGGACTGGCTGCGTAAGGAATGGCATTACTAGCGTCACTCACACCCCAGCCACTTTCATTTTGTCAAAGCCAAGGGTAAGACAGAGACAGATCAATGAAAGTAACAAAATTGCTCTAGCCCATATCAGAAGGCTTAGTGCACTGTAAACACTAGGTCCCACCAGCAAAGGCATGGTTTTCACTTTACAAAGGAAAAATTTAATGTGTCCTCCTATTCAATACATATATTACATATTATTTTAATAAAAGTCAAACATGTTTCGACTCGTTTGAGCCATCTTCAGTTGAAAAAAGGGGGTTAAAGATATTTACATAACAGCAGATAAAAATGTGTTAAAACATGATAAAGGAACAAATGGAAAACAAAAGATACATGACGGAAATAAAAAAAACAATTCAATATATACACATTCCATCATTAGCTGGAGTAATAATCAACTCGTTTGAGACATCTTCAATGAAAAAAGTTAACATTTTACATAATTGAAGTTATAAGTGTGTTGAAACCTATGAAGAAAAAATGAAAACAAATTAGATAAGACGGAAGCAAACAGTAAGTGTATATAGTGAAGGTGGGGACATCTATATAAATAAAGTTGTAGGGGGTCCACCGTCTATAATTTCTTTTGATTTGCCAATTTCAGATATGTATCTGTTTTAGGTCAACTCAAGACGGAATCGGTGGTTTTTACTTTTCGTGTCTGTCAGTCTGTTTGTCTGTTCCACCATCACGTCGAAACGGCTTGATAGATCTCAACCGAACTTCATATTTAGAGTATACTCATCCCGAGGAAGGTTTCGACATGTATATAATTTTGAAATATTTGAATAGACGGGGGTTTTATAGGAAAACCAGAACGGTTTTCCTCCATTTTCTCTTATACTATTGATTTTCTGTAAACTCTGTGGACCGTATGTGAAAGGTCTCTTCATTATAAACAACTTTCGTTATATTCATAATTTACCTTATTCTTGAAATTACGGAGAAATTTACTATTTTTCGCGGGTATCATGCTCTGCATTGAGTGACCGACAGAGCGACAACGAACGTACAGGTTACCATGGCAACGTCTCTGACTGCTTGTCAGCAGGGAAGTAACGTATTGCCATTTTCCTCATCATGCCTTTAAATTCGTGGTTGCTCCTTGGGTAGAAGGCAAGAGAGGCGTCAATCGGCCTATCTGCGGGATATTGGCGGAATATCGTTGGTGGTTATAACCGTCCTGGAATAGCTTAAGTAATAACACCATTAGTCATCTTCCTATCAGTTTACCTAAGAATTACTGCGCCTAAATTTCTCCTCCGTTAACGCTTTATTATATCCATAACTCATACTGGCAACATTTATTGAGGGGCATTTGATTTTCTAATACATTCACTTGGCATTTACATATTTGTCGTTATTTGGCTGTCCTCCGTTATAATACATTTTCTATTAAATTCAACTGTCTTAACTGTATTATTTTCTTCCTTAATTACGCGGTATGTACGGGAGTGCTAGAATCTACTGGATATATTTCCACCAAACTTCATATTTAGAGTACACCTGTCCTTGGGTAGGTTTTTGGGCAAATATTGTTTCTAAATCCCTGAACTGACTGGGGGTTTATATGAAACCGAAACCGTGATCTTGTACTCCCACAAAATATACACAACCAAATTTAATTTAAATCTACCTGCCTTAATGGAAATTAATTTCTAAACCTGTTTTCCTCATGTGCATCATTTCGATACGAGGATTAATAAGGGAGATATCGTTAACGGACCGTTTTTTGGTACAAGTCCCTTCGGACTTAATTCAAGAGCGGGTGCGTGTAAAGCGTATTTCTTACAACTTGAAAACTACTGAAGTGATTCGAACCAAACTTTATATTTAGCATCCACTTGTCCAAAGGTAGGTTTTAAAGGTCAATAACATTTCATGTTCCCGGAATGGACTGGTGGTTTATAGGGAACCGAAGTGGTGATTTTACTCTTCCACAATGTATACAATATAAGACCAACCTGACTGGAAGTCGACCAAACGTGATGGAATTCCATCTCTAAAACATTTTTTTCATGTGCATTTTTTCGTCAGGAGGATTAATAAGAGAGATATCATGAATGGTCAGTTTTGTAGGTTAAGTCCAGCGGACATAGCCCAAAAGGTTTTGTACGTGGAGCAGTTTCCTTATCTATTTATATAAATAAAATCGTATCGACTGTGTGCCTTTACATTGACTATCTTGGCGAAATTTTCGCACAGCTACCCGTTTAAGGGGTAATAATGACCATCTGCATATTTTTTGGTTTGGTTAGCTGAAAGTCCTAATTTTTACCCACCACACCCAAAATCCAGATTGCGGCATAATCTGCCAGACGAAACAGAAAATTGAAATTTGACAAGATTATACGTTTTAGCCTGTAACGGACGGAAAACTTCCATGATCTTTAAATTTTTCACTTTTTATCCCCGAAGAATATCGAAATATGGGGACAATTTTAATGATGGTGCAGACATTCGGGAAGTCCTATCACAAAACGGATTGCACAATCTCCGTTCAATTTGGAATGATCTACTACATTGGTCTTATGACTTTTTGTCGTAGGGCTACTTGTATCCCTTTTACGTTGGATTTTTCTCTATTTATCGACGTTAAGTAAATTTGGAATTTTCACATGCGTAATTCATACTTTCAATCACTTAATCGTCAAACTCTTCACGAAAATTGGCCCACCCAATAGCCCTATGTGAGCCAAATGCAGCTGTCACATAATTGTCCGAAATTTAATGCAGTGTGAGATAATCTTACAATAACTTTACCCTGTTCAACGTTTCTAACTCAATCGACCCAAGATTAGATGAGATATTATAGGACCAGCCATTTAGGCCACTAAATCCGGCGTCTTATGGTACAATCCTTTATCAATATGACGTACGTTTAGCAGCAGTTAATCTGTAAATGAAGGTCTGCAATATTATAAACACGCATATACTTTCGTATGTCGATCTATATATATTCACTGATGCCGATTTGTAGCGATCGAGAAAGGGTATACCTACCTGCTATTGTAATCAGTACTCCCCACACCGACTTTGACTAGCAGTAGTAATGGGATCCTTCTCCAACTCCTGTGTAACTGGCAGTAGTAAGGAAGGCCTACCATTGTATATTTGACTTGCAGAAGGCAAGGGAGCAGGCAGTTTTGTTTAAAACTCCTATACCCGATTGTGTTTGGCAGTAGGCAAGAGTGCCCGCAATTATAAACAAATGTCCTCATCTAAAATGTGACTAGCATTAGGCATAGTGGCCTGCTATTTTGATGAAAACTCACCAACTTGGTGTGACTGGCAGTAGGAAAAGGGGCCTGGCATTATAATGATAACTGCACAACTCAATTTCGACTGATAGTATGGTAGTTGCCTGCCATTAAAATAAAAGCTCCTGAACTGTTATCTGTCTGGAAGTAGGATAGGGGCCTGCAGTGTAACGAAGACTTCCCAAATAGATTGTGACCGCGCAGTAGGCAATGGGGCCTGCAATTATAATGTAAACTTCCCAACTCGATTGTGAATGGCAGTAGGCATGTGAGTCTGCCATAATATCACAAATCCGTCACAAACACTTTTCATTGGAACAGGGTATGTGGACCTCCCCATGCTGTTTCTCGGATAACGCTAAGAGACATGGAATTTTAAAACAATCTTATTTACTGCACGTACAGTATTTACTTCGATATTCGAATACAATGTAGAATACCGTAGCGAAGCACGGGTACATTTGCTAGTCTTAGTCTAAAAATATTTGCAGTGTGATACAATTAAAAAACAGAACAAAATCACCGTGTTAAAAATTCAGAATTGACAGTCTGTCTCTTTAGAGTCACCAGGCATCTGTTACCTTGAGAATCTAAGTTTGAGAGGAATCACGTGCTAGGTGAATTGTATGTGACATGTGATGGAAATCCGCCAATGAAGTTCAAATTTTAGCCATCTCGAAAAGCCTGATCATCTGAATTTAGCGGTCCGGTTGTCAATGCCTGTTTTCGAAGTGGGCTACGTGTGTTTGCCTTATTTTAACCCTTAATTACATTTGTGCGGTCGCGGCGACCGCACTACTTTTTACACCCCTAATTCTAGTAACACTGTCGGCATTGGAGACGTGCGCGTCTCAGTAGCTTTCTCATTCCCAGTCTACTGGCTGTTACCACGATAGTCAATGTTGGAGGTGCTATGTTGGATTTCGTATTGTTAACGCGACGTCCAGGGGACCGCTCGACTGTGAGTTTGCAAGTCAGTGACAGAATAAACATTTTTTGCGTTCTCTGTGTTTGTTTTCGAATCTGTTGATGGCATTAACTGGTGAACTATGTGTAGTGACCCTGGTCCATCGCGTGTGAATACGAACGATCCTAATTTTGATGACAATGTTTCGAAAATTATCGATGACCTAGGAAGTGATGTATGCAACGTTGACATTTTTGACGAAGAGGATGGTGATTTTATACATAGCGAACATGACTCTGACTGCTGTGTGTCGGGCGACAGTGAATGTCGAGAGGAGATTGCCGAAGGAGAATCGGAAAGTGAAAATGATGAGGAACACGATAGGAAATATTTTTATGGCAGAAATAGATTCAAGTAGTCCGCAGTGGAACCAAACAGGAATATCAGAACTCCAGCTCACAATATAATCATGATCCCAGCACTTTGCCAAGATCTAAGAAGACATCTAAGTAGACCTACTTGTTGCTTGGAGTGAAATTTTCAGTGATGACATGCTAAATGAAATGCTTCTGTGGACAAATAAAAAAAAACTGGAAAATATCCGGAGAAAATACTCGAATACTGAAAGGAGAGAATCGAGACCTTGTACATTGTGTGAAATGAAGAGCTTCCTTGGCCTTCTCATCTACACTGCAGTATTCAAATCAAATAACGAAGACATTCGCTCTTTCTTCTGTACAGACGGAACAGGTCGAGGTATTTTCCGTATTACAATGTCATTAGCAAGGCGTGCTGTAATTCCCAACTGTCTGAGATTTGATGACTTCGATGACAGGGATTTACGTAAGATTTCTGATCCAGGTGCTGTTATAAGGAACATTTTACAGAAATTATATTAATATTCGCACAGGCCCTATACTCTAGGGGCTAATGCTACTGTGGATGAAATGCTAATTTCCTTTAGAGGCCGCTGTAAGTTTAAAATGTTTATTCCTTCCAAACCAGTGAAGTATGGCCTGAAGCTTCAATGGCTCGACGATTCGAGTACTAACTATGTGCACAACACTTATCTTTACTGCGGGAAAGGTACTGATGGAGCAGAGTTTTTCCAAGACGAGAGGAAATATGCTGTTCCTACTCAGGCTGTCCTGAGGTTGTGCAAGCCGATAGCAGGTAGTAACCGAAACATTACCGCTGATAAGTAGTTTCAATTGAACTTGCGGATGTGCTGCGGAAGAATGGTTTGACATTAGTGGGAACTATGAAAGAGAACCGGAAGGAAATTTCTGCATCTTTCTTGCCGTCGCGGAGACGTGAAGCTGGAACAACACTGTATGCTTTCACCAAAGACATTACACTAATTTCCTTCATGCCTAAGGAGGGAAGAGCGGCAATTCTCATATCAACAATGCATCACTCCAGAGAAGACGACATGGGAACTGGAAAATCTGAAATCACAGCCCACTACAATAACACAAGAGGTGGTGTTGATACCGTAGATGAAAAGAGTGTCAAATACTGTTCAAGCCGCCGTACACAGCCAATGGCTGTGTTTTTCGTGTCCTCGGTATGAGTATTATCAACTCATATATTGTTCACCAGTCGTTCAAGGAAAAACTGTACTTAGCAGGATGAACTTCATGAAAGCTCTTGCAAAACAATTGATTGAGCCTTCACTGCGGGAAAGAATAATGAACAAACGCTTTCCACGAGAACTGCAATTTTCTATCGGTCGAGTTGTGGGAGCCGAAGTAGATCTCCAGGAAGACAAACTGCCGAGGGATGGAAGGAAGACATGTCGAATTGGTCCGCCAAAAAAGAAGAGAAAGACAAGCTACTTGTGTCGCAAGTGCACAGTGCCAATTTGTTTGGAATGTCCATGTAAGGTGTGTCCGCAGTGCGCGTAAGGTGAAACTGAATGTAGTCACTTTGAGTAATTCAGATTTTTTTCCGATTTGTGTCCATGTCTGCAAATGCTTATAGTAATTTTGAGTGTAATATGAACAGATTACTTTCACAACGGTGGAACTTCATTTTGTAAACCTGTTGCATTATATGTGTTACTAAGGAATAAATATGTAGTACAAAGCGCAGAAAATAGTGTTAGAAGGAAGTTTTTACGTATTTGACCCACCTTCCGAACGCAGTCCACAGGACTGCACAGCTGTAGTTGTATTCACGATTGCGGTTGAGGGTTAAAACAGTCAGGAGGGCAGCGAAAAAATTGAGAAGCTGTGTTAGTGAAGGTAACAGATGCCTAGTAAACTGTACGAGAGCATAGTGGAAACCGTCAATGAAGTTCCAATCTGTAATGGAAAACATGAGTTTGTATGAGAATCTTGGGCTGATAAGTAGACAATAAGTGTGAAGAAACTATTATTAAACTTACTTATTAACTGGTTGTCCTCTCGAAACGGCCTGACTTTCTTAAAGTTAACGGTCCCTTTCTTACGATGGTGTCTATTGTTGGCTCAGCTGTGTTTGCGAGGCTGGGTGGAGAGAAGGGGCAAGGGGAGGGGGGTGCAGGGCTGATGGAGAGACAGGAGAGGCGAGGAGTGATGGTGGGTTGGAGAGATGGAGGCGAGGTTTGTTTTTATTGTAGAAGTTCTGACAAATATATGGAATGAATGTTTCAAGTAGAATGTTCTTTTTTTCGTTGATTTCATTTAAATTATGAGAGGGGCTCATAAACGGATCTATATATATGGATGCTCTTGAAGACGTTGAGCAAGGTGTATTTTTGCTCATAATGCAAGATTTTGAGATTTCCATCTATTGATGTATATTCGTGACTGGATTGTTTATGTTCACTCATAGCCCAAAAGCGATTGTATTTGAGAGCGTTGCGATGTTCGAGATTGGTACTATTCTAAAATGTGAACTTCATTGGTGGTTTTCCATCACGTGTCTCATTCATTTCACCTGGCACGTGTTTCCTCTCAAACTTAGATTCTCAAGTTTTTCGCTCCCCTCATGACTATTCGTGATGGTGACTCTACAGAGACAGGCTGTAAATTCTGAATTTTTAATACAGTGATTTCGTCCTGTTTTTTAATTGTATCACACTACAAACATTTTTAGACTAACAGGTCCACAACCTCAGTATATACACTTACTGTTTGTTTCCGTCTTATCTAATTTGTTTTCATTTTTTCTTCATAGGTTTCAACACACCTTTTAACTTCAATTATGTACAAATGTTAATTTTCACGGAAGATGTCTCAAATGACTTGATTATTACTCCATCTGCTGTCAGGATGTTTGCAACATTGTTGAAGAGGGGTAAAATTGTACATCTCCCAAGCCCAGAGAAAAACAACAAGGCGACTCAGTGGAAGAGGTGAAGGTAAAAGACATAAAAAATATTTCTAAATAAACTCAGCATAATGGATTTATGATGTTTTGATTTACATTGTTGTGATTAAACCATTTAAGTGTTCATAAATATCACTCAGGAGATACGTTAATGAATGATTTAGATCCAAAACGACATAGCTACAACTTACTCGAGATTATTACGACAATTTCCATTGATAATATTTTTGAAACACAGTGTCAGGATGTGTACGGAGTTATATTCGACATGTGTTTGCTCTAGTTGGTAATATGCACAATGATAGGACTCTGCTCAGAATGAAGGTATCGGCTAAAGAAAGGTTGTACAAATGACGGACACTCTGGACTTCACGCGTCTAATGAGAAAGTGGACATGAGTTGAACAAGGAGAGGTGAAAGTGAGGAGCCTGGCTCACTCAGCTATTGGCCCCATGGTCACCAACCACAAGATGAGAGCTGCTAGTCTCTGGGATGACGCAGGAATGTACTTGTTACCGGATAGCAGGCGCAGATGTGATGTGCTTGGTGCACAATATGCCGAAACTCCCTTGTGGTGGTCTGACGTGTTCGAGTGCATCCTTGACGAGTTTGCCTGAGCTCATGTTCCCGTTCGAATGCCCCACAAATGTGGATATTGCACGATTCGACTAGCCCGCCAAATGGTGACCCACAATGAGGCCCTTTTCAAAATCTGGTAGGTGTTGATAACGCTGTCTCACACGACCACGCGGCTTCTCAATGTTTCAACATCTGAAGCTACCAGGCCTGGTAACAAGAGTAGGTTTCGGCCCACAAGTGGCCACGGCTGGTCTGTGCTCCAACAACTCTGCACTCCGACCGGCCAACCGAGCAGAGGAGGGGTGGTCACGGCTCTACGTCTCTGTATTCAGGAGACGGGAAAGTGTTGTACCTCACGGCTGTCCTGTGAATGGTTTCCGTGGTTTTCCATTCTACTGCACTAATAATGCCGGGACAGGTCCTAGTATAAGCCTCACTTTCTCCGAGCATCTCCCGGCCTGAGAGACGGCGTCATCGTTTAAGAGGCCCGCCTCCACTTTCAGGAATGAACACATTTTAGTAGTAATAGTAGTAGTGGCAACAACACTAACGCACTCTGGTACCGTTCTACCTGCTATAGAGAATTGCAACTCTGACCATTCACACACCCGCTGATGGTGTGTACATTTCATCCGGATGCTTCAACTTGTTTTTGCCAGGCAGTGTATTAAAGCGCACAGGAGGCACTCTGAAGGTATGGGAGCGAATAAGTTGTGGAATTCACCTTGGACCGGCCGCGGTGTGGTAGCAATCGATACTGAAATGTGAGCCTCCCGGATTACAAGCGCTCCAGAGCCAGACTCAGTATTTACTTGTAAATCCCACCAACCTGAGCGAGCTTCTCTTCCACATAACATGAAAACTGTTTGCGTTGCACCAGACAAACTTCAATGACAAGTGAGTGAACTTATTTTGATTTAATACGAACAGTCCTTAATTAACGGTAATGTTATACGTAATTGCGAGGTGCCTCGGAGCAGTTAGCCAATGATGACGTATTTCTATTTTAAAACTGCACGAAACATTTTATACTCAAAATGAGATTTTCATGACACGAACAGAATTTCAAGTTTTATAGACGTATTTTACCATCACGGACAATATAGTACAAATAATGGTACATATAATGGAATTACACCTATGTAGACATGTAGGACAGTCAAGTACATCAGCAGCTGTTTGCAAACGGACCAGTAATACAACGGCGTGCGTCATGACACGCCAAACAAGTATTGGTCTAGTAAACAATATCGTCGTGACATCGTGCTGTCTAGGGCAAGTCGGGCTCATTGAGTCTGTGCTGACACGTCGGAAGGATTCAGCATTGTTTCCGCATTCACCTAGCAATGGAAAGGAAAATGAAAGAAACAACCGTGAAAGAAAGGAGGACTGCAGTGCGACTATTTCAAAAAGGTAAATCTTTCAAGGACATGAGTGAAATCAATGAAAGAGCTGTTACAACTGTTAAAAATATTGTGTGCAGGTATAAGAGAACAAAGACAATACAAAGACAATACAAAAAGTTATCAGTACAAGACAAACGGCAAATTGTGCGTGAAGTGGCCCAAAATCCTCAAATAAGTGCGCCGAAGATAGCTACTGCGTTACAACAAGATGCAAGCGTCATCTGAAATCATCCGAAATGTGCTACGCGAAAGAAGATATGTGAGCAGAACAGCCCGTAGAACAGCAGTAAGACTAACGGGAATAAGATGTTTGCATACCCTAAAGAGCACAAACATTACTGCTATGAGGATTGGAAAACAGCCGTTTTTACCGAGGAGAGTAAATTTACCCTCTTCAGCTCAAACAGACGAGTGACTGTGTGGAGGAAAACAAATTCTGGACTTGAAGACAAGAATCTGACAGCTACTGTGAAACATGGAGGTGGTTCCTTGATGTTGCGGGGTTGCATGAGTACGAATTGTGTAGGTGAATTAGCCTTAATGAAGGAACTATGGATCAGAAAACATACATGAACATCCTCAAGACATAGAGTATCCTCCATCAAATGTGCAAAAAATGGGACTCTCAGGAAGATAACGACCTCAAACACACAGCCCTGAACACGAAGCTATGGCTGTTATATAATACACCTCGTTGGATAGAAACTCCACCACAGTCTCTCGACATGAAACCCATTGAGAATTTGTGGCACTATTTGGAGCAAAACGTGAGAAAGCATGTAATATCACACAAAGCTGATCTGAAAGAAGCCTTACTCACCAAGTGGAATAACATACCAAAGGGAACTACGGAAACCTTGGTACGATCGATACCAAGTACTGACACGTTCACGAAGGATCAAGAAACTGCGTTATGTTAATTCAGACCAATACTTTTTTGGTGGCAAGTGAAAATGGTTTTAAGTTATGGTTTTTTGGTTATATGGACATGGAAGAATGATGTTTTTTTTACAATGCACATTTTCACAAGATGATAAATAATCAAGGATTCTAGTATATGTCAATTTTTATCATAATTTCATTCGAGTCCTCGTCCTCACATGCAGCAAATCTCGACAGACCAACACATTTTTGAGCCACTGTATAAAGCCCGCATCTAGCGGTGAGGATAGGAATTGTGCCGGCTGCCGAAGCCTGCCGAACTCCTCTAGGGCAATGATTAATGACTGACAGATTAAATTGAATGATATTGGAGAGTGTTGCTGGAATGAAAGATGACAGAGAAAACCAGAGTATCCGGAGAGAAACCTGTCCCACCTCCACTTATCCAGCACAAATCTTACATGGAGTGACCGGGATTTGAACCACGGAACCCAGCGGTGCGAAGTCGGCTCGCTGCCGCCTGAGCCACGGAGGCTGTCACGTACTTCTTCTACAATTTGCTTTACGTCGCACAGACACAGGTAACTTTTTAGGCGACGATGAGATGAAGAAAGCTTGGAAGTGGCCTTCATTAAGATACAGCCGCAGCATTTCCCTGGTGTGAAAGTGGGAAATCACGGGAAACCATCTTCAGAGCTGCCGACAGTGGGGTTCGAACCTACTATATCCCGAATGAAATCTCACAGCTGTGCGCCCCTAACCGCACGGCCAACTATCTCGGTTTGTTATACTTCTGTATCGTTTATAATGGAAGATAAAATATTTTTAGTGTAAAATCTGGCAAAATATACGGATATAGATATATCAACGTGTATCTATAATGTTTTATTAGTACATACGAGAAAAAAGATAATTTTATCCGTTAAACGGAAAAGCATAGAACGATGAATCCGTTTTTGGGCTTACAAGACAAGAGAACGATTAGAGATTCTAGCGTTGTTCCCCTCTTACGAGTCCGATAACTGTGGAGATGAAGAGATGAAGAGAGCATCATAATCTACGTCCAACAATATGGCAGCTGATCCAGCACACAGCATTTCCATGCCATGTCACAAGATAGCCCCACCTGTCAAGATGATAGCTGATTTAGCACGCAATGGCTCTAAATATTCGCAAGATACGTGTTATGAGAAAATTCTCCTGGCTTCGGTGACGTTACCGCGTGTAAGGGGCTTTGCTGTGACCTAGACGAAACGCCAGTCAATGACAGTAGAAACTCGTTTAAAACGCGGCACCAGTTGTACCTACTGTATATAGAAGGCAGTGTTCTCGTAATAAAGTGAGGAAGAAGAAGATGACGAACACTGGTTGCCTCGTTACCACGCTAACTTGATGACGGTATTTCTGGATAAATTCCCTGTCCATTGTCGGATTCCTGTTCAGAAACATTTTCGTGGAGTGTGTGATGTTCTGATGTCTCAAATGTACCATGTTACAAACAATCATTGCGATAGAATAGACACAGTATTTATGTCCAACCCTCGTCCCTTTTATCTACCGGAGATGAATGTTCGTAGTGAGTTCGTACGACCGGATGCCCTTCTTGACGTCAGCCTCATCAGAGGATTTAATGAGATGAAATGAATGACGTGTTATATGATAGTAGGAAGGGAGAGGGTCAAACTCGGTGCCGGCACGTAGCCGCCTCCTATCGAATAGCACCAAGGGGTCTTCTCAAGGCTTTACGTCTTCATCGGACGGACGAATTACCACCAGTAGCATCATGTGCCCTGACTCATATGAACACTACGGAGAGGTTTGGAATGTAATCCTGGCTTTTGTCACGCAATGTAGTGATTAGAAATTGTATATCTCCTCTTCTACACTGCCGGCGAATCTTGTGATATTGAACATTGTTTCGACCAACGGGACTCGAACCGTCTCACCATAGTGACCTTGATTACGAGGCGGGCAACCCCGCAGAGAAATGTCCGTTAGTAGCTCGACGGCGGAGTGTTGAAGTCAGTCGTTTCTTACCAACAAGTTCGCGCTTTGAATCCGAGTCAATGTACACGAGAATTTTCAAATTTACTGCTACATCCCACTGGTTGCAATGCGAAGTAGAACCAGAGGTTTCATGATATCAGCAGTCACTCGAAACTCCTTGCTAGGTTGCTAGTGCAACCAAATAGAGCAATGATCTGTATGAACGGGTTCGAGTGACATACTGGGCAGTGATACAAGCACACCGGAATGTTCTGGATCTGGAATGAGTGGCTCCTGGCTTATCCTCGTGGCATTCGAAGTTGCTCAAACATCCCAGTTTCTGATCGGAGCACCTGCAAGACAAAACTGCGGCACCTTGAGTGCTCCAAAAATCGTAAAAGTAGTTGGTGTGACGATAAACGTTATGATCACAAAATCCGACTACGGTATAGATAATAGCTGTAGAGTAACAAGTAGGAAGCAGTGTTACCAACATCTGCCAAAGAGGTTAGCTTAGTAGCAGATGCAAGTTCTGTTCTCGAGACTGAGATAGATGATTCATTATACCTTGTCCCTGTCTTGCACGTAACCAGTACCGTTATAATAACATAATGCCTACACTACTGTGCTCAACTAATATAATACATAACATACAAAAATACACACGCCTTCGTACATAAAACAATGCTACATTACCTACGTTGAAATTATGAGTAATAATAATAATAATAATAATAATAATAATAATAATAATAATAATAATAATAATAATAATAATAATAATAACAATAATAATAATAATAATAATAATAATAATAATAATAATAATAATAATAATAATAATTGTTACTGGGCTACCCGTGGAATGCAGAGGTGAAAGAAGGTGCGGGCTGGAATGGGTCTATCCACAAGGCCGAGATATGAATTAAAATTTCATCAAGGTTATATTTTCGAAAACAGCAAAACTTAACAATTATCACATAGAATTTGTACATTCAACAAATAACAACAAGTCAACAAATAATCAGGTACAAGACCTGGAAAGCCAAGATTTAGAGACAAATTAACGATCTGGGCTTCAAGCCCCACTTTTTACAATTTCTGAGCTCTCAGCTCACAACCACATATTTACCAAAGGGCAGAAAACCCCTAATAACATGGAGCACTTGCTCCCACCTAGCAATGTCAGGCCTCCTAGAGGCACATATCCAAATAATAGACAGAGCTGACCCGCTCTCAATTTTTCAAGCTTATTAAAGGCAATACCAGACTTTTACACATGATTGTCATCAAGGCACAACTTACAATGAAACAGGGGTATCTTGTACCCAACCTACTGGGCCTTAGCCGACAAGAAAAGGTTAAGTAAATGGCCCTCAACACCAAGTAGAATGGAGGCGTGTACTTGCACTCCTACATGAAAGCTTTTTGAAACCTAAGAGGCACTAGGCCGATGAACCAGGGGCTATTCCCAAACTATGGACGTAACTCGTATAAGGAAATTTAATACATTAAGGAAGAAAAAGTTACCAAAACGTAGTCACCTCAAGGTAAAATGAAGGAGAGCTCGAGAGGGTAAAGCACTCTCTATCCCCGAATTACAGTTACAGATTTAAGTTTTACATAAGCCGGCAGAATTTATATTTTGAAAAGATAGGTTACATTTTTAAAAGGTTTCGGACCTTCCCCGCGGGTTAAACTGCTGAGCTAGCAATAAATAAAGATGAAATGGCCATTGCCTTATTGAAGAGCTGCTGCCTGATGAAAGGGGCGCTTCCCGCCTCCTGCTACATGTCCATACACTAAGTTAAATGTTGATGAAGTGACCGAGAGACAAGAAAATCAGCAGTTTTTATACTCTCGTGGAAGATTCGAGACCTTTCATGAATAATCAAGCCACACCTTCTTTCTTTATTGGTCCGTCTTGAAAATACACTCAAAGTCGGAGAAGAAATACATGATTGGTCAAAAATTAATTACAGAAATTCTGGATTGGCTCAATTCAAAACTGGCGGAAAGAAAAGATTAATATTGCCAACCCACAAATGAAAGAACGAAATTTAGTAAAGAGAAAACTTATGAATACAAAATTTCTTCAAAAGGTTCCTTAACTTCGCACCAGGGTGCATGATCATAGTTTTTGTGTAGAGACGTCTATCAGAGAATGTCCACACTTCTTGATCAATAGAAAACAAAACAAGTTGAACTCCACACAGTACTGACAACTTCGTAATCACAAAATTTACGGTAGTGACATCTTCTGAGAAAACTTATGAGTTGACACAGTTTTTAAAGTTCAGAGTTTCTCCTGTAGATGAGTTCCAATTGGCGCAATATTTAAACTTGCGGCGTAGAGGTGTACCTTCCGGTACAACAACAATAATAATAATAATAATAATAATAATAATAATAATAATAATAATAATAATAATAATAATAACCGCCTTGATAAATCTATTTTGTTGTCAAATTTTTCGCTTTACGTCGCATCGACACACATAGGCGTTATGACGACGATAGGATAGGAAAGGAAGCGTCCGTGGCCTTAATTAAGGTACAGGCCCAGTGGTGGTGGTGGTGGTGAGGATTATTGTTTTAAGAGGAAGTACATCTAGGCAATTATTCTCTATATAACACTAATCAGAGAGAAATAATGCAAGGGATCCGACATTTCCAAAAATGAAGGTATCGGCCAAAGAAGGACAAGGGCCACGAAGGGCGTGAAAATGAAGGACTCCTTAGGTCTCGAGTGCTCTAATACCGTCGGGGTCGGAAAAGAACAAGAGTTCACCAAGGGAGGTTGGATGGGATAAATGAAAGTGAGGAGCCTAGCAAAAGTAAGTGGAAGCAATGCTAGGACTCAGCTAAGGGCCCCGCGGTCGCCAGCCCAGCTCCCAAGTTGATCCCCCATGGCCCTGTTTAGCCGCCCCTTACAACAGGCAGGGGATACCGTGGGTGTTCTTCTACCTCCCCCACCCTGGTGTGAAAATGAAAACTCCAAGCGAGCTGGCCGCGCGGTTAATAGCCGCAGCTTTGAGCTTGCATTCCGGAAATAGTGGGTTCGAATCCCACTATCGGCAGCCCTGAAGATGGTTTTCCGTGGTTTCCCATGTTCACACCAGGTAAATGCTGGATCTGTACCTTAATTAAGGTCATGGCCGCTTCTTTCCCACTCGTAGCCCTTTCATACCCCATGCCGCCATAAGATCTATTTGTGTCGGTGCGATGTAAAGAAACTTGTAAAAAAATGGAAAACCACTGTAAACCATCTTCAGGGCTGCCAACAGGGGGGCTCAAACTCACTTTCTCGGGAATGCAATCTGATAGCTGCGAGCCGCGAACTGCACGGCGAATTCGCTCCTTATTAAAATTTAGAATTTGATGTTAAAAACTTGGGGTAAGTGTTAGATTTACTTTTAATAATAGAAACGTTTATAATAATAATAATAATAATAATAATAATAATAATAATAATAATAATAATAATAATATGAAATGAAGAGCGAAGAAGAAACGGAAACAGATGAGGGGGAAAATGAAATGTATGGGGAGAAGAAGATCTGCTGTCGTTCTACCAGATCACCCCTTGGAGATATTTTGAGCACACTCGTGATATCCCTGTGACCTCTAGCGGAAGGTGGTTCCATTCACGGCTGGCCGCAACAGTGAACGAGTTGTTGTAGGTTGAGGAATGGCGAGCAGTGTCGTGTTCAGCGCTCACGTATTTTTATCTTGATGTTCTGAAAGACTGTGAAATATTTCGTAGAGGTAAAATGCTGATTGTAAGACAAGGATTCGGTGCAATGTTGCTCCCAATAGTGTGACAAGGCACTAGATTAATGAATTCCCAATTAGAAGAATGTTTAAAACTACAAGTCGATATCAATAATTCGCAATACGTAAAAATGTTTACAAATGTAATTCCAGCTGCATTAGTGATATATTTGCAAGTGTTGCTTGATATAATATTACATTCTCTTACCGGGAATGTTCACGTGCATTATTCCATACCTTGAAACTTCGTGACAAGAGCGGGCGGACCCCGCGGGTAACTGCTAGTAGTGTTGGCGGGGCAGATAAATATATATTACATCCGGTAGCGCTTAACTTCTAAAATGGAAAGTCTAAGTTCCTGATCATGGACTGAGATTTTTCACCAATATAGCAATTAAAAAATTACATGTAATACTTTTGAGGCGTTCATAAACCAGCGTCAATACACCCCAGTGATAGTGGGTAGGTTCTAGTGTCAGTCCTCGTTTATAGAGCAAACACCTGAAAAACCTTACTTGTGAAACGTTATTAACTAAGAACTTAATTACTTACATGTTAACAGACACAAGCATACGAGAACGTCACAGTACAGATGCCACAGTTCGCACTCTCTCTTAATTCCTACTGTTCAATCCCACTAATTCACCTCGGTCTTCGACCACTAGCACTCACAGTCTCACTCAGACACACAGTTACTCTGCTTGCCGCACACGAGTCTCGCAGTTGAGGGTGACGTACGCTGCCCGTTCACTCCAATAGAACCTCCGTGTATTGCCCTACGCCGATACTCAGTGTTCTCTTCCACGCCGCGCTATAGCGCACGACGTTTGTTACACAGTGGCTGGCCGAGAGACCCACACACGCAGATTGAATACTCAGAACGCTCTCCTTAGGCTATCAGCTCACACTGAGACCGACTAAACTCAACTCACACCTGCCTTACATACGAAGGCTGTAAATAAAGTCGAATGCAATATTAAATGAACTAACAAATGTCGGGAAGTGGGGGACCTTTCTCTGTTGATGAGAGCGATGAACTGCCCTACTGCGCGGAGTACTGATACGACGTCAGGAAACCGGTGGCCTCGGAGAGGTTCCTTCAACCTCGGAAACAGGTCTGAAGCACAAGGACTCATGTCTGGTGAGTACGGAGGATGTTCCAAGACCTCCCAATGCCACCGTTGTTATAAGAGCTTGACATCGTTTGCGACATGACAACGTGTCATATAGGGCGATTGTCTTGCATTAAACGTGGACCGCCACATCACAGTGGGGTAATTTCTATCATTCAGCCGGCCAAAAATAATATTTTCAACTCTTGTGTTTGGTGCGCATTTTCTGAGAGTCGTGTTTATAAAACTCTTGGGTACAGTAATCAGGTATTGAAAAGTCGCGCTGTCTGATTATCTAATCTCACCGAAGGCCTAAAGTGGCTCTCCTCCGTTAGGGCATCATATTCTGGCGAGGTGAGCGCGCGGTTATTATTATGTGAGGGCTCAGTAAGGACGTCAGAACTAAATATTTCTTTAGCTTGCAATGTGATTATATTAGTTGAAGGTATGTATTTTTATATAGTATGTAGCATTTTCTGAAAATTACTATATTGTTGTCCGAAATATGCACTTAAAGTTTAGGTAAACGGTGTCCAAGCGCTATCTAATTATACAAATTTGAGCTGACTTTCAAAATGGATTGCCTTTGATTTCCGCAATGAAAGTCTTTTGGATGAGTTATCTATACTTTAATGAATAGAAAACTGTGACTTTTTGCTGCGACCAGGCGCGACCATGAGAGTAATTAATTTTTTTCAGAAGCCATGTACTCTGTAACCCGGAGGTCGGTTTTCGAACTGTTGAGGAACAACAAGGAATATAAGCGGAACGATGATATTGAGAATGTTATAATTGTACATTGAGGCTTTGGGGATTGTTCCGAGGATATATCCAAGTCAATAAGGAAATCTGTCAGTATTTTGTATGCTAAGATTCGATCACGCTGGACAAAATATAGGTTAGTAGAAAAAGGGACAAATTGCTGAAGTACAATAAAAGTTGGTTCGAGCAGAGAATGAGCCTTGCAGAAGGACGTGCATCACAAAAATGCCAGGATGAGCCTGCCATTAGCCTACTACAGCTCATTCCCTGTTAAGAAAACAGTATTGCTCTTATGACAACAGGGTTGCCATATCGAACGGCTCCGCTCAACGCCATCACGGGAAAACGGCGGCACATACATTTGTGATATTCAGTATGTAAGTTCAAGACAAAAGGCTGAAGAAACTAAGCTACAAATTACTTTTATGAATTGAAGGGGACGTGGGGTTTACAGGGGCCACTTTTGGTTTGTACAGAATCAGAGGTAAACTACGGCAAATAAGAAGCCTCAGCACTGAAAGAAAATAGACAAATAATTTTATGGACTTGAGGGACGGGTGATGTATTTAATTGCATTTAATAAATTTATCCCGACAATAAAAGATAGAAAACAGAAGCAGTAAATAAATAATGCAGATGACTACCGAAGATCACAGTATTAATGTTAAGGAAATACTGTAAATCACACACGTAGGCTTATCGCATAACTCTCATTCATCACAATACATTTACGCACTTATTTAAAGCCTAAAATACACACGCATGAATAAATACTGTAGATAACTTCACTACGGAAGTTCAGGGAGGAAACGCGTCTATTGGTTGATATCCGAAGCAAAGTGCTGGCAATACCCATGATGGAAACCGCTAGAAGATTCTTCAGAGGCTTCCACTTCTGCGGATATTACTGGAGTAGATATAAATTTAATAAACCATCTACGTGCCACCGTAGAAACTCTTTCGTGTGGGTACGCCATTGATAAAGTGAAATTTGGCATGTACGCAAAGGAAACTAAATATTTGTACTTACAAAAATACAAATCGTACTACATGCCTGTAACTTTGCACCAACTCTTGGGTCATGACACTGTATTATACCTATTGGACACCTCTCCTAGGAAGCCTAGGAGACCAGGAATAAATGTAATAGGAAACCTTCCAGAAAGACACAAATACTGACATTTTCCATAGGCTGCTTATATCATCGGACCCTTATATTACCAGCTTAGGAAAATCAAGAAGAAGGAAGTTGATTCCGCTTTCACGAGAAGTGCTCAACTCACTGTCTGAGCCTCCTGTATCTGGTTCTGCCGAAGGAGATAATGAAAGTGACGATGGCAATTCTGATGTAACTGCATCTAATGAATAAATTGTTTGGCAAGTACATGTATTCCTGTAACTGTTTTTAAACATTCTAAACAGCATGTCCCACTATCAACATCTATTTAATTTTTTAAAGCTATAACGAAAAATGATTAAAATTACAAAGATTACTAATTCTATTCCTGGCGTAGTAATTTCTTCTTTGTACTTGATTGACCACACAATTATCTCCAATAATAGCAGTTACATACTAAGTTTTATGTAAATCGGTCGATTAGTTTCCGAGATACGAATTTTGGCCGGCTAGATTCCTGAAATTACGCACTGTGCACATGGCCGGACAGAGCTGTCGTTCCAGAAATAGGCAATGGTAGTCCATTTGATGGCTCGTCCCTCAGGCACAGCATACCGTACGTAAGAGTAACTCCCTCGTAGTCGTATGCCACAATCAGCATAAGCTTCACCCGACTGGGTTACTGTTGAAATTTCTGTGGACGTGACGAACCAGGATGATGCCATTCATTCGATTGACGCTTTGATTCAGGTTCGTAGTCTCGTGCCCATGTCTTATCAATGGCGACAATACACTTCAGAAATGCGTCTCTTTCACTGCGGTATCTGTCGATTTCTTTACGTCGGTGGTTTGATGTAAAATCCAACGGGACGCAATTTTCCGCTTGTTAACACATTTCGTTAGTATAGCACATCGTTTGATGACCGAGACCAACCCGAACAGTCCATCAATGCTCTACGGAGAGGAGGCCACTCACGATGTCAATCTGATCTTGAGGAATGGGCGGTCGACCTGTGTGGTACAAATCGGCAGTGTCGTTCCGACCCGCACGAAACACCTTGACCCATCGTGCAACCATCCTGCACGGTAATACATTGTCGCCACAGGCCTCACGTAATCTTCGATAACATTCCGATACATTTTTGCCATGGGAAACCTCGACTTTAATGCACGAACGCTGATCACCTTTTGAAAACATGCTTTAGAGCAGTGAAATTGACACTCTTAATTTCAACGCCACACATCAACAAGACTTCGAACTAGATACCAGTCAAAGGTGCACTAGACATCGACAACAGCGGCACTTGACCGCTCCCGTATCATATTTGCGTATGCCCGATCTCCTGTGAGTTTATGGATTATGTAAGAGGGCGACATGTTCCAGAACAATCCGGAAGCCGGACACATGCAGTAACCTTGCGAGACAAAAGCTCCAGGTTAATCGTTCTCGTGGCTTCCACCTAGGCCCCACGCCGCTACGAAGCGAATAGAGAGGAGGTCGGCCTTGTGCCTCGTCCATGAGTGGTGCGGGCTCATTAGTAACGTCACTGCTCTGAGTGCTCGCCCCAAAAATGTCGCATATAAAAATGGCGGACGTTGAGGTCTTCCACGTTGCCTTGTAATAGCAACGGTCTTTAGAATGTTGAATACCTTTGGATGTATCCTCCTTGGATCAAATGTCAACGGATCAATACCAAATGGTGGCCGTGATCATAAAGGCGTCAACTTTCAATTCTCTAGGGTTTCACGTCGTGGTTGGACTCCCGTTGCTGGGAAAAGTTTTTACTATCAGAATGTTGGAAGATAGGGTAGGAGAGGTGGGGGTATACAATTTCTAATCCCTAGATTGCGTGCCAAAAGCCTCTATTGAATTTCAAACTTCTCCGCAGTGCTCATATGGAGTGAGGGCATATGACGCTGGTGAATGTGATTCATCCGTCGGATGTAGACGTTAATCCTGGAGCTATTCGATAAAAGTAGGCAGAAGTGCAGATACCCTATCCCTACCCCATTCTCGTTACACAAACAAACAAACAAACAAACAAACAAACAAACAAACAAACAAACAAACAAACAAACAAACAAACAAACAAACACACAAACACACAAACAAACAAACAAACAAACAGACAGACAAACAAACAAACAAACAAACAAACAAACAAATGTGCAGGCTGCCCATGAGTGTCAACTACACCTGCATACGTGACATTACGAGATTTTATCAATACTGAATAGAAGCCGTGTATGTACTCATAGCCAGCGTTTAGATGGTACAGCATGCAGATGTAAGTTCTACGAATATGTAATAATACTCTCTGGAATATCTTATTACTGGTGCTCAGTTCAGCTCCAAAAATGTTCAGAGTGGGACAGAAGAGGGAGAAGGGCTAGAATGTATGTCTATAGACGTAATAACAATCTATTACCTGATGTACGAGAATATCGTCGTGTTTAATAATTTCGCGTAATAAAATGGAGCAGGTTTCCTTTCTCAGCCCCTTGCCGGTGGTGCCGATAAGATCGCACATCACCTCAGTCCATGATTTCTCAGTAAATAAATCAACCCGGTCTGGCCTTGAGAGCAATCTGCCTCCCACCCTTCCACGTTAGCTCCTGTTTCAACTTTGTGTCAACCTGTCAGTTTACTTGTGTCCGGCTCCATGGCTAAATGGTTAGCGTGTTGGCCTTTGGCCACATGGGGTCCTGGGTTCGATTACCGGCAGAGTCGGGAATTTTAACCATGATTGGTTAATTTTGCTGGCACGGAGGCTGGGTGTATGTGTCGTCTTCATCATCATTTCATCCCCATCACGACGCGCGTCATATCAAAAGACCTGCACCTGGCGAGCCGAACATGTCCTCGGGCACTCCCGGCACTAAAAGCCATACTTCATTTCATTTCATTTCATTTCATTTCATTTCATTTCATTTCATTTCATTAGTTTGCTTGTGCCTTGTGGTAACATTGTGGTGAGGATACATACGCTACGAGTTGTGGATCGAAGATTCGTTACTCAGAGTGGTGAGCATTTCATAGCAATAAGCAGCAGCAGCAGATATTGACATAAATATGTCTTATGGCAGCGGTCATGCGAAAATATGTATAAAGTAACGCAACAGAATATGTGACGGAAATGTAGACTAAGCATAGTAACCGCGCAGGCTGCGCCTTATGGCTGGTAGCCATCTGAAATTAGCAGCCTGCTACGGATGCCCGTGACCAATGAATTATAGGGCCCGGATATTTTATGCACTAATAGGTGATAATGCAAACCTAGTGAAGGCTGTAACAAAAATAGCCTATCCAGCACAAGTGTTGTGCTATGAGTTCTGCATGAACGTTAAGGATACGGCCCATCAGAACCCCCAATTTTTATGTTACTCTCGCTACGTAACGTAAGAACAGGCTAGGCTGCACTTCCCAATAACCAAATTATTGTGATCATTTGATTTTCGCAAGGCGAAACGTGGTTTCTTCTTTTATGAAGATGGATTTCATTTCTTTTTTTTAAAATATTGATGTCAGTGGAAATTGTTTCATATTCTTAGCGGAGATATATGGAAACAGTGGAAAATGTAATAATTTTGAACTTGTACATATTGATATTTTTTAAATTTCGTTTGGCTATTTCTAGCTGAGTGCAGCCCTTGTATGGCAGACCCTCTGATGAGGGTGGGCGGCGTCTGCCATATATAGGTAAATGCGTGTTATTATGGTGGAGGATAGAGTTATGTGTGGTGTGTGAGTTAAAGGGATGTTGGGGATAGCACAAACACCCAGCTCCCAAGCCATTGGAATTGACCAATGAAGGTTAAGATCCCAACCCGGCCGGGAATCGAACCCGGGATCCTCTGAACCGAAGGCCATTACGCTGACCATTCACCCAACGAGTCTGACATATGGATATTATTAACCTTTAAAGGATCGTTGGCTTGTGGTGAGGTTGCAATATGTTCAAAAAATAAATGATTAATTGTCCTACTGTAAATATTACACTTCGGTGATAGCATCATCTTCATAATAATTATAGACATTAATTAATAATACTTTTGCCGATATATTTGCTTCATTTTAGGTCTTGGTTAGACCGCTGTCCTGGACAGACCGCATTTACACAGCAACCGAAGGTCGTGTGGAAAAGTGGCGTACATGCCTCTAATATCCGTTTGGTGCACAAACCCTGTCACCTTCGTTCAGGAGTTTTTACTGTGGGTTCTTGGGAATGGCATGCATCCTTTAAGAATCTGCATTGGATTATGTGAATGACGCCATACTGATGTTATTATAAAACGAAAGCAACTCTATAGGACTGGGTGGTGAGTCTCCACTATGTCAAAAAAAAAAAAAAAAAAAAAAAAAAAAAAAAAAAAAAAAAAAAACATGGTGCGAGAGCCACAAAGGGCCACAACCTACCAAGAGACCGCTGCTCAGCCCGAAGGCCTGCACATTACGAGGTGCCGTATAGTCAGGACGACGAATCCTCTCGGCCGTTATTCGTAGCATTCTAGAGCGGGGCCGTACCGTCACATAAGTAGGAGAAAAAGCCGGAGCAGACACAGGGGCAAATGTGCAACATGGCGGCTATACACGAGCTCTTATGGGACTAACTCCTAGGAGCTGGCGCGGGGGCTACTCTGCAATATGGCGGCTCTACACGTGCTCTTATGGACAAAGCCGACGCAGCACCCGGCGTGGTCTGTGCTAGGACTTTTCGCGTATTGGTCTAATTCGAGGTTCTATCTTCCTAACTGGACGCCCTTCCTAACTTTCGACTCTCGGCGGAGTGATGTAACGTACGTCGGAGGGTGATGGAATACTATTGTAAGAAACGACTAATAGGGATACCAGTGGCTCATAACTTCTGAGCGTAGTTTAGCGGCTAGAGTACCTCGAGCTGAGTCTGGCATTAATTATAGTTGATTAACTTTCTCTGAATAGGGAATCGAGAGTTTAGCTGGGTGGTAGATTTTAACTCTTCTGACTCGAGAACAAATTTTCCTACTCATAGCCAGGAGGCTTCAGGAATCTGCTGATGGTGTACCTGGATATGCTATGAGAGCAACGTACGTGAACACAGCTGCCGGTATAACAGTCTGAAGAGGGAGATTGCATGCGGCTACAAATTGACATAAATGAAATATCTGATCCCAGCAGTCTTCGACTTTGAACACAACTCTGCTAACTACAGCATCTGTTAGCACAAAGGAGTCTATAACTGAATCTGGAATAAGCTTAATTCTACAGAGCTACCACTCACTACTTGCAACTTTTGACCTATTAGTTTTATCAGCCTAGCATTCGAAAATCGAGCTCGATAGCTGCAGTTGCTTAAGTGCGGCCAGTGTCCAGTAATTGGGAGATAGTGGGTTCGAACCCCACGGTCGGCAGCCCTGAAGATGGTTTTCCATGGTTTCCCATTTTCACACCAAGCACACCGTCAGGCACAAAGTCACGGTGTATGCAGTCTGGCTCATTTAACTGTTCTCTGCTTTTCATGAACATTGTGAGACAGTGCCAAACATAGCGTATGCCGTGCTGATGCTCGGAAGATTACGCATTACTTCTTTTAAGTGACTTACATTCCACTTCGTCTGAATTTTACAGTGCCTACCCCCATCATTTTATATTGCCTCTTCAAACAGATATTGTGTGGACTTGACCGTTAACTTCTTTCTTATTTATGCATTGTTTTTCGAGTTATAATCGGCTGATGATGACCCAGACTAGGGTCGAAACCGGTACCATTTCCACTTTTAATTAAATAAGAATGTAATCTCTACATCTCTTATTTACTTGTATTGAATAGGTTGAACTACCATATTTATTATTTCAATTTAACTGTGATACTTTTCAATACGGAACAATGAAATTTTTATCTTTAAATATCACGCACTCAAACTTTTATTCTTTCGCCTTTTTTCTCAGATACTCGACATGTGGCGGGTGAGAGCCGCTTCGCGTCGGCCCATTTTTATGGCGGCATGACCTTCCTGATGGCAAGATTATGTGGAGGCCTGTATTCATTGTTGTACATTTCTCCGTGGTAGGCTGTGCGGTTTCTAGTTTGTATATTTCTTGAGATGAACACAAACACCCAGTCCCCGATCGAGACGAATTACAATCCCCAATCTGGATGAGAATGGAAACCGGGACCGTCTCATCCGAAGGCCACGACTCCGACCATTACCAAAGGGGTAGAATAAACTGCGCCTTCTCACTCTTCTCTACATGTTAACGAGACACAACACCATGGAACTAAGAGGGCGACCGAGACTTTCAGTCACCAAGAACGTCACTATATACTGTAAATCAACTGTAGCTCTCACGAGGAGATGAAGTTGTTGGTAATGAACAGAGAAAGTTGTAAGCAACGGCAAGGCATAGCTATGTCGTACCCAGAAAGCAGATAGACGTCCCCAAAGAGTCATGAAGCTGATGAACAGAATACAGAAGGTTCTTCCCTCGTGGGAGTGTGTAATTCACCGGTAGTGCGCATCTCCTCTGATGCAGTGGGCCATCGACCTCCTGGTGAGGCTCGGTCAAGGGCGATGAGATAACTCTGACACGTGTGCCATCTGATGTGGTGGCTGCCTATCTGCAGGGGTGGTTCAACCTCAGACCTGTTTACAGTTCCCTCACTCGTGACTGAGGCATCCCAGTTGTATTGCTGAATTCTCGGATATGAGAACCGAACTCTACTTGCTAAAGTCGCACTGACATATCTAAGGTTTTTGGGGGCGGAAGGATAGGAAAGGGCTAGAATTGGGAAGGTATTGGTCGTGATAGTTATTAAGGTACAGCCACAGCATTTACCACGTGTGTAAATTATAAACCACGACAAAACCACCTTCAGGGTTGCCGACTGTGGGATTTGAATCCACCATCTCCCAAGTGCAAGCTCAGAGCTGCGCGACTCGCGTAGTGGGATCGAACTGGCGACCCTCAGTCAGGTAAGCTACACCTGAAGCCATCTCGTTTTAGTTTCTACTCAGTTAGGCTGCTCACTCTGCCGATACTAACTTTGAGTAAAGAAATTTATAAACTATATGAAAAAGAAAAGAACTGAATTAACGCTTTGTTGCCTGAATAGTGAAAAATAATAAGTATACTTGGTTTTTTCACCTTATTCTAATGGAATATGTTCACATAGTAAATGCTAATACTTTCAAATCATAATTTTAATTTTTGGTATGTTTTTGGGGCCTGGTACTTTTAGGTACCCTCAGACACATAGGAGGCTTCATATTTGGGTAGATAATAATGTTCACATTTTGGAATTATATCACATTTATTGTCTTAAAATATTAGCAGAACATGTTTTTTCATACCTAAAACTATTACAAAAGTGTAAAAACAAACTTTAAAGCAAATATGTGTAACAAGAGTGAAGTTTTCTAATATTATTGTTCATATGTAGAACATCTTGCATACATCCTATACAACTGACACATTATGATACTCTGCAAAGCAGTTCTTTTTTATTGCAGCAAAGAAAAACACTACATATAGTACACTTTGAATGCGGTCTTGACTGCACCTTCTTTCTCGGACACACCTCACATCGACCACGGTTCTTTTCAAAAACAACAAAATGATTTCCACGATTGCTTAGTCTGACATCACTGGGCACAGAATATTATCTTTTCGTCCTTTTTGGTAGACAAGCTTGCTCTGGTGACTTTGGTGACTTCATATCACGTGAAAGTTTTCCTGGAAGAGGAATTTCTTTCTGGTTCATCAGTCCCAGGGTCACATTACGCCGGAATGTCATTAGAGGGACTTTTTCATGCAGATTACAGTACATGATGCAGGCATTGACAAATGCTATCTCAATCATTCCCCAAAATAATCTATGCCACCATTTTGTGGATCGACGGTCTAAACCATATACGCCTCGAAGTCTGTCAGCATGGTCCACTCCACCCATGTGTGCATTGTAGTCTTGCAAACAACCGGGCAATCAACAGTAACATTACTTCCATCCTTCTGTTTCCTAGAAACAGTTGTGGATTATGTTCCATGGAAATTACATGCTAAGCATACACCTTTACTGTCTTTCCATAGAAAAACACTGATGTCCATCGAAGAAATTCTATGGTCAGAACACCCCCTTTTCATTTCTTTTTCAGGCAAAAATTCTGTGGGATTCCCTCTCTAGTCATTCTAATAGTTCCACATGCTAGAGTATTTTCCTCTTTCAACTTTTCAAGAAGTGGGAGAGAAGTAAAATAGTTATCAAAGTACAATTTTGTGTGTTGTCCCCAGAATGGCTTTGATAGACTCAGCACAACTCTTTCCCAAGCCCATAATTCTGGAATTCTTGTTCTAGGGCCTGATTCTTCCCTTGATAGATGTCAAATTTCAGAATTTACCCCCTCTGATCTGCAATGCACCACAGTCCTTTTTATTGGTTTCATGGGATTGTACTGCTTGATACTACTCCTTCCCTTGAACAAAATCACTGACTCATCGATGCTAAGTTCCCTTGTTCCGTTGTAAATGTCTGGAAAATGGCCATTGAATGGTGTTACTAATGGCCTAACTTTGTAAAGCTTGTCCGTGTTATTTTCTGGAATTTTAGAATTGTCATTGATGTGTAACATGGTGAGTATGATGTCAAACCTGTCACGGCTCATTGTTCTTCTAATTAGCGGGATTCCTAAGTCTTCACTTGTTGACCAGCAGTTTTTCCATAAAGGAAGCTTATGATAACCCATAAAGAAATTAATGCCTAAAATTGCTAATAGTTCCCCCTTTTTTAGGTTTAGGGTCTTACCCTTCTGCGTTGCATACAGATTACTCTGAAACAACATATTTTCAATTACCGGTTCAAGCATGGCCATTATTACATCTGTTGCTGTTTCACATGAAGAAAATACTTCCTCTGTTAGACCTGGGAGAAGATAGACTTATCATTAGCATACAAGCAACGGTAGGTAACAATACAGATAATTGGTAGTTCACAATAATGTGCAATCCTTGATTCATACTGTACTGTGGACTTCTGGTTTCCAAATCTCGTTTTCTCCATTTCCTGTCAATATTAGTTATCGGAGAGGCTTTTGAGGTAGACGCTACTGGATCCACATCTACGTCCGATTCTCGGGGGAAGTTTCCAACATTTCCGTCCTCAGCTTCACGAGTTATTGCATCCACTTCATTATCAAAAATGGCATCAAATGAAGTAGAACTATTGGTCGTAACTGCACCCGGATCATCTTCTTCTTCCTCCTCCTCTATATCAGTATTTTCCGAATCATCTTCTGGCAAGTCCTCTATTATTATCTTACAGATATCATCATCAGTCAACTTGAGATGTGGTATGTCTTAATATTTGGATAAATATTCTTAAATTATTGAAGAAAACTTCATAAATGCCGAATATTTTGCATAAAACATTACTTTCGGTTTTGGATATGACTAACATGTGACATGAGACGCTGCTTCTAAGTACCTCGCCATTTACTAGCTATATATCCACACCAATTGCAAATTTTATCAATTTGAGTATTTTATTGCATTACAAAAGCTTACTTACATATATTAAGATCACTTGCAGGTCGAATGTAACAATAGGAGCTAAAAAATAATCAATCAAAATGTCATTTGTTTACAGTAGTAACACTATGACTACGCTCCTAAAAATAAAATGATCTCTCGCGTTTCTCATCAATATCAACCTCGAAAATGAAATACATCTGTTTCAAGAATTAGGTACTTGAAAGTACCATGAGGAATATGTTGTATGTCCTCCGCTCTCTTCGCTCAGCGCCAGCCAGCCGCACGCACGCAAGCGTGGATCATTCGAGACTCGACGCGCAGTCTTCAGTGCGCGTGTCTGTTACGTCGTGTGCAGTATATAAGGAGCTCTCTGTCTGTGACTCATGAGGATTCTCCCCAGTGTCCTGCTCCAGAATACACTGAACGTCGAACACGGAGGCTACTCCTCTTAAAAATATGTCTCGACCAGGTGGACGGAATTCTGGTAGTATGAGGTTTCACCTCAGGTCACTACTCCACTTTCCCGTTCCTTCATCCATGTCGAGCCCCGATGTAGTATGCCACACATCCCCAAGCTCACTCAAGCTCCGACACACACATTAGATTATCTAATTGTGAACATAGCTTTCATTTAATACAAGCTTATGAACTCAGACACTTCAAGTTAGAAGGAACTCTCTTAGCTAATCTATGCTAGTGCAAATGATAGTTTTCAACTATCACGAATTATATCTTTCCCAAGAACTATCTTTTCAAGATAGCAGTGAGTGTAAATACATTCAGAGTGTGCATAGTGTATAGAAACGGAAACTCTCTCAAGATTAATCATCTACTTTGCTTCAAGACAATTTTATGTTTTATTCCTGTACATACTGTAGAATTCTGTGTGAAGCAAATAAATAAGTTGTGTTCTTGTAAACCTTATCTTGTTTACAACACAACACATTGGCGACGAGGTAAAAAAACAAACAAAAAACTACGTACCATCTGCCACCAACACATTGGCGACGAAGTCAAACAGTGGTCAGTGTGTCGCCCACTCATTAGAAACGAGGTACAAAACTGATTACATTCTGTCGTCAACTCATTCGCGACAGGGCAACAAACTCTTACAGGATATCGTCCACTCATTGGCACAGTGACACTGTACTCCGTAACTATCACCACTCCACATTGGAACCTGTACGGCCTCTACCAACAGTTAGCCTTTTCTACAGTGCAGCTATTAGCCTCCTTCGAACTACGGACAGTCAGCTGACATTCCAAGGCTCTCTCTCGCTTGCAGCACCTGTTCGGCACGCTTCAGCTTGCTTGCTCTCTCACACACTCCCAGCTGTTCCGGTGAAGGTCTCGCCTACAGCCAGCTCAGTACACGCTGATAGACAAGTTCTTTTCTCTCACGCATCTCAACATGGCTACAGCCGAGCAGCTAGCTGCCGTATTGCAAGCTCTACAGCAGCAACAACAGCAATTTATGCAGCAACAACAAGCGGCATTGCTCACAGCTATGCAAACTTTTTCTACACAGCCCTCAGCAATTCCTCCGTTCTCTGCTTTTGATCCGGCTAAGGCAGAATGGTCAGTCTATTTCGCCCGCCTACAACAACATTTCATATGCCATTCCGTCACGGATGACAAGCGCCAACGTGCACTATTTCTCAGTTCGGCTGGCAATGCTACGTGCGAATTACTACAAAAATTAAGTCCAGAGGAGCAACTCTCTGAAGTGCCATTCGCACAGCTCTTGGCCCCTATCACTGAACACTATGCTAAAGCCCCGCACATAGTGGCCGCTCGCTACAAATTTTTTCAGAGCAGGAAGCAACTGCATCAGACTCATGCTGAATGGATAGCGGAATTGCGAGGTCTAGCTAAACCCTGCCAGTTTATATGTTCCAAGGACGGTTGTGGTACGCCCTATACCGATTCCCTCATTCGGGATATGGTTATTCTGCATACTCCTGAGGACAAATTTCCTTTTGACGCTGTCAAGAAGAGTAACCCTTCTTTAGAAGACGTCCAGCGTATTGCTACGGTATACGAACTTACTACCAAGACTGCGGCAGAAATAGCTTCTAAACACGAAGTCGTTCAAGTCTCTACTCCAGCCCGCCAGTCCGCTGCTACCTTGAACCGCGCAGCCAAGTCGCTCTCTGCCAAGCATTCTCGCCCGGTTCCCTCTCGTTCTTCTCCAAGGAAGCCCACCTCTAAGAGCAAGTCGCAACTCCTGCCTTCCTGCAGAGGATGTTTCAAACATCATGAACGTCGTGCCTGTCGTTTTTTCAAAGCTACTTGTGAACGGTGTAATAAAGTAGGACACATCAAGACTGTATGTCAGAGTTCGCACCGCCCTGCTAAGACTCCTGCAGCGCGACCGAAGCATATACAGCCCCGACAGGACATGGAAGTTGATCAAATAAATCTTATTCTTCCCACCAAGAATTCTCACAAGATCATCGTTCCTCTATCATTCTCTGATCGCTCTGTCGATTTTCAGTTAGACTCTGGATCACCTGTCTCTATCATTAACCTGGCTACATATCACGACTTAGGTTCACCTTCATGCTCTCCAGCTGACATCCAGCTTGTTATATTTAACAAACGGAAGATTGACATTAAATGCCAAATCACGCTTCCAGCCAGTTATAAAGGAGTTCGGAAGGTCATTCTACTACTCGTAGTCAACAACTACACCGCATCGAACATTATGGGCATGGATCTCTTTAATTTATTCGGCTTCCAGATTCATGACAACATCAACGTAGTATCTACGTTGCAACCTACTTCTGATATTACAGCTCTCCTCGAGCAGTTTCCTGAAGTTTTCGACTCTACGCTCGGAACAGCCAAAAACTATACAGCTCACATACAGCTGAAATCAGGAGCTAAGCCGCGCTTTTTCAAAGCACATCCAGTACCCCCTGGCACTTCAAGACCAGGTCACTAAGGAGTTAGAAAGATGGGTAGAAGCTGGAATAGTGGTACCAGTCACTTCCAGTCAATGGGCCACTCCACTAGTTGTAATCAAGAAACCTGATGGCAATGTACGACTTTGTGGTGATTTCCGATCTACGATCAACGCACAAATCGACATAGATATATTTCCAATTCCCCGTCCAGAGGACTTATTCCGGCGTCTAGCTGGTGGACAATTCTTCTCTAGAGCGGATCTTAAAGAAGCCTATCTACAGCTACTTTTAGACGAAGAATCCAAGCAATTTCTCACACTCAACACTCCTATGGGACTGCCCCAGCTCCAGCGTCTCCCGTTCGGCGTCTCTTCCTCAGCTGCTATTTTTCTGCGCTATTTAGCTCAACTTACCGCCTCCATTCTTGGTTGTGCTAACTACCTTGATGATATCATTGTGACCGGCGCAGATCATCAAGAACATCTGCATAATCTGCGCCTCCTTCTCACGTTGAAAGACAATGGCCTACGAGCGAATCTCGCTAAATGCACTTTCCTTCAGCCGCAAGTTCACTACCTGGGACACATCCTCGATAAAAACGGCATTCAACCTAGTGAACGGAATGTCTCGGCGATTGTAAACATGCCTGTACCACAGAACATCAAGCAGCTACAATCCTCCTAGGCAAAGCGAACTACTATAACAAGTTCATTCCCCGCTTCGCTTCAGTTGCAGCTCCATTAAACGCCCTACGCAAAAAAGGTGTGAAATTTCAGTGGTCTCCGCAATGCCAACAGGCCTGGCAAACGATCAACAAAGCCCTTGTTCAAGCTGTTCAACTCACTCATTTTCAGCCTGCCAAGCTCATCACGCTAGCTACTAACGCATTAGATTACGGCGTCGGCGCCGTTCTCTCCCAGAAGGATCGTCACGGACAAGAACGCCCCATCGCCTTTGCTTCGAAGACACTTAATGAGCATCAACGTCGGTACTCCCAGATAGAAAAAGAAGCTTTAGCAATTATCTTTGGTATTCGCCGTTTCAATGAATATCTCTATGGCAACCATTTCCTGATCATTACTGATCACAAGCCTCTAGTACACTTATTCCATCCTGGTAATAAGATCCCTGAGCATTCCCTCAGAAAGCTTCAAAGATGGTCCATGTTCCTTTCTGATTATTCCTATCAGATCGCCTATCGTGCCACATCCCAGCATTGTAATGCTGATGCCCTCTCTCGCTTACCAGTCGGTCCTGATACCGCCTTCGATTCTCAAGAATCCGAATGTCTTCAGTTAGACATAGAACTCGAAGACACCGTATCCACCTTTCCTATTGACGCTACCTGCATTGCTAAAGCTACGGATAAGGGCAGTACACTTGCTACGGTACGTACTTACATCCGCAATAGTTGGCCCCTTCAGAACAAACTTCCTGCCCACCTCGCGCCTTATCATCGTATTCAGCATCGTCTTACGACTCGTGCCGGAGTTATACTCCTCGAAACCGGCACCACCTTCCGAGTGGTTATCCCACCTACTCTACAGACACAAGTTCTCGACTTGTTACACCAAAGTCATTGGGGTATATCCCGCACTAAGCAACTGGCACGTCAACACTGCTACTGGCCTGGTATTGATGCGCCATCGAAAAGCTCATCCGCCATTGTGAACAATGTCAACTTAATCAGAACGCCCCGTCTTTTGATCTAGCTTCATGGCCTCCTGCTACTTCTCCATGGGAACGAGTTCACATCGATTTCGCAGGTCCTTTCCTCAATTCCATGTGGCTCATCGTCATAGATTCTCTATCGAACTTTCCCTATGTAGTGGATATGCATTCCACTACTACTACAGAAGCTACCATTCGTGCTCTTCAGAAAATATTTACAACTGAAGGCTTACCTCAAGTCCTAATTTCTGACTATGGACCGCAATTTACAGCTGCTGCTTTTAATAACTTATGTACACATAATGGCATTCGCCATATCCTAGCACCGCCTTTTCACCCTCAATCTAATGGTGAAGCTGAACGCTTTGTACAAACTTTTAAGAAAAGTATGAAATAAAGCTGTCTCTTCAGGCTTAACTAAAGACCAAGCATTGTTACAACTCTTAAGCAACTACAGAACTCTGCCCGGCGCTGATAATGTCACTCCCGCACAAAAGCTCCATGGACGACCTCACAGAACTTTACTTTCTCTGTTGCAGCCTCTTCCGGCCCAGCCTAAGACCTCGCCAACAAAGTTCACCGTCAACGACAGAGTCTACATAAGGACATTCAAGTCAAACCCGCTCTGGTTACCTGGTGTCATCCGCAGATCTTTGGGCCATCGTCTCTACGAGATTCAGACTGCTGAGAAACGCATTTGCCGCCACCAGGACCAGATACGCTTGCGCTACCGTCCATATCCGGCTATTGATTCTCTTGTTAAGCCAGATAAATCTATTGCTGAACGACCTTTAGACCATTTAATAACCATGGGTTCCTTTCAGGACGATGCAGCGCCACTCCGCCCAGTCACAGCTCCGGACAATATAATAGAG
Organism: Anabrus simplex; assembly: GCF_040414725.1. Lineage (NCBI taxonomy): Eukaryota > Metazoa > Arthropoda > Insecta > Orthoptera > Tettigoniidae > Anabrus > Anabrus simplex. The sequence goes on from NC_090265.1 coordinate 771,259,500, forward strand.
ACGTCAGAAGCTCCTGCCCAGCATCGTAGCCGCCGCCAGCGCCGCCGCCGCCTCACGCCGTATCAGCGTATTTAGGAGGGGAGGGTGTTGTAGGCCTATGTCCTCCGCTCTCTTCGCTCAGCGCCAGCCAGCCGCACGCACGCAAGCGTGGATCATTCGAGACTCGACGCGCAATCTTCAGTGTGCGTGTCTGTTACGTCGTGTGCAGTATATAAGGAGCTCCCTGTCTGTCACTCATGAGGATTCTCCCCAGTGTCCTGCTCCAGAATACACTGAACGTCGAACACGGAGGCTACTCCTCTTAAAAATGTGTCTCGACCAGGTGGACGGAATTCTGGTAGTATGAGGTTTCACCTCAGGTCACTACTCCACTTTCCCGTTCCTTCATCCATGTCGAGCCCCGATGTAGTATGCCACATATCCCCAAGCTCACTCAAGCTCCGACACACACATTAGATTCTCTAATTGTGAACATAGCTTTCATTTAATACAAGCTTATGAACTCAGACACTTCAAGTTAGAAGGAACTCTCTTAGCTAATCTATGCTAGTGCAAATGATAGTTTTCAACTATCACGAATTATATCTTTCCCAAGAACTATCTTTTCAAGATAGCAGTGAGTGTAAATACATTCAGAGTGTACATAGTGTATAGAAACGGAAACTCTCTCAAGATTAATCATCTACTTTGCTTCAAGACAATTGTATGTCTTATTCCTGTACATACTGTAGAATTCTGTGTGAAGCAAATAAATAAGTTGTGTTCTTGTAAACCTTATCTTGTTTACAACAGAATATACAAGGGCAGGATTTACTGAATAATTCCAAAGCCATGAAATATGAGATGGTACTTTAAAGTACCGTCAGGCCACAAAGGGTTAAAATAAAATGACATGTTTCGTTCTTCAAAGAACATCATCAAATTCTGTCAATTCACACTCAAGTATATTTAGAAAGTAGCCGTTACCTACTGCTTCGCTCGCGTGGATTTCATAATTTGAACTCCTTCCCACCTCGCCCAGTAGATTTTCCGAAAACAAAAAGTGTATTATTTTTTAAAAAAGATTCCAAATTCTAATTTTTACATCCGCAATATGTTATGTTTACGAGATATACTCATTTTAAGAAATTCCCCCTTTTCCACTTGTTTTCACCAACCCATTAAGTGGATTTTCCGAAAACAAAAAATACGTGTTTCTTTAATTCTAAAGGAGATTCCATGTACCAATTTTCACGCCTTAGAACTGTTCAGTTTTGAAATATGGTTATGCTCATTTTAAAAATGCAATCCCCTTTTCAACCCCTTAGCGACTGAATATCCAAAAATGCTTCCTTAGTGAGCACTTGCACTCTGATATAAACGTATCCCCGAAATTTAATTTCTTTATGTCCAGTAGGCGATGATGAGTCAGTCGGGACATGTTATTTTATATACACTAGCGGAAATGGAAAGTGTTACACCATGCAGTAACACTCCGATATTTATTAAACATTGTGGAGATGTTCATTAAACGTTCAGTCCATTCGGAACTGTCCATCATAATCATCATCAGTATGAGGTATGAACCCCAAGGACACTGATACCATCTTGTATTCGGCGTTTAATGGAAGCATGTCCGAATGTCATACTGAGGAATTTCTTACCATGCCAAACACATTGATGTGTCAGTTCATGGAGATTGCTGGCAGGAGGCTGGTATGACCGTATAAGTCTTCCCATCATATCCAAGACATGCTCTATGGGTGACAAATCAGGGAACCGGCCAGGCCAATCAAGGATCCGTACATTAATAAGGCGTTTCTGGTGTGAATTGCAGTGTGGGCTCTTGCATTATCCTGCAAGAATAATGCCGGTACCCTCGTCATGAAGTGTACGACAACAGGGTTTATCGTTCTTGCCACATACTGGCAAGCATTTAGTCTACATTCAATAAGTACGAAATCCATCCTGTTGTCATATCCAGTAGCTCCTCACACCATGATTCCGGGAGTTGGAGAGCTATGCGCCTCGTTAATCGCTGCCTCCTAGGACCTTTCATCAGGTCATCTACGGATATGTTTACGTTGTTCTGACTACCAAAACAGAAGCGAGACTCGTCACTGAACACCACAGAATGCCGCTCAATGTCTCAGATTACTCTGGCTATACACCATGAAAGTCTCTCCTATCTGTGGTTTTGTGTCAGCGGTAAACAACGCACGGCAATTCGAGATCTCAACCCAGCTTCCTGTAATCTGTTCCCGACGCTTCGTGGTAACACACTGCCTATTACCTCTGCCCAGACTTCAGTTGTTGTCATCCGTATGTTCGTCAGAGCCAGTCGACGAATACTACGATCTCCTCATGGTGCAGTCCTTCTGGAAAGTAGCGTTCCTGCCTTTCGTGTCACACTGTTGTCCTGAGTCCATCTCGTCACTACTTATTCTGCAGTCATTTTAATACAGCCAACTGCCTGCACAATCTGTCGGTATGATGCTCCCGTATTCCTCATGTCAATAATTCGACCTTTCACAAAGTCCGAAAAACGGCGATAATCTGTCCGTGCATGTCCTCTAGGCATGCTGTGTTGCAAACCCTTAAACACACCCAACAGCTAATACGTACACACACCAAACGCCATCTTTAATAATGGCGTTTTCGTGCACTAACACAGGTCGTATTAGGATGAAATTTTAATCAACCCATCTCAAAGGCATGCTAATACTGGGATATAAGTTTGTTGACATTCGGTCATGGGGTTCATGGTGTAACACTTTCAATTACCGCTAGTACAAACACTTATGTTTATTCCTGTTTAAATCCTTCAGTTTAATTTGTAAATTTATATTTAAAAACATCAGATTCTATCACATTTAAGGATTTATAGAGAACTTAAATATTTCTAAATATTTTTTAGAAGAGATGGCTCGATGACATAAAGCTGTTGACTGGAACACGCTGGTTCCAAGTGGTTCAAGACCGAAGACGATGGAAGCATGTGGAAGATGCCTATATCCAGCAGTGGACTGAAATAGGCTAGAAAAGGAGGAGAAGAAGAAGAAGAAGAAGAAGAAGAAGAATATCATGGAATCTGGTAAAAGTTCCTTCAAGGACGAAACATGTCATTCTATTTTAAATAAGGTGCTTCTTTCTCAGATAGTTTATAACATTATGTATTCAAAATTAGTTTGCAGAGTCTGAAGCACTTAACAGTTATAACAAAATGAAATAAAAAACACCCACACAAAGTTTGAAAATACGGGTACTACATATGCTTATACATGGATTTGTCTACTGAAAGAAACGTACATGTTAATTACAGACCTTTATACCTCTTCGTGTTCAGTGCGTCAACTCGAAAGGCCAGGTCCCTTCAGAGGCCACAGGCCATTATCATTAGTTTGCAACTATCTGTGAATTAGGTAACGACCTCCACAATTATCTTTTCCAACTATCCCTGTGGTCTTCATTCGTCCCACCCTTACACATCTTGCCTCACTCTAATTTAAAATCGACTTTATTATTATTTACAAAGACATCGTAATTGGGAAATATCCCTGTGGCAATGATCACTTGCAGTTGTATGATAATAAACTAAGACATAATTACCCGACAACAAGAACAGCAACAACAAGAGTACAACAGGAAATTCAGTGGAAAGAAAATTTTACAAGAATTACTACTAGTTTAACATCCAGCATCATCATATACAAATTCATACACAACGTAAATATTTCCAGTGCTTAACACTACTGTTAACAATACGATATGTAGCAGTAAAATGTTTGCTTGGAATACCACTTTCCACCACTTTCTTGCTATTTGCTTTACGTCGCACCGACACACATATGTCTTATAGCAACGATGGGATAGGAAAGACCAAGCAATGGGAAGGAAGCGGCCGTGGCCTTAATTAAGCGACAGCCCCAGCATTTGCCTGGTGTGAAAATGGGAAACAACGGAAAACCATTTTCAGGGCTGCCGACAGTGGGGTTCGAACCCACTATCTTCCGGATGCGATCCTCACAGCTGCGCGCCCCTAACCGCACGGCCAACTCGCCCGGTCTTTCCACCGCTAGTTCGAATGACGTATCTTACATTCTTGTGACGTTCCAGTTTGGTTATTTTACTGTTGTCAATTCGCAAAATCCCGTCTCCGTAGTATAACGGTGTTATCAGTTGCCTTCCTCGTGGTCCCGGGTTCGATTAGCGGTAGTGGCAGAAACTATGAGAGTTCTTGAGAAAAAGGTATTTATAATAACGAAATGATGAGGCGATTAACAGCTCGCAAAAGCGGTCGAGTGGTAGATCTGGTTTCATTCAGGGGAAACTCGAAGGGTGTGGGAAGATGTAGAAATTCTTAATTCAAAGACCTGCGCCGTTTGGATTTGTAGGAATATCTACAAAACCGCTGTTCAGGTCGCCATGATCAGTCTGTAGTCGGAACAGCGTGCTAAGAAGAAGCTTGAAGGAGACCGCGGATGGTGAAAACCACCTCAGTATTGGACTCATTGGGCGGCGCCTGCCTACACCATTCCGCCTTGATAAATCTTGAATTATTGACATGTACAAGTACAAGCAGCGGCCGAGACGTGCAAGAAAACCTCGAGAAGGCCCTGGATGTGAGGTCAGCAACAGGACCGCACCCACTCATATTTCACACCTTGACTTGGTCTCAGATATACAATACCTCCTCTCTCAAGTAAGGAAGTGGATTGTATTTTGATGTCTCCAACATACAGCAGGCGAGAGAATTCACCTCCCAGTATGTAAGCTGAAACTTGCGTCACCTCACGAACTGTTCCGAACTGAACACACGGCAGTAATTCGTAAACAATGCACCAGCTCCGTGGTATAGTGATAGCGTACTCGGATACTTCGTGTTCAATTCTCAATTCCCAGTCCCTCCAGGATTTTAACCCTGGTCTGAGCTCGGAGCAACCTCGTTCAGCCTCGAGAGATCAATTGAAGAGCAGCCTCATAAAGAGAGGCACCGCATACGGTCACGAAAGCATTACGGCATTTGGACGCCATATGACTGGGCATAGACATCTTGGTAGACCAAGGTCTCTCAGAATGTGGGTTGAAAACTATTTGCCATCGCAAACATACATGTTCATTATAAGTAGACTGTTATGCCTTTCAGCGTTCAGTCTGCAAGCCTCTGTGAATTTACTAACCGCTCCACAATCCTCTATTTGTAACTAGTTCTGTGGCCACGTTTAGTTTTAAAACTCTTTTCTTTTAATCATTAGAAACTAAGTCTAATCATCGTCATCTTGGTCTACCTCTATTTCTCTTACCCTCCATCACCGAGTCCATTATTCTCTTCCATTTGCCACACATGACCCGATCACCGAAGCCAACTTATATTTACAGCTTCATCAATGGAATTAATTCCTAACTTAGCTTTTATCTCCTCATTCCGAGTACTCTCCTGCCATTGCTCCCAGCAATAAATCTCGCTACTTTCATGTCTGTTACTTCTAACTTCTTGTTGTTTGAGTCATTATTCCGTAGGCTGGTTTGATACAGCTCTGCATCCTGTCCTAATCCTTTCAGTCTTATGTAACAACTACAACTGCTCTAATCTGTTTGTCATATTCATAAAATTATATACCCCTACCGTTCTTACCGCTTACACTCCTCTTATGAATAAGATATCCTGAGTCCGCCCAGCTTTTACTCCTGTAATGCAAAGTTGGTCTGAAAACAGACCGATGTAAATATAGATTCGTTCGGGAGCTGACTTTCTTCTTATAGAATACTGTTGATCGCAACCGCGAGCTCACTGCATTCGCTTTATTATACTACCATCCTGTGAGAACACATATCCTAAATACTTGAAATTATCTACCTGTTCCTGCTTTGTATTCCCAATCTGACATTCAATTCTCTTACGTTTCTTACCTAGCGACACCACTTTAGTCTTTGAAAGACTAATTTTTTGACCACACTCCTTTTCCATATGTTCATGTTCTCAGATATTACACTGCAAGCTTTCAGCACATTCGCCACGTCAACGAAAAACTGACTCTTGAAGTGTGTTGTTGGGATACAGACTTTGTGTACATTTCTTAGTAATTGGAATTTTATATTTAACGAACTCTGGTAATTACAGCGCCAGTTTATTTTTGGTCTGCCAAGATTACCGCTGCTCGGCTTAAAAGCCTGCAGATTACGAGGTGTCGTGTGGTCAGCACGACGAATCCTCTCGGCAATTACTATTGGCTTTCTAGACCGGGCTCGCTACCTTGTCGTCAAATAGCTCCTCAACTGTCCTTACGTACGCTCAGTGGATCTCGAACCAGGTTACAGATTCAGATATGAATACTTGAACTGGCCCAGAATCTAAGCCAGAAGTTCTCGGTAAGAGGCAGGCTGGCTACAGCTAGACGTGGGGCCGACGTGATTGTGATTTATACCCATAGTCATTTCAAAGAGCCCGTTTCTGATTAAAGTGAAAATGAAAATCCATAACCTCTTTCCACTCATTCGACCAGGTCAGGAATGGAAATACCCCATTTATGCCCAGCGGGTCATTTGCGACCCACCCGAAAGAAAAAATTATCCCGAGCGTATTTTTTGTTGTTTTGCGTTGGTAGCGCATACAGTGTGTGTAGTAAGGTTGCCCGCACTGTCGTGTCTAGGTTGGAGCAGCTTTCCCGCCAGAACGCAGATGCTGCGTGGCAGCTAGTTGAGTCATGGTTGAACCTGCATCGCGCTCTCGATGTTATTGGTAGATAGAGTGGTTAAAAGTTTTAAAATGTAGCGTTCAGTGTGTCGACGTTGTTCGGGGATATCCGACGCATCCTTAGATGCCTTTACTATTTCAATATGTCAGTTGATTCTTACAATACACCACGAATAACATAGTGTGGGTCGCAAATGACCCGCTGGGCACAAACCACAGAACAATAGTACTTTTGCGTACTTTTGCATTTAGATGATTACAACACAAGGGATTGGCGGAAAATGTTCTAAATGAGTGTTTTTGAAACAATATCAACCATTCAGAACGCATTTAAGTCGTTTATTCATTAACTAAGTAGCAAATTACAGTTTTTAAAATAATTATTTCGTCTTTTTCAGGCGAAAAAATTTAACTACTGCTGAAATTCTGTCAGAGCTTGATGTATTGACTGCCAGCAATATTCCGAGAACATTAGTGGATGTTTTTACCACTCCACCGGATGATACGGGTCCTATATCAGACGCCGATTCGGGCGACGAAGATGATTGCTGCAATCCAGACAAAATGAGTGGGTCACAACTAGGGACTGAAGCACAAGACAATTTATCAACGTGCAAAAGCTAACAAAAAAGTTCTAAAGATGTTGGCTTAGGGTAAAGCGTTGTTTTGAAATTCAGCAATGTTTTATTTTAGTTTTACCCAAGTGTATACTTCTCTTTTTACTGCAATAGGCTTTTTACTTGCCCAAAGTTGTTGTCAGAGTTAAAAAAGCGAGGAATGCGATGCATTAGCACCGTTCGGGCTAACTGGATTGAGAGCTGCCCATTGACAGACAAGAAGACGATGAATAAAAAAGAAAGGGCATACTTTGAAAGTGCAGTTGACCAAAGAAGACCAAATAGTGGCTATGACATGGAAAGACAACAACGTTGTGAACATCCTGTCAAACGAGCAGTTGAAGAAGCTGGGTGGTACTCATTCGCGCAGAAGAAACTTGTGAAGATACCTCAACCACATTTTGTTTCTAAGTACAACAAGAACATGGGAGGAGTAGATCAAACGGACAACAATGTATCTACTTTCTGCATCAACAAAAGAGGCAAAAATGGTATATTGGTATATACCAATTCTGCTCTGGCTTCTAGACATTGTGATGAGCAATGCTTGGATTTTGTCGAGATCTCACGGCAGGAAGCTTGACGCTCTGGCGTTCCGACGATTCATTGTGACCAGCTTGTTAGATAAGTATGGAACCCCTCCTCGCAATGTTAACACTAGTGCACTAGTGACTGAAGCCATGCGGGAAAGCCACTGTGGTCATCTTCTGTCCGAGCATGCCAAAGATGTGCTGATGCCTTACACTATTATTGTTTTGGAGAATTCCACAAGAAGTAAAGTGCACTATGTAAATAAGAACGTATTTTTAGCTTCGTAGTTTTAGTAATTTTGACTGATTCCATTTTTTATAATGATGCCAAAGCCTGTTGTGCCATTTCAGAATTGAGTATTCAAAGAATGTGTAAGACTGATAGTCTATTTTATATTCTTAATGTTAAATGTTAATGTTAAATTTTGATTCCTTCTTATGGCATTTAGTGAAGAGCGACTTCTTATTGCATTTTCGATGTCCTTTATAATACTTATCTCAGTACTTACCTCAGTAGTAGATATTTCATTTTTGAATAATAATGAGTCGTAAAATCAACCAGTTGTTCTTCTTTTATCATTAAAAATATACCATGATGAACCCAAACATGAAAATAGCCAAAGCCCGTGTTGGAGATATGCCCCTGGGGTTCATGCCCAGTGGGTCGTTTACGACCCATGCTATAATTTTTAAACAACAACAAACATTTTAAAAACAATAAACCATAAAATTTGAAAAAAAAATCTTGGGCATAAATGGGATAAAGTCCCCATCTAGCGGCGAGATGGGAAATGAACCGCCTGCCGAAGTCTGTCGCGCTCCTCCAGGGCAATGATCAATGAGTGACAGATGAAGTGAAATTTTATTGTAGAGTGTTGCTGGAATGAAAGATGACAGGGAGTACCCGGAGAAAGCCTGTCCCCCCTCCTATTTGTCCAGCAGAAATCTCACATGGAGTGAGCGGGATTTGAACCACGGGAACCGCCGCGCTGCCGCCTGAGCTATGGAGGCTTTATGACAAAAGTACGTCAATTTTTTAAGTACGAGCGGGGATGTTCCAGCGTTGAATGAAAGATCTACTGCGCATTCTTATTTGGTAATTGATGGGGCAGCAGGGAACGTGGGAACGGACCTGGACGGTATGGTTCATATTTAAATATGTGACACTTGTAGGAATCAGCGAACTTGCTGAAGGCAGTACAATCTTCTTCGAGCGTGTAACTTCACTGTTGCTAACAAATAGTGTTGGTCGAAGCAATAAGGACACCATTCATAAAGTGACTTTCTCTTGTCCATGGCGTATTCGCAAAGGAATGATTTCGAATTATTAGTGGAAACTACAGATAATAAGCAGCCTTTTCGTAAACGAAAAGAACCTGGATTTTTCGTGAAAAATAAGAATGTTACAGAATTCTTAAAGTTTTAAGTTAAACAAAAAATTAACAAATTTGACCATGTCTTAACGGATAACGGTGGCACGAGGACTTAGAAATCTAGCGTATCAATAAATATAGAAACCTATAAAATATGTAACCTTATAAAAATTGACGATTAGGGAAAGCATCGTATATTTCTTCCACATTTTCAGGAAAACTCCTCAATTGTTGATAGTCTGTTAGAAATGATAAATTTGGCGCAAGCGCCTAATTGTTGTCACGGCCTGCTTTATACACGTCAGTTTAGGCGGGAATTGATACTTGAGAACAACTCATATGTCATGTTATTTTGACTCAACTCTTCCTCTTGTATTGTGTTCTGTGTTCAGCTCAACGTCATCGCTGTTAATCTGAAATCTCGTACCTCCAGAAATCGGAAAATTTTAGGAAGGGAAAAATATATTGATATAACGCTACTTTTCGACAAGAATTAGAAAATAGTGGACAAATGCCATATTCATGCATATAGAAAACTGTACTGTGGGGCAAATAATTAAAAATGACTCGTGGGTTTAGAAGAAAAACATATTAAGTCAGTTTTTGAGTTCTTCCTATTTTTACAGTGGTATTTTATATACTCTAAGAAACCCATTGCATAATTTTAACTATAAGTAAGTAGTACAATAACAGGGGTTCTAAGACAAACGGTGCTGAATCTTCATTTTTCGACGAGGTCAAGACCCCTAGTAGTGTACCTATGCAGGTTCCGACCAGAGGTCATTGACCCCTACTTGAGTAGTAGTGCAATGTCGATTCGCGGATTTTGCATAAGAGAGCATGCCTAAACTCGCAGTCGCCATCTTTGAAGGGCCTAACCTCACTTTTACGGCCAGATGTCCTTCCCGACGTCAAATTTTGCGTACGAGAGCAAGCCTAAACTCGCAGTCGCCATCTTGGAGGGGCCTAACCTCACCTTTTCGACCAGCTACGCTTCCTGACGACAACATTCGCCATCTTGGAAGGGTCCAACCTCACTTTTACGGCTAGATGCCCTTCCCAACGCCGTCTTGGGTAGTAGGGTAATATGGATTCGCGTAAGAGAGCAAGCCTTACCTTATGGAGGGGCCTAACCTCACTTTTACGGTCAGAAGCCCTTCCCGACGCCATCATGAGTAGTAGGGCAATGGGGATTCGCATAAGAGAGCACGCCTAATGTCATTGGGGGGCCCTAACTACACAGAACCTAGTCTTACGGTCGGATGCCCTTCCCGAAGTCATTTTGGAGGGGCCTAAATACACAGGGCTCAGTTTTACAGTCAGATGACCTTCCCGTCACCATTTTGATCAACATATGGCATAACCTAATTTTACGGACAGACGGCAATCCCGCCGCCATTTTAGAGGGACTAACTACACAGTCGCCATTTGGGGCCCAGTTTTACGGATAGATGCGCCTGCTGATGCCATCTTGGAGGGACCTATCTATACAGGGCTTAGAGACCCAGTAATACAGTCACATGTCTCTCCCGCCACCATTTCGAAGAAACCTAACTACACAGGGCCAAGTTTTACGGTCAGATATCCCTCCCGTTGCCATTTTGGAAGGGTCTAACTACACAGTCGCTATCTGTGATTTTAAAAGAGGTCAGATCAAGGCTTTCCGTCTATATCGGACAGAATACTTAGTTGTGCACCTGTGTTACCGAGTGGTCTGTTTATGGCTTCTCGTCTCCATCCAACGGACAAATAACGTGACATCACAGTCATATCCTTAAGTAAGAGAGCAAGCCTAACCACATCGACGCCATATTGAAGGCACCTGTCTCCGACGGGACTGAGCACGTGCCATATTAAGAACATGCAGTGATTACGTCGACATGGTTAGGCATGTTCTGTCTTGTTCGTTCAAGCCTTAATAGGAGGCATAAGATGAACTTTTCTTTAGTTTCTGAGAAATTGTGATAGAGAGTAGAGTGCTTTTCAATATGACAAGAACATTAATAGTTGATGTAAAAGGCTTCAGCCGGACCTGTGGTATAGGGGTAGCGTGCCTGCCTCTTACTTGGAGGTCCCGGGTTCGATTCTCGGCCAGGTCAGGGACTTTTACCTGGACCTGAGGGCTGGTTCGAGGTCCACTCAGCCTACGTGATTGCAATTGAGGAGCTATCTGACGGTGAGATGGCGGTCCCGGTCTAGAAAGCCAAGAAATAACGACCGTGAGGATTCGTCGTGCTGACTAAACGACACCTCGTAATCTGCAGGCATTCGTACTGAGCAGGGGTAGCTTGGTAGGCTGTTGCGCCATGGGGTTTGGTTTTGGTAAAAGGCTTCAAAGTAAAAGCCAAAAAATATGTGTCCAACAGGTGGTTGTGTTGGATTGCACTGTGTTGTGGGCGCCAAAACTCGTCAGTTTAGTATTTAGCCCACCTTTCCCTTACTGTTTGCAAACAGATTAAGAAACAGAGCAGACACAATGGATAGAAAATAGTAGGTATGTAGTGGGAAGGAAAAGGAGTACCTTATCGCTTTCTATCTTTGACCATAAACGCTCACTTGTCAAGAGCAGATCCTGTTTTTTTAAGTGTTGTGAAAAGAAGAAATAATTGCGTGAGTATCTACCAACAACGTGTGAAATAATAGTGAAGTTTTAATTAGGATGTCCTTCATTTAAAACAATTAAACATTCTTTACGACATGTGTGCATGCTTTTTGATTGGTTGTGTTGCAGTGCATGCCAGGCGGTGAATAACATACGTAAACTGCAGTGTCGAAATGACGTCAGTGTGAAAGAAACATTTGCAAAGACATCATGCAATTTCTATCTGAGACTAAGTGTAACGCAGTTGAAAAGGCAATCGCAATATTTTATGCATGCAAAAAGAAACTAAACACTTTTACTGAAGAAGAGTTGAATGCATTACCAAACGCATTTTTGTCAATGTAGCTGCGAATGCTGTAAAGAAGATCAGTGATAAGGTGCCTCGTCAGTGGACTTAAGATCCTGCCTTTTCAGAGCTTCAAACGTGTAGTTTACATCATGAACAAGTAAGTTTAAATAGGAGACCTTCAGTGAGACAGTGCCGTACATGTCAACTCATTGAACTGCATCACCCACCTAACACTAACGTGTTGTCTTCGCTCATAAACACATATCACGGCTGCGAGAAGACTAAGCACGCTGTCACAGAGAAAGGTGAAGAAACGTGCTGGGAGAAAGGTGAGGAAGCATGCTGAGCATGGACTCATCAATAAAGTGATTTGTCTTCTTCCTTTTGAGCTTCATCTACCTAGTTGCCAGTACTGCGGACCTGGAACACGACTTGACGTCCGCTTGGCACGTGGTGATCGTGATATTAATAGGTTAGATGCTGCCTGCAAAGAGCATGACATTGCTTATCGTCAAAACAATCCTGAACTAAGACGTGTAGCTGATGAAAATTTTGCTTCGTAAAGCTATGCAGCGTGTGTCGTCACCTAATGCTACAGTTGCTGAGAAGAAAGTAGCATTTGTCGTTGCCGGTGCCATGAAAGGAAAACTGTTACTGGGTGGTGGCATTAAACAGCGAAGAGAGTAGAAATAATCTATGTAAGAAAGGACAGAAAAGATTTATTTGAAGAAAGAAAAAGGTATTTAATCTAAAATAAATATGAATTGTGAAACATACTGCATGTGTTGTTTCAACCTTTTAAATATTAATCCTACCCTACAGCATGTCCTGAATTAACTAGTAGTAATAATGTTGACTTGCACGTTTAATCTTGTCTTATGACATAGAAGAAAGGAGAGATAGAGGTTCGAGAATGAAAAACTAAAGTTTTAAAGTACATCCTCTTTATTAATTCATGAATTTGAAGTTATTATGAAAACCAAGCCATTTGACCTACAATTTATTTCCACAACAACGAATAACCCGTTCGATTAAATAGTGATTAGGATATTTTGCTTTTTGCAGTTCTTTGATGTAGAATCCTCCTTCAATAGGTTGTCTACTGAGATCATGAATTAAATATGTAACTGGATTAGTAAGCTTAACACTCCTGATTTGAAAAATTGCTGTGCTACAGTTAGGGGTGTATCCTCTTTCAAAGATAGACTTGCGTCTGCTGTTGCGAACGAAATCACCTTTTCAAAGCGATGGCGGCGCAGATCGGCTGTTTTGATTACAAGATGAATAGCATGTAAGCGTGAGATATTCTTAGCAACCAGACGTGGCTTTTTGCCGTTAGTGCGACGAGGTGTATCATTGAAGGTAGATACCAATCTCGGTAGCAGTTCAGTCCAGCGATAAGATCGTGGTGTTGTAAATTCTCGCCAAATCTCTGTTTTGAGTATACGATTAAAGCGTTCTACAACACTTGCCTTGAGATTGCTGTACGTAGAGTAGTGATGAATGCCAAGTAACTTGATGTAAGGAGAAAAATCCTTGTTGTGAAACTCCTTACCTTGATCGTTTTGAAGAAGTCTTGGGCAGAGTTTCGATTCCTTAGCAAAATGTTTAAATGAGTTCTTGACTTGAGCTGCTACCTTAAAACACCCAAGTTGTGCAAAAGCAAACTTAGAGTACACATCGATGACAGGAAGCAGATACTTATACCCCTCATTGCTGGAGGCATACAGAATCATTTCTACTAAGTCTGCTTGCCAGAGATAATCTTTTCCACGTGTAGTAACGCATCTGCGACAGTAGGTGCGACCTGCTGGTTTATGTAACTCGTGTGCGATGGTTTCTTTTCAGGTAAGGTCTTATCTTGACGAAACATTACTGAATAATATCCGCATATTGTCACTCTCCCTCTATTTCTAGAATTTCTTTTTTGGGACCTGTGTAACCAGCATCTTGCAAAGCTCGTAGAAGTTGTAATCGTTCAACGAGTAAGTTAGGGTCATTCCAGTATCTTATGTTTACAAACGGCAACAAAGGCTAATCTTATTTGCATTTACAGCTAATATCCTCTTTTAATTACGTCGTGTTGCATCAGCAGCAAAAGGTATTGCTTTATATTATTTAAGATCTTCTAAAATTATATCCCTGTCAGGTATTCGTGAGAAAGGAATCTCTAAGAGCCCTTCACTAGATTTATAGGTAACACCTCTTACGACGAGTCTATTGCTATTAACCTTAACATTTGCATTACCTATTCAGAAACTGTCGTCTTCATAGCGAATACCGTAGGTTGTGTCAGTTTGACATGTAAAGAGTTTTTCTCTATGAGGAGCAAAGAGAGATCCAGAGTTATTTCGAATAATAGTCTTAAACTGATTACGATACGATGGCGTGATCATAACCTCAGACAAAGAAGGTAGATCTTGTGTTGATGTAGTAGGTGTTTCAACAATAACATCTGTAGATAAAAACTTAACACGATTAGATGATGAATTTTCGTTACGTTCTTCTTCCTCATCCCATTCTTCATCCCTACCCTGCTTCTCCTCTTCCCCATCCCTCTTATCTTCTTCATGCTTTTCTCGTTCATGCTTCTCTTGTCCTTTATGCTTTTCTTGTTAATGCTTCTCTCTATTATATGTTTGTATAGAAACAAAACTTGTAATAGACTGGGGCAATGAAGTCGAATTAAAAATTTCTTTCAGAGGTGTACCTAGTTTCGTTTTCAAAAATAAATCTGTGTCTGCTTGAAGAGGTTTCAGCTCTTTAAATTTTCGTCGATTATTGTTTCGATCACGGATTATATGCTTTGTAATCTCCTTGCTGGATGTTGACACGATGGCGGTTTTTGACCAAGTGGTGACAGTAACTCTGTGTTGATGCATATAAAATGATCAAAACCCATGCGATATCGTCCATAATTAACATCACTTTCCTTATCAATAACTGAAAAGGTGTAACGATGTGATGACTAACATACAGCACACATACGTTTAATGTCATTGAATGTCATAGTGTTAACATGATAATCATACACATGTCGCATGTTGCGCTCATATTACCGAAAAAGCACAACGATATTTGCGTTGTCGCGTATTAACTGCTTAAGCACACGTGAAGAGGTTTGACATCAATATATTCAAACTACATATTTATGTCGCCCTATACTAAATTATGCACGAATAACGTTTTCCTGTTCTGTTGCGACATCGCCGAAGATCATAAGAGAATTGGGAAGCACATCATCGGGTGATGGTACTTCCTCATGTTAATTAAATTCAAAATATTTTAATCCATTTTTAAACGTAACGAAAACGTAAATATTCTCGAAGCGTGTGCCATTTAAAGAGGTAATGAGTGTGTGTAAAAGATTTGTCTTCCCACATCCTGATGGGACATATATATAATACATCGAATAGTAAAAGGAAACACGTTTCCATGACGTCTTTTTGTAGATTTACTACAACTAAAAGATGTGGTATTATGTCACGAACAGGTCGTGTGTCTTGCTGCTTTATAACCTTCACGGTAACTGAATAATAAAGTAGGCAATAGTAATATATATATATATATATCAAACGAAACAAAAGTTAACTGTCAGTTCAGAATGTTGAAACAACGATAGCCAAACGTTTTGAAGAAGAGAACTAAAACTGTTGGATGGAAAGATGTTGTAAAGGCTGCACGAAAAGCTATTGGTGGGGAATACAATACACGTGTAACTATTACTAAAGCACAAAGCACAGCAAGAGCGAGAATTTTTCCAGAGCAATGTTCTGTAAACGTGCACGAATTATTCCTGTACCGATACGAGGATTTCTTCCTGCGCTGTTTGCTGGACTGGCAGATATAGGGTCTTTCCTGGGTAGTGCTAGTGCTGTAGAAAGGACTGTTAAGGCAGTAGAAGAAGCGAAGAAACAGTTAAAAGAGAGTGAACGTCATATCAAGACTATGGAGGCAATTGCAATACGAGATAAAGGCGTACAGGTGCAGCTTGCCCCCAATAAAAAAGAGCTTGGCATCTAAATATCTCTAAAGAAACGTGTACTGAATGTACTGCCACATCGAGCTCTAACTCAAGAAGTTTTACGTTTGATAAACAAGTTGGAATTCATCTTTTTCGAGGTGTGGTTATGCACGATCAACTACCAGCACGTCCACTTGAACGTGAGAATGCGGTAATTAGAGGACAGTCGTGGACCTAGAAATCAGTACATTGCCTACGTAAAACGTAAATCTAAAGTATGGTATTTCGATAGCTATGGAGACTTGCCTCCTCCATTTGAGTTTATACGTTATTTAGGAAACAGTACAGACATTGTTTACAAAAAAACCGTGTGCAAAAAATTTAATACACGCATGTGCGCGCGATTATGTCTTACGTTCTTATATAAAACCCAGACAGTAGACAAAGCACAACAGTGTACACGTGATGACTAACGGTGAAAAAACGTTTGCTTTACGCAGAGAAGGATCTGAAGCAACCTTCTGCTTTAATCCGCCGATCGAACTTGGTCAACAGCTACAACATCTACTTGTATCGTTTGAAAGCTACAATAAAACCTATAATGTGCGTGATGGCGTAAACAAGTTCTTTTACGATGAGTATGTGCTAACGCTACCATCAGACAGTTTTTCAGTAGACGATACTCATGACTACATTGAAAGTACGTTAACTGAACAGTTTAGAGAAGAGAGTTTTAGTAATCATAATTACAAGTTTTCAATTACTGTGAACAATATCACACATGAATGTGTTATTGAGTCATCATTTAGGATTGACTTCAAATCACAACCTGATTTGATTGGACCATTGCTTGGACTTTCACAAAGAGAGCTCATACCGAATGTACCTTACGCGTCTAATCAACCTATAACACTCTCCGATGATCATCATGTAAACATTACCTGCTATTACAGGATTGAATAGTAATCAACAATATTCATACGTCGTACACGACTTTATTATGACAGAGGAAAGTGGTTATACTATTCGTGAGAAACCGTCAGTAGCCCTTTATCATCCTGTGTCTTCAAAACATATTAGTAACATCACTCTTAGGCTTGTGAATAAACATAATCAGCTTATTAACTGAGATCGGCACACGCACGAAGCTTACTAATTTCATCTAAACCAGTATGAAAATATCTATAAAGCACGGTGTACATTCCAAAGATATACAACATGTTTGCGAAGAAGCAACGCGTTAAAAGATGCCCACAAGCAGATACTCCAAAATTTAGAGTATATTCTACTACAATAATGGAAGAAATGCTAGACATTACGAACACATTAGAAACTCATGACGGTGTAGTACGAAGTGAGCTTCATTCTTATAAACTTCTTACGTTTGCACTCAATGACAATGATGAAATTCGCTTTATCATTAATCAGCAAGATGTATACACCCTACCACACGAAAGCTACCTCTATATTGAAGGACGATTAGATAAGTCAGATGGAAGTGGGCCAAGAACATCTCAACTAAAGAACCATGGTCTAGCTTTTCTCTTTTATGAAGCGCGATATGAAGTAAATGATGTGGAAATAGGTAGATCGAAGAATGTTGGTATTACAAGTGCAATGAAACTCTACCCTTCTTTTAGTGTTGAAGAAAGTAATCTTTTACGGATGGCAGGATGATGTCCAAAAGCTACCCTCAACGGTATGATTAATGTGGACGGAACTTTTAGAGGTATGTTATCATTCAATTCGCAAAAGACTACAGACGTATTATAATCAACGAAAAATAAGAGCTAACTCCGATCCGTGATCGAAGTGATTACAATTTTCTTGAAGCAGCAGAAACATCAGTAGACTCGAAAATTACACTTCATCGTACATTGTGGAGGATTCCACATGTAACATTATCTGATCGAGAAAATCTTCGATTACTCAAGATTGTAGAAAATGATACACCATTACCTATACGTTTTCGAAGTTGGGAGGTGCATGAATATCCCGTGCTACCACCTACAAACAAGCATAGCTTGGCTGTTAAAACGACACGTTTTACTGAAAAGCCTTTGCATATTATTTTTTGTTTTCAAACCGATCGTAAATTCAACCACGAAAAAGATATCTCACAGTTTGATCACTGTAAATTAAAAAATATTAGACTATATATCAACGGAATAACGTATCCACACGAGAACATAGACGTTAATTTTGAGAAAAATTAATTTGGGTTGCTCTATGACATGTTTTGTAAATTCAAATAATCGTATTATCAGAAAGAAGATCGCCCGCTATTTTCACCTGAAGAATTTAAAAAATAAGCACCGATTGTAGTTATAGACTGCTCTTATCATGAAGAATCTTACAAGTATCTCCTGTCGATATTCTTTTAGAATTTGAAATATCTGAAAATAATCCTGCTAACACAACAGCCTATTGTCTTATTATTCACATGTGTGATGTTACTTACCATCCACTAACGAATATTGTTACAAGTCTATAAATAAGGATAGTCCTTTATCATGATCATTATTGTGTGCTTCTACACCGTGCACTATCTAACGGAAAGAAGAAGAGACTGCACGGTTACAGACAATCGTCCTGATAACAAACAAAACTGTGAGTGTGCATGCTGTTCGCCAACCAGCGAAACTAATACGCTACATCTTATTCACCTCACTCAAGTAAGTGAGGCGATTAAGATGCTCTATAAACATAGATAAGATATATTAGATGCCAAAATATCTTATTCAGTATTTACCACCAGGATTTTTATCTACGTACGTCTTTTCGTAGATGCTTTTTGGAATGTCCTGCCTCTCCACAGTAAGATGTCAATCCATGTAGCTTCATGCAGACGCTGTCGACGACATTACAAGCATCGAGGTAAAAATGGTTCAGAGGATTGGGATGGAGATAATCCAAATATTGTAAACTGTAGATAGTGTACGGATGATCTGTTTCCCTTCTTTACAGTACCTGATAATAATTCAGAAAGGAACTAAACACATGGATGACATTAAGGTAAGAACTGCGTCATCATCTTTGCGTTGCATAACATGCATAGCATTATATATTTCGAAATCATAATTACATTTACAATAAATATTTCGTTTAATTTGCTTGTTGCAGTGGGTATTACAATTTTGGAAGCATGCTACCTATTCACAGTAAGATGTTAGGGAGTACAACAAACTTCTTGTCAACATAACCAAGACTGAAGTATAACCGGCAGTAGAATGTTTTCTTTTGTAAATAATTACACATATAATATTTCATGAAGTTTTAAAATGTTCTACTTATTGCATTCCCTATGCCACTCTCACCCCAATCGAAAATATTCTTATTTATAACAACAATAAAGGCTTGAGTTTAGTAGAGATTAACTTCGATAACGAACAAGTCTAAACATGGATAATCATGTGGACGTAATCACTGCACGTAAAGATCACGTCGTCATTGTTACGCATGTTTAGACTTGTTCGTCACTGTCGGATGGAGACGTAAAACCACGAGCTAACCTCTTTTAAAAATCACTCACGCTGTAACGTCACGTTATTTGTCCGACGGATGGAGACGTAAAGCCTTGTGCAGAGTGAAACTGGACCAGACCCCACCAAAATAGTTTCTGCACGATACGCCACCTCAAAATGGCATCTTTGTGGTTAGGCTTGCTCTCGTACGCAAGTATATGACTGTGACGTCACGTTCTTTTTCCGTCGGATGTAGACGTAAAGCCGCGAGCAGACCACTCGATGGCACAGGTTCATAAGTAAGTAGTCTGTCGGATTGAGACGGAAAGCCATAAGCTGCCCACTTTTAAAATCACAGATAGCGACTGTGTAGTTAGACCCTCCAAAATTGCAAAGGGAGGGGCACCTGACCGTAAAACTGGGCAATGTGTAGTTCCCTCCGAAATGGTGGCGAGAGAGACATCTGACAGTAAAACTGGGCCACAGATAGCGACTGTGCTGTTAGCCCCAAAATGGCGGCGGGAATGCCATCTGACCATAAAACTAGGTTAGGCCATATGTGCCCGCTCTGAAGGGTGGATCAAAATGGCGGCGGGGAAGTCATCTGGCCGTAAAACCGAGCCCTGTGTAGTTAGGCTCCTCCAAAATGGCGACGGGAAGGGCATCTCACCGTAAACTTTGGCCCTGTATAGTTAGGCCCCTCCGAGATGACATCGGGAAGGGCATCCGTCCGTAAAACTAGATTAGGCCATATGTGCCCCTCTGGTGGATGAATCAAAATGGCGACGGCAAGGTCATGTGAACGTACAACTGAGCCCTGTGTAGTTAGGCCCCTCAGAAATGGCTTTTCCATGAGGTTAGGCGTGCTCTCTTATGCGAATCCCCATTGCCCTACTACTCAAGATGGCGTCGGGAAAATCCGCGAATCCCCATTGCTCTACTAATCAGATGGCGTCGGGAAGGGCATATGTCCGTACAAGTGAGATTTGGCCCCTCCATGAGGTTAGGCTTGCTCTCTTACACGAATTCGCATTGCCTTACTCAAGATGGCGTCGCGAGAATCCCCATTGTCCTATTAGTCAAGATGGCGTCGGGAAGGGCATCTGACCCGCACCAGTGGAGTTGGGCCCCTCCATGAGTTTAGGCTTGCTCTCTTACGCGAATCCACATTGCCCTACAAACTCAGGATGGCGTCGCGAGAATCCCCATTGCCCTACTACTGCAGATGGCGTCGGGAAAGGCATCTACCCTTATAAATGAGTTTAGGCCCCTCCAAGATTGCGACTGTTGAAGTCTGGAAGGGCATCTGGCCGTAAAGGTGAGGTTAGGCCCCTCCAAATTGGCGAATGTTGCCGTCGGGATGGGCATCTTGCTGTAAAAGTGAGGTTAGGCCCCTCCAAGATGTTGACTGTGAGCTTAGGCATGCTCTCTTATGCAAAATCCGCGAATCGACATTGCACTACTACTCAGCTAGGGGTCAACGACCTCGGGTCAGAACCAGCATAGGTACACTACTAGGGGTCAAAGACCTAGAGGGGAAAATGCTGATTCTGCACCGATTGTTTTAGAAGGCTGGTTGCTATACTACTTAAGTAGTCATATTATTCTCTGCGCACATGACAACTGCTAACTTTCAATGTGTTTTGATTCTAAACCCGCGATATAACGGAAAATGCTTTTTTTGCTAGTGGCTTTACGTCGCACCGACACAGATAGGTCTTATGGCGATTATGGTACAGGAAAGGCCTAGGAGTTGGAAAGAAGCAGCCTTAATTAAGGTACAACCCCAGCATTTGCCTGGTATGAAAATGTGAAACCACAGAAAACCATCTTCAGAGCTGCCGACAGTGGGATTCGAACCCACTACCTCCCGAATGCAAGTTCACAGCCGCGCCGCTCTATTCGGCAAATGAATATACGAGGTGTTGTCATTAATTCATTGTCAGGATATTTGGAAAGATGAGACGTTGCGTTTGTTTTCAGTGTCCGCAATGATGTCTAAGTCGTGAATTAATGACTTTTGTGTAAAATGATACGCGTAAGCCTATTACAACATATGTGGTTTTATTTCATTCCTTTACACAAGGATCGATATTATTTTATAATGAGGTTCTATAGACACCTAAGAATCGATGTTTTTCATTTACTAAGGTGAAAGACTCGATCTCTACGAAGAGTGCAGTTACGACTTTTTCTAGCAACCGTGATGATACGTTTGTAAGCGGTACTTGATTCAAATGTCATTCTAGCGTTCTCAACGGATTATTTTCAGCGTCTGATTCATTGAACAATTAATTACCTTCATGTCTTCATCGATCGCATTTAAATTATTATTATTATTATTATTATTATTACTATCCCCTCTCTCTGTTTGGATAAGGCCAGCTATGGACCACGATATTCACTGGGAGTGAGCTTTGATATGCGCCTTCTCTGGCTGTGTTGCTACTTCATCCCCAGAGTGCACCTGTCGTCTTACGGGGAGGATTGTCCTGGTACCTCCTCTGTCTCAGAATACTTCTGAGTGGTGAGTTGCCTCTGTGGATCAGCGGCAGAGTGTCGGCCTCCAGATCCCAAGATAGTGGGTTCAAACCCGGCAAATGTACTCAGATGCTTGAAGGACGGAAAAATGTCCATTCAACACTCCATTTTGTACGATGTCGGCATGTTAAAAATCTCTGTTGATATGTTTGGTGTTCAGCCGACAAAATTAATTACATCTCAGCTATAGACGCCCAAGAGAGTTTCAGTTTACTCGGTCTGTCATCTACTAGGCCTAGAGTAAAACAGAACATCGAAATTGACGAGCAGTCAGCCAGACGGCGTGAAATCGAAATGTCTGCACACAGTAGCTGGGGCCATACGATATTATTATTCTGAGTGGTGAACGGTCTCTGATGTCACTTTCAACGATTCCTAATACCTGAAGATCGTTACCACATCCGTTAACCACGGCCACGGCGACTTAATCTTTCTCTTCTGCCAGTAGGATGGGCACTACTCCCACTACACCCTGTCACAATTCATCCTTGACCTTGATATGTGCTCATAGGTCAGACGTCTCTTCCTGGCCACATCCATAATCTTTTCTGTGTAGTTATAGAACTGCTGATTGTGTCGCCTACTGTATTCACCCCCTATTTTGGCTAGCCCTATTATCTTGCTGAGGACCTTCCTTTCTTTGTTCTCTAGTTTATCAGCTAGGCGTTTCCCTTTAAGGACCAGGCACTCCGAGGCATACAGGCTAAAATACAGCTGTCGTAATACGATGTTCATTGGAAGAACTGGCTGGACGTCAGAGATGTTCACAACATTTTACTTCATAAGAATACTGAAATGTCATAGGTCGCTGATTTATTCTTACAAAATACAACGTAATCATAATCTGCTACAACATCATTAAAACATCACCATGACTACTATACTATTACTTTCATGGAATCCATATTAAGCAGATAGCAAAGAGTATGTTAACGTCCATGGAGGCTCAAACTCCTTAGCTGTGTAGCGAACAGGTACTGTCAATTAGATAATTCTCCACACTCCCCACCTTGAGCCGTATCACGGTTGCTCAACTCCAGTGGATGTACCAGTTGAATGGGTCTTAGAAACACTATTCCCTCTTTGTCAGACATCTCACAGGACCTGATCTTCCCATCTCGTCCTATGACGAGTTTGAAGATTCTAGGTAACTTCCAAATTTTGCCTTGGTAGTTAATCGTCGCTTAGCAGCGCCAGATCTCCTTGTTGAAGAAGTGGACGATTCTGGTTCCGTTGCTGAAATTCATGGAAACGATTTAGATCCAATAGATAATCGTTCCTCCACCGCTTCCAAAATGTGTTCAGTGCAGACTGTTTTTCTATCCACATCTGATTCATTTCTTCCTTTGTTTTAATACTATCCTCAACATTGGTCTTTCTGTCTGGTAGCCTTGTTGTGTTATCACCAATAAGAAAATGTGCTGGTGTCAGCGCACGATGCTGAGAATCGTTTTCCACATACGTCAAGGGTCTACTGTTGATTGTTGCTTCAATTCCGACGATAACTATGTAAATTTCTTCATCATCGAACCGCCTGCTTTCAAGGCTTTCTTCAAACAGCTTTTCACTGTGTGTACCATTCTCTCCCAGAATCCTCCCCACCAAGCAGCGCGATCGACTATATATTGCCAAAGAAATATTTTTACCATTCAAAAATGCACAATCTCTTCTGTTTTCAGATTTTCCCCATAATGTGCTAAGTTCTCTTTCAGCTTTCTTAAATGTTCGTGGGTTATAGGACCAAATTGTTCGACATAAACAAACCTCTTCATCCAATAAACCGCTTTAAGGCGTGAATTAATTTCTCCGTACTCATATCTGTCACAAGCTCCAAGTGTACAGCGCGTGTGACAGCGCATGTGAACAATGCAATGTATCTTTTCCGTAATATGCCTTCATTCTTGGAATATAACGGACCTGCGAATTCCACACCAGTGGTCTCAAATGGTCTGCTAGGAGTTACGGGTTCTGCCGGAAGAGGGGGTTCAACTTCCGAAGCTGCCTTTGCTTTCAGTTTTTTGCATGGTAAGCACTGTCTAATGATTTTCTTGATGATCTGTCGTCCTCGAAGTATCCAAAAGTCTGTCCTTAAAATACTCAACAAAATTCGAGTCCCTTCATGAAATTGGGTTTTATGTTCTTCTTCTATTAACAGTTTTGTGAAATGGTGGTCACCATTTAAAATAATGGATGTTGCTCCTTTTCAACTAAACTGGCAAATTGTAAACGTCCACCAACACTTAGGATGACACGTTTGATGAATAGCTTGTGACAGATATGAGCACGGAGAAATTAATTCACGCCTTAAAGCGGTTTATTGGATGAAGAGGTTTGTTTATGTCGAACAATTTGGACTGCTTGGGTAGTTCTGAAATTTCTGTAGTGCTTCTATTTCTTCTGAGAACGATTCTCTCTCTGAATGTTTAATCCAAAACAGCTTTGCAGTTTGGAGTTCGTCTAAATGGAGCGGGCATAAAGTTTTTCCTTGATAGCGTGTATTTCGTGTAAATCGCCAAATCCATGCTGTGATCCTGAGAACTTCGGTTAATCTACTATATCTTGTAATATCGAAAATCGCTTCAGTCTGTTTAGCTGCGGTAGCATGGGAAACTGTTTTCTTTCGTTCTGTTCCTGTTTTATCAAGTTCTGTTTTTGATATTTCAACTGATTTCGGCCAATACTCTGGTTTTACAAGCCAGTCTGGACCATGCCACCATGAGTTACTTTCACATAGTTGATTTGCTGTTGGCCCTCTTTTTATATGATCTGCAGCGTTTTCCTTGCCGGGGCAATGACGCCACTGTGTTGAGTGTGACTTTCGATGAATTTCATGTATTCTGTTCGAGACAAACACCTTCCATTCCGACGCGTTTCCTCTTATCCAGTGTAATACAATGGTTGAATCGGTCCAAGATTGGACGTGGTGTAGTTCACGTTTGACATACTCCGAAAGACGAACTGCCATGATAGCCCCCATGAGTTCTAGTCGTGGTAAGGATATTTTCTGAACTGGTGCAAGTCGATTCTTGGCTGTGATTAATTCGATCCTGACATCTTCGCTTATGGTCGTCTTGATGTAAACTGCTGCGCCATATATTCTTTCGCTGGCATCACTGAAAATGTGCAATTCTCTGGTCTGGTCTTGCTTGATCCAAGATCCTATCCATCGCGGAATTTTAACTGTATGTAGGCTTTTCAAACCTTCTAGCCAGTGGTTACACTTCTGAATTAAATCATGTGGCAAAAGCTCATCCCAGTTGAGGTTTCTCAGCCAAGTTTCTTGGAAAATAATATTTCCTGTAATTGTTGCTGGTGATAGGAAGCCTAATGGATAGTAAATTCTTGCTGCAATCTTCAGGACAACTCTTTTAGTACAGGGCATGAGTGCTGCTGTACTTACTAGTGTTGGCTACTGAATGCATGATTCGAAGCATTGTATCGATTCATTCAAGTGTCCGAGTGAATCGATTCACAGGAACGGCGAGCTCACGGCACACGATTCAACTTACTCCCAGCGGACAGTACTGAGTGGCGCACTCACTGGACGTTGACGGGCAGCCGAGGTTGCGCTGCAGCGAGACAGTGAATCATGGCATATCGAAAGAATCGTGAACGAGCGCGGCTCAGTGAGACACACGATAGACACGGCTCCGTATCGGCTCACTGGACACGCGTAGAGCCGAGCTTCCGCTGCAGCGAGACATACAGTGAGCCATGGCACACCGAAACAATCGTGAACGAGCACGGCTCAGTGAGACACAAGATACACGGCTCCTTATCGGCACACTGGACAGTTGGACACTGGCGGAGAGCCGAGCTTCCGCTGCAACGAGACATAGAGTGAGCCACGTTACAGTACACTGAAAGAATCGTATGCTATAATGGAGTCTCGAGCTCAGCTCATATGAAAATAATACCCATTTTTCATTCACTGTCCTCTTCTTACAGTGCTTGCAGTGCTAAAAAAGTAGTCAAAATATAATTATGAAGTTGCTAGTAAGTAGGTAGGCTATTGGGTTATACTATTTATTAGTTTAATGAATCTTACTATTATAACTTAGTTGACATTTGACAATTAAACTCTACTCTAGCCTGCCCTATGTCTATGAGTCATGCTCATGACCACTCAAAAGTACCTGTTTTATATTGGGAATAACGGCTCTGTATTCCCTCAGTACATATGTCATATCGTTGCACAAGACTTCAATCATATGTGGACAGACGCAATAACTTAACCAACAGTATGTTGAATCAGAAAACCAGCGGGCTACTGTACATCTCGGGTAGCCTATACAAAATATGACGAATTAAAAAATCCTCGGCTGATAGAAAAATACCTATTTTCAAAAATGGCTGAGCAAGTTGTCGTGCGGTTAGTATCGCGTAGCTATGCGCTTGCGTTCGGGGGATGGTGGGTTCGAATCCCACCGTCGGCAGCCGTTAAGATGGTTTTCGGTAGTTTCCCCATTTTCACACCAGGAAATGCTGGGACTGTACCTTAATTCAGGCCATGGCTGCTACCTTCCTAATCCTAACCTTTCCCACCCTGCGTCGCCGGAAACCTTCAATGTATTAGAGTGACTAGCATTTTTTCTAAGAAAGGAGTTCATAGCATAAAGACCAGATGGCAGCTGCGAACATTGAATGCTGTTGCTGCTGTCTTACCAGAACATACTACACAGATGCAGTAGGAGCGGTGACTAATGTGTCGTGAATCGAATCACTGTATCGATTCAGTAACGTGAACGGAATCAAATGAATCGATTCAGTAAAATGAATCGAATGCCCCATCACTATTACTTACGGTATTCTCGAACGAGAAGTAGAATTCATCTGTATCCGTATCAGTTGGAATGCCTAAAACAGATGTATTTTGGCTGACCACTTCTTTCGTTTCTCGCCACATCTGGTTCATTGTTATTGAGTTTGATAACTATTTGGAAAGTGGAATGCTGATCTCGTTGAAATAATTTTTCATCTCTGTATTGTGACCGTGAGGCCACAGATGACTGAACAGGTGTTGGTCTGGCTTGTGTTCGCTTGTCGGCGAGATGGGGTGTGCGCGACCTTGAGCGAGGACGAGAACAAGTTTTTTTAGTGAAGAGGGCGGCCGGTTGACTAACAGAATAAAAAAAATGAAGGTTGGCGAGAGAAAGAAGGAGGCCAGCGTGTGTCACTTGTAATTGCGAGGAACGATATGAATGAAATACTTATAATATCTTTGGTGGCGACGTGCATAATTACGGAAGGCTCAAGGATTAAATTAAAATAAACTGGATAAATAATAGCACATTTAGAGGATAAATTAAAAACTAGAATTTTGAAATAATTTACACGACCTTGTGGCTAAAATGGTGATGAAGTTGTGTGTTCATATGGTAGAATAATTTAGTACCTAAATTGACTTTACTTCCGTGCATGTGCACCAGACACGATATTTAAGTAATGTGATACGAGTACTCACTCTCACACACTCTGACGTGTTCCTGGACTATCATCGTCAGTCGCTCAGAGCCCTTGACAGCAAGATTTTCAACGTGGAACGTCGTGGATACTGTCGTCAAGAACAGTGGCTTCACTCCTGTGCTCTACACCTCTGATAATTGTATTCAACTTAGAACAGTGCGGTGATCAGACGTCGAATGTGCAGATATTAATCCCTTAAGTACGTGTCATTTCCAAAATACAGTTACGTGTGTGTTTGGAGTTTATTCTAAAGCACTTTGTGTAAGTTTCAGCTTTCTCACGAGTGGACGCGGAAGACGTGGACGTGATCATTTCCAGAAGAGGACGGAACTTCGCATTATGGATTCCCAGTGCTTCACCATGAAGTTCTAAACCTTCGACCACCGTCGGCGGCGTCGGGATGCAGATTCTTTCATCCTAGCATGGCTGATTGAGAACCCAGACTTCCAGACGTGAAGATTTCTCCTTATGTTAAGTCGATTACGTCTCATTTATATCTGTTCTATGTAGTTTTGTTCTATTCTTTCTTTCTTCTTAGCAAGCTATTTTGACACATTTTATGGTTGTATATTTGCTCGAATATGTAGTAAAACTGACACATGCGATTGCTTAATGACCATGTGGCCATGAATTTGACAGTGAGGGTTCTGATAGAGTTATCCATGTGTTATCGACACCATCTTTGCTTATTGAGTGAATTTCGTCACGAATATGCATTAATTTATGTTCGATGGATTTAATGGTAGGATATTTTGTCCATATTTTCAATATTTTCCTTGTAATGGAACTTCTACTTGTACCTCGTGTTTGAGATAACGTGTCATCGGGATATTGAGTCTGAATTCTATGTGCGAATTTAATGTGAATATGTGCATTGGGGCATGTGATAATTAATTGGAGTAATTGATCATCGAGACACATTTAAGTGGATATTATGTATTTGTAGGACGATGGTAGGTCCTGATATTTCGTGGTTACACATATTTGAGATGAGGGTGCGACAAATTAGAGTCGTCATGTGGTACACTGTACGTGTAGAGGATATGGAATAATTGCGCATGACATGAATCTTCGTGAAACTGAGCTTTTCACATGTTAATGGATTATTCGAGATAAATGCAGTGTAGTCTAATATTAGTGTCTTCAGATGAAGAAAATGAAAGTCCATGTTAATCGATGTACTTCTTAATTCGTGGGAATATCCCAACTTTTCTCAAGTGATTCAATAATTTCAAGTTGAAGGTACAAGTGAATGTTCGAGAAGGCCTTAGGTCTGAAGAACAGGTCTTCGACGAAATATCTAAATAATATTTGATTCGTGACTATGCCAGCTCATTCGTCGATACAATTTTTCGCTCTCATGAGGTAACTCAATCTTGCTGGAACTCAATAAATCTGTTAACAGGAGAGTAACACGGTTGATCGACACTCGTCGACATGTACATAGTGTAGATATTTTCTTCTTAGTAATCACAGTCTTCTTGATAATTTCCGTAGTTAGCTGTAGAAGTAGTAATTTGTTAGTAGTTAGAGAATTATTTTCTATGTGTTCTGTTCTGAAAATATGTGACACGTTGATATTATCGATTGATAGTGGACGGGATTTCCACATGGATGATATTCTCCCCATTTACTTACGTTCGCAAGCCCAGAAGGCGTTTTATTTTGTTTAATGATTGATTAGATGCTTAAAGTTCAGTATCAATTTTCACGAAAAGAGATGTGAGACGACGTGAACAGGTATATCCGACGTCTCGGATTGACTTAGAGAAAACCAAGGCAAATTCAACTTTTCATTTTATAATTACAAAATTGTTAAGATAACGACTGTAAATTTTATTTTTGCTATAATTGTTAACTTTTTGAATCTTGGATATTTCTTTATTATACTCGTTCTTACAATTACTGCATTTTTTCCAGATTGTCGATGAAGGCTTGGCCCAGACCTCATTTTTCTGAACGATAATTTTTGATTCAACATTAAATAAATAATTTAATAACTTTAAAGACGATAAAAAAATTTAACTATGTAAACACTCTGTTAGAATATTAGGGAAACAACTACCGTGTACCATCCCATTTGTTTGCACCTAGGTTTGTTACATCAAGAGCCATATTAAATTCCATAACGTAGTGATCATAGTCATAATCACAGACTTCAGGATGGCCAATATTGCATTTAATTAAATAAAAGTGTCACATTTGTTCTATACCTGGAACGTGCTTATTCGATGAACCCTATGATAATCCTGCCACATTCATGTATTTTATAAGCCTACAGCCACCGAACTGAGCACCCCTGGGGTGTCTCGTGTTCGCAGACTGACTATGTCGGGTACAGTATAAATGTCTCTCAATTCTTCATTTATGTCTCCGCCTGCTGCTAGATCGTCAACATACACGTTGTCTTATAGAATTCATAATGCGTTTGGATATTTGACTTTCATCACCGTTGCTAGTTGTCTTAAAGTTACTGCCAGCAGATACGGGCTGCATGTCAGCCCAAATGGGAGTCGACAGAAACGGTATATTGTGGTCTCGTTGGTTCTCAGCCACCCTTCTTCTGAATGAATCATTTTAAACCAGAAAAACGAGTGGAATCTCTGCCTTTCTCATTCAGAATCAACTATAAGAAGCTCTGATTCCCCTCTGCTGCAATGTATTTGTTGAACGTTCGTAAACGAAGCAAGATTGCTGTTGAACCTAGATTCAGATTGGGGCCAGATTATAAGTTGCTGTTCAAAGACAACTCGCCTTTCTCATGTGAAGAAGCTTCAAATACGATCCTCACTTTGGTTTTTTCATGATCATCTCGAATTACTGCATGATGTGGCATGAAGAATGTTTTGCCTGTTTGTGATTCCTCACTACAGAATTCAACTTGTTCGTTCTCAATGTGTTTCTGCATTGCTTGTACATAGCGCTCTTCGTATTTCTTATCTCCTGCAAATCGCTTCTTCAAACTATCGAAACGCTTTAACGCAATATTCCTGTTGTCATGTAGATTAGGTTCATCCTTTTTCCAAGGTAGGAATACTGTGCACCATCTTTCAGTTATCGCAAATTTTTCATTGGTTGTTGTCAAGATCTTCTGTTCCTTGGCTGTGAATTTGCGAGTTTCGTCATCACTGATTTCGATTCTCTCTAGCTCCCAGAATCTCATTAGGTTGTCTGTTTCTGAGTGAACGAAGTATGAAGTTGGTAATTTTATCGAAATCCCAGTGCGACTTCCAAATAGAATACAACCAAAAATACTTCTGCGAATGGTGAGTGAGTCTGATAAGCGGATGTTGTCATCTTGGAAGATACTTTCATGGTAATCAGCGCCAACTAATATTCCAATAGAGATGTCCTTCGATATTCCATCCACATCTGCAAATTTTAAACTGCTGAATTGTTGCCTAATATCCATTGGGACTGGTCTCAGAGCTTGAAAAGTATGTGTAGCTTCTAAAGCTTCTATCTTGATTGCAGTTTCCGTGGCTGCTCCTGTAAGTTGAAATCGTACTCGGTTGCATATTGTTTTACCGTGATGTTCAAGCGTTGAAATAATTAAGGACACTTTTCCAATTTTTTCTAAGTTTAGTTTATCTGTTAGATCTTCAACGATATAACTGCGTTCACTTCCGATATCAAGTAGTATTTTTGTAATATGATTGCCGTTGCGATCAGAAATCCACACTAATGCTGTGTTCAAAAACATCTCACGCAATTGTGTATTCCTTGTCTCTGTAGTATGGACGGCTGTAACAGTTGTTTCTTTCGTAAATGACTCCCCTGTGGTTACTGCCGTTATTGTATTCAAGGGTGACTTTCAAATGGATTTATGATGTCCTGTGTTATTACAGACTCGACATTTCTGATCTTTCTTTCTGCAGTCTTTCATTTTGTGGTTTTTGCCTAAACAGATGAAGTATCGTCCATCTTTCTTTAATTTTTCTGATCTGGCTGCAACTGAGACTATTTTATGGCATTCGTTACTCCAGTGGCCTCTTTTATCGCAAAAGGCGCATGTGATTGGGTTTGTTTTTGTTTCATCGCTGTATGTTAGTTTAGGTGGATTATTTTCCTGTTCAGTATGCTTACTCTTTTTTATTTCGTTCTTGTATTGACTGGTGTGTAGATTCATTGTTGTAGAGAAGTCTTCTCCTAAACTGTCACTGAACTCGTTCAACTTCTCTGATTTTTCTTTGCTGAGTACCCATTTGTCCAGGAAATTCATCAGGGCATCCAAGTTACCATCATCGCCCTGCGTAGTGTACCAGGCGAATTTTGTTTCATCTGTAAAGGCGCGTAAAATATCTGCAGATAAAAAAGAAACCAAGCAGGCAAGCATCAAACCCAGATTCTTTAAGAGCTGCAATATTCATCTGGCAACTGTTATGCTTCTTAACTCGGTAGTAGTTGGATCTGAATTTTTTCTCAAGGTACGGAAGAAATCGATATATTCCTGTTGCTGTAATTTAATGTTGTCGAAGCGTTCCTTCACCTTCTGAAGTTCGATCTTGTAATTTTCCTCTGACATTTTCAGCCCACTGGCTTCTCCTTCTACCAAGTTCCATAGATACCGATGTGTGTCAACTGGCGTAATTGCTGAATTATTACAAATTGCTGATTCAAATTGCTCATAAAATCTTGGCCAGTCTGAAAAGTTGACCATGAAAGGTTTAATTTCAAGCTTAGGTAAGCGTGGTCTCACGATTGCAGACTGAAGAATAGTTGTTTCATTCTTTGCGTTTGATTGATGCTGGGGAAACCTTATTTCTGTGATCTTCTTGTTTGCTATTGCAATTAGTTTTCGGCCTTCTATTTGACGGTTTTCACACTCTTCTGCATCCCGTTCGTTCGCATCGTCTTCCTGCAACGCCTGTATACGTTTCTGAATATCGCGCAAATCTAGTAGTAGTTCGTGTAATCTTTGCGCTAATATTTCCATTTCGATGTCATCATATCCATCTTCAATCGCTGTTCGTAGTCTTTGAATAAGAGTAGTTTTCGACGATCTGGTTGCTGTTCGAATGCGTCTTTCAGTCTGTAAAATGTTTGCATTTGAAACTGTAAACTGAGCAGTAGGTGCGTTAATATTCGTATTTTCCATGTTTCACTGAACTTAATTATGCACGGATACCGTTAACGAAAATAACACACACTACGTACATGGACATAACCGTATTCCTGTCCTTAACCTATATCTGTAATGTAATTGGTATTTCAATGCAACCTGAAGTTACACTGCATTCGTAAACAGTCCGGGTTTCCGTATTATGTTTTTACGACGGTTAAATCTTAAGCGTTGGTTTCGTATTGCACTGATCCTGTCAACAGAGGCTTTACACACTTGTATTATTCACTGCTTTTGCGACGGACTTTGAAACGTACACTGATGTTTCGTAACACTTCAAGTGAGTCTGTTCGTAATGTACATAATTACTTATATTCCTTCAAATGTACATCCGTTGCTTAAGAAATTGAATGTAAGTAGAGATCTTACTTGCGTTAGCTGGTTTCTTGTTGATACGGCGATGTTGCGTGATGCTGCTTACTGTTGTCCGTCCACGTCTTTCTTGCCGCTGATCGTTCCATGAACGGGTTTCGGCACCATGTTGTAATGTTTTACTTCATAAGAACACTAAAATGCCATAGGTTACTAATTTATTCTTACAAAATAATCATCCTCTGCTACAACATCATCAAGACATGACCATGACTACTATACTATTACCTTCATGGAGTCCATATTACGCAGATAGCAAATAATATGTTAACGTCCATGGAGGCTCAAACTCCTTAGCTGTGTAGCGAACAGGTACTGTCAATTAGATAATTCTCCACACATGATTTCCTTAAACATGGTATCTAAGTTCAGGTTTATTAGTTGATTAATAATAAGTGGCGTAGGAATATTGTGGTAACTGCGACTATGTCGTATATCGAACAATGGTACGTTATTAAAGTTTTGTAAAATATTTATTTATTTATTACTGACAACGAAGAATTATGTACAATCCGTATAAAAATCAGTCTACAGTGATAAGAATCGAGTGGTCCCCGGGTTCGACTTCCGGTAGGGTTGGTGATATTTAACCTTAATTGGTTAATACACCTGGCTCGCGAACTGGATGTTTGTGTTCTCTCCAATATCCTTGCAACTAACAGCACACACACAGTACTATATTCCACTACAATAACATGCAGTTTACAATATATGGCACTGTCACCCACCTCGTCGGAGGGTCTGCCTTGACAGATCTGCACCAGCCACATTAAATTATTAGAGATGGGATTTACAGGCACGAATAGCTTCGAATACAAACAAGGCGCAAGTTTCTTCCAGGCGCTCTAAAACATTCGTGTGAGTTGCATACATGTTAGGGGTTCTCATAGTTCAGATCGCTAATATTTATACAACTCTCACTACAGAACCGTTTTGCGGGTAGTGGACACTTGCGCCTTGATGAAATGCGTTTGCATTCTAACTTATTCGTGCCTAAAATTCTCATCTCTCACTCCGAAGTACAATATGAAGTGACACGGACTGTAGATTCCATCTCTCCTGTAAAGAGGCACGACACCAGACTGAGGCATGGCAAAGTCTTGGCTTATTTAATACAACGTGGATACGCGCTATTTTGAAATGCTGTATACAACGTCAGCGTAGTCGACAATAGCTAGGATTAGATAATGATGATGATGATTATGATGTCGCTTGTTGTTTGAAGTGACCTATCTACGTCATCGGCTCCTAATGGCACGAAATAAGACGAAATGCAATGACAATTTAAAATTCCGAAATTCATCCACTGGCCATAATTCAAAACTTGATGAAGAAAAATAAATGGATGAATATGAATGTAAAATAATCAGCGGATCCATTCACAATTCAAAAATCAATCCACTGACTAGAATTCAGAAAGACAACAATGAATAATGACCAGTGGATTGGACCTGCAATGACCCACCTTCCCATAAAACAACGTAAAACAACAGTATAAACAGAACAAGGCAGTGCTCTAAAAGCGCAATCCTGAATCGATGACTTATTGCCTGAAGGGGTCAAATATCCAGGTTAATGACCCCTCAAAATGGTGCTTATCGCTAGTAAAGTAGAACAATGGTATTGCTTACGTATTTAATCACAAGTAACGTAGACTCACGATGTCCCTCACATTGTGGTACTAATCACAGGGACCCGCAAACCCATGGTGTCGCCTATATATCACAGATTATGTACTACGCACAGGTAACGCAGACCTATGTTTTTCTCACATAATGTTGCCACTCTTAGTCAGCGCAAACCCATGGTATTTCTCACATAGTGGTACTAATCACAGGGACCCGTACTACCCCATGGTGTTCCTCACATAGTGGGTCCTAATCACAAGCAACGCAGACCCAAAGCGTCGCTCATATAGTGGTACTGTTCACAGGCAACGCCCAGACCCGTGATGTCCACAACCGGATGATGAAACACTCCACTGAGAATAGCCTCTTTTTATCTCCTTGTTGTATTCCAACTAAATCTGGACAAAGGGTGAGCCTCCGTCATGGTGGCGGATACTATGCACGGGTACTGTAAACCTTTTTTGATCCACCCACAGGCCCATGGTTTTCCTCACAGTGGTAATAATCGCAAGGAAAGTCGACTCATCGTGTTCCTCGCGTGATGGGAATAATCACAGGTAATCTCAGGGTTCAAAATTCATGCTTCGGTCTCCACTTTTAGTATCCTATTATGACAGTCAGGGCATACCGTGGGTGTATTCTTAGTCTGCGTCCTCCACCCACGGGGAGGGGTGCTAGAATTAGACTTATTATTAGTAATTAGTTTGTTTTAAGTGAGAAAAATATTTTTTGTGAGTGCAGTGTGAAGAAATGTAATTTTCGATATTTGGTGTCTATTATATTACGGGCTAGAATAATTCACGAATTTAGATATTTACTGTATAGTCCCGTTAAAGGCAAGACTCAATGATGTTCAGTCGCCATAACGACGATCTAAGTGGCGATCGTGGCGGTTGTTTGTCCTGTATTCATCAGTAAGATCACCAAGATGACTATTAAAATAAGAATAAGAGAACAATCACTTGAAGAATGAAGAACGAGCCAAATATTCCCCGCGTCCTGTCTGGGCGAGTGGAGCTGCCTGGTCTGCGATAAGCTTCCTTACAGCGTAACTACTTCGTACAGCGCAGTAGCTGATCGCTTTGGTGCGTCTCATGGGTTCTCAGTGTTGAACAGAGCATTATCGTTTCCTGTAGAGTTTTAAATCCAATTCACACCGAAAAGATTCGTGCGAGTGAACTGAAGATGGTGGGTGGTAATATCATCACACGCTACAGCGCTTCACTACAGGCTGAGGGACATCATCTTCAACACTTGCTGTGCCGGGAAAGTTTTACTGTTCTGACATAAGTACGTTTTAGCGCTGGGGGTCTGCCGGAAATTTGCGTAACGAAATGCAGGGTGTTTCAAAATGAATATCGGAGTTTGAAGGCTCTGTAGTGTTTATTACATTGAACTTACTTTTTGAATAATACATCAAGTGAAAGAGCAGCTCGAACTGTTCGTCCTGTAAGTGTTCAATGTGAGCACTATTCGTCACACAGCACATATCGAACCGATAGCCGAGTTCGTCCCACACCTTACTCAGTGGGTCTGGAGTAATTGTTGCAGCAGCTGCTTCAATCCTGTTTCTTAAATCGGGTATGTCAGTTGGCAGAGGAAGAACAAACACACGATCCTTGATGAATACCCAAAGGTAAAAATCGCATGGCGTCAGATCGGGTGAACGTGGAGGCCATGGGAAACTAGCTCTGTCATTCGGTCCCTTGCAGCCAATCCATCCATCGGGTAAAACGTCGTTTAACGAATTGCGTGCTGAGTTATGCCAATGAGGCAGCGCACTATCTTGCTGCCAAATAAGGTTCTCTGGTTCCGCTTGTTGTAACTGAGGAAAGATCCATTGTTCAAGCACATCAAGATAAGAAATACCAGTTACAGTTACCTCAGTGCAAAAGAAAAGCCCGTACATTTTTGCGCCGGTATAATGCACAAAAATCATTCAGTTTAGGGGAGTTAAGTTGCAACTGTACAACCTCTGACCCCCAGGTGCACCCCCTTAGGAGTGTTCTCATGTCAACTTAGGTGAAATGTGGATTCATCACTGAACACGACACGATGCAGAAAATATTCGTCATGCAGCAACATATCGTTTGCAAAGTTGCCACGTAATCTGTATTCGGTATACCTTGGAGCTTGTACCAACCGTAAACGATAAGCGCCTCCTTAAAACTCTCCACACTGATGTCACCGGAACTGCTAATACATGACTAGCCCTCTGAACTGAACGCGTGAAGGAGTCTCTCACTCGTTCAATGCGTGCTTCCTTTGTTGGTCGTTTGGTACTATTCCCTTTGCAAAGACAGCCGGTGTCATAATACCATCTACGGATGGTGTTATCACTTGGAGGATTACAATGGAACTTCATACAGAACGCACACTGCACTCTAACTGGAGATTCAGCCCTTGCAAACTGTAAAACATAAAAAGCTTCCTACTCCCCAGTCGCCATTTTTGGTACTAGGTACTAGACCCAGGAACGAGTGGATGCACTCAGGCACGAACATTTGTAGAACAAACTGCTTGAATTTCTCTTTCGTTTGATGTATTGTTTATAACTGTAAGTTTAACGTAATAAGTACTACAGCGCCTTAAAACCCCGATATTAATTTCGAAACGCCCTGTAGTGTCATGTAACAAAATATATGAGGCGGTGATACCTAGCAACAGTACCTTGAGAGCTGCGCAGGCGGTGGATCTGTCATGGCCATCCATCAACACTTCACATCACAGCCTGCACGGTTGCTACGTAACACATTTTTATCTTATTGAAAGACATATTAGTGATCAGTTCATTTTCCCAGAGGGAAATTTAATAACACATTTTCTGTTTTATCATTCATCAAAACTGATGGCTTGCCTACGGGAGTACGGGAACGGTGCGATACGCTGCACGCAGGAAGTACGGCAACTCTTGCGCGACTCACGCTGTAAAATAAGTTTGAATGTGTATGTTTGACCTCTTCTGAATTCATTACAGTGAGCAATTGTACAAAATCCAACCTGTCAAAGACGGCAGAACAGCTAGTTAAGACATAAACAACTCTCCTCCTGGAACAAGACCAGCAATGGACAGTGGTATATTAAGGCGAGTCTAAAAGCAGCATCCAGTCCAATTCAGTCAGGGCGCTCGGCACATATTGAATTTACCTGGCGACAGTAATTACCCCGGCCACAAAATAGGGACCAGTGGAATTATATTACCAGCATGGAAATGCCATTTCGATTACACTAATATGTGATTTTCTCTCCATTGCGCAAACAAGATTTACTCAGAACCTAAAATTCATCGCACTAAATATTCATTTAGCAAACGTGTCCTCTAATTATTGTCTTGACTGTTACATCATTTGTTCAGGAAATGTAGCAAATCTGTTGGCGTTCTACTCACTTCCACAGCCGTGTGTGAGGGGAATACTGAAACAAAATTACGTGAGTTTCAACTTTTCTCACTGGCCTTCTCGGTCCCTTACTATTTACTCCAGTCAAACGCTGCCTTACTACGAATCGTCTACTACTGTACTTGGGAGGTCCATGGGCTCGAAATTCACTGTCGACCGTTATTGAGATATTTCCCACTTGCAACTTCAAGGGAATGTCTCGGGTAATCTCTTCTAATTATTAAACCCAACGCCAAAACTCTCCCTCAAAGAGACACATCCAGTTGGACTGTCCCTAGTTGCACCTAATTTATTTGGCTGTTTTATTATTATTATTATTATTATTATTATTATTATTATTATCTTTCTATCTTTCCTTCTTTCTTTCTTTGTTCCTAAATTTGTTTACCTTCCAGGGTTGGCTTTTCCCTCGGACACAGCGAGGGATCCCAAGGGCAGCGTCCTGGAGCGTGAGTTGGGGTCGGAGAGATACAATTGGGCAGGAGGACCAGTACTTCACCCGGGCTGCCTCATCTGCTATGCTGAACAGGGGCCTTGGCGGTGAGATGGGAGGATTGGAAGGGATAGGCAAAAAATAGGGAAGGAAGCGGCCATGGCCTTAAGTTAGGTACAATCCTGGCATTTACGTGGAGGAGAAGTGGGGAACCACGAAAAACCACTTCTAGGATGGCTGAGATGTGAATCGAACACCTGCCCTCTCTACTCAGTGGACTTCCCGAGGCTGAGTATACCTCGTTCCAGCACTCGAACCACTTTAAATTTTGTGGCAGAGTCAGGAATCGAACTTGTGTCTCCGGGAGTGGCAGCTAGTCACGCTAACCACTACACCACAGAGGCGGACATTATTATTTTATAATTTGTTTTACATCGCACCGACACACATGGATCTAATGGCGACGATGGGATAGAAAAGGGCTAGGAGTGGGATGTAAGCGGCCGCAGCCTTAATAAATTAAGGCCTGGTGTGAAAATGGGAAATCACGGAAAACCACCTTCTGGCTTGCCGACGGTGGGGCTCGAACCCCACTATCTCCTGACTGTAAGATCACAGCTGCTCTAACTGTAATTATTATTATGATATCAAGAAAGACGTCGAAGAAACGGGCGCCAGATGATGCGCACAAACGAGGACTTTTCAGAAACAGCATCGTGACTTTTGGGACTTTTCAGGATGTGAAATGGACAACTGGTGCAAAATGAACGCCGTGATTGACACATCGAGCTAATAAAAACCTACTGGATCAATCAAAAACTGAGTAAACGCCAGAATGTATAACGAAACTTATTGAGGTCACTAGTTCAGCGATTACTGAATAATAAATAAATAATAACATATTGTACCGGGTGGTACAGCTGCCCCTATTTTTTCCCGAATATATGCAACCAGCTAGGACGTAAATGCCTCTTAGTCCCATCTTGCGCAACACCTTACAGCAATGTTATGTGCACTTAACCCGATGTAGACTTCTCCGCACAATGGAAAAATGGTACAAGGGGCAGTAAGTGAGGTCCATCTCAAAAACACTGTACCATTGTATGTAGAGCAGTGTCCAATACTCTACTAATTTTTACAAAATGTTACTATACTGTACAAACCATAAACACGCCTATAGCTGTCGGTAGAGAATTGCGCACCTGATTGGTCCAAGAGGCCATTTTCTTTTGATAGAAAGGGCGGTCGTGGTATCATAGAAAACGTGATAGGGTAAGACCAATTACAGACATGTCAATGCACCACCATTTTGTACAGTCTTATCACATCTAAATTGATAGAAACGTGTTTTGCACTGTAGTTTATAATCTGTGGCACGCAAATGCTGTACAGCAGATGTGATAGCTTACGCCATGTAATTACTAAAGTTAGGGCGATCAAAAAAGGCATAAAACGGGACCATAAGGCTATAACTCATCAGTGAATTGTCGAAGCGGGAACTTCCGCTCTCCTCGTGAATACAGAGTTACAAGGATGGCGTTTGTACGTTGCAAATAGCTACGCGGAATTACGTATGGAAGACGTACCTCGATAGGTTACTTGAAGCAGGAAGGGTTCCAACCATTCTTGAGTCATGCATTTTTTAATGTCATTTCGTATTCGCCTAGGCATCGTTTACGAAGACCTTTCTGAAGTCTCCGATATTCTTCTACGGAAGTTATAATAAACAGGTATCATAAATATCGCCACATACGCACCGATTGTGAATACCACCTGAAACATAACGCTGGACTCATTCAACCAAGTAACGCGTAGAAAATGGTTGCAACTATCTGGGCGTAAGAGAGACGCGATTCTTTAGTTCACTGCGGTGTTTGCACATTCGACTTCAGAACTTTTAACATCAACGATCAGTATCGAAGCGATAGCCTAGGTAATTCCGTTAGTACAGAGCTACGAGATCAATTCTTTGTCGCCTGTAGTGGCTACATGGCACCAATCGCAGCGAGCATACGATATGTTAGCAGGCATTTAGAGTTCGAATCCAATTACGAGCTTTTCAATTTTATTTTTATATTATACTTGTAAGGCCATTCGTAATAAATATTTAACGTTCTTAAGTCTCAACAGTAATTTGCCACCTTTACAAAGAAAGCATACATACGAAAGGAATAATAACATGCGACTTCCATATGGCAAACGACTACAGGGAATGAAGCGCAGTGCACGTGTTGTCAACATTCTGATCCACCTATTCAACCAAGCAACTGCGCACGTTCGACTCGAAGACCAACTAACAGCGGTCTACACTTCATACGTAGGGCACATGAAACAGCATATCGTAATCCTAGCAGCAACGTGTGAGCACGTACTGTACGGTTAGCACGAAAGCAAACATTATGTATTCACGGGATGATTATGTGAATATGGTACTACTTTATGGAGAAGCAAGGCAAAATGCACGGGAAGCCAGACGCTTGTATCAAGAACGATTTCCTGGACGAAGGCTGCCAACTGCAGATACATTTCGACCTGTTGAAAGACGGTTGCGTGCAACGGGGTTATTTCATACATTACCCCCCGTTCGGGATGCTCCAGTGACGTCTGGAAATAACGACGAAGCTGTTCAAAATGCAGTTGCATACAACCCGCACACAAGCTCACGGGCCATAGGAAATGAACTGAACATCAGTCATGTATCTGTACTGCGAATATTGCACTGCCATAAATTCCACCCTTTCCATCAACAGCTGAACCAGGAACTTCACGGAGATGACTTTCCAAAACGGATAGAATTTTCGCAATGGATATTACAAAGAGTTGAAGCTGATGCGAATTTTTTAATGGACATTCTCTTTAGTGATGAATCCAGATTTCACAACAACGGAACTGTTAATCGTCACAACTTCCATTACTGGAGCGTTGAAAATCCTCACTGGATCAGGGGAGCTCGATTT
Organism: Anabrus simplex; assembly: GCF_040414725.1. Classification (NCBI taxonomy): domain Eukaryota; kingdom Metazoa; phylum Arthropoda; class Insecta; order Orthoptera; family Tettigoniidae; genus Anabrus; species Anabrus simplex. The sequence continues at coordinate 771,300,929 of NC_090265.1, forward strand.
TAGGTACAATGGGGTGTGGTGCGGGATACTAGGTGACAAGATAATTGGACCATATTTCTTCGAAGGAAACCTCACGGGACGACGCTATCTAGAGTTTCTTCGTGAGTACCTCCCACTCTTATTGGAGGATGTGCCCCTTATGACACGGTTACGGATGTGGTTCCAGCAGGATGGAGCTCCCCCACACTGGTCGTTGGCAGTACGGAACCACTTGCATAGGACATATCCTGGACGATGGATTGGACGAGGGGGTCCGGTCACATGGCCGGATAGATCACCTGACCTTACTCCACTCGACTTTTTCCTCTGGGGTTATTTAAAGGAAAGAGTCTATGAGCAGGAGCCTGAGAGCCCGAACCATTTACGGCGGCTCATCACGGAAGCCTGCAGGCAGATTCCACCACATATGTTGCAGCAAGCAAGAATGTCTCTCCTCCACCGTGCTCAGATGTGCATTAACGAAGCAGGTGGTCATTTTGAACATTTGCTTCATTAATCGAATGGCCATGCATAAGCCCATCGCACCGCTGTCGGTACAATCTCACTTTATTGCAAATAGCTCTTTTAAGAGCTCCTTAAAAAACAAACATAGCTGAGTACCTGCAATATGAGAACTGATCATGATTTAGATTTGTCGTCAACAACACGACTCTCACGAACATCAACAACGCAATAAAAATATTCGTCGTACACAGGACTCGAACCGCCTACTAACGAACACCGGTACTCTCCTCTAACTTTTAGCAAGCTCGGCTATCACGGGTTGCTGTTTAGCGCTGTTGTGTTGCTGCTACTTCTAGTCATTCACCAATAAATATTCTCTGTACAGGACGTTTCTGCGACACATAATTTTCACGATTCTTTACCATCAATCGGTATTTTATCATTAATGCTGATTTGCTTGACACGAATAAACGAATTATGGAAAGCGTTGTAAGAGCAGACATTGTAGTGAGTAGTCAAGGTCAATATTTTTAGGTTCGACTATAATCTGCGGGTTGCATAAAACTGCGTGAATAGGGGCAGCTGTACCACCCGGTATAATAAAATTAATAACAATGTAATATTATAAAACATGCTTTTAGCCCTCCAAAGAACACGTAGAAGCATTATATAGCATTGGAATTCTTCATCTTGACCTTCTTGCTCTTGTTCTTGTTTTCTTCCGAAAACTTCCTCAAACTTTCACTACGGGCCTGTAATCTTTCTTGTGTCCATTTGTTGCTTACTTCCAAGAGTCCTGCCGTTGGATTCATGGGTGCAAGCGTATGGGTGTTATTCTTTCGTCTGTATGGGGTCCTTGTTGTTGTCAGTTATTATTATTATTATTACTATTATTATTATTATTATTATTATTATTATTATTATTATTATTATTATTATTATTATTATTATTGTTATTATAGAGCTCCATAACATTACAGGTTGTAGTTCCATCATTTTGTAATACGTTTCCCGCAGAAATGACACACTTGAGAACAAAATATCAATAAAAAATCATGTGAAACTATGGACCATAAAAATTAATTACAAATGCAAAATTTGACCATGAATGGAAAATTTGTTATAGACTTATCTCTTTTGATTGATACATTTGATGGATGGTTAACAACCCACAGCACAGGACGAACTGTCCACGTGTAGAATATTATTACGTTAGTCTTCGGTAAGGAGCACAGGATGAAAATAAATGAGTCCTAAACAAAGGTAATCAAGTGTAGTCCAATAAAGCCGGGAGATGGAGGAAATATTAGATTAGCAAATGACGTCTTAAATGATGTAGGTGAATACTGTTACTTGGGTAGTACAATAACTAACAATAGCAGAAGTAAGAAGGACATAAAGAGCAGAATAGTACAACCAAGGAAGGCCGTTCTTAAGAAAATAAATTTACTCACTTCGAACATTGATATAGGAATTAGAAAGATGTTTCTGAAGACTTTCGTCTGGAGCATGGCATTGTATGGAAGTGAAACGTAGATGATAACTAGCTCAGAAAGAAAGGAAACAGAAGCTTTTGAAATGTGGTGTTACAAAAGAATGCTGAAGGTGAGAAGGTTAGATGGAATCATGAATTAAGGGATACTGAATCGAATTAGTGAGAGGAGATCGATTTGGTTAAATTTAACGGAAAGAAGAGATAAAATGATAGGACACCTCTTAAGACACCTAGAATTTGTTTATTTGGTTTTTCGGGGAAGTGTAGAGGGGAATAACTGTAGAGATGGGCCAAGGTATTAACATGAGAAGTAGATTAGAGCCGATGTAGGGTGTAGCAGTTGCATAGAAATGAAAAAGTTAGCACAGGATAGGGTGGCATGGAGCGCTCCATCAAACCAGTCTATGGACTGATGATTCAAACAATAACAACAACAACAACAACAACAACAACGTAAATGTACAAACCAATGTTGTAAATAGGAATCTTAATAATGTTTTAAATAGAAATATGTAACCACTTCACCGGCAGGTAAGGACATTAACTGCACTGCAGGTGTGAATAGTTGCAAATATAAGTTATATTTTACAAAACTTTTGCAAATGTATTGTACGTACGTTATAAATACAAAGAGAAATTTTATTATTATTATTATTATTATTATTATTATTATTATTATTATTATTATTATTATTATTATTATTATTATTATTATTATTTGGTAGGGGCTTTACGTCGCACCGACACAGATAGGTCTTATGGCGACGATGGGATAGGAAATGACTAGGAGTTGGAAGAAAGCGGCCGTGGCCTTAATTAAGGTACAGCTCCAGTATTTGCATGGTGTAAAAATGGGAAACCACTGAAAACCATTTTCAGGGCTGCCGATAGTGGGATTCGAACCTACTCTCTCCCGGATGCAAGCTCACAGCCGCGCGCCTCTACGCCTCTACGGCCAACTCGCCCGGTATTATTATTATTATTATTATTATTATTATTATTATTATTATTATTATTATTATTATTATTATTATTATTATTAAACAATGTCAAGTCGTCATGTGCGGGAGAGTTGTTAGTCGGCCTAAGACCGTATCAAGGTGTGGGAAAAAATTGAAATGGCGTATGACTTTTTTTTAGTGCCGGGAGTGTCCGAGGACAAGTTCGGCTCGCCAGATGCAGTTCTTTTGAGTTGACGCCCGTAGGTGACCTGTGCGTCGGTATGAGGATGAGATGATGTTGAAGACGACACATACACCCAGCACCCGTGCAAACCGAATTAACCAATTAGGGTTGAAATTCCCGACCCTGACGGGAATCGAACCGGGGACCCTTGTGACCAAAGGTCAGCACGCTAACCATTTAGCCATGAAGCCGGACAAGGTGTGGGAAAAGCAACGGAAGGGCTAGAATAATAATAAAGAATAGTTACTGCGTAATTTGAGACAGTTGAGTTGCGGTAGAATGGGCGAGTTTCTCTTATCCCCTGAAGGTACACTACCCGCAATGTAGTTGGCTGTAGCGTGCTGCAGACAGAAAAGTGTAGTAATTTCCCTAGCCTAGGTTACGAGGCAGAGCGACTCGCTACGGGACAACCAACAAAATGTGCATACAATCAATGTAAGATATATAATATTTCTTACGGAGACGACAGCCATCAGCTGTTCACTGTGCATTGATTAAAACACATCTCATATATTCAATATTCCGCAGATTGAAAGAGTGAATTCAATTTCATTTATCTAAATAGAGGTCAGGATAAAACCACCCTTGTTTGAACGTCATCGCCACTATCATTATCGTGTTAACAGGGAGCTGTCAATCCAAAGCGGTGTTCGGTTAACTGGAAGTGAGGAAATTTCGATTTTCTGTCAGGCAATCCAGTAATTACTCAGTAAGCAACAGAAATGCGGAAGTGAGACTAAGTCGACCACTTGTAAACTTTCCATAAGGTCTGAAAAGTGAAATCCTCTACCTTGGGATTCTTGGGCTATCCGAATACAGATTTGCGTATTTATTTATTTCAGTTTCTTCTTCTTAAGACGTCGTCTCCAAACGGAGGTATTTCAGTAAAAGACTAAATATTAGAAGGACATAAAATATAACCAAATAACATGACGCAACAGCTGCGAAGAACCGTGGCCTACAAAGTGACCGCTGCTCAGCCCGAAAGACTGCAGATTACGAGGTACGGTGTGGTCGGTGTGATGAATCCTTTCGTTCGTTATTCTTAGCTTTCTATACCGGGGCTGCTGTCTCACCGTCAGATAGATCCTAAATTTTAATCAAGTAGGCTGAGTGGACCTCGAATCAGCCCTCAGATGCAGGTAAAAAATTCCCCACCTGACCGGGAATCGAACCCCAGTCGTCGGGGTAAGAGGCAAGCACACTACCCCGACATCGCGGGACCGGCACGTAAAATACAACGCTAACACATAATCTGAATTTTACGACATTTTAAGTAACACGTACTACGACTCTCACTATATTACATGTTTAAATCGTCTTGCAGTAAAGAACGGAGAGGAGTGCTAGAAGATCACGTTGTGTAGAGCATTGTTAGAGAGACGGACTCTGGACCCCAAGATCTTGGTTTCAAACCCGGCTGAGATAGTTGAATTTTTTAACGGCGGGAAGAGCTCAGATCTCGGCATGGCATGAAAAAATCCCTCCCGATACACCTGGTGTTTACCCGACAAAATTAATGACAACTCAGCCATAGATATCCAGTTTACTTTGCCATTTAGTGGAGTGGAACGTTGAAATTGACGTGCAGGCAGCCTATATGACGACAAATAAAAATACCTACTCAAGGTGGCTGCAGCCATATTATTATTATTATTATTATTATTATTATTATTATTATTATTATTATTATTATTATTATTACGTCGTGTGTGCCTGCAGTTCATGTCGCCGCCCATTAGCGTATCGATATTGAAGAGACATTGTATGCAAGACAGTCTGTAGATTCAATTGAAAGTCTTCCAACAACGGTCTCGGGGATCTGAAGTGAAAAATCGATGAAACGCTTTTCATGAAACTGTTCAAAATATTGTGATGGTGTATACAATTTTGTTTTTAAGACCTTGGAAGATGTTAGTTAGCCTGGCTCTGGCCGTGAGTGACGTCACTGAGTAAGGACTCCGCCCGATCGCCACTGCAGCAACCACTGCATGATCTCTCTGCAGGCTTCCCAGAGGCTTCTAATCTCGCGGTGTCTTCAATGGGCTAGAAATCATCGAACGTGGACAGTAGATGACTAGCGGAACGTAGTATTGTGTGACGAATCATCTTTTCGCCTTTAATCCAATAACGCACGTCGTCGAGTGCGCCGAAGGCCAAATGAAGCATTTAATCCAGGATGTGGGCAAGATCAGGTTGACGCCGGAGGTGGGCCTGTGATGTTTCGGGAGTGTTTTTTCTATCATGGATTCGGCCCGCTCGATGAGGTGACGACTGAAATGAACCAGCATGTTTATTTGCACATTCTGGATGATCAGGTGTTGCCTTTCAGTCAATATCTGCATGATGTGTATACTATTGATACCAAGAGTTTTCAAGATGACAACAGCAAAGTTCATCGGGCTGGACGCATATGTGACTGGTTTTATGAACATCTCGATTGGCCTGCACAATCACCTGACTTAAACCACATTCAAAAGCTGTGGGACATATTGGAACAGCGGGGAAATCACCTCCATCAGCATCCCTGTAGTTTAACGAAAATCCGCGATCAAATACTCAGCGAGTGGATTAACCTGCATGCGAAGTACCTGCACAACCTTGTGGACTCACTTCCTAACCTAATCCAGGTGGTTATCAAGTCCAGAGGCGGAGTTACACGGTATTAAATTATTCGTGTAACTATTTCTCCTTTGAGCTTACATGACCAATAAGCGGAAACAAATCTTATACAAAACGCAAGCAGGAAGAAAATAGACTCAATAAGGGATCAAATAAGTACAAAAATACATCTGTGGAACGAACGGGACGTCTAAGTGCATCTTATAAAACAAGGAGTCAGTGGCAGCCCCTGGCCATTCGGATACCGCAATTGTTTAACATGCAAGGTAAAGAATATTCAAGAAAATGCAATTTTCCGATCTAATTATGTTTTTTTTGTTTTGTGGCGCTCTCCCCGCTGCTATTGTCACCTCTCCCAATCATGTTGTTTCCTGACGGAATTGCATTATAGGATCATGCAAGTGGTCCTGTGACTTGGAGGAACCAAAATGTCTAGCGGGGAGCAAGGCAGCCTCGTAAAGGATATTTGGAGGCAATATTGTGAATTCCGACAGATTCTGCGCGTGAGTTCTTGCATGTTGCAGTGGGTGACACCACCAGTCAGGGTGCAGTACTTCCTGCAGACACTAATTACTTACTCATTCCCAGTCAGGTGAATTACTCGCACTTACTAGACCAGGCCAACTGAGTCAAAGGCGTGTTACAGTGCGCATCCTTTGCTGCCCCGCTACTTGCCTGTGTGGCCGTCGCCTTCGTTTGCGGTAATAACTAAATACGCAAGAAAAACGTCCGTAGGTTGGAATTAATTCATCACCACGTTGTGATGGGGAGTGTCTACGGCTGATGGAAGGGCAAGTTCTGTTCATATGCGTATTTGTATACGTGAAAGAGTGACACATCGTGGGTATGAAAGAGAGAAATGTTACACCAACCATTTGAATAGGTGAAGAGATGCCAGTCACATCACTCGGCATTGTTCAATGAAATAATAAATAAAATTTTTGCTGAAGAACTTTCAACTTGTTTATCAATGTTATTACTAGAGCCAGATCTTTAAATGGTGGTGGTGGTGGTGATTATTGTTTTAAGAGGAAGTACAACTAGGCAACCATCCTCTATATAACACTAATCAGAAGAAAAAATGGAAGGGATCCGACACTTCGAAAAATGAAGATATCGGCCAAAGGAAGACAAGGGCCACGAAGGGCGTGAAAATAAAAGACACCCTAGCCCTCGCAAACCTAATAGCGTCGGGGTCGGAAAAGAACAAGAGTTGACCAAGGTAGGTCGGATAGGATAGATGAAAGTGAGGAGCCTGGCACAAGTAAGTGGAAGAAATGCCAGGACTCAGCTGAGGGCCCCGTGGTCGCCAATCCACGCTCCAAATTTCGGAGCCCCTGGGGCCCAGATCTTTAAGCGGTAATGGGTTAGAATGGAAACTTACTGAAGCCAGTTGCCTGCTCAAAGGTTATGCCATGGGATTTGTATAAATATTAGGGGTTCATCTACCAGAACTCCTAGGATGTTTGTTAATCTCACTACATTATGAAGACCTGGGGCCTTTGCAACTTTTCACTTTGCACTTTTGAGTTCAGATTTTGTTTCTCAAGCCTGTTATGTTCCTCCATTGGTACAGAGATACAAAGTGCAAAGAAGGGAAGTGAAAAGTTATCATAAATCTTGCAAAAAGAATATTCCCTTTTCATCTATTAATTAACAAGTATGTACACTAATTTCTCGGCGTAGAATTTGGTTTAGTGATATAAACATGTTACGACGAGAGCTTTGGTTATCATCAAGCGAGAACGTACAAAGACAGGACTAATTTTCATAACCTCACTTTGACGGAATTTCGCGAGTGTTTTCGTATTACCCCCAACACAGGCTGACTATATTCTTGAAATGATCGGTCACTTATTGAAACATGCAACAAAAATAAGTCAATACCTTTCCGAAAAGGAACAAATGCTTATATGCTTACATTGGTTAGAAAATGGTGCCCAACGGTGTAGCAGCAATGTATGGGACATCAAAATCAATTATTTGCAGAACTGTAACCAAACTCCTAGATGTTATAGTAAATTTAATATTTCCCATCATAGTATGTTGGCCTGATAATTCACATAAGATGGCGACGGAATTCCTAATGAAGGTAAACATCTTTCTTTCCTACGTTCAAAACATTAAAACTACCGTTACCACAATTATACTGTCAACTTCGTCGCGAGAAATAAAGCATTAAAATCACGGAGTATTGTACAGTATACCCATCGAATAAACTTGATCGGATCACTCATTCGCAAAGACTTTTCACTTTGCGAATATATTGAAAAGTAAAACATAGACCATGGTAGAAGAGAAAAACCTTGCACTTTGCCAGAATTGAAAAATGAAGAGTGCTATGTTGAAACGCTGCAAAGTTCGTTTTTGGAACGTGCCCCTGGCTAGACAACACTTCCTAATAATCGAGGTCTACTCATCACACTACACGTGAGAGAATGGTACAGTCACTGTATATTCCGAACGTGTTATATATTTGAGACCGCTCTAAGAGCTGTGTACACAGTCTCGAGGGAGGCTCATCACCGACAAGTTCCCGGGAGGCTCCTTATCTGGGCGAGACACTCGCTTCATCTTTCTACACACAAAGAGACAATGACGTCTGGAACGTGCACGCCGTGATGTAAGGTATGGATGGATGGACAGACAATGTTACCTAGCAACCGTGCAGGCTGTAATAATAATAATAATAATAATAATAATAATAATAATAATAATAATAATAATAATAATAATAATAATTTAAGTGCAAATAACAATTTTTTACGGTTTTCGGAGACGTCGAGTTGCCGGTATTTAGCCCGCAGGAGTTCTTTCACGTGCCAGTATATAAATCGACACGAGGCTGACGTGTTTGAGCACCTTCAAATACCACCTGACTGAGCCAGGATCGAACCTGCCAAGTTGGGATCAGAATGCCAGCGCCTCAACCGTTAGAGCCACTCAGTCCGGCGCAGGATGTGATACGCGGTATGGATGGTCAGACAATATTACCTAGCAACCGTGCAGGCTGTGATGTAATGTATGGATGGATGGTCATACAATGTTACCTAACAAACGCGCAAGCTGTGATGTAAGGTATGGATGGATGGTCGTACAATATTACCTAACAAACGCTCAAGCTGTGATGTGAGGTATGGATGGATGGTCGTACAATATTACCTAACAAACGCTCAAGCTGTGATGTGAGGTATGGTTGGATGGTCAGACAATGTTACCTAACAAACGCTCAAGCTGTGATGTGAGGTATGGATGGATGGTCGTACAATATTACCTAACAAACGCTCAAGCTGTGATGTGAGGTATGGTTGGATGGTCAGACAATGTTACCTAGCAACCGTGCAGACTATGATGTAAGATATGGATGGATGGTCAGACAATGTTACCTAGCGTATATGCAGGCTGTGATGTAAGGAAGAATGGATGGTCAGACGATGTTACTGAGTCCTTATTGACGCGCGCATTTAATTAACCAGTCATTTATTCAAATACACAGAGAATATTTCATTTTGATTAAGTACTAGTAACTGGCAGGAAACGTTATATTCAGCAGCACATGTCGCAAATTCTGCAGGGAGCTTGGATCTCGGGTTTGTTTGCTCGCCAGCTCAGTTTGGAAGATGGAATTTCGACATGACGTACACAAAGTAGAGAGGGAAACAATAGAACTCCAACGGACAACATTTCGGATGCCCGGCGAGAGACTATGGTCGCCTAAGCGAGATGTATAAAGTAAGCGTCAGGTACGTGATGTGTTGAGCCAATGAAACGATATAGCCACCGTTGATATGGCTAGGCATTGGTCTAGGGAAGTGATGGCCCCAATCAAGGATATGACGGCGTCTTCGAGGACGAGTTAATAAAAACGATGACCGCGTCAGTTATTTACCCCCATTATTCGGCGAGATTCTGTGCAGGTAACATCGTGAGAAGAAGTTTTATTTACGCGAGTGATCGTGTGGCGACTTGTAAAATTTTGTTGGAAGACGCTCAATCTGCATTTAACCTGTTCAAGTTTTCTAATACTGGGAGAATGTGTACTTCTCGGAGCAGAAGCAGCAACGGAAAATACGACATCACCTTTATACCCCTCGATGGAGAGAAAAGGACTGATCCAAGTCTTTTCTCAAGGCAGCATCATCATTGATATGGCGGGCTAAAATCAAGATGGGGTCGGCTTAATTGTAAATGTAAATAAGGATTAAAATTAAAGTCAGGAAGGACTACATTAAAGTATTATTAATGGGAGCTCAAAGTGTACGCAAACATGCCGTCACGTTTTCGGGGATTTATTGCATGCTGTGCGAATGAGAGTGTGTAAGACGGTGGAGTGTGGATCCACGAATATGTTAGCGTCATCTTCACAACTATTTTGTATATCTAGGTTGTAAATTAGTAATTGATTCACGCGTTCCACGAACGCTGTTTCGTATTTCGAGTTCCGAATATTAGAATAAAATTTCTGTAAGATTTATTATTATTATTATTATTATTATTATTATTATTATCAATACGAGTTTCTTGCGATGTAGGATTGAGATATTTCAGTAACTTTCCGATGTTCAGAGATGATTGATTGTCAATGTGGCAATTTCTTAGTTTCAGTTTATCATATTTATTACAGAGTTGGACACTTTATTTTTCATGTTTACTGTGACCAGCGCGGTCTTGTTTCTTTTCATGCGAGCGAATTAGTTAGATGACGTCCTTTATATTTCTTCAGCTTTATGCAACTTTGGGACATGAGATTTTATTTTGTGTGATTTTGAGTAAGAGGACGCGTTCCTCACCTGATATGCCTGCATTTTCTTGAAGGACTCGGGTAGACTGTTGAGCAGCGTGTGTAAAGGGTTGGACCCTGTGGTTTTGGTATTTGCTGCTTTATTTTTGGGAGACGTGGATCTCCACTTTGAGTCATTCCGCCGTGTGTTGGCGAGGGTGATATGTTTGTCTACCGAGGAGAGTTTTATTTGAACGGCGTATACTTCGTGATTTAATTGCTTCTGTCCATGTCTCTACGGTTGTTGCAGTTGACTAGAGAGTTTTATCGCGACGTTTGTTTCGGACATTCTTTTTTGATATAACCGCGCTGAGGAATATTTTGTGTCATGTAATCTTTTCCAGGATACAACGTTGAATTGTGTGTTGAAACGTAAAGCCTACTCTGTCATTTTTTATGAATTTGTGTCACGTAATTTCATTTTAGGAATCCAGGTTGATTTGTGGGTGATACTGTAAGTCCACCAGTTGATTGATTTTGTGTCATGCAATTATTTTTTAGGAACCTGTGTTCAATAGGAAGTGTTGCTTAAAGTGTAATTAAGTTTCCTTTTATTTCCGTTGAGGCTTTGAGTGGATGCGAGTTGCGTGAATGCCGCATGCTTTTCATAGAGAGCCCTGGAAAATATGACATCATGTTTTGTTTCTTTGAATGTATATATTTTGCCATTTACGTAATTTTGATTTTGTGTGGTTCCGATCCACATTGTTTGTTATGCTCATAAGATTGCTCATGGCTCGAGATGTATATATTTTGTGCGTGGGATGTTTTACTACTCAGCGTGTTATATATATTGTACAGTTAGGTTAGTTTTGCCCCCGTTTTTGCGCATTAAATCACGTCTTTTCTTAAGGTTAGGGACCCCACTGCAATGTCAAGTGTGCAGAAATGGGGAACGTACTCATCTACAGTTAAAAGTGTTAACAAAAAGTAAAGCCAAAGGCGTGGTGAGAGCACGCAAGCCCATGTGTTAAAATTAATGAAACCTCAAGATTTGATTTTATATGTTAAGTATGTGTGTCGGCATACACTGTAAATTTATAATATATTCTGATTCTCAAGATGGATTTTATCAAGCTGAGAGGAAAAAACAATCTAAGTCATGTAAAATCTGGATCATTTGATACTTTTGCTATTTTTTATGTTTATCTTCTTTATTTTAATAAACCGATTTTCCTCCAAAACTGACGTCATGTTTTGCCTTGCTTTATTTGTAGTTTTAATTGACCACATCGTGTCCGTATTTCGTTATATGTTCCCCATCAAGATCCCTGGTGTATGAATTTTAGGGCATTACTTCATCATAGTTTAAACTGAGCACACCTGAGATCGGCAGACTAGGCTGTGATGTAAGGTATGGATGGATGGTCATACAATGTTACCTAACAAACGCGCAAGCTGTGATGTGAGGTATGGATGGATGGTCAGACAATGTTACCTAACAACAGTGCAGGTTATATTGTAAGGTATGGATGGATGGTAGACATTTTTACCTAGGAACCGTGCAGGTTATATTGTAAGGTATGGATGGATGGTCAGACAATGTTACCTAGCAACAGTGCAGGTTATATTGTAAGGTATGGATGGATTGTCAAACAATGTTACCTAGCAACAGTGCAGGTTATATTGTAAGGTATGGATGGATGGTCAGACATTGTTACCTAGGAACCGTACAGACTGTGTTGTAATGTATGGATGGATGGATGGACCGACATTGTTACCTAGCAACGGTGCAGGTTATATTGTAAGGTATGGATGGATGGTCAGACATTGTTACCTAGGAACCGTGCAGACTGTGTTGTAATGTATGGATGGATGGACAGACATTGTTACCTAGCAACAGTGCAGGTTATATTGTAAGGTATGGATGGATGGTCAGACATTGTTACCTAGGAACCGTGCAGACTGTGTTGTAATGTATGGATGGATGGACAGACATTGTTACCTAGCAACAGTGCAGGTTATATTGTAAGGTATGGATGGATGATCAGACATTGTTACCTAGGAACCGTGCAGACTGTGTTGTAACGCATGGATGGATGGACAGACATTGTTACCTAGCAGCCGTGCAGGCTTTTTTCTTATGGCTTGTTGCCATCGGAAGTTAGGAGCCGTTGATGGATGGCCATGATCGGGAGACATATTTGACATTATTTGATTTTCTCGAACGGAATTCTGTTCAGCATCCTGTACGAAATAAGGACCCAATATTCCATTACCGGACACGTAATACCTTTCGGATATTATTCTCGTGTGTGGTGACTGTTGTTCCCTTTCGTATGAGGGAACAACGAAAGCCAACGTTGTTCAGTTTTTTGGTGCCTTCTTATCCCACACTGCCTGTTATGACCGGAAATAGTGTTCCATGATAAACACCTTCGCAACAGAACGCTGAATTCCCAATATGCCAAACAGTAATATGCTATAATAGAGGGCAATGTGGATAGCAGGTAAACAATAAGTTGAGTGTAGTAATTCACATCAGTACCTGTGAACTCTTCTCAAACACCTGTGTGTCAATAGATTCAGAACTCATGTTGTGGAGTTTAAGGGGACGTCAGACATAATACACTATTTATCATGTCAATAATTCATATGACCTGCTGCCCTCCAAACATCAAAGCTGACCCATTTCTTGAGCAGTCGATGACAAATTCGAGAGAGGAGATTTGGGATATAACGTTACGAGTGGGCGCCTGTATACGTGACGTTGATTTCAGCATGTAGGGGTCTTAACATATTGTTTAGTAAAAACCATAGTGGGGGAGGAATTTGTACCCAGTGATTTATTTGACATATTTTAATATGCTGAAGACGTTCCGTAGCAGACAAACTAGGGTCCCTATACTAGGAAAAACGTAAAATTAAGCTATTTCCTCAATTGTGCCGAACGTTGAAGGAATAAATAGCCCAGAAAGGTTTCAAATTGTCAGCCTAGGATAGCTCTATCAAACTTAAAAATGCAAATTTCGAAAATCAATTCCGGCCTAAGTGCAGTTCCGGAGAAATAGTCCAAAATCGCTTGCTTCTTTACTAGTTTACTTTATTATTCAAAACCTACCCGAATTAACTTAGGCACATAATTCTTTCTGTAATGTGTTCCTTAGTTCAATATCCTTAGGATTTTTTGATTTTTATGAAATATGTCCACACCGAATGTAGTTATAAGTGCTTAAGTGAACCTCTGCATTGACTCACATTAGCGCTCGTAGTGGTGCTTAAGTGAAACAATGCGTTGAATCACATTAGCGCTCGTAGTGGTAGGCAAATGAAAACTGCTAATCTAATCGTCCTGTTAACGATGATTAAGAAGACGATTCTAATTTTTAGGAATAAATAAAGAATATATTCTCATATTTGAATACATTTTATTTACTTAAAATTCGTTGCTCTTATCACTAGGATGTTTTCAACATCGATTTCCTTGCCTGAAGGGCTAGAACTATGGATTTTTCCACCGCTTACCACTCTCGATCTTTTTCAATGAGCTAGAATAACAGAGAGAGGTGGAAACACCGCCTGGCTGAAGCTAACTGAACGAACGACCGCCAATTTTCAATGTTCAAATAAACAAGGGGGCGTGGTTCTCGAATGACGAATAATGTTGAAAATACACATTATTATACTCATAGAATTCACTGCTGCAAAATTAAAGACCGTTAGCCGAAAGCTTAGAACATTATTAACCATAGAGTGCGAATAGCGGTACATCATCCATGTTGCGGCGCGAGGCCAACATCACGGTCAGTTGATTGTAGAATAGTTCGAATAGGATATACGGAGATTCGTTATACAGTGACATACGAACAGGCCATAAAATCGGAACAAGAATGCCACCCTGCTTGGCTGTTGTGGTTAAGCGCAAATTACAACAAAAGCCGTGAACATAAGTATTTATGACGGAAATCCTTAAAATGGAAGGTACCTACGATAGGTTACAACCTCATTCTGATCATATTTTCAAATATGTTTCATCCCCATGAGTACCACTGCGACTGTTTAATGTAATTATTTATTATAATGTAGGGGACATATAATTTTTTCCCATTACCGTATCGTGCTGGGATTACTAGCCGAAATATAGATTTAAAAGTTGTCCATTGAAGTGTAGCCTAATTTTAAATATTAATGCGGCTGACTTCTACAGTAAACACTTGATAAATTTCACAAACAGAAGTTATGGTGACGTAATATACAGCAACCTGAACACCACATTTAAAACTAAACTTATAATACATAGGTCCGTTTTGTATTGAATGTACCCACCCTGTCCTGAACAGCTGTCGTGGTTAATATTTTTGGCAGAGAGAAGAAACCTTCACCCGGTTTCGCTTGTCCACAACATCCTCCGTACAGACACACCAAGTTTTCTGAGAACGGATCTTAAATACTTGTCATCCCCAAACAGTATACTAACAAAGTCAGAAACCTCTTCCCTGCTGAGCTTCCCAATTTACCGCACGACAAGTTATGGCAACTCATTCATATCTGCAACCATACGCTCCTGGAATTCTCTTCCGGCTGTAATTAGAGACATACAGAGTAGAAATGTGTTTAAAAAGAGATGCTATAGCTGGAAGGGTAGGACTGAGGATTGCCTACAACAAGACAAAGACATTGAATACCACTGAGGATTGGACAACACCGGAAGGCACCGTGCAAAAGGTGGACAAATTCAAGTACCTAGGAGAATTTATAACAGGAAGGAATAGGAGCAATGAGGGAATAACAGAGAGGATAAAGAAGATGCGATCAGCCTTCTGTATGACCAGAAATATATACAATAAAAAGAATATATCTACAGACGCAAAGATTAGACATTACAAGGCAACGGTGGGAAATGCTGTATTATATGCTGCTGAGACAATAGCACTAGGAAGAAATGGTGCGGAACAACTAGAGAAAGAGGAGAGAAAAATATTGAGGAAAATACTAGGCCCTAAGAGAGGAGGTGAGAGATGGATGAGGAGACCCAGGGAAGAACTATACCGGAACATGAGGACAATCTCAGAAGAAATCAGACTGAAAAGAGCAAGGTTTTCGGGACATGTAATCAGGATGAATATGGATAGAATGACGAAAAGAGTATGGGAAACAACAGCGAGGACAAGAGGAAAGACAGGAACCAAGTGGGTAGTTGAACTCCGGAAAGATTGGTCGGAATTGGGGATCAAGGTGGAAGAAAAGGAAAATTGAAGAAGCAAGTACATACCGACTAATATGCCAGAGATCAATGATAGGGATGGATACAGGAAAAGGATTGTGAGTCACCAGTGGAGTAGACAAGAGAAGAGGATACTGAATATCGCGGAAGAAGAGCGGGAGAGAAGAAGAGAAAGGATGAAGAGGTTCTGGGAGAAGAAGAAGAAAATGCAATCCGTGAAGGAGCTGTCCGTGGTCCTACAGAGGCCGTAACGCAAGAAGAAGAAGAAGAAGAAGAAGAAGAAGAAGAAGAAGAAGAAGAAGAAGAACAAGAAGAAGAAGAAGAAGAAGAAGAAGAAGAAATGGTACATAGTCTTAAGAAATTAGTATGTAATGTTTCTTTATAGTAACTCTCAGAAATTTAACTACCATTTATAATAAGTATTTAAGTTTATTTTCATAATTAATTATATGTAATTAGGAGCCTTCAGACTCTGTAATTTTGTACAATGAAGCACATATAAGATGGTATGGCATAACAGTAGCCTGAGCCACCCCATATAAAATAAATAAATAAATAAATAAATAAATAAATAAATAAATAAATAAATAAAATGCTGTATTGGTGTACGTTTGACCAAAACAGATCTACATCAAATCAATGGCCTAGCACAATTCACACAGCATTCAGGACCATCACGGAGAACAGAATGAACGTCAATATCAAATTCAGTGACCATCAATAACGGATGTCAAAAAAAAAAGAATAATTCTCAAGGGCAGTAGATAAAACAGGTAGCAAGAAAGCATCACTTATAAGTCGGAAAAAAGGAACATTTTTCATCACCTTACTCCAATTACTGCAGCCGGGCGCTGAGCGGACTAGAATCTAAATTTTCACTTCTTAAAACTTACGATGGTGAGTCACCACGCTCAGTCTCCCTGTCGCCTGATCATATGTTCTCGCACCAACTCGCTTTGTTTTGACAACATATGGCTGCCCTTGATGAACTTCCCACCGAGCTCGATAGCTGCAGTCGCTTAAGTGCGGCCAGTATCCAGTAATCGGGAGATAGTGGGTTTGAGCCCCACTGTAGGCAGCCCTGAAGGTGGTTTTCCGTGGTTTCATATTTTCACACCAGGCAAATGCGGGGGCCATACTTTAATTAAGGCCACGGCAACTTCCTTCCAATTCCTAGGCCTTTCCTATCCCATCGTCGCTATAAGACCTATCTGTGTCGGTGCGACGTAAAGCAAATAGCGATGAACTTCCCTCCGCCGGGCTCAGACGGTTGAGGCGCTGGCTCTCTGATCCCAACTTGGCAGGTTCGGGCCACTCAGCCCGGCAAAGAGTGAATTAGAGGACTAGATGTCCTTGTATTGAGTGACGGAGATCGAAATAAATCAAGATGATAAATAAAGTAAATAATTTGATGGTAGAACCGGTGAATCTAGCAAAACTGAACGGGCGTTTGGGGAAGGATGTCAAAAACGGTTGGTAACGGAAAGCATTTCCCATCTTTCATCAAACATACCGTGTTGGGTGTTCGTGTTTCTGAACCAAGTCGGTTCTCTGTGGATAGAGGTGGTAGAACACATTCACGGTACCCCCTACCTGTCGTAAGAGGTGACTTAAAGGGGGGACTAGTAACTTTCTGCTTGGGAGCGTAGATTCGCGACCGCTGTTCAGTATGGCATTTCTTCAACTTTTCTTAGGCTCTTAATTTTCATCTCCTGTCCCTCAGTCATATATTATTCTCTTCTGACCCTGACAGCATTAGGATAGCGAGGCCCGGCATCTTCCATGTTTACGCCCTTCATGACCATTGTCTTTCTTTTTCGTATACCTTTATTCTTCGAAGTGTCGGACTTCCTCCGTTCCTTTTCTGGTTAGTGTTAATAGAGGATGGTTACCCTTTGTACTTCCCCTTAAAACAATAATCACCACCAACACTACCAGTACTTCATAGCTGTGGCAGGTGTGGCATTGCCAAATCCACTCAACGGATTTGAGGGCTACAGCAATACAACAATGATTTAATGAAGTAATTAACCAATCTTCGTTTGCGAATCTGGTCTAAAGTGCTTGTCTTTACGATGATGACGATAATAATAATAATAATAATAATAATAATAATAATAATAATAATAATAATAATAATAATAATAATAATGAAAATAATATGCCTTTCAGCGTTCAATCAGCAAACTTATGTGAATTTACCAAATACCTCCACAATTTCCTATTTGTAACTAGTTCTGTGGCAGAGTTTAGTTCCATATTTCTTATCTTTATATCGTTAGGAACTGACTATAACCATCCTCGTCTTGGTATCCCTCTACTTCTCATAACCTCCATAATTGAGTCCATAATTCTCCTGGATAACCTATCCTACTCCATTCGCCTCCCATGACCCCACCACTAAAGCCGATTTATGCGTACAGCTTCATCCATCGAGTGCATTGCTAACTTAGCCTTTTATTCCTCATTCCCAATACCCTCCTGCCATTGTTCCCAACCGTTTGTACCAGCGATCATTCTTGTTACTTTCATATCTATTACTTCTAACTTATGAATAAGAAATCCTGAGACCACCCAGCTTTCACTCCCGTACAAGAAAGTTGGTCTGAAAACAGACTGGTGTAAAGATAGTTTCGTCCGAGTGATGACTTGCTTCTTACAGAATACTGTTGATCGCAACTGCGAGCTCACTGCATTAGCTTTGCTGCACCTTGATTCAATCCCACTTACTATACTACCATCCTGGGAGAATATACACCAAAAAATTCTTGAAATAATCTATCTGT
Source organism: Anabrus simplex (assembly GCF_040414725.1). NCBI lineage: Eukaryota > Metazoa > Arthropoda > Insecta > Orthoptera > Tettigoniidae > Anabrus > Anabrus simplex. The sequence continues at coordinate 771,319,405 of NC_090265.1, forward strand.
TGGACTTAATAATAATAATAATAATAATAATAATAATAATAATAATAATAATAATAATAATAATCCACCGAGCGAGTTGGCCGTGAGGTTAGGGGCGCGCACCTGTGAGTTTGCATTCGGGAGAGGGGGGTTCAAACCCCACAGTAGGCAGCCCTGGAGATGGTTTTCCGTGGTTTGTCATTTTCACACCAGGCAAATGCTGGTACTGCACCTTAATTAAGGACACGGCCGCTTCCATCCCACTCCTAGCCCTTTCCTGTCTCATCGTCGCCGTAAGACCTATCTGTGGCGGGGCGACGTAATGCAGGTTGTAATAATAATAATAATAATCCCTTGTGTGGAAGACTCTCTGAAGAAGGTAGGGGGAGCGTGTTGCTTATAGGAAACTACCTAGCAGATCTTGCTACCGCGTCCTCAACGATTCGATCCAATTTCAATATTGCTGCAGGCCATGCCGAGAATTTGTATCAGTCAAATTGCAAGGTGCAGCGATCTCCTTTGTCTGCGCCCAGTTGCCAGAAAATGGAAATCGAATATTTTGAGTGTGTTTCACGAGAACATTCACATAACGAGCAAGATCTCCATTTCACAAGCTTATGATTCACGGTGGTATCTCTCTTGGTAGTGATTTCTTGGGCTGGGTTTAGCATTCACTTTGTACATTACTTGAATTAAAGACATGCGCAGTAATATCTGATGTGCGTACTGTCAACTGCTTCTCTTAAATGGGCATTACCGCTCGGAAAATAGGAGTATTGCAAGGGTATGTTCTAGGTCCTATACTGGCAATATTAAATTGACGAACGTCGACTCCAATTTTCTCAGAAACTAATAAGGTTGAACTTACATGTACTTGTCGATACATGATTTTTAAATATAGGGGAGCCCGGAGCTTGTTGCAACAGGGGTAGTTTGCAACACCTACGTTTTATTCGTAAATTTCGAATAAAGTGCTGCCACACAGTGACAACCTTCAGTTTGAGTACGAATGTCAGAATATCCGGTCGTTTTGTATTGTGTTCTGAGACTTTGTCCATTTTTCTGCCTGGTGAGTAACTTTCTCTGTCCTTCTTTTAGCAGATAATATTGTTTATAGTTATTGTCCTAGTTTTATTTGCAGTTGAAGGGAAAATTATTTTAGTTCAAACCTGCAGTAAGTGCTTTAGCCTCCGTTTTGTTATTTGTAATGACAAGGAATGTCAAGGAATGCGTAACGTGGCACTTTGCAACAGGTGTTGCAACTAACCACAGCACGCGTTCCAACAAACCCCGACTTCACTCTACTGTATGCCTCTTAAGATATAATAATAGCTCTCTTATAATCGTATTTGTGGGCGTGACAGTTGCTGGTTTCTCACCAAGGTAGGTACCGTTCTAATCCCGGCCAGTGAATGTGGAATTTTTGAAATGAAAAGTCTTGTCCCTGTAGATCGGATTCCACGTAAAACTGGAGGTACCGTGACAACGATCACGGTATCAACAGTCGCGTAAAACTAAAAGCTTAGCTTAATCGCAGTTCTTGATAGCTTGGTAATATTTAATTGAAATATATTTATATATATCAATGATGAAGACTCAGGTTGAGTGTTTCGCATCTTACATGCGCTGTTACAACTTACTCCTCAAGCGGGGCACATTGCAACAGGTGACACTCATTTTTCAGTTGTCATTTTGAGACATATTACTATTTTCAAATTATTTTCAAAATGATGTTTTTGATAGATAAAAATATAATCTCCCGATTGCTTTTAATTTCAATATGAATAAATAATTTCTTAATAAAAAATCATTATATTGTAACAACATGCCCTTGCTTCCCTTACTGACTGTTTTAATGCCGAGTAGAAAGTTTATTTTCTATAGTGCACTCATTTCCTCACATGTCCGACTCGTTGGCTGAATGGTCAGCGTACTGGCCTTCGGTTCAGAGGGTCCCGGGTTCGATTCCCGGCCGGGTCGGGGATTTTTAACCTTCATTGGTTAATTCCAATGGCCCGGGGGCTGGGGTTTTGTGCTGTCCCCAAACGTCCCTGCAAATCACACACCACACATAACACTATCCTCCACCAAAATAACAAGCAGTTACCTACACATGGCAGATGCCGCCCATCCTCATCGGAGGGTCTGCCTTACAAGGGCTGCATTCGGCTAGAAATAGCCACACGAAATAAAAAATTCCCGTATCCTCCCATTAAAATGTTTTGTAACCTCCATTATAAAATTAGATTCAAAAGAATAAAAAATCTGTATCACCACTGCTAAGTATGGAATAACTGTAAATAAATTCACACATCAAGGTAAATAACCCTGAAAAAATGCAATGATATGCTACCATGACACATTCTGAGGAACATTGATGGCAGTTTTAATGCATTCTACTGCCATATTTTGGATTTTCACTGTTGTCCTCTCCATCTCTGGTTTCCTTCCTACACCTCAGCAGGTTTCAGGTCCTTCTTGCCATCTTTTCTGCACCTAAATTAGCTTTAACTACCCGTATCCAATCGGGATCTTGGAAAATCTTCAGTGCATTCCTTCCAGGATGAATACCTAGCTGCAGCAGCATTTGAACACATCCCTCGTCGAATACCAATACTGCATCATTAACACCAGAATAAGTATCTGATAACCCACAAATACCCTTTTTGGAAATTTCCTTTTCTTTTCTTAAAAATTCTTGTTGGTCTGGACATAATATTGCGTCACATACAAATCGCACAGCCACGATGATAAAAACAAACTTTGACCAGCTCACGTAACCACCAAACGAACAACAGCATTTAGCATACAGTAGCATCTGTTTATCAAGGTGGCCAAAACAAAAGCTCCCAAACAAAAAAAAAGAAAGAAACGTTTCACTTTGCAAAAAACCAATAATCATGAATTTGTCTTTCAACAAATGAAATTCAATGTTATAACAAGGAGAACTGCAACTCTACATCAAAGGAACTTAACTTGTACCCGCAGCATCTTTGGCGATCAAAGACCTACGGTAACGACTAATGTGACGTCACTGACGGTGCACTTTCTGTTTCAACACACACTATTAATACAAATCCACAGCCACAGTATCTTTGGTGACCAAGGCCTAAAGTAACGACACTCCTACGTCATGTGACATTTAAATGAACGTTTAATGGCGTTCGGGGTACTTCGCCACCAAACAAAACACGTGTTAACATGTGGTATGACGTGTTAATAAAAGCAGATTGCTCTGATGTGTCGTGTTGTGACATGTTCTGCCACAATGCGGGTGAATGAGTCTTGACACATGTCTGCCCACACGAGTCTCGTGTAAGAAGTACTGTTCCAAAGTGTGGATCCCTGCCACAGAGCGACAGCAGATCAGATTCGCAAAATGGATCAGTACAGATTGTTTATGTAATAAGCTGCCGTCAATAGATTATGATCTGTTATGTTCAAAGATGCATATTGAGTCTCTTAGAACTAGGTGCAGGTATGTCAATGCACGTTTCATACACAAATGTATCGGTAATTTACTTGATTGTTCTAATTTACTCCAGTTGCTACAAAACCGTGTTCCTTCTCGTAACACCACACACACTGACGCCTTTCACTTACCCAGGTGCAGAACAGAATCACACAGGAACTCTTAGTTTAAGCGGACCATAAGATTCCTAATGCAGTTAGTGGGATGGTGGATGTATTCCACACTGTCAACTAAACTCTCGTAGGCAGAGAATTCCTGGTAAAATGTTCTGCGTATTTAGTAAGTGAAAGTTATATTTGCTTCTTTTATCTACCAATCATTTCAAATATACTATACGTATACTTTTCTGTTTTCCTGTTCTTCTCCTTCATGTATTTTGTAAGTATGTATTATACCTTGATATCGGTTGGGGTCTATGTTCTCACCAGCTCCTCGGTGTAAAATATTAACTTCGTCCTTAATATAAGATTATGTTATCGCAGGTTCCGTTGAAGAGTAAGACCATGTGCATAAAATCATTATTTAGCCCCAAATTCTACCAAAACATTTCATCATTCGTCATATAATCTCAATAATCCTAGTCATTAATAGTTATATTACCTTACAGCTACATATCTTTACCTATATTTCATAATAAAACTCAGAAATAATCCTTACACTAGTTTATTACCATGCTAATTTCATATGAAAGAAAATAAAAATGAAATCTATGTTGTAGAGAAAAGAAAATGTAAATACAATAATTAACGATCTTATATAGATTGATTATTTTTGTCAACATAGTTGGAATTGGGTCTTTTGCATTCTAACATTCATTATTTTGCCATTAATGCTTCGCTGAACTATTTAAATCCATCATTTGGCATAAATATTGTTCATAGTGTAATTTTTCCACAAAGTCATATTCTTTATTCATGGTGGGATGTTAAGGATTTTTCGTATTTGATATTCGATATTTAACATTTGGTATTTGATATTTGATATTTGGCTTTTCACGTTCATTCTGCGAGATACGAGATAATTAACAAGTTTCCTCATTGTGGCTTTAAACTGACACTACACTTTAAAATACTATTATAATTAGAAATACTACTAGGCAATGTTATATCAATCCGTTTATGCCATTGGAGAATCATATATGTAATTAATAAGTGCCTCTAATTAAATACCTTACCGTTATTAACTCTGAAATTGTGCCACTCATTTATATATATGCTACTATTAAAGATGTCTACTCTTATTTCATCTACCGCTGTGCCAATACGCTGACGTAATATAATTCCTCAATCTACATTTTATTCTGGGAAACATTCTCATTCTGTAGGGCGATAATTACTAATGTCCGTACATATACACCAATAAGTATCCTAAAACTCAATAACCATGCATAATCTTTCACGTTATATCACCAATCGACATCAAATTAGCTATTCTGTAACTCAATATACACATCAACATGACTTAACCTCATATCTTTCATTTTATTTAACATGGATTATTATTATCTGCCACACGAATCCATTACAACAACTTCCTTCCTATAACCTTACGACAAAAATAAACATTATACTACAATACTCTCATTACTACACATTTCTCATGTACCTCTTCTTATTAATCTACCTGAAGATATATATTCTCATTTCGCTTCTACTAAATAATATTTCTGTTATGGTTTGACACTCCCTCGACGATATATTCATCTTATAAAACGCAGATTCCTAATATAATCCATCTCTTCGTATAATATAGTCATTACAGACATGTCAATCGATTTGGTTTACTCATAAATTAGGTCATGCTCTGCAATTCATGTGCACTCTTTTTAATATTCCCCCACTTCATAGTAAAATAAACTTTCCGTGTAGATTGGAATGTTAAGATTGATATACACACTTCACGTATGTTGACAGTAACCTATAATTGCATTTTTGGTTATATCTACTACTTAAATTGGCACACATTCGCGGTTAACAGCTTAAGATCTAATACTGACATTCACAATTTGGCACATATTATTCGTTTAATTTAATACAACAACTACTGTTAATTTATATATATATATATATATATATATATATCGGAAACTTATCTCTTATCTCGACTCGAGTTGGTCAGCTGTTGGCTCCTGGTTGTACGTTATGCCATCTCTAAGAAGATATATCCCATCTCCGGTCACGTCACAGCTGGTTACTGGGCTTCGTAATCTTGGTCTCCGTCATAGTAGCCTGAGACTGTCTTCCTCCATCAGCTTAAGCGGATCTCATCATATTGGCGGTGTCCATACAAGAAGAAAACAATATTATACTAGCAGAATAATTAGCTAATTCACTCATTTTAAACATTAGCAGACCCTATATCTTGAAATTGCGCTCTTATATGAATTTAAATGCAGCTTATTCTCATCAAATAGGTCTTTTTCTTCACGTTGGCTAGTGCTTCTAGATATTATTTCCTTTATTTCTGGTTATATGCAGCCACATATAGTGCTAGAATTTGCCCTTTCTTTTCGATCTTGCACCGGTCTGTATATTCCTTTTCTTCCAACATGTGAAACTGAAGTATATATATACGTTTCCCCTCGTCTTGACTAATTCTTTAGCTATGAATAATCGAATTCTTCACCAATATTTATATTCTAAATACACAGTTCTCTTCCTTTTTTTGATCAGCCTTTTCTCAGTTTCAAGTAGATTACCATTTTTCAAATGCGATCTTCTTCCTCTCAAAGAAGTAAGAATTAATTGAATTCAATTATTTCTTGAGACAATAGTTATTCCATTATGAAACTCTTTTCTGGTGGTCTTTCATAAGTCTCCGTCTTCTAAACTGTGATTAACTTGCCTCTTGGTGATAGTTCATATGTGTCCGCGTTGCGTGAAGCCGGCGCACGCCATTTTGTCCGCTACATCTCTGCGAGTAGGATCGCCTCAACTGTAACGTAATGGTACAGTATATATTGTATATTGCGTTGTTATATTATTATAAATAGTAGTATTGCTAGTATTTGTGCCAGATAGGTCTTATGGCGGCAATGGGAAAGGAGAGGGCTAGGAGCTGGAAGGAAGCGGTCGTGGTCTTAGTAAAGGTACAGCCAGGTGCGAAAGTGGGAAACCACAGAAACCATCTCCAGAGCTGCCGACAGTGCGGCAACAGACTATTAACGAATGTAAACTCCTATGATAAAACATAAAAATACACATCCTAACTCATAAAACTGTCCGAATCGAAAACCATGAGAATGTCCATGTTTATACCCAAGCCGTCGTTGGTTAAGATGCCTCTATAACCACATCACATTAACTTATTCTTAACATATTATTTATAGTTCTCTGAAATTTTCTTGATGCTACATGAAGCTCTTGTCTCTTGATACTAGTATTAAAAACAGTTGGGAGGCGGGTGCTGAGAGTGGGGAATGTGGAGAAGGTCGAACGGGAAGGACGTGAAGAGGGAAGGGTGAGACAAGATACTGCGAAGAGTTGTGCTCATTTAAGATTCCGTCAATCAGAAATTGGAGAAGTATTGTCTCTTCTTATTCTACTTTTATCGCCTTTTTCCACACCTGTGGTGGGGTCGCGGGTGCGAACTGCGTTCCACTTCTGGATTAGGCCTTGTTTTATGGCGGAATGCTCTTCCTGACACCAAACCTATCTGCAGGCATGTATCCGCTATTGCGTGTTTCTGTAGTGGTTGGTAGGTATGTTGTCTGGGAGAGTCTTGGCAAAAACATAAATATCCATTCCTCGAGCCAGAGGTATTAATCAGACGCACATTAAAATCCCAGACTCTGCCGAGAATCGAACAGGGACCCTCTGAACCGAAGGCCTCAATGCCGAACATTCAGCGAAGCAGTTGGACTGGAGAAGTATTGCCTGTGTTCATTGGAATGCCAGGTTTTCGTCAGACGTTTCGAAGCATTAGAAGGTATGACTAGTGATTTAAAAGAGCCGTACCAAGATATGACTATCAATAACATATGTTAATTGAAACTTTTTTACAGTTCTACTGAGAAATACTCATCAATAAAATCAATACAGTACTTTAATTAAAATTTATACTTTTTTACTTTCCTTAAAGCAAGCTTTCGTTGCTCAGGTGGCAGCGCGTCGGCCTCTCACCACTGCGTTCCGTGGTTCAAATGACGGTCACACCATGTGAGATTTGTGCTGGATAAAGCGGAGGCGGTATAGGTTTTTCTCCGGGTACTCCGGTTTTCCCTGTCATCCTTCATTCCAGCAACACTCATTTCATCCGTCAGTCATTAATCATTGCCCCAGTGGAGTGCGACAGTCTTTGGCAGCCGACACAAATCCTATCCTCGCCGCAAGATTCTTCCATCCCTGACCCGATCACTGACTGGAAAACAGGTTGTAGGTTGTTTACTTTCCTTAGGCACACAACAAGTCTTCCCCGGAACGATGTAATTCCCCTCATTATAGTGTTATGTTTTTCGATATTTGGCTTCACCACGTTCAGAAACGTAGAAAACTATTCTTGTATACATTTTGAAACGCTCTACATCTTTAAAGGAGTTCCGGTCATAAGGCTTTCATTCCTCTCAGTATTTATAGGATATACCCACTCCCTTGTATTCTTCAGTGCCAATGCTGTACTAATAGCTGCAGTAATTTCCTCCGCTTCAGTAAATTCCGCTAGGCGCTGGCCTTCTGACCCCAACTTGGCAGGTTCGATCCTGGCTCAGTCCGGTGGTATTTGGAGGTGCTCACATACGTCAGCCTCGTGTCGGTAGATTTACTGGCAAGTTCAAGAACTCCCGCGGGACTAAATTCTGGCACCTTGGTGTCTCCGAAAACCGTAAAAGTACTTAGTGGGACGTAAAGCCAATAACATTAATTATTTTTAATCAAAAGTAGAGTAGACTCGCGGTATTCCACACATTATGGTACTACTCACAGGTAATGTAATGCGCACATGTAACACAGACCTATGGTATTTCACACATTGCGACGCCATTTACAGGCAAGGCAAACCTATGGTGGTCCGCACATAAATGTACTAACCACAGGGACTCGTACTATCCCGTGCTGATCCTCATATAGTGGGTAGTAATCATAGGCAAGGCCCATGGTGTCGCTCATATAGTGGTACTAATTACAGGTACTGTAAAACCCAGCCGGAAGCACACTCTGTCGCTACTAACCACAAACCTGTAGTGTACCTAACATAGTGGTACTACGCGCAAGTAAAAGCGACCCATGGTGTTCTCTGCTGATGGTACTAATTACAAGCAGTCTCATTCGATCATCCCATGGTCTCCCCTTTTAGTCGCCTCTTACGACAGGCAGGGGTTATCGTGAGTGTGTTCTTCGCCTTCGTGCCCCACCCACAGAGGGTTGTGTGTTTGGTCCGCGAGAGCTACTTTATTTCACTCATGTCCGCCGGCAAGCCGGTTAGGAACCCCCTATCCGCCACCTGGGACGCGCCACGTGGGCGTATCACCTCTCCCCCTGCTACGCCAGCGTAGTAGGTTCGTGGCTCAAGTTACGATTTTTTTTAATTTTAAGTTTTCATTCCCCACCCTAAAGGGGTGGGGCGGGCCACCTAGAGGGTGTCGCCCTCTCTCTGGCCAGGAGAGTTGACGGGGTTGAGGAGAGGTGTTAGAAGAAGAGTGTTAGAAGATGGGTGATAGGTGATATAATTAAGGAGTGGAGATGTAGAAGAACTGGCCTCGTGGCTAAGTGGGGGTACAAGTAATAAATCTCATAGTAGACCGTATTGGACATCAGATATGAACATTAAAACAAGAATAATAGTTAACACCACCTTTCCAATACTTATCTTTCCTTATATTTAGGAAATAAACATTACAACAGGCGTTGTAAGATGGGACATGTTTCACTTAACAGTCGTAAGCATCATCAGCCGAAAATAAATCTTAGCCTAAAGTTAGGTCAGGACCCTGAACCTAGTGTCCTTAACATATATGGCACCCTAAGAATCAACATTTATATTTAGAAAATGAAAATAGGCTTAAAACTAGTGTGAAAAAGCATAGAATGTTACAACATGGCTAAGAGAAAAAACACAATCGAGTTGAGACAGAGGATAAGAACAGAAAGTACAATACAGAGCTGGTAGTGAAATAATTAAAATCATTAGGATATCATTGTTACCAGTCAGTTAATCAGAATCATCGAGCATTAAATATTCCACTATCCCATTCTAACCGAAAAAAAGAGTTTGAATATATAAAAGAACTTGCAAAACTTAACGGCTTGGCCGTGCGTGTAGAGGCGCGCGGCTGTGAGCTTGCATCCGAGAGATAGCAGGTTCGAATCCCACTATCGGCATCCCTGAAAATGATTTTCCGTGGTTTCCCATTTTCACACCAGGCAAATTCTAGGGCTGTACCTTAATTAAGGCCACGGCCGCTTCCTTCCGACTCCTAGGCCTTTCCTATTCCATCGTCGCCATAAGACCTATCTGTGTCGGCGCGACGTAAAGCCCCTAGCAAAAAAAAAAGAAAACTTAACGGCTATAAACCGAACCTGATCGATAAGATTATTGGTAAAATAAAATAAAAAATACTACAAATGTAATTCCAGATAAGCCCAAAAGAATAAACACTGCCACCTTCCCTAACCCCGCCATACACAGCATTACTAACCCATTTAAGAAGCATAACATCAGAATTGCCTACCGAACTCGCAACACTAATCGGAATATATTCTTTAATTCCAACTTGGTAAATACTTCTCAAGACAAATTTTCAAACTCTGGTATTTACAGACTCAAATGCCCCCAGTGTGAATTTTCTTATATCGGACAAACTGGCCGCAGTTTTAGAACTAGATACTTGGAACATTATAATGCCTTAAAGCATAAAAAGTACTCTGCCATGAGCAACCACATGAGGGATTCCGGCCACAATTATTCTACAATTGATCAGGACCTCCACATTATGAAATATGTAAATAAAAGCAGCTTAATGACTGAACTGGAAAATACATACATTTTCTTGGATCAACATTTTAATAATAATAATAATTTGAATGATGTACCTGAGAACAACAGCCCATGAATTGAACAAGTCCCCAATTTACTCACTAATCTTAATATAAATCATAACAATTTCACAAAAATCTTCAATTATAAACCTTTAGATACCCCTCCAGTCGTTATAACAGATTCCACCTTACCCCCTCCCTATAATACAACTCCGCAGCCAGCTTCCAGCACTCTCATTGTTGCGCCTACCCCTCCCGTCCCAAGTTACTGGAACTCCCAGCAAAAATGAAGCGGCTTCAGGCGTGATCAATCCTGTTTGAAGTGTTACTACTCCATGTCTGCTACAACATATGATTTCTGTCGCCCGTTCTCACGTATCTATACAAGAGTGGGATTTAATTATTTCTTCACTTAAAATAATATAACCATCATGTTTTGTTATATATGAACATTCTTATTAACTGACTGGCAGCCATGAGTTTGATTATTACACTGCCAGCTCTGTGTTGTACCTTATGTTTTTAACCTCTGGCAACACAATTACGTGTCTTTTTCTAACTCAGCCATGATGAACACTCTTATATATTTTCACTCTTGTTTTTATGTTTGAACATTCTGATTGACTGACTGGTAACAATGATATCCTAATGATTTTAATTATTTCACTACCAGCTCTGTATTGTACTTTCTGTTCTTATCATCTGTCTCAACTCGATTGTGTTTTTTCTCTTAGCCATGTTGTAACATTCTATGTTTCTTCACACTAGTTTTAAGCCTATTTTCATTTTCTAAATATAAATGTTGATTCTTAGGGTGCCATATATGTTAAGGACACTAGGTTCAGGGCCCTGACCTAACTTTAGGCTAAGATTTATTTTCAGCTGATGATGCTTACGACTGTTAAGCGAAACATGTCCCATCTTACAACGCCTGTTGTAATGTTTATTTCCTAAATATAACGAAAGATAAGTATTGGAAAGGTGGTGTTAACTATTATTCTTGTTTTAATGTTCATAAGTGGGGGTAATTATACTGTGCTTTATTGAGATTTGATACAAGACATAATATATATGACAGCGATGCTAAGAAGCGAAGGTTTAAACAAGGTGAGAGGGAAATAGATGAAGTGCAAAGGTGTGATAGGAGGAGAAGTTAACAAGAGAAGTGAGGAGTCGAATGATGTCAAAGGAAGGTGGTAGTGGTGAAAAATAACCGGGTGGATGTGGGGGTGGATAAGATATGGACTGGGTGATTGGGGAGGTGGGGCAGGCCGAGAACGGCTACGAGGTGTAGTGGGACGAGGCGAAGTTTGGGAAGTTGAACGAGATGGTTCGATCCGATGGTGGAGGCCGTTGAGGTGTATCCCGGTGGCGATGAGCCGTGCGGCATCGTCAGAAGTTGGAAGTGAAGTCTGACTAAATATGTTGGACTGTCAGCGTTGTAAATGCGGAAAGCTCTTCGCACGGGTAGTCCTGCCTGGCGGAGATCCTGGGCGATGGCTGCAGATGGTATGCTAGGCTCCAAACCGCAAACTACGCAGCTATAGATGTTAGTATGGGCAAAAGGCGGTGCTGTCGGTGGGGGATGTACCATGTTTCCAGAAGCATCTGTAGTAGAATTTCCCTCGGCAGGTGGCTGAAGAGATGAGCTCTGAGAATGTGTTAGATCAGGGTTGGGAGGGAAGGGAAGAGTAGACGTCATAAGAGGGAAGGAATGAGACATGACGGTAGTAGTAATAGGCGGGTGGGATGAGGTGGTAATAGTAGTGATGGTAGTGACAGGAGTAGTGTAAAGGGAAGACGAAAGTTGTGGTGTTGAGTTGGAGGAAGATGACGTGGTTGCGGCGACCAGAGCGGCTGTTGCAGGCTGAGAGGGTTCGTTATCCTGGAGCTGGAGCTGGACTTGAATATCCTGTGGAGTTGTTTCAGCTGGATAAAGGTGACCACGAATACGTGCTCCAGTCTTGTAGATGGTGGAGAGGTCTGCTGGAAGTGATGGTTTAGTCCCTTCGTAGAGCCTGGAGACAGAATAGGTGCCGGTTGGATGAAGTTCAGTAAGGAGGTCATTTTCGGAGAGTACAAGGGGGACATCGCGAAGAATACAGGTGAACAGCATGGTTGGAAAGCCAACCTCCAACTTGGTGCCAGCCTATTTGCTTTATTGTCTCGGCGGGGTGCTAAATTAAAGTTGAGCAGTCACCCGGCCAAAAAAAAAAAAATACGTTGCTTAGGGGCAGTGAAGTGTCAACTGCAGAGAGATCCTAATTACGAGACCCAGGGCGCGTTTTATTCGCCTCTTATGACAGACAGGGAACACCGTGGGTGTTGTTCCACCGCCCGCACCAACAGGGAGGTTTCCGTCACACATTTTGTTACCTGACATTCTCTCGTTACACAATGTTTCGGATGATCTAAGACATATTTATGTCAAAACAAAACCCAAGTGGTTCGTTTACACCAGTGAAGAACGAGTAAGAAGGGAACAATATCAGATTATAGAAAAAAGTACATACCTCATCAACGAAATGCGAGTGCTCTTCAAAATGACTATTTTCGAGAAAAAATAGAAATTGGAAACCATTGATATATCAAATGTACAATAAATGCTTATACACCAACATATAAATTTAGAATGAATGAAACGAAAGCTTATTACACTATTCCCATGAAGCGGTTAATTAGCTCCCGAGGGAGGGATCTCCCTTGGAGCTCGACAAGCTCCCAATCGAGCGATCAAGTAAATGATAACTAGCCAAGTCACGTTCCCCGGAGGAGGCTGGTAAGCGAGACAGCAGTCATCAGATTTTGTCTTAGGACCAACAGGTGGTGGTCATTATTGTTTTAAGGGGACCGATAGCGTGTGAGGATTTCCAATTATTCATTCCTATATAGCCAATGAGCAATTAGATGACAATATATGGTGATTTCGAGTTCTAGCGACCAAATTAAAAATCCAACTGTGGCAGAAAATCTTGTGGGCATGTGCAGTGTAGAGTGCTCCGTATGTTTGTGGGAACGTTTTACGCGCTGGTCATCTGAAGCACCCTCGGAATACTCGAATGCTGTTTTCTCGGTATTTGGTAGGAGTAGCGTCGAACCGTCCCCATTTCTCACAATGGCCTTCATGTAGGCCGATACCGAAAAGTGAATTAAATGGGAGGGGACATGTTAGTAAGGTTTCCTTGTAAGTATTACAGCACAAATATACAGTCCCCGAGCAACGGCAATTAACGTCTCACTGCCTGGATGGGAACAGAACTCGTGATCCCGAGGCCCGAAGGCCAAGACGCTAACCAGTCAACCAGGGAGTCAGAAAAACTAAGACGACTACTATTATTACGAGTAATAATAATAATAATAATAATAATAATAATAATAATAATAATAATTGTACCGGGCGGTACACCTCCGGGCCGCTAATTCAAACATTGCGCCAGTTGAAACTCCTCTTCTGGAGGAAGCCTGAACTTTAACAACCATGTTAATTCTAAAGTTTCTCAGAAGATGTCCCTACTGTAAATTTTGAAGAGTTCTGAACTGTGTCTTTTTCGATTTATATTTGTTTTCTCTGTAGTGAGAAGTGTGAACATTCTCTTCTAGATGGCACTACTGAAGAACTACAATTGTGCACCCTAGTGCGAAGTGAAGGAACCTTTTTTTGAAGAAATTTTGTAGTCATAAGTTTGTTCTTTGTTAAATTTCTTTCTGTCATTGTTTGAGTTGGCAATGTTAATCCGTTCGTTCCGCCAGTTTTGAAATTAGCCAATCCCGAATTTTTTAAATTTATTTTCGACCAATCGGGGCTTTCTTCCCCAACCTGCTCTGTAACTGTGTTCGGTAACCAATAAAATTTTGTGGGCGGGTTGTAATCATTCATGAAACGTCTCGAATCTTCCACGAGGATATATAAACTGCTGATTTTCTTGTCTTCTGGCCACTTCAGTAACGTCTTTCTTTGTGTGATTATGTAGCAGGGGGCGGAAAGCGCCTCTTTCTTTGGGCAGCAGTTCCTCCATCAGGTAATGGCCTTTTAATAACTTCTTTGTTTGCTAGCTCAGCAGATTAACCCTCGGGGCAGGTTCGAAACTTTTATCATGTAACCTTCCTTTAAAATGTAAAAGACACTTGGTATAAAATTCTATCTCTTTAACTACAAATTGGGATAGAGAGTGCCTTACCCTCTCGAGCTCCCACTTATATTGTTTTGAGGTGACTACATTTTTATAACAGTTTCCCATCTCTTCGTAATGTAATAAAGTTTTATTTCGTGTCACCTCCGTAGTATGGGATTAGCCCTTGCATAAGCGGCCTAGGGCCAAATTAGGTTTTAATAAAGTGTATTAGGAGTGCTGAGTACGCCTCCACTCAAGTTGATATTTTGGGGCCATGTCATTGTCCTGTTTCTTTACTGAATAGGCCTCAGTAGGTTGGGTATTTTTACCCCTGTTTTTATGTGTCCGGAGGACAGCTTGAAGGTGGAGTTTGGTGTGGCCGTTGATGGGCTTGAACTTTGAGAGCGGGTTGCCCTTTCTTAAATTTGGGTTCTGTGTGCCTCGAGGAGGCTTTACTGGGTAATTGGGAGCTAGTGCTCCTTGGTATGATTGGGGTTTTCTGCCCCTTTGTTGAACCTTATACATAAGTAAAGTTGGGCTAATTGCTCAAGAATTGTGAATCTGGGGCTCGAAGCCCAAAATCCATTAATAAACTGTAATTGTACTTTCTTAACTTGTTGATATACAACTGAGTTCCTGTTATACTTGTTATTTCTTGACCTTGAAAAGAAAATATAACCTTTGTTAAATTTTAAATTAACTCTAATTTCGTAAGTTGAGACCTGTTCATCCCAGCACCTTCTTTCACCGCTAACTACCACGGATAACTCTGTAACAACAACAACAACAATAATAATAATAATAATAATAATAATAATAATAATAATAAAATCGTTAAGCTGAAAAATAGCGAGAGAGAAGCCAACTACACCGGGCCAAAGAAGATGGCCGCTGCTTTTTGCAGGACACATACTTGTTCAAGAGAAACGTCATCTCAAGGCGACCTAAACTAGGACCGAGTGTCTGTATGCTAGTGAATGTCTTTGAATGACAGGAATGTCTGGATTCAGAGAAACCGAGATATTTGAGAAAAACTCCTCCTATTTTCACATCAGACAAATGCTGGGGCTGTACCTTAATTAAGACCACGGCCGCTTCCTTCCCACTCCTGTCCCATGGTCGCCATAAAACCTGTCTGTGTCGGTGCAACGTAAAGCATATTGTAAACAACGAGGAAGATAATGGGTCCAAACATCGTGGATGGCCATTTTAGTTTACGAGGAAGGGCAGAACACATCGGGAATGAGGAAAAGATTAATGGTTTTTTTTTTTTTTTTTTTTTTTTTTTTTTTTTTTTTTTAGACATCTGTTTAGAGTGCATAAGAAGAGGCTGACAAAACAGAATTACACTTGACAGTAGACCAAAAATTTCGGACACACGGTTCAGTGGGGTTAAGAAAGAATCTTAGCTGCTGCTGATGATGATGATGCTTGTTGTTTAAAGAGGCTTAACATCTAGGTCATCGGCCCCTAATGGTACAAAATGTAATGACGATTTAAAAGTTCAAAATCATCCACTGACGAGAATAAAAAATATGATGAAGAATGAATGGATGGATGGATATGAATTTAAAACAATCAGTGGATCCGACCCAGAAACTATCATAAATAAGCCGGGCTGAGTGGCTCAGACGGTTGAGGCGCTGGTCTTCTGACCCCAACTTGGCAGGTTCAATCCTGGCTCAGTCCGGTGGTATTTGCTCAAATACGTCAGCCTCGTGTCAGTAGATATACTGGCACGTAAAAGAACTCCTGCGGGACAAAATTTCGGCACCTCGGCGTCTCCGAAAACCGTAAAAGAGTAGTTAGTGGGACGTAAAACAAATAACATTATTATTATTATTATTATTATTATTATTATTATTATTATTATTATTATTATTATTATTATTATTATCATAAATAATAGTATTACTGACCAAGGGACTGCTTCTAAAGCACAATCCTGCTGAATCGAGGATGCTTGTTGTCTAAAGGGGTCCAAAATCCAGGTCAACAGCCCCTCATAATGGGACCCATCGCTAGAAAAGTAGAACCATGGAATTTTTTTTTGCTAGGGGCTTTACGTCGCACCGACACAGATAGGTCTTATGACGACGATGGGATAGGAAAGGCCTAGGAGTTGGAAGGAAGCGGCCGTGGCCTTAATTAAGGTACAGCCCCAGCATTTGCCTGGTGTGAAAATGGGAAACCACGGAAAACCATCTTCAGGGCTGCCGATAGTGGGATTCGAACCTACTATCTCCCGGATGCAAGCTCACAGCCGCACCATGGTATTTGTCATGTTGCGGTACTAATCAAAAGTAGCGTAGACTAACGGTGTTTCTCACATAATGGCATCACTCACAGGCAATGCAAACCCATGGTGTTCCTCACCTAGATGTACTAATCACGGGCGCCGGTATTCCCGTGGTGTTTCTCATAACATTGGGTACTAATCACAGGCAACGCAAACCCACGGTGTCGCTCATATAGTGGTACTAATCACAGGCAACGCCCAGACCCGCGGTGTTTCCCACAATGATACTAATCACGGGTACTGGAAACCTCATACAGATTCCCCTCCTGTTACTACTAATCACAAACCTATTGTGTACCTAACGTAGTGGTACAGTACTACTCGCAAGTAAAGGTGACCCAGGGTGTTCCTCACATGATGGCACTAATTGCAAGTAGTTTCATGGTTCTAATATAATCATCCCTTGGTCGCCCCTCTTAGTCGCCTCTTACGACAGACGTGGGTGTATTCTTCGTCTGCATCTCCCACCCACAGCGAAAGACGTCCTAAACCGAACAAAGTATAGATCAGTGATCGACACAGCTCGTGGTTCGTGAGGAAATTGCTGCTAGAATGTGACGTGTACTCCACATATAAGACATCCTGGAAATGGTCTATGTATCATGGAAGATGCTTCGTAATAAACTGGAGCTAGTAAACACAGATCTGCAAAAGGAATTGTACAAAAAACCTGCCATTGAAGTGGATATAGGCGAACCTGTAAATACGAGTAATATCAGATATACAAGATTTCACCGTTTGTATCTAAGTCAGTGTCAGGGAAACAAGAATTTTCTTGATGCAAAATATGTGATGAGCATGAGGATTATAAAGCTGAAACGTTACCGTAAAGATACAGGGATAGTGACTTGCAGGCTATGCGCGCAGAGAACATGCTGATTTGCATGCTTAGAGCTATGAAATGCCGTATATACGCAAATAATCCGCGCCATCAAATATCTGCGCACACTGGTTTTAGGAAATAATTGTTTAAAAATTGGCTTTAATTCGTGTTTTATTTACAAGAAATTAATCCTACATGATAATGCACTCCAAACCAGAATAAAAAATAAATTTGTTTTAAGAAACTGAACATAATCTTCACGTGATGAGGATGGTTACCTAGTTGTACTTCATCTTAAAACAAAAACACCACCAGCATCACCTTCATTAATCGGCAGCTTCAGGGGCTTCCATGACAACCAGAAACTGAATGGAGGATGGAATGAGGAAAGAAGACAGGCTGCTAGAGCAAGAATGCGAAAAAGACTTCGAGTAATGTGTGATTATTGCTTAACGTGGTCTCAAATGGCTGCAAACGAATATATAATAATAATAATAATGATAATAATAATAATAATAATAATAATAATACTTCACTCTGCCGTCAATTTAGATGGGTGTATCTTAGAATGTTTCACTAGCGGGGCACTAAGCAGACGATGCTGATAGCCAGAGTGAGAAGGTCTCTCTGCAGTCTCACTCTGCTCTTGACAACGCCAGACTTCCTCCCCCCAGGCAGTTATCCCTGGTCTGTCTAGACAGGATGACTCCAGTTCGAACACAGCTCTCTCTTTGAGCGCAGGCCACTCGCGTCGATCGTTAACAGTTTTAAGCTCACATTTATTTAGAAGCGTTTGGGAATGAAACGCAACAAACTACGAAGATGAAATTTATATAAATAGAATGGAACGGGTCACTTGTCTGTACTCATATTAATTCAAGAAATTTTCTTGATTTTTTCAGGAATAATACTGATCCTAAATATTACAATCCTTTTCTTAATCATCGTTATCCGGTCGATTAGAATAACAGTTTGCATTCTGCTGACACTACGAACGCTAATGTGAGTCAATGCATTGTTTCATTTAAGCACCACTACGAGCGCTAATGCGAGTCAATGCATTGTTTCATTAAAGCACCACTACGAGCGCTAATATGAGTCAATGCATTGTTTCATTAAAGCACCACTAGCAGCGCTAATGTGAGTCAATGCGGAGTTTCAATTACGTAAGCCCTTATAACTAGGGTACATTGGGTGTGGACATATAAAACAAATGCCTGAGGGCATTGAACCAACAAACACATCACAGAAATAATTATGTAAATAAGTTAATTTGGCTAGGATTTGAATCTAAAACAAAACGAGTAAAGAAACAAACGATTTTAGGCTGTATTTCCGAGATTACATTTAGGCCGGAAGTGATTTTAGAAAATTTTATTTTTAGTTTGCTATAGATATCCAAGACTCACAATTTGAAACGTTTCCAGACCCTTTAGCCCTTCAACGTTCGACACAGTTGAAGAAAATGCTTAATTGTACGTTTTTCGTAGCATGGGACCCCTGCGGCGTTGTCCGCTAAGAAATGTTTTCAACATTCAAACTTGGAAAACAGCAGGATGATTGTCAACCACACTCCATATTTGGAATCTATCCATTCCGAGTCTTGTTGTCATGTAAGGGCATCGCACGGAATAGGAAGAACAAGGTGGTTATTTCTAAATATCTATGTTCGTATCAGGTCTATCGAGCAAATGTTCAACAACAAAATTTCTACGAAGTGCAATTTACGATCCTTGATAGCGTATATGTCCTATCGTACGACGGATAATAACAGAGAGAGTAATGAACAGATGATTTTCAATACTAGTCCCGCGAGGCACTCGGCGCATATCACTTTAATGTGGTTTTACTGGAAGAACAAGACAGTAATTAGAGCCAATGGTGTGTTTATGAGAGTATTTAGCGACTGTAGTAATGACGAGGAGAGGGCGTATAAGTCTCTGAAGATCCCAAGTAGAGCATGGTTCCAGTGTATGGAACCCTCAGCAGGACTACTTGACACCAGAACTCTTGAAGATTCAATGTAAAGCACACGATTTGCTCTGTATGACGTCGGACAAAATAGCAGTGCTGCGGAAATGCTGCAAACATTGGGCTAGGAAGAAGAATAAGCTTGAAATGACTTCACAATATGAAGATAAAGCTGTAATTCAAGAGGACAAATTGGGGAAAATATTATTTTACAGGAAGATGAGTTAGGGATTGGAATAATTTACCCAAGAAGGTGTTCGACATAATAATTCCAACTCTTGAAGGCATTTAAGAAAAGACTTGATAGGGAATTGCCACCTGGGTGACTGCCCTAAATTCAGATCAGTGGTGATTGATTGATTGATTGATTGATTGATTGATTGATTGATTGATTGATTGATTGATTGATTGATCGATCGATTGATTGATTGATTCATTCATTCATTCAATCATTCATTACTCGAATCCTCGCGAATCTTCATCACAGCGCCTCGCCAGTGGTCTTATGAATTACAGTATGAAGTTTGGAAGGACAGCTTAAGATAAAGAAACGTGCACTACTATACTTTCACAAATCGTCCTCGTTCTGTCTCGATAGGGTTCAGTTTTATTGTACTTCACATTACTGTCACATGGTTCCGGACAAAAATTACAATACAACACCCCATGTGAATTGCGCCGCGGAACTTGGGATATATTCATGGCGAATATTCATTGCCAATAACATTTCGAGGAAGGCGTACAAATGCCAATTAACAACGTTAATCTAATTGGAGAAGTTCTTAAATCCGATCTAAAATGCTCTCATTACGTGGAAGTATCGGAAATTGACGAGGGTTTTGTTTCATGTCTGCGTACCATAAACATTGTTACGACCTCCCGATCTCAACATTTTTCTTACCTTAAGCATACTTCTCCGCTCCGTTCTGCTACACATTATACTGCTCTGCCTGCTTGCTAGTCTGCCTCACTACTGCTTGCGCTGTCGCTTCTCCCCACGCCACCACCTGACGTCATCTCTCTCCAGCATTTTCTAGACTTGCCTTCCCTGGCGTATATATACTCGCCGCTTTCCTTCGACCAGCGATACAATGCAATGTTCCAACTGCAGTATTATCCGGAACAGTGGAAAAAGGCGAGAATCCTTGTATTCGGCAAACCAGGCAAGGACAAATCTAACCCTAATAATTACAGGCCCATCAGTCTCCTGGACGCCCTCAGCAAAGTATTCGAGAAAATACTGCTGAAAAGGCTCATAGCACATATCAAGGAAAGAGGAATCATTCGAAACGAACAATTCGGTTTTAGAAACGGCCACTCCGCCCCGCAACTGCTTACCCGGGTCTTAGAACAAGCGACCATCGGACTAAACAAGCGGAGGGATAAAGGCACGTTATTCCTTGATATCCAGAAGGCATTCGATAAAGTCTGGCACGAAGGCCTATTAGCGAAATGAATAGACCTCGAATTCCACCCAGGGTACATAAGATTAATTAAATCATACCTGGAAGGCCGAGAGTTCCAAGTAGATGTTCATAACACACTGTCAAGCACGCGACCGATCAGGGCGGGCGTAGCCCAGGGGTCACTAATAGGCCCAATCCTGTTCATCCTATTTACGAATGACATGCCGACAGCGGAACTCACTACCACACACCTCTACGCGGATGACACTGCTATCACAGTACAACACTTTCAGCTAGCATGCACCCGAAAGAGACTACAAGTAGTACTGCGAACTCTCGAGCCCTGGCTAACCAAATGGCGTATCAAGGTCAACGTTGACAAATGCCAAGCTGTGATGTTTACTAGGAAGAACAGACGCACACATAGGCCAGCCAATATAAAACCGCTCAAACTATTTAATCGAGATATAGCATGGCACGACAAGGTCAAATATCTAGGAGTAGTCCTAGATAGAAAACTAACCATGCTATATCACATTAAAGACATCCAGTGGAAAACAAACGCACGACTGTCACAGTTCTATCCGATACTGAATAAAAGATCCAGTATTAACAAGCGAGCAGCAATAAACATATACAAGGCCCTAATAAGGCCGATAATAACGTATGCAGCTCCCGCCTGGGGCTACACTGCTATGACGAACCTGGATAAGCTGGAACTAATACAAAACAAATGCATTCGAGCAGCGGCTAGACTCCCGTATGACACACCAATACGCCACCTACGCGCAATTGCGAAAGTCAGCTCGATAAGGCAACACATACGAAAGCAAACACTCCGAATGTACAAGAAGTCATGGGGTAGTAAGGTCAACCCACTAGTCAGTGGAATAGGACGCTATGACGTCGACCTATACACCAAATACCCCACACCGAAACACATTCTGTTCAGGCACAGGGCCAGGAGGCCGGGGGCCCAAAACCGCCCTCGCTCTTAAACTGACACCAACTCACTACACCGAACCACTTAACACTATGCACACACACCACAACACCTGTATATATGTACATGCTTGTTTACTACCTACATCCTTGTCCTAGATTATGTCATTAATATGTTACAGAATTAGCCAGGCGAAGGAGGATTGAGAGAAGAAATACAACACGACGAAGGCAACACAGCCATGAAAGAGACGATCCAATCCAACCCCGCCCCCACCAGCGACAAAGGAGTGGACGAAAAACCCACCCCTGCTAATACCATTAACTATTAATCTACTTATTGTACTTGTACTTGTTCTACAGGACACGAGAGCGGAAAAGCGGCCCGCACTCTACAGAAGAAAAGTAATAATGTATATATAATAGGATGTGTGTATATATGTGTATATATTTACAGAGACAAGTGTGTGATACCAACACCGCAAAGAAGGGACGTCATCAGGCGAGAAAGAAGATGCCCCTTACAACAAGTAAGGCTTGGCACTACTCCCCTTCTCCCTAAAAGGAGACTTGGCACCAGGGACTGCTGGCTGCTGGACCAAGGAACTAACCTGTGGCCCAAAGCCCAGACGCCAGCGGACCCGAGCCGCACCAGGCAGTGACAAGTAGGACTGATCCCCCATAATAATTGACAAAAGCTAGGTAAATGGTTATGATTGCATGACACATATTCCTAACTAACACAACCTCTGGTCTTTATCCAGCCCACATCCTTGCATGTGCTATCAAAAGATGTCAGGTTTTACATGTAGGCTCTTTCTTCTTTCTGCCTATGTGGTTTTTCCCTGACCCTTCAATACCATACTTCAACACCATATACCTAACACAATCTCGCCTGGTAACGTGTCTGACATGGAAACAGGCAGATACTCCTTGTATCACTTCCCACTCTACCCAGCTATCTCTTTTCTACTTAGAAATTAATAGCATGTCGGAGGCCATGTAGATTGAGTCGATGGTCACGGCGGGGGAGCGGGCTACGGGGGCCCCCCGTAAAAAAAAAAATTCGACCAGCGATCAGGTGTGCTTCGTGTTTTGTAATAGGCAGTGGGAGCTCCTGCATTCCGCACGGCTGGACCGTGTGCTGTTAACCTCCTTCTTCTTCTTCCTCTTCAGACCGGGTGAGCAGACTAGTATTTTACATTATGTTTTCAATACTTGCCTTTTCCTTGCCTTGAGAGGCTTTACTACTATTTGATTCTGAACTCTAGTCCCTTCTGGACTCTTCGTCAAATACAATTATGGTACACAAATTTTCATTCTGAGACTTCTTCTCCGAGTGTGTAAGAAGGGAGTGGTGGACTGCCAACCTTATCAGTGACTTTGAACTTTGCGTGTGGTGTAATCAACGACATTATTTCCAACTGGGACTTGCAGCCTGATCCCTACTTAAATTTTCATCCTCCTTGTTCCGCTTCCTAACATGTTTTTCTCTTTCTCGTGTTTTCCCTTGTCCTTTCCCCTTTTCTTTCTTTCTACCTTTTATTATGTAGATTTTAAAAACAAATCACTGTGAAATTGTGGTCTGCGCTACGAATAGTGTATTTTCTCTGGTCTTTGAAATGTTCTGTCATCTTTCTTATTTGAAGCAAGCCTGGTTGACCTTGGGGGATTAGACATTGTTTTTACTTGCACTTATATTAATTTCCGGAATGTTCCATTCTATTTGTGAAAAATCGAGCATGCCTTTTCAAAGTCTTGGTACTTTAGTGTGAATGACTCCAATTTATGTAAAAACCTGTCCAAATCTAGTTCTCGGAAATTTAACTGGATAACCATTATATATCTATTTTCAGTACCTGTGTAAGCCAAAGATATCTATTTTTACTCGTTGTTGTATAATGCTTCTTATTTCCATTCTGTTGTCGTTACAATATATCTGTTATTGAAGCCTGTTATTTTGGGAGTTCTCATTTTTTTCATTCCCTCTCATTATACTACGTGTACCTACTACGGAAATCCTCTGGGAAAATAGGGCCCAAATATTATTTGTACGCTACTCAGTTGAGGTCTTGCTATCTTACCTTTACTGCTCATGATTGTTCGGTCTCGATAATTCGACGCCACAAATATCTTATACCTCGCTTCCCTGCGCTCTGCTTGTCGTGTGGCATTATTTACACGCTTTAGTGTATGTCATCCTTTCCCTTTTTTCGTAGGAATAGCTATTTGTTTTCAACTTAATAAACACAAGGATCGCCACAACATATGGCTAAATGGTTCTAATGCTGGCCTTTGGTCACAAGGGCCCCAGGTTCGATTCCCGTCAGGGTCGGGAATTTTAACCATCATTGGTTAATTTTGCTGGCATGGGGGCTGGGTGTATGTTTCATCTTCATCATCACTTCATCCTCGTCACGACGCGCACGTCGCCTACGGGTGTCAAATCAGAAGACCTGCATCTGGTGAGCCGAGCATGTCCTCGGACACTCCCGGCACTAAAAGCCATACGCCATTTTACATAGAGTATCTGAATATCGTACGTCAACATAATATTGATATGCAAGGTAGTATAATTCATAATGTAACCGTTCATGACATCGTCATATGTATATAGAGGCAGCCTGTATAGAGAATATGTCGTTTTCCACGCAGTTCTACGTTAAATAGCCACCCAATGAGAATATTCTTGACGGTTCCGGGACTCGAGCTGCTCGCCATAGAGTCGCGCGCCCCTTCTCTCGTTGCGCGCAATTGGGAAAAAGAGGGAGTACAAGCGCTTATAAGTGGAGTTCGCTCTCTCTGTGAATGAGAGAGCTGGAACAAGAAAGATGTCACATGACTAAGAAGTGAGGTCACGAAACAGCCTCAAAGAAGTCGTCTCAACATATGAGACGATATCACCCCATGTATTCCCCTAAATATCTAGTGGTAACAATGCGTAGCTTTCAACTGTTTCGAGGGTATTAATGTTGTATGTTATATTTTATTATGAAAGTTTACGTTGGTTAAATAGTCTGTTGGCAGTGCAAGTGAAATTTGCTCAGTGTAGCTGTATCTTGTGCTTTGTGAATAAATAAATAAATAAATAAATAAATAAATAAATAACTCGGAAATACTTGATGGTTAATTTCGAGTTACGACTTCGATGAATGAGGAGATTTTATGCGGATTTATCATGCAGAGAACAATTCTACATAATAAGAATAATAAGAAGTACGCAGATAGTTGATGGCACGAAGAGAGAGAAACCAGATGCCCGACTCTGACAGGACCAGGGAAACTTAAAAATCCCCGGAGTCAGGATCCACCTGCTGAGAATTGATACTGACGCTTTGATGATTGCAGACGAACCCGCGAAGGACTCGGAACGAAAATTGATCAGCGGAAAGAAGGATGTACAGGCTTTAATTTGATATCAAATTCAACGTTTAAATATACCGTCCAACGGACCGTTATTTGACAAGGGGGCGTGGACTGACTCCCCCTCCAAAAAATAAGGCTTCCCACTATAAAGGCGAGTGGCAAGAAGGGAGTATGCACAGTATATCCAGTGCATTCGGTCTAATCAGCAGACTCAGTTTTTAGTAAACATTCAGTTTCAATATTCAGTGTTTCACATTGTGAAGGTTCTTATTGAACAGTGTTGTGTAGTGGTAAATGACACCATATAGTGAGTGACAGTGCGCTGAGTACCAGATATTCGTTACGTCCTTAATTCAGTTTGTTATGACTCGTATGTGATAAGAAATTTTTTTCTTCAATTGTGTGTCAGAGCGGCACGGGATTGTAAAAAGGGAGGTGGTCGGTTAAAGTAAATTATTACGTGTGCAGCTATGGAATTGATCTGAGTTAGTGTGGTAGATTATGCCAAATTATACGAATTATATAAATGAGGTTAAATGAAGGAAGTAATTAAATACAAAGATAGTTCAGTAACAGTGTTACAGTAAGGCTTGAACCAACGATAACACTGAGCAGCTTATCAGCTACCATTTTAGTAGATCGGGCGGCACTCTCCATATTCTCTCAAAGGCAGTGAGTTGTACATCGTATCAATGACTAGTGAAATGGAGTGGGTCGATTAATGACCAGTCAAAAAAATTTTTATACCTAACATTCATGTTCTGTGATGGTGACCGGCTGGTATGTGACGCTCCGAGATTAAATTATTTGTGGGGAACTGGAGTATGCAAATGAAAGTATCGATATCGGGCTTCAGGACAAATACCGATATAGGGTTAGGATACTTGAGTTTATAAGTATCCTTAGTCATCACAGAGTTATAATGCATGACACAATTAGTGCATTTATGACAAATTAGTTCTTCCTCATTTGCATATTTGACCTTCGAGAGCTTCGAGTTTGAAGAGGGCCGGTGAGCGGTCCGCTGTACAGTCACTCCAATGCAGCAGAGATACTGTATAGTTTCCGACGCCAGATGAGGATTCAACCAACATGCAGGTGAACCAACATAGGACGACTCTGGGGGCCATTGCAAGCGAAGACGTCCTGATGGCAGCTTAAAACCCTGAGGAAAGCTGATTGCAGACATCTGAGTGTTGAGTACATTTGAACTTATTATCGTGATAGTTACAGTAAAGTCACGGTTCATATAAACAAGTAACTTACATGTAAATACTTTGAATATTATTTGACTATAACGAAGTTTCAGAGGGATTATAGTTTTTTTTAGATTATTTCTGTGAGATTTTCTTCGTGGTTTTGAACCACTTATTTCATTCATTATGGGTAAATATGGCATGGTAGTTATAAGGCCCTTAGTATAACTTACAGGTGACGTGACGTAAATGTAAAGGGATAAATTTCGTAGTATGATTCATTCGTCTTGAAGTTACAATTAAACGCTATGATTCATCAAAGAGTTCCCGATTATTTTTTTATTGCACGTCACTTACTGGTAAAAACTTCTCCTGTCTAGATTTAAGACTGCGAACTCCACGACAACATAGGTCAACTGTGGGCGTGTAAGTGAATTATGTAGATCGCGATTAGCCGTGATTTTTTTTCTCCCTATCTGAAGATTGCTGTAGGATCTTCTATTTAAGCTTGCGTGTTTTCGGGATATGAGGAATGAGAAGACGGAACCTGATGTGTAAGTTCGTAATCTTGAGAGTGTAGTGGTGTTCCCCTGTAGAATATATATAATTAGGGCGATATAGAATGCCTCCTTGAGAAGAAGATAATTGAGGCAAAATATAGACTAGTATATGATGTTACGCTGATACTGTTAATGAATCGCAGAGAAAGAGTGTTTTTGCGATCATATGAATATTTAAAAATTGCAGGTAAAGTCCGGTGCTTTGCTCTGTAGGGGAGAAGGGCGGGCTGTCTCGGCTGAATCGCCTGACAGCTTTATGAGGAAATAGTGAGGGGAGATCTTAAGCGAAGTTTGTTGGCCACTTTGTAAGGAGATACATTCAGTTCGTTCTTTTCTTTCCGTAGTATAACGAAGACATGCATAATTCAAGAAATTGACATCGTCGTATAGATCTCAGATTTGATAAATGAATGACATCTTCCCTTCTTTCCGTTACTTTTTTAATTAAAATAAAAACCGTTATTGGGTTTTCAGGTTGTTATACCCTCACACGCCGAAGTCCCTGGGTCTGAGTCCCAGATTCTGGCGAGGATTGTTGCCTACCCGTGGCAAATGAGATGGGTCATGCCAGATACTGTTCTTTCCATGGAAATGAAGTGCAGAATGTTATATTATTTCTTCAAGTGAATGTCATATTATTTCTTCAAGTGAATGTCATATTTTTTCTTCATGTGAATGTTTATTATACGTCATATAATGTAATATACTGGTTGTTGAGTTGCTATATGTATAGTTTTTTTAAGGACACCGTTGAAATGTAATGCCGCGTGTTATATTAACGCATAGGCAATCCCAATGAAACAGCTGTTATGAGGGAGTTACTACTCCGCACGATAAATTTGACGAGTTCATTAAATGCGCTCAAGAATTTTGTAGTAAACCTCAATTAACATGATCTGAATAAATTGAATGAAATAATTCATGCCGTAAAGAAGATATGCCTTTGTGAAAGATATGTATAGTGTTTTAGTATGATATATGATAAGATCTTCCGTGTGTTAAATAGTTCTAAAAGGGGACGCCCTTTCGGTGTATTTTCAATGATTTGAAGGTTATGAAGTGATAAATGCTAATCTGAGAGAGACAGAAAAGGATATTCAAAGCTCAAACCTAATTTATGAATTGCATATTTAAATATCCCGGCGTATCTGTGTGTAGCGTGTTTCCTTAGCTAATTTAAGGTGTTTGTGCAAAAACAGATGATATCCCTTCTCATTAGTAGTGTAATCGCATTCCTCTCACATCCGAGACTCTTTCCCCCTACTTAGAATTAAATAGTTTAAGCCCCTTTCCGGACATACCACGTACCCAAGCTCTTGAGCCAGCCGAGGAAAGACTCAAGTAGGGGTGATGGTCTTCGATTCCAGGGACTGTTGGAGGGTCTCGTCAAATAAATCCTTTCAGCCACTTCGTAAGCCAATTAAGGTAAATTGTTATGCACTGGAACCCTGGACAAGTGCAATAATAATAATAATAATAATAATAATAATAATAATAATAATAATAATAATAATAATAATAATAATAATAATAATAATAATAATAATAATAATAATAATAATAATAATAATAATAATAATAATAATAATAATGTTATGCCTTCCAGCGTTCAGTTAACAAGCCTCTGTGAATTTACTTATGCCACCAGAATCTGTAACTAGTTCTATGCCATCGTTGAGTTCTATGCTTCTTATCTTTAAATCGTTAGAAACTGAGTCTAACCGTCGTCGTCTTGGTTTCCCTCTACCCTGCATAACAGACTCCATTATTCTGCTAGGTAACCTATCCTCCTCCATTCGCCACATATGACCCCACCACCAAAGCCAGTTTACGCGTACAGCTTCATTCATCGAGTTCATTCCTAACTTAGCCCTTATCTCCTCGTCCCGAGTACCCTCCTGCCGTTCTTTCCACCTGTTTACACCAGCAATCATTCTCGCTACTTTCATGTCTGTTACTTCCAACTCATAAATATGATATCCTGTGTCCACCTAGCTTTCACTACCGTAAAGCAAAGTTGGTCTGAAAACAGACTGATGTAAAGATAGTTTCGTCCGGAAGCTGACTTCCTTCTTACAGAATACTGTTGATCGCAACTGCCAGGTCCTGCATTAGCAGCTTTATTGCAACTTGATTCAAACTCACTCACTATACTACCATCCTGGGAGAACACACATCCTAATTACTTGCAATTATCTACTGTTCCAGCTTTGTATCCCTACTCTGACATTCAGATCTCATGGATTTCTTACCTACTGACATCAGCTTGAAAGGCTAATTTTCATACCATACTCATTGTACCGATTTTGAAATTCCAAGATATTAGACTGCAGGCTTTCTGTGCAATCTGCCATTAAAACCAAGCCGTCAGCATAGACTCGACTGCTTACTACATTTCCAACCTAACTGAATCCCTACCGAGCTCGATAGCTGCAGTCGCTTAAGTGCGGCCAGTATCCAGTATTCGGGAGATAGTAGGTTCGAACCCCACTGTTGGCAGCCCTGAAAATGGTTTTCCGTGGTTTCCCATTTTCACACCAGGAAAATGCTGGGGCTGTACCTTAATTAAGGCCACGGCCGCTTCCTTCCAACTCCTAGCTCTTTCCTGTCCCATCGTCGCCGTAAGACCTATCTGTGTCGGTGCGACGTAAAACAACTAGCAACAAAAAAACAACTGAATCCCTCCCTGCCACTTAATACATTTCAGCAGATGAACCACGTAAACTACGAACAACAAAGGTGAAAGATTACAGTCTTGTGTAACCCCTGCGGCTACCTTGAGCCAAGAACTCATTCTTATTGCAGCCCAAATCTCAACATAAATGCCTTTGATTTTTTTCAATAAGCTGTCCTTAATTCTAACTTTCCCCTCGGTACTCTGTCATAACTCGTAAGGTCATAAGCCTTCTCTAGATCCACGAAACGTAAATAATAATAATAATAATAATAATAATAATAATAATAATAATAATAATAATAATAATAATAGTAATAATAATAATCGTATGTAGACACAGCTACCGTATTCAGGCATTTCGATATTGACACTTCTTGGGCTGCCTGCATGTCAGTTTCGAAGTTCCATTGTTCTCCGCCAGATAGCAGAGAAGCGGGAATCTGTTGGGCGACCTATGGCAAAGTTTTAAATCACTTTGTCAAGTAAACACCAAATAATGTCTCAGAGATGCTGACATGTTACGACATGGACCTTTCTGCGCCGTTAAAAATTTCGACTACCTTTTCCGTTCAAACCGTTGATGTTAGTGTTCGGTAGACGGCACTCTACCACTGATCCACGGAGGGTGCTATGAAGCACATGGTTTCTTTCCTTTAGACAATTTCGTGCTGATGTTCGCGTAACTGATACAATCGCACTTGGCAAACTCTATATAGTCGCTACGAAATTAGTATTTCGAACAATGCACTCACCGCACTGGGAACGTGACGAGCAGTTCGTTTAGGATCGTCAACCCAGAGAAATGTTTTACTGACTACAGTAGCCTTCACACTTCTGAGAGCGGTAGAGTTTTGTCCCTGGTATGCTCCTCTCTTCTGAAAAAGGGATACTAAACACGTCCTTGCATATGCAGTATTTTCAAAGTCACTGTATAGTTTGGACGTGTGGTTCCTTCACTGAATGCTCCGGGTTAAGGCTTTCAGTTCAGAGGGTCCTTGGTTCGATTCGCAGCGGGGTCGGGGATTTTAATCATGTCTGGTTATTTCATTTCATGTCATTGTGTGTTTCTGTTACATACTCCTCGTCATATTCTCACAATACTCCTCACTACCAGCCACTATACAACATCACAATAGTGAATATATCTCTCCAGACATTAGTGAATATATCTCTCCAGACATACAACAGAGCCGTAATTCCTCTAGCGTGTGCGTACTGTATAGGTCAGATAAGAACGCACTTCCTGACGTAAGGTTCCCTTAGAAACATTAAAAATACACCAGCTGTGGTAAGTTACTGTGTTGAAATCTTCGGTATACGAAAGTCCCGCGTATCTACGTCCAGGATTCTGCTGCCGATATTCACCAGCCACATTAAATAAATAAATAAATAAATAAATAAATAAATAAATAAATAAATAAATGAATGAATGAATGAATGAATGAATGAATGAATGAATGAATGAATGAATGAATGAATGAATGAATGAATGAATGAATGAATGAATGAATGAATGAATACATATAAATAAACACTCCGCCTACAGTACCTACTGGGTGGATTAAGTAGCTCAGTAGTTGCTGTGTCCGGTCCCAAGAACGGGGAAAGGAGGAGGGTTGGCTCAGTGCCGTAAAATGACAGCCAGAGAACATCTTGAGGCAAGGTCTAAGGCTCAGTACCTTAGTTGTAACATTGAGGTTGATTACAATCAATCTCCCCAATACCTTCAACCTATTAGCAAGATGTCACTTTTCAACGATGCATCTACCCTAGCACTAGTAGACATACTAGTTTTTTCTCGGTGATCGGATTCTAGGGGACCGAGAAAATCATGCGGGAATGTATCGGAACCTCCCAAATCTCTTCGCCCAAAATGTAAGACTTTCATCTATAGTCTAAACATCAACACACTTCGTAAAACGGGGAAGTTAAAACAATTAGCAGACATGTTAGATAACTTTAACATCCAAATTTTATCACTTCAGGAAACCAGATACGGGGATGAAAATCATTTTGACTCAGGAGAATTTACAAAGGCAAGCAAGCAATCTCCCTTTATGAGAAGCCATTACAATTTAGCACTGGATTCACTGTAAGAAGAAACATTACTCGAATGATTTAACCCTTCTTCACTTTCTAAAAGAATTTCAACATTATCCATTAAATAAGGAAACAAAGCTTAATGCGCATGCTCCCACCAGTAACTATAATCAAAACCGGGCGAGTTGGCCGTGCGGTTAGGAGCGCGCAGCTGTGAGCTCGCATCCGGGAGATAGAGGGTTCGAACTCCACTGTCGGCAGCCCTGAAGATGGTTTTCCGTGGTTTCCCATTTTCACACCAGGCAAATGCTGGGGCTGTATCTTAGTTAAGGCCACGGCCGCTTTCTTCCGATTCCTAGGACTTTCCTGTCCCATCGTCGCCATAAGATCTATCTGTGTCGGTGCAACGTAAAGCAAATAGCTAATAATAATAATAATAATAATAATAATAATAATAATAATAATAATAATAATAATAATAATAACTAAAATCAAAAAGATCCACAAATGATGGACGACTTCCGGGAATTGCTAGAAGAAACTACAGCCACAACTCCAAACATCACATAAAATTCTATTGGAAGATTTTAATGCCCAAATTGGTAGAGAAAATGAATTCAGGACCATTGTAGGACTATACGCAGCGCGCAATAGGACTAGTAATAATGGAGAAAGATTAATTAACCTCTGCACATAATGCCATCTCATTTTCTGGCGCTTTCTACACAAGAAAAAGCCGGAGATCCAGAAATTTTCACTTGGGAGAATTTCAAATAGATCATTCCGAGAATAATCAAAAATAAATTATTAATGTTTAAAGTTAAAAAAGAATCATTGACTGTGACCACTATCTATCCTTAATCAAGGTAATATTTCAACCAAACAGGTCCAAACTAAGAATAAACAAAACCCTGCGCGTCGATCCGGTATTTCTTAAACAGAACACCAGTACTTTAATTGAAAGTATCCCTAAGTGTAAAAGGGGGCCCAGAGCCCTAACGTCGCCATAAATAAATAAATAAATAAATAAATAAATAAATAAATAAATAAATAAATAAATAAATAAATAAATAAATAAATAAATACTCACAATCCTTCGAACTGGGTAGAACTCAATGGCATACTTTTAGAGGCTTCTCAAAATGTTGGCACACCTCCCGGAAAACCCAAACATAGGTGGTGGAATGAAACTTGCGACAAGGCCACCAACTTTAGAATTAAAACCTGGCAGAAGTGGAATTCTTATAAAACTGAATTAACCTGGCAGGAATTCACCAAATACAGAAACAAACATTAAAAAGCATCAGGTATGAGAAACCCAAATATGAACACTAGAGACTGGCAGAATTTGAACAAGATTTTACAAAAAAATCAATACACGTAACTTCTACAAAACTTTCCGAGGAGAATTATCAAATTATCAGGCACGTGGTCTTTGCTTCAAAACGCCCGAATGGAACATTAGAAATGAATAATCAAGGAAAGTGCAAACTTCTAGCAGTGTATTTCAAGGATCTTTAAAACACCCTAATATAATCAAGATTCAGAACACCCAACCTTGGAAGAAGTCAAAGAAAATAACGAAGTCCCATGGGAAGATGGCATAATTGTCGAAATGCTGAAGATAGGAGGTGAGAGCGTAGCCCGCAAAATCCAATCGATTATTGAAAACATCTGGATCACTGAAGATTGAAATTGTGCGCTAATCCATCCACTACACAAGAAAGGGAATAAAACCAACATCAATAATTATACAGTAGAGGAATTAGCTTGATACCAGTTGATTGCAACATTTTTCCAAAGGCCTGCTCACTAGACTTAAGAAACAAACAGACCATCTAATTGGTGAACACCAGGCAGGTTTCCGAAAAGGAAGGACTTGTACAGAACAAATCCTTAATCTTGAAACTACCCTAAAAATACGCAAAGCCAGACAAACTGTCATTGCTTTTGTGGATTTCAAAAAAGAATGTGACACTATAGACCGTCAAATACTTTTCAGTACTCTAGAAGAATTTCAAGTGGATAAAAAACAAGGACATGAATCAGACAAACATTAACTGGCACTACTACAAAAATTAAATTCTTAAGCGAAATATCTGAACCATTTGCTATTAATACCGGGGTCCGTCAAGGGGACGGATTATCTCCGTTAGTGTTTCATCTCGTACTTGAGAAAGTAATCAGGACATGGGAAAAGGAAATTAAAGGAATAACCTTTGACGGACTACTTAAAGATATAAATTACTTGCACTGTATGGCCTTTACGGATGACATAGCAATCCTTTCCAATAACCGGCACGAAGCAATTCATTCCATTTGAAAAATTACATAAAATTACCATCAGAACGAGACCTCAGATCTCGTATGAGAAAACTCAATACATGGAAGGAGCTTCACGATACTTAGATGAACAATCCATGATAACTAAATTCGGCAAAATCTTTCAGGTGAACCAATTCAAATATTTGGGAGAAATTATTCAGCGCTCTGGTTTAAACCGCGAAACAAATAAAGAATTTCCAGATTACAGAAAGCTTACAGGATCACTTGGAACAGGTACAATAAAAATCAATATATTGGAAAGCAAAACTTAGACACTATGATACAGTAATCAAACTTTAATCATTAGTCTCGGGTCTCTAACCAAAGACATAGAGAAACTGGCAAGGAAAATTTTAAGAAAACTTTTGGCCCAGTTTGTTTAAAGAGAATATGGAGGAAAAAATCATCCCAGGAAATATATTGACATTCTCAAAAAAATATCTCTCATTTTTCGGAAAAGACGATTGAAATTTTATGGACACATTATCAGAATGAACAGTAACAGACTAAGTAAAAGAATTCTCAACTTGGTCGTTCCATCTAAAATCAAGAAATTTAAACAGATCTACAGGGAATCGACATGTCGGAAGACATTTTACAGGACAGATGTAAATTCAGAACCAAAATCGACAATCACCACTTTGAAGATAAACCCAACACCAGTCAGCTAAGTTGATTCAATTCAGCTCCTAAGAAGGGCACAACGATGTAAAAAGAATTACATGCATAAATACTAATAGGCCTATGAATTTAGGGCAGTCACCCAGGCCGCACGTGGTATTTTCTTTAAAAAAATTTAAGAAGTTGGAAATTTACCGAACATCTTCCTTGGTAAATTATTCCAATCCCTAAATTATCTTCTTATAAACGAATATTTGCCCCAATTTATCCTCTTTAATTCCAACTTTATCTTCATATTTTGATGTTTCCTACTTTTAGAAACGCCACACTCAACATTATTCGTCTACTAATGTCATTCCACGTTATTTCTCCACTGACAGCTCGGAACATTCCGCTTAGTCCACCAGCTCGTCTCCTTCCTCCCAAGATTTCCTAGTCCAACATTTAACCTATTTTCTCAGAAATTACGCACAACAAATCGAGCTGCTTTGGATTTTTCCAGTTCTCGAATCAGGTAATCCTGGCGATGGTCCCATACTCTAACTGGAGTCTTACCAGAGACTTACACGCCTCTTCCTTTTTCAGCATTACTACAACCCTTACATACACTCATAACAAAATGGAAAGGTCTCTACCCTTTATTTACAACGTCGTTAATGTGAAGGTCATTTCTTATATTAACACCTAGGTACGTATAGTGTTCCCCATGAGGTACTTTCACCCTATTAGCGCAGTAATTAAAGATGAAACGACTTTTCCTCTTGGTGGAACTTACAACCTGACTTTTCACCCCGAAACTCGATATATTCTACTAAAATAAAATAAATAACATATCTCCAGTCAGACCTGCATGAACATAGGATTTTTTTAAGAAAATAGGGTTGCAAACTAAAGGAGATAAATACCACCGTCTGAATGTGCACTGACGTCATTGTATACCCTACGGTGAGGACCTTTGTTAATTCTCCAGACTTTGTGTATCAAAGGAATAGGAATTGTAAGGAAACATGGAAGAGGGACACTGGAGGAACAAGGAGAGTTCAACAGTCGACTAGAAAAGCCCTGATCCTCCTCCGCATTGCAAGGGCTTCAGTAAGCTATCAATAGCCGCACAACATGCAGTGCCCTGCATCTTGTACAGTAGAAGACGCTGATGAGGTTGCAGGTCACTACTCTACCGGTGTGTCATTTGTATTCGTACACATTTTGTTTGTTTCTGACTCGAACAAAGAAATATATTTATCAGAGGACTCGCTCCGGTTCCATCTCACCAGATGTCGGAGCTCGTCCTGTCCCATGGTGTTACAAAACTCTTAGCCTACATCGTTGAAGGTTAACTTCGAACGGGGCTTACTTTACACTCTCGAAGTCATGAGAGTAATCTTAATGAGATTTTAATTTCTCCAGTTTAGAAATCTTTGCACGTGAGTTTCAACATAGTCAGCTGTGGCGCAAACAACCAGCAGGCGAGCCAACACGAGAACATCACTAACATGAAGGTAAAGCAGCAATTCAGGAGAACAAATGGGGGCAAATATTCATTTACAGGACGAGGAGTAGGGAATTGGAATAATTGATCAAATTTCGAAGTTCTTTGAAAAGTTTGAGGAAAAGGTAGATAGAGAATCTGTAACCTGGGCGATATCTCTAAATGCAGATCACTGATGAATGATTGAACGGCTCAAGAAATATAATTAGAAGTTTCCTAACTTCTCATGTGAATAAAACTAGGATCTTTTAAAAAAATACTCAGTTTACCGTCCCGGACTCAGCCAGGCATCCCACCTCTACCGCAACGAGGGCAGAGTCTTGGAGTGTGAAACATTGGTCAAGGATACAAGTGGACAGGAGAACCAGTACCTCGCCCATGAGACCTCAACTGCTATGCTGATATGGCGTATGGCTCTTAGTGCCGGGAGTGTCCGAGGACAAGTTCGGCTCGCCAGATGCAGGTCTTTTGATTTGACACGACCTGTGCGTCGTGATGAGGATGGAATGATGATGAAGACGACACATACACCCAGATCCCGCGCCAAGAAAATTAACCAATTATGGTTAAAATTCCCGACCCTGCCGGGAAATGAACCAGGGGCCCCTGTGACCAAAGGACAGCATGCTAACCAGTTAGCCATGGAGGCGGACAGCTGTTATGCTGAACAAGGGCCTTGTAGGGGGATGGGAACTTTGGAAGGAATAGACAAGGAAGACCAGAAGGAGTAGGCAGGGAAGAGCGAAGGAACTAATCGGGACCTTAAGTTACGTACCATCCCAGCATTTGCTTGAAGAACAAGTGGGGAAACCACAGAAAAACACTTCGAGGATGCCTGAGGTTGGAATCGACCGTCTGCCCCGCCCCGTATCTATTGACCTCCCGAGGCTGAGTGGACCCCGTTCCAGTCCTCATACCACTTTTCAAATTTCGTGGCACAGCCAAGAATCGAAGCCAGGCATTGAACCAAGGATCACATTACAGAAAGAATTATGTTAATAAGTTAATTTGGCTAGGATTTGAATAAAAAAGGAAACGAGTGAGGAAACATGCGATTTTAGGCTGTTTTTCCAGAACTGTATTTAGGCCGGAAATGATTCTGAAAATGTGTTTTTTATTTTGATAGTGCTATTCAAGACTCAGAATTTGAAACGTTTTCAGGGCCTTTATCCCTTCAACTTTCGGCACAATTGAGGAAATTGCTTACAGTAATTTCACGTTTTTCGTAGTATGGGGATCCCTAACTTTGTCCGCTATGAATTGTTTCAACATTAATACATATGAATATTAAATACTAGATATAGTAATTAAAAGATCGTTTCCGAAATATGTATATTTCACGAAGATACCGAAATATTGACTTCAATTTAGACGCGAAGAGAAGGAATAGAACGAAGAAGAGAAAGTAGGAATTAGTGTTTAGAGGTCACAACTAGATTATTCATTCATGTTCTCCTAGTATTTCAGCATAGATATGTTTAAAAGCTGACTTGCTCGACATGCTTCTGACATACCCTGGTTGGAGGTTCCATTGTCGGGTTGCGGTAACGGTGTTGTTGTTCCATGTACAGGAAATAAACACACGGTCCTCGGGTTATATTTGTTATGGTGTGTGGAGAGGAGTTTGCTGCGATCACGTAGACAG
The DNA here is from genome assembly GCF_040414725.1 of Anabrus simplex. NCBI lineage: Eukaryota > Metazoa > Arthropoda > Insecta > Orthoptera > Tettigoniidae > Anabrus > Anabrus simplex. The sequence goes on from NC_090265.1 coordinate 771,357,299, forward strand.
GATGGTTATTAATAATAATAATAACGGGGTGTGGCCTCTGAAGAGGCCTGGTGCAGGTCTTTCGAGTTGACGCCGTATAGGTCTATGATAATGAGGGCCCTACCTATGATGAAGCCATCGGAATTAACCAATGAACGTTAAAATTCCTGATCCGGTCGGGAATCAAACCCGGAACCCTCTGGACCAAAGTCCAGCACGCTAACCATGTAGCCATGGAACCGGACGATAGGATGGTCGAGAACTTTTAACAAAATGAATAAGAAAATCAGGGAGTATGAAGTTTACGGAGCTCTTGCAAGCGAAAGGGAAACTGTACCACTGGGTCTCTAAAGCTTTAATAGCCTATGGCAAGGACACGTATTTTAGTCACAAATACGATCATATTCACAATGTGCAAACTAAACGACAGCCACTACAATGAGCAGGTATTGCTCTCACAAAAACAATTGAACCTAGAGATTGTTGTGGACGTTTGCATCTACATTGGGGGCGAATTATATTTCATACCGATTAGTTAGTGAGGGACTTCAATGCCATAAACCCATTTCTTTGTGGGACTACACATTTTATTTGTAGACGTAATAGCGAGTTCTAGACGCAGCATTCATTTCTTTATTTACAATTTGCTTTGCGTCGCACCGACACAGGTAGGCGGCGATGGGATAGGAAAGAGCTAGGAGTGGGAAGGAAACGGCGTGCCCTTAATTAAGGTACAGTACGAGCGATTGCCTTGCGTGAAAATGAGAAATCACCGAAATCATCTTCAGGGCTGTGGGGTTCGAACCCACTACATCCCGAATGCAAGCTGATAGCCACCAGAGAGGATACAGGTTGTACGCTGAATGATATGGCAGGTGGAATAAAGGTTTATGTACCTATGTATGTATGTATGTATGTATGTATGTATGTATGCATGCATGTTTCACTACGTACATATGTATTAATAAAAGTATGTATGTATTTAATCATGTAAATAATGCCTTATGGAACCCTGATTATCAAATTTGTTCCCTCCAGGACCAGCGGGTAGCATGTAAGAATTGTGGACTTATTTGCTACGATAAGAGCCTACAATGTATGTATTAATATTAGCCAGTAACAGAAGCTCTGTGTCGCCCACGTCTGAAAGTGAATCAAGAGAAGCGCGATGATCAGCGGAGCGTTCACGGCAAGATAATAGCTAACGAGCTCTTGTCAGTCGATATTAGTCTAACATTGCGAGCAACAGGAGAGGTTCAGGCAAGAATCATTCCTATACGGCAATCATTAAAAGATCCTAAGGCTGCCACCGGGAGTCTACTATCTTATTCACAAAATAAAAACCAAATGGGCCGATTAAAATATTACATGGGCGTAACACTCATACAGTTTAATGCGATTTTTTTTACAGAAATGTATGAAGGCTATTTAATGAAAATTCACAGCCTTTTCCCAGTCATTTGACATGGTCAGGAATGGAATGAATGAAACCTCCATCTAGCGGCGAGGATACGAATCATGCCGGTTGCCAAAGCCTGTCGCACTCCTCTGGGGCAATGATTAATGACTGCCTGATGAAATGAAATCATATTGGAGACTGTCACTGGAATGAAATATGACAGGGAAACAGGAGTACCCGGAGTAAACCTGTCCCACCTCCGCTTTGTCCAGCACAAATCTCACATGGAGTGACTGGGATTTGAACCACGGAATGCAGCGGTGGAAAGCCGTCGTGCTGCCGCCTGAGCGACGGAGGCTACATGAAGTCTATTTAATGAACAACACTAATTTTTATTAGGGAAAATATCACGACTATTTTATTTCTGTTATAAATAACAGTTATTAAAATACGGATACAAAATCCTAATTCTAATTCTAATTTTCAAGCTCCGATTAAACAAACACTGTCGGGAGCCCTGAAGACGGCTTTCCGTGATTTCCCAATATTCACATCAGGCAAAATCCTGGGCTATACCTTAAAGCCACAGCCGCTTCCATCCCAATTATACCCCAATTATATCGCTGGGATATTTCCCAATTGCGATGTATTATTAATAATAATAATAATAATAATAATAATAATAATAATAATAATAATAATAATAATAATAATACCGGGGATATACCTTCTCCTGCCATTTAAATTGCGCGCCTTCTATAAGGCCATCTATGTAATCTATCTTGAACTGATATTATGCATGATAGTTGGGTTTTTAACCGGCATATAAACTAAAGGAACAAAGAGTTTATATGTTTCCCAGTAACGATAGAACAGAGTCCTCAGATTTGCCGAAATTATACATTTAAACCACCAAATTTAGAACTTTACATAAATAAAAGAGTATTGAAACCTTCCCTTCAAACTGTCTACCGGAGCTATCACATGTTATGAAAATTCTGCCATTACCTTGCTTTGCTGGGCCTTTCGAAAGCCCTCTATTGATTCCTATTCAAATTGGAATGGTGTGACTAAGATTTCTATATCTCAAAATTTCTTAACACTATTTTGGCATTTAATATTTCTCATTTACTCACCCCTCTGTATAATACCCTTAGCCTCTGCATCTTTGGGCCATACGCCCACTTAGGACTTTTAACCATAAGATGGGCAAGAATTTAGTCTCGTATCCTTTCGTTTGCAGGCCAGTCTTGTTCAACCTTTTCTTTTTCACATCTAGGCCAGTAGTATGGGCAATCATGCCCTTGTTTATTAGATAATAGTTTGTGGTGTGAAATTCCTTTTAGGAACACCGGGTATTAAAGTGTTGAGCAATAGACAAGCCCCAAATCAGGGCTACCTGATTGTGAATACCTTAATTGAGGACAACCAAGTGTAACCTTGTGCGCAACAAGAAATGTATGCCTCTGCGAGGCTGGACTATATTACCGTTTGGAGCTCATATTCCTAATGATGTGAGTGAGTGGAGCAAGACATGATCTTGTTGAACATTGTACCTGTCTGGAGCCATTAGTCTCATTAGTGTGTAAATTGTCGCGTTTATAATTCTCTAAAGTTTTTGTAGCTGATATTCGTTCTTAATGTCCGCTGTTGTTGTTGGAACTGGTGAGCTCATTAATATTGTTATTATATGGCTGTTGATCATTCGGATTTCCTATTTATTCAATTTTAAACTCAGGGAAAAAGGGAAAGAAATAAAATTCCGAAATTTGTTGTGTTAAATTCTGCTATTGTTAATTACTTGTTCACCCATTAACCTCTTATGCTTCCCAACCCTGTGTGAGTCACGGAAACTCCGGAACAATAATAATACCTCTCTCTGTCCGTGTGACGTAAAACGAAGAAGAAATATTCTGTTAAACTTCGTTTTAAGCTGTCAGTTAGGGCCACTACTCCTATTAAAGTACTTCGGTGCATCCTACGTCTACAGTCAACGAGTTTCTGACCTAAACATTGTTCATAACGCACATGTGCAAAACTTCCGTGCGCCAAAGCCCATACAGCGCAAATTGAACCTTGGAACGAAACTTCGACGAAATTGTGAGATGGACAGGAATGGTACGACGGTCAAAGTTCAGGTAGGATTCATCTCTGAGTTTTAACGGTGTTTGGGTTGATAGTACCTCATGGGGATCAGTGTAAGTACCTAGGAGAGAGATTCATTGGAGGTTGTAAATAATAGTCACAGCTCTCTGCACATGGTTATGGGGGTATTTAGGGGTTCCGGTAACAATGTAAAGATAGGGCGCGTAAGTCTCTGGTAAGACGCCAATTAGAGTATGGGTTCAATGTATGGGACCTTTAACAAGTTACTTGGTTCGAAAAGTGGAAAAATAAGTAAAAACGAAGGAAGCTGGATCTGTTCTGGGTGATTTCTGACAAAGAAGCGTTACAAAAATGTTACTAACATTAGGCTGGGAAGACTTGGGAGGGAGACGAGCTGCTCTATTAAGCGAGCCGTCAGTGGAAGGATAGCGTCCAGTGACGAATCAGCTTGAGTGGAGCTTTTAAAGATAGAAACGATCATAATATGAAGATAAAGTTGGAATTCAAGGGGACAAATTCGGGGAAATATTCATTTACAGGAAGAAGAGTTAGCGATTGGAATAATTTATGAAGGGAGATGTTTGATAAATATCCAAATTCTCTGCAATTATTTAAGAAAAGACCAGGTAAAGAAGTGATAGGTAATATGCCACCTGGGTGACTGCCCTAAATGTTGATCAGAATTGATTGATTGATTGATTGATTGATTGATTGATTGATTGATTGATTGATTGATTGATTGATTGATTGATTGATTGATTGATTGATTGATTGATTGATTGATTGATTGAAATGGCGGTGAACCTATATTTTGTTCTGGCCTGTGCCACGAGACAATTGCAAGAGACCTTTAATACCTGTATATGCATGGCGTGACTCAGTTCATGCCAGACCACATCTGATGATGATGCTGATTGTTGTTGTTTAAAGGGGCCTAACAACTAGGTCATCGGCCCAGAGATTACATCTTATATTACATACACACCGTAATAGTAAACTCTACATAGTAGAGGTGCAGGTCTTTTGACTTGACTCCCGTAGGCGACCTGCACGTTGTGATGAGGATGAAATGATAATAAAGACGAGACATGCACCCAGGCCCCGTGCTAGGGAAATTAACCAATAATTGTTCAAATTCCCTACCGTACCGGAAATCGAGCCCAAGGCCAGCACGCTAACCATTTAGCCATGGAGCCGGACACTCTGCATAGTAATAAGGAAGAAATGAAAGGAAAATAAATATTAAACGTATATAAAATAGCCCAGAATACCTCATTTGACAAAAAAAAATAGATTTACCACGAGACTTGATAACACACAGAATGAAGAAGAGAAGTAACAAATTTTTGTATTATTTTACACGAACTTATGCAATCCAAGTACCGCTTCGAATATTTCTTTTTAAATGTCGATTCACATACGGAGTCACTATGGTCAATGGCCAACGAATGCCACTTTCGAATTGTACTCTTGAATTTGATTGGAGTAAATTGGAAGTGGTGCGTGACCTGTCACCTGCTTGCATGCGAGCTCTGAACCATTAAGAATTTACACAGCTGTCTCTGGTCCATGGCAAGCGAGTACAGAACGTAAGTAGACACGAAAAGGTCCTTGGATTGCTAACCCACTCTACATGATTGAAACGTTAATTCTTGACTATTTATCGAATGTGTCTAGTGATCAAGGGGCCCACAGTTGAGTCTGACACTCCTTCCGCTTGAAGACGTTCCTCTGTATCAGTCCTCCACAAAAAATTACTGTATGTTGTCCCCCCGTTCCCCTCCAATTCACTTTTGGGGCATACAATTGCTTACTTCCCACTTCACTCGTCCTACCTTCCTCCTCACTACTCATTAGATTACACAAAACTCCGGCTCATGACAACTTCTATTAATAATAATAATAATAATAATAATAATAATAATAATAATAATAATAATAATGAGAAGAAGAATACGAGGGACGTACTGTATTGTTTCACACTTTAATTTTTGACGTCCGGGTATGGTTCACATTTCATTTTTGCTATTTGCTTTACGTCGCACCCACACAGGTAGGTCTTATAGCGACCCGTGGGACAGGAAAGGCCTAGGAATGGGAAGGAAGCAGCCATGGCCTTAATTAAGGTACAGTCCTAGCATTTGCCTGGTGTGAAAATGGGGAAACCACGGTAAAACATATTCAGGGCTGCTCACAGCCGCGCCCCTAACCGCACGGCCAACTCGCCCGGTAATTCACTTTTGAAGGTGACGACGTGTAACTAGTGTCATTTTCCACCGTTTGGTAGCAGCACACGCACAAGGGCCAACGGATGCACTCGTCATAGCCATTTCATAATAACACGGTCAGCGTAGGACCAAACAACATGGAAAGCAACCGTCAGGGACAGCGCTATACGACTTGGTTCCTATGGAAAGAAGGCGTGACCACTGCAGAAATTCATCGGCGATTGGTGGCAGTCTGTGGAGAACATGCGCCGTCACGGAAAACAGGTTACAACTGGGTGGAAGTTTGGGTGCACATCGGTGGACAAGGGAACCAGTTCTGGAAGGAATGTGACTGTCAACACCAGCCAACATTGCCCGAGTCGAACAGGTCATCCAAGGAAACAAATGGATCACATTTACGGAAATGGAGGCAGCCACGGGAATTAGCCGAAAGACCCTGCAGCGGATCGTGCACGGCCATTTCCATTTGGGGAAGGTGTCATCCACGTGGGTGCCTAGATTCTTGACTGCCGGCGAAAAGCAGAGGCGTGTGGACGTGTGAAGAGCACTTTTGCAACACAATGATCAAGATCCAGCTGACTTCATAGCTAGGCTTGTGACTGGTGATGAGATATGGCTCCATTACCATGAGCCACAAACGAAACAACAATCGATGCAATGGAAGCATAGGAGCAGTCCACCGCCAAAGAAATGTCGAACAGTGCCATCAGCAACATGAAGAAACTTCTGTGTGGTCGCCGTTTCGCGGAGTTCGCAGAACTGGACACAGCTGTCAAGGCATAGGTACGTAGCACTCCGAAAGGATGGTTTCAGGAAGGTCTGAAGATACTGACACATCGATTGCAAAAGTGTATACAGTTACAAGGATATTGTGGAAGTAACAACTGATGTGCAATGTACTTCATTTGGGTAGAAAAAAATGAAGTGTAAAATAATAGAGTACGCCATTCGTAATAATAATAATAATAATAATAATAATAATAATAATAATAATAAAAATAATTGTACCGAGAGGTACACCTGAACCCCGCACATTTAAAAGAAGCGCCTCAAGGAACTCTATCTATCAAACTAAACTTGAAACCACTAATGCATGAAGTTGGGACATTGACCAGAAGATGTCACCACTGAATAATTGAGTACTGTGTTATTTTGAAGTTGCCTAAACTGAATGGATTTATTTGTTTTGGTTTTGGTTTACGTCAAGAAGTTTGAACTTTTCTCCATAGATGTAATTAAAAAAAAACTGAGGTAATGCACTCTGGTGTAAGGTGGAAGAATTTGTGATTTAAAGGTTTTGTGTTTCTAGGTTTTCATAACTAAATCAATGTTCATTTATTTTGTTATTTTAAGGTTTGCAACACTTCCTTCTCATCCCGCCAGTTTTTGAATCTGTCTGGTCAATTAGAAAATTTTGTATTTATTTTTCAGCCTATCACAGGCTCCTTGTAGATGTTTATTCGGCCAATAAAAATGATGGGGTGTGTCCGGATTTAGTCCTGAACCCTCTTGAACTATCCCCTCGGGTATATAAGCTGCGGCTTTTCAAGCTACATTGTCTTATTGATCGTCGACTTACTGAGTGTGTGTATTAAGGCAGGAGGCGGGGAGCCTCATTCTTTGGCAGGCAGTACACCAGCCCAGGTAATGGCCATCAGTTTTATATCTCTGTGGCTACCTCCGCAGGCTTACACGAGAGGAAGGTTCTAATTTCAAACTATGTAAGCAGATGTTTTCTAAAATGTAATCTTTCTTTCGGCTAATGTAAATTTTCATAAAGACTTAAATTGTAAATCGGGGATAGAGAGTGCGTTACCCTCTCGAGTTCCCCTTCAATTTATCTTGAGGTGACTACGATTCTGTAATAGTTTTTCTCCTGTGAATTACCAAGTAACTTGTTTTTCTAGTCACCTCAATTTCAAGTTGCTTTACGTCGCACCGACACAGTTAGGTCTTATGGCGACGTTGGGACAGGAAAGGGCTAGAAGTGGGAACGAAGCGGCCGTGGCCTTATTTAAGGTACAGCCCCAGCATTTGCTTGGTGTAAAAATGGAAAACCACGGAAAACCATCTTCAGGGCTGCCGACAGTGGGGCTCGAACCCACGATCTCCCGAATACTGGATACTGACCGCACTTAAGCGACTGCAGCTATCGAGCTCGGTCTAGTCACCTCAGTAGTGTGGGATTAGCCTCTGCATCATCGGGCCACAAGCCCAAGTAGGGTTTTAAAACCGAGTTTTCAAGGATCGCAAGGGTACGCCTCCATACATTTTGTGTTTGGGCCAGTAATTTAACGTGTTCTTCTTTCCACGAAGGCCCAGTAGCTAGGGTAATAGATACCCCTGTGTACAAAATTGCAAATTGTAGGTCGGGCCTAGAGAGGCCAGATAATGAAAGATTTTTGATGTAATGTTGCCTTGAGTAGGCTGTAAGAAACTGGGAGCCCAGTTTCCTTGATTAAATTTGGAGAACATGTGAGCTCTTTTCTGGTATTTATGTAATATTGTGTGGGGCCTTTGAAAGGCCGTAATTGTAACGGTAAACGCTACATTGCCGAAATTGTATATTTGTAAATTAGGGGCTTGAAGCAAAAAGGTGTTAAATTCCCTCTTCTGTGGTTTTCAGTTCTTATATCAAAATTGTCATTGTATGTACCTGATACACTGTTGTTAAGTTTGATTTTCTGAAAAGAAATATAACCTTTATTTAAAGTTTTGAATGAATTTTGATATCGTAGTTAGACCCATTCAAGCCCACACCTTCTTTCACCTCTCTCTGTTCCACGAATAACTCCGTAATAATAATAATAATAATAATAATAATAATAATAATTAGAAGAAGAAGAAGAAAACATGGGCCTAATGGCCTGTGACAGCAACTGATTCCAGTTAAGAAATCTAAGGGTGCTCTAGTGCTTTCTTACGAATAGTAGCATGATATACAGGGAATCTGACATTTACTTTCGATTGTTGTGCGTAATTCCCCTGTGGGTGGGGGGGGGGCGGTGGAATAACACTCATGGTAACCCCTGCTTGTCGTAATAGGAGACTAGAAGGGCCCAGGCATCTCAACTTAGAAGGGTGGGTTGGCGACCACGGGGCCCTTAGCTGAGTCCTGGCACTCCTAGCACTTACTTGTACCAGGCTCTTCACTTTCATCTATCCTATACGACCGCCCTTCGTGAACTCTTGTTTTATTCCGAGCCCGATAGTATTAGAGCATTCAAGGCCTAGGGAACTTTTCATGCCCTTCGTGGCCCTTGTCTTTCATTGGCTGATACCTTCACTTTTTAAGTATCGGATCACTTCCATTTTTTATCTCTGATTAGTCTATATACAGGGTTACCCAGTTGTACTTCATCTTGAAACTATAATCACCACCACCAAGTGTTGCTCACGACGCTTGAAATAGTCGATAGGTTTACTCTCATGCTCTGGATGTTTTATCTGGAAGTGCCTGTGTACAGTATGTGTTGTGTTTTCCGGCTATTTATTCCTCCGTCCTTATCGTGCCCAACCCTGACGTGCGCGTGCGACAAGAATAACATGGGGCTGGTCTAACACAACCATATACCGTATTCATCATCGCACGATATAGAGGGGGCGCAAATGGGTTACCCCTTATTTTTTTTAAAGTGTCGATTCCCTTCCATACTTTTCTCTCTGATTAGTGTTATATAGCGGATGGTTGCCCTCTTAAAACATTAATCATCACTACCACCTGTTGCTCACGGCGCTTACGCTATTTTCCATCGCCGGACTAGCTATTAGCATTGGTATTGACTAAAGTATAATCGGATATGACGTCATTCTCTTGAAAGATCAGAAAAACACAAGTATTGTATCAACAATCGACAGATCCACTGCTCCCGACCTCGAGGCGCCATCTATTCGGCATTCTTAATTAAGCTTTTCTCCACTAACAAGAAAAAAGTATTTAATCTTTTCACCACTAGCCTATATAGAGCGTGCTGCTATCGTACGCCAAGAAAGAATGGTTATCTTGGTCGGGGGCCCACCAGTGGGGAAGGAAAACAGTGCTAATAAAAATAAATTCACCTTTTTACGACCAGGACACACAGAATGCGCTGGCAGCGTACGGCAAGATTAAAGGTCATCTTGGTCCAGGGCACATCAGCCGGGAAGGAGCTAGTGTTAATATAGATTATTTCAGCTTTTCACCACTAGCCAACATAGAATGCACTGTTATCGCACGACAAGAAAAATTGTATTTTAGTAGGTTTGTCATTGTTAGCCTATCATTTTAGAACACAGTCCCTTCGAGAGGCCGGCAAGAAACAACGTCACTGCACTTCGTCTTAGTTCCTAAGCATACAGGTTGGCAGCCCTGTGCACCGCGCGATCACGTCGCCGGCGAGAAGCATACGACAGTCATACAGCGCGAAGCTATTGGCGTTGCAAGTGGTGACCCATTGTACTAACGTTGCGTGAACAGGATTGGAGTAATGATGTATTATGCTAGGAGAACAGGCACTGGACGAAACACACCACTGGAAATCACCCACTTGTCGATGATTATGGCGATACCTTTACCACTGAAAAAGGTTAAGTATCCGCCTCAGAACGCGCAGAAATCAATCTGTGCAGCGCAGTGTACTATTTGCTCACCGACAGCGAGTTTTCAGGCTGAGAAGGAAGAATATATTCCCGTAGCGTAGCGACGTAGTGGTGATAATAATGTCAAGTGGTGCATTGTCGTTAAGCAACAATGGGCCTGAATTGGCGCCAGAGGTGATCATTTGGGATCTGTTAGGGTGCTACGGTGACTGCTGTGGTCAAAGGCTTGTGATAGCACCTAATCTTCGAACTTGTGCTGGCAGGATCTAATTGCGTGCCTTTGGTCAGCGCTTATGAAATTCCGTGGAAGTATAATAGTTTTGAATTGGGCTGGACTTACTGTGATGAGAATCTGAGGATGGTGATTGGTGATTATTGTTTTAAGAAGTACGACTGGGCAACATTCCTCCATTGACACTAATTACAGAGCCAAAGAAAGGCAAGTATCACGAAGGGCGTGAAAACGAAAGACTCCCTAGGCGGCGTGACCTAATACCGTCGGGGTCGGAAAAAACAAGAGTTGACCAGGAGAGGTCGGATACGATAGAACAGAGATAAAGGTGAAGAGTTTGATACAAGTAAGTCGAAGCAATGTCAAGACTCAGCTGCCCCGTGATTATCAACCCACACTCACTAGTTAAGAGCCCCTGAGGCCCCTTTTAAGTCGCCTCTTACGAAAGGCAGGGGATGCCGTGTATGGTATTTTACTACCCTCACCCACATGGGTAACATGAAGATAACAATAATTGTTCGAAAATAGATGAAGTTTGTATCGTCATATGAACTTCCAATCTTAGACGCGCCCCGTAGATTACACTCCACCCAACCCCACTCTGCTCAACTCTGCTCTATATATTCTTTTCCATCCGACCTTGCTTGGTTAACCCTTGGTCTCTTCCGACTCCGACGGCGTTAGCTTTTATTTCTATTTGCTTTACGTTGCACCGACACAGATAGGTCTTATGGCGACGATGGGATAGGAATGGCCTAGGAGTGGGAAGGAAGCGGCCGTGCCCTTAATTAAGGTACAATCCCAGCATTTGCCTCGTTTGAAAATGGAAAACCACAGAAAACCATATTCAGGGCTGCCGAGAGTGGGGTTCGAACCCACTATATCCCGGATGCAAGCCCACTGCAGCGCACCCCAGCCGGACGGCCAACTCGCCATGTTTGTCCATTTCAATATAAGGACAAAGACAAGTCACTTTAAGAATTGGCAACGTCTGTACTCTGGAATGTGGTGGTCATTAACATAGAATGATGAGTTCCGGCTACCAACTCGTATTCCTCAAAGGAAAATGGATGCTGGTTATTCTGCCACACGTGTACTACAGTTGAGGCTTTCACGGCAGGCGTTACAAATCACGTCAGTGTTTTCCGTGGCAACTGATTTAAGGCCTTAAATCCTCACGGATACGACGGCCGAGGCAGAACAGAAAAAGCAACGGGTGATCAGTCTCAGTCAATGCAGGTCTCCTAAATGCTTGAACCATTCGCCTAAGAACAGCTAATCAGCGACCACCCCTCCAGCATGGCGGACCAATAGGCGAGCAGCGCACCGTATAAGGAGGTGGAATTACATACCATTGTGACGCGTGGTCTGTCTGTTTGAAAGATGTATGTTTACTTTATTTATTTTTTCTCTCGTCTGTTCCAAACTATGTAACATGTATTTACGGCGTTAATCAACTTGTGTTTGTTTATCAACTTGTGTTACTCATGAAGTGTGTTGTATCGCAGCTATCCATAATGTCTGAAAAAAAATAATAATTAAAAAACGCTCACAGAATGTCCCGAAGCCCTATATTACCCGTGAAACAAAACTATACTATGAAACAAACATAAATCAATAAATATAAAAACCCGACCCTCCTATGCCCACACTATACAATAAAGAGTAATCCTACCCTAGCCTCAAGACAATCCTGTACTTCAACATATCCTCAAAACCAGTAATCCGTTTCTTCCCCATCTCCCTCTTCCTCCAATCCAAAGCAACCCCGTCCAATCCCCTGGCCAGGGAAAGGGCGACACCCTCTATGTGGCCTGCCCCACCCCTTCAGGGTGGAGAATGAAAGCGTCCGAGCGAGCGAACGCACCGTCACTAAGAGCTGTATTTGTCTGCGTCGGTGCACTTCTCAGAGCACGGCGTACCCACACAGAGCATTGTCAACTAGCGCTTCTCAGGTCGGTTTCAGGGAACTATAGGGACGATGACGGACAACAACAAGGCCAGCCAGGTGAAGACGATGAACTCCGAAGAATGTGCGATCGAGTTGGGGCACTTAGTCGATAACCTCTTTCGGCGACCCGCACCAGCGTTGGAGGAGAACACGGAGGCGGAGACACCGAAGCCGGAGCAGGAAGTGCTGGAGATCGAGGTGGAGACGGAGTCGTACGGGGACGGATGACCAACCCCCTGACGGCTTCCAATTCTCCGAGGGCTACACGGCATCGAAGTACGAGGCGTTGCTTGTCTACTACGAGCCGGGGAGCCACATATCATCTGAACGGGGCTTAGTCCTGGAAAGTATGAGCCGCCGCCCCCCCCCCCCCGCCCTAACACGCGTGGAGGTAAAAGGCTCTCGACGACTATGTCTATCGATAGTTTCCTACCAGGTGGTCTGATCATCAGGCATTACGACCAGGAGCGGATGCGAGACGCAGAACAGGAGCTCTCGTCTCTGTTTCAGGTCGTCCGACTACCAGGGAGGGACGGTGTGCCAGGGATAAACGCCGGCGTCCTCAGGAGGAGGGCCGAGATGGAGACCAGAGAAGCCATCATCCAGACGCTGAGGAGGCAACGGCACAAGGCAGTTAATGCCGACTTAGCAGACGACGACGTCGGTCCACCTGGAGAGGATCGACCTGCCGCAGTCCAGGATTGCTCCCAAGACAGCAGTTGACCGAGGAGCCAATCTGGGGAGGACCTCAGCGGGTAGCGGCAGTGAGGTGAGATCTGTACGTCCCCCTCAGCAGCACTTGCAGTGTTTTCGCAATCCAGGAAAGCGCTCTAGACGGTGGACGGCAGCACAGCAGTGCAGTAGGGCTCCCCCTGGTGTTCAGAGGCCGCTACCCTGGCCCGGCCTGGCAGCCCTTATCTCATGTTGCAAACATCATGTGCGCATGTGCTATCAAAAGGTTTTACATGTAGGCTCTTTCTTATTCCGCCTATGTGGTTTTCCCTGACCCTTAATACCACATTTCCAACACAAACCTTGCCTGGTAGCATGTCTGACATGGGGAAAGACAGGTACTCCTGCAGTGCCATTTCTCCGTCCTCCCTGCCATCTCTTTCTTCTTACAATTAATTGCATGTCGGAGGCAGTGTAGATTAGTGTCGATTGCCACGTGGGGGGAAGCGGCCTTTGCGCCCTCCCACCCCCCCCGGAAAAAACCACTTCATTCCACTATGAGCTTCGCTGCTATCGAAGTCAATCGGAACTTTTGATAATGCCGAACTCAGTCTTCGGTGAAACGTCGGGACTATCACATGCTCATGGACGATCTACAAGCCCGGCAAATACTGACTTGATCTGTGGTGAATAGCTGCCACCCGCGGAGAAGGTACGAGGACTGGAAAGGGGTCTACTCAGCTCGGGAAGTCAACTGAGTAGAGTCTTTTTTCGTGATTTCGCACTTCTTCTCCAGGCAAATGTTCAGATGGTAACTAATTTAAGGCCACAGCCACTCCCTTCCCTTCTCCTTGTCCATCCCTTCCAAACTTCCCATCCCTCTTTTTTATGCTATTTGTTCGTGGCATCGACATCTTGCACCATATTTAAGAACCCTCGTGTAATTGTAATTGTACGTTAACATTAAGGATGACACAAACACCCAGTCCCCAGTCCAGGGATAGAAAAACCATAGACCCGGCCGGGAATCGAATAACGGGCCGCCGGGTGACAGGTGGACGCGTTGCCCCGTACAGCGCGGGTCCGGACTTCCCATCCCTCACAAGGCCCCTGTTCAGCACAGCAGGTGAGGCCACCTCGGCGAGGTCCTGGTCCTCCTCGCCAGTTGTATCCGCGATTTCACGTTCCACGACACCACCCTTGATGCGGTAGAGGTGGGATCCCTCGCTGAGTCCGAGGGAAAAAACTGCACTGTCAAATATCGCACGTGACAGTGAACGCCAAGTACGTTCCCAGGTGACGGTATGTCCTGATTACATAACCTAAAGTGTTACATCGAAGAAGTGCATTTGAGTGCAGCGCAATGAGAGGTTTCTCGAGGTGAACTCAGCAAGTATAAGTGGTGTCTTCTAATCACAGATAGTTTTGCTGAGTAAATAGGCGCTATGTTACCTTGGAACTCCACCAAATGCTGAAGAAAAAATAGAAAGTCATTCTGAGTTCTTCTTAGACAATGAATTCGGCAGGCGATTTAAGGCCGGATGCCCACCCTAGGGTACGTTTACGCTGCAGCTTCGCTGCTCGAATTTAGGCGATGATGAAACAAACCAATGGATCTCAATCGGTGCTTTTACCCTGGGGCTCGGCTTATAGCTTATAGCTACGCTGCTATATGTTTTTTCACGAGAGTTTAATCCTGATGTAAACAAATAGGCGGAGCACGTTGCCTTTGCACGTGGACACAGACGTAGTTGATCGGAGAAGCAACCGTAGCACTCACTAGACTGTACGCGAGCTCGAAGAAAAGTAGTACGTGGCTTAATTTTATTTTAGTTTATTACATTTAGAGAGTTTGGAAGAGTACGTAATCAAATGTTTGTCATGTATTGCGGTATATATATATATATATATATATATATATATATATATATATATATATATTAATATAAAATAGTGATTAAATAACGAGAAATGAAGGCACAAGGCGTGGTGTAATACAGAAAGTCTGCTCGTAGTGAGGGAAAGTCCCAAGCTGTACAGCTTGGAGATAACGTGTTGTATCTTGCAGCAGCAGTCAGTGTCAGTAATCATAGTGAGAGAAATAGAGCAAGAGGTAGGGCCATCGCGTGTAGTGAAGCACAAAAGACGAAAACCGCTCAGAAGTGACCATCGTGAATATGTTCAATAAACTAAGTGAACAGAATCCGGGTTTAGTCGTTTGTTCAGATCTTCACACTGTTGTCGTATGCGATGCGCAGCCCTGTACGTCGGAACACGAGACGAGACGTTGACGGGGTGGTGGTCGGTACTACACGTTCAGCGAAGCACAACTCTTTCTTTGGCGGAGGCGTGCACATACCATGTTTACATCAGGATTTAACTATAGTGAAAAGACATATAGCTGCTATTCTCGCCACATCCACGGTCTCAAACATGTTTATTTTTCATCCTGTAACTTGAATGTGATTGGTTCTTTCAAGGTCACTCGCTCTCCCACTCTTCGTCTCTTCGCACTCGATACAGATGTTCTGTGATCACTTGCTATCTGAAACTGTCTTCGAACGAAATGCGATTTGGAACCAGCGGCATGCGGATCATCATAAGAGGTTCAAATGGAATAAATGGAGTGACGAGATGACGAGCGGCCAGTAGACCTCGTTCTCCGTTTTATGAGGGTTAGTGGCCTGTTTTTATAGCGTTTAAAAGTGAAATTCTATTAGTTCTTAACATTTTTTTTATCATTAACTACACTTTTATTCTACTGACTATATGTTTATCTATCGATGTGTATTTTTGCTTGAATTAAATATATGATTTTACTTCTATGTCAGTGCCTTATTCAATTCTTTTGCATTTTGCTCTTTTTAGTTTTAGAGGAAATTAAGGCATTGGGAATTAGATCCACTGATTATTTTAATTTCATAATCATTTTCCTTATCGTTATCATTTGTCTAATCCTAGTTAGTGGGTTAATTATATTTTTTAATCCATTTCGTCTCACCTCGTATGATCAGGGGCCGATGACCTAGACGTTAGCCCGCTTTAAACAACAATAATCATCACCATCATAATCATAATCTTCAAATTATGCAATGAATTGGCGAAAGAATGCGGAACGATTATATCAAATTTGTTTTTTTTAATTCTTGCTATTGAGGGGACCTCTATCATTACAACCACGTTATTTATATGAAGTATCTCATTTTTCATGGAAAGTTCATAAGTTATTTTTTAAACTGTAAATACATTTTTCCGGAGAACTAACGAAAGCCAAAATTAGGTACTCTATAACGCCTTGTTTTACATTATTCAAAAGAACACTATTAAATTATGAAATGAAGCATTTGCAACTTCATTCAGTGACTCACTCATTAAAAAAAATCTCTGAAATTATTCCGCACTTCAAAAGCTTTAGCTGGAGCTGAGTTGTTCCTCCTTGACGGGGTAGCTCTTGGAAGTACGTCTTCGTAGTCTAGGTGTTCTGCCCCTCTATATCTACAATCACATTATGCAAAATACAAACAGCCTTAACTATCAGTTCCGCTTTTTTGAATGTTTGACTAGAACTAAGAGCTGCCAGCGGCGAAGCTGCAGTAAAAACGTACCCTAACACTTCTCGCATGAACATTCCAACTCGATATCAGGACCATTAGAGTGAAAAGCCAGCTCACCCTCCAGAACTCGACCAGTCTACATAAAATAGTATTTTCATCCCTATTACATACAGTATGTAGCACTTTCTTCGATCGCCAGTTTAGGCTCGAACTTACCATAGTTCTATCGTTACTATATTACCTCGTGTTTCGGTAGCAATTATTAAAGCATTACTACATTCCAGGTGGGCTGTCAACGAATAGTGCTTTCAAAAACTCATTTTTAACTGAGCAAGTGGCCGTGCGGTTAGGGTCACGCAGGTGTGAGCTTGCATTCGGGAGACAGTGGGTTCGAACCCCATTGTCGGCAGCCCTGAAGATGTTTTTTCGTGGTTCCCTATTTTCGCACCAGGCAAATGATCGGACTGTACCTTAATTAAGACCACGTACGCTTCCTTCCCATTCCTAGCCATTTCCTATCCCATCGTCGCCATGAGACCTATTTGTGACGGTGCGACGTAAAGCAAATTGAAAACAAAACCTACTATGATATAATCATACGAAATGTAATGTGCAATCCGAACCATGAAGTCGATTATTGTCATCATCATCATCATCATCATCAAATACTGTACATTCGAATTGGAAGATTGGAAGATTGGAAGATTTTCCGTTCGCAATACTCACTTACAGCTGCCTCCCGAACGCAAGCTCACAGCTGCGCGACCCTAACCGCACGACCGAGTGGCCCGATCGCAAGGCTCTTCAAAGCCTGCGTGTGTATGGCTTTGCTATTATAATATGTCCTCGTACATCAAAAACTGCTCTTGAACTTCGTCACGTAAAATTGACATGGGATCGAACTGTTTCTTTTTTGGCTTTAGGTACCACACCAAACAGTCAGCTACAAATATATTGGAATATGAAATATACGCAGTAAACACGCAATTACAATACATACACACGTATGAATCTTACATAATAGTGTACTGGCATTTCGTAGTTTTAGTAGTTCTGAGTCCTTACAGGAAAAACACACACAAGCAGAGAGAGAGAGCGAGAGAGAGAGAGAGAGAGAGAGAAAGAAGAAGAAATGTAAGCACTGCAACTGTAGTAAATTATTTTTTCCGATGTTCTAGCACTGCACACCCCATAGTCTTAAATCAGTGTCTTTTAAGAATTTACCAATTGAATTATACACCTCTGGTTGCTGGGATGATAAGTATGTTGAGTGGTACTTGGAAGTTGGTTGAAAGTAAATTTGTTATTAATTTTTTTTCTGTTGCACATTATAAAGATGACACGAGAAGGAGATGTGGTTGAGGTCAACGATTGCATGATCACAGGAACAGTAGGGCGAGTTTAGGACTCCCATCCGGTACAGATGGTTTGCAAAACTGCCGTGACTGGACCTCATGCGAATAAGTGAAGTGGCGTATCGGCGACAAGCATTACAATTGGAGAACCAAGGTGAGTGAGGAGGGTATGGCTGGACTGCAGCGTATTGTTTTCCCCGTTGCCTTTTTGTAAAATTATATTCTTCTTCGATTTTCCTTCTGTGACGCTGTTTGATACGTGCGTGGCACATAGTCTCGAATTGGCAGTGGTGAATCTAGGCGTTGGCCCAATGCGTTGCTGCTCTAGCGAGTTGGTCAACATAATCCTTGTGCTGGATATCTTTATGGCTAGTTATACAAACAAAGTGTACCTCAGTACTGAGACGTGAAATTGTCGAAATATCTGAATGATCCGGATTTGATGGACAGTTAGTTTCTATGTAGTAGGTGACTGTAGAGTCTTCAAGACACTGAGAGAGTCAGTAATTATAAGAACTGCTGATGATCGAACTGTTTCTCCATTATTATCGTTTTACATTTCTCACACAACGTTACTGAATCACTTCCACTTGATGCAAGGCGTGGGATGTATCACCAATTTCCAAGCACTTAAGGGTAGGCGGTACCCCTATCTCCGTAATGTTTATTTTACCCACTTTAGGTACCTACACATTTTGATAAGACTATCAATAATATCACTATGAAATTTGGTACACTTACATTTGAGGACTTCTTTCGTCAACAGTAGTTCTTGGACTTCGTATAATAAACAGACTGAATTTAGATAATTTTTAACAGACACAAGTTTATGATTGTTATTTTAAGAATTTGTAGCGAAATAAATTCATTGGTTTTTAATTAATGACTACGAAATGTTTTAAACTATCAATAGTATAAGTTATTGCATTGATCGACATTTTCCTTTATGATACTTATACTATGCGAAACACAGGCACCACCTGACAGTCATCCTCCCGGAGGATTTATATGCAGCTGAATGTTTGAAACTGATAAAAACAGGATTGGTCAAGAGGAAGCCATTGCGAGGCGTTTGACAGGCAGAGTGATATAGTAGAATCTATTTTTATTATCTCATCATTACCATCACCGGTTCTCCGCCTATCAGCAGCTTCTTGCACGCATTTTCCAATCCAATCTATTTCCTGCCCTCCTTTTAGTCTTCCAGTATCTTCCATTAATTTTCACACTGTCTACCATCCGATACCTCTCTCTTCCTCTCAAGCTTCTCCCGAACCAATTCTTCCTTCTCTTTTGAATGGTTTCCAGCATTGTCGTCCTTTCTTCACCTACTCTTTCCAATACTACTCCATTCCTTAATTTGTCTTGCCACTTGATCTTCACCAGTTTTCCCCATACCCACATTTCAAAATTTTCCAATCTCCTTTCTTCCTCTCTTCTCAAGGTCCAAGTCTCAGACTCATAGAGAGGAACGATCCACACAAAGCACTTCACTAACCTCTTCCTAGGGTCCAGATTCAGTGACCCAGTTATCATCAGTAACCTTTGCTTCATGTATGCTTCTTTGCCATTGCGATCCTGCTCTTCACCTCATCCAAACAATATAGATCATTTCCGACTGCACCTCCTAAATATCTGAAGGCAGATACTTGTTCTTTGGAAAGTTTTAATATTTTTGGAAAAAATAAAATGCAAAGTTTGAAATTCTTAACTCCTAGGAAGGATAGTAAAATATTCTCGGTCAGATACTCAGCTGAACACAAAGCGTAATAGATTGTTTTAAAATAGAGACTGTACATACCTGCTTCTGGTTCACAAGGGAAGCTACACTCTTTTACTTAAGACCATATTTGTAGTCACTCACCTGTGAAATAGAAGAAAAATTTGTGTAAGAGAGAAGAAAGGAAGGAGAAATTTGGATGTGGTATGAAGAGAGCTTGCAAAGAGACAATCACTTCGCTAGCATAGCGCAGAGCATACTGGAAGTAACAGAACAGAAAAATAATGGTGGCCCTCCTTTTTATTTATTCAATGTTCCCGTTAATTCGCTAATATCACACTTCGGTGAATATTTACACCTTACTTGGGATGTTTGGAGTGAGAAAGAACCACGTGACTATTTGAAAGATGAGTCTGCGAAGACTGCTTACAGTGTTCATGTTGCAAGGATCAGCTAACAGCAAAGAGCTCACGTTTAAAGTCCTCGTTCGGTAACTCATTTGCTTGACAGAGTGCAGTCATCTGACTGTCCAGTCCAAGCAAGAGCATCTGAATGCCTGGTGTTCAATCACTACTTAAGAAACGGATTTCATTTGCGGTTAAATCACGGTCACCTACAATGTGCAATAACTTCTGCCAATAACAATAATAGTAGTAATAATAATAATGTCCGCCCCTGTGGTGTAGCGGTTAGTGTGATTAGCTACCACCCCCCGAGACCCGGGTTCGATTCCCGGCTCAGCCACGAAATTTGAAAAGTGGTACGAGGGCTGGAACCGAGTCCACTCAGCCATTCTTGAAGAGGTTTTCTGTGGCTTCCCCATTCTCCTCCAGGCAAATGTCGGGATGGTACCTAACTAAGGCCACGGCTGCTTCCTTCCCTCTTCCTTGCCATCCCTTGCAATCTTCCCATCCTCCCACAAGGCCCCTGTTCAGTATAGTAGGTGGAGCCACCTGAGCGACATAATGGTCCTCCTTCCCAGTTGTATCCCTCGGCCCGAAGTCTCGCGCTCCAGTACACTGCACTTCAGGCGGTTTAGGTGGGATCCCTCGTCGAGTCCGCGGGAAAAACCAACCCTGGAGTGTAAATGAATTAAGAAAGAAAAGAAAGAAAGATAATAATAATAATAATAATAATAATAATAATAATAATAATAATAATAATAATAATAATAATAATAAAATAATAATAATAATACATCTTCGCTATAAAGTGATATGCCTTCCAAAGCCTCTGTACATTACTAATCGCCGCCACAATTTTCTATTTGTAACTAACTCTGTGGCCTCGGTCAGTTCTATACATTTTATCTTTAAATCATTATAAACTGAGTCTAACCATCACCATCTGGGTCTACATCTACTTCTCTTACCCTCCATACCAGAGTCCGTTATTCCCCCAGGTAAGATATCCTCATCCATTCGCCTCACATGACCTCCACCACTGAACCCGTTTATGGGTACAGCGTCACCCATCGAGTTCATTCCTAACATAGCCTTTATTTTCTCTTCCGAGTATCCTCCTGCCATTATTCCCACCTGTTTTACTAGCTATCATTCTCGCTACACTGTTTCGTAATTCCAACTTAGGTATAAGATATCCTGAGTATACCCAGCTTTCCCTGCCGTACAGCAAAGATTCTGAAAACAGGTCGGTGTAAAAATAGTTTCGTTTGCGAGCTGGCTTCCTTTTTCAGAATACTGTTGATCGCAAATGCGGATTCACTGCATTAGCTTTGCTGCACCATGATTCAAGCTCACTTACCATCCGGGGAGAACACATATCCAAAATGATTGAAATTATCTACTTGTTCCATTTTTGTATCCCCAATCAGACATTCAGTGCTCTTGGATTTCTTACCTTCGGACATCAATTTAGTCTTGGAAAGGCTAATTGTCATACCATACTCACTGCACCTATTTTCAAGTTCCAAGGTATTAGACTGCAGGCATTTGGAACAATCTCCCATTAAGACTATGTCATCAGCATAGGCCAGACTGCTTACTATATTTCCACCTAACTGAATGCCTCCCTGCCACTTTATACCTTTCAGTAGATGATCAGTGCAAACTATGAACAAGGGTGAAACATTACAGCCTTGTCTAACCTCTGTATGTATCCTCAACTAAGATCTCATTCTACCATCAATCCTCACTGCAGCCCAATTGTCAACGAAGTGTTGTAAATGCTCATAGGATGCAACTGGAAAGTCTATGGAGTAACTTTTTGCCATTGCTCCTGTATGAGGCGATGGTTAAAATTGGAAAGGGATACACATCATTACGCCTCGCACATGGCCAATTTGACCGCACTGTTTTTCAATCGATCAACGCAGTGTGGTGTGGAAGCAAACATAACTTCGTGGTGGTCGACCATGTATTGTCGAACTTACGGCTGAAGCATGGTCCACTCCTCACCGAGAATTTCGTCATAGCAACTAAGTGAATGTGTGAGATGAACGATGCCACAGAGGCACAATGTACAATTGATCATATAACTGGTGGTTGTACCGTGCTGGCTAGTGTGGAACACACTAAGAACCAAAATCCTGCATCAAGAAGAGAGCGTGGCGTACAACTTTCAGCCATCCAATGTGCTTGAGAACTTGGACAGATCTGTTTTAATTGACATTACAATCTCAGCAAATTGTCTTGATATTGTCCTTCCTCAATAAGCGTGGCTACTGAACCACAACATTCAAACCACCCAGGCGTACACAGCACTGGGAGAGAAGATCCGGAAACTAAACCGCACAGGAGTGATATCCGTCGTGCTGTCAGCGGCAGGTATCTTCCCAATGGTCTCAAAGAACTAGGTATGAACAATCGAATTTCAAGAAGGCAGAGAGAAGATTTCCTGGACACCTACCAAACAGTCAGATAATTTTTCTCACTACAATTCGATAGGCATTTCACTATGTGCCCCATTAGGAGGAGCTAATGATCTCGTGATTTTGAAGCTTAAAAAAAAAACGACAACAACCATCGCCAGTTAGATTACACTGAACAATAGTTTCACATCAGCGATGTTAGTTTTCATGGAGTTAGGAATAAAAAATGTAATTCGTGAGCATCTCAATGGTACAACTATATAACCTCTAAACGATTGGAAATTAGTAATAAGGCAGGAGACAGGAAATATTACAAATTATACTATGCATAACTTCTATTATGCACACTTTTTAGAGACAGCTAATATAAAGGGATACATTTGACATTTACTGTTTGTGCCCCTTAATCTATCTACACCACTGAAGATTAATAATATAATAAGCTATATAGCCTCGTAGCCCTGAACTTCAATACCTAGTTTCAAGCAAATCTTGCAAACCACTTCCCCGCGATGTCGCTGCGAACAAACAAAAGAACAAACAAATAAACAAACAACCTAGAAAACAAAAACGTACATACAAACAAGATAACAAACAACCTGTATATATGTTCAGTCTTCAGCCCTAAGGCTGGCTGGATCCTCAACAGCTCTGCCAACAGCTGTCATAGATGACCTAGGCATCACTGAAGAGGCGTACTAGGGAAATGAGGAGTGAGGTAGTTTGCCGTTGCTTTCCTCATCGAGCCGGAAGTTGCTATTATATATCAGTCTGCCAAGCCCACTGAAATGCATGCACCAACCGACCCTGTGAGCAACATTTTCACACCATTCATAGCAGGGACTGGCTGCATAAAGATTGGCATTACTAGCATCGCTCATACCTCAGTCACTTTCACATTGTCAAAGCCAAGGATAAGAAAGAGACAGATCTATGAAAGTAACAAAATTGCTCTAGCCCATATACCAGAAGACATAATGCACTGTAAACACTAGGTTCTGCCAGCAAAGGCATAACAGACAACCTAGTAAACGAAAAAGTAACAAATAAACTGACATACAAACAAGCTAACAAACAAACAAACAAACAAACAAATAAACAAACAAACAAACAAACAACGTACCAAATAAAACAAAAAACGTTCCATTTAAGCAAATGAATAAATGAAGCAACAAACCTAGCAAACAAACAAGCTATAAAACAAACCACCAACGAACAAAAAACTTACAAATTAACTAAGAAACAGATAAACAGAAAAATAAGCGTACAGACAGATAGACAGACAGGTAAAATCTTTAATTTAACCTACTTTCGACTTCTGTATATCTCGAAATAAACACGAACTACGAGACGACACTCTGAAGTGTATAGCCAAAGTTATTTATTAAGAAATGTGAGTATGACATGGAAATTAGCGTTGTGACGTCAGAGGGGAACAAACCTAGGTAGAGAATACGAAACCGAAACAGGTAGATCATTTCAAGTGTTTAGGATGTGTAATGGTAGTACAGTCAAGGTGTAGCAGGAATAATGCTGTGAGCTCGCAGTTCTCATCAACGGTGTTCTGTAAGAAAGAAGCGAGCACTCGGACGGATTTATCTTTATATGTTTTCAGACTGATTTTGTTGTACGGGAGTGAAAAGTAGGTATATTCAAAATATATTATTCATAAGTTAGAAGTAAGAGACGCGCAAGCAGTGAGAATGATTGCTGGTACCAACCACAATGGCAGGAGGGTACTCGGAATGAGGAATGAAGAATGCACTCGATCGATCAAACTGTATGGATAAACCGGCTCTGGTGGTGGGCGTATGTGAGGCGAATGGAGGAGGACAGGATGCCTAGGAGAATAATGGGCTCTGTCATGGAGGGTACGACAAGTGGAAGACGACTCGATTTTTAAGAATTTAAATTTAAGCCGTCTTCCTAATAAAAAGTCCTTATACAGTTGTTTAACACTTGTATAGTTATACAGTGAATTAACCCTGTATAAGCGTTTTATATTCTTCTTACTAATAAACGTGGCATACGCATTGTATTACTATACAGCACGTATACACTCGTTCCAAGGCATATCTTCCTGCAGTTCACTGGCGTTTTTCGCACGTTCACCGCCTTTATGATCGCTTCTGCTGCTTATCTACGAGCAAAACTTTCCGAAAAGTCGCGCAGTAGCACGGCATATAGAAAAGGCAGTGGCAACACAAAGTGAGACAGCTGGAAATTGGCTTATACTGATTTCTTCAGCTTGCTTGTGTAATGAACGCCAAAAAATAAATGGAAAAGCTTAAGAAAAGATCAATAGTTCCTAACTGGGATAGTACGGAAAAAGTAGGCAATTGTAATTGAATCGGCGAGTTGAAAAGTGTACACATTCCAAAATCCTTGCTTTTCAGGAGAAAGGAAAACCTGTTTTGTAGCTAAAATAAAGGTTTGATCAAAAAAGTTTCTATTAGGCATTTTACATCATTTTTCTGCGTATTCAAGTACAAAGTATGGGAATCATATTACGTACGGGTTTCAAGTTATACCATTTTTATGTCGAGGAATATGTTCCTTTATGGGGTACTCAAATTTGACAAAGATCTTTGTAGAGGCAGATAATGTATAATAAACTCGCAATTTCAAAAGTCTATTAAGCAGTAACACATTATTACACAAAAATACGCCCAACCATCATTCCTTTTATCGTCATTCCGTGAGACAGCTGGAAATGGGCTTAAATTAATATCAACATTTCTTCAGCTTGCTTGTGTAATGAACGCCAAAAAAGAACTGGAAAAGCGTAAGAAAAGATCAAGAGCTCCTAACTGGGGTAGTACGGAAAACGTAAGCAATTGCAAATGAATCGGCGAGTTGAAAAGTGTACACATTCCAAAATCATTACTTTTCAGGAGAAATGAAAAACTGCTTTGTAGTTTAAAAGAAAGGTTTGATCAAAAAGTTTCTATTAGGCATTTATACATCATATTTCTGCGTATTCAACCACAAAGTATGGAAATCATATTACGTACGGTTTTCAAGTTATTCCATTTTTTATGTCGAGGAATATGTCCCTCTATAGCAGGGCCATCCAAACAGCGCTCCCCGAGCGCTAGCGCTCTGGCCGCGCTCCAAGCCAGTGCTCCGAGCGCTTTGGGGAAGGTAGTGGTGGGAGAAGCTTGGCTGGCTGAGCGAGCGGTCTGCCCGCCGCGCCGAAGAGAGCAGTCGATCTATAAGTCGTAGTCTAGTCTACAGTGACTCTATACATATAGTGTAGTGTCACTGTAGTCTAGTCCAATGCGCTTTGTTAACAGCGTGTAACTAAATAACTAAATCAGTTTCGCAGTTGTCATGGCTGAACATCATACAAAAAAAGGAGTGGTGAAGCAGCAGCCTTCAAAGCAGAATGGGAAATTTCATTTTTCTGTACAGCTTATAAAGGGCATGCCAAATTTTTAGTGTGCCACCGAGATTTAATGTGTTTTAAAAAAGCACAATTTGGAACGGCACTACAGTGCCAAACACAGGGATGATTACGGTGATTTGACAGACGCCAGTCGCCAGTCGAAGTTAGAAGAATTGAAAGAAAATTTCAAGCAGCACTGTTCTGTAAATATTATTGTTTTAATTTTTAAATGCTTATTTACAAACGGGAATGAAGAAATTATTGAATTATCTAAAAAATACTAAAATTGTGACTTGCCGTATTTTTGTCTGACAGATGATTGAGGAGAGCGAGGTTGGTGGACCCATTTTACGAACAAGCTACAAATGTTCGCCGCGAATTGCCAAAGCTGGGAAACCCTTCACGGAAGGGAATGTAATCAAGGAGTGCCTAATGGATGCGGCGGCATGTATTTGTCCTATGGAGCTAGTTGAGAAATTTGATAAAATCTCTCTTTCTCCACCAACTGTGGCTCGCAGAATAGACGACATGGCCGTTGATATGGAACAGCAATTAATGGAGAAGGCAGCAAAGTTTGTATCCTTTTCCATCGCCCTCGACGAATCAACCGACATTGCGGACAAAGCTCAGCTCGTTATTTTAATTTGAGGGGTGGATGACGATCTTCGGGTTACCGAGGATTTCCTAGACTTGGTAGCTCTCAAAGACACCACTATCGGGTTCGATATTTTCCAAGCAGTGGAGGGTGTCTTTGAGTCAATGGGATGAACATGGGAGCGGTTGACGAGTGTAACGACGGATGGAGCTCCTGCTTTACGTGGTCTACGCACGGGGTCCCTCAGCTATGTAAAATTAAACATGGCTGAGAGCAGTAGTACCCTAATGGCGGCGATCCAGTGCTTTATACACCAGGAGGCAATCTGTGCAAAAGTCGCCAAGCTTAAAGACATAATGGGAACAGTTGTGCGAATGGTAAATTTTCTTCGCTCCCATGAACTCACGCACCGTCATTTCAAAGAGTATTGGGCGAGTTGGCCGTGCGGTTAGGGGCGCGCAGCTGTGAGCTCGCAATAGCGAGACAATGGGTTCGGACCCCACTGTTGGCAGCCCTGAAGATGGTTTTTTTGTAGTTTCCCGTTTTCACACCAGGCAAATGCTGGGGTTGTACCTTAATTATACCTTAATTAAGGCCACGGCCGCTTCCATCCCATTCCTGGGCCTTTCTTGTCCCATCGTCGCCATAAGACCTACCTGTGTCGGTGCGTCGTAAAGCAAGTAACAAAAGAAAAAAAATCAGAGTTCTTGGATGACATCGAAGCGTAGTATCCGGATATCCCGTACCATGCAGAAGTAAGATGGCTGAGCCACGCGAAGTGCTTCATAGAGCTTTTTGCTTGCGGAATGCAATAGATACCTTTTATGACATGAAAGGGTGGCCCGAAATTCTTTTGCGTGATCCTAAGTGGGTGGCGGACTTGGCCCCTTTAAGTGACTTTAATGCCCATCTGAATACTTTGAACACTTCGCTTCAGGGCGACAAGCACATTATCTCCGATTTGGTGGAAAAATTCAAGCGTTCGAAAGAAAATTAATTTTGTGGGAGAACCAGTTGCGTGCAAGGAACACAGGACATTTTCCATTGCTTGAAACAGTGAAATACGGTGTCGACTTTGATGAGTATTTGCAGGTAATTCGCCAATTACAAAAAGAGTTTGAAAAGAGATTTTCAGAATACAGAACTCCAAGCGGCGTTAGATGTATTTGTTCGACCATTTTCTCTTAGTGCAGACAGTGCTCCACAGCTATTTCAATTAGAGTTGCTTAAACTGCAGTGTAATATTCGTCTTAAAGACCGCTTTGTAATGTCACGAAGTTTAAAAGAATTTTGCAGCGGCTTTCCGCAAGAAGAATACCCCCTTTTGTATAAACATGCATGTAAAGTTCTGTCAATGTTCGGCTCAACGTGCATTTTTGAGTGTTCCTTTCGGTTCTTAAGTTTACCAAAAGTAAACATCGTGCAACAATAAGCGATAGAAACTTGCGCAATTGTTTAAGAATAGCTGTGTCCAGATATATTGTAGGCCTACTCAATTGTTTGCTCCAAAAGTAAAAGCTCGTGAAAACGACTGACCAAAAGTCACTCAATGTCTGTACTATCTGTTCATATCGGTAAAACGTTGTTGAATTTTCCTCTCAGATATGTTCAAATTTCAGTTTTGAATAAATCATATTACTGTATTCTTTACTTAGCACTTGATTTCGTTTCCTGGATATTCCATACATCGGAGTACCTTTCGATTTGTAGATGCGGTATATTTTTACGGCAAAATAGCCCTATCAATATGATGTCAACAAACCCACAAAAGCCGTCGGACGCAAGACTGTACGTACGTATCTGGTCAGCGCGGTCTGAACATCGTCTGTCTCAGGTCTCCTCGCTGCCACGCTGTAGTGGTGGTAGGGGAAGGAGCGCTAGTCTGACTGCCCAGTGCTCCCCGAGCGCGGGCGCGCTCTCGGAGCGCAATGGCTGGATGGCCCTGCTCTATAGGGTACTCAACTTTGACAAAGATCTTTGTAGAGGCAGATAATGTATAATAAACTCGCAATTACACAGAAATACGCCCAACCATAATTTCTTTTATCGTTATTCATTGTCATTCCGTCTCTTTAAAGTGTTTTACTTTACGGAGATATGTAGCCTCCATAACCTCTGAATGGTGTATGTCTTCTATGTTTAAAATACCGTGAAGATTATCAACGTTATCATCCATTCTTTCAATGTGTGTTCAATGTGTGTTCAATGTTATATGGATAAGCGAATATTTCACCACGATTATATTACTGTAGACAATAAATACCACGAAAATAAACTGCTCACTCGTTTCTTTCTTTCTTTCTTTCTTTCTTTCTTTCTTTCTTTCTTTCTATTCTTTTCTTTTTTCCGCTACTCGCTGCTATACAGCGCTTATACAAGGGTCCTGGACTGTATAAGCAATTCAATGAATAACTATAACATATGTATACACAGGAGGCTTATACGCAGTTTATTAGTAACGAATTTCACATAAACGGTGTATAAATGTTATACACTGTTTATTAGTAAGACGGAAGACGTATGGAACTAAACCTAGTCACAGAGTTAGTAGGAAATAGGGGATTGTGGGAGCATATTATCAATTTGCAGACTGAACGCTGAAAGGTATTAAAATCAACAATGAGGATTTAAGTATATATGTTCTGTATGTATCAAAATACTTACTCCAGAATTATTTCGTATATGGTCTAACCTCGTTTTGATTATAAAATTCATAGTCTTTGTTACAAAGTACATAAACGAAATGTTGTAGAAGTTTTCGTGAAAGAGCTTGCTTGAGAATTGCAGTCCTCAGTTATGAATAAAGAGATCGCTGTAATCCAAAGTTAAATCAAGATAAAGCTCATAACTAATCTTAGCTCACAAACAGAGATAAGCCGTTCTGCTCCGGATTTAAAATGAAATATGGAAGGTGCTGGCCTTCTCCAAGTTTATGTGTCCCAGTCCTCAGTCTAGAGAAGAAACAAGTTCACTTTGCTGTAACAACGTCTCGAGCACACATAAAGGACGAGTACCACAAGTGAGTGGGATAATGCCGTATTTGTTACATCAGTTACCGGCATCTTCTGTTCCATACTTTACCAATTTCTACAATTATCATAACAAAATAGTCCATTTTATTGCAGTTTTTCAAAGTATATCGAATTCGAGAAATGTATGAATTGCCTGACATACAATTAGGAAATTTCCTTTTATTGATTGGCACATTCTTTAGGTCAAGAATATTTTGTCTCAAAATGTTCCTTCCTTATTAGATCACAATTAAGTATCAAATGGTCCACTGTTTGTTTCCCTTAATACAGAGGCACTTTGTACCGTCGAAGTAGTCTCCAAATTTCCCATTCCCAAGAAGATAGGTGTCAAATTAATTTGCCGCACTGTCACTGGTCCCTTGGTTCTTCTGTTCCATTCACTCTGTAATTTATTCCACTGGGGTCTTCCACCACGGCACACTTTGAAATTTGTTGTAAAAAACATGTGATCAATATCCCGTGTCGCTTCTTTTGAGAGTTCGTTACCGTAAAGTCCTACATATGCCTTGTCAACTGTCCAGTTATCTCTAGCTAGTGCAGTAATTATCAAGTAGTATCACGAGTGTGTTTCAACTTGTGGATAATTTGACGAGCGCTACACAACATGAATTGAATTTGGTAATACTATTTATTGAATCAATAGAAAATATTAACAATAATTTATTTATTGCAGCTAATTGCCATATACAAGGAATAAACCTAATACATGCCTATAACACAAGTACTGAGAAGTTAGTCATTATAGCACTACGTAAGGGAAATCAGTATTTCTTAACAGTCGGGCAAATAGGCATGAAGCAGAACCTAGTCAGAGTAGTTGTCCTCCCTGCACATCTCATTACGTGATAACGATCACACACCTTCCGCATACCGCACACACGCAGAGCTTGAAACGAAATCCGTCCACGGGTAGTCTGATTGTTGTGTGTCGTAGATGGCTTCTTTCTACTTGTCGTTGGTCATCGCTTCCGTACTGTAGAAGTCCAGCCAGATTTCCGATTTCTTTCTTTGATGTTCGAAAAATGAACTTTGGTACGCTGAAGTTGATGGGAGAATAATCTTTTTCTTTTTTTCGTATTTCCTCCAACGACATAATTTCCCTAGTTAGCTCATATACCGGTCTCGAAGAGGTCAATTTTGATAGACATAGAGCTGTTTTTAGATATGTTGCGTTTACCTCTTCCACATCCTTTAAGTTGCTTACTGATATTTGCTGCCATATACTGGAGTTGCCGTCGGTGCTATTTTGACTCCGGATATCTTCAAAGCTACTTGAAGAGATATTTTCTGTAACTATTTGATGACAATTTATCCATCACCTTTGTTGTTAGTCTTTCTTTGAAATGCGCTATGAAGTTTGTTTCTTGTATTTGCAGCGTAATTCCTAGATATTTTAATGTATTCATACTGGTTAGTGGTTGTCCATCCAAATGTATCATATTACCTGCTGCGCTTCTGCGCCCTTTCCTAAAGGTTATCATCATGGTTTTAGTTCTGTTCACATAAAGGTTGGTGTTGCGCAGCGGACTGTTGAACGTGTTACATGCAGTGGTCTTCAACACGTGGCCACAAAACACGCCGTCAGAATTCTGGCCGAAAAAAATCTTGACTGAGGGGGACCGGAGACGCGTTTCACGACTTGTGAATCAAAATCGCTTCCAAACCCAACAGGAATTGCTGCAGTCAGTGAAAGAAAGCCCATCCCAACCTGTTAGCAAAAGAACGTTGCGACGGGAACTGCAATCAATGAACACCTGGAGTCGGTCATTTCTTAACAGGCCATCGCACAAAGCTGCGCGTGGTGTTCAGTGGGCTAGAAATCATCGAACGTGGACAGTAGCTGATTGGCGAAACATAATGTGGACTGACAAATCACGTTTTCGCCTTATTCCAATGACGTATGCCATCGGGTGCCAATTGAATCAATTCATCCTGCATGTGTGCAAGTTCAGGTTCAAGCCGGAGGTGGGTCTGTGATGTTTTGGGCCCGCGGACTTAGGTGACCACTAACATGAACCAGCATGTTTACTTAAATATTATGGATGATCAGTCAACATCTGCATGATGAGTATGCTATTGATACCCCGATATTTCAAGATGACACAGCAAAGTTCATCGGGCCGGACGCATATCTGACTGATTTTATGAACACTCCCCCGCCCTATTATATCTCGATTGGTCTGAAAAATCACCTGCCTTAAACCCCAGTGAAAATCTGCGGGACACGTTAGGACAGCGGATAAAACCCCGACATCAGCATTCCGGCAATTTGCTGAAAATGCACGACCAAATCATCAGCGAGTGGCTTAATCTGGATGCGACGTACTTGTACCACTTTGTGGACTCACTTCTTAACCGAATCCAGGCGGTTATCAATTCCAGAGTTGGAGTCACACGGTATTGGTTTCTCCTTACTTACTTACTTACTTACTTACTTACTTACTTACTTACTTACTTACTTACTTACTTACTTACTTACTTACTTACTTTCTTATTTAATCTGTTTACCCTTCAGGGTCGGTTTTTTCCTCGGACTCAGCGAGGGATCCCACCTCTACCGCCTCAAGGGCAGTGTCCTGGAGCTTCAGACTTTGGGTCGGGGGATACAACTGGGGAGAATGACCAGTACCTCGCACAGGCGGCCTTACCTGGTATGCTGAACAGGGGCCTTGTGGAGGGATGGGAATATTAGAAGAGACAGGCAAGGAAGAGGGAAGGAAGCAGTCGTGGCCTTAAGATGGGTACCATCCCGGCATTCGCCTGGAGGAGAAGTGGGAAACCACGGAAAACCACTTCCAGGATGGCTGAGGTAGGAATCGAACCCACCTCTACTCAGTTGACCTCCCGAGGCTGAGTTTATCCCGTTCCAGCCCTCGTACCACTTTTCAAATTTCTTGGCAGAGCCGGGAATTGAACCCGGGCCTCCAGGGGTGGCAGCTAATCACACTAACCACTACACCACAGAGGCGGACGTAATGGTTTCTCCAGGGATTTTTTTGTCCTGTGAATTTATTTGCTTGGACGCTAAAACCATGCCATCTGCATACATACAAATATATGTGCTTTCTGTCATTGTTCGCTGTAGAGCATCACGTGTTGAGACGTTAAAAAGAAGAGGGAGTAAAGCATCACCCTGTAGTACGTCCGTAGTCTGGTCTATTGGATCGGATACTGTGATCGAATGTCTATTTGCACCTCAAGTCTTTGCCAGTATGCTTTTTACAAGTTGGAATATTCCCCATGAGATCCTCAATCTTTGATACAACTTGCGTTTGACTAATTGTATCAAAGGATTTCGAATAATCCACAAATACAACATGCAACTTCCCTTTCGTGAATCTAAAGGCTTCATGAATATCGTTCTGAAGGTATTCTATAGCCTGTATTGTGGACCGGTTTTTCCTAAATCAAAATTGCTCTTTTGTCAGATATTGCTCTAGTAAAGTATTCAACCTTTGCTTAAATAGTAACGATACTTTTGCAATAATCGATAATAATCTTAACAATAGTAGCAAAATTTTAGATTTTTTAAACACCTTCGACCAAGATATCAAGTTCACCAAGGAGGTCGAGGTCAACGGATCCATCAACATTTTAGACATCACAGTAACACACTGATCAGTATCTTCAACAGTGTGCGTTAATAAAATTAAAATAACATAGGCATTTTATATTAGACTAATACATAAGCCTGTCCTCGTCAGTGGAAATTACTATCTATAAAGAAATTGAAACTTCTAAATAGACTATTATTAAATATTGTGAATAAAAGCTACACTTTGCAGGTTTTGTACGACATTCAAATGCAATAAAAACAGGTATTGCAGTATTTCCTTACAAACCATACTGAGAGTAGTTGTAGCTTGGAGTTGTACTTTGATGTGTACGGATCTTCGAACTTTCAAGGAAGCTACATACAACTGTTCAAAACGAATCCACCCTCAGTAGAGCCATAGGACTTCATTCCATAATTATGTAGGCCTACACTGCGGAGAGGTTTTGAATATACACTGACTGACAGAGCAAATGCAACACCAAGAAGGAGTGGTCAGAACTTTATGCCAATTGCAGGGTAGACTGACGTCACTGAGGTATGCTCATGATGTGAAATGCGCCGCTGTGCTGCGCACGTAGCGAACGATAAATGGGACACGGCGTTGGCGAATGGCCCACTTCGTACCGTTTTTTCTCAGCCGACAGTCATTGTAGAACGTGTTGTCGTGTGCCACAGGACACGTGTATAGCTAAGAATGCCAGGCCGCCGTCAACGGAGGCATTTCCAGCAGACAGACGACTTTACGAGGGGTATGGTGATCGGGCTGAGAAGGGCAGGTTGGTCGCTTCGTCAAATCGCAGCCGATACCCATAGGGATGTGTCCACGGTGCAGCGCCTGTGGCGAAGATGGTTGGCGCAGGGACATGTGGCACGTGCGAGGGGTCCAGGCGCAGCCCGAGTGACGTCAGCACGCGAGGATCGGCGCATCCGCCGCCTAGCGGTGGCAGCCCCGCACGCCACGTCAACCGCCATTCTTCAGCATGTGCAAGACACCCTGGCTGTTCCAATATCGACCAGAACAATTTCCCGTCGATTGGTTGAAGGAGGCCTGCACTCCCGGCGTCCGCTCAGAAGACTACCATTGACTCCTGACTCCACAGCATAGACGTGCACGCCTGGCATGGTGCCGGGCTAGAGCGACTTGGATGAGGGAATGGCGGAACGTCGTGTTCTCCGATGAGTCACGCTTCTGTTCTGTCAGTGATAGTCACCGCAGACGAGTGTGGCGTCGGCGTGGAGAAAGGTCAAATCCGGCAGTAACTGTGGAGCGCCCTACCGCTAGACAACGCGGCATCATGGTTTGGGGCGCTATTGCGTATGATTCCACGTCACCTCTAGTGCGTATTCAAGGCACGTTAAATGCCCACCGCTACGTGCAGCATGTGCTGCGGCCGGTGGCACTCCCGTACCTTCAGGGGCTTCCCAATGCTCTGTTTCAGCAGGATAATGCCCGCCCACACACTGCTCGCATCTCCCAACAGGCTCTACGAGGTGTACAGATGCTTCCGTGGCCAGCGTACTCTCCGGATCTCTCACCAATCGAACACGTGTGGGATCTCATTGGACGCCGTTTGCAAACTCTGCCGCAGCCTCGTACGGACGACCAACTGTGGCAAATGGTTGACAGAGAATGGAGAACCATCCCTCAGGACACCATCCGCACTCTTATTGACTCTGTACCTCGACGTGTTTCTGCGTGCATCGCCGCTCGCGGTGGTCCTACATCCTACTGAGTCGATGCCGTGCGCATTGTGTAACCTGCATATCGGGTTGAAATAAACATCAATTATTCGTCCGTGCCGTCTCTGTTTTTTCCCCAACTTTCATCCCTTTCGAACCACTCCTTCTTGGTGTTGCATTTGCTCTGTCAGTCAGTGTAATTCACGCTTTTGTAACGTATTCTAGTGATAACAAATTCTATAACACCACCTCCTCTATCATGTCGGCCAACATCATGATGCTAAAAATATTTTTAATGAATGGGATTCGAACCGCGTCAACACAGTGTCAGACCATAAGTATGTGACGCTTTAATGGCCACGGCCACCGTGCGCCATTCACTAAGTCATGTTTATCGATAGTGATAAAGCGCAGGATGGAAAAAAGAATCATTCATTTCACTGAAAAATGAAATGTCGTGTGGCCTCCGGAGAGGCCTGGTGCAGGTCGTTTGATTTGACTCTCGTAGGCGACCTGCGCGTCGTGATGAGGATGAAATGGTAATGAAGACAGCACACACACCCAGTCCCCGTGCCAGGGAAAATAAATAATTATGGTTGAAGTTCCCGACACTGCCGGGAATTGAACCCGGGACCCCAGCTGCTCCAAAGGACAGCACGCTAACCACTCAGCCATGTAGCCGGAATAAAACACTCGTGTTCTCATCCTGAGGTGGTGCAGCTCTTTTCAGGCACAACCCCAGTGGAGGTGAGCTGCGAGTATCATTTCAGACACAAACCAGCCCTCCTGCCATTCTTAAATTTCTGACAGTACCGGGAATCGAACCCGGACCCCCGAGGTCGGCAGCCGTTACGCTACGGAGGCGGACATTTCACTGATAGATAGTATTTTTGAGTGAACAGTTCAAATATGATGGTCATCACTACATTGTTCTTGTAACTGGTAGGTAACAGTTTAAGTCTCAAACAGATCAGTGGAAAACAACGGAAGCCCGGATGTACGCAGTTCGACATCATGCCGATAGATAAAGCTGTGTGCCTACGTCATCATGGCGAATATGCGACGACGGCTTCGCTGATAGAAACTTATTTTTCTTTAAAAATGTACATAAGTTGTGGTCGTGAGAGGTTCGTTGTACTTTTGTTGTAAATAAGACATAATAATCTATAGCTGGTGCAATTTCAGCTGCTGAAACTTTCTCGCTATCTCAATATTGCTGTGAATGACAGACAAACTAGTACAAAAGCTCGCCGAAAAATGTAGTTTCATTCACCCCAGAACCTGTGTGTAAACCACGTTTGCTATGAGCGCGTAAACAGATATTAATGGACAAGTAACGGCCAACTGAGGAAGCGTGCCCATACCGAGAGAGCGCGTCAAGGAACCCAGGAACGGTCCGCTATGACTGAGGCTGAACGGACCGAAAATGTGAGAGAAGTGTTTTTTTTTTTGCTAGTTGTTTTATGTCGCACCGACACAGATAGGTCTTACGGCGACGATGGGACAGGAAAGGGCTAGGAGTGGGAAGGAAGCGGCCGTGGCCTTAATTAAGGTACAGCCCTGCCTGGTGTGAAAATGGGAAACCACGGAAAACCATTTTCAGGGCTGCCGACAGTGGGGTTCGAACCAACTATCTCCCGAATACTGGATACTGAGTGAGAGAAGTAACACATATAATAAACTTCCTGAAGTTTGACGCTACCACCCCCGCGGCCATGCTGGCTACACAACCTACTACATTTTCTAATTTACATCGAGCGAGTTGGCCGTGCGGTTACGGGTATCTGGGAGATAGTGGGTGTGAACCTCACTGTCGGCATCCTGAAGATGGTTTTCTGTGATTTACCATTTCCACACCAGGAAAACGCTGGTGCTGTACATTAATTAAGGCCACGGCCACTTCCTTACCACTCCTAGTCCTTTCCTATCCTATCGTCGCCGTAGGACATATCTGTATCGGTGCGACGTAAAACAACTTTTACAAAATTAAAAATAAATCTAATACGTATCTAATACGAACAGGAATTGGGGATTGGAATATTTTATCAACGTGGATGCTACAACTCTTGTAGGTTGTAGGTTCTACATCTTCGTACATGGCCAGGTTAAAACTACATGTAGGGAGGGAGACTTGTCTCGCTACAGTGCCCTCGTATTCATAACGCACAGGAAGTGTTGACCTCCTCCCTGTGCACCAAACAAGGCTCACAGAAATAGTTCCGTACTAATCCAGTACAAAAGTAAACTCGTGTCCTCATCCCGAAGTGGTGCAGCTCTTTTTAGACAAACCTCCAACGGAGGTGAGCTGCACGTACCAGCCCTTCTGCCATTCTTAAATCTTCCGCAGTACCGGCAATCGAAACCACACTACGGAGGACGGCAGGCGGACAGTACCGGCAATGAACCTTAGACACGTGGTTCGAACAATAAGAATAATATCATTTTTGAAGCCGAGCTTAGTGGCTCGGATGGTAGAGCGTTGGTCTTCTGAGCCCAACTAGGCAGGTTCCATCCGGGCTCAGTCCGGTGGTATTTAAAGGTGCAAAAATACGTCAGCCTTGTGTCGTAGATTTACGGGCACGTAAAAGAACAGTTGTGGGGAAAATTCCGGCACCTCGGCATCTTCAAAAACCGTAGAAGTAGTTAGTGGAAACGTATAAACCAATAACACTAACCGATATAATTTTAAGGAATAGGGAAGCTCATCATGAATTACGTCTACAATGGTCTGTATCCAATTCCAGCACTATCACATTCCAAAATACCTAAAACCTATTGTAAGAGTAATGAGATGAAAATATCCACAAGAAACAATCTTATTCGCAAATTGGCAGGGTCACAATGGGGTTCTCATCCTGAAACAATCCGAACTTCAGCAATGGCATTGTGTATTTCTGCTGCTGAATATGCTTCCCCAGTCTGGTAGTTTATCTCATGCTAGACAAGTACAAACGGCTCTCAATAAATCCTGCAGGTTAATTACAGAGTGCTTAAAGCCTACTCCAACAGATAAGCTCTATTACCTGGCTGGGACAGCGCCACCCTGTGTACGTGCTGTCTTGTTCCATAGCATGGGAATGTTGTGTGCTGGATTAGCTGCCATGTTGTTGGACGTAGATCTTGATAGGTGGGGCTGTCTTGTTACATAACATGGGAATGTTGTGAGCTGGATCAGCTGCCATGTTGTTGGACGTAGATCTTGATAGGTGGGGCTATCTTGTTACATAACATGGGAATGTTGTGAGCTAGATCAGCTGCCATGTTGTTCAACGTAGATCTTGATAGGTGGGGCTGTCTTGTCACATAGCATGGGAATGTTGTGTTCTGGATCAGCTGCCATGTTGTTGGACGTAGATCTTGATAGGTGGGGCTGTCTTGTTACATAACTTGAAAATGCTGTGTGCTGGATCAGCTGCCATGTTATTGGACGTAGATCTTGATAGGTGAGGCTGTCTTGTTACATAACTTAAGAATGCTGAGTGCTGGATCAGCTGCAATGTTGTTCGACGTAGATCTTGATAGGTGGGGCTGTCTTGTTCCATAGCATGGGAATGTTGTGAGCTGGATCAGCTGCCATGTTGTTGGACGTAGATCTTGATAGGTGGGGCTGTCTTGTTACATAACATGGGAATGTTGTGAGCTGGATCAGCTGCCATGTTGTTGGACGTAGATCTTGATAGGTGGGGCTGTCTTGTTACATAACATGGGAATGTTGTGAGCTGGATCAGCTGCCATGTTGTTGGACGTAGATCTTGATAGGTGGGGCTGTCTTGTTACATAACATGGGAATGTTGTGAGCTGGATCAGCTGCCATGTTGTTGGACGTAGATCTTGATAGGTGGGGCTGTCTTGTTACATAACATGGGAATGTTGTGAGCTAGATCAGCTGCCATGTTGTTCAACGTAGATCTTGATAGGTGGGGCTGTCTTGTCACATAGCATGGGAATGTTGTGTTCTGGATCAGCTGCCATGTTGTTGGACGTAGATCTTGATAGGTGGGGCTGTCTTGTTACATAACTTGAAAATGCTGTGTGCTGGATCAGCTGCCATGTTATTGGACGTAGATCTTGATAGGTGAGGCTGTCTTGTTACATAACTTAAGAATGCTGAGTGCTGGATCAGCTGCAATGTTGTTCGACGTAGATCTTGATAGGTGGGGCTGTCTTGTTCCATAGCATGGGAATGTTGTGAGCTGGATCAGCTGCCATGTTGTTGGACGTAGATCTTGATAGGTGGGGCTGTCTTGTTACATAACATGGGAATGTTGTGAGCTGGATCAGCTGCCATGTTGTTGGACGTAGATCTTGATAGGTGGGGCTGTCTTGTTACATAACATGGGAATGTTGTGAGCTGGATCAGCTGCCATGTTGTTGGACGTAGATCTTGATAGGTGGGGCTGTCTTGTTACATAACATGGGAATGTTGTGAGCTGGATCAGCTGCCATGTTGCTGGACGTAACATGGCAACGAGTTGCTTGATGTTGCACATTTCTTTCGATTTATCGTAACTCTTTATTACCCCTGCGTAGAGTCGTAAGAGTTTACTAAGAGGGTGGTGCTAATTATTGTTTTAAGAGGAAATACAGCTAGGCAACCATTCTCAGAGGGGAACTGTACTCGGTCTCTCGTCTTCTAAGCCCAAATCATATCCATGTTTCTATGCAGTTCCATTTAGCAGAGAAATTTACATATATCTTGTTTCAGTAACAACCTGCCCTATTCATTCATCATCTCACTGAGTGGTAAGTTGCACATGCATGTTGGTTGAGAGAAAGACATAAATCGGATTTGTTCAGCAAAGCTTGCACTTCGTACGCTTTTGTCTCATTATGTTACAACTGGAAGTGGCAGCCTCTAGCGTCTTGACTGCTCGTCGCCAGGCGCGCTGGCTGTTCCAGTCGGCGAGGAAACTCCCCTAGATAGTGCGTCACGCAGACATCCACCCACGACAAGCTTTGGGACAGAAAATATATTTATATATCAGGACCAGCAAACATTCTACTACGATAATGATGTATGAAGCATTGAAGATCAGAATATAACACTCTCTTTCTTACAAAGGGTCCTTCGTTAACGGAAACAACGGCAGGACGTAGAAAATAAGTAATAAACCGAAAATACAAACATTTCCATTATTATTCGTCGTCGTAAATCGGAAATGCTGTTTTCTAAATCTTTTGTTACGTAGTATTTACTACTGCAGGTATTTCAATATTCATTATTGGCCTAGACCATAGTGTTCCTCCTTAGATCTTAAAGATAATATGCATTAAATTCCGTTTCCTCGTGATAAACGTGCAGACAGACAGACAGACAGACAGACAGACAGACAGACAGACAGACAGACAGACAGACAGACAGACAGACAGACAGACAGACAGACAGACAGACAGACAGACAGACAGACAGACAGACAGACAGACAGACAGACAGACAGACAGACATAAGAGAGGTTTAAAAACTGCACTTTCTTCTTTTTCTGGACATGATCGACACAGAAATGCCAACTTCAAATGTTGACGATTTTCCACAAATAAAATTCTTATTTTTATTTTCTAGCCCCTCTTCCGATTATCTGGGATCGGGAGTGATGTGGATTACGCCTAGTCTTATGGCTTGATGCCCTTCCTGACACCATCCCTATGTGGAGGAATGTATTGATGTTATTGTTTTACTTTTGACTGTTTTCGGAGACACTGCAGTGCCGGAAATCAGTCCCGCAGGAGTTCTTTCACGTACCAGTAAATCTACAGACACGAGGCACCGGACTGAGCCAGGATCGAACCTGCCAAGTTGGGTTCAGAAGGCCAGCCACTCAGCCCGGCGTGGAGAGATGCATTCACTATTGCGTGTTTATTTGGTGGTTGCTAATGCGATGTGTTGTGTTAGGATGAACACACATACCCAGTCCCCGAGATACCTGTCCGGGAATCGAAATCCACTGCACTCAATATTTTGGCTAAGGAGCTGTTATTCAAGAGAGTGCTTGCAATTCAGAGAGGTTCAGTCACAAAAGGCCATTTATTCAGTTTGTTCAGAATAAATGTTTCAAAAGCAATTACAGCAGAGAGCCGTGACTTTTCCTCTCCCCAGTTCCACGTCACAACATCTATATTGTAGTGCCATGACGTCATCGTGCTTACGTCACAGCGACTCCCAAAGGTCTGTGGGGTGCCCTGCCGCCTGCCGTCCGCCACGGTGACTCTGTCCCGTGTGACAGAGGGAAAGTAAATAACCTCGTTCTTTCCTCCATCCGGTGTGCTGCCCCGTCATCATAACAGACGAGATATGAAGTGTATTATTAGCCGAACTTTCTCATGGCTGCTGTAGTTTCCTTACGTCAGCATGACAGATTCACCGCCACATGTCTGGATCTCAAGTTATCCTTGAAAACATATTTAGAAGATATTTCGTATACTGCAGCAGGCAAACACAGCCCCAGGAACATCTCCAAATAGCACAACTAGAATGTAGGCTACTACATGTCTGTAGATTGATATTTTGTCGCAGTTTTTAGAAGGTGGGTAATATACACGATAGGGAGACAATATCCATAATTTTTGAAGGTTTGTCCGTCTGTCTGTTCTGCAGACATGTTGCTTAAACTGATTAAACACAAAAACTGATCATCCGTTTTTTATAAAACTTGTCATTATTGAAGGAACCTACTTGAATATGAGTTCGCAAGTGCGATGACTACTTAGTACCATTCAAAAGTGTCAGTATCAACAATGATGATAGCAAAACATTAGCTGCTATGAATAACCAACTGCAGAGGAGGAAGGGCGGTAATTAATGTAGACAGCCGAAGTACTATGGCAGCATGAAAGAGAATGCGAACCAGCATGTCATATAGTTTGTAATAAAACTGGATATCATTTATGACATAGGTGTTGGTGGTGCGATAATGTGTTCTATTACACAATGTCTTCTGGTATGGGCTAGAGCAATTTTGTTACTTTCATTGATCTCAGCTTTATCCTTGGCTTTGACAAAATGAAAGTGACTGAGGTATGAGTGATGCTAGTAATTCCAAGCCTTCTGCAGCCAGTCCCTGCTATGAATGGTGTGAAAATATTGCTCATAGGGTCAGTTAGTGCACGCATTTCAGTGTGCTTGGCAGACTGATATGTAATAGCAACTTCTGGCTCAGTGAGGAAAGCAACGAGAAACTACCTCACTCCTCATTTCCCTAGTACGCCTCTTCAGTGATGCCTAGGCCTTCTATGGCAGGTGATGGCGGAGCTGTTGGGGATCCAACCAGCTTTCCGGCTGAGGATTAAACATACATACAGGCTTGAATAAAACGGCCACATAGAAACTGAATTTGTTTAGTGGTTCCACTTTATGAATTTCAACAGCATGCACTTTACCAGAAATAGTCTTGTCTAAAAGGATTTGGTGTTTATTTGCATACCAGGGTCAAGCAAAAATATCATTCCTCGTTGGAATGTGTAACAGTGGATACCTAGAAAAGGTAGCTTTCTTCCTGTTAGTTTTATTTCACTTTGTTAAGTAGGGGCTGAATATCGCCTCTTAAGTAAGATTTCAGTCACTTCCCACGCCAGAGTCCACTGTTGGTTTCTTGCTAGCAAAGTGGTTGGGTTTGGTTCTTATTGCCTCCTTTTCGCTGTGTGGAAAGCAAAATTATTCTAACTAAACTTCTTTAACATCCTTCGCATTTGCTCTGATTGCGAGCTTTTAGATTTTCTAATTCTTGCTTAACTGAGATCTTTGAATTTGCCAGGCGTAACTCTTGTGATGCACTTCTCAATGCATTACGTCAATAACATAACCGTCACAAATATAAAATCAGATGAACAGTTTTTACCGTCGGCCACTTGTAAATAAAATCGTATGGAACTGACTCTCAAACGTATCTTTCATTTCACTTAAGTCACATTTCCGTCTGGCGACGCTGTCACAAATAGCAAGTGGGGCGAGTCTCTCAACATTCCATGGGAAACAGTGATTTTATCCTCCCACGAAATATACATGACCAACATTAATGGAAAGCTACCATCCTTAATGGAAATCAATTTATAAAAAAGTTTCTTCTCATGTGAACCTTTTCGATAGGAGGATAACAACGGATTTATCTTTAATGGACTGTTCTACAGACTGCCATGCCACTTCAAGTTGGGTTAAATGGTTTAACTGAAGAGCCAGTTTACTCTTGTCTATAGAACAGATAATAAGAGAGGTTATCGTCAAAGATTGGTTCCATGAGTGTTGAGCTACAGCGCCACTCCCGGTTACAACAATATGTAACTGAGAAACAGCTTCGGACCAGGAACTGTATCGCTCAATAAACTCTGTGATCTACTCCATTCTGTCTCCTCTTTGCTCAGTTTTATCGTACTTCACGTTCCTGCCACGTGCTTCCGTAGAAGAATATCAGTTTAACAGTAATTCATGAAGGAATCGTGAAATCGATTACCAATTCCCGTGCGAAGAACGTGTACATATAGCAAAGCAAAGTCACCTCCGAACAGTCCATGAAGGCCCTTGGAGGAGTGGAAGGTAAAGGCTTCCACCATTGTTAACCTCGGCACGTGGTGGGGTAGAGTGGTTAGCTCTACGCCCGCCACCTTTGCCTCAGGAATTAACCTGGTACCCATTTTTGGTGTAGGCTGAGT
Organism: Anabrus simplex; assembly: GCF_040414725.1. Taxonomy (NCBI): domain Eukaryota; kingdom Metazoa; phylum Arthropoda; class Insecta; order Orthoptera; family Tettigoniidae; genus Anabrus; species Anabrus simplex. The sequence goes on from NC_090265.1 coordinate 771,400,794, forward strand.
GAACCTCAGGGCCATGTGCACCTCCGGAAGTGGAAATCTCGTTTCTTAAATTTTACGACTTCCTGACGGGGTTTCGAACCCACGTCCTTCCGGGCGAACCGAGCACGCCTTTACCGCCTCGGCCAGGCAGCCCCTAACGTGTACATATGCTAGTAGAAATAATATATATATATACAACACATATTAAGTATTCAGGAATGCTAAATTGAGAGATTACAAAACTGTAATCGTTCCAGCAGTTTCAATATGCAATAGAGTGGTTGAATACCTTCTCACATAGAAGAATAAGCAAAATAGAAAATAGAATCCTAAGGAAAATGATGAGACCTATTTGGGAGAATGGAAGATAGAAATTGAAATTAGAACAAGATTTATACGAAGCAGAAGAACAACTAGGTCATACTTTCAGAAAAAACAAGATTAAGATTTATTGGTCATCTGTACAGAACGGACAAAGACAGATTAACAAAACAAATTTTTGAACAGTGTCCGAAAAATCCAGCATTTTTCAAAGAAGCCGAAGAAGATCTGGAAGTAATCAACATTAAAAGAGAACAAATTGTAAATAGAAAATAATTTAGGAAAGCAATATTTGATTGGTAAATTTCCAGAGAAATCCAAGAGGAATTCAGGTAATAAATGGACGGACAAAATAACACCGTGAAACAATGAATACGTTTTGGGAAGTCAAGAAGAAGAATACTGTTTCATGTGGTCGTAAGATGACCTAATCGCATGATGAATGATAATCTTCGCAGTCCTAACTTCATACTGGTAAACTGCGAGTGACGGTATAATTCCTGAGCAAACAAGTTTGTATGTTATAAGCAGGACGTTCGCATCACCTGGCAGTTTCTTAACGAGCTCTGAGTGGGCGTTTAGACGGAGCTTGTTATCTCAACGTTCGCTGACGGCGTGCGCGGGACGTCGTTCATGAAGAGGTGTTTCCTATTGCTGCTACTGCTAGCGATGGTAATAATGATAAAAGGATAATAATAAAATAATAACAATAATAATAATATGATAATAATAAAACAATGATATTAATAATAATAAAATAATATTGAAGGAAGAAGGTTAAGACATGAAAACACTTGCAGGCATAAAACAGACACTGACAGACAAGAAGTCGAAGGATAAATTCATGGGAGAAATCTCAGGCTCCTTTGAAATCAAAACGGAGGTAAGACAAGGGGATGACTTTCACTTTTACTCTTAAACTGCGTTCATGAAAAAATGTGATACAAGAATGGCGCAGTCAATCACTTTAGGCAGAGGAAAATAAGCGATAGACTGCGTAGAATTTGCAGACGACCTAGCAGTCTTAACTTGAGACCTTCCCACACCCCCAAATCATATTGGACTCCTGAAAGGAACCGCAGAAAACATCGACTTTCAGATATACTTTTTTCCCTTTTAGCCGGGCTGAGTGGCTCAGACGGTTGAGGCACTGGCTTTCTCACCCCAACTTGGCAGGTTCGATCCTGGCTCAGTCCGGTGGTATTTGAAGGTGCTCAAATACGTCAGCCTCGTGTAGATTTACTGGCACGTAAAAGAACTCCTGCGGGACTACATTCCGGCACCCCGGAGTCTCCGAAAACCGTAAGAAAAGTAGTAAGTGAGACATAAGGCAAATAACATTATTATTATTATTATTATTATTATTATTATTATTATTATTATTATTATTATTACTATTTTGAAAAACAGAGTATATGACCTGCAACAAATAAGTACCTAAATTCATGGAGAAAAAAGTTAAACGAGTATCGCAATTTAAGATCTTGGTAAAAAAATTCAGGAAAATGGACTCGGAACAATAGGTAATGAAATTAGATGCCAAAATATGGAAACTGCACATCGAATAACCCAAAATACCGACAACAAAAGTGTATCTCGAAGCACACATAATTGAGACAGTCATTGAACGGGAATGCCTTTATGGATCAGAAACTCTAATTTTGATGAGGAAAGCAGGCATTGAAAACACTGAGAAAAAGGAACACAAAATCATTAGAACAATTCCTAGGCCCAAACCTCGCCAACGGACACCAACTTAGAGACGGACAGGAAATCAAACAATACACAAATATTCACAGTGGCATTAAAAAACATAGGCTAAGATTCTATGGACATATTAAAAGATTGTACCCAGGCAGACTTACGAAACAAATAGTCGAATTCTATGGAAACAGGAGTAGAGCCAAAACAGGCAAAATGAAATAGTTTTGTGAAATTAAAACCGATCTGAAACAGGCAGGAATTATACCAGCAGATGTCTAAAACCGGGTAATCTTCATATCTAAATTCACAAATGGCAAGATGATCAAGAGGAAAAAGGAAAGAATTGCAAATGCTCACCTCTAAGTACTTTCCATAGAATTCGTATATAGCAATAATAATAATAATCATAATAATAATAATAATAATAATAATAATAATAATAATAATAATAATAATAATAATAATAATCGCAATTTAAATGCATTGAGGACTAATTAAGGATAGAACACAAAAACAGGAAACATCGGTATCAACAGCTTAGCATTTGCTGATGATGATGTGCTGCTGTCAGTGAACATCGAATCAGCTTCAATGCAAGTTCACACTTTGCAAGAGATTGCAGTGAAAACCGACCTGCAGATATCGTTTGAAAAGATCCATTTCATTAATACATTAATGCTACTTGCTTTACGTCCCACTAACTACTTTTACGGTTTTTCGGAGACGCCGAGGTGCCGGAATTTTTGTCCCGCAGGAGTTCTTTTACGTGCCAGTAAATCTACCGACACGAGGCTGACATATTTGAGCACCTTCAAATATCACCGGACCGAACCAGGATTGAACCTGCCAAGTTGGGGTCAGAAGGCCAGCGCCTCAACCGTCCGAGCCACTCAGCCCGGCAGATCCATTTCATGACCAACATTAAAGAAGCCCCCAGATACATAATGACAACAAAGGAGAATAAGATAAATAAAGTTGTTAAACGCAAGTACCTTGGTGAGATACTTCAGCCTAACAAGCTCGAAAAGGAAGGAGACCGCGAGAGAGCCAGAAAAATGGAACTTGCATTCCATCTTACGAAAAACACATACAACAAGAAAGCTATTTCTATTAGGACTAAACTACGACACCATCGAACAGTAATCCAACCAGAGTGCCTGTATGCTTCAGAATGTCTAGGATTAACAACCAGAAAAGACAGGCGACCTGGATGCCTGCGAAGATGAGGGCCTTACCTAGGATGATTACTAATGCTGAATACGTCACACACACCCAGCCCCGAGCCATTGGAATTAACCAGTTAAGATTTAAAATCCCCGACCGGCCAGGAATCGAACCCGGGACCTTCTGAACCAAACGCCAGTACGCTGACCAATCAGCCAACGAGTCGGACACTACCACGAATGAAACAATCAGATCCATAGAGTATGATGAGCCGAGCTCTTTTTGAAAAAACACTCTCTCAGTCAAGGTCATCCATCATTACTTCACATCACAGGCTGCACCATCACATCGAACATCTGTACCCCCAACGCCCCTCTTTGATAATATGTCTCTCGGTCATGGCCATCCATCAATACTTCACACCAAATCCAGCACGACCACATCGACCATTTGTACCCCAACGCCCCTCTTTGATAATATGTCTCCCAGGCATGCCCATCCATCATTACGCCACACCAGAGCCTACCAGACCACATCGAACATCTGTACCCCAACGCCCCTCTTTGATAATATGTCTCTCAGGCATGGCCATCCATCAGTAATTCACACCACAGCCTACAGGATCATATCGACCATTTATACTTCAACGCCCCTCTTTGATAACGTCTCTCAGTCATGGGCATCCATCACTAAGTCACACCACAGCCTGCAAGATCACATTCACCGTCTGTACTTCAATGTCCCTCTTTGATAAAATGTCTCTCAGTCATGGCGTCCGACTGGCTGAACGGTCAGCGTACTGGCCTTCGGTTCAGAGGGTCCCGGGTTCGATTTCCGGCCGGGTCGGGGATTTTAACCTTAATTGGTTAATTCCAATGGCACGCAGGCTAGGTGTACAGTATGTGTTGTCTTCATCATCATTTCATCCTCATCATGACGCGCAGGTCGCCTACGGGAGTCAAATACAAAGACCTGCACCTGGCGAGCCGAACCCGTTCTGGGATATCCCGGTACTAAAGCCATGCGCCATTATTATTATCGAAAGACGACCGAAATGGGCTAGAAGACTTGGCAAAGTGATTTTGTTACACGGCAATGCGCCGTCTCGCACAGCAAAACCAGCGAAAGACACCTTGAAATCGCTTGGATGGGATAGTCTTCCGCAGTCGCCGTACTCTCCGTAACTGGCGCCATCTATCACCTCTTCGCATCAATGGAGCACGCGCTCGCACAGCAGCACTTCAGTAAGTTCGGGGAAGTTGCAAAATGGCTGGTTGAATAGTTTGCGCAAAACACAAGCAATTTTTCTGCCATGGTATTCATAACTTACCTGAAGTATGGGTGAGGTGTGTAGAAGCCGAAGGCCAGTATTTCTAATAAACAAAAAGTGAATTTCCCTTGAAAATTACGTGTTTTCTTTACCAAACATACCGGCAGAAAATTATGTATACACCTGGTATAAGTCAGGCGTGACCTACGAGTTCGCTTTTGTGTGAGTTCTAGTCGAGTTCTACGTGGGTTCAGTGTAACTTAGTCGAGTGCCGATAGTCCGAGAGTGAGTTTACAGCCTGTAGAGTATTCATTCTGCTGGGGACTCTTGGGCTAGCCGCTGTGTAGCGAATGTTGAGTGCTGAAGTGGCGTGCAAAGTAACACTGGATATCGGCAGGGAACAGGGTACGGAGTGAACGTGCAGCGTACGTCATCCTGAACTGTAAGATTGACGTGTGCAGCCCGAGAACTGAGGACTGTGACAGAGGCAGCGAAAGAAACTGTGTGACTGTGAGTGCTAGTAGACGAAGAGCGAGTGTGAATGAGAAGAGGTAACTGAGAAAGAGCGTGAACTGTGTAATTGTATGATCTGTACTGTAACGTGTAAGTAGTGGTCCTGGTATTCCTGTGTGTATATATGCGTAGACTAAGCAATTAGGTAATAAATCTTAGAAGCTAAACGCTGTGTTCATTTGTCTACGCCGCCAACACGTTACAATATATTTAAACATTCTCAACAAGTTGCAGCTCTTGTATTAACAAACCACAGGTAGTGATACGAACCAGATACCGCCGACATGGAGCTGGATATTAATCTTTCTGGATTCCACTACTATAACGACATGGAAATTCCCGTAGCTTTAGATTGTGCAAGAAAGCTAATCAGCGCAAACACGCATCGATTTTTGCAGCAGCCAGACCACACAAAACTTGTAAACTCAGTTTAATTTAAGGCGATATTCAAACAATGTGGTCGGGAGATAACAGCTAAAGATAAAACTTCAATTACTAGCCTGTAATTAGCTTGCGGGAATGACTGGTGTTATGACAAACGCATCAGAGTGACCTATCTTTTAGATGTAATACTAACAAGTGGCAAACTCTGAGTGATTTGTAAATATGATCTGACGCTTGCATTCTTACCAACAATGTTAACTTATCGTATACCGCTCTTCAGTTAAACTAATTCGATAATAATTCTTCCGTAAACTAGCAATTAGGGCCTACTCACACAATCACTTGTTCTTCCATTGCTTGCAAAAAATATTTTATGCTTTATCTTTTGGATTATACAGATAAAAAATGCGAATTTCGTTTTTTCATTTAAAATTGAATTTTTTTCTTTATAACAGTGTAACAGTTTTGTTAATCTATTATAAATAAAATCGTAACGACCACGTGTCTGTACATTGACTATTTTGGCAAAATTTTCGTACAGTTATCCGTCTCAGGTGTTGGTTTGTTTGTTTGTTTGTTTGTTTGTTTGTATGTCTTTCTACAACTTGAAAACTACTGGATATATTTCAACCAAACTTCATATTTCGAATCCACCTGTCCTTGGGTAGGTTTTAGGGCAAAAATTGTTTTTAAATCCCTGAACAGACTGGAGGTTTATACGAAACCGAAACCGTGATTTTGCACTCCCACAAAATACACACAACCAGACTTAATGGATATCCACCTGCCTTAATGGAAATCAATTTCTAAACCATTTTTTTTCTCATATGCATCATTTCAATACGAGAATTAATAGGGGAGATATCACACCAAGCAAATGCTGGGGCTATACCTTAATTAAGGCCACGGCCGCTTCCTCCCCACTCCTAGGCCTCTCTCATCTCATCGTTGCCATAAGACCTGTCTGTATCGGTGCGACGTAAATCCAATAGCTAAAAAGTAAATAAATAAGGGAGATAACATTTTCGGTACAAGTCCCACCGGACTTCACTCAAGAGCGGGTGCTTGTAAAGCCTATTTCTTATAATTTGAAAACTACTGGAGATATGTCAACCAAACTTCATATTTAGCATCCACCTGTCCAAAGGTAGGTCTCGAGGTCCATTTCCAATTCCAGGAACTGACTGGGGGTTTATCGGGAACCGAAATAGTGATTTTACTCTCCCACAATATACATTTGACTAACCTGACTGGAAATCTATCAACCTGGATGGATATTAATTTCGGAAACATTTTTCTCATGTGCATTTTTTCTATAGGAGGATTAATAATGGAAATATCATGAACGGTTGGTTTTGCAGGCTATGTACAGCGGACATAGCCCAAAAGGTGTTGTACGTAGAGCAGATTTTTTATGTATATAAATAAAGTCGTAACAACCGGGTGTCTGTACATTGACTATTTTGGTGAAAGTTTCGTACAGTTACCCGTTTCAAATGTAATAATGACCTTCTGCCTATTTATTAGCTTTAGTTTCCTGAACGTCCTCATTTTTAACCCCTCTCTCAAAGCATGATTGAGGCACAGTCTGCCAGACGAGCTAGAAAATTGAAATTTGGCAACATTAGTGCCTTAGCCTGTAATCGACGGAAAGCTTCCAAGATATTAAATATTTCATTTTTTACCCCCGAAAAATTTCGGAATATTGAGGCAATTTTAATGTCCGTCAAGACCTTTGTTTCGAGGTATTTAGTGGCTAAACTGTAACTCGTATCACAAAACGGATGGCAGAATCTCTATTCAATTTGAAATGATCGACAACTTTGGTCCTATGTCTTTTTTTCGTATCTCTCTCCCTTAATACGTTAGATTTGGCTGTATTTCTGGAGCGTTCGTAAATTTGGTGATTTTTACACGTATATTTCATTGTTTGACACACTTATGGGAAAGATATAGTTATCAATTTTGGTGCACACATTGACACAATCGAAGGGCATATGTGGACCAAATTTCATTATTCTATCTTTTAAATAAGTACGAAAAAATAATATAAAGCGTTAAAAATGTACCCAAATTTCACCCTATTCAAATTTTCGAACTCAGATTAAACCATAAATATGGGAGATACGAGAAAATGTTTTAAAATCAAACATGTAGTAGAAGAAAGGGCACGTCTGATGGCACAAACCGTTTGTTGATATCACGTACCGTTTATGAGTAGTAATCTCGAAGTGGAGGTCTGCACTCTTAAGCGAGCTCATTTTTATCTGTCATATATATAGAAAAGCAAGTCGGTCTGGAGCGATCTATATGAAGATATAAAAATAAAAATAGAGGTGAATTAACGAGGCACTTTGAGAAATCTCAGAAACTTCAAACTTGGTACCGGAGAAGCTGATGACCCCAGGGTCCCTAGAAAAATCGATAATTCTCAAAATTCCCTCACATTTTGGGCTCAGCTTAAGAACCCAGTCGTATATTTTATCCAAAGCGACAACCTATAGGTTTCGTAGGCTAAAAAATTTTCTTGAATTTCCTAATTTTTATCCCTCTTCCCCCAAATCAAGATGGTGGAACAATCTGACAGACGAGTTAGAAAATTGAAATTTGGCGAAATTATAGCTTTTGACCTATAACCGACGGAAAAATTCCAAGATGTTCGAATTTTTCACCATTTACTCCCGAAACATATCGAAATATGGACGCATTTTTAATGACTGTGCAGACGTTCTTCTTGAGGTATTTCTTGGCTAAACAGTAAGTCGTATCACAAAACGGTTGGCACAATCTCGGTTCAATTTGGAGGGATCTACAATTTTGGCCCTATGATGTTTCGTCGTCTATTCATTATACGTTAGATTTGTCTCTTTTCCTCGATTATACCAACATTTTGCTCTTTGTATACATATAATCCGTAGTTCGAATCACTTATACGAAATATAGAATCATCTAATTCTGCACGGACATCGGCCCACCCAGTATCCATACGTGAGCGAAATTCTATGTTCGTAGCTGTCATGTACTCGAGAGTAATGCACTGTGAGAAAGCCTTACCCAAATTTCACCCTATTCAAGGTTTATAACTCAATTTTACCCATAAATAGATGAGACATGAGAAAATAGCTTAAGGGCAACCATTTAAACCGCTAAATGAGGCGTCTTGAGGTACAATCTATTAGTCGATATGATGCACCATTTAGCAGCAATTAATCTATAAATGAAGGTTTGTAATATTGTAAACATGCATATACTTAGTATGTCGATCTATATACTGTATATTCATTGAAGTCGATTTGGAGCGATGAGGAAATGGTGTGTTTGCCATTATAATTAATATTTTACATCGATAGTGACTCTCAGCAGGAGAGCGTCTGCTATTGTAATCATTACTCTCCACATCGACTTTGACTGGCAGTACGAATGCGATCCTTCTCCAACTCCTTTGTTACTAGCGTTAGTAAGGAGGGTCTACCACTGTAATTAATTATTCCCTTCTCGATTTGACTTGACAGACGTCAAGGGAGCATACAATTTTGTTCAAAGCTCCCCTAATCGATTGTGTTTGGGATAAGGCATGTGTGCCCGCCATTATGAACAAATTTACCCATCTAAAATGTGACTGGTATTAGGCATAGTGGCCTTGCTATTATAATGTAAACTCACCAACTCGGCGTAACTGTCATTAAGAAAATGGGCCTGCAGTTATAATGATAACAGCACAACTCAATTTTTCCTTAATACTCCTCAACTTTCGTCTGTCTGGAAGAAGAAAAGAGCACCTGCCATTGTAATGAAAACTCCCCAAAATCGACTGTGGCCGCGCATTAGGTAATGGGGCCTCCCATTGTAATGAAAATTTACTTACTCGATTGTGAATGGTAGTAGGCAAGTGAGCCTGCCGTTATCATCACAACTCCGCAACTCGCACTTTACATTGGAAGCAACGTATGGGAACCTTCTCCTGCAGTTTCTGGATAACGCTAAGAGACATGCAATTTTAAAAAAAATCTTATTCAGTGCATGTACAGTAATTTACTTGATATGCGTATAAAATGTAGAATACCGTAGCGAAGCACGGGTACACTTGTTATATGTCCAATAATTTCGGAGCTATGACCAAAAACGGGAAGCCCTGTCTTTATCACTAAGTTTGACGGTCGTTTCCGGTAACTTTTATTTTTCAGAACCGTTTCCCTGAAAACTCTGAAAGACTAAGATATTATGATGAAATTTTTCATGCATATAGAAGAAGAATATATAGACTAATAGAATTATTGATTAAGTTTAAAATATCAAATGAAAATTAATGAAAAAGTCGACTACCTTCATGAAAAAAAGAATTATACTAGATGAGCTTCACTGATTGCGGTTCATATTGTAGCTATTACATTACTAATCATAACAAAAAAGGATCATAGAAAAATATTTACGCCTTTGGAAATTATCAGGGAAATGGCAGAATAGTGGCCATGGTACACCGCCATTTTGAATAATTAATTATATATAATGCATAGGTTTATATGATTTCTAAATGTGTAGACACCGGGCGAGTTTGCATTGCGGTTAGGGGCGCGCGGCTGTGACCTTGCATCCGGGAGATAGTGGGTTCGAATCCCACTGTCGGCAGCCCTGAATATAGTTTTCCGTAGTTTCCCATTTTCACACCAGGCCAATGCTGGGGCTGTACCTTAATTTTTTTTTGCTAGGGGCTTTACGTCGCACCGACACAGATAGGTCTTACGGCGACGATGGGATAGGAAAGGCCTAGGAGTTGGAAGGAAGCGGCCGTCAGAAACACCAAGAGGCAGTACAATAAAGATATCATTAACCAATCAAGCAGGGATATTCAAAGAAACAATACTAGAGACTTCTATCAAACTTTTAAATCTCAAATAACACCCTACTCACCTTCGGGAAGCTAACGGAAAGCTGAAACTGAACAATAAAGAGTACACCACAGCTCTAGCACAGCATTTCAACGACCTTCTAAATTCAAAGGAACCCAAAGCGAAAGTGAATTTCGAACCTCAGAATGTTACTAAGTCAGACTCTACCCTTCCCCCCCCCCCCCCCCTTACACAAAGGAGGAGATCCAGAAAGCCAATTCAGAACTGAACTCCAACAAAGCAGCGGGCGAGAATGGAATCATAGCAAAGCTCTGGAAATACGCTGATGAGGAGTCAATCCAAATTATCCGTGAAATTATATCTAATATCTGGGTGACAGAAGCATTACCTAGCAACTGAACCTCAAATGTCATCCACCCGTTACACAAAAATCAGCAACATATCAGATCTCAACAATTACAGAAAGATTTCCCTTGTATCATTGACGTACAAGATACTCTCCAAAGCGGCTCAACTAGACTCCTGCATCGGAGAGCACCAGACTGGTTTCCGAAAGTCAAGGTCATGCGCCGAACAGATCCTGAACCTCAAAACCATCATCACTTACAAAAGCCTAAACGCCTCACCCTATGTGGCAACATTTGTCGACTTCCAGAAGGCCTACGATTAAATAGATAGAGAGTAATTTTTCCAGACACTTTCTGAACTGGCACTAAATTAGAAGACTTTGAATCTTGTGAAAGCAACTCTTACCAACACTACAGCCAGAATCAAATTCAGAGGGTAACTGTCCCAGAGCTTTGTGATCAGAACATGTGTTAGATGAGGGGATGACCTATCTCCAATCCTCTTTAACTGCCTGCTCAGAAAAGTCATTCGTGAGTGGACGAAAATGCTAAGGGATGACTTTGGATTGAGAATAAGCTAAAAGAAAGACAAGTTAACAATCAACTGTTTAGCCTACGCAGACGACCTTACACTCCTGGCATCCAGATAGCAGCTAAAGTAGGGGTGAAGATCGCCATAAGAAACACAGTGTATCACCGACATTAGAGATGCACCCAAATCAATCCCACTGTGGGACAAAGCAGTTCAAAGGACTAACTCCTTCAAATACCTAGGGGAATGGATAACCCCAAACATGAATCAGGCCATGAATAGCAGATGCATCAAATTGGAAAGCGCCTACCACCTATGTAAGAGTATGTACAAATCCAAATCTGAGAGAGATGTTCAAATCTGCATCCTTCCTAGTAGTCCTCAAGAGGTTGAAGACTTACTTTGACTGCCCTTTCTAGTTCTGTCTAATATCTCAATCTCAGTCTTCAGTCCAACTTTAACATAGTTATTGCAAAATATTTTCGTTAAAAATAGGCCATAATTTCAAAGTTCCCTCTTTCAGCACAAATATCCTAAACGCTCTGTTTCACGTTGTTTATCTGACTACAGACTTGAGAAAAGCTTTACTTTTAAAAATGTTTAAAAACTTGGAAGTAATGCTGAAAATGTTGCTTTAGAACTTTTCAAAGCAAGATGTGAACTGAAGAGCAAGTTTTATTTATTTATTATTTATTTATTTATTCAGGATCAGTAACAGCATAACGCCGAATTACAAAGATAGTTTATAGTGTTTGTAAGATTCGAATAACAAAATTGTTATGTCCTAATTTTAAACGACGGAAAGTACATGTGAAAAAAAAAACAGTAAACAACAACTACCATCACCGCTACTTATCGCCCAATAATGATCAGAGTTCCCCGAGATGACGTCACGGCAGTGATCGACCCGCTGGTCCAGGACGCCGCCGCCCGCTAGGAGCCAGACGTTCCCGATAACGGATGTGTGTGGGACGATTCGGAGGATCTCATCACAGATCGCTCTAATAAATTTTCATGGGATTCCATCAGCGCGGAGAATTACTACATCGACCGCTTCTGTGGTTGAAAAAAGACAGCGGGAAGGTAAGTATCGGAGATATCACTGGAGTACATCAGTTTTGAATTTGAAGGGATCCACACTACGTGTAGAAATAGGCAATTCTATCTAATGAAGGCGAAATAGTATATGAATATCGAGGTTTAAGTCTCAATTCCCATTCAAGACGAGTTCTGTCTCTTTGTGATATTTGTTTTAAGAGGAAGTGCAACTGGGCAACCATCCTCTTTTACCAATAATCGGAGAGAGAAAATGAAAGCGATCCGACACTTTGAAAACTGAAGGTACTGGCCACGAAGGGCTAAAAGACTCGCAACCTAACAGCGCCAATGACTATGCTTCAGTCGTACATAACGACTTATCTGAAACTTTGAACATCAAACTACAGGGGGCACTTGCGTTCGTCACGTGACAAATGCCAGGTGTGGTGAGCACATAACACCCTAGTACATGGTTGAAACTGATCTGAGTAGCTGTTGCTAGGCACGAAATTTTAAAATTGAAGACCCCATTCTACCTTTATAAAGCAATTAAACCTGTGGAGCCAGTACATAACAAAGACTATCCTTCAATTTCCCCTGCATCGTGCAACTAAATTTAAGATATCTTTTGTTTGCATGGCATCACATACCTTTAACTTCTTCATCCTACACCGTTTCACAAACACTAGTAACTGCACTCAACTAAAGTAGTCTTTAACACTTTCAGTCACGAATTAATTTGAACCATTTTTTAAAATCGCTTCTAGGATTACTGACTTAGAGTCACAAGTAATTATATCTCAAATGTACTGGCGGAGTTGGCCGTGCGATTAGGGGCGCGCAGCTGTAGCTGGCATCGGGTAGATAATGGTGTTCAAACCCCACTGTAGGTAGCCCTGAAGACGTTTTTTCTGGTTTCCCATTTTCACACCAGGCAAATGCTAGAGCTGTACGTTAATTAAAACCACGGCCACTTCTTTCGCACTCCTAGCCCTCTCCTATCCCATCGTCGCCATAAGAGCTACCGTGTAGGTGCGGCGTAAAACAAATTGTAAAAAAACACCCTCACGTGTTTGAAGAAATCTTAGAGCTCATCCATGATTCCAACGAAGATATCAATTGTATGCCCCTTCGAAAAATTATTATGAAATAAATTTCCTTTTGATGTTCCCGCTGAGCAAAATGCCGCGAGTATGTAAGCTACTTCTGATTATCTATGTACAGTTAAACTAAGGTATGCCAGTTTAACTTACAACCATTGAGTAACCCTACCCACAGTCGTGAACATTACGTATCTTATAATTCAGCTGTCCGATTTCTTAAAGATTTTGGATACATTTTCTATGATTCTATTATATAATCGAGTAATAGCTTATTTTTAGATTGGTACAGTACATTATTGTTATTATTATTATTATTATTATTATTATTATTATTATTATTATTATTATTATTATTATTATTATATAACCAAGATGTGAATCTTTGTTTCGGAACACTGGATTGTATGTGAAGTGGAGAAGTAACGGGCTTACGTCACATTCATGTAAGGGAATTTGAGTTAGGTATCTAATGAAATTCTACTGTCACCACTGAATGATCCATCACTTGATTCTGGACAAAGGGGTGGGCTTCTAATAACACAAGAATGACAAAGAGCAAACATTAATTAAACTCTGTGAAACCGGACGTCACACTGCAGATGTGAGCTCGTCCCGGTCTAGCCACTGACACAGGGCCATTGAAGTGACCCCCTTTTGTGGAAATACAGAGAGTAGGACAACAAATTTTTGATGTCTATATAACAGAATGTTACACTCGTTTCATAAATATACTCGCGTCTTAATAAATTTCATTATATACAAGATGCATGCGACTGTGTTTCAGTTCCACCATAATACTAAATGTCTATGGTTTGATATTTTTCAGTATACTGTATCTTACCTTGTTACTGTACTGAAAATGTTCTGAATTATGGCAACAGCTGGCGAACATGATATATCAGGTTCCTCGTCGGCGCAGTGCTTTCTAATTGTAAGTGACCCGCATGCACTGGTGATGAATGGGATGATTTTCACAGGCGTATTACTGCCTGCTGGTTAATTACGTCAGAATATGAAGAGATAACAACTGGACGGCCACTCGCTGTATTTTACTTAGCGCTACCCATCAAATGCACCCCTTTCAGTTAGCCTCGTTTTCGGACGCTCAGTAGTAGGCTGCTATTTGGTACAGTTGCTGTCAATATATTGGCAATAGCTGGTGTATTGAACAACGACGATAACATGGACATAATATTAATCTATGGAGAATCTGGTCCGAATGCAGCCGAAGCTCGCAGACGGCATGCGCAGGAGTTTGCAAATAGCCACTTGCCTTCTATACATATATTGTGCCGTACAGAGTTGTAATTGGAAACTAATCGCTCAAGGCATATACCACACAGAACTTTTTGGTACAGAGGGATATCTGTACATGTATAAATTAATGAGTTGTTCATCTTTATTTTCTGCATCTTCGATGTATTTGCAAATACACTCTGTTACAGCCCGTCTGTAGTAAAATGACTGCCATTTGTTTCACTTCCGAAATACAGCACTTTGTAGCGATCCTTCGTAAACCAGCGATCAGGCATCCCATTCGTCATTGCTGCATGCGGGACACTTATAAGTAGAAAGTACGGGGCTGGAGAGCCATCTGCTATGTTGACGATGAGTGATCCCGACTAGTAAAACAGATGGCATGCTCGGAGCTAGACCATGTTTTGGAGATTTTAAAATCAAAGCATGTTTATGAAACAGCGTAAGTGAGTTTCTTAATTTTCAAACGAACGTTTTAATTATCATTATAGGCAATACGTATATGACGTTTGAAGACTATAAGCGCAAAGCAAGACACATTTAGACACACGAGATGAACTCTATTTTTACCGAGACCATGAAATGCGCATACAATTTTTCATACATCTCCCTCGAATTTCTCGGCAGTAACTTGTTAGGAACATTGAACGCTTCTGTCACAATTTCCCGTGCTGTTAGTAATTGAAAATCAGAGTCACTTTCAAAACTCGTGATGATGATGATGATGATGATGATGATGATGATGATGCTTGTTATTTAAAGGGGCCTTACATCAACTTTCAAAACTCGCGCTTGCCGTTTTAAATTGCTGTTTACAAAGCTTGAGGATTGTTCCGCGCACGATATTAAACGATATCGGGTAGGGTTAGGATTGATGCAATACAGTCGTAATTTAATGTATTTCATTAAGATACAGTAGCGATTAATGTATTATAGTATGGGTGTTTGGAGCTAAAGTGAAGCAAGTCCATGATTTTGCCACTTTTGCACTAACAATGGCATAGTACTGTACAAATTTTGTATATTTCTGTGTAATACTAAACCAAGTCCAAAGTTGAAATTTTATCGACGACATGACAGCATTTCTTCTTGAAACTGAAAACATCTGACTCAGTAGATTTACTGGCACGTAAAAGAACTCCTCCGGGACTAAATTCCGGCACCTCGGCGTCTCCGAAAACCGTAAAAGTAGTTAGTGGAATAATGAAGATCTGAATTTAAGAATGCTTTACCGTGTGTAAGTGGTACGCTTATAAATCACTAGATGGCTCACTGTGCGCTAGCCTTCCAAGTGGGAGCTGACGAAACCATTTAAGCTCCAATTAAAAAATGTTTCTTGTTACACCGTCTGTGCGTTGCGGAGTAACGGCAAGGCCATCAGACGAATCAAGGACGAATGTGGTAGAAATAAATAGAAACAAAATATAAAATAAAGAGCAGCAAAAGACTCACAGGATAGAACAATAGAATAGAGCTGAAGAATGGAAAGAAAGTGTGGAGTGCGAGTCAGTCTGACACCTCACACAGCCTGAAATGAACCATCTGCTGATGAGGAGAGTACGAATTTGGAAAACACCGAAACGAAATAATATTTGCAACTATTTCTGTCTGTGGAAGTCTCAGAGACCAGTGTGTAAATCACAACTACTACTACTTCAAACACCGTCCACAGCCAAGTGGTGCTTGTGTGCACAGTGAGGTTGAAGAAAATCATTAATTCATTTTCGACCAATATTTTTTAAATTACCAGATTTGATAAATGAGAAAGTTAATCTATTAGGTACGTTGTTATTAAAATATAATATTCATGTTCAGTTGTGTTGTCAGAGTTCTCTTTGGCTGAATGGTCAGCGCTGAGGCCTTCGGTTCAGAGGGTGCCGGGTTAAACTCCCGGCCGGCTCGGGGCTTTTTAATCGCGTCTGATTAATTCTTCTGGCTCGTGGACTGTGTGATTCTTCTTCATATTCAGGCAGCACACTTCACTACCAACCAATACAGAAACATGTAACAGTGATCACATCCGTACATATAGGATTGGCGTCAGGAAGGGCTTCGGTCCATGAAACAGCACCAAACTCACATGTGTGACACATTTCACACACACGCGTGGGGAAAGCGATAGAATAAAAAAAGAAGAAAAGTTGTGTTGTCAGCGTTAATATTTAGTAAGATAAGAAATCGGTTTTATTACATCATTTTAATCTCGTGTGATTTTAAATACAACCATTTCACAATGTATGAAGTTTAAAAACCATCATATAACCGAATTCCAAGTGGTGACATAATAGTTGCTAAATGTTATATGAAAGTACCAGTAAAATAATTAAAATTAAACACAACTTAAAATTATTGAAATACCAGAAACAGTTAGAGGTCAACAACTTCGGGATCCTTTTTCTCAAAAGGTGAGTGTTATGGAGTTGGTTCACTTTAATTCTGAACACTTTAACTTCGTTTAAATGTTCGCCTCGTACTTCCATTTTTAAAATCTCGCAATAGATATGCAAAAGACAAAAATATGTTCAGTTCATTCTGTATCTTAGTAAGTCAAGACTTTACGGAGCAGGCATCCTCGATACTCGGTGTTTAACTTCAGCAGAAGCTGGAGTGTTCACTAGGTTATATGTATATATATATATATAATTTGATTACAATTAAGTGGAATAGCGGGGGTATTAACTGAACAGAAACAGAAAATGTCAAATATTAGCTGTATCAAAAACTGTATACATAGTGTTTCCGTAAGAGCGTGCAAAAATTTAACAGGACATAGAGGACGCTCCACTGAACAATTTGATGTAGGGAACCTGTTGTCGGAGAAGCCAGTTTAAGGAGATAATAGGAATACGAACACATTACTGTGTACTTTTTATTTACATTAGTTACAGTTAACTGCAAATACCATCATTGACACAATGAACGTACCGCTTGCACAAAATGTGCTGAAACTGACGGCCATCAACCTCAATGCAATCATGACATCGGCAAACAAGATTCTCACGCACCTTGACAAATATCCCTGGTATGTTTCGAATCACATCACAAGCAGCTACAATTGTGGCAACTAATTCCATCTCCGTATCCACTGGGGTCTCATACACAAGTGGATTTAGATATTCCCAAAAGAAATAATCAAGGGAATTTAGGTCAGGTAATTTCGCAGGCCATTGAATAGGACCTCCTCTTCCAATCCAGTGACCAGGAAATACAGCATTGAGATTGTTGCGGACATCCACACCGAAGTGAGGCGGTGCACAATCATGTTGTATCCACATCCTCACACGAACAGCGATTGGTACGTCCTCCAACAACTCAGGTAGAACTCTTTGCAAGAACCTCAAGTACAGGTGGCAGGTAGAAGATATGACCCAATGAGATTATCGCCTACAATGGCGGCCCAGATATTCACAGCAAAACGTACTTGATGGCGTGACTCTACTATAGCGTGAGGGTTTTCTACAGCCCACACATGGCCCTTCCTACTGTTCGAAATACCATCACGATCAAATGAGACCTCGTCAGTAAACAGCACGATTTGGAAGAAATCTGGTCGCTCAATCCATTGTAGGAGCAACCACTGACACAATGCGAAGTCACAAGCATTGGGTGGACACGTTGTGGATGATATGGGTGTAATTGCTGTTCGTGGAGTACTCACCACACACTAGTATGTTCAGCGCCCATTTCACGTGTATTACGACGAGTACTTGTAGTGTAGGATCCGCTGCAGCACGTTCCAGCACCTCCTCTGTGCGAGTGGTCCTCATTGTGCCAGGTCCTTCGCTTCTGCTTTCCAATAAACCATTCTCCCGTATTCGTCGACATCGTCGATCGAGATAAATAAACACTCATCGAGACGGATGATGTCTGTTAGGAAATCGTCCGTTTCAGCAGCGTAAGCATTGCAACGTATTTCCCCATACACAAGATGCATGTCAGTGAGATCTGCGAAACTATACCGGTACCACTCCATCGTATTGCACTGTACTTCTCTGAATAGCGCTGAGTAATGAATGGGCCTGTCGGTGATTCATAGCACTTTCTGTTATGGGACAATGTAAATACGATACAACACGGCCCCGTTGGACAGGTAAAGTAAACAAAACCTGCATCATGACTTCCTAGTAATCAGGCCCGTCCTCTTTGCTTCCTTGCAGGAAATAAAGAATGTACATGTAAATAAACAGCACAGTACGTGTAAACGTGTACGCATGTTAGTTGTAAATAAGCTGGAATATAGTAATGCGAGACAAAGCGGTAGACAAGTTTACTTCCATATCTCCGGCTTCTCCGACCGCTACCTCAAATTGTTTAGTGGAGCATTCTCTATGTCCTGTTAAATTTTTGCACGCTCTTACGGAAATATCCTGTATAGTGTATTGAATTACAAGTTGCTTTACGTCGCACCGACACATATGTGTCTTATAGCAACGATAGTAGTGGAAATGACTTGGAATGGGAAGCAAGCGGCCGTGGCCTTCATTAAGGTACAGCTGTAGTATTTTCCTGGTATGAAAATGGGAAACCACGCAAGAAACATTTCTAGAATGCAAGTTTACAGCTTACAGTTTGCGGATAGTATATTGAAAATGGTGAAAAATATACCTATCGATCTTTTATGTTCGATCAGTGATGCCAGATCTAAAAATATATATTTCGATAAATGTAGTCAACATTTCAGAACTGATATATTGTACCCTTGTGAGGGTGTAGGCTGCGTCATTCAATTATTTATTAAGGAATATATTCCAGATACAACACAAAATATCAAACATTGTACGTTGTACTTCGTAAGGAGTTCTGACACGCACTGAGACTTCTGTCGCCACTTGGACAATAAGAAGCAGAAATAGTGTTCCAAGAAGTCATATCAAGATGGAACGAGAATACTGTAGGTATTTCCGAACCAAGGGGAAAACATACATAACCTCAGGGCCAGGCAAGGTGTCGTCCCATTTGCGATCAGTCTCATTTGCGATCACTCAGGTAGAATACAAAACTAGTTTATTTTTGACGGGTGAACCATTGTCCCATTTGCGATCACTATTATCAGTGACATACAGTCAGGTTGTTGTGAGGAAATTCCTTACTGAAGGACTGGTACAGGTAGGCATCCCTCAAATAACTGGCGAAACTACAGTCATAGTAAAAAGTATTCGTACACTTAATACTGAAACAAAAATGCTTTACTTAGTACACTTATTGTCATGTACATTTTATAACATCAATAGGTTAGCTTTCTGTACACTATGTAAAGATATATACATCACAAAACATAAAATTGATACATGTCACTGTCTATAATAGACAAATAACTGAAAATACCATGATTTCGTACTCATAAAAAGTATTCGTACAGTCCGGTTTTACTTTCATTCGCCACTGATTTTAGTACATATTTAGTATTTTGTTGGCAATCCTTTTGATTTTACAATGGCCTCAAGCCGCCTAGGCATTGAATGAACTAGCTTGGAGGTGAAGGTGGGCTCAATCTTACCCCATTCTTCCAAAAGAGCCATTTTCAAAGTTGTCTTTGATGAAATATTTCTTGTGCTCAGTCTCTTAAGATAAGCCCACACATGTTCAATCGGATTCAGATCCGGGGATTGGGGGGGGGTTACCATATATTTGGGTGTGTTGTATAAAATCCACAATCGTGTATCAAGGGCCGTATGCTTTGGATCATTATCCTGCATAAATACATAATTACCCAGAAGTCCCATTTTTTCGGCACTAGATGCTAGATTTTTCTTCAAAATTTCGATATAGTATTTACGGTTCATCTTTCCATCTATGAATTCTAAGGAGCCTACTCCAGATGAGCTCATGCAACCCCAAACCATTAAACAACCTCCACTATGCTTCACTGAAGGAACCAGATTTTTTCTTCGAGTTCTGTGTTCGTTTTCCTCCACACCTTTTTGCCATGTTCTTGAAAAACAGTGAATTTACTTTCATCCGTAAATATAACTCGATCCCAGAATTCTAGAGACGCATGTTTATAGTCGGTAGCATATTGTAGTCGTTTCTTCCTATTTGCTGAAGTAATTAAAGGTTTTCGCCTGGCATTTCTACAATGATACCCATTCGTATATAAAAACTTTTGAATTGTGGAAGCACAGATATTAAGTTTTAAATCCTTTCCTAGCTCAGACGTCAGTTTTGCAGCACTGATTCTAGGATTTTTCGTAACTTTCCTGAGGATTAGTCTTTTAGTTCGATCGTCTAGTTTGCATGGACGTCCACATCTACGTGCATTTTTGAAAGATTTTCTCTCACCATACCTGTCAATAATTCCCTGAATTGTAGATCTTGGTCTCTTCACAAGTTTCGATATTTCCGAGAGCGATTTACAGGAATTATGAGCCTGGATTACAATTCTTCTCTCTTCTTCTGTTGTTTCTTTCATTTTTCGGCCCATCTTACCGATTGACTGTATCACTTGTTGTTCACAACGACTGAAGCACAACCGGCTTGGTACAAGACGTGACCTTGACTGCTTACCTGCGTTGCAAGGGATGTCATCAAGCACTTTGATGTGAAGATAAACCACCTGTACGAATACTTTTTATGCACCTATATTTCAAACTTATTGGATGATACGTTTGTTAAAACGAACATTTCTCAAGTACTTTTGTTATTTCCGGTACGTATTCATACTCATGTTTCGCGGAATACCGAAATATAGAATAGTAGTGAAATTTCTAGCAGTCTGTGGACAATGCGTCAACTACAAACGATAACATTCCTTAACTTTTAAGGTGTACGTATACTTTTTCCTATGACTGTACATACTAAGATTCTTACGAATCATATGTTGAAACTCATTAAATTACTTATATTTACCGTTTGAGACTGATGCGTTAATACCGGGACTGACAGAGAATAAAAAGGACTCAAATGAACCTTGTATTTAGAGTTACCGGATGGTTGTGGGTGTAAAGACAGTTAAATGAGTTTTAAGAAGTAGGTCAAAAGATGGGCGTATTAAAACCATTCAATTTTACACTTTCCAATTTCAAAACAAAGGATTTTGCTGTAACACTTTGATTCTTCGACAGTGCTACCCTTTTTTTTAAAAAGCAATTATAGCTCATTTCAAACTTAGCAGTTAACTTACACTTTCTTATACAGTAGGGGACACAATTAAATTGCTGCTTAAATAATGCTCAAACTGTTCAAATATTCATTCTGACACGTTCAGTAAATAGCTGCTTAAAATATAATTTGCCTACTTTCATCTATCTGTATGTATGCCTACCCCTTAGTCTCGTTTCTTGATATCGGGTGGGGGACGAGATGAGATTAATTTATACGGCCGGATACTCTTCCTGACACCAACCTCAGTTGAGGAGCTAATGAAGATGAAATGTGTTATGGTGAATGAAATTGAGTAAGGGGGTGGGAGGACTCAGCTCTGGCCTGTGGATAGGAACTGTACCGGCATTTACCTGGCAGTGAAAATATGAAACCACACAAAACCATTCTGAGAACAGCCAACGGTGGGGTACAATCCCACGCTTTTCCCGAATGCAGAGATTGGCTCCATAGCCGTAGCGCGCTGAAAGGCACAGCCACTCAGCCTACTTTCACCCATGTAAGTAAAATTAGTACGTACTCTCGGATTAGATGTACTGTACAATATTCCAGAACTTAATGTTAAGAAAATGTTTAGACTAAAATAAGTTGAAGAAATGATAACTCTAAAATGATAGCGCGAAAAGATGAGATTGCATTCGGGAAATAGTGGGTTCGAACCCCATTGTCGGCACCCCTGAAGATGGTTTTCCGTGGTTTCTATTTTCACGACAAGCAAGTGTACCTTAATTGAGGCTACGGCCGTTTCCTTCCCACTCCAAGCCCTTTCCTATCCCATTGTCGCCATAAGCCAGCGGTAAAAAAGCCCATGTCATCAAACATCCCTGACTTTTCTGTAAATTTCTGTAAGAGTATCCATAATATAAAGCACAAGGATTGTGTCTCTTCGTCTCAATGACCTGCATGTCGTAAGTAAGCACGCAGATAACAACAAAAGCTACATTAACCATGGATGACTACAGCTGGAATAATTACAGTATGTTAAAAATTACCTCAAAAAACGTTCAAGAGAAAGGGGACGGGTTTGGAGAATTCTTATCACACGGTTGCGTGGAGTGCGCCTTAATTAGCAGTCCCCCTGCTGCATGGACGTTGGAAAACCCTGATAGGCTGCTGATAATTTTACAGTGATCGCAAATGGGACACGAACCGGTCTTTCTTCACATTCTTTTTTTCCGCTGTAATGGGAGTGATCGCAAATGGGACAAATTTTGCTGTGATCGCAAATGGGACTGATCGTAAATGGGACACAACCCCAGGCGATACCCAGGACAAGGAAACCAGCAGGTAGGAATTCTTGGAAATGACGTCATGGAAATTCCAACGGCTGGATACGTATTTGAAGGCTGCAGTTGGCAACGAGAAGGGATGAAGCAAGATTTCGAACTGCTGCGTAGGTATGGACCAATGACAAAATTCGTTGCGAAGAAGCAATCATGCCAACGTTATATAATGAGAGGCGCTACACAGATCAACTTCGCAAATCAAATTAATAAATGAAAACTGAATACAGATTCAGAATGAGGAAGAATTTTGAAGCATGACCTGATATTAAAGTTTGGTCATTTATGTAGATTTACAGTTGTAATTCTCGGATATCAGTGACGCTATTCTCTGATTGGCTAAAAGCAAGTAATCCTACAAATGGCGGAAACTTGCCCGCCAACTTGACAGGAGCTAAAATCATGATTATTATAATAACTTGCGATAGAAATGAGTTTAGATTTCAAACAGAGGCAAGAAATGATTGATCACTCACGTGGACCAAGAAGTGAAGCCACAAGCAGATCTGCCTGTAGCCAAACGGGAAATTTTGAGCTTCTCACTTTCACGTAACCTTCCATGAACCCGGAAAATCTGTGAAAATCATATAAATAGAAGGGCCTGCCGCACACAGACACCCACTCTGGGAATTTTATTCGGGCCGCCACTACGCTCATCAGCATAGCGATCCAGTACACGAAGTAGTACGCGTTACGGACTTGAACATTCAACAGTATCAAAACTTCGAATACCGGAGAAAGTTACAAGTAGTTGCCTACCAACAATCAATAGAAATGTATGCACATTTGCGGAGGTAGTTGAATATAAACCTACGGGTAGGACTGGTATAATATTTCTTAGGAACAGTGCATATTTCACGAGAACGGTCACGGTTGTTTGGCATTATGTGCTCCTCGTCCGATTTAGCGAACTACAGGCAAGGATGAGTACCATATCAATTTAATTATGTAGATTTGCTAACGTTAACGGGGGAATTATATTATTTCATTATGGCTTCCCGGCTCGTCGAATTCAGATATAGGAAGACAAAGGGACAAATTAATTTGTAAATAATTATATCAAGCACTTTTTAATATTTTTTGTTCTTTATTAGAATCAATTTGGTTACGTTTTATTTTTCTATTGCTTGAATTTGTTCATTTATTGATTGCGAAGGAGCATGATTCATTTAAGAATTTCAGATTCAAGTTAGGATTGCTCCAGATGTGTTTGTCTGACTTATATCAGGTTCTCGAATTCTTTATAGATATTAAAGCATTTTGTATGATAATCCAGAGATACCGGTGAATTTTAATGTTGTTGTACAAGATTGGTGTCCGGTTGTGTTAATATAAACATATAAGTGATTATGTGTGTCGTGAAGTTTCGCCAGCGGACGTCAGTAATAATAATCATTCAAAATATAGAAGTGATAAATGGACACGGGTTATGTCTAAATGAGTGTAATAATTATACGGGTTGTGAATAAGGCATGGACTTGAATTATAAGAATGATTTCAAGTAAATTATATGGGGAGATAACATGTGGCACGTGGAAGCCTTTAATTCGGGTAGTAAAATTGAATTTATTATTTGTTGATTGTTTTTGGACTCGATAATAATCAAAATAATGTGTTTAGAAGCAAAAGAGGCACTACAGCATAATGATCACACCATGTTGAAGGCCCGGAGCCCATTTTTTGTTTTGTAAGTCGTGTGGGACAAAAATCCGACATGAGATAAAATTGAGTCCTGATGTTAATGATGAAATAGATGAATCCCGAGGTCGACGTCGAAGTTATATGCAGATTGCGGTGTTATGAGTGGCAGAGACGTCCACGCACCGAGGATTAATGAATAAAATAATTTGAAGAGTTCCAGAGAAAGAAATGAACTTCAATTGAGAAGGAAGGAATAACGTAGCACTTGCAGGGACTGGATAGAAATGCACAGCTGCGGGATGCCATGGGATTTGAAATTTGTCTTGGGAGGACATGGTGTCCCCATAAATTAATTATAGTACGAATTGAAGAAAGGTTGCGGTTCGATTACCGTTATTGTGTCCCGATCGATGTGAAGTCAGATCTTGGTTAAACATCTGGGATTTAACATGTGTGACTAAATTCTAAAGATTGTAAATTAAAATTGAATAATAATAATAATAATAGACTAATAATAATAATAATAATAATAATAATAATAATAATAATAATAATAATCAATATAAATCGTAATTTAACTGATCGTTTAGTGACAAACAGGATCAGAATCGTAAAAACGTGTGGATTAATACTAGTCATAGTTAGCTGCTGTGAAACAATTGATAATAATTGAGAATAATAATAAAATGAAGAAGAAGAACTTACAATATTTTTCATGATGATAATAATAATAATGGTGAAATATGAAATTAAAGTACTTAATCAATGATGATTACGGGTTAAGAAAATAATGATCTCCTCTGATGATGATAATAAAAATAATAATTATTAAATTTAAATATGGTTAATTTGGATGATGATGTTGAGGTTACTAGGGTACTCAGCTGGCAAAATGACGTAATAAATGTCAAGATGCTGTAAATAGAAAGCTAATTTTTGTGATAATATTGATGGCAAATCTCCACATCTGGATGTTTAGGTTAGGGTCCCTTTGACAAATTCCTTCCGTTAACTGTAGCATATCGGGAGTTAGGAACCCGGGATGATAATGAACTATCCCTGGTGGGTCTCATCTCGGTATTGTCGTGGTATTGGCGTAAGGGTCGTTTCGTTGTTTCAACCCTCGGCGATCATAGGTTCAACCACCCAAGTGGACGGGTGGTCTACAATGTGTAAATTTTGTTTATGTAATTTTCAGGAATGTATTTGCCGGATTTACAGGCAAATAAGGGTCAACAAATTTGTGCGTTTCAGATAATATTTGAATAAAATGCTCGTTAAACATTTGCAAATGCAATTTCTTGTTTTGTAGACATTAGTAAACCCTTGGTGACCTTTTAATATATCAGTAATTTTTTCCTAGGTCAGAGCGTCATGTTTTTCCTTTTGATCTGTTTTTAGTATAATTATAATTGTTTTTATGATGAACCGCATCGTTAATAATTTGCGTGCCCCGTTCAACCATGTAGGACTAATTCCATTGCGCCTATATTTAAATTGGAGATTCCGTATCTTCCTTTTTGTTTGTTTGTGTTGGTTTGCGCCATACATCGGACCGTAACACCCCTGAGATAAATGCTGATTGGGACTCAGGCTTTGGGCGGGTGTAACATGTCAAATTAAATGATCGTATTCAGTGATAGGACAGAATAACTTTCATGCTTAAAAGGATCTTTCTTATGATGATGATGATGATGATGATGATGATGATGAAACGGCGTATGGCTTTTAGTGCTGGGATGAGTCCGAGGACTTCGGCTCGCCAGGTGCAGGTCTTTTGATTTGACGCCTGTAAGCGACCTGCGCGCTGTGATGAGGATGAAATGACGATGAGGCCGACACATACACCCAGCCCCTGTGCCAGCGGAATTAACAAATGGTGGTTAGAATTCCCGACTCTGCCGGGAATCGAACCCGCGACCCCTTTGACCAAATGCCAGCACGCTAACCATTTAGCCATGGAGCCGGACATGATGATCATGATTCTAGTTTACAGAGGTCTAACATATAAATCACTGCCCTGATCCCTTTCCCCTTGCCTTCAAAGATGTAGTTCTTGGCCAGAAGTAGAAAGATCGTACGAGATTTTACGAGAGGATTTATGTAATGCAATCCCAGCTATTCGGTGTCATATAAGAGTGCTTATATGCGAGAAACCTACATTCATTCTCAAGTTAACATACTGTATGAACATTGCAACCTAAATTCTCTTAAATTCGATAGCAGTTAAAACGAAGTTAAACCGATACTTTAATGTTTCATTGAACTACAGCCTAGCAACTTAGGTCTACAAAGTCAGCACGTAAAAATCGGTATATTTTCATTTCGTATTCCATGCAATATTGTTAAAAATCGGAACATCTCTCTAAATTTGAGAGGACCTTGCAAAGTTCTGTTTGATACTCCTTTACAGTGCCGGAAATAATAACGGAGAATTTCGCGATTATGAAATGTTTCGCAAGCTGCTAATTATCTGCAGAAATATTAGCCATAACTGTAAAGGAAAATAACAATACTGTACACAAAATCTAATTTATAATCTTTATAGCTAATTCAGTTTTAGTGTAAAAGTTATAACAATGGAGATATTTTGAAGTCCGCAAACTGTGACCTCGCTCACGTGGAGTATTGTTAAGTTGACATGGTAAAGAGCGAGTGGTGGTGGCGATGATGGTGATTATTGTTTCAAGAGGAAGTACAATTGGGTAACTATTCTCTATTAACACGAATGAGAGGGAGAATTGAAGGGGTCCGACAGTTCGAAAAATGAAGGTATCGGCCAAAGAAAGTCAAGGGCCACGAAAGGCGTGAAAATGAAAGATCCCCCATAGGCTTCGAAACCCTAATACCGAGGTTATCGGAAAAGAACAATAGTTGACAAAGGTAGGTCGGATAGGATAGATGAAAGTGAGGAGCCTAACATAAGTTAATGAAACCAGTGCCAAAATTCAGCTAAGAACCCCTGATCGCCAACCTACGATCCCAAGTTAAGAACTCCTGAGGACAGACAGGAGATACCTTGGGTGTTATTCTACCGCTCACGCCTACAGGGGATATGGTAAGGAATGCTTGATAGTTGAGGTCGCTGCTGTGAGTATATCTCTAAGCAGACGATCCACGGTGGCCATCAGTCCATATTGAGCAGGGAGTAATGAAGATGACAATTTAAATCAGAAAAAAACGTGAAGAAACGATCTTTAGAATAATTATGAAAATGAATCCATAAACAGGGGTGGGTTGGAAGCGGATGACCTGACTGGCCGAATAATTCCAAGTCATTGTTCCAAGTCCCTAGCTCTGACTGACTATAGTTGTTAGTTGAGATATTCTGCTGTCACTCATCTCCGAAAGATGACAGCTTTGCTGCATTAGTACAAAAATTAAGGACAACAAACTAAGGACAGCTTGTCTGCTGGATTGTCACTGAACTACTTTGTAAATCCAATAGTTGCGAGACATGGTTATTGAACATGTGACCTGAACTGACTTAGACAGTGCTACGCTGCTGTCTCTCAGTTTACGTGTCGAACGTCGACAGCATGGTTTGTTCTGAACTGATACCCCCATTTTTTCCGAGATTGAGTATAGGAACTTCAAAGCACACCTAAGGTCCATCCCATTCATAAGTTGCGAGGAAGGAGCAGAGAGATGCAGCCCGTCTATTACATATGCACTGCGGGTTGTATAAAGAGCACATCCACAGGAACTTCCGACCATCACAGCTCAAGACCCAGAGCTGGACGCGTTGCTGACGGCAAGGTAGACTAAATAAATGGCGTGTGGTCTCCGGAGAGGCCTGGTGCAGGTCTTTCTATTTGACTTCGTATAGGAGACCTGGGCTTCTTTGAGAATGGAGTCCTACCTAAGATGAAATCTAAAGCTGAACACGTTACAAACACCCAGCTCCCGAGCCATACGAATTAACTAATGAAAGTTAGAACACCCGACTCGACCGGGAATCGAACTCGGGACCCCTTGAACGGAAGAACGGACAAGGTAGACTAACATGGAGCTTTCAGCCTTACTAGGTATAAAAGTACTGTGATTTAATTGGCTCATTCACTTCGACTCGAATAAGCCTGCAGCGACATCATCTTTTCTCCACGTGCATATTTTGAACGGATGAATCAGTAAACTCCTGTGCTTCTGAGCATGCGTTCGGTGCCAGAAATACTGGAGCTGACCACATCACACGTTATACGATAATAATAATAATAATAATAATAATAATAATAATAATAATAATAATAATAATAATAATAATAATAATAATAATTTTACCGGGAGGTACACCTCAACGCCGCGCATTCAATATTAGCGCTTAAATGAACTCCTCTATTGGTCAAACAGTGAAAGTGAAACTACACGAACTTGGAAATTTAATCAGAAGATGTCACCACTGAAAAATTAAGTAATTGTTTTGTTTTGAAGTTTCCTGAACTGAGTGAATTTCTCCTTGCTTTGTTTGCCATTCATCAAGAAGTTTGGACATTCTTCCACAGATGACATTACCAAAAAACTATGATCATGCACCCTGGTGCAAGGTGTAAGAAGTTTTGTATTCCTAGGTTTTCCATAACTGATCTATGTTAATTTACTTTTGGGTTGGCAACCCTCCTTTTTTCTTTCCGCCAGTTTTGAATCTGACAAATCAAAAATTTCTGTAATTAATTTTAAACCTATCACAGGCTTCTTGTTCGATTCTGAGTTTAACTTTGAGGTTAACCAATTAAATTGAGAGGGTGTGGCTGGTTTAGTCTTGAATTCTCTCGAACGTTCCCTGAGGGTATATAAGTTGCGGCTTTTTGTGTTTCCTGGCCAATTGATCGTCGTCTATCCAAGCGTGTGTGTTTAATCAGGAGGCGGGTGGACTCTTTCGTCGGCAGCTAGAACATCTACAAGGTAATGGCCACATAATTCCATCTTTCTTGCTGTAGCCGCAAATTATTCCGAGGGGAAGGTCCGAATCTTTAACTATGTAACCTACTTTTCTAAAATGTAACCATTCTTTCGACTAATGTAAAAACTTCGTAATATCTTTAATTATAAATCGGGGATAGGAGTGAATCACCCTCTCGAGCTCCCCTTTAACTTGGTTGGGGGTGACTTTTTTTCGTAACAGTTTTCTTCCTGTAATGTGTTAAAGTGATTTCCATGCGAGCCACCTCAGTAGTTTGGGAATAGCCCCTGCTTCATCGGCCGAGAGCCCTATAGGTTTTAATTTTTCATTATCTGGAGCGCGGTGTTCGCCTCCATTCAGTTTGTGTTTCGGGCCGTTTACTTAACCTGGTCATTTGACTAAGGCCCTATAGGTTAGGTACTAGATACCCCTGTTTCAAATTGTAGTTGGGCCATGGAAGGCCAGAGAGTGTAAAATTTTGATGATTGCCTTGAATGGGCCGTAAGAACTGAGAGCCTGTTATCTCTTTTTCAAAGTTTTGTAATTCTGAAGGGTGCCTCTGGAAGGCTTGACATTGTAATTGAGGGAGCAAGTGCTCTTGAATTAAGGGGATTTCTGCCCTTGGATAAATGATTGCTTAGTTTGAATTAAAGTTTTGGTAAACTGGATCCGGTATCTCTGACCTTGTAAAATAGGGGCTTGAAGCCCAACATTGTTAAAGTTCTGAATCTTGGATTTTCCTAGTCTTGTTTCAAGATTGCTTGTGTACCTGATATATTGTTATGTTCACTCAGTGAAAAATATTGTTAAGTTTGTTTTTGGAAAAGAAATATAACCTTTTAAAGTTTTAACTCAACTTTGATATTGTAGACAGACCCATTCACCCCAGCATCTTCTTTAACCTATTTCTGCTCCACGGGTACTCCCGTAACAATAATAATAATTGTAATAATTTTGTAATAATTTATAATTTGTAATTTCTTCTTCTTCTTCTTATTATTACTTTGGATTCAGTTTCTGCCTGCAAGCATTTTGATTTGACGCGTTTTCTGTATGCTACCAGATGGAAGAGAAGCGTTTCCTGGCTGAGTTTAATTAACTTTGTCGAGTAAACACCAAATGTATCACCAGAAATTTTCTACATGCCAACATCGTACCACATGGAGTATCGAATGAACTGTTTTCCGTCCGTCGAAAATTAAACTACCTCTGCCAGATTTGAACCCGCGATCCTTGAATACTGACGTAAACATTCTAGCACTAATCAACGGAGAGAATTGCCAGCTTTATTGACTCTCCCGATAAAACGTAGGTATGTTTTGTCACAAACAATAAGTTCTAAAAACTTACATAATAATT
Organism: Anabrus simplex; assembly: GCF_040414725.1. Classification (NCBI taxonomy): domain Eukaryota; kingdom Metazoa; phylum Arthropoda; class Insecta; order Orthoptera; family Tettigoniidae; genus Anabrus; species Anabrus simplex. The sequence continues at coordinate 771,431,534 of NC_090265.1, forward strand.
GTATTTTAAACCTCTGATAGCGGCGATTTTAAAGTATCTGCAATTATTCCTAGTAATAAATACTTCACTTTCGGTAACTTTACAGAAAATACTCCAGAGAAAGATGAATTAAACAAAACATACGAGTGTGCTGCAATAAATCGCCAATAGTGGAAAGGAGACGACTATGGGATTAATTAACGTACCTTCCCATCATTTACCTGATGAGAAAATGGGAAACCAACTAAAACCATATTCAGGGCTGCCGACAGTGGGGTTCGATCCCACTCTCTCCTGAATGCAAGCTCACAGCGTCGCGATGCTAACCGCACGGTCAACTCGCTTGATACTATGCTGTAATAATAATAATAATAATAATAATAATAATAATAATAATAATAATATTCTTTCTTTCTTTCTCTCAGTGAGGGATCCCACCTCTATCACGTCAAGGGCGGTGTCCTGGAGCGTGAGACTTAGGCCCGAGGGGAGACAACTGGACGGGAGGACCAGGCGGCCTCATCTGCTATGCTGAACAGGGGTCTGTGGGGAAGGGAGGAATAGACAAGGAAGAGGGAAGGAAGCGGCCTTGGCCATAAGTTAGTTACCATCCCAGTATTTGTGTGGAGGAGAAGTAGGAAACCACCGTGAGGATGGCTGAGGTGGAAATCGAACCCTTCTCTATTCAGCTGACCTCCCGAAGCTGAGTGGACCCAGTTCCAGTCCTCATACCACTTTTCAAATTTCGTGGCAGAGCCGGGAATCGAATACGGGCCTCCAGGAATGATAGCTAATGACACTAACCACTACACCACAGAGGCGTGCATAATAATAATAATAATAATAATAATAATAATAATAATAATAATAATATTAATAATAACGTCGTTGAATTTACGTCCCAACAAGAAGAGAATGAGGTCTAGTGAGGAAAGACCTTGAGCCAAACCGGCGAACGAGAGCCTGACGTTCCCTGAGGTCTCATAAATTCATCAAATGTACAGTTATGACCCCGGACACGGTTGTCATGGGAGCCATTACTGATCCTCTCACGAACTAACTCGTCATTTGTTTATGTAACTGGACTTGGACTTCAATTATCCATGTTGTACAAGGACTGCACCACTTCAGACCAAAAGGCATATTCTGTGTCGCATCAAAAGAAACCAAGTAATTTCGAGAAACGACAGTCATAAGTTATAGAATCCCTTTTGTTTTCTTGTTTGTTTTGGAATAATCAGGACCTCAACTCCTTCCGTGAATCAGTGGATCGGCCTCCGGATTCCAGTATCACAGGATCATATCGGATCTTTAAGGACGAAAAATGTCCATGTCGACATATAAGATATCACCAGTGTTTACCAGAGAAAATAAATTAAAACTCATCCACGAATCGTCCAACAGAGTTGTGGGAGATGGGTACAATAATATCCGCTATAAGCGTTGTGGATGTTTCTGTGTGTACCTACAGTGACTCGCATAATTATTCGAACACGTTAATTATAGCTTTTGCTACACACTGGCCCTATGGTTCAGAGAAAATATCGTACATGCAAACTAGTTTCTGATGGAACCCAGTTTGACGGATTCAACATGGCGTTGAAATGTGTACTTTTAGAAAACAGGGAGAGAACCAGTGACCCTGGAACCTCAGAACTCAGTTAACGTGCTTCAACAAAATTATTCGGACACAAGTCAGTTGCCATGGAGAGGACGTATGTAGAAGAGCGACGGACAGAATGAACGTATATATTCAGTGAGTCAGATTACTGTGTAGAACTTAAGAGAAAATCGGCTGCAGAGGAAGAGAGAGCACAATCGAACAGCGAACAAGTTGTCATCTAATTGCTGAAATGTTACAAATGAATAAAAGTACAGTCTCTGATATTATCTCAACAGTCCAGGAGGAAGATAGGATTGAACATCTACCGCATACGGGACGTCTAAGAACTTTTCCTGTGAGTGAGGAGTGTTATACCATCAGAAAAACAAAAAAGGAACCCAAGTTAAGTGCGCCAAAACTCGTTACGGACATTGCCTCAGACACCGGAAAGAAAGTGCATCCCGCAACAATACGGAGAGTGCTCAGAAGAGGTAACCTTCACGGCCGTATTGCAAGAACGAAGCCCTTCATAAAACAAATAAATCGAAGAATGATAATGCTGTTTGCCAAAGAGCGTGTTAGAGAAGTCAGTGAATGGTGGATTGACGTTATATTTGCAGATGAGAGTAAATTTAACAAATTTCAGTCTGATGAGAGGTTAACAGTTTGGCGGCGTCCTGAACTGAGCTTTAAGAGAAAAGTCTGAAAGCAACTGTGAAGGATGGGGGTGGACATGTTACAATGTGGGGGTGCATGTTGGCGAATGGAGTTGGTGAATTGGTTTTTATTGAGGGTAAAATGGACCACTTCTAATACCTTAGAATACTGAGGGAAAACATGAAAAACAGTGCCGAAAATATGGGGATTGGTGAACATTTTGAAGTTTTACCAAGATAACGACCCTAAACATATCGCCTGAAATGTAAGGATGTGGTTGTTGTTTAACTGTCAAAAGGTGCTCCATCATCCTCCTTAATCACAAGACATGAATGTGATTGAGAATCTTTGGGACAAAATTGATAAAGAGATGAGAAAAACAACAATAACATCTAGAGAACAGCTGAATAACTCACTTCAAGAAGATTGGCAGGAGATATCTCCCGATTACACCCGGAAATTAATTGAGAGCATGTCAAGTCGACTCAGGGAAGTAATTAAAATGAAAGGAAAGCCCACCAGAAGCTGAACCTTTAGGATCATACGTAAAAAGCGAAAGTGTCCGAATAATTTTGTACAATATTGGTTTTGGTTTGGATTTTATTTTTTAATGATTATATTTTCATTGGCAGTGTTCATTAGAAGAATTATGAACATTTAGTTTGTATATTCCTTACAGAAACTTGTATTTAATTTATATCAGTGCTTTATTATTACTGACATGACTAATACAAAGGAAAATGTAATAAATGATGTCTGTCCGAATAATTATGCGAGTCACTGTAAGTCTATTTACAAGCCAAAACAAAACGCTAAAAGGTAAAATTGATGATGATGATGATGATTGTTGTTTATGATGATTCTTGTTATTTAAAGGGGTCTAACATCTACGTCATCGGTCCTAATTGTACGAAATGAGACAAAATGCAACGACAATTTTAAAGTCTAAAATTCACTCACTCACTCACCAGAATTCAAAACGTGATGAGTAGGCATTAATGCATGAATTTGAATTTAAAACCATCAATGGATGCGACCCGCAATGCCTCACCTTCCCAAAAACAATTTTATTGACCAAGGGACTGCTTCCAAAACACAATCCTAAATCGATGATGCTTGTTGTCTAAAGGGCTTCAATACCCAGGTCAACGGTCCCTCACCTTAGTAAACTAGAACCATGGTTGCGGTAGAGTAAACTCACGGTGTTCCAAACATTTTGGTACTAGTCACAGGTATTGTACGTCGTACAGGTAACGCAGACCTATGGTGTATCTCACATAACGGCGTCACTCGTAGGCAACGCAAACCCATGGTGCACCTCTCATAGGTGTACTAATCACAGGGAATCGTACTATCCAGTGATGTTCCTCACATAATGTGTACAAATCACAGGCAACGTAAGCCCGTGATGTTCCGCATCTTGTGGTACAAACCACAGATACTGGAAACCCACAGCGAACCGCTCTCTGCTGCTCCTAATCACAACCCTATTGTATACCTACCATAGTGATACTACTCGCAAGTAAAGGCGACCCATGGCTTTCCCGGCGTCATTATACTAATCACAATTAGTCTTATGGTTCTAATTTAATCATCCCTTTGTCGCCTCTTTAGTCGCCTCTTAGGACTGGCAGGGGATACCATGGGTGTATTCTTCGTCTGCGTCTCCACCCACAGGGGTTGCTAGTTGTTTATAGGGGCCTAACATCTAGGTAATCAGACCCTAATGGTACGAGATGGAACGAAGAGACATGATAATTAAAAGTTTAAAATATATCCACTGACTAGAATATAAAACAAAAGATGATGAGAAATGAATATTAAATTAAAACAAATCAGTGGATCCAATTCGCAACGCCTTATTTTTTGATGAAATTATATAAAGTATAGATTACAAGAGAACAACTAATTGTCTTGAAGTACAGCGAGATAGATCATTCAAGTTGGAAGTTAAAATACACAACCACAAACTAAAATAGAGTCGATGGAATAAAAGCGTAGTTCAAAAAAAGTAAACAATAATAGAAAATACACTTTTATACACGACTAGTAAATGTACCCGTGCTTCGCTACTGTATTCTACATTGTATTCGAATATCGAAGTAAATATTGTACATACAGTATATAAGATTGTTTTAAAATGGGATGTCTCTTAGCGTTATCCGAGAAACAGCATAGGGAGGTTCCCAATACGGTGCTTCCAATGTAAAGTGCTTGTTACGGATTTTTTATGATAACGGCAAGCTCACTTGCCTAGTGCCATTCACAATCGAGTTGGGAAGTTTTCATTATAATTGCAGGACCCATCCATCGCCTACTGCGCGGTCACAATCGATTTGGGAGTTTTCGTTTCCTACTTCCAGACAAATTACAGTTTTCATTAGAATGTTTGGCAACTTCCCTAGTGCCAGTCGAAATTGAGTTGTGCAGTTATAATTATAATGACAGGCCCCTTTTCCTACAGCCAGCCAGCTTACTACCAGTCACACCAAGTTGCTGAGTTACCATCAAAATAGTAGGCCACTATGCCTAATACCAGTCACATTTTAGATGGATACATTTGTTTATAAGGGCGGGTACCCTTGACTACAGCCAAACACAATCGAGTAGGGGACTTTTAAACAACAATGCATGCTCCCTTGCCTTCTGCAAGTCAAATCGAGAAGTGAATTATTCACTACAATGGTAGGCCTTCCTTACTAATGCCAGTTACACAAAAGTTGGAGAAGGACACCATTCCTACTGCCAGTCAAAGTCGGTGTGGGGAGTACTGATTACAATAGCAGACACACCCTTTCTGGATCGCTACAAGACGACATCAGTGAATATATATAGATCGACATACGAAAGTATATGCATGCTTAAAATATTGCAGACCTTCATTTACAGATTGACTGCTACAAAACGGTACGTCATATCGACAAAGGATTGTACCATAAGACGTCAGATTTAGCGGCCTAAATGGCTGGTCCTATGATATCTCATATATTCATGGATCAGATTGAGTTAGAAACGTTGAATAGGGTAAAAGTTTTGTAAGAGTATCTCACATTGCATTACTTTTCAGATAATTATGTGACAGCTACATACATAGCATTTGGCTCATATATGGCTACTGGGTGGGCCAATTTTCGTGTAGGGTTTGATGATTCTATCTTTCTTATAAGTGATTGAAAGTATGAATTATGCATGTGAAAAGTCCAAATTTACTTAACATCGAGAAATAGACAAAAATCAAACGTAAAAGGGATACAGATACAACAAAAAGTCACAAGACCAAGGTTGTAGATCACTCCAAATTGAACAGAGATTGTGCCTTCCCTTATGTGATAGGACTTCGCGAAGATCTGCACCATCATTAAAATTGCCTCCATATTTCGATATTCTACGGGGAAAAAAGTGAAAAATTTAAAGCTCTTGGAAATGTTCTGTCCGTTACAGGCTAAAACGTATAATTTTTCCAAACTTCTGTTTTCTTGTTCGTCTGGCAGATTATGCCGCAATGTGGATTTTGGGCGAGGAGGGTTAAAATTAGGACTTTCAGGAAACTAAACCAAAAACTTATGCAGATGGTTGTTATTATTACCCCTTAAACACGTAGCTGTGCGAACATTTCGCCAAAATAGTCAATGTACAGGCACACAGTCGTTAGGATTTTACTTATATAGATAGATAAAGAATCTGCTCCACATACAACACCTTTTGGTCTATGTCTGCTGGACTTACCCTGCAAAACCGACCATTCATGATATCTCCCTTATTAATCTTTCTGTCGAATAAATACACATGAAAAAAGTTTTAGAAATGGATTTCCAACAAATTTGGTCGATTTCCAGTCAGGTTGGTCACGTACTGTATATATTGTGGAAGAGTAAATTCACCATTTTGGTTCCCTATAAACCGCCAGTCCATTCCAGGAACAGTAAATGTTATTGACTTTTAAATCTACCTTTGGAAAGGTGGATGCTAAATATAAAGTTTTGTTCAAATATCTACAATAGTTTTCAAGTTGTAAGAAATACGCTCAACACGCGCCCGTTCGTAAGTTAAGTCCGGTTAATGATATCTCCCTTATAAATCCTCTTACCGAAATGATGCACATGAGAAAAAAGGTTTAAAAATTAATTTCCATTAAGGAAGGTAGATTTCTATTAAGTTTGGTTGTGTATATTTTGTGGGAGTGCAAAATCACGGTTTCGGTTTGGTATAAACCCCCAGTCATTTCATGGATTTAGAAACAATATTTGCCCTGAAACCTACCCAAGGACAGGTGGATTCTAAATGTCAAGTTTGGTGGAAATATATCCAGTAGTTTCCAAGTTATATACAAACAGACAGACAGACAGACAGACAGACAGACAGACAGACAGACAGACAGACAGACAGACAGACAGACAGACAGACAGACAGACAGACAGACAGACAGACATAAAAAACATAAAGGGCCGTCTTGGCTGAATTGCTCCAGTGCGACTTGACGTGAGCCAGGAGGCAGTGGTGAGGCCTGCGTAGGAAGTCCCAGCGACACAAGGTAATGACAGAATTTTCATATACATGTGACAGCTCCTGCGGATAGGTTGAGGGGAAGGATTCAACCTCTTTTATTTAATATTAATTTATAAATATGGTGATTTAAATGTAGAATTTCGGCAAGTCTGATGACTCTGTTCTATTCCCTACTGGGAAATATATAATGTAAGGGAACAAATAGTGATGGCCCTCTGTCGGTTCCCATTCAACGTTGAATTTGCATGGGGTGACTAAAGTTTGCAAAACCACTAAAATTTCGTAAACATTGTTTGGCATTAATGTTTCTCATTTAGTCACCCCTAGGTCTCAGTACATACAGGGTCTAGACGCCAGTACAGTAGATAAATTAAATGAGTACCTAATGCTCTATGAAGAAAATCCCTTCAGTGAGGACACTATTCAGGCTGGTCAACAACTAATCCAGTCCATGGGAGAAATAAAGAGAGAACGTTGGGTTAAGCTGATGGAAGAACTAGACATGGCAAGAAACAGCAGAGAAGCTTGGAAGCTACTTAGACGTCTGAACAATGACCCCACGAATAGTCTTCTACATAGCAACATTACTTCCAACCAGATAGCTCATCAGCTCCTAATTAATGGCAAAACAGATAAGCGAAAAAGACCACCAAAACTTCAAAGAAATATCGAACAAGAAACATCCAGTCTGTCTAATCCCTTCACTATGAACGAGCTGGAAAACGCCATAAAAATGAGCAAAGGCAGCCGGTCTAGATGACATGCATATGGAGCAGATACAGCACTTTGGGAATACTACCAAACAATGGATCCTACAGCTTTTCAATAACTGTCTGGAACGATATCAAATCCCTAAAATCTGGAGGAAGACTAAGGTGGTTGCAATCCTGAAACCTGGTAAGCAGCCTACGGATCCGAACAATTTCAGACCAATATCACTCCTGTGCCATCTATATAAAAATTTTGAAAGAATACTTCTGAACCGTATAACACCAATGGTCGAACCTTTTCTAATCCCAGAGCAGGCTGGATTTAGACCAGGAAGGAACTGCTGTACACAGATCCTTAATCTGACACAGCACATAGAAGATGGATTTCAACGTGGTGATATTACTGAAGTGGCTTTTGTTGATCTCTCTTCAGCATATGATACTGTACAACACCAGATAGTTCTAAGGAAGTTTTACCATCTTACTATGGATTTCAGGCTCACAACGATTATTGCCACGTTGTTGCAGAACCGACGCTTCTTCGTTGAATTTCAAGGACAGCGGAGTAGATGGAGAATACAGAAGAACGGTCTCCCACAAGGCAGTGTCCTAGCACCAATGCTATTTAACATATATACCAACGACCAACCTCTTCCACCTCACACAAGGAGCTTTCTGTACGCAGATGACCTGGCCCTGGCAACTCAGAGTAAAAACTTTGAGCAAGTGGAACAAAACCTTACTGCTGCTTTGAAGATGCTCTCAGATATTATGAGAAAAATCACTTCAAGCCAAATCCATCGAAAACTAGTGTGTGCGCCTTTAATTTAAAGAACAAAGAAGCCCTCCGGAAGCTGCGTGTGAATTGGAAAGGAATGGAGCCGGAACATAGCAATACTCCAGTTTATCTTGGTGTTACCCTGGATCGTTCGTTGACCTTCAACACACATTGCACCAAACTCAAGGCAAAAGTCTCATCACGAAACTGCCGATTGCCTAAGGTAACTGGTTCCGGATGGGGTGCCCACCCCCAGACAGTAAGGACAACTGCCCTAGCACTCTGCTACTCTGCTGCTGAATATGCTAGTCCCGTGTGGTATAAATCAGCTCACGCAAAGAAAGTCGACATTGCCTTGAATGAAACCCGCAGGCTAATTACAGGCTGTTTAAAACCAACACCCACACAGAAGTTGTATTCACTTGCAGGTATAGCCCCACCTGATATTAGACGTGAGGTGGCCGCTAATATCGAGAGACAAAAGGTTTGCAGCATCTCAGCCCACCCCCTTCATGAACATCAGCCACCTCTAGCTCGACTGAAATCCAGGAAGAGTTTTCTACAGTCTTCTGCTCCACTTGATTCTGACCCAAAAAAGGCCAGGGTTAAGCTATGGAAACAAAGGTACCCAGATCATCCGGAACGTGTTGAAATTGAAGAGAAGTTGCCACCTGGTCACGAAGAGGGATGGTGTGTATGGAAGTCATTAAACAGACTGCGGACCGGCGTTGCAAGGTCTAAGGACAATCTTGTAAAATGGGGCATCGTGCATGGTGGGGACTCATTATGCGAATGTGGATAGGAACAGACTTCTGCGCACCTCTTGCACTGTCGTCTATGCCCAGATTCATGTACAGGGTTGGAATTGGCACTGGCTGGAAAAAATGCCATCAATGTAGCCAAATACTGATCACAACTTGTGTAAATAATGTATATATAGTGTATATATTTTCATGTAATACTTCCTTTCTCCTTTTTTATTTTTTTACAATTAATTTGTTCATATGTCTTTCATTTTGTGTGATTAACATACTTCATATTTTTATTATTTAATTTCTTTGAATTGCATTTGAATTGATTTCTCATATATTGGTACCTCTGACACGAATAAATAAATAAAAATACCCCGGCGTAATACAAGATTATCTTCGGGCCGTAAGCTCACTTACGGCTTTAACAATTTCTAGAAGGAGTGCAAGTGTTTCGCCTCCTTGCATTTTGTTTATGGCCGGTTAATTGCAACCTTTTCTTTTGTCATTAAGGCCATTTACTATGGGCAATTATACCCCTGCTTTTTTTCCAGAGTGTAAATTTTTCCTTGTGTTATTTCTATTTGGAAACAGTGAGTATTGTGCAATGGATAAGCCCACATTGGGGCAACGGTGCGTGAACACTTTAAAGTGAGATTGAATTTTATTGCACCATACGAAACTGATTGCCTCTGCGAGGCTAGACTACGGTAAAGTTAAAGCGCAGACTCCTACAAATTGTACCTACCTGGAACATTTCTTGCTCTTATAAAATATTGTACCTGGTAAGAGAAATTTGACTCTTTTCTACGTAAATTCAAAATTTGTAATTCCTTCTGACTTCTAATAATAAAATTTTATTGCGCACAAATGTGCATGAACAAAGGCCTTACGAACCGCCTTCAGTACAGAATTTCCTTAGAGATTCTGCCTTCAGATTACACTTGAGAACGTGATATCTTTCACAAAGTTCACTACGTCTTTTACATCGACAGTCCTAACTTGGTTCATGGAAGTCCACCCTTTTATACAAACGGTGGTGAAACCCATGCACCGCAAGTCGAGTCATAGTGTGTCCCAACTCATAGCACCCTCGTGTAGAATTGCAGTTGATCATTGCATCACACGAACAGAAATCCTCCCATATGCAGTCCCTCTTTCGCTGAAGTTCCTGTAAAAGTTCCTTATACGCTGGGGTGCCTGTGAGCAGAATCTCCTAATGTAACTCTTGCATAAAGAATAATTCCCTCGACAATTGATACACTAGGCGTGATGGGGTGTACCTTGATAGACTTTCTTCAAATATGATGCTTTCACCTTCTCTATACCATGCAAATGCCCCTTTCGAAGGTAAATCCATACATTTTCCAGCCATAGGTTACGACTGGACTTCTAAGTCATTAATATTGTTGTTATTCATTCAGATTTTGTATTTGTCAATCTTTAAACTAGAAAAAAAAAAAAGGGATGGAAATAAGTTTCAAAATTTGTAGTGTTAAGTTCTGCACTAGTTGTCCAGCTATTCAACCCACACGCTTCTCATCACTCTGTGAACCACGGAAATTCCGCATCAATATTAATAATAATAATAATAATAATAATAATAATAATAATGGAAAATCCACGGAAATATTTATATTATTTACTAGCTGTATTACCCGGCGCTGCCCGTACACTTACAATAATTCACTGTTTACTTTTAGGTGTTTTATTACCTGTTAATTATATGTGGAGCGAAATTTTCTAATTTCGTTATTGTGACGACGACTGATTAAGAAATATTTTATAGTTTAAGAGTTATTGTTGTGTGTTTAATTTTGTTTGATAGTTGCTTTACGTCGCACCGACACAGATAGGTCTTATGGCGACGATGGGATAGGGAAGACCTAGGAGTTGGAAGGAATCGGCCGTGGCCTTACTTAAGGTACAACTCCAGCATTTGCCTGGTGTGAAAATGGGGAAACCGCGCAAAACCATCTTCAGGGCTGCCGACAGTGGGATTCGAACTCATTATCTTCCGGATGCGAGCTCACAGCCGCGCGCCTCTAACCACATGGCCAACTCGTCCGGTGTGTGTTTAATTTCACGTTTTAGTTGCAAAATATTATTTTTCTCGTTAATAAAGCTCGGTCATAATGCACATTTTATTCATCAACACTTCTCACAATATCTATGCAGCTGAACTGGCACTTAAACGGCATCCAGAGTGTCACAATACATCCCAGCGACTATGGATTCTACTTAATATAGGTCCCTTTCTATTACTTTTATACTTCACCTTCTTTCCACCCTCTCCCAGACGGGTAGACACATACATCCGTAATCTGATCCACTTTGGGCTTTTTTCACCCCTTTTCAACCCCTTCCCCTTGCTGATGGTGGCTGAACTTGGATTTAAACGACATGCAGAGTGTCACTGTTCATCTCACCGACCCCGGGACCTGTGGTTTCCAAACAGTTTTCGATTCTTTTTATATGCCACCACCCCCGATCTAGAAAGCCAAGAATAACGGGCGAGAGGATTCGTCGTGCTGACCACACGACACCTCGTAATCCGCAGGCCTTCTGGCTGAGCAGCGGTCGCTTGGTAGGCCATGGCTAGAGGCACGACTTTTTCGCATTAACGATAAACGCGACGAAAAGTATTTTGAAGCGATTTTGAAATATTTTCCGGTTAAGAAATTAGTGACTTTGTTTTCGCGAATTACAGCGAATTAAAGGGACTAGGTCAGTTTAAAGCGAAATTGACTTATTTTGCGATAAGTGCGAAAATGCAGCGAAATTCATGGAAAATAATGAGCTTGAAATTGTATTCCAATATCACGTGTGTGAAGGAAACAGAAGACAGAATAAGGATTTCTCGTTTCGATAGAAGTACGTATCTCTTCGTATTAATATTCCATAAAATCTCTTTAATGTATGGCCATATAGATGAAAGCTATGGCCATGTAGGGTAAAAGGGTAATTTGTTATGCAATGTTGATTAGGGCTATATTATATTTCTAATGAACATTACATAAGGAATAATGAATGATTATTATCAATATTGCTTGTCCATATTTATGTACCTTTCACATAAATAATTCACAAATCTCACGGATTAAAACTTTTTATGAATACGTTAGGAAAGAATTAAAGTGAAATTAAAGTGATGGGGTCAGTCCTATTTCGCGAAATAACGCGTAAAATTGTTTCCTTCTCGCGAAACAGAACATAAATTAATGCGAAAAAACTATGTCTCTAGCCATCGCCCTTCCAGACTGTTGCGCCACCCCTTCTGCACGTGCACCCTTAGGGATGGTTTACCCTCACAGTGCTTTAGTCCAGACAGTCATATGTGTAGCAGAATCTCTCCTTGGCCTAGTCTACATTTACGCACCTGCCTTCTTCGAACATCAGGCCTGTAATCTACTGTAGAATCCTTGATCTGACGTTGCAATGGTTACGGCTGGTCATTTCTTCATACAATTCCTGGAGGGGGGTAATGTGATGAGAATATCTCAATAATAGTTGCTTTAGGCCCTTAAAACATGGTTTTCGGGGCCCGTAGATCCTTTCCCACTTTTGTTCTTCGCGTCGTGAGGCTTACAATGAGCTTTGTCTCGTCCTTGCACGACAAATTCGACATTTCACCTATATTAGCCTATGTTTTGTGCCAAGCAACCTAAACCTTGAGAATGGAGAGGGCTGTTAAAATTTCTTGTAGATGTGGCTATCCCGCAGGATCCGTAATGGTAAGTATACAAAACTTGGTTCAGATTGGTGTAACGGTATGGACTTGTATAAGGAACAGACAGACAGATATCCTGCTTGATAGATAGATAGATAGATAGATAGATAGATAGATAGACAGACAGACAGACAGACAGACAGACAGACAGACAGACAGACAGACAGACAGACAGACAGGTAAAGATTAACTAGGTAGGACCAAGTATTTACACTGGCAGGACCTAGTGTTTACAGTGCAATATGTCTTCTGGTATAGGCTAGAGCAATTTTGTTACTTTCATAGATCTGTCTCTGACAATATGAAAGTGACTGAGGTATGAGCGATGCTGGTAATGCTAATCCTTATGTAGCCAGTCCCTGCTATGAATGGTGTGAAAATGTTGCTCATAGGGTCGGTTGGTGTATACATTTCAGTGGGCTTGGAAGACTGATATGTAATAGCAACTCTGGCTCTGTGAGGAAAGCAACGGGAAACTACCTCACTCCTCATTTCCCTGGTACGCATCTTCAGTGATGCCTAGGCCATCTATGACAGCTGATGACAGAGCTGTTGAGGATCCAACCAGCGGCATCGCTGACGGACTGAACATACATACATAGGTGTGGATACAGAAAACTTATATTTATCTAATATATTAATATGTAAATTACGTTATAAACATTATTATTATTATTATGGGAGACACGAGAGAAACCTCCCAGTAGGGTGTATTTGCATGCGATATTGTTATACATCCGGGTGTCTCCTGGGCAACGGACTAGGACTCTTCCTAGACGGCTGATTCTCTCACACCAGAAGTAACAGAGTTATCTAATATGAGATCCAACAAACGGTTCTTTTCAGAACCAACCTTAACAGTCATTTCTGTTAACATTGAAGGCATAACATCTTGCAAAGAACAACTTTTGTATGAACTTTGTCGCGACAAGCAGTGTGATGTTCTATGTGTTCAGGAAACACACAGAGATATGAAGCAGAAACGCCCTTTTGTTCCTGGCATGAAACTGATCGCTGAAAGACCACACGCTCTGTATGGAAGTGCCGTTTTTGTGAAGCCGAATTTAGAAGTCAGAAGTGCTTGCCAGTCAGATGAAAACAATATTGAAATTATCACCGTTGAACTAAGTAACTGTGTAATCACCTCAGTCTATAAACCACCTGCAGCAGAATTTTCCTTCATTCCACCCCACAATTTTGATAAAAGTAAAGCCTCCATTGTTATAGGTGATTTCAACAGTCACAGTCATGTATGGGGTTATGCACATGAGGACAAGAATGGTGAGACAGTTCTCTCGTGGGCTGAAAATTTTCAACTCGCCCTCATCCATGATAGCAAACTCTCTCCTTCTTTTAACAGTGGAAGATGGGGACGAGGCTATAATCCAGACCTCCTTTTTGTTAGTGAAAGCATTATGCATACATGCACCAAAGCAGTATGTCCACCAATTCCAAACACACAACATAGGCCCATCATGTGCCAAATTTTGCCACCAATAAGACCTCAAGAAGTCCATTTTAGGCGAAGATACAACTTTAAGAAGGCTGACTGGGCAAGATTTTCCAGCATACTGGATGAGAAGATTCTGAGCATCGCTCCTGTTCCTGAAGAGTACGACAAGTTTGTTGACATCGTCCAATTTTCTTCAAGGGCATCAATTCCAAGAGGTTGCAGAACCAGTTTTATCAAAGGCATTAAACCTGAAACGGCCACTTTGCTAAAAGAATATTACAAGAAATATGAACTTGATCCTTTTAGCGAAGAAACATCAATCCTAGCACAAAGCGTTCTTTCCTCAGTATCACTGGCTAAAAGAGATGAGTGGATAAAATTAATGACAGATTGTGACATGAGCAAGAGCAGTCAGAAGGCCTGGAGACTTTTACGTCGTCTCAATAATGACAATACCCAAGCCAGCACATATTCTAATATAAAGGCAGATCAAATTGCCCATCAGTTGCTAGTAAATGGAAAATCAACCCGATCTAGAAAGCTAGATAAGAAACCAATAACACGGAAGCTAAACCAAGAGAGCAACATACTATCTCCACCATTTACTGAAGATGAACTGGAATCAGCACTGAGGAAGTGCAAATTGGGAAAAGCAGCTGGACTAGACGACATTCGAGTAGAGCAAATCAAAAATTTTGGTCCTGTTACGAGGCGTTGGCTACTGGAATTAATGAATATCTGTGTCCAAGAATGCAAGATTCCCAAAATCTGGCGGAAGGCTAGAGTCATTGCTATCCCTAAACCAGGCAAAGATCGGCTGGATCCTAAAAGCTATAGGCCTATTTCCTTGCTCTGTCACCTGTACAAGGTCCTGGAGAGGCTCATTCTTGAGCGACTGATAGGAAAGGTGGAGTCGTCTCTGATACCACAGCAAGCTGGATTCCGAGAAGGAAAAAGTTGCACATCACAGGTATTAAACTTGACACAGCATATTGAGGATGGCTTTGAGAATCGGCTCATTACAGGCGCTGTCTTCATTGATCTTTCTGCAGCTTATGACACAGTCAACCATCGGATTCTTCTAACAAAATTGTATGACATCACCAAAGACTTCCATCTAATGTGCAACATTAAAAATATTCTCCAAAACCGAAGATTCTTTGTGGAATTTCAGGGAAAAAGAAGCAGATGGAGAACACAGAAGAATGGGTTACCGCAAGGCAGTGTGCTCGCACCACTGTTATTCAACATCTATACTAATGATCAGCCTCTACCTGAAGGTACCCAGAGTTTTATCTATGCTGATGATTGTGCAGTCACTGCTCAGGCCAACTGTTTTGAAAAGGTAGAACAGACTTTATCCAAAGCTCTGAAAGAATTTACCAACTACTACAATGAAAATGATTTGAAGCCAAATCCTGCGAAAACTCATAGCTGTGTATTTCATCTCAATAACAAAAAAGCAGCTAAAACCTTACAAATCACCTGGGAAGGAATCCCTCTTCAACACTGTTCGACTCCAAAATATCTGGGAGTGATTCTGGACCGTACGCTTACGTATAAGAAACACTGCCTAAACGTGAAACAAAAAGTGTCTGCCAGAAACAACATAGTGCGGAAACTTCGAGGCACCACCTGGGGAGCTCACCCTTGCACTGTGAGAACAAGCGCGCTAGCACTGTGCTACTCCACTGCTGAGTATGCTTGCTCCGTGTGGCATAAGTCCAGCCATGCCAAAAACATAGATGTAGCACTAAATGACACCTGCCGTATTATCACAGGTTGTTTAAGACCTACTCCCATAGATAAACTCCACTGTCTCGCTGGTATAGCACCACCTGAAATCCGACGTGAGATTGCTGCTAGGCATGAGAAAAGCAAGGCTATGACTATGGAAGCCCATCCTTTGTATGCCTGTCAACCAGCACATCCTAGGTTGAAATCAAGAAAGAGCTTCTTGACAACCACTGAAGCTCTTAAAGGAACTCCACAACAAGCAAGAATCTCAATGTGGCGGGAAAAATGTCAACATTTGAGAGAATGGATGGTTCCAAAGGAAGAACTTCCTCCTGGACATTCTGAAAAGTGGACAACATGGAAGGCTCTCAATCGATTACGCTCCAGTACCACGAGATGCAAGACCAACCTACAGAAATGGGGCCTTCCTGTGGAGACAGTTTACTGCAAGTGTGGTACTAAGCAGACTAACGAACATCTTCTACTGTGTCCATCTTCTCCAGCCACTTGTACCATTAAAGATCTAATGAGAGCAACTCCAAATGCGCTTGTCGTGGCCAATTTTTGGTCAACCAATGTTTAAAATTTTTTGGTTTAATTTTTGTCTCTCTTACTTTGTACTTCTGACACGATAAATAATAATTATAATAATATTATTATTATTATTATTATTATTATTATTATTATTATTATTATTATTATTATTATTATTATTCATGTCCATACATACAAAATCAAACACTATTATACGGTGTTTAAACCTTAAATACTGTATGCAAGTGAAATCTTAGTAATCTATACTAATATTATAAAGAGGAAAAATGTGTAGGCCTATGTTTGTTTGTAACGAATAGACTCAAAAACTACTGAACCGATTTTAAAAATTACTCCACCTATAGAAAGCTGCATTTCCAGTGAGTAACATGGGCTGTATTTTATTTTCGAAACAATTTGAGGTGAGGGGCACGGGGGAGGAGATATAAAAAATACGCTAATATAGGCAAAATATGGAATTTCTCGTATAAGGACGAGACATAGCTCAATTTAATCCTCTTGACGCAAAGAACAAAATTCGGTAAGCCCTACGGGCTCGAAAATCATGTTTTAAGGCCCTGAAACCAACCATTACGGAGATATTGGCACCACACTATCCCTGCTCTAGGAATCGGATAAAGTAATGAACTGCCGTAACCATGGCAACGTCAGCTCCAGGATTCTAGAGCAGCGAAATTATCTACAATAAATCACAAAAACCTAACATGTTACAAACATGAAAATTGATATTTGGAATCCCCTTTAAAAACAAAATAACACAAATATTCGTTTTCAGAAAAACCACTTAGGGGGGGGGAGGGTGTGTGAAAAGAAGTGAGGAAAGAGTTGAATTATTTATATGAGGATACATATATCTCAAAAATGAAGATGATACATACATCTCAAAAATGAAGATGTTACAGACTTTAAAATTGGTACTTGGAATCTCCTTTAAAAATGAACACACTCTTTTTGGAAAATCCACTTAAGTGGGTGAAAAGAATAAAAAAAGCGGGTGAATTTTTAAAATGAGTATCATCTTCTTTTATCGCTTTACCCACACCTGTGGGGTTGCGGGTGCGAACTGTGTCGCACATGTGGATTTGACCCTGTTTTATGTCTGGATGCCCTTCCTGACGGCAACCGTATGTGTAGGGATGTAATCTATACTTCTAGACTAATATTATAAAGAGGAAAAACTTGTATATTTGTTTGTAACGGATGGACTCAAAAACTACTGAACCGATTTTAAAAATTGCTTCGCCTATAAAAAGCTACATTGCCGGTGAGTAACATGGGCTGTATTTTATTTTCAAAACAATTCGACGGGGAGCGACGGGGGGCGATATAAAAATATTAAAATAATAGGCTAATATAGGTGAAATCGAATTTGTCGTACAAGGACGAGACAAAGCTCATTTTAAGTCCCTTGACCCAAAGAACAAAACTCGGTAAACCCTTCGAGCCCGAAAACCATGTTTTAAGGCCCTAAAATCAACCATTATGGGGATATTGGAACCGCACTACCCCTGCTCTAGGAATCGGGTAAAGAAACGAACGGCCGTAACCATGGCAATGTCAGCTCCAGGATTCTACAGCAGCTAGATTATGCACGTACGTTTGGGCATAGCTGCCAACCAAAATTGATATACATATGACTTACTATCTGGAAAAAGTAAACTGTTGTGTAAGACGCTCGTAGCACTCCTTTGGGCGGGGATGGAAAGGGAGTGAAGTATAAAAATTATAGCCCCGGAGATCTCCGTAGTACAACGACCAGCGGTTGCCGACGGGCTTACGTTTTTACGTACTGGCTTAGGTTTCAGCATTTCTTCGGTGTCTGTTACCTATAGTTTAAACTATTTTGTATCAAATCATGCAGTAGTAGGATCACTGATGTTATTAATGCTGATATTTTGGTCCACTTTTACGATCATTGTAACCATGAAAACAACCTATATAGTGTACACAATTGTCAAGATGGTACACCCATGACATGAAAAAATTTCTCAACATTTATACTCAGATTCATTATATGATGTGCGACATTCGTGACAGGCCCAGAGAATTATAATTCTCGATAATTATAGTAGTTTCTTTTATGCATCGCGTATTTCCTTGATCATTTGTAATAGTTACGAAATGTCGGATCAAACAAATACATTCAATAATATTTATATTTGTGGTACTATCTAGTGGAAGTATACTTACACTAAACCTGCAGCTTTGTGAAGGGAGCAGGTATATCTAGGTGGGAATGAAGGAAAAATATGATAGCAAAAGATCTTAGAGGTCGACGCTAATTAAGAACTAATATTTTGAGGCCCCTATGAAGAAAAGAAGAAGAAGAAGAAGAAGGTACACTATAATTCCAAACATGACAAATAATTTCTATATACTTCACTAAATACACCAGTGATATAAATATCTAATGAAGTCGGTCACACCGATAGTATGAGTAACTAAAACCAGTTTCTGATAACCCGTACGAAGAACGGGTACTTCTGCTAGTTAATAATAAAAGTGATCTGGAAAACATATTGAGGGAGGAAAGGAAGATCTTGAGGAAATTTCTGGGCTGAGAGGAAAAAGAAGAAGGGTATAGTGTCAAATCACGCAAAGCTACGGAAAGACTGTCCAACCTTGCCGCAGACATTGGGAAAAGAAGACTGAAATTATATGGACACGTTCACAGACTATCATCTTCAAGGCTAACCCACTTGTTTTGTTAGTTGCTTTACGTCGCACCAACACAGATAGGTCTTATGGCGACGATGGGACAGAAAAGGCATAGGAATGGGAAGGAAGCGGCCATGGCCTGGTGTGAAAATGGGAAACCACTGAAAACCATTTTCAGGGCTGCCGACAGTGGGGTTCGAACCTATTATCTCCCGAATACTGGACACTGGCCGCACTTAAGCGACTGCAGCTATCGAGCTCGGTGGGGTAACATATCAAATTGGCGGAAAGAGATAGAAGTGTTGATAACTCTAGAATACCAAAAAACATCCAATAAACAATTCAGTTTAGGAAACCTTGACTCACAAAATTACTTCAAAAATTAATAGTTACCGGGCGAGTTGGCCGTGCGCGTAGAGGCGCGCAGCTGTGAGCTTGCATCCGGGAGATAGTAGGTTCGAATCCCACTATCGGCAGCCCTGAAGATGGTTTTCCGTGGTTTCCTATTTTCACACCAGGCAAATGCTGGGGCTGTACCTTAATTAAGGCCACGGCCGCTTCCTTCCAACTACTAGGCCTTTCCTATCCCATCGTCGCCATAAGACCTATCTGTGTCGGTGCGACGTAAAGCCCCTAGCAAAAAAAAAAAAAATTAATAGTTCATCTTCACCTCAGAGGGCGCACATACGTTAATAGTAGTGACTAAATCGAGAAATGTTCAAACTATTTCCGAAATGAGTTTCAGATTTCCTGTTACAGATGGTCTTCTACAAGGCGTCAGTTTTAAATGCACGGGGCGGGTGTACCTCTGGTACAATATTATTATTATTATTATTATTATTATTATTATTATTATTCGTTGAACAGAACGACACAGCTCACGCAGATTTTAGCTCGTCTCTGATCGATGATGAAAGGTCAGTCCCATTTGTTCGGATGATCAGATGAACCAGCAACTGTAAATGAATCTCGTGTCGTGAACACTTTGATGTCGCGGCTCAGCAGTACGACTCGTGCATGAAGCAGTGTCATCATCTGGAAAGTGCTCTTCTTCTCTTTTAATAAGGCTCTTTATTTTACTCCTCAAGTGAATGTAGGAGATATCAAACTGAAGTAAGTAGGTCTTGGGCAGTCTAGCGCTGAGTTCCCACCTACGATCTTAAGTCACCGAATGGAAGTATATTATTAACATCTGTTCGCTGCTTGGAATGTTTGGGCATTGTCGGTGTATATAGTGTGTGGGCCATCACGTCGTCCTACAAAGCGTTGAAAATCCATTAAGAATCTGTCGCTAGTTAAGTCCGTTGAGAGTTCCAGGTGTATAACTCTCACGGTTGCACACGTGAACAGAACGATGTAAACCTTCTTGGTCGTGTTCTCTGACTTGACATAGACTGGGCCTGCGAAGTCGATTCCGGTCACAGTAAATAGTCGAATAGGACGGACGCGATCTAAAGGCAATGGGGCTTCTAGCTCTTCACACCTTTCCTTGTGGGATATTTTTCACGGCAGGCATCCGTGCCACACCTTTTTGATGATTTGGCGGGCTCGTAGAATCCAAAATTCATTGCGAAGTTCAGTGAGTATTATGGGTACGCCCAAGTGATGGAGTCTGATATGGGTCTGCCGAATTATCAGGTGCGTGAAAGTGTGCGATCCATCCAAAAGCACTGGGTGTTCCTCAGCACTTGTCAAGTCTGCAGATTGTAGGCGGCCACCAAGACGAATAATACCATCTTGTAATAAGGGATTGAATCGCAAAATCTTGGATGATTTTGGCAACTGATGATTTTCTTCAAGGCTGCCAGTTCATCAGTGAAGCATTCCTCTTGAACCTGACGTATCCAATACACTCTGGCATTTTCGATATCCCCGGCAGTTAAATAATTTCCGCTGCCTTCTTCTTCATACACGCAACAAAACGTAGGACCCATGCGGTAACGTGTAATAACTTCCAGTACGAACTGAAATGTGACGCGAAGAGCAATGGTTCTGGAGCTGTGGCTACTAGGACTTGAAACGTCTTCTTTTCTTCTGTCAGGGTCATGTACGGGGCAGTGACGTCACGGGGCCTGGAGTTTGGATGTTCGGCAAGCCAGGAAGGTCCGTGCCACAATGAATCCCTCGAAGCTAGATCTTGGGCTGTAATTCCTCTGGAGAGGCAATTAGCAGGATTGTCGATGCCGGGACAATGTTTCCACTGACTGGACACGGTATCGTCTGAATCTCTGTCACGCGGTTGCAGACAAAGGTCTTCCAGCGGTTTAGATTGTTGCGGATCTATCCTAATGTGACGGTTGAGTCACTCCAAAAGGTGGCACAAAAGGACTCAACTCCAGTCTCTTGGAAAAAGTAGTGAAGAAGACGGAATCCAAGCAAGGCTGCAAGCAATTCCAGTCTGGGAAGTGTGACTTTCTTCACGGGCGATAATAGGTTTTCACTGCAAACCAGCGTGACGGATGAAGTGTTTTTGGAAGTCATCCGAACGTACAGCGCAGCACCATATGCCCTTTCGGAAGTATCACAAAACACGTGCACGGATAAATCGTCGTTACATTTAGATATACCAATCCATCTTGGAATGCGGATGGAAGACAAATACGGCAGGTTAGATGTCCAAGCTTGCCACCCTGGCTTAGGACAGTTGGGAGGATTTCATCCCATTGCAGTCTCTTGCATCAGATGTCTTGGAAGAGGATCTTTCCGGTGATCAGGACGGGGGAAAGCAGTTCTAGAGGGTCGTAAATTCTGGCAGTAACTTGCAGAAGGTGGCGTTTAGTTGCTGGCTGGTCAATTAGTACGGCGGTTATATCGTCTGGAGTTGCGAAGAGGTAGTCAGATTCCGTATTCCAATTAACACCAAGAACTCGTGTTTCCGATTTCACCTCTCGACCTTCTGCTCTCCAGATGGCTCTCAGTGGCTCTGAATTTGTAAACCATTTCGACAACGGAAATTTGATGTGTCGAAGTAGGCCTGTGAGTTCATAATAGACGACGGCGGCCAAGTAAATGGTCGAATAGGACGGACGCAATCTAAAGGTCCCTGGTACGTTCCCGGGTTTCGGCACCAATATGTTGAGTTGTAACATGCAAATGATAACTATGTCTTTCTTACAACACTTTATTACTGTATGTATGTTTAGTCCGCAGCCCGAAGGCTGGTTGGATCCTCAACAGTTCCGCCATGAGCTGTCATAGATAGCCTAGGCATCACTGAAGAGGCGTACTAGGGAAATGAGGAGTGAGGTAGTTTCCCGTTGCTTTCCTCACCGAGCCAGAAGTTGCTATTACACATCAGTCTGCCAAGCCTACTGAAATGCATGCACCAACTGACCCTATGAGCAATATTTTCACACCATTCATAGCAGGGACTGGCTGCAGAAGGAATGGCATTACTAGCATCACTCATACCTCAGTCACTTTCATCTTGTCAAAGCCAAGGATAAAGCTGAGACAGATCAATGAAAGTAACAAAATTGCTCTAGCCCATACCAGAAGACATAGTGCACTGTAAACACTAGGTCCCGCCAGCAAAGGCACACTTTATTACTACAACATACAAAACAAAAGGGGAATCAACAAGCGTAAAACTCCACTTAGTTACTAGTCTGTCCGGTATGTGTCATTTGCTTGTACATTCAAACCTCAACAATAAGTATCTCCATAAAATGAACTCAATTTTTTCACATCCTTTCACCCTCCCACCTTAAGTTAATTTTCCGGAACAAAATATACGTGTTTCTTTATTTATAAAGGATCTTCCAAAAACCAATTATCATGACTGTAACATCTTCAGTTTTGGAGATACATGTATCCTCAAAAAAGTAATTCGACTACTTTTTCACCACCCCCAGTTGATTTTCTTCCGAAAATGCGTGTTTCTTCATTTTTAAAGGAGATTCCAATTACCAATTTTCACGTCTGCAACATCTTTGGTTTTTGAAATATAAGTATCTTCATACAAAGAATTCAACTAACTTTTGAATTCTTTCACCACCCTCCCTTAAGTGGGTTTTCGGAAAACAAAAAAAAAACGCGTTTGAGACCCCATATGCGAATTTTTACGTCTGTAAAATGTAAAGTTTCTGAGATATACTGTAGATATAGCTTTTTAAATTCACCCCCTATGTCATCCTGTACACCCCACCCGTTAATTGGATTTTCCACAAAAAACGTGTTTCTTTATTCTTAAAGTAGATTCCAAATATCAGTTTCTATGTCTGTACAATCTGAAGTTTTTGAGAAATAAGTATCCTCATAAAAGGTATTCAACGTATTTTAACATTTTTTTCACTCGCCTTAAGAGGATTTTCCGAAAACAAAAAAAATACGGTTTCCTTATTTTTAAAGGAGAACTCAAATACCAATTTTCACGTCTTTCAACTGTCAAGTTTTTGAGATACAGATGCACTCATTTTAAAAATTTGCTCCTTAGCGACGGAATATCCAAAAACCCTCCCTTAATGAGCACCTACATTGTAATATAAATGTATCCCTAAAATTTCATTTATTTATGTCCAGTAGGTTTGGCTCGGTGATGATGAATCAGTCAGAGAGTCAGGACATGTTATTATACTCGTATATATATGGATTTATTGAGGGTCAACAAATTGCATTCTTCATTTACCTCTAAACCCTTTACGATCTTATATTTGAGAAAAATAAGTATGAAATTCCACAGATAATCTTAGTCTACGTATCCAACAAGAACGTGGCCAAATGAGAGGGACGAAGGTGAAGAGTCTCGTACAGGTGAAAGTGATGTCAGATTCGGCTGTGGCCAATGGACGCTTGCGGAATCACACCCTTGATTGGGCTCTTACGAGAGAAGTAGGCTCTCTCACTTGCTCGACTTTAACTCACCTTAAGTACGATGGTCCACTTGTTCCGAAGTCTCGATCAACCTGAAACAAGAAAGAAATTATCTCGTTTAAATGAAGCACACAAAACGTGTCCTAACGAAGTTACTGTAGCCCACTCAGAGTTTGGAGCGTTATAAGGGTAGTGGTGATGGGATTCTCGTCTCAAACTCTGAGCATACAAATCTTTAGAGAAGGATTAAATATCACTAAATAAGCCTGCAATTGAAGTGCTAGGCACACAATACACAGTTAGCTTGAGTAAGGAAGACAAGGATATTTGAAATAACATGAACTCGTACCTGGTAACCCCACAATTAACACGGGCTAGGCCTTAAATTGTTAACTCCGGGGACTCCTGCTAACATCTCTGCAGCTCGTACATCACAGCAGTTTCCCATAAACGGTAGTTAACGCCCATCTGCCTACAAATAGTCACTCATGGACTGGTTTAGTGCTCCTCTCCACTGTACGGTATTCCGTGCCAAACTTGTGATTCCTACATAACTACCAATTCTGTATCTGCTCTAATCCGGTTGTCATATTCATGGCTTGGTTTACCCTTACCGATTTTACCACCTACACTTCCCTCGAAAATCAACTGAACAAGTCCTGGCTCTCTTAAGATGTGTCCTATCATTTTGTCTCTTCTTCTCGTCCAACTTAGCCAAAACGATCTCCTCTCAGCCATTCGATTCAGTATTTCTTTATTCGTGATTCGATCTACTCATCTCACCTTGAGCATTCTTCTGTAACAAAAAACAAAAAAGAACATGGCGTAACAGCCCCGAACGGCTGGCCTACCAAACGACCACTGCTCAGCCGGAAGGCCTGAAGATTATGAGATGTCGTGTGGTCAGCACTACGAATCTTCTCGGCCGTTACTGTTGGCTTCCTAGACCAGGGCCGCCATCTCACTGTCAAAGAGCTCCTCAATCGTAATCATGTAGACTGACTAGACCTCGAACCAGCCCTCATATCCTAATAAAAATCCCTGATCTGGTCGGGAATCGAACCCGGGGCCTCCTGGATAGAGGCAGGCACGCTACCCCCTACACCGCATGCTCTCTAACACCACATTTCAAAAGCTTATATTTTCTGTCTTTCTGGGGTTGTTATTGTAGATGTTTCACATCCGTATAATGCCACGCTCCAGACGAAAGTCTTTAAAAACAACTCTGTATATGAATGAATGTTCCAAGTAAACAAAAAAATATTTGCGTAAGAAGTTCTTTCATTGCTTTTATTATGTTATTGGTTTTACGTCCCACTTACCACTTTTATCATTTTCGGAGACGCCAGAATTTTGTCTTGTACGTGCTGGATTATCCGCAAATACGAGGATCGCGTTTATGGAAGCCTTCAAAAACCACAGCAAAAGGTGTTAGGGAATTGCGTACACGAACAGCTTAACATTCCATCCTTTTTAACATGGTTTATCGTTGCCTACATCACAGAAACTACTCGTACATTGTAATATTCTAAATACAAGGAATATTTACAGAAACAAAGAACATAAAAATAAATGTGGTGAGAGACAATCGAATATCAAAGATATTAGTTGACCATCTACCCTCTCTCCACCTTGGTCAATGACCAGCTGAATAGGTTGCTCCATTTGGTTTACGCAGAACGACAGTCCTCACCACCCCATCTCTTCCTTCTCGCAGTTCCATTATCCGGCCAGGTGTGACGTGGTGGAATCATCATGGATCAGTGCTACGTCCCCGATTCTGACTCTTGGCAATGTTTGGTTAGGTCGGTGGACTTCATGGAAGCTCCTTAACGGGGTGAGATATTCCTTCGCCCATCTTCTACATAGATGATCCACTAACTTCTGGTGTTTTCCGAACTCCTTTATTACGTCCTTTTTAACTGCAGGTGAGTCCATCTCCGCAGAGCAAATGTGCAGGTGTTAGTGGTTGTGACTATCCATCCTCTCCTTGTGCGATTGGACTAGAATTTAGGGCCGCTTCAATCATGATAAGAATAGTATTTACACTTTATTCTGAAACTTCAGCCGTGGCAAATACTTTCCTTTAAGCACCCGTTTGTCGTGGCCTCCATCCTTTCCCTTCAAGCTCCCTACCAAGCAGCCCTGGGAGCAATGAACTTCCAAGTGATCCCGTTCCCCGCCAGGTACTGATGCGTCACTGTGGCTGTAAGTGAAGCCCACAGTTCTGTCAATTCCTTGTTGATGGCATGGAATGTGTTTGCATGTATCCGTGTGTAAATTATGTGGTATGCCCCGTCTTCCTGTAGACCGTTGCAGTGCAGCCTGCAGTCATGGCGGAGCAGAGCTCTAGATGGAGAGCACGAGTAACACAAATAAAATGTGTGATATAACACTTGTCGACAGCGTTCCCCACCCTAACTTAAAGGGGTCCCGCGAAGTCTATGTCGGTAACCTCAAAGGCTTTTGATGTATTTAGCCTGTCGTAAGGAAGTTAAGCCTTAGGGGCTTGTACATGAGAATTGCTGGCCATCTTCCAGGGAAGACAATTACGCGCTACCTTCTTAATAGATTGGCATGCACGAAGGATCCAAAATTCTTCCCGAAGTTCTGAAAGTACAATGTTAACGCCGAGGTCATGAACTCGAATGTGAGTATTCCGGATCATAAGTTGAACGAAGCAGTATTGTCCATGTACTAGAAACAGGATGATATTGATATCTCTGTAAATCTTTGGCGAATTGTAAGCGTCCACCAAGACGAATCAGCACATCTTCCAGAAAACTCCGAAGCAGAATACCGATCGAATCCCCTACCTTCGACCGAGGTCATCGCTTCTACTGTGTGACCACTCAGACCGCCCGAAGTATGGTGTCCTGCCAATCGCCCCCCAGTGTCAATCGCTCCCAGCGTAAAATGTGTGACAATTGCTCCCAGTCCGGTCCAGCTGTTCACCTTGGAAATTGCCCCCCAGAAGGGGCCCTTCTCATTAATGAGTATTCCTGACGGTTTTCGCCACCACCTCTCTTTACTATTTAAATCCAACAATGTTCTGCAGGCCAGCTAGGATGGTGGTGGTGGTGGTGGTGGTGGTGGTGGTGGTGGTGGTGGTGGTGGTGGTGGTGGTGGTGGTGGTGGTGATGGTGATTATTGTTTCAAGAGGAAGTACAACTAGGCACTAATCAGAGGGAAAAAAGAAAGACAAGGGCCACGTAGGGCGTGAAAGTGAAAGACTCCCTAGCCATTGCGACCGAATAGCTTCTGGGTCAGAAAAGAGCCAGAGTTGACCAAGGGAGGTCGGATAGGATAAATGAAAGTGAGGAGCATGGCACAAATAAATGGAAGCAATGCCAGTACCAGTTAAGGGCCCCGTGGTCACCATCCCACGCTCCCAAGTTCAGACCCGCCTCTTACGACAGGCAGTAGATAACGTCGGTGTTATTATACCACAGGGAGAGGCAAAGTGTTACACTGACTGTGCGTGACCATCAGTAGTGTTCAGGACTCCCATCACGCTTTATACAGGCTCTGGACTGGCTACACACAATATATTTTGTATATAGGCGTGTTTAAAATCAGCTATTGGCTGCGTCAATTACTTTGTGCTAAAATTACGCTCCGTATGTTTTAAGCATCGACATTTACTGTATTTACATTTCTCCTTGATTCTATTTACACTATTTACATATTTACTCTCGCCAATCGACGATTAAGCTTCTGGATTTCATAGCAACTCTTTAAAGTTTTTGGAGATGGGAAATTGTTTTCAAACAAGCGACAATATCACCACTTTCTTCATATTTTTTAACTGTTCTTTCCCGTCTGTCATCTAGAGCGATGTAAGCGGTCTTTCTTCGTTTACCTTCCATATTGAGCTGGGCCCTTAACACCGCACATGCAGAGCTCTCTGCTTCTTTCTTTAAACATCTGATGAGGTATTTGATTCGAGGATTCGGTTTCCAAGTTCAGCGTTTATTTTGTTGTGCCATCCCTCAACGGAGTTGGTGGTTCGATGACGCCTGCCGTAACAACTCCAAATCTCTACTGGAACTTCTTCATACTCCATCCACCTTTCTACGAAATAGTCCAAAAATGCAGAAAGTTTTTCAGTGTCAGGTACCCTGCAATGTATTTACAGCCAACCATCGGAAACATCCTCAGGTCGAAGAAACGCTAAAGAAGCGCACATGCGGATGATCATTCTCACTTCTTCGTTCTTCATGTACTCACAAGCAAGTCCTCAATCTTGAACTTTTCTCCAGATGCACTTTTTCACGTGGAAGTAGCATCCTTTTACCTCTACTGCTGGAAATACAACTTTAATGGCCAAAATCGCTGTCGATTCAAAATCGACCGTCACTCTCGCTAGATTCCACTCTGATCTGGCCTCAATAAGAAGGCGAAAAAGCCAAATGTTTCTTTTCTTTTGTTTGCCAAGAGAGCAAATACAACTTGATATATATTTGATTTTTGAGCTTCCAATGTCAACATTAATGGTATCAATTTGATAAAAACCGGGCGAGTTGGCCGTGCGCGTAGAGGCGCGCGGCTGTGAGCTTGCATCCGGGAGATAGTAGGTTCGAATCCCACTATCGGCAGCCCTGAAAATGGTTTTCCGTGGTTTCCCATTTTCACACCAGGCAAATGCTGGGGCTGTACCT
Source organism: Anabrus simplex (assembly GCF_040414725.1). Classification (NCBI taxonomy): domain Eukaryota; kingdom Metazoa; phylum Arthropoda; class Insecta; order Orthoptera; family Tettigoniidae; genus Anabrus; species Anabrus simplex. The sequence continues at coordinate 771,460,122 of NC_090265.1, forward strand.
TAATTAAGGCCACGGCCGCTTCCTTCCAACTCCTAGGCCTTTCCTATCCCATCGTCGCCATAAGACCTATCTGTGTCGGTGCGACGTAAAGCCCCTAGCAAAAAAAAAATGATAAAATTGTTTACTGCAACTCTTAAAAGTTCCATTAAAAAAACCTTGCTTACTTCTCAAAGCTTCTTTTCCTAAAGTTCCACTCAAAATAATAAGTCGCTCGCCAGTGTTGTCGTCTTTCAAAAGAAAACTACTCCCATCTGTCGTGGTAACCAATTCGACTTGGAGGACGACTCCAGACGATTCCATTTGGCTCTGTGACGAACAATAATAAATAATAATGTTAATTGTTTTAAGTCTCACTAACTACTTTTACGGTTTTCGGAGACGCAGAGGTGCCGGAATTTAGTCCAGCAGGAGTTCTTTTACGTGCCAGTAAATTTACAGACATGAGGCTGACGTATTTGAGCACCTTCAAATACTACCGGACTGAGCCAGGATCGAACCTGCCAAGTTGAGGTCAGAAAGCCAGCGCCTCAACCGTCTGAGCCACTTAGCCCGGCTGTGACGAACAAGGAAATGCTGAAGAGAGTAGGAGAAGAGAGAATAATGCTAACTGAGATTCCAAAAAGAAAGCAAATGTAGATACAACATAATCTAGGACATGACTTCTTATTACGAGTTGCGGTGGAAGGGAAACGAGGAAGGGAAGGAGGAAATACCAGTTATAACACAACAGAAAACAAAAGGAAACAGAGGTAAAGAAAAAGAGGACAGTTGTGGAAGTAACAGCCATGATAAAACAACCTAATATGATGATGAATTATTGACACTATTGACAGAGTTTATCCTGTCATTCGTGTGGTCCTATCACGTACAAAGAATTTGTATTTACTGGAAAATCTTTCAGTATCTACAGTCTTAGTAGAATCCAAAAAATATTGCATAGCATGCGAATTTCAACTTGACAGCCAGCAGTATTTGCAGGTGGTGAAGAGGGTTACCAGTTTCCAGGCGAAAAACTAAGGAAAAGAAACCACTTTTCCGTTGGCGAAAATCGAATGATCACAATTATATCATTCCGTTATGACCATCCATCAACGGCTGCTAATTTCAGGTGGCAATCAGCCATAAGACATAGCCTGCACGGTTGCTAGGTAACATTGTCTGACCATTCATCCATTTCTTACATCACAGCCTGCACGGTTGCTAGGTAACAATGTCTGACCATTCATCCATATCTTACATTATAGCCTGCACGGTTGCTGGGTAACATTGTCTGACCATTCATCCATATCTTACATTACAGCCTGTACGGTGCTAGGTAACATTGACCATTCATCTATATCTTACATCACAGCCTGCACAGTTGCTAGGTAACATCGCCTGACCATCCAGCCTGCACGGTTGCTAGATAACATCGTCTGACCATCCATCCATACCTTACATCACAACCTCGACGGTTGCTAGATAACTTCGTCTGGCCATCCATCCATACCTTACATCACAGCCTGCACAGTTGCTATGGTTACACTTCCGTCACACATTTATTCGTGTCATGTCACACAAATTTTCGGAAACTACAAACCATTATAGGTATTTCGCGTAAAATAGTTAGTGCGTAAACTAACCTCGTCTAGTGAGAGAAGATATATCCTAACTTTCCTCAGTGGCTCATAAACCTCACAGGGAGAGGAAGACATTTGCCTGATGTACTCGTCTCGTCTCCCCAAAGAGAAATTAGGGTGGATTGCCCTTAAAAAGTTGCTCCCTCAGCTTGTCGTTTAATAAGCAAAGACGCTCCTCTCCCGGGAGCTTGGCCTCTTCACTGAAATGTGGAACACAGTACTGGCACTCTCTACTCATGTATGAAGACCGGTCAGAAAGCTGTTCCCCACTACCTCGTAACGCTGACAATATCCTCCAATGAAACACATCGTCGGGGAAGGAATAAAACCTCGTCACACCTCCCAGCCTCATATGGATATGCAGTTGTGTTCATGTTTCTATACCAAAGTGTAAAATAAGAATTTGCTGTTGGTCGCACAGACACAGATAGGTCTAATGGCGACGATGGGATAGAAAAAGCCTAGGAGTGGGAAAAAAGTGGCCGTGGCCTTAATTAAGGTACAATCCAGCGTCTGCCTGGTCTTAAAATGGGAAACCACGGAGAACGGAGGGTTTCTATCTCGCTGCGGTGACGGCAACGGTTTCTTGCCTTCTGCCGGAAACGTCTCGACTGCTATGAAAGATTGCATTTTGATGGCATTAGTCCACTGGAAAGTTGAAATTCAATGTAATCCAGGTGTTTTATTGTATTTAAATTTTATCTGATTACCTCAGAGTCTTAGTTACGCGATTCTCAAGTGGAAAGATGCGGCCTAATCTGGGTTGCTACTTTCACCTCAATACTCACTTGGTGTCAGGAAGGACACCCCCACTTGTCACGAGGCGAACGCTGCGGCTCCACCTTAATGAAGATTCCTTCCCAGCCTGAGTGGCTCCACCGATACCAGCGATAACTTGAAGAAAGTTTTTCGCTTGTTCTCGTTGACCAATACGAGCTTGGGAGGGTTAAACCTCGGCCTTCCACTGCTGTAGTCCGAATTAAAATCTCTGACTACAAACTCCACTCAACGTTGACGTCACACACGATGGTATAGGAATGGGCTGGGAGTAACCTTACACCCCAGCCGTGGACACTGCCTTCATGGTTGGATTCGAACTTACCATCTTACGGCTTCGCTGCCTGCATCACACAACCGACTCCCTCAATTTCTGAATGTACATTCCTCACTTCGCCAGCGAACTTGCTAGATTGTGTTTGTCGTGCATGTAGTGTCGCTTCATGAAGAAAAAAGCAAGCAATCTTTCGTGTTGATTGACAGGAAACCCAGAGTTTTGTGTTTAAATCTCAGTTTTCAATTATTTATTTGTATACGTGGTAAATGAATTCTATCTTGTAATCTATATCCATGCATGCTGTGGTGTGTAATTTCTAATTAACTGAGCCTAGCACTTGGGAACACTCGGTGGTAGTCAGTACGTTACACAGAAATCAAAGTGTTCAACTGCCGTAAAATACTTCTTTTACCCTATTTTGTGAACATTGAATGCATGCCCCGGCAGTCCCTACCAAGCGAATATTGTCGAGTTGGTCTTTGTAAAATGACACGAAAATTAGTTTCTTGCTCTCACGAATTTCTCAGCAAGACGGTGTATAAACCAATAACCTCATTGTAGTCTCCCTTTTCTACAGGGCCACTTCTCATCAGTCTGTACCTCATCCATTACTGCAACCCTCCATCAATTAAACGGTTGTAGTCACAAAAATTCGATCAATATGGAATATGGAACCGTCAGTTAGTCCTCTCCAGCTCTTCAAATCGTCCGGCAATTCTACTGTAGTGTAGCTTATTTTAAAATGCAAGAACTCTCTATTGGAGGAAATTTAAACTATGGAACAGATGGCTCTACTAGTGATACACTAGCGTAGGACTATATCAATTTTTTGCAATTTGCTTTACGTCACACCAACACAGATAGGTCTTAAGGCGACCATGGGATAGGAACGGGCTAGGAGTGGGATGGAAGCGCCCGTGGCCTTACGTAAGGTACAGCCCCAGCATTTGCCTCGCGTGAAAACTAATGTAATATGAAGAATTTTTTTATCTAAGTTTGAACATGTAATCTGCATTCTTCTCTTTCTGTGTTTCCATCCGTGCTAGTAAAATGATCCTCCAATCATAGTGCTTCTCTCCTGAATACTATCATCCAATCACGTCCTCTCTTTCGACTCGGTTGCTATTTAAAGAACGGGTTTTGCTGTATTCTTGGTCTTGTCTGGTGGCATTGAAGCTTGTGTTGTGCGACCGAGAGGAGAGTCCCTTGAAAGTGGTACTATTGAGGTGGGGGACCGGTCGGTTATAAGGTAGGAAGAATACCAACTATGTGATTGATCTGCATGTGTACTTAGTAAATTTGTCTACGACCACTTTTAGAATGCAATTTTCTGTTTCTGCTCACTTTTAAATATCAATAGTGTAGGGTCTCCTCTGGTTATCTGCACATTCAATGTAGGTCTCCGTTCTCCGTCTTCGGACTTTGAATTTTTCCCTGGTGGGATATAAGAAAGCAAAGTGATGTACAAGCCTCTCAACTTACATTTGGTAACTACGTTTTTCCGACCGCTAAATTTATTTCCCTCCTTTCAGCTTGCATCATTTTCCCATAACTTAATCACCGGGTAGTATGGATTAGCCTCTGCTTCGTCGGGCCTTATGCCCAATTACGTACTATGTGAATCCTCTCGGAAGTGCGTTATTTTTGCCTCCATTCATTTTGGTTTTCGGCTCTTTTGCATTATTTAACCTTTTTAGTTCTATCTTCTCCATTTTTGTGACCGTGTAGCGTGGGCCTTCTTCTCCTGTTAACTGTGATTCATTAGAACCTATTTCTCGTGTATTTCTCCTTTCCTGTATATAACGAGTGTATTTACATTTTTTCAATCAACGGTTTTTTAACTTTCAAAGTATAATGTACACTTCTAGCCCATTTGTGGGCATCATTTTTATAATGTACACTTCTAACCTATTTGTGGGCATCATTTTAAATTTTGTTAAATGGACTCCTGGGTTTAACACCCTTGTAATATGTTACAAATGTAACTACTTTGTAAATTTTAAACTGTAAATTGCATCAGAAGCTACGGCTTCTTTCTCGAATGTTATTTAACATACCTTACAAGTCAGTGCAACCCCTTGTATAACGGCACGTAAAGTCAAAATATTGGTGTATAAATCTTTAAGGAGTGTGAACTTCTGTGCCCATGAAAGTAAATTTCTCTGAGCTGTTGAGATATTTATTTTCAGTGGTTCTCAACCTTTGCGGGCCTGCGCCCCATTTTCATTCGTAAATTATTTCACGCCTCCCTAATGAATTATTAAGTTACACAAGTTCCTGTTTTCTAATATTTTATAATGATTTTCATTATTATTAATTATGTGCGCTCAATACATAATATTACATGTTTCAAAATAATAATTATAATGCAATCACTTTACAAAGAAAGTCACGAACAACGCAACAAGAGAATGAAAGAAATTACAGTAAATACGGAGAGTCCCAAAAAAACACCGACAACGCTCAGTATATTGTGCGGGAAGGCAAAGAGGTCCGTTTTCAAGAAGGAACCCATATCCAGAAATGCACGGCTTGGTCGCTGTAGTGCATCGAAATGTGAGATGGGTGTAGGTTCCGCATGTCGTCAGTAAACCCAACACGAGTAGCACATCGGGCTCATTACAAACCTGGTTCGAACTGTGTACCTCCTACATCGGCGGTCTTGGGCCTCACGCACATGACTCAATACGTGCGGTTGTCTTTGAAGAATTTCAGTCGCTCCATGCACTCGAGCAATACGGTCCTCTGCTGACGTAACAAGAGTGTCATACACCATACTTTATATACTACCTACGTGCAACTGCCCGGCTTCTCTTAGTCGTCTCTCCATGGCCGCGAACGTTGAATGATGTGGTGTACGTCTGTTTGGAAAACGTTCCGCATACAATCGTGCAGCCGCTCTAGCATTGCAATCCGCTTTACCATATACAAGCACCATGTCGGACATTTCCGCAGCTGTGAACTGGTACATGTCGCACTGCTGGTAACAATGTTACTGCACTGGTAGACACCGTTCACAAGTAACGCAGTAGGATGCGCATCAAGGACTGTGTGGAGGAAAGTAGCGCATGCCCAGGAATGTTATTAGGCTGAAGTTGTCCATCCGCAGTACACAGATGGCTAAAAAATTGCATGCCTTCCGTATAAATACACCATATCGGAACAAATTATCACAACCGTTCTCAGACTTCGACGCTCTCCAGCGCCAAACCGTGTATTTTCGGATAGGGGTTCCTTCTTGAAGACCGATCAGTCTGCACTCCCGCACAACTTACTAAGCCTTGTCGGTGCTTTTTGGGGACACTCTGTATGTTACGGAGGATTCTACACTCACTGCAATTAACATTTCAAACTACATCATTTGATTTGAATTTGTAAGAACAGAATTAATGATTGGTGCACCAAGTTCCGTGCTGGTCGCGTTTCGACATAGCACGCCGGTCGATCTGCAAGGCCACCCTCATCCATCACGGACAACAACAAATGGGCGGTGGATGAGACGATTATCACGCATTCGGTCCCCTCAAGCTGTTTTTATTTCACAAGTATTTTAATGTTTGATTCCAACTGTGATAGTGCACATCTCAGATCACTTTCAACATCTAACCGTGTTCGCTACTTTGATTTTATATAAGCCAGAGTAGAAAACCCAGATTCACATAGATATGTTTATGGAAACTGCACCAACGAACTTGCAGCTTCCATAACAACTTGTGAGTATACTGAACAAAAACAAAACTAAACAATCAAATGTAGAAACTCAGCTTTTGCTTCGGAATTACATTTTATGTCGATTTCCTGCTCCTGAAAGGAATAAATAATCAAATCCAGTTCTATTTTGAACGGATTTCGTGTCAACTGAAATTGCCAGCTAGCTGAAGAAATGTCTGTAAAGTGCGTCCATCTTCGGTTTACAAGGATGACAAATGTTTTGAAATCAATCTCTCCAATTCACTTTTCAAATTTAATGGATGATTTTGTGTCATCAAGAAGCTCGTTAAGTATAATAATTTTAGTAAACATTTTTTTCTACGTGTACGATTTAGCGGTGACAAAGATAGCTTTTGTGGCAAATTCTTTTTTGTCACATCTTTTTACTGTTTAGCAAATTCAAGTGTTTTTTCATTGCTCTCCATGCCTCCCCTGAAATTCTCCAACGCCTGCGCGCGGGTGGGGGTCGTGCCCCACAGGTTGAGAACCTCTGCTTTAGAGCTTAGCTCTCTTTGTTAAAGAGCTGAAGAGCCCCTTCGAGATTTAAGGTTCCCAAGTTTTTTATATTCCTGAGCCTAGGGTTCTAATTTTTTGCCTGAGATTTTGCTCTTTTCTGGTTCTTTGTTAAATTGTTATTTTGTGTGAAAAGAAAGAAAAATAAAATATCTCAAATTTTAAATCAATTTATTGAACTGTAAGTTTTTCTTTCTCCACTCATTCACCCCCCACGCTTCTTCTCCTATCTCCTCGGCGGAAATAGCAATAACAATTACTATTATTATTATTATTATTATTATTATTATTATTATTATTATTATTATTATTATTATTATTATTATTATTAGGCGTGATGAAAAGTTCGCGTTTGACGGCGTTGCTGCAGCGGACAAGCAACGTAGCATGACTCTTGCGGGTATGTAAGCATGGATATGTAGCAAAATGGATCAGTGTGACAGTCGTATCGTGCCGAGGTGCGTGTGTTAAGTGCGGCCACGTGAACTATGGCGACGTTATTACCAAATGCGTCCAAACAGGACCAACGTATTGTTATTTTGTTCTTGGCTGCCGAAGGACAAACACCGGTGGACATCCATCGGAGAATGAAGACTTTCTATGGGGGCAGCATGTCTGTCGAAAACCTCCGTTGTGGAATGGTGCACCAAGTTCCGTGCGGGTTGTGTTTCATCACAAGACGTCGATCGATCTGCGAGGCCAGCCTCATCCATTGCAGACAACAACAAGCGGGCGGTGGATGAGACGGTCCCCTCAAAACGGCCTTTACGGGTCGACGCTTCCTGTCGGACGAGGAAGTGCAGCAGCACACGGTGTTTTACCACACGGGGATCTCCAACCTGGGGTGTCGGTGGAATGATTGTCTCAATGCTCACAGCGATTTTACCTCATTTTCATCCCGATTCACGACTGTACGGCTGTCGAACGGAAACTTTTGGCTCGCCCCTTATATTATTATTATTATTATTATTATTATTATTATTATTATTATTATTATTATTACGAAGATTCCGTGGTGGACAGAGGTGAAAGAAGGTGCGAGCATGAATGGGTATATCTACGACAATCAAAAGATTAATTAAAAGCTTTAAAATCGGAGTTGTTCTATTGTTGTTTTCCAAATGCCAAATTTTAAGAAAACAAGTCGCTCAGCGGCAGAACAAGATTTCAGGTACAGTAGTTTAAATACAAAGTAGGAGAAATAAAAAATCAACAAAATTTGTTAATTAATCATCTGAGCTTAAAGCTCCCAGTTTTACGAAGGTTACTTGAGCAATATTGCTCCATCACTCAATAGTCAAAGAGACAGGTCTCCCAATGTCATTTACGAAGTATACTAACACCTCTACAATAATAGAAAGCGTCTATCGTCTATGGATTTATCTAGGAAATTACGTTCCACACCTTATCCTTTTACTGCCTTATCACGGCAACCTTCAACAATCAGAGCATTTTTGCACACTAAAACTTACACCTTCCAGACCTCTCGAGGTACAGCCTACATTTTACAATTCAAAAATAATTCACTGTCTTAAACTCTCAACAGTTTAACCACTTAACATTTTTTTAAAAATTTCGTATGGCGTATAGAGGGTACAGAGAAACTTAAAACCATATATAAAGTAGATAGAAAAACAATCGGACAAAGGATCAATTGATGGTAATATAACTTATAATTTAATGTCCAGAGAATTTAGCCAATTCACTGCCTGCCACATGAAGTTCGTGGTTTCCTCGCTGGAAGCTCCGAAGTAGGCACATCATCACAACATGGTGGACTGTCTGAGCCGCTTCACCGCAGTCGCAACGAGGGCTGGAAATTTTTCCCCACTTGTGGAGCCAGAAGTTGCTTCTTCCAAGACCGGTCAGCACTCTGTTCAACGAAGCCCAGATTCTCCTTGGCAAGTGGAACCCAGCAAGTTTCCTACAAGGGTCAGATATCAACCCTAGCTGATCAGGTTTTGAATCTGCCCACTCTTCCCTCCAGGCATTATTCATGTTTTACTGTGACTCAACCAGCCTCTTTCCTAGTTGCCATGATGGATGTTAAGATTTTAATCTTCCATGCTTCTGAGGTTTGCAGTTCTGATGAATCGGCAAGAGTGTATTTGCAGTACATTTTAACCATTCCTACTTCAGAGCAGTTAGTCTTCGAAGGTGAGGAGAATGGATGTTAGTTAATACTGGAAGACATTTAAGTGGTGTGGATTTGAGTGTGCCCGACACTGTCCTCATGGTATCATTCAGCTGGACATCAACTTTTCCTGTGTGTGCGCTGTTGATCCATGCAGGGCTGCAATATTCTGCAACTGGGTATACTAGGGCGAGAGCTGTTGTTCGGAGGACATTAGCATTTGCCTCCAAACTAGTGCCACTGAGTTTGTGAAGGATGTTGTTACGTGTTTTAACCTTTGCTGCTGTTCTGCAGAGGTGTTCTTTATACGTCAAAGAGCGATCCAGCATAATACCCAAGTATTTTGGATGAGCACAGTATTTTAGCTGTTGGCCTCTGAATTGAACTTGTGGGATGTAATGGGCTCTCCTGTTGTCTAGATGAAAGGTAGTAATCTCTGTTTTGTTTACATTGGGCTTCAATCGCCAGGTGTTGAAGTATCTATCCATTTTTAGGAGATATTGTGTGAGAATGGCTTCAGCGGTCTCAAAGTCTATGGACTTATATATGCTAATGACTATACCTCGGATATTTAGGTGGTAATACGTTAGAATGCAAAGTAATTTGGTTTGTCGGAAGTGTCATGCAACCCCTTGTACCATAATGTAGGAAGAGTAGAATAAATTCAAGGAGTTCTATGGGCTGTACCCCTAATATCTATGCAAATCTCATAGCATAACCGTTGTACAGTGTAGGGTATACTTGTTCTTGCTTAAGTAAGTTTGCATTCTAACGTATCAGTACCTAATAATCCGGACTCTACTAATGACATAGACCTAAGTTAACATAAATGATGGAATTTTTACAGGAGTATCGAATACTTATTCTACCTGGCCTTTGCGGGAAGAAAAAAACACAGGTTAAAGTTACTGGCCCAAAAATCGAAACGATGCGGAGGCGGACACTTGCACTCCTTGAAACTTAGAAATTTAAAACCCTAGTTGGGCTCACTTCCCAACGTTAAATAGGCTAATCCTATACTACTGAGGTGACTAGGGGGAGAAAATATAAGTCACAGAGAGAAAACGGTTACAAAATCAAGTCAAGTTGATAGGGAACTCGAGAGAGTGTCACACTCTCTATTCCCGAATTTAAGCTAAGTGCTTTTCGGCTTGTTTGAAATTTACAGTAGAAATTTGCATTTTAGAAGATTGCAAATAAAAGATTGCATTATTAAAGACAGGAAACCTTCCCCTCGAGCTAGCTTTCAGAGGCCATCACATAGATATAAAATAGCTGCCATTACCTTAATCTACAGGAAAGCTCGATGAAGGGCGAGACGCCCCCGCCTCCTCTATTAGCACGCACTCAGTAAACTGGACGATCAGTAAGACAAGGTGGTTGGAAAAGGTACCGTACCAGCTTTTATACCCGAGAGAATGGTTCTAGAGAGATCTGGGCTAAGGCCCGACACACCCCCAATTTTTATTGGATAATCAAATAAGTAGAAAATGAATATTATTGGTGGAAAAATACACATACAAAATTTCCTATTGGTCAATTTTAAAGTTGGCTGAACGAGATCGAAGTGTTAACAATTATGACACACACACACACACACACACACACACACACACACACACACACACACACACACACACACACACACACACACACACAAAAGAAAAGTCAGTTCAGTTTAGTAAACCTTAAAATAACAATTACTTTGTAGCCTTAATCGTTCCTCTTCACACCAGAGGGCATAACATACGTTTCTTTCTTTGGTAGAGACATCTGTGAAGAAAAGTCCAAACTTCTTGCACAAGTTGTTGCAAGTTTATATTGAAGATGGCGCTTCATTTGAATGAACGAGGCGGGTGTACTTCGCGGTATAATAATAATAATAATAATAATAATAATAATAATAATAATAATAATAATAATAATAATAATAATAATCATCATAATAATAATAGTTATTATTGCTTCTTCCCTCTTCTGACCCATATGTTGTTGGTCCTTGTTACTTTGGTTTTCGAATCTCTTGAATTAGTCATTCCAAACGAATCTTCATTCCAGTCATCTTTTGGATTGATCTTAACTTCCTTCATGTCTTTTCTAGTTCCCTCAACCAGTTCGGTGATATAACTGAACAGTTCTTTCGTCAATGCAAAGTCGCTCAAAAAAATCGAGCACATTGTGTTGTATCTGTTCCTCAGAGCTACATTTGTCTCAGAAACAAATGAACCTATAGATATCTTTGCTGTGGGTATCCGGAGGGATTTTATCTGCTTGAGAGGTCAATTATAATTTTACAAATAAAATTAACTCAAAACATTAAATGCACTTGGCGCGCGGAACCTATATCGCGTATAGAGCGGATCAAGGAACGCTGCTGTACAAACCGCTAGGTGCTTTCATTTGGAAGTTATATCAAACACATATGTATTCCATGGTTTCCCTCATTCCTCTGTCACTATTGTAACGGCTGCAGTGTTTTGAGGGTTTCCTAGACTTACTTATTAGAAACTAGCATATGTACCCGTTCATCGCACGGGAATTGGTAACGGAATTCAAGATTCCTTCATGAATTTATGCGAAGTTACATCCCTACATTTAAACGTTTAATGCGGCACGTTAAACTGATATTCTTGTACAAAAGCAAGTGGCAGCAGTCTCACGTGAAGTGCGATAAAATTAACGAACGTAGCGACTGAATGAGGATGATAACAGGGTTCATTGAACGGTACAGTTCCTGGTCCGAAGTTGTGCGTAATTCTCCAAACTTCTCGGTTACATATTCTTGTTCATCTGAAACCGGGAGTGGCACTGTAGCTAAAGACTCATGAACTAATCTTTGAAAATAACCTCTCTTATTATCTGTGTTACCGAGTTTTGGTGGTAGTTATGCATGAAAGAAGGTGCTGGGTGGTGAAGGGGTCTCAAGCTACTAAAGTGAAATTAATTTTAAAATTTAACAAGGTTATATTTTCTTTTCAAAATTAGGTAACAACAAATTGAACAGGTACTTAGTAGCCGAAACACGATTGACAATTACATTTACATAGGTACCCCATTTGGGGCTTCAAAAAGTCAGAAACATAATTCTTGAGCCATGAGCCCAACCTTACAATGAACACCATACAACAAAGGGGCCGAAAACCCCCAAACATGCCAGAAACACCGGCTTCCAATTACATCCAAAAGCCTCCTTGAGGCAGAAACACAATTTTCAAAAAGGGCAACTTCCCCTTAAAATACAAGCCTATCATAGGCCACTCCGAACTCCACCTTTAAGCCGTCCTCAAAGGACATATACACAGGAGCAAAATACCCAATCTACTGAGGTCTGTTAAATGACAAGAAAGTTAATACATGACCTCTAAAATCACAATTTGAGAGGAGGCGAACTTGCACTCCTAATACACTTTGTCTTTAAGACCTATTTTGGCTCTAAGGCCACTGATGCAAGGGCTAATCCCATACTACAGAGGTGACTTAAGAAACTACTAACTTACATTACTGAAGAATAGGTTGCGAAAAATAAGTTCACCTCAAACAATGTGAGTGGGAGCTCGAGAGGGTTAACACTCTCTATCCCAGTATGTCGCTTTACAAGAGAATAGAAGAAAAGAGAAGTTACATTTTAGGAAAAGGTTACATAGGGGAACGCTTAGAACCTGCCCCGAAAGTTAAACTGCTGAGCTGGCAAAGAAAAAAATTTATTAATCGGCCATTACCTTATTGTTGACCGCTGCCGAGGAAAGAGGCGCTTCCCGCCTCCTGCTATGTACTTAATACACTGAAAGATGGAACAGAAGTGGCCCGGAGACCCTAAAATCAGCAGTTTAAATACTCTCGCAGAAAGTTCTAGGCGTTAGGGGAAAGAAAACACCCTCCCACAAAGATTTTATTGGGTAGGACCCCGCAACAGATTCAAGTTGGGGAAAGATACACCAGATTGGTCAGAAATTAATTGAAAAAATTCGTGATTGGATACATTCAAAACAAGGGGAAGAAAGGGGTAAATATTGCCAACTTAAACAATGACAGAAAGAAATTTAACAAAGAACAAACTCCTGAAATTAAATTTTCTCCAACAAAATAGTTCTTTGACTCCGCACTAGGGTGCACTATTGTTGATCTTCAGTAGTGTCCTCTAGAAGAGAAAGTTCACACTTCTTAATACAAGCAAGACAAAAGTACGTCGAAAATGACACAGTTCACAAACTCAAAAATTTCCAGGTAGTGACATCTTCTGAGAAATTTGGAAATTAAGACCGTAGATAAAGTTCAGACTTCCTCCAGAAGAGGAGTTTCAACTGGCGCAACTTTTAAATAAACGGTGTGGAGGTGTACCGCCCGGTACAGACCTCCCCCCCCAAAAGTTCCTCCACGGGGTAACACAGAAGAACATAAACTTTAGTTTGAAAATAAGTTCCAAGTTTTGATGTTGATATTAAGATAACTTGCAGAAGTATTTGAGAAATTTCTTAATTCGGTTCCAAAATTTTGTTGTTAGAGGTGAAGTGAAGTCTTTAGGTTTATAGAAGTTGAATTTCTGAAGATAAGCTTTTACTACTCAAGAGTGAAGGAAAAATTTGCAATGTCCATCAGATATTGCGGTTGAATTCCCAAATGTAGTTATCTCTTATAGTAACTGTCCATGTAGTTGATGTTGATGAAGTTGGATGGCCGGACCGGCCGTTGCAGCTTGCGTCCAAAAGGAGGCCGCTCGGACCCCTTAAGTACCCTGAGATACCGCTCGCCCGCACTATGAGGGGAGCAGAGTGTTGAAACACGCCGCGCCCGCGGTGAACATATACAGGCTGCGGGTCAGTAGCAGGTCGTGCGCCGCACATCAGCCTTGGCCGGGAGGAGAGCTCCGGCTCGCCGTGCACATGTCGTCCTCGCTGGAGAGGAGGGGGCCCATCCCCCTCCCCAGTTGCTGCACGGCGCTGCGCGGCTGCGGGGGCACTGAAACATTAAGGCTAGGCGGCAGAATTGTGTTGGACCATCGTCTTTTGAAGGCACAGGCATTATGGAGAGGTTGAGGGGCCAGCGGCGTGTAGATATCCGTGGCATTTAATCTTATTAAGCCACAGTGTAAGGTGGAGCAGGAGACGGGAGCGTGGTAATGGCCGTGGCAAGAACAGGATGGCAGTTTAACGGATCGGGGCGGGTTTTACAAAAGGCTTACATCTAAAACCAAAATATTATAGAAGGGGCAGAATGCCATAAAAGTGAAACTCAAAAAAATATAACCTTCATATCCTTTCAAATTATATGAAGCAGGTTGACACAAAATTTACACTGGTTTCACCTGTGACAGGTGAACCCTAAATATCCTCTCGGTGGCTGGATTGCTTACTAACAACGTAACTGGCGTAAGAAAATCGAGAATGATACAAGGCCCATGAAATCTGGGGGCAAGCTTGCCCGCGGGAACAAAATTCTTGACCATCACCTGGTCACCTACCTTCAAAGTGGTGGGTCTCCGTCCACGATCATACTTTTCTCTAACCTTTTCATGAGATACCTTAAGATTGGCTTTAGCCTTCTTCCAAAGATCTTTAATATTATCCGGATCTATTGTCTCGGGTAGAATGTCACTCAGAGACCAAAGGTTAGAGAGCGGCGTGTTGGGAATAAACTTGAACATCAAGGAAGCTGGAGTGAACTTATGAGATTCATGAACCGCCGAATTCAAAGCAAAAGCTAACCAATGCAGGGACATGTCCCACCTGGAAGGATCTTCATGATGATAGGCAATGAGTGCGGACCTGAGATTACGGTTAACCCGTTCAGCCAGAGATGGTTGAGGGTAATAAGCAGAAATAGTTACATGAGAGATGGATAAGTCAAAACAGAATTTACGAAATAAATTAGATGTAAAAGCCTTAGCATTATCGGAAACTATGTATTGACAAGGACCAAAAGAAGCAAAGATAGTATTAAGACAAGAAATGGTGGACTGAGCGGTAGCCAGCTTAGTCGGAAATAACCAGGAAAATCTAGTAAAACCATCTACACATACAAAGATGAACTTGTTGGCATTCCCCTTTGACTGGGGGAAGGGTCCCACATAATCAATATACAGGCGCTCCATGGGGCGCGACGCTTGATGAGAAGACAAAAGACCTACCTTAGTGGACATGGTCGGTTTACTAAGCAAACAGGATTTACATGCCTTTACTAATTCACGGATTTCACCGTCCATACCCTTCCAGATGAACATATCACGAATTTTTTAACGAGTTTTAAAGATACCAAGATGCCCTCCTAATGGGGTCTCATGATAATACTTGAAGATCATAGGTACAAGAACCGCTGGAACAACAACTTTCATCATCTTATCATGCTTCGAAGGGCAACATAGAACTCCATTCCTCAGAACATAAGGGACAACATGTTCCCCAGAAGAAAGGGTTTCCATTATCGGAGCCAGCGTCGGATCTTCACGTTGGTATTTCTCGATATCCCTAAACAGCATGGGAACATCTGTTAGGATGGCATTAACCTCAGATAGCATGGACTCGGGAGGTGATGGGCTGTCGACCTGTTCATGGTTCTCAACGTCGCCTGAAAACATACGGCTGAGTCCATCAGCGACAACATTTTCGGTACCTCGGATATGCCTGACATTGAATTGGAAGGCAGAAATACGGATGGCCCAACGGGCTATACGACCAGTACGACGCGGCCTACCTAAGACCCAGCTTAATGCTTGATTATCTGTCTCCAGGTCGAATTTGACATGTTCCAGATAGAGACGGAACTTTTCTAAGGCAAATAAGACTGCCAACCCTTCGAGCTCATAGATGGAATACTTGGCTTCTTGAGCCGATAGAGTCCTAGATGCATAGGCGATGGGTCGCCTCCCTAGTTCAGTCTCTTGAAGAAGGACTGCCGCTACCGCCGACGACGACGCGTCCGTTTGGACGATGAATTTCTTTGAGAAATCAGGCATAGCAAGGATAGGGGCATTACAGAGAGCTAATTTCAGATCTTCAAAAGCGGCTTGTTGAGAAGGTCCCCATTCGAATTTGATGCCTTTCCTACGAAGAAGGTTCAATGGCGCCGCTCTATTAGCAAAGTTAGGAATGAACTTTCTGAAGAAATTCACCATACCAATGAACCTGGCGATACCTTTAATGTCCTTGGGAGGTTTAAAATCACGGATGGCCTGTGTTCTAGAATGATCGACTGCTACACCATCGGGTGACACAATATGCCCTAGGAATGACATAGAGGGCTTAGCAAAAGCGACCTTGGACAACTTGACAGTTAACCCAGCCTTACGAAGGCGATTCAGAACTTCTCGCAGATGATCTAGATGTTCTTCGAAGGTCTCCGAAAACACGACGACATCATCCAAGTAGTGATATAAGTACTCGAATTTGATGTCGGAGAAGACCCTATCTAGTAGCCTAGTGAGCACAGCTGCCCCCGTGGGGAGCCCGAAAAACACGCGGTTGTATTCGTATAAATTCCAGTCCGTGGCAAACGCTGTAAGGTGTTTAGACTCTTCAGCAAGGGGAATTTGATTATAGGCCTGATTCAAGTCCAAGATAGTAAAGAACTTGGCCTTACGAAACCATGAAAAGCAAGAATGAAGGTCGGGAAGGGGCACAGATTGTAACACCACCTTCCGATTGAGAGCCCTGTAGTCAATTACAGGCCTGAAGCCACCTTGGGGTTTCGGGACTAGAAAAATAGGCGAAGAATACGCTGACTTAGAGGGCCTAATAATACCATCCTTCAACATCTGATCGATGATTTCTTTCAGAGCCTTCATTTTAGGTGGAGATAGCCTATACGGTGGGAAACGGACAGGAATCGAATCCGTGACCTCAATTTTGTATTCGATCAGGTCAGTAACGCCAAGAGTATCAGAGAATACCTCGGGAAACGACTGACACAGTTTGCGAATACTATCAGCCTGCTCCTCAGGTAGATGTCTAAGGTCTAACAACATCTCATCCTGGGTAGGCGAAATAGAAGAACATGACACAGAATTACACTTTAATAGTGGAATTTTACAACTAGAAGCAAATTTGAATGTGCACGACCTAGACTGGAGATCGAGCACAAGACCAGTGTGAGAAATAAAGTCAGCTCCCAATATAATGGGGCAAGACAATTGCTTGGCCACAAACAATTTAATTTTCCATGTAAATTTAAAAATACGAATTTTGACCAGTAAGGAACCTAGAATTTCTAAT
Source organism: Anabrus simplex (assembly GCF_040414725.1). Lineage (NCBI taxonomy): Eukaryota > Metazoa > Arthropoda > Insecta > Orthoptera > Tettigoniidae > Anabrus > Anabrus simplex. The sequence continues at coordinate 771,477,357 of NC_090265.1, forward strand.
GGAGATGTATTAGCAGAAACACATTTCACAGGAGAAGAGTCATAGACAGGTAGGTTACAAACAGACTTCAATTTCGAGTACCATTCAGCCGAAATAATGGAACAAACACTGCCTGAATCTAATAGAGCTGTTATAGGTTCGTTATTTACCTCAATCTTAAGGAAAGGAACAGGTGCGGGGGTATCCGCCGCAATCTTAAGACACTCTTTGGGGCATTCAAAGGACAGATTAGCAGATTGAACGTTCCCAGAATTTTCGATCTGCTTACCAGGGGCTGAGCCTCGGGAAGATGAATTAGTTGACTCAGCCGAAGCCACTAGTCACTTTTGATTGTTGTTGGAAGTTACCCCAGAAGTTGAGCAGGAGGGGGTGCTATTCGAATTGGGACAATTCTTGGCGATATGTGAGAAAGCCCCACATTTAAAACAGCCTTGTGATGAACCAGCTTCATTATTTGCCCTACTAGACTTGATCAGAGGACACTTATTGCGCAGATGGTCAGGCGCCCCGCACGCATAACATTTACGGGGATTGACTGGTCGGCGAGGTGGAGGCCGAGTGTTACTAAAGGAAGGCGGGGGTTCTTTCGCGACACGCAAAGAATCGGCGTATCTAACTCCTTCCGCCGAGACGGCCAACGCTTCAAGTTCCGAGAAGGTTTGCGGGCACGCCGCGAAACACAAATATGACCTATAGGGAGGTGAAATTCCCTCTACAATAGCCTGCACAATCTGATCTTCAGGAAAATGAAGGGCAAACACCCTAGTATAAAACTTAATGTCCTGTATGAAATCAGCCAAGTTTTCATCCAAGCGCTGTACCCGATAATAGTATTTCTGAATCAGAGATGACCTCGCGCGGGCAGGAATGAAATTTGCAAGCAAGTGTGCGTGAAAATCTTCAATAGATGACTGTTCAGCAATAGCTCTTACTATCTTATCTGAGAGAACACCAATAGCATAAGGATAGATTATTTGTAAAATTTGACAAGGGGAAAGAGAAAACACAAGGGCGTGATCCTGAAATTCAACTAAAAATCTTAAAAATGAAATAACTTCACTGGTGGTGTTGACAGAAAACTTAGAGATACCTCTTAGCAACATTGCCAATGGATGAGGCAAGCTGCTAAACCCGGGTGACATAGTAGGTAGAGGTTTCAGGGGCAAAGAAGTTAATTCAGAACGGATGTTACTCAACGATGCACGGCGTTCAGGCTCGTTGTCCAATGGGGCAGAGATAGTTTGAGCAGTGGGGGTTTTCCTATTTACTTCTCCCTTAGGAGACTCTTCCTCGCTACCTACATTCACTATGGTGGGTTGATCAGATTTGGGAGGAATTTCCCCAGTTAACAATTGAGTGACTTTACTAGACAATTCAGAAATAGTTTCAAGGAGCGTATTAGCTTCCTTCCTCTGAACGTCATTCACCTTTAGAGACAACAGATCATTAACTCTATTTGAAAAATGATATAGCCTACCTTGCACACGCTTAATTTGATTAGGAGACGGATCATTTTCATCAAAAAAACTAACGACCGATTCTAGCCCAGTAATGTTCTCGACGATCGTGGAAAGAGAGTCATCAATTTCTTTCTCTCCCAAATTGGGGATGGAAATGGGCAAATCAAGGGAGTCTCTAAGCTTGTTAGTATCGATAGCAACCGTGCCTCCAGATTGCACGTTTCTAATAGTGAATTCGTAGATCAACTCCTCTTTGCGCAAGTAGTTAAGGAGGAGAACATCGCGAGGGCCGGGCATGATAACAGAAAAATTTTGAAAAACCTCAATAAAAAATTTCCAGCAACTGAGAAAATGGTTAGAGTTCGGATCAAAACAGAGTTTAGCCGTCAAAAGGGGCTAAATTGAGACCCATTCAACCACGCTCTGCTACCACTTGTTACCGAGTTTTGGTGGTAGTTATGCATGAAAGAAGGTGCTGGGTGGTGAAGGGGTCTCAAGCTACTAAAGTGAAATTAATTTTAAAATTTAACAAGGTTATATTTTCTTTTCAAAATTAGGTAACAACAAATTGAACAGGTACTTAGTAGCCGAAACACGATTGACAATTACATTTACATAGGTACCCCATTTGGGGCTTCAAAAAGTCAGAAACATAATTCTTGAGCCATGAGCCCAACCTTACAATGAACACCATACAACAAAGGGGCCGAAAACCCCCAAACATGCCAGAAACACCGGCTTCCAATTACATCCAAAAGCCTCCTTGAGGCAGAAACACAATTTTCAAAAAGGGCAACTTCCCCTTAAAATACGAGCCTATCATAGGCCATTCCGAACTCCACCTTTAAGCCGTCCTCAAAGGACATATACACAGGAGCAAAATACCCAATCTACTGAGGTCTGTTAAATGACAAGAAAGTTAATACATGACCTCTAAAATCACAATTTGAGAGGAGGCGAACTTGCACTCCTAATACACTTTGTCTTTAAGACCTATTTTGGCTCTAAGGCCACTGATGCAAGGGCTAATCCCATACTACAGAGGTGACTTAAGAAACTACTAACTTACATTACTGAAGAATAGGTTGCGAAAAATAAGTTCACCTCAAACAATGTGAGTGGGAGCTCGAGAGGGTTAACACTCTCTATCCCAGTATGTCGCTTTACAAGAGAATAGAAGAAAAGAGAAGTTACATTTTAGGAAAAGGTTACATAGGGGAACGCTTAGAACCTGCCCCGAAAGTTAAACTGCTGAGCTGGCAAAGAAAAAAATTTATTAATCGGCCATTACCTTATTGTTGACCGCTGCCGAGGAAAGAGGCGCTTCCCGCCTCCTGCTATGTACTTAATACACTGAAAGATGGAACAGAAGTGGCCCGGAGACCCTAAAATCAGCAGTTTAAATACTCTCGCAGAAAGTTCTAGGCGTTAGGGGAAAGAAAACACCCTCCCACAAAGATTTTATTGGGTAGGACCCCGCAACAGATTCAAGTTGGGGAAAGATACACCAGATTGGTCAGAAATTAATTGAAAAAATTCGTGATTGGATACATTCAAAACAAGGGGAAGAAAGGGGTAAATATTGCCAACTTAAACAATGACAGAAAGAAATTTAACAAAGAACAAACTCCTGAAATTAAATTTTCTCCAACAAAATAGTTCTTTGACTCCGCACTAGGGTGCACTATTGTTGATCTTCAGTAGTGTCCTCTAGAAGAGAAAGTTCACACTTCTTAATACAAGCAAGACAAAAGTACGTCGAAAATGACACAGTTCACAAACTCAAAAATTTCCAGGTAGTGACATCTTCTGAGAAATTTGGAAATTAAGACCGTAGATAAAGTTCAGACTTCCTCCAGAAGAGGAGTTTCAACTGGCGCAACTTTTAAATAAACGGTGTGGAGGTGTACCGCCCGGTACAATCTGTTCTAGCGAAAAGAGTAAACCGGCGCTTTAGTTAAACCCAACTTGAAATGACATGACAGCAGGTAGATTTCTATTATTAAGTTTGGTTGTATTTTGTGGGAGTGCGAAATCGGGTTTGGTTTCGTATAAACGCCCTGTCAGTTCAGGGATTTAGAAACATTATTGGCCCTAAAACCTACCAAAGGACAGGTGGATTCTAAGTATGAAGCTTCGTAGAAATATATCTAGTAGTTTTCAAGTTATAAGAACTCAGACAAACACCCAAATTGACAAACAAACGCACACCAAAGCTAAATATTATGCACATGATCATTATTACATCTAAAACGGATAACTGAATGAAAATTTCACAAAATAGTCAATGTACAGACGCACGATCTTTACGGTTTTATTTATACAGATAAAACATAAATATTGTGTGGGTAATAAATTTTATTCAGTATAACGTGGTAAACTTGGAATGTGGGTTACAATACGCGAGTCAACACAGCGCAATCTTATAACATAGTATGCGTGTGACGTCAGATATTTAGCTCAAATTTTGCCTCACTGTGAAGCGCTATTTCATGAAGATTACGTTTTAAATTTTCAACTATTTTCTCTCGCGATTGGTAGCCTCCTTCCTTATCTGTAAATTAAGACATTAAGTTAAATACTATTGGCGATATACGTGTTCTGCACTAACACTAAAAGTGTCTTAAAATGTGTCTTTCCATGTTCCAGTTTTCGAGGAACGTAAGTCAACGTTAAAACAATACCTCTGCTCGGGCGTCTGCGAAATAATTTTTTCATTCCTTCCTTCCTTATCTGTATAAATAAAGTTGTAGGGGGTCCGCTGTCTGTAATTTTTCAGATATTTATCCGATTTAGGTCAACTCAAGACCGTATCGTTTAGCTTTCGTGACTGTTTGTCCGTCTGTCTGTTTGTGCGTCTGTTCCACCATCACGGTGAAACGGCTGGGTAGATCGTGACCAAACTTCATATATAGAGTATACTCATCCTGGGGAAGGCTTAGATGTGCATATGATTTCAATCAATCAATACTGATTTGCATTTAGCGCAGTCGCCCAGGTGGCAGATTCCCTATCTGTTGTTTTCCTAGCCTTTTCTTAAATGATTTCAAAGAAATTGGAAATTTATTGAACATCTCCCTTGGTAAGTTATTCCAATCCCTAACTTCTCTTCCTATAAATGAATATTTGCCCGAATTTATCCTCTTGAATTCCAACTTTATCTTCATATTGTAATCTTTCCTACTTTTAAAGACGCCACTCAAACTTAATCGTCTACTAATGTCCTTCCACGCCATCTCTCCGCTGACAGCTCGGAACATACCACTTAGTCGAGCAGCTCATCTTCTTCCTCCCAGTTCTTCCCAGCCCACATTTGCAACATTTTTGTAACGCTACTCTTTTGTCGGCAATCACCCAGAACAAATCGAGCTGATTTTCTTTGGATTTTTCCCAGTTCTTGAATCAAGTAATTCTGGTGAGGGTCCCATACACTGGAACCATACTCTAGTTGGGGTCTTACCAGAAACTTATATGCCCTCTCCTTTACATCCTTGCTACAACCCCTAAACACACCCGTAATCATGTGCAGAGATCTTTACCTTTTATTTACAATCCCATTTATGTGATTACCCCAATGGAGTTCTTTCCTTATATTAACACTTAGGTATGTATGTATGTATGTATGTATGTATGTATGTATGTATGTATGTATGTATGTATGTATGTATGTATGTATGTATGTATGTATGTATGTTCAGTCCGTCAGCGCTTCCGCTGGTGGGATCCTCAACAGCTCTGCCATCAGCTGTCATAGATGGCCTAGGCATCACTGAAGAGGCGTACTAGGTAAATGAAGAGTGTTGTAGTTTCCCGTTGTTTTCCTCACCGAGCCAGAGGTGATATTACATATCAGTCTGCCAAGCCCACTGAAATGCATCAACCGACCCTATGAGCAACATTTTCACACCATACATAGCAGAGACTGGCTGCATAAGGAATTGGCATCACTAGCATCGCTCATACCTCAGTCACTTTCATATTGTCAAAGCCAAGGATAAGACAAGGATAAGTAACAAAATTGCTCTAGCCTATTCCAGAAGACATAGTGCACTGTAAACACTAGGTCCTGCCAGCAAAGGCATAACAATTAGGTACTTACAATCATTCCCAAAAGGAACTTTCATCCAATCAACGCAGTAATTAAAACTGAGAGGACTTTTGCTATTTGTGAAAATCACAACCTGACTTTTAACCCCGCTTATCATCATACCATTGCCTGCTGTCCATCTCACAACATTATCGAGGTCATGTTAGAGTTTCTCACAATCTTGTAACTTATTTATTACTCTATACAGAATAACATCATCCGCAAAAAGCCTTATCTCTGCATCCACTTCTTTACACATATCATTGATATACAGAGTGAAGCGTAATTCGCGCACTCGGGCGTCGCAGCGCGACTCCTCACATGCCAGCAAAAAAAAAAAATGTCTCTTACAAAATTTCATCCTGCGAGTATACCGGCAGAAAAACGACGTTGAAGAGTAGCAATCTGGCAACACTGTAACCACATGTAGGGTAACTACCTCTGTCAGCAGAAGTTAGTCGTACTGTACAGTTGGTGCAATGGATAAAGTTTTGGGTTAGAATGCAGGAGGTCGAGTGGCCGATCCTGGGTTGAGGCGTATGTTTTTTATTTCGTAAATGTAGTCCAGGTGGTATGGTATCTGGCACCTTAATCGTCAACAGCGATTGCAGTGGGTCCTCTAGAAACCATTTGTACTTACATACTACGATCCTAGAAATGGACGAACAATCGTTTTCATTGGTCAGCTTTGAAAGGCGCCCTTTCCACATGGTGGGCGTGAATTTATTCGCACCACTTCATCTACTAGATGTGAAGCCTGTTTTCCTTGTAACCTCCTCCAGTGGTCCCATAGATTAGTACCAACTATTATTCTTGTCTCGTTCAGGTCCATTACATTTCGTTAGGGCCTTACGTTACCAGTAGGCCTAGCAACGTGCTCTGCGAATGATGTCCAAACTCGGTTACAATTTATATGTGTTATCACCATGGTCCCAATAATTCTGCTTTTCAACATTGCGTCTGGTAACCGCATGCTGTTTAGTACGTATCTCAATGCATTATTATTATTATTATTATTATTATTATTATTATTATTATTATTATTATTATTATTATTATTATTATTATTATGTTGTAAATGTAGGAAACATGTGACCTCAGAAACAGTGTCTTACTGTATTACAGTAGGTAATGTCAGATGGAAATTAGCAAATAAAAATGCGCCTCAACCCAGGATCGAACCATCGACCTCCTGCATGCCAACCAAAAACTCTACCCTCTGCACCAAGTGTACAGCACGACGTGAAGGTGCTGACAGCGATAGTTACCCTACAAATGGCTACAGTGTTGCCAGATTGCTACTCTTTAACGTCCGTTTTCTACCGGATATACTCGCAAGACGAAATTTTGTAAGAGACATTTTTTTAATTGCTGGCATGTGAGGAGTCGCGCTGCGACGCCCGAGTGCGCGAATTACGCTTCACCCTGTATATATAAGGAAACGTATAGGTCCAATAATACTGCCTTGAGGAATTCCCCTCTTACTTATTACAGGGTCTACTCTAAGTCTCTGAGATCTATTTTCTAGAAATATAGCAACCCATTCAGTCACTCTTTTGGTTAGTCCAATTGCACACATTTTTGCCAGTAGTCTCACATGATCCACCCTATCAAATGCTTTAGACATGTCAATAGCGATACAGTCCATTTGACCTCCTGAATCCAAGATATCTCCTATATGTTGCTGGAATCCTACAAATTGAGCTTCAGTGGAATAACCTTTCCTAAAACCGAACTGCCTTCTATCGAACCAGTTATTAATTTCGCAAACATGTTTAATATAATCAGAAAGAATGCCTTACCAAAGCTTACATGCGACGCATGTCAAACTTACTGGCCTGCAATTTTCAGCTTTATGTCTATCACCCTTTCCTTTATACACACTGGCTACTATAACAACTCTCCATTCATTTGGTATAGCTCCTTCAATCAAACAATAATCAAATAAGTACTTCATATATGTTACTGTATCCCAATCCATTTCTTTAGTATATCCCCTGAAATCTTACCAATTCCAGACGCTTGTCTAGTCTTCAACTTTTGTACCTTATTGTAAATGTCATTGTTGTCATATGTAAATTGTAATACTTCTTTAGCATTAGTCTCCTCTCTATCTGGACATTATCCATGTAAACAACAATCTTTACATACTGCTGACTGAATACTTCTGCTTTTAAAGATCCTCGCATAAACACTCCCCTTGTTAATTAATTATTCCTAGAATGTCCTTCTTGGAACCAGTTTGTTTTACTCAAATTTGTATGACTGCCAACTATGCTTGCCATCATGTTATCCTTAGCTGCCTTCTTTGCTAGATTAAATTTCCTAATTTAAAAATCGCTGCATAGACTGGGGGTTTGTAGGGAAAACACACCTTTTTACGTTTCCCTTTTCACTATTGATTTTCTGTAAAATCCGCGGATTATATGTGAAACGTCGCTTCGTATCAAACAACTTTTGCTAGGTACATAATTTCGCTTGGTCACAGGACACTCTTTCCTTTGAGGGAAAATTCCAGGCTGTGCAAATGTGTTAACTTTTAGGCTCCGGAAAATATTGAAATATGGAGGCAATTTCAATGACTGTGCAGACCTTTGTTTCGTGGTAACTGCTTTCTGAATGGTAAGTCATTTCACAAAGCAGATTACACAATCTCTGCTCAATTTGGAGAGATCTTAAACTTTGGTCCTATTCCTTATTGTCGCATCTCGATTCTTTATTCGTTAGATAGCACTGCATTTCTCCATTACAATCAAATCTCTCCAACTCGTTTGTTACTGGCATTAGGAAATGGGGTCTCTCATTATAATGAAAACTATGCATCTCCATTTTGAACGGCAGTTGGCAGTGAATCTGCCGTTATTGTGGAAACTCTCGAACTAAATTATGAATGTCAGTAGGAAATGTGGCCTTTTATTATCATCAAAAGTTCCCCAACGTGCACCTTGCATAAGAAACAACTTATGGTGTCCTCCCCGTTTTGTTTCTCGGATAGCCCTAATAGACATGCAATTTAGTATAATCTTACTCACTGCGTGTAGTGTATTTTTCGTAGAACTCCGTATACTAGCTAGAATACCGTAGCGAAGCACGGATACATTTTCTAGTATAAAATATAATACATTAGAAACAATCCAGCGATAAATAAAAATTGCATCACAGGTATTTGATCAGTTATTTTGTATTTTATTGTCGAAAGAGTCCAATTATTCGTTTGGTTAAGGATCTATCAATTTGTTTAGGAAGAGTAACCATTATCGTATCAACAGCTAGTTTGTGTATGACATGGAATGATTCCTTTAGTTCAAAATTATAATTTTTATAACGTACAGGCGAAAGCTACATTTTGTTTATGTGTTATGCAGCGTAACGTGTCCTTCATCCGGATGCAACGTACTCCGCCACAGGCTCCAGCCAGCTGACTGAAGGTCATGGAACACATCATTTTAGATGATTATTACATGAGGCTCAGCTCTTTGTACAGCCAATTCCATTAGCCATTCACGACAAACAGAGCCACTCGGTCGGAAAAAGGCAGATATCAGCTGGCTTTTATATTCCCTTTACAGAGCTTCGTTTGCGGTGTGTTGATTCGAAACATTAATTGGAACCATTAGACCAGAAATATTCGTGCGATATTCCTCCGCCATTGTTGAACCACCAACCAGATACGAGATGCAGCACACACAGTGGAATAATTGGCTGACTGCGCCTCAGTGACTTCACCGATCAGTGGTGGGTGGGTCTTTCTAGTGAGCTCCACTGTTCAGATACGTAATCTTTAACTATATTTAAGATATTTGGTCCCCTCCTCTTTAAAGGAGACTAAAACGCTAAAAATGTAAAAGTTGATATTTTTAGTTTTCGTCCCCCAAAATAATTTACAATATATTTATGTGCCTTACAGCCGTCTGCTGTTAAGGCGACACTCCGGAGATAAAAAGACATTTTTACCTAATGCATGGATTTTCACGAAACTGTGTGGGAATGTGACCTACACTATTCACGAACATTTCCTTCATATGCAACTAATAGATTTCCAAAATAACATTTTTGAAAATTTTAATTCAATTTTTTCATGAAATTTAATTAACATGTTAATGTAAATTCGTAATCAGGTACATAATACTTCTTTTAAAACACTATGTATCGATTTTTCTGTACATAACGTATGTAAGGAGATATATCGTACTAAAGTTTGTGTAATTTTTACGTTCTAAAATTTTGAACTTCAAAATCCCTAGTACTTGAAAAAATTCTGCAATAAAAAATTCCATACGCAGGTTTCTTATTGTAGCTGTGACACATATACCATACACATTTTGTTAGCAAAGCAAAGTCACCTCCGTACAGGCCATGAAGGTCCTTGGAGGAGTGGAAGGTAAAGGCTTCCACCATTGTTAACCTCGGCACGTGATGGGGTAGAGCGGTTAGCTCTACGCCCGGCCGCCTTGCCCCCAGGAATTAACCTGGTACTCATTTTTGGTGTAGGCTAAGTGAACCTCAGGGCTATATGCAGTTGCGGAAGTGGAAATTTCGTTTCTTAAATTTTACGACTTCCTGACGGGGATTCGAACCCACGTCCTTCCGGGCGAACCGAGCACGCTTTTACCGCCTTGGCCAGGCAGCCCCTACACATTTTGTTACATTTGGCAGAATATTATGGGAGAAATTGGGATTTTAAATGTAAAATTACTATTGACAAACAAAGCATTATTACAGTAATAAATTGTTTGAATTCAGCGGAATAACTTCATGACAAGAAAAAAAGAAAAACATTACTTTTAATTTCAGTCATTCAATTTTTTTTTTTTTTTTTTTTCAAAATGACCAAAACATCGATTTTTATCTCCGGAGTGTCGCCTTAAGTAGACAACACACACTTTAACAAAATGGCCGTCTCATCAAGAATTGTTAACAAATTGTTAAAACTTGTGTTAAATTAACATGACACCAGCCGTCTCAATAACTGTTAACATTTCAAAATGGTAGCATGTAGAAAACGTATGCTGTATAAAACTAAGAAGGCAAAGAACGCCCCATACTAAGAAAGTTCAAAAGAATGTTTTCGACAAAGATACGTAATTACTAAAGCCATAATGAACAATGTATTAGAAGAAATTGTAAATGTGTTAGAGTTTTCCACAGATAGGTAATGGTTGACAGTTTACCAACGCAAGTGCGGTAATAATAGATATTTTGAAATTTTGATTCAATAATGTACAATCAGACTCTCATCAAAGGAACAGTATTACACATCTACTACAGTTAAATAGAGGTACGGTGTGATAATACAGTTAAAATTCATTTAGTACTTGACTACGCACTAAGAAACTAACCGACACTAAATAGACTGCCAGACTAACGAATGCGTGCGGCAAGCGGGTGAATCATACCTGTGTCCATGACCTTGGCTAAAAAAATACAATCCCTGCTACCTTTCCTCACAGCCCATACAAAGTGTCCTGGCGCTGTACAAATCGGTTAACAGCGAGGAACGGCATTTAGTGCGTATTACCTTTAACAATTGTGTTAATACTTAAAGAAAATAAAGGAAAGAATTAGCTGATAAGGCAACAGAGCTTGTACAAATTGCTTTTTTTTAAATAATTCCTAGCATCAGCCGACTGAAATGGAATAAAAATATTACTTCTCGACAAAGTGGGGGGCGACCCCCCTCGTAGCCCTAATCGCCGCTATTGTTCGTGAGTGCAAAACAAGTGTGTGTGTGTGTGTGTGTGTGTGTGTGTGTGTAGAAATCTGCAAAGAATTCCTGCTGCAATTGCATTATTCTCCCTGCCGTAAAATAATGCCCGAAAATCATTTAAGACATATCAATTACCACATTTTTCCGGTGTTTCAGAAGCGCTCATATTAAGAATATATTGCATGTTTCAAGCACAACCGCATACATTCAAATTAAATCTAAATTAGCATTTGTCTCACATTCACCGAGCGAGATGGCCGTTCGGTTAGGGGCGCGCAGGTGTGAGCTTGCATCCGGGATATAGTGGATTCCAGTCCCACAGTCGGTAGCACCGAAGATGGTTTTCCGTGCTTTCCCATTTTCACACCAGGAAAATGCTGGGACTGAGCGTTAATTAAGGTCACGACATCGTCGCCATAATACCCATGTCAGTGCGACGTAAAAAGTTGCAAAAAATTATCATATTCATTGTAATAACGCTTCTGTTGCTCTTACTGCACATGTTGACGTCTGAGCTCTCTCCGCTAACAATAACCTATAATAATATCAACCATGTTTGACAAAATACAATTCCAACATACCGCTCTGGGCGCTCCATGTAAAGAAACAAAAGACGTTCACTGCCAAACGTGTTCACAAATCTCACGGAAACGTATTAATTTGTCTTTAGCAATGATTATTTCGTAACGCATGTTCAAGTGAGTTTTGAAGTGTTAAATTATTAACAATTGTTAGTTAACATTTGCTATTTTTTTTTTTTTGCCAGTTGCTTTACGTCACACCGACACAGGTAGGTTTTATGGCGACGATGAGACAGGAAAGGCCTAGGAATGGGAAGGAAGTTGCCTGTTGCAAAAATAGAAAACCACGGAAAACCGTCTCCAGGGATGCCGACAGTGGGGTTCGAACCCACTATCTGCCGGATGTGTGCTCCTAACCGCACGGCCAAGTAAGATTTAACACAGAGTTGAAGAAACTGGGCATGAGGGAAATAGCACCTCTACAATTCACTGTTTGCAACAAACTCTGTGGCATCGTTCCCTCAGGGGCTAGTAGGGGGGAAGCTACATGTTAAATTCGATAAAATATTTCTCTTTAAGCTCTGCATTACAAAAGCTACCTAATCAAAATGTTGTTCAAGCAGCAGTGTTCAGGTTTTTGAATTAACTTTAAACTTCTTATCAAACTTTCACACCAACAAGGAGATGTGCTAGATAAACGAAATTCGGGAGGCGTGTTTCCACATCTGAATAATGAAGCTTATTGAAATTTGCGACGAAGAGCGGAGCTAGTAGCGTCACCATGTCCTTGCAAAACATGTTTGCCTTAAATACTCGCTGTATACTTCGTGAACTTTAGTAATAGTACAAATTTCTTATGGCTATTTCTAGTCGAGTGGAGCCCTCGTAAGGCAGACCCTCCGATGAGGGTGGGCGGTATCTGCATGTGTAGGTAACTGCGTGTTATTGTGGTGGAGGATAGTGTTATGTGTGGTGTGTGAGCGCTACTGCTCCATTCAACAAAGAGACAAGGAGGCGGATCTCCCAATTTTTACATCAGAAGGAAGAGCATCTTTGCTCTACAAATTTACACTTCCAGGCTTATCAAAGGTACAACCTACATTTAACAAAATTAAACAGTATTCACTATCTTGACTGCTCAGCAGTCCGATTCGCCTTAAAATGAAATGAATAATATTAACTGTAACATGGTTAACAAGTACCCGTTCTACATGGCCTTTGGTAAAAACACAAGGTTAAAGTTACTGCCCGAAAATCAAAAGGTTAGGAGGTGAACATTGCACTCCTTGAAATTTACATGAAATACTTTGGGCTTATGGCCCGACGTTACAGAGGCTAAGCCTACGGAGATTACGGAGGTGACTACATGGAGAGAAATATTTAAGTTACAGAAATTACTCAGATTTCAAAGGTTAAAAAATCGTAGTCACCTCTACACCAAGTTGAAGGGAAATGCAAGAGGGTATCACTCTTTATTTCCTGTTTCGAGTAAGTTCTGTAGAATTGAGCGAGAAATTTACATTAATAAATAAAAGTCACATTGCGATAGAAATATGAAACCTTCCTCTCGAGCTAGCTTTCAAAGACTAATACTTTGTTAAGCAGAATCTGCCATTACTTTGAGCTGCTGCACCTCCCGAAGATGGACGAGGGGACTCTTTCCTCCTGCCTCCACTATGAAGACCCTAGACTGGAGCGATCACAAAGACAACGTGGCCCGAAATGTGCCAGCTTTTATAGCGGAGAAAAAGGTTCCAGATTGCTCGGGGCGAAACCCCCACACACCCACAATTCTCATTGGACAGTTAAATAAATATCAAGAAAACAGTGATTGATTACTTAAATAAATGTACAAATTTTCTAATTGGCCAACAAATTAATTTATCGGGAAGAGATAGAAGTGTTGATAACTTTAAAATACCAAAAACAATCAATAAACAATTCAGTTTATGAAACCTTGACATACAAAATTACTTTGAAAGTTAATAGTTCATCTTCACCCCAGAGGGCGCAACGTAAGTCAAATAGTAGCGATACCTGTTGAGAAATGTTCAAACTATTGCCAACATGAGTTTCAGATTTCCTGATCTAGATGACCTTCTACAAGGCGCTAGTTTTAAATGTACGGGGCGGGTGTACCTCCCGTACAGCAACAACGATCACGGTTAGACATACATTGTCTGAAGAATTCCGGTCACACACGAGCCACTACGGAAGGGGGGACCTTTGTATTCACCTCATTGCTGTGGTGGATTGTCCTGTATCTGCAACAGCCATTAGAGTATCAGTGGGCACCAGAGTGTCACAGCCAACTGTAAGAAATCGATTACTTGAGGTACAGCTCCGAGCGAGGCTTCGTATAACGTTCAAGCCACTAATTCCGAATCACTTCCATCTACGATTTCAGTGATTTGACATTTGACGAGAGCTCATTGGAGGGCAGAGTGAAGTTATGTAGTGTTCTCAGATGAGAACCGTTTCTGTCTTGGTGACAGCGCCAGTGGAAATAAGGAGGTCAGGTGAGCTCTTGGGACCAAGCTGTCTGCGGCGTCAATACACACTGGACCTACTGTATATCAGGAATTATGATCTGGGGAGCGATTTCCTTTGACAGCAGGAGCACTCTCGTCGTTATCCCAAGGAACATGGCAGCGGATGTGTTCGTCAGACTGGTGACTGGACCGATTGTTCTGCCATTCATTCGCAATATTCAAGCGGGTGTTTTTCAACATGATAACGCTCGTCCTCATGCCGTTACTGTCACCAAGGTGTTCTACTGAGCACATGTGCGGTATTACGGGACGACAAATCCAGCGTCATACGATACCAGCATTAACCGTTCCTGATTAGAGTGACAAAGTGCAATAGGCGTGGAAGTCCATCCCACAAAATAACACTGAGCACCTGTGCGACACAGTGCGTACACGTTTGTGTGTTTGCATTCAAAATCGTGGCAACTACAGCGGTTATTAATGTACCACCATGTTACTTGTCATTTAGCGAATACTTGAACCTGTGACGTGCACGCTTTAATCATATAAATATGTTACTTAAACAATTGCTCAGATTAAATTGCATTTCTCTAAACTAATCTTTTATTGGTGTTGACATTTCTTTTTTCATCAGCTGAATGGTGGTTGCACTATAAATACCACCATTCTTTAAATATTTACACTTTGTATGAAAAGATATAAAGGCTTAGCTCAACATCATACTCTGGAATAACTATGGCATTCTTTAATAAATTATTTTACTTTATCGCACTACCGGTACTAAAATCGACATGTGAGATGTGCAGCAGATAATAGTATTATAGAAAACGGGCTGAAAACTCAGGTTGTAAATTCCTCTCGATTTTAAATTCTGTTGAAGGAGTGAAGTACCTCATAGGAGATCACTGTAAGTACAGGTTGACCCAAATATCCGTTAACATTTGACGAGACAATACTTCACGGAATATTTGAGGTAGAGAGGTAACTGACACACATTACTGGAATGACATTGGATTTTATTGACACCAAAATAAAGTACACAAAATGACCAACAGATGGTGATGGACAACAACACGTCAGGTACAAATGGCCAGACATTCTTCACATGACATGGGGTTCTATTGACACCAATAACGAGTGCACAAATAGGCCAATAGATGGCGCTGGACAGCAACATGAAACCCGTGTACGGTATACAAGGAGCTGTCGTGAAAGAGGGTGGCAGGTGTGCCTGCATCGCGGCGTGTCATGCTTGACCTTCTAGGTCCTCCGACCTATTCCCGTATGATTATTGCCTGTGGGGTTACCTGAAATCTCAAGTCTACTTCGATCGTCCGACCTCATTAGGGATGCTAAAAGACAGCATGCGACGGCAATGTCTCACCATACCTACGGATATGCTGTACATTGCTGCACACTGCTGTTCACAACAATTTCCCTCGACGATAGGTATTGTTGATGAATGACGGTCGGCATGTTGAGCATATGTTATAAAGAACGTCGTGCTTGCCAAACCTGGATTGTTATGCTAATTATTGCTTGTGTATCGTATGAAGCGCCATCTGTTGGTCATTTTGTGTGCTTTAATTTGGTGTCAATAAAAACCCATGCCATGTCAACTATGTATGTCAGTTATTACCACCCTACCTCCAATATTCCGTGAAGTATTGTCTCGTCAATTGTTAACGGACTTTTGGGTCACCCTGTTCCTCGGTGTTAAAACAAGGAAAGATCTTCGTTGGGGTAAGCACATTTCCGAGGTGATAAATAAAAGCTGCAGATCTCTTCACATGGTTGTGATGGTATTTAGGCGTTGTAGTAAGGATGTAAAGGAGAAGATGTATAAGTCTCTGGAAAGACCACAGTTACAGAATGGTTTTAGTGTATGCAACCCACAACAGGATTACTTTACTGGAGAACTGGAAAAGGTCCAAGGGAAAGCAGCATGACTTGTTCTGGGCGATTTTCAATAAAAGAATAGCGTTACGAATGGTGTAAAGTTTGCACTGGGAAGGCCTGGGAGTAACGAGAAGAGCTGTTTGACTATGCGATATATTCCGAGCTGCCAGTAGACAGATGGCGTACAACGACATCACTGAAGATTAAGCTTGAATAGAAGTTTTAAAAGTAGCAAGAGTCATAATATGAAGATAAAATTGGAAATGAAGAGGAGAAATTAGGGACGTAGGAAGAAGAATTATGGAATGCAATCAGGAATATGTTCGATAAGTTTCCAACCACTTTGGAATAATTCAAGAAAAGACAGATTAGGGTACCTGCCACTTTGGCGACAGCCCAAAATGTAGATCAGTGGTGATTTGATGTGTAAAGACTTTTTAACTCAAATTATGTGTGTCAAAGAAATTAGATCATAGCATTCCCTTGTACAAATAAAAGAAAAAATAATTATCTACAATCTGTATACAAATCAGTCTGCAGTGATAAGAATCGAAGGCTATGAAAAGGCAGCAGCAATCCAGAAAGAAATGAGGCAAGGTTGCAGTTTGTCCCCTCTCCCTTTCAGTGTTTATACAGAACAGGCAGGAAAGGAAATCAGAGAGGAATTTGGAAAAGGAATCACAATCCAAGGAGAGGAAATTAAAACTGTAAGACTGTTATTTTAGCTGAGTCTACATAAAATCTGGAGAAATTGCTGAATGCTATGGACACAGTCTTGGAGAAGGAATACGAGATGAAAATAAATAAATCCAAAACAAAAGTAATGGTGTGCGGTCGAACGAAGTCAAGTGATGCAGGGAATATTAGATTAGGAAATGGAGTCTTAAAGGAAGTAGATGAATATTGTTACTTGTGTAGTAGAGTAACTAACGATGGCAGAAGTAAGGAAGACATAACATGCAGGCTAACACAAGAAGGAAGGCCTTTCTGCATAAGAGAAATTTACTCACTTCAAACAATGATATAAGAATTAGAAAGGTGTTTTAGAGGACTTTCGTCTGGAGCGTGGCATTGTATGAAAATGAAACGTTAGAGGATAATTAGCTCGGAAAGATAGAGAATAGAATCTTCTGAAATATGGTGGTGTTACAGAAGAATGCTGAAGGTGATATGAAGAGGTACTCAATAGAATTGGTGAGAGGAGAACGATTTGGCTAAATTTGACGAGAAGAAGAGATAGAATGCTAGGACACATCTTAAGACACCCAGAACTTGTTCAGGTTTTTTTACAATTTGCTTTACGTCGCATCGACATTTGTCTGGTATGAAAATGGGAAACAGCGGAAAACAATCTTCAGAGCTGCCAACAGTGGGGTCCGAACCCACTATCTCCCGAATACTGGATACTGGCCGCACTTAAGCGACTGCAGCTATCGAGCTCGGTCAGTTGGTTTTCGAGGGAAGTGTAGGTGGTAAGAAGAGTAGGGGTAGACCATGGTATGGATATGATAAACAGGTTATATTAGATGTAGGATGTAGCAGTTACGTAGAAATGACAAACGTAGCACAGGATAGGGTGGCATCAAAACAGTCTATGAACTGATGACTCAAACAACAACGAATAAAATACAATACTACGGAAACGTTCATGCCAATATCTTGGAGAAAATTTGTAAATATGAGACGTAGAGGAACAATCATATGATGTAGCAAATGTCATGGTGCACATTCACAGAAATAAGTAGTGGACATTATGGGCCAGTAGACTGCGGAAAGAAGAAGAGTATACACTAGAAATAACATAAATTAAAAGCTTGACCCATAAAGGTCATTAAAACCTCCAGTCCAACTATCATCACCTCAACCTCCCTCTGTGTCTCATAGGTAATTCCACCTCGAAAGTTATTTATCCACCAAACTTATTCCTATCAGCCTTTATCTACTCATTGCGATTATCTTCCTACTACTGTTCCCATCCGGCTTTAGCAGAATTTATTATATCATGTTAACCTCCTGCTTATGAATAACATACCCAGAGCCCACCAAATTAAAACGTCTTCACAGCAAAGTCGTTTTGAAAACAGATCAAGGTAAGGATCATTTCGTCTGAGAGTACACTTGCTTTTGACATGAATATACCTTATGGCTGGGGGTCATTCGAAGATGTGTGTAACGTAACGCGACCGAATGTGTGACGTAAGTGACGTCACATTAGTCGTTACCGCAGGTCTTGGTCACCAAAGATGTTGCGGCTACAAGTTAAATTCCTTTGCCGTAGAGTTGCAGTTCTACTTGATATAACTTTCTCATTTAATGAAAGATATATTTATAATCATTAGTTTTTCGCAAAGGGAAACGTTTCTTTCCTTTTCTCTCTCTCAGAATATTGGTGTGACTGACGAGACCTCTTTTTCATCCAAACACTTCGTAGCCAAAGTTTTTCCTAAGGATTTTTATTTCTTGGTTTTCTACATTTTTAGTTAATGATCTGCCTCTAATGATCTAGTTTTCTGATGATTATATTGTTTCAGGCTTAATAATCGTGTTTTAGGGCTTTAATTTACAGTTCAAGATATTATTATTGAACACCCCATTATTGGAAGATGTTTAGCAAATAATTCATCAGTTCTTCTGCGGGTTCTTCTTGTTGTCCCAATAGGCTATCATTCTTTCCAAGAAGGCTTGTTTACTTTCTTCCGACCACTTTGGTCTGTACTTTTTTCTTATGGTTGCCCTGATATAGCTTCCCAATTGTTCACTTTTTGTCTAAAGATGTCTCTTCCTAGAATGTCTATTGACTTATGTTTGCGTTTCTAAGGTCCTTTCGAAGTTCGTTGTGTTCTTAAGTGAGCTTACATAAACTATTATCCTTTTTGTCAATCGATTTTCTGGTAATCTAGTGAGATGACCGAAGAATTCATTCGTCTTTTCCTAATGTCAATTTCGATGTTTGAGAACTGTTCTGTTGTTATGATTGATAGTAACCTGTAACCGTCTTGAGTGTATCTTGCTCCTAAAATTTTCCTAATGATCTTCCTCCCTTCCTTTTTGATTTCTTCAAGTTCTTGTTTTCTGTTGAGTGCCAGCGTTTCACTTCCTTAAAGGACTGTTGGTTTTAACTGTGTTGTAATGCGGAATTGTGTATGTATTGACATGGAGTTTTTGTTGTAGATGTTTTGGAGTAATCCTAATGCTTTCTTAAATTTTCGGAGACGAGTTTATATTGAGATCTTTTTCAAAACCTGTCGGTTCGATAAATTCTCCGAGGTATTTAAAGTAAGGGACTCTTTCATTTATACCATATTTTGTTCTCGGGCGCTTGAAATCTGTCTTTAAAAATAAGAATTTAGTTTTCTCGAACGATATCTGTAGTCCCACCTTTTCTGCACTTTCTTTATCTCGAATTGTTTAACGGCAATCAGCACATCCTCTGTTAGTATCGCCAGATCATCTGCAAAAGCGAGGTATGGTATTCAGAGGTTATTTTGGGAAAGTCCAGTCGGATAGACTTCCAAAACTCACATTTCTTGAGTTCTTTCTCCCATCCTTCCATAAACCTGTCTAGGACGACGTTGAACTGAATAGGAGGGAGTCCATCACCTTGGCTCACGCCTGTTTGTCGAAGGGTTCTGAGACTTTACCCAAAAATTTCACTTTAGATTTCGTGCCAGTCAGTGTTTGTTTTATAAGTTCTCAAGTTTTGGCATCTAGTCCCCGCTCTTCTAGAATTTGGAACAGTGAGAGCCTATCGATCGGATCGTAAGTCTTTTGGAAATTTATTATTATTATTATTATGGAGATGGACTATCTTACTTTCTATTCATCTGTGTTATTGACAAAGTGATTAGAGAGAGTTACCGCAAAATGCATGGGGGAGGAGGTATACGAATGGGATGCAAGAACAAAGGAATTGGACTTGACTGTTTAGCCTTTGCGGATGATATTGTGGTTCTGTCAGGGTCAATAGAGGAGGCACAGAATCAAATTGCCAAACTCGAGGAATAAGCAAGTAACGAAGACTTGCGGATCACCTTCGAGAATACAAAATACGTGATCAACAACAAAACAGCACCCAGATGGATGACAGTTGAGAGAGAAAGGATTCAGAAGGTGGAGAAATTGAAATATCTGAGGTGTGGATAGACAATAACCTGTCAGAAAGAGAGGCACTCTTATCGAGAATCAACAAGATGAACTTGGCATATAAGAAGAATACCTCGTTCAATGCAAAACTCAGACACTACCAGATAGTAATCTGCCTGGAGGCTATATATGCAGCCGAAAGTTTTGAATCTTAAAAAAAAAAAAAAAAACCAGGATTGGTAAAGAAGTTGGAACTAGTGGAGAGAAAGATTCTGAGTAAGATACTGGGACCCCAAAGAACAGGATGGATCATACAGAAAGAAAGGAAACCAAGAATTATATTCCAAGATGGAAACGATCTCAGATACCATCCAGTAGAGCAGAGCCATGTTCTTCGGACATATCTACAGAATGAACCCGGGAAGACTGATCAATCGGTTAATAAGATTTTTTATGGTCATATAAACGACGCTGTACTGGTACCAGGAGGTGAAGAACGACCTGGAAGAAATGGGAATACAAGGAATGGAATTCACCAACCTACAAGTCGAGGATCAAGACCACGAAGAGGCTGTAAAAAAAAGTTAGATCCCATACCCAAGCGCCACAGACAGAAGAAAGGACTAGATTGTAGAATGAAAGGATGAAGGAGAACTGGAGGAGGATCAAAGCCCAGAAACAGATCAACCTGAATGCGAATTAACGTGGTCCATAGTCGCCCAAAACGAATTATTATTATTATTATTATTATTATTATTATTATTATTATTATTATTATTATTATTATTATTATTATTATTATTATTATTATTATTATTATTATTATTATTATTATTATTATTATTTTACATAATTGTCAGCTTTACTACACTTTGATTCAATCTTATTTAGTAGCCTATAAGTTAATACACGTCGTAAATAATCCACCTGTTCCGGAGTTGTATTCCCAAGCCTGATATTAAACCCCATGAAGTTTCTTCCCTACAGGCTTCATTTTAAAAAAAATGCTAATTTTCATATCACAATCTAAAAAGTTCTTTACGATTTAGATCATTACCTCCATTATAAGTAACGACTATGAAATACTTCACATTATGGCAGAGCAAGGGAATAATTCAATGCTGCATCGTCGTTCTGATTTTCCAGCTTCGTTCACAACACTTTTAAATGAGCTGACCACATTCAGTCACCGTTGGTAGTCAAGTTAACAACACGTCGAGTACAAATAGAATGGATCTACTAGAAGACATAGGAATGGAGTGCTATTGGGAAATAAATTTAGCAAGGATGGCATTTGACTGACTAGGAATATATTCCAAGCAGTAAAATACAGAAAAAGAAACAATACGAACAAAATGTAATAGCAAGAGAACACTAGTAGAATTTTGTTAAATAAATCAAAATATTAGTGTTTCTTTTACTGGATCCGCCTTGTCAATAAGAACTCAAGTGTTTACAAAAGGGTAAATGAGAGGAATAGTTTGCTGGTTGCTGGGAGAATACAAAAATGAAGCCTTAAGAGAAGAAAACGAAAATTAATGCGTTTTATGTAAAAAAAACATAGGCTATGGAAGTAGCACGTAGCACTGCAAAGAAACGAGAAATGTAAATATGAGAAACAGATTGGTAAAATCAAAAATAAACCTGAACTTTACACACTTGCTTTAAGGTATAAAAAACAGGAAGAACAACAAAAGTATGTCACATTGTCAGAGGAATCGGAAGGAAACCAAAAAAAAAAAAAAAAAATGAAAACTGAGAAAATTACATGTACTTAAGGAAGAGGTATCCTGGACTATACAACAATGAAGTAGGCTACCTCAGAAGGTTAATATTGTCCTGCTTTCAAAAATATGTCTCAATACAGTAATATTCGTGGAATATTACAGTTTATGTTTTGTCACAGTTTGTGAATTAGAATATGTTCGGTATTTTCTACTACTGAGAAAACTAGCTGCATGTGGTTGTGATGGCCGGATGCTCTTACCCCATTTGGATTACTGGGAGGTAAGGGGGATTTTGTCCATTGTCTTCTTGCGTTCATGTTTGCTCGTAGTAAGAATATGCGTGAGGATGTATCCTGAACTATATTAAAAGTACAGGAAATATTTCCTAAGGCTAAGAGTGTCTAATTTCAAGATGTCTAAGTAATATTTATTGGATACGTATCATCATCATCATCATCTACTGTAGCCACATCTGACGATCTTCTGCTAGCCTCTTCATGTTGCTATACGAACCACATGACAGTTCACCGACGGACTTCCTGATGTACGACATTCTGGTCGTCCCCTGGGTCTCTTTCTCAGTACTTTACCTTCATTGATGGTTTGGAGAGGAGAGTCATGTCTCAGTACGTGTCCGAGGAACTTTGTTTTCATCTTCTTTATCGTATTTAACAAACATCGATTATCCTTTACCTTCTTTAAAACTAGGTCATTTGTTTTCTTATTCATCCAACTTATTTTGTAATTCTTCTCCAAAACCACATTTCAGCAGCCTCAACTTTTGTTTCTTCCAGTTTCCCTAATGTCCAGGTTTCGTATCTACAAAGTAGCACACTCCAGACAAAGGTCTTGAGATATGACGTGCTGGTCTCCAAACTAAGAAGGTTACTTAGCAATAAGTATTTCTTATTTTGGAAGGTTTGATTTGCTACCACTAATCCTTTCTTGATTTCCGAAAGGGATCACTTATCACAGGTAATTACACCACCCACAAAGGAGAATCCGGTGTCTTGTTCTATCGGTGGGTTATTTAATTTTAAGCTTTTTCTGCCTGTAGGCTTCTTTTTATCTGCTATCATGAATTTTGTTTTCTTTATATTTATTTTTAGTTTAAAATTTTCTACGGATTTGTTGAAAGTTCTTAGCATCTTACTCACATCCTTTTCATAATTAGCTAAGACAGCAATATCATCTGCAAAGCATAGGTACTGTGCACCTGAATACCATTAACATTTCTCTAACTGCATTTCCTATAAACAGGTTACAGAATGGTGACAGAGGCCAGCCATGTCGCACTCGTCTTCTAATTTTTGCTTCTTTTGCAGTACCATTAATATTAACTTCCGTGGTTTGAACTTTATATAGATTCAGAATAAGGCGCTTGTCTTTCCAGTCAAGTCTCATATTCCCCATGATTTGAAAAAGCAATTTCCACTCAACGTTATCAAAGGTTTTTTCCAAGTCAATACATGCTACGTAAGTTTCCCTGTTGAGGATACGTATCATACATTTAAATTATTTCGTGTAACATTTCCATATTTGGAACATATTTTGTGGTGCTAACAAAAACTAACTCCATGTGACAGTTGGGATTACAATGGAAGATGCCCAGTTGGTGATCATCTGTGATTGGGGAAGAAGTAGTGTAACTCTTTAACAATGCAGAGGAAGCTCTGTCATAATCTGTGGGAAGCAGGCCGGCAGGCCAGACACTCCCACTGACCCGTTACTCAGTTCTGCGATAAACAAACATCATCTTCCCACGCAACACACTCGCGCTAGTGTAACCGTGTGTCCGGTCTGAGCGATCCACAGCATTCATCGTCTATTTCCTGGTTCATTGTCCGAGCCATCAACGACAACAATGTGACTTTTACATCTGTTTTACGCCGTGCCGACACACACAGGTCTTACGGCGATATGGGATAGGAAAGGCTACTAGTGGGAAGGAAGCAACCGTGGCCTTAAAATAAGGCACAACCCAGCATTTGCCCGGTGTGGAAATGTCCAACCACGGAAAACCATATTCAGGGGCTGATGACAGCGGGGTTGGAACCCACTATCTCTCGAATGCGAGCTCACAGCTGGGCGACGACAACCGCACGGCCAATTCGCTCGGTGCTTTGATAAATTGAAACATGCGGCCGAATAAGTGTCCATGAAACACGGCGTGTTTCGAATAATGAGCTTCAAAAGTCGGAGAGCTTCAATATGAATGGCGGTAGGCAAGTGCGCACGTAGACCCTTATTCCGCACAAGCTAATTGTCGTGTCCAAGAATTTACTCCGCCAAATATTCAACATGGGTAAAAATGTAACATAAGACACTCATTCGGCTGCACGCTTCAATTGTGATTTTGGTTTATTTCTCATTGTAGTCATTTTAACTTCATCATCTACCTATTGTTAAGGAGTAATAAAAACTTGCCATTTGTTCCTTTAATTTAACACAGAAAACACCCCGTGAGGAGACGATACAGGAAGAAGAAAAAGACGGTTTCCAAGTTGTACTTCCTCTTAAAATGATAGTAATCACCATCACCAGCTCTCTTGAATTACCAGATACTTCACTGCCCAAGCAACCAAATTCATACCCTGAGCTAAACTGACAATACCTGCCTAATATTGTTCTCGTTAACACCGGGCAGTTTGATAACGTTGAGTGGAAATTGCTTTTTCAAGTAATGGGGAATATGGGACTTGACTGGAAAGACAGGCGCCTTATTCTGAATCGATATAAAGTTCAAACCACGGAAGTTAATATTAATGGTACTACAAGAGAAGCTCTCTAAAACAAATCAAGCTAATGGTCTCTCTGTCTGTGAACATGTAACACAATTACTACGTCTACCAGACACACGCTGCTATTCCGAAAATAATGCTTCATCTTCGCCACTATACCGATAGAACTTCATTGTACCTGTGCTCCCCAGAGAGGTTCTCCGTCGTTTCTCATTTCTATTGCAGGCAAATGCACGGATGGTACCACTCTCCAGACAGCGGTGTACCGTGAACAGCAACATGTCACTTTCGAAACTCGAAGCTATTTAAAACTGGTAGAATATTGCCCTGATGATCCAAAGTTCCCGAGTTCTATCCCCTCCCTGATTACTCCTTTTTATTTTGCTACTGGTTTTACGTCGCACCGACACAGATAGATCTTATGGCGACGATGGTATAGGAAAGGCCTACGAGTTGGAAGGAAGCAACAGTGGCCTTAATTAAGGTACAGTCCCATAATTTGCCTGGTGTGAAAATGGGAAAGCACAGAAAACCATCTTCAGGGTTGCCGACAGTGGGATTCGAAGCCACTATCTGCCGGATGCAAGCTCACAGCCGCGTGCCCCTAACCGCACGGCCAACTCGCCCGGTACTCCATTTTTGTAAGGTAGTCAAATATGTCCGGTGGCGTACTGACTGTCAACTGACCAAAATAAATTAACTCAGCCTTAGAAAGCGCCCGATAATATCCCGGATACCTTGACAGATGGCAGGACAATCGCAATGTCTAATTTTGAGACAGACCGCCAAGACAGCATCATTTCACTTTCTAGCCGAGGCCATGTCATTATTATTATTATTATTATTATTATTATTATTATTATTATTATTATATGTACAGGGGACATAACAGCGCACCCACATCGATACGGTACTATCTTCCCACCTTGGTAATTGTGGTTCTCAATGGATGATCTAAATTTAGAGCAGTCGCCCAGGTGGCAGATTCCCTATCAGTTGTTTACCTAGCCTTTCCTTAAATAATTGCAAAGAATTTGGATATATATCGAACATTTCCCTTGATAAATTATTCCAATCCCTAATTCCTAGTCCTATAAATGAATATTTATCCCCATTTTTACTCTTGAATTTCAAATTTATCTTCATACTGTGATCATTTCTACTTTTAAAAACTCAGCGTTACTCGTCTACTAATGTCATTCCACACCATCTCTGCACTGACAGCTCGGAACATACCGCTTAATCGAGCAGCTCGTCTCCTCACTCCGACGTCTTCCCTGACGAAAGTTTGCAACATTTTCGCAACACTACTCCTTTGTCCCAGAACAAATCGTGCTGGTTTCCTTCGGATCTGATCCAGTTCTCCTATCAAGTAGTCGTGGTGAGAGTCCTATACACAGGTACCACACGTCAGAGACTTATACGCCCTCTCCTTTACATCCTTACTACAACCCATACATATTATCATAACCTTGTGGAGAGATCTGTAACGTTTCTTCACAGCTTCGTTAATACAATTACTCCATCAGATGTTGAGTTGCAGGTGGCCTATCTACCAAATCGATGGTGCTGCTATCTATCAACGAAAGAGCAGTTCTAATATAACACATAAGTCAAATTGTTTTTTTTCAGGGTGGCACTGAGTGACAAGACAGTGACAAGGAAGTGGATTCTACCTGCAAACTTAGTATCATATGTTACCACTGATCCGTCGCTGAATATTCTGATACGAGGAAATATGCCACGTGTAAGTCCAATGTCATCACTAAAGAGCTCATTTTATAGGCTACATACCTCTTCGCTTTATACTGTTATGTCTCTTTTATCGCTCAGTCTGCAATTCTCTACTTGCAATTAGCTCCGTGACCATACCTCTTACTTTTGAACCATTATCTTGGTCCTCTTCCCTTCTTACCCTTCATGGACCTTTTTTTTTTTTTTTTTTTTTTTGTCTGTCTATCCCTTTCCACTCGCCTCCAAATATCCCACCACCGAATCCAGTTTATACCTGTACATTTTCTGCCGATTTTAGTCCTAACGTTGCCTTTACTTCATCGTGCTGAGAGCTTCCCTGCGGTTCTTCTCAGCTGTTTCATCTAGCAATCATCCTCGCTACGAGTTTCCTGCTAAGCAACTCCAATCCACACTCTGCCCTTGCCGTCTTAACGCGTCTTAAGAACACCTTATAATCACTTACCTCATTCTCTTTGCTGACTCAGCCAGTTCTACTTTCTTTCTGTCGTAAGCATCATTACTGTATTGAAACCATCCCATCTTCGCCAGGCTGTTACCAAGGAGAGCCTGGTTTGTCAGATGGAAGTGGGACTCCGTCACTCCCATTAACATATTCTGACTGTGCTCGATAACTTTCTACGAACCAGGGTGCTGGGCTTATTTATACATACAGTAGTCAGTGTTTCACTCTAACTGTTAGGGACCTCCACTGGATTGTATAGTCCCAGCCGTCTGAGCACAAGGAGGCTCATGACTCGAAATATGTCCGAGATGCCCATTACTATTCCATAGCAACTGGTAGGGCTTATCCCGACTCTCAGTCGTAACCCACACCACGGACAGCGGTTCAACGATAGGGCCTGCAATGGTCTGGATGGTTTTGTACAACCAGTCGAAATTGTTTGATTTTTACAATTTGTATGTAGAGGGATTGGTTGCATTTTACTGAGTGTAGCACGATACAGCTGTCCTTGCCGTCTCTCGCAATGCAGGAAACACCTGAACCAAATTATTTTAAAATAATTACAGCAATATATATTATACCATAATATCACACGTTAGTTAGGAAATGATATTTCTTTGATGAGATATTATTATCCACAGATTTTGCAGACCATTTAACTTTTGTCACGCATTTATTCGATAAGCCCGCCTGGTGGCCATGATTCTTAAGGCGTTGAAATCTAAACGAGCTGATACCGTGATTAGCCGGTTCCACTCATGTTCGTCGAAAACGTGTTCACCATCAGAATGTTGGTCCGCAGGGTAGGAGAGGTGCTGGTATACAATTTATAATCATTAGATTGCGTGCCAAAACCCTGGTTAAATTTCAAACTTCTCCGCAGTGCTCATATGGAGTGAGGCCATAAGACGCTGTTGATGGTTATTTGTCCGTCGGATGAGAATTTTAAGCCTTCAGCAGACCCCTCGTTGCAACTCGACAAGAGTAGGCTATGTGCCGGCACCGGCATTCAAATATCTCCCTTCCTTCTACCATATATCACGTCATTCATTTTATCTCTGATGAGGTGGGCGTCGAGAAGGGCATCCGGTCATAAAACCAGCCACGACAGATTCATATCACGTCACATCCCACACCGTAGACAAACGAGACAAGGGCTGGAGAGACAAATAAACAAACAAACAAACAAAAAACAAGCAGATAGCATAACATCAATAAAAAGCTGGTGTGGTAAAAATCAAATGACTTAGTTTCGAACGAGCTCTGCTTTAACAGTTGTGCTGTTTGATATTTTTCAACCTTATTTTAATAATTTTTATTTAATTTTGTCCCTATATTTTTCCGTGTTTTAATCGAATAATTTATTTTAACCGGGACTTCGGTATCGGTTGCAGAGTCTAATTCTTGTCTAAGTCTAGTTCTAAGAAGTTCATGGTTGGCAGTTCAGCCACTCAGCAGTTAAACCACGCAGGGAGACAAATAAAACCTATTAAACATTATTACAATTTACATTATTTAAACATGCTTTTTTAATAATAGTAAGATTTAATCATCCGTTCTCCAGTGAGGGTGACCACAATGGACCGGAATACATTAACTTACAATGCATAATAATGAAATATATTTTCTGGAGGATTCGTCGTAAAGATAATTAAAAAATAAAAACAGGCACCATGGCACCATTCATCTAGCTAATTATGTACAATAATTGCTTACAAGATTTCAAAAAATCGGGTTTCTTATTTTGAAATTAATCTATATTCAGGGAATGTATTTTATTATACAGTGACATCATTCTGTATAGGGGTGAATTTACATGTTAACATGTTAACTATGTTAAATCTTGGCTAGGAAAATATTTCCTAAATTAACCTGCTGGTTCTCTAGGTGCATACAGTAGGAGTTGATACTGTCTATTTCATTGTTACCGAGCTCGATAGCTGCAGTCGCTTAAGTGCGGCCAGTATCCAGTATTCGGGAGATAGTGGGTTCGAACCCCACCGTCGGCAGCCCCGAAGATGGTTTTCCGTGGTTTCCTACTTTCACACCAGGCAAATGCTGGGACTGTACCTTAATTAAATCCACGACCGCTTCCTTACAACTCCTAGCCCCATCCTGTCCCATCGTCGCCATAAGACCTATCTGTGTCGGTGATACGTAAAGCAACATGTAAAAAATATATTTCATTGTTTACTAGCTTCTGTAGAGAAACATCATCGACTACATTTTCTTCTGATATCAGGCCTTTCAAAACAAAACATTTCAATCATCTTATGATATGATAAATATTTAGGACATTCGCCGTTTTGCCTGAAATACATATATTTCAAGAACGTTATCTGGATCCTTTCTATCAAATCTGTGTGTAAATTTGTTAATTTTGTTGTTGTAATTTTGTAGAGGCATATTCCAGATTTGATCGAACTAATGAAAAATACAAACAAAATAAAGACTTATTACTCAGGCTATACGAATGTCTCATTATAAACCCAAGGCTCCTGTATGCCATATTAACAACATTTCCAATATGAGTAGTGAAACTTAAATCACTGGTTAATATTATTCCTAAGTCATTAATTTCATTTACTTGTTTCAGTTGGGCATCATTAATTCAGTACGTAAAATTTATCTTATCTTTTTTCACTGAAAAAGTGATATTCCTACATTTATTAGAACTGAAAGGTAATTTGTTAAATTTGCTGCATTCAGACAAGATATTTAAATCAACTTGCAGTTCTAAACAATCATGCACACTTTATACTGATTTATATAATTTAATATCGTCAGCAAATGATAATACCTTTGAAAACCGAATTTTACTAGGTATTGTACCAGGAAAAGTTGATTTCAAAGAGCAATTGGTCTTTCTGAGCGGTGCATAGTCCTTAGGAGAGGGTACAGAGAGGGAGGATCGCAAGGCGAAATAATAGATATTAAAACTTTCTTTAATTTATTCGATCTATGAAAAGTTACCCTATTACATCGCTGAATCATAGATATTTATTGAAAAATAAACCCCAATTCCAACAACAAAATATCAAAAAAAATTATATTGATCATGTAAAATTCAACTAAATAATGTCCTTTTCAATTAGTTATGTCCATCATGACTTTCTTGGTATAAATTAATAAAGCATGTTGTAATAAGTTAATATTTCACTTCAGCGAAATCTTAAAGTCCTTTCTATTATCACTTGTGATTTCAGAGTATGTTTACAACGTAAATTAAATAAAGTAAATTTTATGAATCCTTCTCGTGAACACCTCAAACTATTTATATTCAAATATAGAACACTTGAAATTAAATCCGATCTTCTGGTATAAAGTTCTAAGTATTGTCCCGTAATTTTATTATATACTTTATGTGAATATTGCAAATTAAGAGTTTATGGTATGCTTTCACTATAAATGAAGCACTGAATTGAAATTCTAAAATTCCAACAAGTGAAAACATACGATATTACGAGAGCACACTGTCTTCTGTCTTTACTTTTAAGTATTGTAAAGCGCCAATTTTCCAAGTTTATGAAA
This sequence comes from Anabrus simplex, assembly GCF_040414725.1. Classification (NCBI taxonomy): domain Eukaryota; kingdom Metazoa; phylum Arthropoda; class Insecta; order Orthoptera; family Tettigoniidae; genus Anabrus; species Anabrus simplex. The sequence continues at coordinate 771,507,802 of NC_090265.1, forward strand.
ATATTAAGTAAGTGAGCTTTTGAATTGAGTTAATGTTTTTTGATGGAAATGACACTGTCTATAAGAGTTTTGTTGAAAGTCAGAATTATGTTTCTGAATGGAAAGACACTTATATCACCTGACATACGTCTTCTTGTTGAGCTCGAACTATTGAATACTGCTCTGCAAGCAGCAATCTGGAACTCAGCTAACAGCAAGCACCACGATGTTCCATAGTACCACGTCTCAGGAACTATCCCTCGTAGTACCAAGTCAATGTTCCGCGTTGATCTGCATCACATCTCCGTCGATCTCCGTCGATCTCCATCGTTTCCGTCGTCTTGAGTCAGGATTTCTCATGTCATTAAAAGAGCGGCTTTAACACGAGAAAGTCCATCTGACTAGGCTACTGATAGAGTGTCCTATGTTGAAACGAACGCCATTTGATTTGTGCTGTTAGAACTGATTATAACTGTTTCGGAAATAATCACCATTCACTAGAAGAAATGCGTCGAAGCACTGTTTCTTTTCGTAAGTTGCGATAATTGGAAAATGAAAAACACATTTCTATGCACAGTTCATCCTTACACTCACTGCACACCGTTCGTCTTGTCAGAAATAACTCTCATTCGAAGCACAGTTTATTATGACTCACTTTCACAGTAAAGAAAGAAATACTGTAAATAGCTCTCTCTCGTAATATATCGTAATGTTTCTTCTCACTATCATAGTTCCTCAAGTATTCGTGTACGAATCCTATAATTCACAATGTCACTGAATTACGAAGTATGCGTAATGTATTACGGTATTCACAGTTCATTATAGAGTCTATTCACACGGGTTGTTTCAAATGGTACAGTCTGTTACGATGATTAGCGAACAGTCTTTATGCACAAGTTAAAGTGTTTTAGGCTTTGATAATACCCAAAATAGTCAATGTGTTGCAAACCTATACTCACGATGTTCTGGGTTCAGTTCAAGACCATTACAATTTAAAGTAGTTGTGCTAACTTCAAGTTTGTTAAAGTTATTCATACGAAAATCGAGATATTTGTTAAGTTCAAATATTGATGAAATATTACAAGTCTTATGACTCCGATGTTATAAACAAGTTAATTTCCGAAGTTCGAATGTCCCTGACGAATTGTAAGTCCAACAATTTATAAGTTACTCACTGGTGTTCACGTAAACTAAGTGTCAACTTGTTGGCGAAATTTATACAAGTATTACGACGTTGCGGCAGAATGAACACTGAGTTCGACTTCACTCGTCGCGATCAGCATGACAGGCGAGCCAGCTGTGAAGGATTTGAACAGGTTTGCTCTTCCCAGAGCCTCGGCTTATATTCCGTAAGGCCAAGGATACTCGCCACGTCACGAGGAGAAATGTGGCTCCTTTCTCGCTTATATCTTTTGAACGCCTTGTTGGAATTTGTTGAGATTGACATATGTTTGCCTTCAGAACACTAGTTACACGATGAGGTATGTTTCATTTTTATATCTTCATCGGTTAAAAAGTTAGAAAATTTTCTTTCCAGTACATTCGAGAGAAAGGCATACAACATGTGGCATTGACGTCACCCGCAGGTTCATCGCTCGTGATGTGTCCAGCTTGCCACGAGGAACTTCGTATCGAGCTCACATAAGATCTCGGGCACATGAACACATATTACTGCCGTCCTTTTCCAAATATTCTGGCACTTTAAAATAATGTACCTGGCTAAAACAGTTCCTGATACAGTATGTCGTTCAAAAACAAGAGAAACAACAAAGAACTTAAATTAGATCCTTGTGGTACTCCAGATTTTTGCAATGTAATTATAAGCAAACATGTTTCTCTAACTTACAAACTGTCTTCTATGCTTCAAATACGAAACCAGAAGAGACATAAAATATTGATCTAAATTATAATCCATGAATTTACTGAGTAAACAATCGTGATCTACTTTGTCAAATGCCTTTTGAAAATCGGTATAAATGGTGCCTACTTGGGAGCAGTTATTAATCTCATTAGATACATACTGTACACAGTTATATAAATTGGTTACTGGGGATTTGTTCGGCATGAAACCATGCTGATTGCTTCGGAAAATTAATTTGACATGACTAGTTAAGATTGAATAATATCTGGAGAGGTTCAATTAATATATACCTACTGGCCTTATGTATATAAGGAGGTATCCCATCGGGTTCCCCAGATATTTTAGAGTTTAGATTCCTTATAGCTCTATCTATTTCTTCGGCCTTTATATATTTAATCTGTAAATTATTTCCTATATTTGGTTCTATACTTCCATTTTTATCGACTGAGTAACGAGCTTCATCTTTTGAATATACTGATTAAAAAATCAGCAAAGGTATTTGCTATATCTTGATTTTTTTTTTTGCTAGGGGCTTTACGTCACACCGACACAGATAGGTCTTATGGCGACGATGGGATAGGAAAGGCCTAGGAGTTGGAAAGAAGTGGCCGTGGCCTTAATTAAGGTACAGCCCCAGCATATCTTGATTTTTAATGCACCTTTTCCCATTATATTCAATTTACACATTGTATACATTCTGCTTTCTTTTATTTTTAACGGAATTCCAAAAATTGCGCGCATTACTATTTATTTCAATATCAATATGATTAATATATTCATTAAACGCGATCTGTATATCATGTCTGGTTTTCTGCCTAAGTGCTTTAAACTTAGTCAAGTTGTATTCCGATAGATGTGTTATCATCCTGAACTTATCTTTTAATTTAAGGTTCATAATGATATGTTCTCTAAACCACACAGGATACTTACGTTTATAAGTTTTTACTTGGGAATATATTCATCAAATATTGAAAAACAATTGTCATAGAAGACACGAACGGTTTCATCAATATTTTGACCCTTCATTTAACCCCATTCGCATTTTCTCAAAATAATATACAATTTCAAGAATCCGTTTTTTAAATTATAATCTCTTGCCTCATTTACAACTTCAACACGTTATAAGTAACACATAGTGGAGGATGAAGATTATCCTTAGGTACTGAAGGGTCAACATCACAAACTATCACTAAATTAACAGTATTACTTAACACCAAATCAAGTGTAGTGTCATTAACATTCCTGATAGTCAATGCCTCCATATTCAACAGATTTAACAATCTAAAAACAGCTTGGATTTTGTACTTCCTTTTCACAATTCATACACAGTTCCTTTTATTTCTGGTATGTTGAAGTCACCTAGAATTAATATATTACTATCTTAAAATAATGAGATGTAGCGTTCGCCTTGGTCAAAAAACTGTGCATAAGTTTCTACGTTACCATTAGGTGGAAAATATACAAAACACATGTAGTATTTTTATTATTATAGATTATTTTAAGCCACAGTGATTCATTATCTGATTCCAAACTATTTACCCTATCAGAACATAATGTAGATTTAATGCTCACTAGAACTCCTCCAGAGTTTTCTTATTAGTGGCCAGTAAATCTCTGTCTTTTCTGTACACTACGTATCGATCGTCAAATACTTCAGAGCCATAAATCCCATCTGTCAACCATGTTTCAGTCAATGAAATGATATCGAAATTACTAAGTAATACATTAACAAACAGTTGTTCTAAGCCCTCTAGCATGTTGATAGTAAATCTCTAATGTACTATTAACATTATTTACATTAGCCATTGGTACACTGATTCTTTAACTTTACAATGTCATTTTCCTCGTTAATGCTGACAGTTGGAGTATTTTTACCCTTTCTTAAAAATATCTTGCCATTACGAGTCCACAAAAAATTAATATTTTCATTTCGTCTGACTTCCCTCGCTTTAGACAGCAATTTCCTCCTTTCAGCACACAAACTATCATTTACGAATATGGGATTGCTATAAGTATACCCGAGACAACGGTAGAGAGGTTACGTTAAACTCGCCTTTTCCTAATCATACTTTCCTTCAAGGATCTACGAACAAATTTCACAATTATAGTCGGAACTTGCGCGTCAACTCGCTGGGGAAGTCGATGACATGAATCTACATTTTCTTACTTAATTTCCACATGCAACGCCTTTCCTACATCCTGTACAGTTGTAAGTAAAATTTCACCTGGCTTAACCGGGACCCCATGAATTTTAATCATATTGTTTCTAGAATACTGTTCACAATCAACTAGTCTTAATTTTAAGTTAGTATTTTCCTTCTTTTGCATGTTGTTTTACTGCTTCAAGTCTTCCATAGCTTTAAGGAAATTACTAATAATTTCAGACTATTTTCGTAATAATTCACTATTTTCATCTAATTTATTACGAGCAGCATTTAAGGCATCTCCTAAGTCCTTTTCAGTCTCCTTATTTAATTTCTTTAGTTCCTTCACCTCATTCGTTAACACAACCAACAAATTAGAAACTTCCTGTATATTCGGTATTTTGTCAGCAGTAATCCCATCTGACTCATGCATGCTTCTTCTTCGCTACACCGAACAAGAACGACAGTGCCACTGCTGAGATGACGATTTAAAATAGTTAATATCATCACAATTGTTACGAAACATGTTATTACAAATATTGCACTGAATTTTAACATTAATATCTGCCCTTGGAACAGATTTGTTACACTCAAAACACACACTCATTTTAATGAAAATACGGAGCTCCTAATTCAATGAGGTTAATGATATCCATATCACTTGCGTTGTTGGTAGAAGTTGGTAGAACTGTGTAAACAAGACCTCGTTTTACTTTCAGTCACTACAAACAAAACATAATGATTTCATATATGAGTATCACAAACGGGTGTAAGATATCAATTACTTGCATGGCTTCAAAAGTACTCACTGCTTTAATCAAACATAGTTCCAAGCCTCAAGACAACCTCAGACCACAAGAAATTAAGGTAAATAAGGAGCTCCCGTCACATCACACTCACTCACACTGCCATGTTACCAACACGGATCGTTACCTAGAAACGTTTAGAAAACGAAATGCTCACATTCAATCCCATAGGACACGGCTGGTGCATGTTTGTATGGATTTTACTTGTTATGCAGCGAAATATGAGCTAAGACCAGGAAAAAAAATGGTTTGGGGTAATGCAGAAGTGTTGGTTACTAAGCCGCAGAAGGTGAAGGAGGAAATCGCCTCAGGATGGTCGGAAGGGTAGAGCTCTCGACCCTGAAGTAGCTTGTTATCCCAGCACGAGAGGCGCTGTCGCCACGGGGCTCCGTCTGAACGAGTGTTTACGTCACTATCATTAGCGAGTAATGTTGGAAGGCACGAAACAAAGACGGTAGCTCAGTTTGTTGGGTGGTAGCCTTTCAAATCCTGGAAAAGTCAGCTAACAGAGCATGTACAGGCACATTAAACAAACCTTTTCTGGGCAAACTTTCAGCTCTGAGGGTTCTTTTGAAATTTATAGGAACATTGAAGAACTACTGCAAATCTCTCAGTTTAAGAATAACAGGAAGTACTTCCCTTGCTGCCATAATGAAAATGTTTGGTAATGCCCTGGACTATAAATTTCCAACTTAAATCATAAGCTCTCCACGTACACAATTTTTAATGGCAGAAGAACTGTGCCTCAGTCATGGGTTCTAGGAGCTACTTGGTTATATGTGCTGACCGTGTGTTGGCGTTATATTGTGACTACTATCTGTTGTTAGTGATACTGGAGTCATAGTTTGCTATATGTCTATGGCCTAAATGTCCGACACCTTGATTTCTTACAATCAGTCCTTAGATAACACCAGTTAGAAGAGCAATTCATTATTTTTGTCGATCATACTGCCTTAAGTGTCAGCCATTGTGCAAACTTCGAAACCATAGCCATGGGAACCACTATACAGATGGGGACACTGCGTTGCCTAGGCCACAGAGTTTGTTCTGCCCTTCCTTAGTCAGCCACTTTTAGAGCGGGCAAACTACGCAGTGACCGAATATCTCCCGGTATAAGGAAATGCCCTATACCAAGTGGAAACAGTTAGGGCACTTTATTGTTCTGGGAGCAAGAAATTGTCGCTAAAGGTGGAGGAACAAAATTTTGATCAACGACATTAGGATGCAGACAATGGAAAACCACTGCATTCAAAATTCTCAAGGACATCCCTATAAATTCACATATCAATGGCTGAGTACAATGCAAAAGTCAGAGCTGGCTACGTGGATTACGAACATCCGTACGGATTTGGCGTCTGAAGAAGAAGAAGAAGAAGAAGGCCCGACTTAATTCCCAGGTCTTAGTGCACAATTTTCGCTACGTCGTCATGCCGATGAGTAGGCTATATTCTTTACCTGCTATGGCTTTAAAAGCATCCATAATATGCTCCATCGTCTCAGCTGTTTCTCCGCATCTCCTGCATCTGTCGTTCACTTCTTCCTTGAAGATAAGTTGTGGTAGACACGGCTGCTTATGAATCTATTGTGGATTACTGTCAAGAACCCTTCAGTATTCAGTTGAGATAGCCGTGTTTTAGGAAGAGAGTCAACAGATGGTTGACTCAGATGGTGAGGATATGAACCATGACATATCTCCTTCCAGGTATGCTGTAATTGTTCTGTGTTGGCAAAGTTTGGAGGAAGAGTTGACATGCTTTTAATACTGAGCAGTAAAGGTATCATCAGCACACCCGACAGCTGCGAATGGAATTTTAACTTGCTTTGAATTGAATTATCTCCGTAAATTTTCTGTCTAATCGTGGCGCGCCCTCCTGAGGTTGAGTATTCCTCTTCCTCCATTTGGACGTGCCAAGTTCATTCACTCATTTGCAAAATTAGGATGAAGCATTGTTCTTATTATTAGAGTTGTCAGTAAAGCAGTTCAAGCTGAATGTCGTTCATCACAGAAGCCACTGGTAAAGCACATTTTAGACGAGAACGTCACACACATAGCAAGGAGGATAGGGCGGAATGAACCCTACACATCAAGGCTAATAGTAAAATCCAGTCATCAGAAATTAATCAGAACAATCCAGGAAAGACACGATAAGAAATGAAACAAACAAGAAGGAGGCTGGCATCAAAATACCTGTTACGGAGCTTTTAGGAAGATCCGGGTTACAATGCTGTAGCCATGTTGTGAGGATGGGCAGAAGGAGAACAGCAAGCAATTACTTCGACAGAGAAGTGAAACGGGAGAAACCAAAGGAGCCCAAGGAACCGTTGGATACACATAGAGTCAGCAAGAGGAATGTCATGATGATGATGATGATGATGATGATGTTTGTTGTTTAAAGGGACCTAACAGCTAGGTCATCGGCCCCTAATGGTACGAGGTGAACGAAAAAAAATATTCAAAATGTATCCACTGACCAGAATCTAAAACGAATGATGAGAAAATGATCGTGAAACAGAAACAATCAATGAACCCAATCCACTATGCCGTAAGTTATGGGGTGATGCTTATTATCTAAAGAGGTCCAAAATCCAGGGCATCGGCCCTTCATAATGGTACTAATCACTGGTAAAGCAGAACCATGCTGTTCCTTCTATAGTGGTACTAATTACAGGTAACGTAGACTCATGGTGTTTCTCGCATGATGGTACTAATCATAGGTAATGTAGACCCACGGTATGTCATAGACAATGGCACCACTAACAGGCAACACAAACCCATGGTGTTTCACACATAAGGATACTACTCTCAAGCAACGCAGACCCGTGGTGTTCCTCACTTATTGGAACTAATCGCAGGGCATGTATATTCACGGTTTTGCTCACATAATGGTACTAATCATAGGCAGTGTAGACTTACGGTGTATCACACATTATGGCAACGCCCACAGGCAAATCAAACCCATGGTGTTCCTCACATAATGGTACTACTACTCTGAGGCAACGCAGACCCATGGTTTTACTCACATAGTGGTACTAATCACGGGCGCCAGTCAAACCCGTGGTGTTTCTCACTTAAGATGCATTTTCCAAGGCGCGACTGTAGCCGCCACGTCTAGGGTCGCCATATACGTTGGCGACAGCAGCCGCAAGCGACGGGCACGTGGGGTGTTTTCTTAGACACGACTCCAGCCGCCAGTCGCGCAGTCCAGTCCGTCAGAAATGGAGGAGAGCACGGGCGACTTCGTTAGTGGCAGGGCTTTCTTTGACATTTGAATGGAAGAAGAAGAAGAAGAAGAAGAAGAAGAAGAAGAAGAAGAATTGTTAATGTGCTATGCCGGCCCGAAAAGAAGGAAAGTCAACAGTATATTTGCATCGCACTATGAGGAAGGATGCTATAACATTTAATTAATAGGCATATTTTAAGTGATGAGACAAATTTCAGGAAGTATTTCAGACTGAGGTTAGCACAGGATAGGGTGGCATGGAGAGCTGCATCAAACCAGTCTATGGACTGATGACTCAAACACATTTCAGACTGAGTGTTAGTTTAGTTATATTCTCGAACCTATAAAAAGTGAAATTTTGAAAACCCCGTGCAATCGGTACAAGAAGCCCATCACCCCAGCTGAGAAACTTGCACTCACTCTCAGGTACGGACATTTTAATCTTATTTTAACAGTGTTTAGCTCAGCTGAATGAATGTTTTTACAGTAAGACATGAGACAGTATTACGGATTTAAAACTCCTTTCCCAAGGAACGGTTTTGATTTGGCCAATTAGCCGTAGAAAACAGTGTCACGTTTTTATTCTCAACTTGGATTTCTCCTACTTGTAAGCCATCATATTTGTTAAGTAATTAATTTATTCTCTGGGACTTGCTCTCGATTCTTAACTCTCATTCTGCTGTGTGGTGCCATCTGTTATGGTGTGGTCGAAACGTGACCTCGCTTCCGACCAATCAGGGAGCTCCTCGCCATCTTGTTGAACTGCTCTCTTCCAGCGGGAGTAATCGGCCATTATGAAATGAGAAGAAGCTTGACTATGATAGAGGAAGGACATGTTACTCACTCGCTCCGGCTTTTGGCCTTAGCGCACATTATGGATCCGACAAAATACATTAGTGCGATGGCATTCTGCCATTCTTAAAGGTTTAATTTTTAAATTTTGAAGACCGTCCTCCTTTCTTCAGTAAATGTAATATTTTGTGATATTGTTATTACGTGAGTATGGAGCAACTGACGCTTTGATGTTACTACAAGCCTGATTCTGCAACTGTAAGTTTCTTCTTCATTTAAATTGAACTTAGTCTTCGAAGACCGGAATGATGTTTTGGAAAACATGCGCTCTTCTAGAACTTTGGTGTGTTTAAGACTTTTGAAATTGCCATAATCTTAATTGTTGGTTCAAAAATTTAAAAGGCAGTAACTGTTCAAGTTTTCGGGTATCCTCTGTAGAAACTTATATATATATAATATGCATATCCTAGTGATCTGGATATGTGTGGTATGAAGGTGTATTACGTTTCATCTAGTTTGGGAAATTAAGATAATTTATGATTATTATTAATGTGGAGTTTTGGGAGATAAGCTGTATCCCCTCTAAATGTACTTCAAGGGAACTCTACCTGTTGGAAAGGTTTTAGGACCATGTGAGTTTTCTCCAGGGTATCAGAAATTAAGTTTGGGTCTCTTTTAATTTTATTCCTGCTTTTCCTTTTATTTTATCTTGTAAAATGTAATTGAGTCTTTGGAATTTCCGGGTTCCTTATGTTACGACCATTGTTATGCTTTTGCTTTGTGATTGGTCATTGCTAACTCTTGATGGCGTATGTTGGTTACCATGGCTACTCTGTAGTGGTGGTAGTGGTTGTTTTTTTCTTGTTTTTTTTTTCTGGATACTGACGCATTAGTAAATATTTTATTTTGGTGTCTGTGTGACTTTAACACTTTATCCAAACTTTCATGACTTGATACTTTCCCGGTTTGTGTTTGTTCGCCTGTCTTAGCATCTGTTTATTCTACTTGTGTTTATGTCACTCGAGACGTAATTACCCTGATCCCCTTGCGAAAGCTCCATGATCACACTATCCGGATGAATATAATTAGTTAAATGAAAGTAAGAGTAAATGAAGAGAAAACTTGTACCTTGAAGGTCACCCTTTGAAATACACCCCAAGGGCACTACTCACTTAATGTAATTATCATGTAGTCATGTACCTTTTACACTTATTTTTGGTTGGCCGACCTCAGTTTTTCAGGAGTTTTCCTCAGTTGTTAATTACCTTATATTAATGGTTTTTTTTCTTTTTCTCTTCTATGGACGGTTTTATTTAATTTAATTTTTATATTTAAAAAAAAAAGGTTGTTCTACTTTGGGTATCAAGATTAAATTATTTTACCTTCTTAAAAGTATGTTGTTGACCTTTCTTTCACTTTTTTGTGTTCTGATGTCCAGTACAGTGGTTAGTTAAAATTATCTACGGTTTGTTGTGACAGTTCTCCACTTGTTAAGGTAAGTTTTTCTTGTTGTTTGTGAGGAGTGTATTGTGTCTGATTGTGCTTCCACTTATTTCTTACGAACTGGTGCAGTAGTGTAACTGCTAGTTCGCTTTTTGGGCTGACCATTACGGTACTAGTCGTTGGTTTGACTAGTAACGGTACAGACATAACGATCAGCAAATCTATGGTCGTAATAGACTTCAAGTTTTTCTCTGCTAGTAGTTTTATGTCGCACCGACACAGATAGGTCTTATGGCGACGATGGCATAGGAAAGGCGTAGGAGTTAGAAGGAAGCGGCCATGGCCTCACTGAGGTACAGCATTTTCCAGGTGTAAAAATGGAAAACCACAGAAAACCATCTTCAGGACTGCTGATAGTGGGATTCGATCCCTCTATCTCCCGGATGCAAGCTCACAGCTGCACGCCCCTAACAGCACGGTCAACAGGCCCGGTAAACTTCAAGTTTAACAAACCCGCAGCTTAATTAAGTGACACAACATTAATTGCACCTATATATTCATTATTTACATACTTAGACATGCCATTCCATCGGTGAAATTTCGTGGAAGCGGTTATGATTTAATTTATGTAGTTTCAAAACTGTCTAGCGTACTACTACTCAGTCAAGGGAATGAAGGAATCAATAGACGCATAAAAATGATAACGCAGAGTGGGATTTACATTTTATTTAAAAGTACATATTACACTGCATATTCATTCCTATAAATTATGACCCGGTAATCTTGACAAGATATCATGACTGTTTACATCTGTGCACGGCTCGGCTTTTATCGGCCCTTGATTGACAGAGGAGAATGCTTGCGGAGGAGATGTTGAGCAATAGTTACTTGCTTCTGTCGCAGCGACTGCGGTCGCCATCACTGCTCACTGCACCAGTGTGGCGGCTCAAGCCGCAATCGCCGCGAGTCGCAGACAAAACTCAAACAGCGCATGCGCGGAGATGGAGAGACTGCTGTCGCCGTTGCGGCTATAATCGCACCTTGGAAAACACACCTTTGGTGGCATTAATCACTGGCAACGTAGACCCATGGTGTTTTTCACTACTACTCATAGGTAACGCAGACCCATTCTGAACACAGTGGAACCGACCGGTGGAATGCACATGATGACCATTACCACAAACAACGCCCAGACCCGTAGTGTTTCTCGCATAATGGTATTACTCCTACAATATGTAATGTAGACCCATGGCTTTCCCCGCAAGGTGGTACTAGTCGCAAGTAACGTCGACCCTTGGTGTTCCGCACGTAATATTACTCATCAGAAGTATTTTGAAAATGAAAATCCAGAGCCTTTTTCCGGTCATTCGACCGGGTCAGGTATGGAATGATGAAGCCCCCATCTAGCGGCGAGGATAAGAATTGTGCCAGCTGCCGAAGCCTGTCGCACTCCTCTGAAGCAATGATTAAAGAATGACGGATGAAATGAAATTATATTGGAGAGTGTTGCTGGAATGAAATATGACAGGGAAAACCGGTGTACCCGAAGAAAATCCTGTCGCGCCTCCGTTTTATGCAACACAAATCTCACATGGAGTGACCGGGATTTGAACCACGGGACCCAGCGGTGAGAGGCCGGCGCACTGCCGCCTGAGCCACGAAGGCTTGCTACAAGTATTCTCATGGTTCTAAATTTATCATCCCTTGGTCACCCCTTTTAGTCGCCTCTTACGACAGACAGGGGATACCGTGGGTGTATTCTTCATCTGCGTCCCCTCACCCACAGGGTCTAAAAGTAATGTCAAGTGGGAGGACATACAGGAACTAAATCTATAATTTGACAGGAAGAAGAGACGAGTGCTTGTACACCACACGCGGGAAACTGGACCTGGAAATGATGATGATGATAATGATGTTCAAGACCTCCATATTTAATACATGAAATCTGAACCATAGGCAGATGACTTTTAACTTGAAAAATACGCACGATTTGAATCGCAGACGTTTGCATGAGGAACAACAGGAGTGTATACTGAGCGAGTAGGCAGCGCAGTTAGGGTCGCGCAGCTGTGAGCTTCATTCGGGAGATAGTGGATTCAAATCCACCGTCGATAGCCCCGTGGTTTCCCATTTATACACGAGGCTGTACCTAAACTAAGACGACGGTGACTGCCTTCCCAGTCCCAGCCCTTTTCCATTCCTCCGTCACTGTAAATTTTGAATATGTCAGCGCGACGTTAAACAAGAAGAGTGTATATAGGGAAGAAGACACAAGGAATCAGTAAAAGACAGACAGAATCATATGTTGTCAAAGAACAGTGCCATGAAAATAACGTGACAATTTGTCTTCTTAAATATCTGTTCTAAACTGAAATTACTTCTCGCCGGAGGTTGCCTATTAAAGACCTTAAAAGCGCATCATTTTGGGCGTTTCTTGTATTATTCGTGTAATATCACACCGGTGCAGAACTAGGACTGGGGAGGAAGCCATCACTCTGTTTATTAAGGTACGGCTCCACCATTTGCCCCGTGAGAAAACGGAAAACCATCCTCAAGCTTACCGACGGTGGAGTTCAAACCCAATACCTCCCGGTACGCTGTTGTTTCACGTCCATAGGTTTAACCTCAAAATGCCATACACGTGACCCCTTGCTAGTGCTAAGAAAGCGACAACATTCGCAGCCAGACAATCCTTGGGATCTCCTCGCTTAAAACATATCAAATTGACAAGGTGTCAGGGAAAGTGTCCTTATAAGGACCCACAATATAGGAACCTACTGGTAGGTCGAAGCATTCAAATAATGCAGATCAACATAGACGGGCTAAGCAGATCAAAGTGTCAGTTTTATCAAGACTATCTCTGGAAAACAATACTGATGTAATTGCTTTACAGGAAACTCGCGTATCAAATGAAGATCAATTGCATACCAGAGGTAAAATACCATGTTATGAACTTCTAGGTGCAACATTCTATCATGCATACGAAATTGCAGCATATGTATGAAATACAGTAGAGAATGACTGCCTGATCTCCACAAGCACAATATATGATGTCCATTCCATTGTAATCAAGATAGGAGATGTTACAGTCATCAGTATCTATAAACCTCCTGCTTCCACATGGCGAGCACATGTCATTCAACCATACCCTCACCCAGCTGTCTATTGGGGTGATTTTAACAGCCACCATGAACATTGGGAATATTCTGTGACTGATTCCAACGGGGGCACTTTTACTTCGTGGGAGGAAGAGCACAATTTCCATCTTCTTTATGACTCTAATGATCGGCGTACTTTCAAATCAGCTGCTTGGAGGAGAGAGTATAACCCTGATTTATGCTACGTGTCTACCGACTACAACACTATACCTCTACCAACCATACAAAGAGTTCTCCCTGTTCTTCGCCATAGCCAACATCGATCAGTTGTAGTGTAAATTGGAATTAAAGTTCCAATAGTGTCCTCATTTTCTCGTACACGCTGGAACATTCAGAGAGCAAATTGGATTTGGTATGCTGAACACCTTGATAAGTGTCTAGGGTGGATTCCACCTGTAAAAGGCAACTACGGGAGATTTATTGGCGCTATATAGCAAAGAAGTTCACGCCTAGAGGCTACCAAAAGGAATATATTCCTGGTTTGAATGAAAACAGTGACGATCTCTACCAAGAGTTCCTTACAACTGCTGACTCGTGTATAGCAGATGCATTACTCCACAGTCTGGATGCTGCCCGCAGGCAAAAATGGACAGAAACAGTTGAGAGCCTTGACTTCAAACGCTCAAGTTGAAAAGCAAGGTACATTCTAAGAAAGCTAGGAGGGGGCTGTCGGGTGGATCGAATTAGATCGAATTAGTTCTCAATAACATCTACAAGACCTCTTCGGCCTTTGTTAATGTCGGTGAAGCAACTTCAGAATTCTCAATCGGAAGAGGTGTTAAACAAGGTGATCCAATCTCTCCAATGCTATTCTCAGCTGTTTTGGAGATGGCATTGTCAAAGTTACATTGGGAAGGAAAGGGTATAAGGATCAATGGCAGAAGGCTTAACAACTTGAGATTTGCTGATGACATTGCATTATTGGCAAACGACAATGATGAACTCCAGACATTAGTTACTGATCTTGTCATGGAATGTGAGTCAGTCGGCTTGAAAATGAACCTTTCCAAAACAAAAGTCATGTCCAACAAGTGAGTCACAGCAGGAATTGTGAACATCAACAACATGTTGTTAGAGAAGGTCAATTAATATATCTATCTGGGCCAGTTGATGAATATGAAAGGTGATATAAGACCAGAAATTTTTCGACGCATTAAGCTAGGATGGCAGGCGTATGGAAGAAACTCAACTGTCTTCAGATCAAATATGCCAGTAAATCTGAAGAAAATAGTTTAGTAATGTCAAGTGGGAGGACATACAGGAACTAAATCTATACTTTGACAGGAAGAAGAGGCGAGTGCTTGTACACCACACGCGGGAAACTGGACTTGGAAATGACTTATGGCTGTGAGACCTGGACACTGAACGAATTTACGAAAGGGAAACTTAGGACAGCGCAGAGAGGCATGGAAAGATCAATGCTGGGTTTTAAAAGGAAAGATAAGAAGAAAGAAGATGACATCAGATCAATAACTAAAGTTAATGACATTATTGAGAGAATAGCCACCTTAAAATGGCAATGGTCTGGACATATTGTTCGAAGGGAAGATGACAGATGGACGAAGCTAGTGCTAGAATGGAGTCCAAGAGATCATCAAAGGCCTAGAGGAAGACCGCCAGATAGATGGGACAAGGACATCAAGAGAATAGCTGGTACAACCTGGCAGAGAACTGTTCGAGACCGTTCTACCTGGAGAGTTCTGCTAAAGACTTACCTGAGTTCACGACATAAAGAGGTCATATCATGTAATGATAGAATTGGCTAATGATGAGTTCTTTAATAACTCCTGATATGGTTGCAACACAGATTGTGGCCAACTAAACAGCTGAATCACACTATGCGTATGGTATCAGGGGCAATTAGATCTACTCACATTTTTTTCATACTACACGGATCAAATGTGAATTGAAAACACTGAAAGCAACCAGTCCAGAAGAGAGAACTTATTCCAGGCTATTCACTCCACAAGATATATCAAATACCTTACAAGATATGAAGTCAGGAAAAGCCCCTGGGTTTGATGGCATTCACCTTGAATTTTTGATACACTGTGGAAAATATGCTAGAATATGACTGGTTAAATTCTGCTCTGACATCCCTCGCTCACGAAACGGACAACGATCATTGCTACCCTAAAACCAGGAAAATCTAATGATCAACCCAAGCATTACAGTCCAATTGCTCTTCTGAGCACAGTATACAAACTCCTCGAAAGGCTACTCTATAACATAATTAGTTCCGTCATTTTTCAGAATTTGCCTGTTGAACAAGCATGGTTTAAACCAAGCCGGAGCTGTACATATCAGGTTTTGTCACTAACGACATTTATTGAGGATGGCTTTCAAAAACAACTGGAAACCTCTGTGGCATTTATGATTTGACTGCAGCTTATGATAATGTATGGAAACAAGGACTTATCTGCAAACTACTACGCGTGTCGCCATGTAAGAAGATTGCACGACTTATTGATAGTATGCTTACCAAGAGCAAGTTTCGTGTAATACTGCAAAATTGCACTAGCAATGAGAAAACTCTAAACAATTGTCTTCTCCAAGGTTCTGTATTAGCTCCTCTGCTTTTGAACCTGTACATAGCTGATATACCTGAAACTACCTCTAGGAAGTTTGGATATGCTGATGATTTGGTTCTGGCAGTACAAAATAAATTCATGGAAAACACTGAAGAAACACTGAGAGCTAATCTTACCACCTTGGAACAGTACATTCGCACATGGAAATTACAACCGAATCCAAACATAACTGAAGTTATACGTATGTTTTCACCATAGCAACAAAATAGCCAATCGTGAACTGAAGGTTCAGTTTGAGAGCACTTGTCTTGCCGTCAATAGACATCCATAATATATAGGGATTACTCTTGACAGAACTCTGTCCTTCAAGAAGAAACACCTTCAGAAAATGGCTGCTAAGTTACGATCAACGAACAACATCTTACAGAAGCTGTGTGAAACCACCTGATGATCATTAGCATCTACCCTACGGTCTTCAGCTCTTGGTCATGTGTACTATGCTGCAGAATATTGCTCATCGATATGGGTGAACAGCAGTCAAACCAAATGAATTGGTTCCACGGAAGATCTGGACAACCATCAACAGGATTCGCACTGGCCATGGCAGGTGCGCCGACTTCCTCCATATACGGGGAATACTTAATTCGGCAGCGTGCAGTTGTGGTGCTCTGAAGCAAACAGTTCGGCAAATTGTGGAGCAGTGTCCTCTCATCGCCTACCAGGGAAATCCTGCTCTCACCTTTGTGTGTTGACCTTGTAAGTAACTTGAACCTGTAAATATTTCAAACTGTAAATATTATGTATTACTAATGTATTTATATGTAATTGACTAGCCATAAGTTTAATAAACAAAAATAATTTCACGGTCGAAGCAGGAGGCAAACTCGCTCAGTAGTTTTATCGTTAAATAGATACGGTAGTCCCTCGCTGATGCCGGCGAACTTTCCGGTATAGTTACTACTTCAAGTAACCACTAAATATTCCGCAATTGTCTCTCTAGCATCTAACCTCGAGGTTTCCACCATAGAACACAGTACTGGGACTCATATGTACTTTTCTTCTCTAGATTCACTGAGCACTCTCCTCAAACATCATAGCAGCACGTCTTCTTATTTATTCTGGGTATAAAATGTGCGCCGATCCTCGCTCCAACACAATTCACTGTCGAGGAAAAGACAGTTTTGGGTCATTCTCTGGCAGTAATGAAGCAAATTCCGACAACAACGAATTGTATTAAGGCTGAATTACCCCAGCGAACAAAGTAGAAGCACACAACTTGTAAGTACTGGAGGGCTACTCTCTCTTAGTCGTTATTCTAGAATGTGTTCATCTAGGCGCCCGTTGAGGCTAGCTCAGTGTTGCCGGGCACAGAGGTGTACAGCTGGGCGCCCGTTGAGGCTAGATCTGTGCTGCCGGGCACAAAGGCGTACAGCTAGGCGCCCGTTGAGACTATCTCAGTGCTGCCGGGCACAGAGGATTTCAGCTAGGCACCCGTTCAGGCGAATTCAGTGCTGCCGGGCCCAGAGGTGTACAGCTAGGCGTCCGTTGAGGCTAGCTCAGTGCTGCCGGGCACGGAGGTGTTCAGCTAGGCGCCCGTTGAGGCTAGCTCAGTGCTGCCGGGCACAGAGGTGTACAGCTAGGCGCCCGTTGAGGCTACCTCAAAGCTGCCGGGCACAAAGGCGTACAGCTAGGCGCCCGTTAAGACTATCTCAGTGCTGCCGGGCACAGAGGGTTTCAGCTAGGCACCCGTTCAGGCGAATTCAGTGCTGCCGGGCCCAGAGGTGTACAGCTAGGCGTCCGTTGAGGCTAGCTCAGTGCTGCCGGGCACGGAGGTGTTCAGCTAGGCGCCCGTTGAGGCTAGCTCAGTGCTGCCGGGCACAGAGGGTTTCAGCTAGGCACCCGTTCAGGCGAATTCAGTGCTGCCGGGCCCAGAGGTGTACAGCTAGGCGTCCGTTGAGGCAAGCTCAGTGCTGCCCGGCACGGAGGTGTTCAGCTAGGCACCCGTTCAGGCGAATTCAGTGCTGCCGGGCCCAGAGGTGTACAGCTAGGCGTCCGTTGAGGCAAGCTCAGTGCTGCCCGGCACGGAGGTGTTCAGCTAGGCACCCGTTCAGGCGAATTCAGTGCTGCCGGGCCCAGAGGTGTACAGCTAGGCGTCCGTTGAGGCTAGCTCAGTGCTGCCGGGCACGGAGGTGTTCAGCTAGGCGCCCGTTGAGGCTAGCTCAGTGCTGCCGGGCAGAGAGGGGTTCAGCTAGGCACCCGTTGAGGCTAGCTCTGTGCTGCCGGGCACAGAGGTGTTCAGCTAGGCGCCCGTTGAGGCTAGATCTGTGCTGCCAGGCACACAGGCGTTCAGCTAGGCGCCCGTTCAGGCTAGCTCAGTGCTGCCGGGCACAGATGTGTACAGCTAGGCCCCCATTGAGGCTAGCTCAGTGTTGCTGGGCACATAGGCGTTCAGCTAGGCGCCCGTTGAGGCTAGCTATATGTTGCCGGGCACAGAGGTGTTCAGCTAGACGCCCGTTGAGGCTATCTCTATGCTGCCGGGCACAGAGGTGTTCAGCTAGGCGCCCGTTGAGTCTATCTCCGTGCTTCCGGGCACACAGGTGTTCAGCTAAGCGCCCGTTGAGGCTAGCTCAGTGCTGCCGGGCACAGAGGTGTTCAGCTAGGCGCCCGTTGAGGCTAGCTCATTGCTGCCGGGCAGAGAGGTGTACAACTAGGCGAACGTTCAGGCTATCTCTGTGCTGCCGGGCACAGAGGTGTTCAGCTAGGCGCCCGTTGAGGCTAGCTCAGTGCTGCCGGGCACAGAGGCGTTCAGATAGCCACCCGTTCAGGCGAATTCAGTGCTGCCGGGCCCAGAGGTGTACAGCTAGGCGCCCGTTGAGGCTAGCTCAGTGCTGCCGGGCACGGAGGGGTTCAGCTAGGCACCCGTTGAGGCTAGCTCTGTGCTGTCGGGCACAGAGGTGTTCAGCTAGGCGCCCGTTGAGGCTACCTCAGTGCTGCCGGGCAGAGAGCTGTACAACTAGGCGAACGTTCAGGCTATCTCTGTGCTGCCGGGCACAGAGGTGTTCAGCTAGGCGCCCGCTGAGGCTATCTCTGTGCTGCCGGGCACAGAGGTGTACAGCTAGGCGCCCGTTGAGGCTAGCTCAGTGCTGCCGGCCTCAGAAGTGTTCAGCTGGGCACCCGTTGAGGCTAGGTAAGTGCTGCCGGGCACAGAGGCGTATAGCTAGGCGCCCGTTGAGGCTAGCTCTGCGCTGCCGGGCACAGAGGTGTACAGCTAGGCACCCGTTGAGGCTAGCTCTGCGCTGCCGGGCACAGAGGTGTACAGCTAGGCGCCCGTTGATGCTAGCTCTGCGCTGCCGGGCACAGAGGTGTACAGCTAGGCGCCCGTTGAGGCTAGCTCAGTGCTGCCGGGCACAGAGGTGTACATCTAGGCACCCGTTGTGGCTATTTCAGTGCTGCCGGGCACAGAGGTGTACAGCTAGGCTCCCGTTGAAGCTAGCTCTGTGCTGCCGGGCAGAGAGGCGTACAGCTAGGCGCCCGTTGAGACTAGCTCAGTACTGCCGGACATAGAGATATTCAGCTGGGCGTCCGTTGAGGCTAGTTCAGTGCTGCCGGGCACAGAGGTGTTCAGCTGGGCGTCCTTTGAGGCTAGCTGAGTGCTGCCGTGCACAGAGGTGTTCAGCTAGGCGCCCGTTTAGGCTAGCTCAGTGCTGCCGGGCACAGAGGTGTTCAGCTAGGCGCCCGTTGAGGCTAGCTCAGTGCTGCCGGGCACAGAGCTGTTCAGCTAGGCGCCCGTTGAGGCTAGCTCAATGCTGCCGGGCACAGAAGTGTTCAGCTAGGCGGCCGTTGAGGCTACCTCAGTGCTGCCGGGCACAGAGGTGTTCAGCTAGGCGCCCGTTGAGCCTTACTTAGTGCTGCCGGGCACAGAGGTGTTCAGCTAGGCGCCCGTTGAGGCTATCTCAGTGCTGCCGGGCTGGAATGTCATAAATGCGGGCGACAGCTTACGTAGGAAGCATACGCCACAGTAAAGCGAGAGAGCGAACGCAGTTGGAAGGGAAGGGAACAGTGACGTTCGATTGTGACTACGAAGCTCTTCTCAAGTGCTCACCGAAGTACTGATTAGGGTACAGTATTTTTTAAGTTAAATAACTATGTTTTCAAGATATTCCGATTTGATTATACTGCGTTCGATGTAAACAGTCAGTTTTATTTTTTTATATTTATACATTCAAAGAAAACTGACACGTTATAATTTTTGTTACAGTTGACACACGTACAAGGTACGATTTACAATTCTTTGGATGGGAATGACAGTATTTCCATTTCTTTAGAACCTGTTATTCATTCAGCAAAACGTAGGCTAATATATTTTCATAATTCAACAAATTTACTGCCTGATTTTGCACATTGTTGTGTGACTTACCCTGTTGACAGAATTTATGAAAATAATATTTAAAATTTATTAGGGGTCCAATGATAATAGCGAGAAGTTTCATTACGAGTGAGAACATACATTAATCTACAACAATGCGAATATATCCATCAAACAAATATACAGTATTCCTTCAGATAAATACCCTAACTGACCTTAAGCATGATTATCACATACTTTACACCCAAGCAACCATAAGCCATAGCTTATCCACCTTAATCCGTATACATTAGAAATGTGTCCAAAGCACCTCTTAAAATATAATAGTGAAAATTGTAATCCATCACGCACAGTTCTAAAATATTTGAGGTTATAGGTCTAAATCTTCATTGTATCCGGTCAGAATATATTAACTACAATGAACGTTTTAACTTATTTCTTACAAAGTAAATTGAAAATGGCATGGATTCATGCCCTCTTTCTTTCATTATTTGCTGCCATTTCAAATTCTAGTATCGCCAGAGTGATCGAGAATGACTGGGAGAACTTCGCCCAACCTTTACGGCCTGTGACGTAACCACAACGTCACTGTGGCTGCCGGCTCGCCCGCTTACAGTGCTGTGCGCCCGCGAGACGAAATGCCCAGTGTGAGCACCTCTGCTCTAGAACATAATCGTCAAAGGTTCAGTTCAGTCAGACAGTGACGACTGCTAGGGATCTCTGGATCAGTCAGTAGACAGTCACGACGGAGTGCGGTCATTGTTGTGACGGCGAGTGCGGGACAGTGCAGCTGAGCGGTGAGGCACAGTACGTTGTGAGTGTTGGGACAGCGTATAGGATTGTAAGACATCGCGTGCGCGCAAGTTGTGAACTGCGTGGCCGTGATAGTGTATACTGAGTGTAACTGTGAACTACCCTAAGGTCTAAGTGGAAGAGTGCCTAATGTGATTGTTTTAGTTTGCAAGTGATAGAATGAATAACTAGTGTGTGGAGTTGATCAGTGAGAACAGAGAGTGCCAACTGGTATAATTGTGTACCTGTGTAGTTGCGTAAGTAATTAATGTCAGTTAATAAATCGTAACAATTGTGTCATACGCTGTCACGTTACAATATGTTTTATCACAATGTTAAGTTACCGAAGTAAGCTAATTAGTTCACTATCATTGTCTGACAGGGAGAGAATATCACCTGCTCGTTTCAGTTGAGCTCCTCACCTCATTTATAACTGAGGTTGTCCAAGACAGACACCTTTATCCGCCTGCAGGTGGCAGTACTGTCATTAATCATTTGTACGGAGATCAGCATAGCTCAAGTTACAGGAGCTTAGGTTATCCTACCGGTGAAATCAGTGTTGCACTCTTCACAGACTACACTGCTCTCCGAACACTTTATAATACCAATTTCATTCAATAGAAACGCCGATGAGCCATCTACTGAAAATACTTTTTTTAAATTTTCTTTACGTCACACCGACGCAGATAGGTCTTATGGCGACGATGGGACAGGAAAGGCCTATGAATGGGAAGGAAGCGGCCGTGGCCCTAATTAAGGAACAGTCCCGGCATTTGCCTGGTGTGAAAATGGAAAACCACGGAAAACCATCTTCAGGGCTGCCGACAGTGGGGTTCGAAACCACTGTCTCCCTAACCGCACGGCCAACTCGCCCGGTCTACTCAAAAGAATTGGCTAGACTAGGTTAAGTAATTTATACCCATACCTATGGCAACTTGAGGATTTGTATTTTCTTTTAGACTTAACAATTGTGAGAATTTTATTTATTTCAGCTGTTGTGAGCCGCGCGGTGGGGTAATGACAGAAATTCCAACTTTATATTCTCAAGCCGGCCCCGTGATGTAGGTATAACGTGCCTCTCTTTTAACTGGAGGTCCCGGGTTCGATTCCCGACAATGCTACGAAATTTGAAAAGTAGTACGAGGATTGGAACGAGGTTCACTCAGCCTCAACAGAGTAGAAGGGTGGTTCGATTCCCACCTAAGGTATCCTCGAAGTGGTTTTCTGTGGTTTCCCCACTATTCTCCAGACAAATACCGAGATGGTACCTAACTTGAGGCCACGGCCGTTTCTCCTTGCCTATCTCTTGCAATCTTCCTATCCCCCCTCCCCACAAGTTCCCTGTTCAGCGTAGCAGATGAGTCGCGTCTGTGCGAAGTAATGGTCCTCTTCTGCAGTTGTACCCCGACCAAATGTCTCACACTCCGTAACACTGCCCTTGAGGTGGGATCCCTCGCTGAGTCCGGGGTAAATCCGGCCCTGAACGGTAAACTGACCAGATTAAAAAATAAAAATACACAAATGTGAGTTAGACCACTTTGGTTTGGGTTGGTCTACATCATAAAGTAATGCCTGGTCAATATAGGACAAATCACTTTCATTCAATATCCAAAACAGATACTTCATTCATATTTTGAATTAAACAAAATCAAATTAAAATCATTATTCAACCACGCCTTACTATTCATCACACTGTTTCCCTTCTTTGATACGTATCGCGCCTTGCGATCTATTGTATCCACTCAATATGGCTGATCATCCAAAGAGTATGTCTGCATTATCGAACAACTCATCTCTATGTAGACAGATGGCGACTCTCGCTCTCAGATTCGTCATTCTTTCAGTCTTGCTGTCTTGTTTATTCTTGTTCAGTTTTGAAAAATGAAATGGCGACTGAGGTTTCTGACATGGCTTTTCTATCCTATAAAATATACTTTAAGCGTTTTAAATATGATATTGTGAAACTCTCGGTTCTTTCGAGACACTTCTTGTTCTTATTACTCATCAGGTCATTACTTTCTTTTACTTATTATTTTCCTATTTTTGGTCCTCCCAAGACTTGCCATGGTTGTCTTTAAGTGTTTTCTAGGGTTACGTATTTCTTCTACTTTAATTTTTTTGCAGACTTGTTTCTCATTGATATTACATTCTCGTATGTCTGCCGATTTGTAGGTTCTGTTCGTAAACCAAGGCCAGTGTAGATCCCGTAATGTTTTCTGTTCAGTTAGATTGGTTCGTGTGTACGTATACATGTGTGGAGACCTATTTTGTGTACGCATAGGCATTCTATATTTTACTCGATTCCGATACCCTTTGGTGTTTCCTTGCTCGTCCACACTGTACTGTTCGTGTCTACTCTTGGTGTGTGGTATGGATGTGTACTGACAACGAGGGTTTTGACTGCGTGATACGTTGTTACTGGTGTAGTGCACGTTTTTCCTATTGGCCTGATTCTGTGTTTGTTTTACCAGATCGGACTCACAAGCAAATAGACTGTTTTGATTATACTTGTTTTGAACTATTACGACATGCTTTACCGGCTTGTTCCTCCGCCCTACATTTCTGTGTGTTGGCCTCTATGTGTGTTCGTGTGAATGAGTTTGATATCTGGATCTTTTTGTTGTTAGTTGTCCTTGTGAACAAGTGTAACGTTCCAGACGTTACAGTGTAATTATATTAATTTTATTATGTGTAATTAATTCAGGAATTTAACGTCGTGATATTTATCTTGGTATGTAATTGTATTATAATTCATGTTTAATCATTTGCTCACTATCATTTCATTACTTTGTAACTACGACTTGTAAACGAGGGCTGAATATCCTAATATTCACTTAGATTCTTGCAACAGTCGGTTAAAATTAACTTGCAGTAGATTTCCTCTATCTTGCCACATCACCGAGGAGAAAGGAAGGACAAATTTAGACATCAAGTTCTGAGAAAAGCGAGCACGTGTTCAAGCGTGGTAACGTAAGCTACCGTATTTCGACCAGAATTATTCGAACTGATCAACGCCTATATTTTCAAAGGAGCGTCATGTTGCCATGGATACTGAGTGAAAGGACTAATAGAAGAACAGTTGATATCTTGGTTATGGCCCGTCAACTCTAATATCTGGAGTGGGGAGAGACGTGTCATCTGATTGGACAACGTGTAGCGACCTGTAATTAGCGCGAGAGAAGGTTATAAAAGGGCGTGTTGGAGCTCGTGGCTTCATCTGATGATCTTATGATCTTCTACTGATCTTCTACTGGACTTCTACGAGTTATTCGACATCTTCTACGTGATTTTCTTATTGATCTTCTACTTGATTCTTCGTCTCGATACTTAGAAATTCTGAATGAGGGGTGAATAGCCACTCTCATCAGGAAGTACGTACAGCTCGGCTACGAGACCGGTTTGAACCAGTCTAAATCAATAGGTAGTATTAATCTAGATAGAAATGAAACTTCAGAGAACATTCTCAGTAAAGTTGGAAGGATTCTTAATTGAGTATCCTCTCCATATAACCCAAGGTGGTTCTTCTAACTATGACTTAGGGCTTATCTCCAATATATGGGATAAAGCATAATAGGGAGTGTTAGTTTTGAAGTCATCTTCCAATTAGTGGTGGGTGCAATTTGCAAGGTAGGAATGGTACTTAGCAGCAGATGAAGAGATCTCAAAGACGACCGGTGATGTTCCCGCTACAAGGATGGAAGCTTTCCAAGGACCAGCAGAACAAGACAACATGGTGAGCAAGCGAGTTAAAGATATTGCAAGTTTTCGCGAAGTAGAGTCATTCAATTTTTTGTTAAATTCATTTTCTATTTTTAATTCAGTTCTCGTTAAACCGTCGTCATTTATATTAAATATAATAAATAGTATTTTTCTTGTTCACTTTAATCAATCTGACTTAATTAGCCTTTTGATTTTTAATTCTCCTGCTTAATGATTAGTGCACTATCACCCCACCCCTGTGATAAGAGTCTGTCCAAGCTTGATTATAAATTTTATCTTTAAGTCCTCAACTTAAAGATTGGCGCCCTTTGCTTGCTTGGTTGCATTTCTCGTTTGATGATTGTTCTCCGAGAGGGGAAGTCACATAAATGCCGCTCCAACGTGTGGCGAGAAAATCATTAAGTACGGAGCAGTTAATGACAGTAACAATATCAGAATTCGTATTATGGGCAAAATTTGGATATCCACGTTTCATTAAGAGTGTTTGATTGTGGGAAGGGTCATGGCTGATCAAACGAAAGAGGAGAGGATGTTGCGCAGTGGACGGGCGATAAAAGGCAATAACGTATTGAGTTCAGAGGAAGAGTTGTGTAGTCTAGGAGAGGAAATTGAAGATAGAAGTGTAAGTAGTATGGAGAGTGAAGGCAAGCAGAAAGAAGTCAGTATGGAGTCAGATGATAGTAGGATGGGGGGCGAAGCGGAAGTAAAAACTAACAATGAAAGTAATAATAATGATCAGTTAATGAGAATGATGCAGTTAATGTTAAGTAAGGTAGAGGACAGTAAAACTGAAATAAAAAGTGAATTAGAACAAACTAAATCTGAGCTTAAAAGTGAATTGGAACAAATTAAAACAGATGTAGAACAAAATAACACTAAAATTGAGAGTATTAAATATGAACTTAAAGAACAGTTAGAGCAAACTAAAGCTGAATTAAGTAGGGAGATGAGGGAAAATAAGGAGGAAGCGAATCGGAGAATGGACGAACACAGTAGGCAGTTACGCGATCTGGTGGTAAAAAATGAACATTTTAATAAGCGATTAGAGGACCAGGAAAGTGAATATGTACGGCAAGGGAAAAAGGTAGAAGAAAAGTTTGCGGAACAGAGAAGTGAATTCCTGGAATTAATAGGGAAGGAAAACAACTCTACTAGGGAGGAAGTAATGAGGCAGGTCACTAGTATTGATAAGAGAGTTGAGACTCAAAGAGGGGAAATACGGATATTTAAAGACCACGTCCAACAAGAGATTGACACGGTAAAGCTTAGAATAGAAGATGAGACCCGGGCAAGTGAAGAAAGGTTTGCGATAGCTGAAGAGAATAAGATTGAAATTCGGACATTGAAAGAGAAGCAGGTTAATTTGGAGAGAGAAATTGATAGGAGAGACAGAGATGTAGAATGCCGGATGGAGAAAGCAGAAAATAAGTTAAAACAGGTGGCAAAGGATAAACAGGTTTTCACGGGAAGGCAATGTCTAGGAAATAGCTACATTAGGGAAATTGAACTACCTAAATTTAATGGGAAACAAACGAACCCGCTAGATTTCCTTAAGATGATTGAAAAACGATTTGAAAAGCGTCTAGAGGAAGGGTCTATGGACTGGGAAGACGTTATGGAAAATATTGACCATGCTTTTGTAGGAGAAACTCGGTCTTGGTTCATGGTATATAGGCAGACGATGACGAACCTGAAAGAATTCAGAAATAAGTTTAGAGAGAAATTCTGGAATGAAGCGATACAAGCTCGGGAGAGAGAAAGGGTGGTATTTGGGAGGTACAAACAGCATGAGGGAGTTACTATGACCGAGTACTTCCTGGCACATGTCATGATTTGTCAGAACTTAGATGGTATAACCGAGGGGTCTGATGTAGTAAGACTACTTTTGAGACATTTTCCGGACAGGGTGAGAGAAGCGGCCTGCATGCAAAAAGTTGGAACTATTCAGGAGATGGAGAACCTACTAGGCAGTTTTGATGCTTTAGGTAACCTTAGGAGTAGAACGGAGAATATTCAGAACTTTAGTCATCACAACGGAATGAGACATAACGGTAGAACACAGAATCACGAAGCTCGCAATCAGTTCAGACCTCAGCAGAACAGCAGGAGCGGAGCACCGGAATATAGGACAGGAAATCCCCAACGGAGGCCAGAGCAATGTACTAATGAGTCCAACGTCAATACACAAAGGGAACCTTTAAACTAACTAGAGGCTGTAAGGTTAGGTCAGAATTCCAGCCTAGTACGAAGGTAGCGAAGTGTCTTGCCATGAAAGTGTTACCATATGACCTAGATGTTAGAGATGATTTGTTGTATGAACCCGAGCAGAATAATGGAGATTCAAGTAATAAAGTAGTCAATCCCGTTGTTAAATTGAAAGTCTGGGGGGCGTGGGTTAAAGTTTTGATTGATTCTGGTAGCCAAATATCATGTATTAGTTCTCAGTGGTATGAGTCATTAGTGAAACAGGGTATTCAGTTGGAGGAAATGCCTGTTAAGTCTACTTTCATCATTACGGCTGTTGGAAAGAGGTCTAAGCAAATTTGTAAACAAGTAGTTGTTCCGATCTGTATTAATAATTTTATTAGCGTTCAGATATGTTTGGTAATTCCGCATTTGATATTTGATCTTATCTTGGGATCTGACTGGTTAACGTTAAAATTGGCTCAGTTAAATTACAATGATCTAGTGCTAAATTTGAGGTGGAATAATGAGGATATCAAGGTCAAGTTTGAGGAGGAAATTCAGAGGAAAACGGAAGTTAGTAAAGTGTGGAGAATGAGAGAGGTTTCTAAAGTAAATGAAGAGGCTAGTGAGGGCCTGAAGTTGTGTCAGTTGTGGATTCATGAGGATAAAATATGTGGCTTGAAAGAAGCCGTAAGTAGAAATGAGTTAAATGAAATCCAGAAGGACAAGTTATTTGAAGTGTTATGTGAACACGGGGAGATTTTCTCCGAGAAACCTGGTGTTACCCATCTGTATGAACATTCTTTTTCTGTGCTGGATAAGAGTCCATTCAGCGGACCGCGGTATCCGATACCACACAAATATGCAAAAGCCGTAGAGGATCAAATGCAAGCTATGTTAGCAGACGATGTGATTGAATTATCAAACAGTCAATACGTTAATCCCTTAATTGTCGTGCCTAAGTCTGATGGATCAATACGTCTGTGTATTGAATACGAGAGCGTAGTGAGAGTGTTAGGTTTGCCTGAGGAACCACCTCGTAATGCTGAATTTTACGTCCGACTGGCACGGGAGAACCTGATTAAATCTGGAGATAAACGTAAAAGACAGCAGAAACGTAAGGTACTTGATAACTTTGAGGTAGGTGATATGGTTTTGGTGAGTGTTCCCATGTTGTCAAATAGTGAGGATAAGGTAACTAAGAAATGTTTTCTTTTATATCAAGGCCCTTATAAAGTACATAGAAAACTTGGACCCTGTGCTTACAAGTTAGCGGATGGCGAGAGCGTAATGAATGGTTCATATAACATTAGTAGTTTACGGAGATACCTGTCGTGTGAGGTGGCTGAACCGGATTGTGAGATATAGGTCAGTAACTCGGGGAAGTTGCTACCTGTTATGTCAGACTACGAGCGGTATGTGTTTACGTCTCAATTGTTGTGGTATTTCCTAGTTGTGTTTGTAATAGGAGGTGTGTGTGTGGCGGTAGAGTTACGCTCGTTCATTGACGATAGATCATCTGTTTTCCGTATGTGAGGCCATGAAATTTTATATATTTGTTTTCTGAGATGTTACAGGAGGCTAATTAAAGCTGACGACGGCAAATAATTAATTTTCCCGTATGTGCCTTTCTAACTTGCAATAATTTTACCGTGAGCTTAAATTACGTGTGTATTTGTGTGAAGTGTATTGCATCCTGCTTCAAGATAAGGTTGGAACATTCGAAAGAGTGATAAAAGTGTAAATTGTTTGTATCATTTGTTTTCCATGGTTTTAATGTAAAAGATTGGAAGAGAACGTGTTACTGCTATCTAGAAAAGAATGTCGGAAAGATGGAAAGTAAAAAGGACAAATAGACACTCGGCAGATTTTGTAATCTGAATTGTATATATATTATGTTATATTCTCTAGGGTAATCTTGTTTTTTACAAAAATGGAAAGTTGCTTATGATGGGCATAATTTAGTGTCTAAACCTCAAGATGAACTGAAATAACAGACAGTCGCAATGGTAAGCAGTCTAAGCGAGATATGGAAACAGAGAGATATAATTAATTGTATGAAAATAATGTCGCTCGTAATGGGCAGGTAATAGAGGTATTTCAAGTCAATGTGGGAGTAAGTGTGTGAGTTCTCAACTCATATGATATTTGTTAAGAACTCATGGGGGCGTATGTAACGTTCCAGACGTTACAGTGTAATTATATTAATTTTATTATGTGTAATTAATTCAGGAATTTAACGTCGTGATATTTATCTTGGTATGTAATTGTATTATAATTCATGTTTAATCATTTGCTCACTATCATTTCATTACTTTGTAACTACGACTTGTAAACGAGGGCTGAATATCCTAATATTCACTTAGATTCTTGCAACAGTCGGTTAAAATTAACTTGCAGTAGATTTCCTCTATCTTGCCACATCACCGAGGAGAAAGGAAGGACAAATTTAGACATCAAGTTCTGAGAAAAGCGAGCACGTGTTCAAGCGTGGTAACGTAAGCTACCGTATTTCGACCAGAATTATTCGAACTGATCAACGCCTATATTTTCAAAGGAGCGTCATGTTGCCATGGATACTGAGTGAAAGGACTAATAGAAGAACAGTTGATATCTTGGTTATGGCCCGTCAACTCTAATATCTGGAGTGGGGAGAGACGTGTCATCTGATTGGACAACGTGTAGCGACCTGTAATTAGCGCGAGAGAAGGTTATAAAAGGGCGTGTTGGAGCTCGTGGCTTCATCTGATGATCTTATGATCTTCTACTGATCTTCTACTGGACTTCTACGAGTTATTCGACATCTTCTACGTGATTTTCTTATTGATCTTCTACTTGATTCTTCGTCTCGATACTTAGAAATTCTGAATGAGGGGTGTAGAGCCACTCTCATCAGGAATTACGTACAGCACGGCTACAAGACCGGTTTGAACCAGTCTAAGTCAATAGATAGTTTTAATCTAGATAGAAATGAAACTTCAGAGAACATTCTCAGTAAAGTTGGAAGGATTCTTAATTGAGTATCCTCTCCATATAACCCAAGGTGGTTCTTCTAACTATGACTTAGGGCTTATCTCCAATATATGGGATAAAGCATAATAGGGAGTGTTAGTTTTGAAGTCATTTTCCAATTAGTGGGAGGTGCAATTGGCAAGGCAGGAATGGTACTTACCTGCAGATGAAGAGATCTCAAAGACGACCGATGATGTTCCCGCTACAAGGATGGAAACTTTCCCAGGACCAGCAGAACAAGACTACATGGTGAGCAAGCGAGTTAAAGATATTGCAAGTTTTCGCGAAGTAGAGTCATTCAATTTTTTGTTAAATTCATTTTCTATTTTTAATTCAGTTCTCGTTAAACCGTCGTCATTTATATTAAATATAATAAATAGTATTTTTCTTGTTCACTTTAATCAATCTGACTTAATTAGCCTTTTGATTTTTAATTCTCCTGCTTAATGATTAGTGCACTATCACCCCACCCCTGTGATAAGAGTCTGTCCAAGCTTGATTATAAATTTTATCTTTAAGTCCTCAACTTAAAGATTGGCGCCCTTTGCTTGCTTGGTTGCATTTCTCGTTTGATGATTGTTCTCCGAGAGGGGAAGTCACACAAGTATCGGGGCTAATTCGCCTGTTATGTTCAATAAATACTAATACCAATATCTGGATCTACATTGCTTTTATGGGGGGTGTCTGATTTCCAGGATCTTTTGTCATTTCATTCATGTTTATGACTTCCCCAGCCATTCTCTCGTTTTAATTTTGGCTCTGCCATCTTTTAACTTCATTTGTGTATTTTGAAGGGAACCATGGAAATTTCGTATTTGTTATGTTTCTTCCATGTATGTATTCCATGCATACTTCCTTGCCTCGCCCACCTACCCTCACCTCACTTCTTATTTGATAATGTTGTCTTTGTGCCTGAAGGATAATATAATTTTTGGGAATTTTTATCGGCACTGTAACGGTTCAAATCCCGTTACAAGATGATATCTGTATTTGTATTATTATTATTATTATTATTATTATTATTATTATTATTATTATTATTATTATTATTATGTCCGCATTATTATTATTTTACCTGTAAGATTACTCTTATTGTATTATTATTATTGTTCAATTCAATTATGCAATGCTTGTCGCTTGCGTGATTGTAGTCAAATTGTTACGTATATACGTGTGTGTATATTAACACTAAAAACATGTACAGTAAGAGTTGCTGTATATCAGATGTGGATGTAGTGTGTGCAATAACTTCTGACATTGTAATATTGCGAAATACTGCTGGAGTAACTGCAGAGTCATTGCTACATCATCGTGAGCATTTAGCGGTGAGCTCATTTTCTTAGAGATACATAGGGTGCCGCCGGCGGTTTCACCATTGCATGTAACATTTGTCGAGAGGTGGGAGTAGATCATAGTTATTTCTGGAGATCGCGTAGAAAACCAGAAAACCAGGAAAGACAAGATTAGGAATGAGAAAATTAGAGAAGAAGTAGGAATAGACAATTCTCTCCTAAATAAGATTCAGATATCAAGACTGAAGTGGTTTGGTCACATGAAGAGGATGCCAGTAAACAGAACTGCAAGGAAGGAATTTGACAGAAAGGTAGAAGGAAGACGACCCGTGGGAAGGCCACGAAGGAAATGGATAGATTTAGTTAAGAGCGATGTAATGCTGAGAGGTCATGATTGGGACAAGTTGGTGGAGGAAGAATGGTACAAGGACAGGATGAGATGGAGGAGGCTCATATACCACACGCGGGAAACTGGAGATGGTTTAGGATGATGATGATGATGATCGCGTAGGTGTGTCAACCAATGTCTATAAAAGGTGGCTGCATATAGTAGCGTTAGTCATTAGTTAAACGGAAGGTGTACAGTGAAGAAGTCAAATGGATAAGTGAACAGCCATTGAGTGAACGAGATGGAGAGGCCTCAGTCGGTCATTAAGTCAACGGGAGTCTACGGGAAGGAGGGGACTCAGTGAGTCATTAGTCATTGGTCATTGAGAGAGTGAGGCCACAGTTGGTCGGTCACTTAGTTGAAGATACGGACGGGAAGGCTTACCACGAAGTCATAGAAAGATAGACTTTCCAAGAAGTCATCACATGGATACTTAGTCGTCAGTGAAACAAAAAGGATACATCAGAAAATTAGGCTTGATACATCTACAGTGAACGCCAGATCAAGGGAATACGTCGTAATTACACTCAAAGTGTTGAAGGTACAGTCAAGTGAACCAGTGAGGGATAAAGTTCGTGTGTAATTGTTTAATGTCCGGTCAAGAAGAATTCAAATTCAGGCCTAGTTTCTTTCAGTTGCAATGTCATAATTTCATATTTTCATCTGTTTTAATCACAGCAGTTCTCACTATTTTTATTGAGATTATTTCAAGAATATATTTTGTTCTATTAAATTAATTTATCATTTTATTTAAACCGTAATATTTCTTAACCTCAAATTTAATGGGGAAACCGAACGCAAAACTCCTTTGCCCAGAACTAATGTGGTATGTTGTCATAAGTAAGCTTATTACCCCACACCCTAGAGATATTCAAGAATCTCATTCTCTTATTGCTGCACTGAGTTGTAGCTGGCGCCCTTCAAATAATGTATGTGTAAGTAAGCAGGTAAGAACTAAGTGTGAGTACAAGGTCCGACGATTGTGTATTTTATTTAATGAATATTAATTTTAATATTTTTCAGCTTAAATTCAGATGTGTGTGCCTTTAAAATTACTAAAGGAGTTTGGGACAACTACAGTACGGAAAAAACGGGAGGTAATGTGGTAAAAAAGGAGGAAGACACTTTGATTCGATGTCACTTCATTGGCCCAAAATATAAAAGGGTAATACTCTAAAGGGCCCAGGAAACGACCTGGGGGAGTCTCTACGAACATCTTGAGACTCTGGCTAGAAACGGGGGTGTGATGCGAATATATGAACTCACCAAGAGAATTCACTTAGCTTCTCACACCTCAATTCTCCAAATCCTACCTACGCGTGGTGCTCCTGTTAAGCTGAGTAACCCAGTGGAAGCTTGGGTTTTCAACCCCAGCGGGAAACTGGGTCAGTGAGCCAACAGGAGTGGAGGACAGTGGAAGGCAACGGGAAACCACCACTGTAATTTTCCCAAGGAAACCCCATGGCTTTGCTCAATTCAAAATATTCCGGAGTTTCAAGCTCCCCAGTCGGATCTCCGGGGGGAACTACGTTGAGAGAAGCCTCAAGAAATGTGCGATGCTGCAAGGAACAGTACTGTTTAGGAACTTGGGATGTAAGATCCATGTATCAAGGAAAGCTGGATATAGTCAAACGAGAAATGAAGAGACTGGGCATCGATATACTGGGAATAAGCGAAGTGAGATGGATTGGTATTGGTGAATTTGCTACAGATGAGTACATGGTCTACTATTCTGGACATGAAAACCAAAGAAAAATGGAGTTGCCCTCATAGTTAGCAACATAGTGCGTAAAACTATAATGGGGTGCAATTTTAAAACTGATAGAATGATGTCTGTACGTTTTCAAGGCCAACCGTTTAACATCACAGTCATACAAATTTACGCTTCAACCACAGAAGCTGAAGAGGAAGATATTGATCAGTTCTATGAAGACTTACGAGAATTGCTACAGTTAACACCAAATAAGGATGTCGTCTTCATTACTGGCGACTGGAATGCCAAAGTAGGAAATCAAACTGTAGATGGAGTAACGGGAAAATATGGCCTTGGCACAACAAATGAAGCTGGACAGAGACTCCTAGAATTCTGTCAAGACAGCTCAATGGTCATTACCAACACACTGTTTCAATTGCCCAAACGACGCCTATACACCTGGACCTTGCCAGATGGTAAATGCCGGAATCAGATTGACTACATACTTTGTAGTCAGAGGTGGAGGAGCGCTGTACAGTTATCCAAAACAAGGTCTGGAGCTGATTGTGGATCAGATCACGAGCTCTTAATTTCCAAATTCCGGCTCAAATTAAAAAGGATTGACAAAGCCAAACCATCAAGCAGATATGACCTAAATTGCACACCTCTTGAATATACAGTAGAAGTTAGAAACAAATTTAATGGATTAGATTTAAGAGACAGAGTCCCAGAAGTGCTATGGTTAGAAGTACGCCGTGTTAAGGAGAGAACGGAAAAGCATATTCCCAAGAAAAAGAAAAAGAAGAAGGCCAAATGGTTATCGGGTGAAGCACTATAAATAGCAGAAGAAAGAAGGAATGCAAAAATCAAAGGGGAAGATCGAAGATGTCAATTAAATGCAGAGTTTCAGAAACTAGCTAGAAGAGATAAGAATGCCTTTTTGAATGAACAGTGCAAGGAAGTTGAGGAAAATAACAGACTGGGTAAGACAAGAGATCTTTACATAAGAATTGGAGACATCAGAGGGAAATTCCAGGCGAAGATTGGAATGATAAAAGATAAAAATGGAAAAGGTCTTACTGAAGCAGATGAGATCAAAGAAAGGTGGAGGGAATATGTAGGCAATTTGTATAGAACAGATCGGAATACTCCTGATGATGAAGTTACTCTGTTGCCAGAGCCAGAACCAGATATTCTAGAAAGTGAGGTCAGGTGGGCCCTAGAATGTATTGCAAACAATAAGGCAAGTGGTTATGATGGAATCCCAGAAGAACTGTTCAAAATCCTAGGAGAGGATGATGTGAAAGTCCTACA
This sequence comes from Anabrus simplex, assembly GCF_040414725.1. Lineage (NCBI taxonomy): Eukaryota > Metazoa > Arthropoda > Insecta > Orthoptera > Tettigoniidae > Anabrus > Anabrus simplex. The sequence goes on from NC_090265.1 coordinate 771,542,501, forward strand.
TTCAATATGTCAGCAAATATGGAAAACCCAGCATTGGCCAAAAGATTGGAAAAACTCAGTATTCATCCCATTTCCAAAGAAGGGCAGTGCTAAAGAATGTTCAAACTACCGAACAATCGTACTTATACCGCATGCTAGTAAGATTATGCTCAAGATCCTGCAAAATAGGCTTCGGCAGTATGTAGATCGAGAACTACCTGAAGAACAAGCCGGTTTCCGCAAAGGCAGAGGAACCAGAGATCAAATTGCTAATATTCGCTGGATTATGGAGAAAGAAAGGGAATTCCAGGAAGACCTATACTTATGCTTTATTGACTATGCTCAAGCCTTTGACTGTGTTGACCACAATTAATTGTGGCAAGTACTCAAGGCTATGGGAGTTCGAGATCATCTTATTTGCCTTATGAGAAATCTCTACTCTGATCAGGAAGCTACGGCGAGAACCCTGTATGGAACAACAGAATGGGTCAAGATTGAGAAAGGTGTACGTCAAGGCTCCATATTGTCACCTTATTTATTCAACTTATATGCAGAGTATGTGATGAGGAATGCCAAATTAGATGAAACAGAAACTGGAGCTAAAATTGGTGGGAGGCATATAAATAACCTTAGATACGCTGATGACACCACCCTGTTGGCAGAAAGTGAAGAACAACTTAAGTATCTACTAATGAAGGTGAAAGAAGAAAGTGCAAATCTGGACTAAGGTTGAATGTCAAGAAAACAAAGATCATGGCAACTAAACCTATCACCTCCTGGCATATAAATGGTGAAACAATGGAGGTTGTTCCTAGTTTCATCTACTTGGGCTCCAAAACAACTGCTGACGGCGATTGCAGCCATGAAATTAAGAGAAGCTTGCTCCTTGGGAGGAAGGCAATGGCCAACCTTGATAACATTTTCAAGAGTTGAGACGTAACTTTAAGAACGAAGATTCATATAGTGAAGGCTGTGGTCTTCCCAGTAGCAATGTACGGAAGCGAGACCTGGACAGTAAGAAAGGCTGAGCGTCGAAGAATAGACGCATTTGAAGTATGGTGTTGGAAAAAACTCCTTAGAGTTCTGTGGACTGCGAAAAGATCGAATAAGTCCATACTACAGGAAATCAACCCAGGCTGTTCACTCAGACGAAAACTAAAGTACTTCGGTCATATTATGAGAAAACATGATTCACTGGAAAAGACCTTAATGCTGGGGAGGACTGGTGGTAACAGGAGAAGAGGGCGACAACGAATGAGGTGGATTGATGGCATTAAGAAAGACTTAGGAAAATAGTATACAACAGGAAGAAATGGCGCACTTTGGTCTATGGGGTCACGGAGAGCCGAAAATGACTAAACGACTAACAACAACAATAATACTCTAATACCCTGTTGTAATAGCCTTTTTCTGCATGAGAGAGGCGACTTCCTAATTCGGTAGCATTCTGATGATATTGTAAAAAAAGGGAGAGAGAGAGAGAGAGAGAGAGAGCCTGACGTGGCTCAACCATACATATTCTCATGTACATATATTGAACCCATCATTTTGAGCCTGTTGGCAAACTAAATTAATTTGAAACTAAAAGGGAGATATTCATATATGGCATCTAAATGGTAAAAATTATGGTATATTCATGGGGCCACTATAGGTGAACAAAGAATTATATGAAGCCCATGTTTCTTTTCTAGAAGGATGTGTTATCTCTACCAAGCAACGAACACCCGGTGGATTGCATTAGAATAGAGGTAGGGAGAAACTACGCAGTAGAAGCGGAAAATTCCACTGTGTGAGAGAGACAGAAAACAACTTAATTACTACCCAAAACCCCGTCATCTGTAATGGACTCGTCTATACAAGTGACTGGTGAATGCCTCTCGTCCAATCAGAATTCACCATTCAAATATTTTGAAAGTAGCGGTACAAAATATTTAATTTATCTGCGATCTCTGCAAATAATTAAAATGGATTTTATAATAGCAGGGTACTTGTATTTATCAAGTATTTTTTTTAGGACCAAGCAATTACATTAATTGTAGTGCTTAATTGCGGCCAGTATCCAGTATTCGGGAGATAGTAGGTTCGAACCCCACTATCGGCAGCCCTGAAAATGGTTTTCCGTGGTTTCCCGTTTTCACACCAGACAAATGCTGGGGCTGTACCTTAATTAAGGCCACGGCCGCTTCCTTCCCACTCCTAGCCATTTCCTGTCCTATCGTCGCCGTAAGACCTATCTGTGTCAGTGCGACGTAAAGCAACTAGCAATTGTAGTGCAAATAATTAATTACGCACTAAGCTACGAGTTAGTAACAGATGTGTGGAGTTATCGCCACTACAGAGTTGGTTCAGCAGTGCGTAGGAAGAATTAATCCGACCCAAGCCGTCAATATTACATAAAATCTTGCGAACAATTTTAGGATCACGCCATATCACTGGTATGACACGCACTTTATATAATTAATTGAGTGGTACAATTAATCTATTGTACATTTTCTATTGTAAGACGCTCTCCAAGCGGGGATTTTTGTATGATAAAAGTGAATATCTTTCCGCTGAAGAGCAACGAAATCAAGACAGAGCGCTAGTTCGTGGGAAGAGACAGTGTCGGTTAGACGTGTGTCAGTTATCGCTCCGTATAATGGATGGATACGGTATAACAAAGTGTATCTGTATAAGTATAAATACAGTGTTAAATGAAGACATCAAGTGTTTAAACAGTGTCATTCAGATCATCAGGGAATTAAATTATATAAAAACATAGTTATGGAACAGTAGGCATTATGCTAATAACATATTGTGAGTTGCATAATAATTACGACACAATGGTAGTACAATCTTTGTTACATTCAGTAATAACGAAACCAAGACATTTTAACAAGCAGGGAATACTTCCAGTTTAAAGGACACTTTCCTTTCCATGTTTGTAATAAGCCAGCTGGCGAGCGGCTGTTTGGGAATATTCACTCTCACCATTTGAAAGGAGGGTCTTTTCAACGGCAGTTAGTATACTCGGTGAAGGACAAATACAACCCCTCGCAGATTACGAGAGACTCTTTTGTTAAGACTTCAGGGAAGGCGTACAACTCTCTCTCTCTCTCTCTCTCTCTCTCTCTCTCTCTCTCTCTGTGTGTGTGTGTGTGTGTGTGTGTGTGTGTGTGTGTGTGTGTGGAAAAGGCCGACGTCCGAGATAAGTAAATTATTAACAGCAATCATTCGCAATTCATCACGGAATAATGTGGGCAAGTATAAGCTGATCAGTGTTCCGGCGTATTATGCGTGGCAGTACAGTGAAAATATCGTGTGGAGTGTAAAAAAAAATTAAAAGGCGTCATATTTCTGTGTTAGATATAAGTAGTGTATAAGCAATGTAGAATATAGCAAGAAAAATGAAGAATTGTAATTGACTGAGAATGGAATTCTAACTTCATCATGGCGGAGCCCTATGGCAGGGCTGGATTTGGTTGCAAATGTGAGTAATATCTCATAAAATTTTATAGAATCTAAAACATGTCTTTACCGTAATGTAATTGTAGTTACGCGATTCGTAGTGTTAATATACGAGGGCTCAGTCAAATTATTCAGGGATTTTTGGTCGTGTTAATGTGTACAGATATTATTATTTTTTTTGCTAGTTTCTTTACGTCGCACCGACACAGATAGGTCTTATGGCGACTATGGGAGAGGAAAGGGCTAGGAGTGGGAAGGAAGCGGCCATGGCCTTAATTAAGGTACAGCCCCAGCATTTGCCTGGTGTGAAAATGGGAAACCACGGAAAACCATCTTCAGGGCTGCCGACAGTGGGATTCGAACCTACTATCTCCCGAATACTGGATACTATTATTATTATTATTATTATTATTATTATTATTATTATTATTATTATTATTATTATTATTATAAGCATGTTGCTACTTCAGTTTATCAGTGTAATTTTTGACGATTATGTGAAGTATAATTTCAGTTTAGTGTGGTGTCGTAAACGTATTTAATTTGAACGATTTAAAAGACTTATTGGATTAATTTTATAATTAATTAATGAATTAATTAGCGTAAATTTTATGTACCAGCGAAACGAGCTAGAATTGAGTTATCATTATTCAATATAATGCCTAGAAATTTATTTGATCTACTGTCATGATGTCAGTAAATGTGATAGTAGAAATTATATTTTTTTGTGGAAGTGGAATCTGAATAATCAATTGGGTTATTATTATTATTATTATTATTATTATTATTATTATTATTATTATTATTATTATTATTGAATTTATAGCGTAAAGTAAGAATCATTTTCATTGTGATGAGATGAGATGTTGAGTGAAAATATTAGTCATATATTTTTATTGGGGTCCAGATTGAACAGGATACTGTGATACGTGATGTTTTTCTCATGGAATAATTGAGGAATTGATGTACCAGCTGGTGACTGGCAATGAAGTAAATCAGCGGTGAAGCTGACATGAATTTAATACCGGCATTTGCAAGCCGAAGGAACATAGTGTTGAAAAGAAGATATGCTAATGAACCAGTTGATTAAACTGAGTAGTAAAAAGGACCTACTGACGCCTTTTGTAGGCTAATTGTGACGCAACATCGATAATTGATATAAAAATTTAATTGATTATTTTAGGTTGCCACAGAAATATCGTATTGATGTGAGAAATACCCAATTGGTTTATTAAGATTGTTAACTACAGTTTTTTCAGAAATGACCTTTTCGCGCGACATTAAATTTATTATTATTATTGTTATTACTATTATTATTATTATTATTATTATTATTATTATTATTATTATTATTATTATTATTGTACCGGGCGTTACACCTCCAGGCCGCTAATTCAAATATTGCGCCAGTTGAAACTCCTCTACAAACTTAACAAACTGAATTAAATCAACGGTTTTTCGGAAGATGTCACTACTGTAAATTTGGTAATTTTGAAGTGTTCTGAACTGTGTCTATTTCGATTTGTGTTTGTTTGCTCCGTATCAAGAAGTTGGGACATTCTCTAACAGATGTCTCTACCAAAAACTATGATAACGCACTCTGGTGTAAAGGAATGGATTCTCCTGAAGAAATATGGTATTCCTAAGTTTTGTTTTTACTAAATTTTGTTCTGTGGTTTGTGGGTTGGCAATATAAATCCTTTCTTTCCGCCTGTTTTGAATGTAGCCAATCATGAATTTCTGTAATTAATTTTCCACCAATAAGGTGTTTCTTCCTCGTCTTGTGTATTAGTTTTTGCTGTTATCCAATAAAAGTTTGTGGGCGGGTTGTTATCATTCATGAAAGGTCTCGAATTTTCCACGAGGGTATAAAAACTGCTGATTTTCTTGTCTCGGGGCCACTTCAGTAACATCACTCTTAGTGTGTGAATATGTAGCAGGGGGCGGGAAGCGCCCCTTTCTTCAAGCAGAAGTTCTTCAACAAGGTAATGGCCTGTTAACATCTTTATTTCTTGCTAGCTCAGCAGTTTAACTCTCGGAGAAGGTTCGAAACCTTTAAAATGTAATCCATCTTCCTTAAAGTGTAATTCCCTTTTTCTGTAAAAACTAATATTTCTTGAACTGTAAAGCGGGGATAGAGAGTGCTTCACCCTCTCGAACTCCCCTTCATTTTGAAAAGGAGGTGACTACGCTTTCATAACCGTTCTTCTCTTGTAGTAAGTTTTCTCATACGTGTCACCTCCCTAGCTTGGGATTAGCCCCTGTATGATCGGCCTAGCGCTACATAGGTTTTTAGACAAAAACTCTGTGTAGGAGTGCAAGTTATCGCCTCCATTCAATTTGTATTTTGGGCCATTTACTTAACCCGTTTTGTTTTCCTTCCTGCAAAGGCCCAGTAGATTGGGTATTAGATACCCCTGTTTCACTGTATGTGTGCCTTGAGGGCAGTTAGTGTAAAGTCAGTTTATGGCCTCTTAAATAGGCTTGAAGACTTTGAGAGCGCATCTGCTCTTTCTTGTGTGTGAAACGTGCCTCTAGGAGGCTTAACATGGTAATTGGGAGCTAGTGCTCCTTGGCATGATTGGGGTTTTCTGCCCCTTTGTGTGAACTGGGAACATTGGTAAAATTGGGCTCATAGCTCAAGAATTGTAATTGTGGGGCTCGAAGCCCAAAACTTGTAACGACTGTAATCTGTAATTTCTTAATTTGTTGATCTGCTACTTGGTACCTGTTACACTTTTGTTATTTGTTGTCATTTGTTGATTTTGAAAAGAAAATATAACCTTTGTTAAAGTTTTAAATTAACTTCAATTTTGTAGTTGAGACCTATTCCAGCCCGCACCTTCTTTCACCTCTAACTACCACGGATAATTCCGTAACAATTATTATTATTATTATTATTATTATTATTATTATTATTATTATTATTATTATTATTATTATTATTATTATATTTTTTCTTTTGATAATTTTTGTGTTACGGTCCCGTAAGCTGTCATGAAGTCATGTCATGAGTATGTAATTGAATTTTACAGTTACAAGGTTGAATAAGCCACGAGATTAATTTATTTATAGTCGTAGTTAAGGGTGATTTCAGTGATTGATACTATTTGGACACTGAAATCAACCAATAATCGTCACCATTAAATTCTATAACCTGATACTATGATTTTCTTGGATAGTTTTATTTGGATATGTCCTGTTGTATATATATTTGTGGATAACTAGTGATACATTGCTTTGGTTTTCAACTATTTTTAATTGACTTTCTGGGCTATTTATTTGACTGTGGCTCTTGTTGTAAATAATAATTTACAGTATTTAGTGAATCTTTTTCTCAAGTGGGAGAGTTATTATCCCTGATTTTATTTAGGTTAATTAAGTGTAGGACTCGCGTATAAACGTAAGGAAATGTTTTAGATTCAAAGGCAACAACAACAACTAAGAAAATTTAAATGAGTTACTGAACTAGAATTTGCGTAAACTAAAATTTATGTATATTTAAAACTGTAGGTTATGAACCATGAAATTATATTTAGGCAGTTCAGTAACCATTAGCAAAGAAATAATTAGTAATTGCAGAAATATTCTTTAGGCAAGGGACTTTTATTTCATTTTACACAGTGAGGAGTGTTTTTCTTTGTGAGAAGAAATTCGTCATGATGACTTTTATGGAAACAAAATGTTTATTAAATTAATTAAGCGAGAGTTAATGGTAATTACCAGATGTGTAATGGTTTAATTGGTTTGTGAATGTTCTGAATAATAAATTTTATATACACAGTGTGAGTAAATTATAGTGGACCCCAGTGGCTAGATGTTATCTTATTATTATTATTATTATTATTATCATTATTATTATTATTATTATTATTATTATTATTATTATGTTATCACTATGGTTTACCTATTATTTAGAAAGGCCTGGTAAAGAATTGAGACAAGTGACTAATAATTCTGAAGCAGTTAGTTATGCATTTTAGAAATTAATTACAACTTCAATTAATTATAACATTAACATATTTATTTTTCATGTAACTTCTGGACGATTTAATTAGTGGTGCAATCAAGTTACAATTGATGATTATAAGCATTACTGATACTTAATATTCGATAGCCACTGTAAATTCATTCAGTTAAATTTATTATTATTATTATTATTATTATTATTATTATTATTATTATTGTCCACTTATTATTATTGTTGTTATTAATGATCATTAACACAACATTACCATGCAAGTGTGTATATCAGTGCAAGTATTTAATGAATTTGAATAACAGAATTGGTAATTAATTAAAAATTTCTCACAAGGTCATTAACAAATTATTTATTTCAAAAGTCAATTAATGATGTAATATCAAGATTCTTTTTCATGAATGATACTATGACAATGTAATAATACAGTTTTTGGTTCTGAATTGTCATTATATTAACTATAGGTGGATTAATTACATTTCTTTATTTTTCTTTCGATTATGATAAATAAATTTTATACATATTTTTTTACAAAATCAGTCGGTGTCAAGATCTTTTATTTCGTTAGATAGCTATCCTTAGTTGAGTATTCCCGTATGCATCCATTAATCGACGACAGGGACTGATCACCTCTGAGATGGATCTCAAGGCTTCGGTAAGTATATTCTTTTTAGGGGCAGCCGTGGCAACAGTGAACTTCAAGTCAACACCGAAGCAGCTCTAAAAGGGTGCAGTATGTTATACGTAAGTAACGTACCCGATTGTATTCTTTGCTTCTCTATTATGAGGGTAATGCAATTTTTATTATGTGTTTCCTTTTCATTTGAATAAACTCCCTTTTATATAAGATTGTCACTGTCTTAATATGTGTATCGATTTTAGTGTCGCTTCCTATACTTGGTCTATTGGTATCGGAAGCCAAGTTCAGCTACTGATTGTTTCCTGTCAGTTTCGACCACGATCTACTTTTATCGCTCCACTTTGCTACCTCTATCTATGTGTGTGTGTGTGTGGGGGGGTGAATTGAGTGTTATATAAAAAGCTGTTTCATATAACGCAGAATGGTTTCACAACATTTGGTGAATTGGAAAATAAGTGGTTCCCTTGTGAGCTTTAATCTTGCTATTCTCTTTCATGAGTGAAATGTTACTCATAATATCAATCTTTCATCGCGATCGTCCTTATTTTGCGGATATTTCTGATGATATTGTAAGAAAAACTGGAAAGCGAGAAATCTTTCCTGTATAGGTGGATCGTCCTGAACATTTGAGAGAAAATCCTCAGTATTTTCTGCTCCCCAAATGGCTAAGAATACAGTATGCAGTGAAACAAATAGTACGTCACTGCCTCAGTACAGCACGTGCAGGCTCACATCTCACAGTCGAGCACCTTTATGAGAACGATTGTACCTCTTCCCGTAATTCGCAAACATTTCTGGGTGGGACATCTGATCGGAAAACGTGTTCTTTCAGATATACTAGCGGCATAAGTTCAGTTACTCCGGGCTTTTTTTCAGGGCAGACATCTTGGGTGCAATTGCACTGTCCTTTGTTTCTTTCTCGCAATCGACGCGATCGTGCTGGGCACAAGGCTGCCAACTGTTGCACTTAAAAAATTAGTCTTACATTGTTAGATGCGGCAGCGCAGCTTTTGAAGCTACGAACTAGTGGTACAAAAGGGGGTGGGGCTCGTAGGGATCTATCATTCTGCAGGGCGATAGCAACGCATTCTACGTTGGACATTGATAAAAGGTTCAATCATGCCGGCTAGTGACAAAGCCATTGGTCTGGATTGGGTAGGTCCGGCTAGTGACAACAAAACCATAGGCTGTAAAAATTAGGTCCGGTTAGTGGCAAAACCATTCGACTGTGATCAAGCACAGGGGCTTAAGTCCCCAGCTTAGGGCTGCGAAGCGGCCCATAGGGCTCTATCATTCTGTAGGGCGATAGCAACGCATTCTTTGTAAAAACAATGGCGAAAAGCTGGCATAGCCGTACGCTACGTGCAGCTAATGACAAACGAATATTTTTTTCCCTCTTCAAGACGTCTTTCCCCGCTGACAAGAAGGGCGAGTTGGTCGTGCGTGTAGAGGCGCGCGGCTGTGAGCTTGCATCCGGGAGATAGTAGGTTCGAATCCCACTATCGGCAGCCCTGAAAATGGTTTTCCGTGGTTTCCCATTTTCACACCAGGCAAATGCTGGGGCTGTACCTTAATTTAGGCCACGGCCGCTTCCTTCCAACTCCTAGGCCTTTCCTCTCCCATCGTCGCCATAGGAGCTATCTGTGTCGGTGCGACGTAAAGCCCCTAGCAAAAAAAAAATGTAGGTGTACGGATTTTTTGAGACTGCAAGTCTTCTGTATTTCCGCTGCATTACGCTAAGTTAAATATAAAATTATTGTTGTTCTGTATTTACATTGTTTCGTTACAAATTGCACTTAGGTGTGTATTTATGTGCGCGGATTGGTAACGGAATGCATTTTACTTGACTGGTGTGAGTGACATCATGTCCAATTGTATCTCAGTCAATGGAAATGCTGCTGCGTGCTTAAGAATGGAGAATCGGGCGCGCTAAAATACTTCTGGGGGTTGGCAGGTGAACACATCTCTCCTGTACAAGGTACTCCACATAAGAATATACGCCAGCATTCTGTACATTGTGTGTAAACTTCTGTGTGATGGTGTCATATTTTTAATTTTAGTATTAAGGCATCTGAATTATTTAAGGTATGTGTAATTCTGTATATGAACGTGTTGTATTTACAAAGCTAACATAATAGTAATTGGGCCGCTCAAGTCATAGTGTACAATTCTGAAATATTTAAGGTACCGGTACGTCTGAATTTGTATTTGACGGTCTAGAAGCTAGTAGTAAGCTCAACCTATAGTATTGTAAGCCGTATCACACTGGGAATACTTTAGTTGTGTGTGAATTTGTATATGATTATGCTGGATTTAGAATGTTAAAATAATAGTATTATATCTTATGATATTGTCTTTTCAGGAAATTTCTTGTTGTAATCCTGTTGTTGTTGTTGTTGTTGTTGTTGTTGTTGTTGTTGTTGTTGTTGTTGTTGTTGTTGTTGTTGTTGTTGTTGTTGTTGTTGTTGTTGTTGTTGTTGTTGTTGTTGTTGTTGTTGTTGTTGTTGTTGTTGTTGTTGTAAGTCATTGTGTTACATTTTGAAATAATTAAGCTTCGTGTGAATTTGTATATGACAGTATTGTAAACCGTAGTGGTCAGCACTGGAAATACTTAAGTTGTATGTGAATTTGTATATGATGATGCTGGATTTAGAATGTTAACTAGTAGTATTTCTTGTAATATTTTCTTTCCATGGAATTGCTTGTTGTACTCTTGTTGTTGTAGTTGTTGCGTAGTTATGTTTTAACTTCATTATCACACTACTGTAAGTGAACATTGCCAGCGGGATATTTCCCAATTGCGATGTATTTGTCAATAATAATAATAATAATAATAATAATAATAATAATAATAATAATAATAATAATAATAATAATAATAATAATTTTTAATATTCCAAATCCATTATAATGCTACAAAACATAAGGAGCGGTTACTGAATTTCTACCTTACTAGCTTCGTTTTGATATATTTTTTTTTTTTTGCTAGTTGTTTTACGTCGCACCGACACAGACAGGTCTTATGGCGACGATGGGACGGGAAAGGGCTAGGAGTTGGAAGGAAGCGGCCGTGGCCTTAATTAAGGTACAGCCCCAGCATTTGCCTGGTGTGGAAATGGGAAACCACGGAAAACCATTTTCAGGGCTACCGACAGTGGGGTTCGAACGTACTATCTCCCGAATACTGGATACTGGCCGCACTTAAGCGACTGCAGCTATCGAGCTCGGTTTTGATAAATTTGTCCATATTTGAAATGTCTTAAGTTACAGAATTCGGACATCTCGGCCAAACACATAAAAGTATTTAAGGAGATATAAAACCAATACCATTATCATGTACAGTAAAATTTTATCCGATAAGTTCGTAAAATAAAATAGTCTGCTAAAATTACACACAAGATTTCTCACAAATTGTACATCCTCTCCCCGCGCTACACATACCCAGCCCAGACTGTACTCTCGTGTGCCTTTACCGAAACAAATCAATGGATATGGACATGAGAGTGGGTAATCGGCAGTTTGAAGTGGCTAACGAACATCTTATAGGCATTACCAATGAAGGTGAATAAGAAACAGAAGAGGAAGTGAACGTACTTGATGAAGGTGGTGGCAAACTAACCCTTGAAACAAAAAGATGATGATAGCTCCAGTTCGTGATAGTAGGTGAGCAAATATTATTAAACAAATTTAAATCTGTAAGAACATTTTTTTCTTTCTGGCATACACATGTCTTGTGGCTGGCATTCACTTGAAGTTAGCGATAAAAAATGTGTGACGCAATGTTACCTAGGAACCATGCAGGCTGTAATGTGAAGTATTGATGGATGGCCATGAGTGAGGCCTGATTATTTCATTCGTGGTAGTTTCATAGTTGCCCACTTTCGATACACTGAATGCTACACCTGTCGACTACCAGACGTCTCTCGAGAACGATTCGTTAGACGCAAATAAATTAATAGTTATCAGTTTGAGTTTCATTCATTGAGGGACGTATTTATGATCATTTGACTTTCCCAAAAGAAAGTGTGACAACATTTTCTAATCACCTATCTATGTTATTGATGGCATGTATTATTGTGATACAGTGTCCACTCACCTACGTTTTACGTCAGATTTTTGTTGTATTATACAGTGAAATTAAAGATCAACTGCACCAATTACAAAGCATTCAAGATATTGATTTACTACTTCCCTCTAATCCGACATTGTCGCTAACCCGACATCCACCGCGGATCAACGGGACTCTACTAATCAGGTGGTGGTGATTACTGTTTTGATGATGACGATGATGATGATTGTTGTTTAAATGGGCCTAACATCCAGGTCATCGGCCCCTAATGGAACGAAATGAGGCAAAATGTAATGACAATTTTAAAGTCCAAAATCATCCAGTGACCAGAATTCAAAACGTGATGATGAAGAATGCGTGGATGAATATGAATTTAAGACAATCAGTGGATCCGATCCGCAATGCCCCACATTCCCAGAAACTATCTTAAAACAATTGTATTACTGACCAAGGGACTGCTTCTAAAGCACATTCTTGAATGTCTAATGTTTGATGTCAAAAGGGGTCCAAAATCCAGGCCAACGGCCTCTCATAATGGTACTTATCGCTAGTAAAGTAGAACCATGGTATTTTGCATGTTGCGGTATTAATCAAAAGTAGCGTAGACTCACGGTATTCCACACATTATAGTACTACTCACAAGTATTGTACGTCGCAAGGTCACGCAGATCTATAGTGTTTCTCACATAATGGCGCCACTCATAGGCAAGGCAAACCAATGGTCTTCCTCATATAGGTGTACTAATCACGGGTGCCGGTATTCCCGTTGTGTTCCTCACATAGTGGGTACTAATCACAGGCAACGCAGACCCATGGTGTCCCTCATATACCGGTACTAATCACATGTACTATAAACCCACAGTGAACCATTCTCTGCTGCTACTAATCACAAACCTATTGTGTACATAACATAGTGGTACTACTCGCTAGTGAAGGTGACCCATGGTGTTCCCCGCGTGATGCTACTAATCACAAGTAGTTTCATGGTTCTAATACAATCATCCCGTGGTCGCCCCTTTCAATCGCCTCTTATGACGGGCAGGGTATACCGTGAGTGTATTCTTCACCTGCATCCCCCACCCACAGGGGCTGGAGAGAGAAAGAAAAAGAAGGGATCCATCACTTCGAAAAATGAAGTAACAGACGAAGAAAGGCAAGGGCTACGAAGTCCGTGAAAATGAAACACTCGCTAGGTATCCAATGCTCTAATACCATCGGGATCGGAAAAGAAGAAGAGTTGATTAAGAGAGATCGGACAGGACAGATTAAAGCGAGGAGTCTGGTACAATGCCACGACTTAGCTAAGGGGCCCGTGTTTGTCAACCCACGTTCCGACTTGAGAGCCCGTGGGGCCCCTTTCAGCCGCCTCTTGCGACAGGCAGGGTACACCGTGGGTGTATTCTTCATGTGCGTCCCCCGCCCACAGGGGGGGGGGGATTACTGTTGTAAGATGAAGTACAATAGAGCAGCCATCCTCTCTTATCATTTATCAGAGGAAATGTGAAAGAAGATGGAAGTACTTTCAAAACAAAACGAAAGGTCATGAAGGGCGTGATAATGAAAGACACCGATATCGCCTGGGTTTAAAGAGTCTCTGGCGCAATATAAGGGATTTCAATCGGGTCCTCTACCCCAAGAGAGCCAACTGCTGATGGTAGAAAGGAGACGAGTTGACTCAGCGCTGACTCCTGCTGGACCTCTCCGAGACACAGCAGTTGTTACTGAAAAATAAAACTCCTTCTTTTACACAGAGAACCACGATGTCGAATGCCGTAAAATAAAATATACATTCACTCTTATTATTTCATTCCCATCAATTTTCACATTCCCACCTGCCGTCGAGACATCCTTCTCAATGTAATACATGTATTATTATTATTATTATTATTATTATTATTATTATTATTATTATTATTATTATTATTATTATTATTATTATTATTCATACATACATACCAGGAAAAGTCCTCTTAGTTTTAATTATATTGGTGATGGGGTGATACTACCTTTTGGGGAAAATTTTATGTACATAGGTGTTAATAAGGAAACATCCTCATTGGGGTAATCATATTAACGGGGTTGTAGTAAGGATATAAAGAAGAGGGCGTGCAAGTCTCTGTTAAGACTTCAATTCTTTTCAAATGTTTAAGAAAAGGCCAGATAAACAATTAATAGGAAATCTGCCACCTGGGTGACAGCCCTAACTGCAGATTGATTGATTGATTGATTGATTGATTGATTGATTGATTGATTGATTGATTGATTGATTGATTGATTGATTGATTGAAAGTGTCCGGGTTCCCTTTTTGTAGCCTTTTACGACAGGCAGGGGATACCGCTGATGAATCCTACCGCCCCCCACCCTTGGGAAAAATTAGTTTAGGGCGGTGATTGTTCGCCTGCAGGACCTGCACTAGCATAACCGGGCACGATCCCCTCAGTTATTCCTATGACACTGCGTTATTTCCGGGAAGTGACTTCATTTGTACACAATTTCGTTGATCGCAACTGCCAGCTCACTGCATTAGTCTTGCTTTCACTTAGCATAAGAACATCCTGGAATAATTAGCATCCCAAATACTTCATATTATCAACGTGTGCCAGATTTTTATTCCCGACCGGACATACATTGTATTGTTTGAGTTCTCATCCAAATTAATTTGTAACTCAATAATCTATATATATAAAATAGCTTGTCCTGACTGACTGACTGATTCATCATCGCCGAGCCAAAACTACTGGACGTAATGAAATGAAATTTTGGGGATACATTCATATTAAGATGTAGGTGCTCGCTAAGAAAGGATTTTTGGATATTCCGTCACTAAGGGGGTGAAAAGGGGGGTGAAAATTTAAAATGAGTGAATCTATATCTCAAAACTGTAAAAGTTTACAAATGTAAAAATTGGTATTTAGAATCTTCTTTAAAAATAAGGAAATACGTATTTTTTGTTTTCAGAAAATCCCAATAGGAGGGGTAAAAAGGGTAAAAAAGGGGTTGAATGCCTTTAATCAGGATACCGGTACTTATATCTCAGAAACTGAAGGTATTACAGACCTGAAAATTGGTGCTTTTGATCTCTTTTAAAAATAAAGAAACACGTATTTTTTTGTTTGTGGAAAATCCAATTAATGAGAGTGTGAAAAGGGAGGTGAAATTTTAAAATCAGTGTATCTATATCTCAAAACTGAAAGTTTACAGATGTAAAAATTGGTATTTAGAATCTTCATTAAAAATAAAGAAACATGTATTTTTTTTGTTTTCGGAAAATCCCAATAGGAAAGGTGGAAAGGGGTGAAAAATGGGTTGAATGCATTTAATGAGGATACTTATATCTCAGAAACTGAATATATTACAGACCTGAAAATTGGTATTTGGGATCTACTTTAAAAATAAAGAAACAGGTATTTTTTCGTTTTTGGAAAATCCAAATATGGGGGTGAAAAGGGGGGTGAATTTTTAAAATGAGTGTATCTACATCTTAAAACTTGAAAAGTTTACAGATGTAAAAAACGGTATTCAAAACCTCCTTTAAAAATAAAGAAACATGTATTTTTTGTTTTCGGAAAATCCCAATAGGAGGGGTGTAAAAGGGTGAATAATGGGTTGAATGCCATTATTTTAATTAAGCTACCGATATCTCAAAAATGAAGATGTTACAGACGTGAAATTTGATATTTGGATTCTGCTTTAAAGTAAAGAAACACGTATTCTCGAAAAATCCAATGAAGGGGGGGGGGGGGGTGAAAGAATTGAAAAATTAATTGACTTAATTGTATGAGAACACTTACGTCTAATAAAAACTAAAGTTGTTACAGACGTGAAAATTGGTATTTGGATCTCCTTTAAAAACAAAGAAAACGCGTTTTCTTTAGGGGGGGGGGGGGTAGGAGTGTGAAAGGAAGTGAAAAAAGTGAATTATTTTTATGGGGATACTTATATCTCAAAACTGAAGGTAACAGACGTGAACATTGGTATTTGGAATCCCCTTTAAACATAAAGAAACATGCCTTTCTGTTATTTTTGTGGGGGGGGGGGGTAAATAAACTTAACGGCGGTGGGGTGTAAAAGGAGGTGAGAATAGTTGATTTTACTGTTCATAATGTACTTATAAGGAGCCTCCGTTGCTCAGGTGGCAGCGCGCCTGCCTCTCACAGCTGGGTTATGTGGTTCAAATCCCGGTCATTCCATGAGACATTCGTGCTGGACAAAACGGAGGCGGGACAGGGTTTTCTCCGGATACTCCGATTTTCCCTGTCATCATTCATTCCAGCAACACTGTCCAATATCATTTCATTTCATTTATCATTCATTATCCATTGCCCCAGAGGAGTGCGACAGGGTTCGGCAGTCGGCACAGTTCCTATTGCCGCTGCCAGATGGGGGCTTTATTAATTCCATTCCTGACCCTGTCGAATGACTGGAAACAGGCTGTAGATTTCCGATGTACTTATTCTTATCATAAACCGATCATTTTTTATCTTTCCTGGGTTCGTTTTCAAGAGCCATCTTATTCTTCGGAGAACGTTCTTAGATTACAGTACATTCTCATGGCATATAAATACAAATTTAAACACCTTTGAAACAAACGACAGGAATGAGATTGACCGTCCAATTGTTCACCTTTATATTAAGGTATTAATGCACGGAATATGTCATTCGTATCACCAGAAATCCCGCATACTTGGCTACGCGCGACAATGGTGCTGGTCACAACAATGACAGTGGCAGCAGATGTAATTTACCGCCAAGTAGCGGTCTTGCACCTTGCTGTGGGGTCCAGAACATCTATAATAATAATAATAATAATAATAATAATAATAATAATAATAATAATAATAATAATAATGTTCTGGAACGTCGTCAAATGTGCAGACCGCGCTGGAAACGGGTCCTGGATGGGTAATGACTAAGAATGCAGTCCAGCCGCGGGTTCAGTACCGCCAAGGCACCCAAGAGGACACCACGCCGGATCTCTTCAAGGATTTGATCCATATTAAAAATTCTTATAGGAAAAGATGGCAAAGATTTAGGGACCCAACTGACCGGGTGGAATACCTGGAGCTAGCCCGGGAAGTACGAAATCGATTGCTGGAAAGAAAGATTGTAAAATGGGAGGGAACTTGCCGTAATCTATTAGAAAACGAGTCAGATCGCGAATTTTGGCGGATTCTCTCAGATAACCAGTCAGATCGCGAATTTCGGCGGATTATATATAAAAAAATAAGCATTCAATTATAAATTTCAGTATAATACCGTAGCGAAGCACGGGTATCTTGCTAGTATGTTATTATAATTTTCAAACCTATATTTTTCCACAACTCTCGCACACAAAAGGGGACCTACCAGGGCGCCTGTACCCCGCAGAGGTTAGCCTATCGCCCTATTCTCACATTAACAAGGAATTAACTGTCCATTCCACGGACTATCGTAATACTGAAAGATGTGGTCTGACAGTTCTGAAGAAGGACCGTTTACTGTCTGCCTGGGTGGGAATGAGAGAGTAGGGGGTGTGGTTGCCGTGGAGATAAGCTTGCTGGCCGGCTCGTGTTGCCAAACATTTCACTTCTGAGTTCCGTTCAACAGAACACAGCGGTCTGAACGAACAAGTGAGGCGGAAGCGAAGGGAAGGAGAAAGGAATGTGTCAACGCCATGCAATGCTCCTCCCTAATGCACTGTCTGATAAAACGCTTCTTTTAATATTACGGTATCGTATTTGTATATCATGAGCTACGCGCCCCAGCTTCGTAAGGGAGCAGATATGAATTTAGGTCGATAGGCTGCTCTTAATCGAGGATTTGTAAGATTATCTTGTACACGACACTAGTATAATAGGCGGATTCGGCGCCCTCCTCCTCCCGCGGGAAATTTGAATTTTGGCGAGAAATTAGAATTTTGGCGGGAGATTTGAATTTTGGCGCGAGATTTGAATTTGTAAACAAAGCCACGTGCTTTTTGACAGCTGTCATCGACAACAACGCATCGCTAACCTCACTGCTGCCATCTTGACGGGCCTAAACCTCAGTGGTACCAACTTAACCCAACTAGCGCGAGATTTGAATCGGTAAACAAATCCACGTGTTTTTTGACAGCCACGTGCTTTTTGACAGACAACAACACATCGCTAACCTCACTGCTGCCATCTTGACGGGCCTAAACCTCAGCAGTACCAACTTAACCTAACTAGCGCGAGATTTGAATAGGTAAACAAATCCACGTGCTTTTCTGACAGCTGTCATCCACCATCTTCAATCTATAGAGCACAGTGCTGCCCTCCTTAGCTACTTACCTTTGAAATGTGGTGGCGGATAATTTGAAAAAATGCCTTTTGACAGCAGCCATCTTTGAGCACCGTGCTGCCCTCTTTAGCTAGATACCTTTGAAATGTGGTGGCAGACAATTCCACGTGACAGCAGCCATCTTTGAGCACAGTGCTGCCCTCTTTGTAGTGGCGGGAAATTCCACGTGCTCTAGTTTGGAAACAAACTCACGTGCTTTTTTCTGACAGCTGTCATCCACCATCTTGCATCACAAACCTCAGTGCTGCACTCTTTAGCTAGATACCTTTGAAATGTGGTGGCGGCAATTTGAAAAATTCTACATTCTCTTGTTTGGAAACAAACCTATGCGCTTTTTTGACAGCTATCATCCACCATCTGTAATCCAGAGAGCACCGTGCTGCCCTCTTTAGCTACTTACCTTTGAAATGTGGTGGCGGTAAATTATACGCGCTCTTGTTTGGAAACAAACCCATGTGCTTTTCTGACAGCTGTCAACCGCCATCTTTAATCCAGAGAGAACAGTGCTGCACTCTTTAGTTGAAATGTGGTGGCGGCAAATTCTACGTGCTCTTGTTTGGAAACAAATTCTACGTGCTCTTCAGCTGTCATCCACCATCTTTAATCAAGAGAGCACCGTGCTGCCCTCTTTGTGGTGGCGGATAATTTGAAAAATTATTTCTGACAAGCAGCCATGTTTAATCCAGAGAGGACAGTGCTGCCCTCTTTGAGGCGGTTAATTTGAAAAATTCTATTTGACAAGATGCCATCTTTAATGAAAAGAGCATCGTGCTGCTATCTTGCGGGTAATTGTTACATCACAGCTGTCATCCACCATCTTGCATTGCTAACCTTAGTGCTGCCCTCTTTAGCTACTTACCTTTGAGGCAGACTATTTGAAAAAATTATCTATTTGACAAGTTGTCACCCGCCATCTTGCATCGCAAACGTCAGTGCTGCACTCTTTAGTTGAAATGTGGTAGCGGATAATTTGAAAACATTCTTTTTTGACAAGCAGCCATCTTTACACTACTGAACACCGTGCTGCTATCTTTATCGTAGTAGCGAGCAATTTAAAATCTAGATGCTTTTTTCTAACAGCTGTCATCCGCCATCTTTAATCTAGAGAGCACCGTGCTGCCCTCTTTGTGCTGGTTTTAAATTCCACGTGCTTTACAAACCCACGTGCTTTTTTGACAGCTGTCATCCGTCATTTTTAATCAAGAGAGCGCAGTGCCGAACTCTATGTAGTAGCGGATAATTTGAAAAATTCTTTTTGACAAACAGCCATCTTTATTCAACACAGTTACCACTATCTTACATCGCTTACCTCGGTGCTACACTCTTTAGTTGAAATGTGGTGGCGGTAAATTCGAACAAGTTTAATCATACATCGGGGGAGCTAGAGTAAGCACGTGCTGCAGTGATGACGTCATCATGCATGTTTAGACTTGTCCGTTTTCTTAAGAGTAAGTCGGTGTAAAGGAATGCAATAAGTATGCATCATAAAACAAGAGTTTGCATGTGCTGCAGCGACGACGTTATTGTAGGTGCGCATGTTTAAACCCGTTCGTTGACTAAAAGCTTTAGTCTTCGAGAAACAGTGATAGAGAGTGGAGTGCAAACATGACGAAAACATTAATAGTTGATGTGCAAGGCTTTAAAGTAAACGGAAACAAATTTGTGTTTAAAGAGGTGGCTGTGTTAGATTGCAGTGTGTTGTGGGCACCAAAACTTGTCAGTTTAGTATTTAGCCCCCCGTTCCCTTAATGTTTGCAAACAGATGAAGATAAAAAGCAGGCTCAGTGGATTGAAAACAATTTAGGTTTTAAGTGGGAAGAAAAAGGAATACCTTATCGTTTTCTACCTTTAATGATGAATGCACATTTGTCAAGAGCAGATCTTGTTCTTTTAAAGGGTTGTGAAAAGAAAGAATGGTTGCGTGATTTTCTACCATCATCGTGTGAAATTATCGACATGCATGAATTGGGGTGCCCATAATTTAAAACTCTTCCGAAAGAGCATAGTAGAGAAACAAGTAAACCGTCTTTACAACATGTATGCATGCTCTTTGATTGGTTGTGTTGCAGTGCATGCCAGGAAGTGAACAACATATGTAAACTGCAGTGTCGAAATAAGCTTAGTGTAAAATAAACATTTGTAGAGTAAAGACATCATGTCATTTCTAACAGATACTAAGTGTAACGCAGTTGAAAAGGCGATCGTAAAGTTTTATGCATGCAAAAAGAAACTAAACACTTTTACTGAAGAAGAGTTAACTACATTACCAAAGGCATTCTTGGTTAACGTAGCTGCGAATGCTGTAAAGAAGATGTGGGATAAGGTGCCTCGTGAGTGGACTCAAGATCCTGTTTTGTCAGAGCTTCAAACGTGTAGTTTACATCATGAACACGTGAGTTTAGGTAGAAGACCTTCTGTGAGACAGTGCAGTACACGTCAACTAATTAAACTGTATCACGGACCTAAAACTAACGAGTTGTCTTCCCTTATAAACACTTATCATGGCTGTCGAGAGAGTAAACAAGGAAAAGGTGAAGAAACGTGCTGGGAAAAAGATGAGGAAGCATGTTGGGCGTGGACTCATCAATAAAGTGATTGATCTTCTTTTCTTCGTGCTTCATCTCCTCTGCGGCCCTAGAACACGTTCGCCTGACACGTAGTTACATGCTGCCTGCATAGAATATGTCGTGTAGCTGTTAAAATCTGCTTCGTAAAGTTATGCTGCGTGTGTGTGTGTTATTACCTAGTGCTTTAGCTGCTCAGAAGATAGCAGCACTTGTTGTTGTTGGTGCAATAAAACGAAAACTGAGTGACAAAGACCGTAAAATAGACAAAGGATAAAAAAATATATATATATTCTAAAATAAATATGAATTGTCAAAACATATTACAGGTGTTGTTTAATCCTACAGCATGCCCTAGTGACTTAGAAGAAAGGAAACGTAGAGGATTAAAAGAAAACACACATAAGATTTAAAGTACATGCTCTTTATTAATCCATGAATTAAAGCTGTTATTAAAACCAAGCCATTTAACATACAGTTTATTGCCACGACGTCGAATAACACGTTCAACTAAATAGTGATCAGGATATTTTGTTTTCTGCAGTTCTTCGATGTAGAATCCTCCTTCAATAGGCTGTCCTCTGAGATCGCGAAGTAAATACGTAACTGGATTAGTAAGCTTAACACTTCTGATTTGAAAAATTTCAGTGCTCCAGTTAGGTGTGTATCCTTTTGCAAAGATAGACTTGTGTTTGCTGATGCGAACAAAATCACCTTCTTTAAAGCGATGGCGACGTGGATCAGCTGTTTTAATTACAAGATGAATAGCATTTATACGAGGTGTATTCTTTGTAACAAGACGTGGCTTTGTTCCGATAGTGCGATGAGGCGTATCGTTGTAGGTAGATAAAAGTCTAGGTAGCAGATCAATCCAACGATATGAACCTTGTGCCGTAAATTCTCGCCACATCATTGTTTTGAGTGTACGATTAAAACGTTCTACAACACTTGCCTTGAGATTGCTGAACGTAGAGTAGTGTTGAATGCCAAGTAACTTGAGGTAAGAAGAAAAATCCTTGTTGTAAAACTCTTTACCTTGATCAGTTTGAAGAAGCCTTGGGCAGCGTTTCGATTCTTCAACAATATGTTTAAATGCTTCTTTAACTTGAGCTGCTGTTTTAGAACGCACGGGTTGTGCAAAAGCAAACTTCGAGTACACATCGAAAACAGTAAGTAAATACTTATACCCCTTATTACTAGAGGCATATGGAATCATTTCTACTAAGTCTGCTTGCCAGAGATCATCTTTTCCTCGTGTAATAACGCGTCTGCGACAGTAGGTGCGACGTGCTGGTTTATGTAACTCATGTGCGATGTTTACCTTTACAGGAGAGATCTTCTCTTGACGAGCCATTACAAAATAATACCGGCATAACGTAGTTCTCTTTCTATTTCTAGAATTTCTGATCCGTGACTAGTGTGACCAGCCTCTTGCGATGCTCTTAAAAGTTGTAATCGTTCAACGAGTAAGTTTGGGTCATTCCAATATCTTACATCCACATACGGCAACAAAGGCTTGTAGATAACATTAAGACTACGTGCAGTCGGAAACAGCTTAGAAATAAACTCACGATACTTGTAACTCTTATTCGCATTTACAGCTTCTGTTCTCTTGTAATTACGCCGTGTTGCGTCAGTAGCAAAAAGTATTGCTTTATATTTTTTAAGATCATCTTGTAAAATTATATCCTTGTCAGGTATTCGTGAGAAAAGAAGTTCTAAGAGTCCTTTCGTAGGTTTATAGGTAACACCTTTTACAATGAGTTTGTTGTTATTAATCTTAACATTTGAATTTCCTCTCCAGAAACAGTCATCTTCGTAGCGAATACCGTAGGTAGTGTCAGTTTGTCCTGTAAAAAGTTTTTCTATATAAGGTGCAAAGAGAGATCCATAGGTATCTTGAATGTAAGTTCTAAACTGATTGCGATACTCTGGTGTAATCATAACCTCAGACAAAGATGGTAGATTTTGCGTCGATGTAGTAGGTGTTTCAGCAATAACATCTGTAGTTAAAAACTCAACACGCTTAGATGGTGATGTATCATTAAGTTCTTCTTCTTCTTCCTTATCTTCCTCTTCTTGATCTACATCCTGCTTCTCCTCTTCCTTATCTTGTTCATGCTTCTTCTTCTTCTTCTTCTTCTTCATGCTTCTCTTTATGATATGATGCTTGCATAGAAGCAAAACTTGAAGTAGACTGCGGTAATGAAGTAGAATTAAAAATTTCTTTGTGTAGTGTACTTAGTTGTGTTTTTAAAAATAAATCCGTGCCTGCTTGAATACGTTTAAGCTCTTTAAATTTCCGTCGAATATTGTTTCGAGCTTGGATGATATGTTTTGTGATCTCCTTGCTAGATGTTAACATGATGATGGTTTTTAATCAAGTAGTTACTGTAATTCTGTGTTAATGCATATAAAATGATCGAAACCCATGCGATATCGTCCATGCTGTACATCACTTTCTTTATCAATAACTAAAAAGCTGTAACGGTGTAATGACCAACATTTAGCACGCATACGTTTAAAGTCATCGAATGTCATATCAGTGTTAACATGATCGTTATACACATGTCGCATGTTGCGCTCATTTTGCCGAAAAAGCACAATAACATTTGCGTTGTCACGTATCAACTGCTTAGGCACACGAGAATAGGTTTGGCACAAATAGATGCAATCAACATATTTATGCCGACCCATACTAAAGAATGCACGAATAACGTTTTGCTGTTCTGTTGCGACATCATCAAAGATCAAAAGAGAATTAGGAAGCACATCGTCTGGTGATGGTACTTGCTCATGCGAATTAAATTTAAAATATCTTGTTCCATCTTTAACTAGATCGTGCATTACAGTTTGTAGAATAGTATATAGCGGCTGATACAGTGACTTTGCGAAAACGTAAATATTCTCGAAGCGTACACCATTTACAGAAGTAATAAGTGTGAGTAAAAGATTTGTTTTCCCGCATCCCGACGGACCTGATATAATACATCGAACAGTAAAAGGAAACAACGTTCCATGACGTTTTCTTGTAGTTGTACTAGAATTAGGTAAGAGATGTGGTAGGTAGTGTGTCTTGCTGCTTTATAATCATGATAACTGAATCATAAAGTAGGTAATAGTAATATATATATATGTTAAACGAAACAAGAGGCAACGGTTAGTTTATGATTTGCTCTTGACTAGTAAAGTCGTGTACAGCATGGTGAAACAACGATATCCAAACGACGTGAAGAAGAAGAAGAAAGTAAAAACTGTTGGATGGAAAGATGTTATAAAGGCAGCGCAAAAAGCTATTCGAGGGGAATACAATCCTCGTGTAGCTATTACTAAGGCGTTACGCGCAGCAAGAGCGAGAATTTCTCCAAAGTGCATAGCAATATTTAGTAAACGTGCACGAATTATTCCTGTACCAAAACGAGGAGGATTTCTTCCTGCGCTGTTTGCTGGCTTAGCAGCTTTAGGGTCATTGCTAGGTGGTGCTAGTGCTGTAGCGAGAACTGTCAAAGCTGTAGAAGCGAAACAACAGTTGAAAGAGAGTGAACGTCATAACAAGACGATGGAGGCAATTGCGTTACGAGGCAAAGGTGTGAACATGAAGCTAGCGCCATACAAGAAAGGGCTTGGTATCTACATTTCTCCAAAAAACGTCTACTGAATGCACTAATGCACTGCCACATCGAGCTCTAACGCATGATGAAGTTTTTACGTTTGCTAAACAACTAGGAATTCATTATTTTCGAGGAGTGTATATGCGCGATCAACTACCAGCGCGCCCACGTGAACGTGAAAGTGCCGTAATTAACTTGGATGACTGTCGTGCTCCTGGAACTCATTACGTTGCTTATGTAAGACGTAAATCTAAAGTATGGTATTTTGATAGCTATGGAGACGTACCTCCTCCTTTTGAGCTCATACGTTCTTTCGGAAGCAGTGCAGACATTGTTTACAATAAAAACCGTGTGCAAAACTTTAATACACGCATGTGCGGACGATTATGTCTTATGTTCTTATATCAAACCCAAACAGTGGAGAAAGTGCATTAGTGTCTACGTGATGACGAACAGTGAAAGAACGTTTTCTGTACGTGGAGAAGGACCTGGAACAACCGTCTATTTTAATCCACCAATCGAACTTGGTTTGAAAGCTACAATAAAATCTATAATGTGCGTGATGGTGTAAACAAGTTCTATTCCGATGAGTATGTGCTAACACTACCCTCAGGTAGTTATACAGTAGACGATATTCACGACTATATTGAAAGTACGTTAATTGATCAGTTTGGGGAAGATAGTTTTAGTAATCATAATTACAAGTTCTCAATCACTATAAGCAATATTACACATAAATATGTTATTGGATCATCATTTAAGATTGACTTCAAATCACAACCTGATTCGATTGGACCACTGCTTGGATTTTCATCGAGGGAGCTCCTACCGAACGTACGTTACGAGTCTGATCAACCTATAAAACTCTTCGATGATTATAATGTGAACATTACTTTTAATATTATTACAGACTTGAATAGTAATCTACAACCTTCACACGTCCTGCACGACTTTATTGTTACAGAGGAACGTGGATACACTATTTGTGAGAAACCAGCAGTAGTTCTTTATCATCCTGTGTCTGTAAAACACATTAGCAACATTATTCTTAGACTATAAATAAACATAATCAGCTTATTCATTTAGATCAGCACGCGTACGTAGCCTACAAACTACATCTTAAACCAGTATGAAAACAATCTATAAAACACGGTGTACATTCCGAAGACATACTACATGTGTGCAGAGACTCATCGAGTTAACAGATACCCATAAGCAGATACTCCAATATTTAGGATATACACTACTACAATAGAATGGAAGAAATGCCAGACATTACGAATACAGTAGAAAGTCGTGAAGGTGTAGTACGAAGTGAGCTTCATTCCTATCAACCTTTTACGTTTGGATTAAATAACAATGATGAAATTCATTTTATTATTAATCAGCAAGATGTATACACCTTACCACACGAAAGCTACCTCTATATTGAAGGACGACTAGAAAAGTCTGATGGAAGTGAACCAAGCACTTCACAACTAAACAACCATGCTCTAGCTTTTCTCTTTTCTGAAGCGCGATATGAAGTACACTGACTGACAGAGCAAATGCAACACCAAGAAGGAGTGGTCAGAACTTTATGCCAATTGCAGGGTAGACTGACGTCACTGAGGTATGCTCATGATGTGAAATGCGCCGCTGTGCTGCGCACGTAGCGAACGATAAATGGGACACGGCGTTGGCGAATGGCCCACTTCGTACCGTGATTTCTCAGCCGACAGTCATTGTAGAACGTGTTGTCGTGTGCCACAGGACACGTGTATAGCTACGAATGCCAGGCCGCCGTCAACGGAGGCATTTCCAGCAGACAGACGACTTTACGAGGGGTATGGTGATCGGGCTGAGAAGGGCAGGTTGGTCGCTTCGTCAAATCGCAGCCGATACCCATAGGGATGTGTCCACGGTGCAGCGCCTGTGGCGAAGATGGTTGGCGCAGGGACATGTGGCACGTGCGAGGGGTCCAGGCGCAGCCCGAGTGACGTCAGCACGCGAGGATCGGCGCATCCGCCGCCAAGCGGTGGCAGCCCCGCACGCCACGTCAACCGCCATTCTTCAGCATGTGCAAGACACCCTGGCTGTTCCAATATCGACCAGAACAATTTCCCGTCGATTGGTTGAAGGAGGCCTGCACTCCCGGCGTCCGCTCAGAAGACTACCATTGACTCCACAGCATAGACGTGCACGCCCGGCATGGTGCCGGGGTAGAGCGACTTGGATGAGGTGGAGAAAGGTCAAATCCGGCAGTAACTGTGGAGCGCCCTACCGCTAGACAACGCGGCATCATGGTTTGGGGCGCTATTGCGTATGATTCCACGTCACCTCTAGTGCGTATTCAAGGCACGTTAAATGCCCACCGCTACGTGCAGCATGTGCTGCGGCCGGTGGCACTCCCGTACCTTCAGGGGCTGCCCAATGCTCTGTTTCAGCAGGATAATGCCCGCCCACACACTGCTCGCATCTCCCAACAGGCTCTACGAGGTGTACAGATGCTTCCGTGGCCAGCGTACTTTCCGGATCTCTCACCAATCGAACATTTGTGGGATCTCATTGGACGCCGTTTGCAAACTCTGCCCCAGCCTCGTACGGACGACCAACTGTGGCAAATGGTTGACAGAGAATGGAGAACCATCCCTCAGGACACCATCCGCACTCTTATTGACTCTGTACCTCGACGTGTTTCTGCGTGCATCGCCGCTCGCGGTGGTCCTACATCCTACTGAGTCGATGCCGTGCGCATTGTGTAACCTGCATATCGGTTTGAAATAAACATCAATTATTCGTCCGTGCCGTCTCTGTTTTTTCCCCAACTTTCATCCCTTTCGAACCACTCCTTCTTGGTGTTGCATTTGCTCTGTCAGTCAGTGTAAATAATGTTGAAATAGATCGAACGAAGAATGTTGGTATTACAAGTGCAATGAAACTCTACCCTTCTTTCTGTGATAAAGGAAGTAATCTTTTGCGGATGGCTGGATGGTGTCCAAAAGCTACTAACAACTGGATGATTAATGAGGATGGAACTTGTACGGGTATGTTATCACTCAAACATATTTTTGGATTCGCAGAAGACTTTACACGTATTATAATTAGCGCAAAACAAGAGCTTATTCTAATCCGTGATCGAAGTGATTACAATTCTCTTAAAGCAGTAGAAACACCAGTAGAATCGAAAATAACACTGCATCGTATACTGTGGAGGATTCCACATGTAACCTTATCTGATCGTGAAAAACTTCGATTGCTCAAGATTGTAGAAAATGATACACCATTACCTATACGTTTTAGAAGTTGGGAGCTGCATGAATATCCTGTGTTACCACCTACAAACAAGCATAGCTGGGCTGCTAAAACATCACGTTTTACTGAGAAGCCCTTGTACATTATTTTTGGATTTCAAACTAATCGTAAATTCAATCACGAAAAAGATAGCTCACTGTTTGATTACTGTAAATTATGACACGTTACACTATATCTCAACGGAATTACGTATCCCTACGAAAACATAGACATTAACTTTGAGAAAAATAAGTTTGGGATGCTCTATGACATGTTTTGTAAATTTCAATCCTCGTATTATCAGAAAGAAGATCGTCCGCTACTTACACCTCAAGAATTTAAAACTAAAGCACCGATTGTAGTTATAGACTGCTCTTATCATGAAGAATCTATAAAAGAATCTCCAGTTGATGTTCGTTTAGAATTTGAAACATCTGAAAACATTCCTGCTAATACAGCAGCCTATTGTATTATTATTCATATGAGTGATGTTACCTACCATCCGCTAACGAATATTGTTACGAGACTATAAATAAGAATAGCTCTTTATCATTTTCATTAGTGTGTGCTTCGACATCTTACGCTATGGAACAAAACTGCAAATGTGCATGATGTTTGCATGCTCATACGCAACATCTTATTTATCTTACACGAGTGAGTGAGGCTATTAAGATGTTCTATAAACATAGATCGTCGATGCCGAAACATCTTATACAATACTTACCACCAGGATTTTTATCTACGTACGCTGCCTCTTACGTACATAATTTTTGGGGCATCCTTCCTCTACACAGTAAGATGTCGATCGAAGTAGCTTTATGCAGAACTTGTGAACGACATTACAAGCATCGAGGAGAAAATGGTGATGATGATTGGGATGGACCAAATCCGAGGATTGAACACTGTACACAGTGTATGAATGAACTTTCTCTAGTACCTCAGGATGATGATGATGATGATGATGATGATTCCTAAAAGGAATAACAACAAGGTAAGAAGTATATGATCGTCTCTGTAAAGCATAACATGCTTAGTATAATATATTTCTAAATGTTTTGTTTAATTTTAATGTTGCAGGAGGCATTTCAGAAGCATACGTTGTTAAGAAGTATACCAACCTTGTCAGTAGCAAAAAACGAATACTCTTGTAGTACATTTGTAAATAAATATTTGATCGCATTCAAAAATGTTGTACTTATTGCATTGCTTTACACCGACTTACTCTTAAGAAAAACGATCAGGTCTAAACTTGCACAATGACGTCATCACTGCAGCACGTGCTTACTCTAGCTTTCCCGATGCATGTTTAAACTTGTTCAAATTTACCCCCACTACATTCCTTTACACCGACTTACTCTTTAGAAAACGGACAAGTCTAAACATGCATGATGACGTCATCACTGCATAACTTGCTTACTCTAGCTCCCTCGATGTATGATGAAACTTGTTCGAATTTACCGCCACCACATTTCATCTAAAGAGTGTAGCTCCGATGTAAGCGATGTAAGATAGCGGTAACTGTGTTGAATAAAGATGGCTGTTTGTCAAAAAGAATTTTTCAAATTATCCGCTACTACATAGAGTGCGGCACTGCGCTCTCTTGATTAAAGATGGCGGATGACAGCTGTCAAAAAAGCACGTGGGTTTGTAAAGCACGTGGAATTTACCACCAGCACAAAGAGGGCAGCACGGTGCTCTCTAGATTAAAGATGGCGGATGATAGCTGTTAGAAAAAAGCATCTAGATTTTAAATTGCTCGCTACTACGATAAAGATAGCAGCACGGTGTTCAGTAGTTTAAAGATGGCTGCCTGTCAAAAAAGAATGTTTACAAATTATCCGCTACCACATTTCAACTAAAGAGAGCAGCACTGACGTTTGCGATGCAAGATGGCGGGTGACAACTTGTCAAACAGATATTTTTTTTCAAATAGTCTGCCTCAAAGGTAAGTAGCTAAAGAGGGCAGCACTAAGGTTAGCAATGCAAGATGGTGGATGACAGCTGTGATGTAAAAATTACCCGCAAGATAGCAGCACGATGCTTTTTTCATTAAAGATGGCAGCTTGTCAAATAGAATTTTTCAAATTAACCGCCTCAAAGAGGGCAGCACTGTTCTCTCTGGATTAAACATGGCTGCTGGTCAGAAATAATTTTTCAAATTATCCGCCACCACAAAGAGGGCAGCACGGTGCTCTCTTGATTAAAGATGGTGGATGACAGCTGAAGAGCACGTAGAATTTGTTTCCAAACAAGAGCACGTAGAATTTGCCGCCACCACATTTCAACTAAAGAGTGCAGCACTGTTCTCTCTGGATTAAAGATGGCGGTTGACAGCTGTCAGAAAGGCACATGGGTTTGTTTCCAAACAAGAGGGCGTATAATTTACCGCCACCACATTTCAAAGGTAAGTAGCTAAAGAGGGCAGCACGATGCTCTCTGGATTAAAGATGGTGGATGACAGCTGTCAAAAAAGCGCATAGGTTTGTTTCCAAATAAGAGAATGTAGAATTTTTCAAATTGCCGCCACCACATTTCAAAGGCATCTAGCTAAAGAGTGCAGCACTGAGGTTTGTGATGCAAGATGGTGGATGACAGCTGTCAGAAAAAAGCACATGAGTTTGTTTCCAAACTAGAGCACGTGGAATTTCCCGCCACTACAAAGAGGGCAGCACTGTGCTCAAAGATGGCTGCTGTCACGTGGAATTGTCTGCCACCACATTTCAAAGGTATCTAGCTAAAGAGGGCAGCACGATGCTCAAAGATGGCTGCTGTCAAAAAGCATTTTTCAAATTATCCGCCACCACATTTCCAGGGTAAGTAGCTAAAGAGGGCAGCACTGTGCTCTATAGATTGAAGATGGTGGATGACAGCTGTCAGAAAAGCACGTGGATTTGTTTACCGATTCAAATCTCGTGCTAGTTAGGTTAAGTTGGTAGCACTAAGGTTTAGACCCGCCAAGATGGCAGCACTGCCGATGACAGGTGACGAATTTGCAGCTACTGCGATAAAGAGGGCAGCACGGTGCTCTGTAGTTTAAAGATGGCGGATGACAGCTGTCAAAAAGCACGTGGATTTGTTTACCGATTCAAATCTCGCTCTAGTGAGGTTAAGTTGGTATCACTGAGGTTTAGGTCCGTCAAGATGGCTGCACTGAGGTTTGCGATACGTTGTTGTCTGTCAAAAAGCACGTGGCTGTCAAAAAACACGTGGATTTGTTTACCTATTCAAATCTCGCGCTAGTTAGGTTAAGTTGGTACTACTGAGGTTTAGGCCCGTCAAGATGGCAGCAGTGAGGTTAGCGATGCGTTGTTGTCTGTCAAAAAGCACGTGGCTGTCAAAAACACGTGGATTTGTTTACCGATTCAAATCTCGCGCTAGTTAGGTTAAGTTGGTACCACTGAGGTTTAGGCCCGTCAAGACGGCAGCAGTGAGGTTAGCGATGCGTTGTTGTCGATGACAGCTGTCAAAAAGCACGTGGCTTTGTTTACAAATTCAAATCTCGCGCCAAAATTTAAATATCCCGCCAAAATTCAAATTTCCCGCCAAAATTCAAATTTCCCGCGGGAGGAGGAGGAGGCCGCCGAATCCGCCTATTATACTACTCACGACATTAGTTGTTTTTCTTCCAGCTGTGGACAGAAAAAGATTTAATTTTGATGTAACACACGAAAGGCTCCCATAAAGTTTTCCACTGAGATCAATTCTCGCCTCGCTAAGTATCTGAACCTAAGTTTTGTTTATTGTCAAGAAGACTCTTACTGGGAATTGCATTCGTTTGAAATCAATAGACAAATCTGTCGGAATCACAGCGATTCTCCAGTACTACAGCCACTTCAATTAGTAGCTCCAATCAAACAGTTCTTCAAAGTTTTCATTACCAGTTCCGTAAGTTTGGCGGGCGTAGATTACGTAACAGTATAATAGGTACCATCACTTGTAAAATAATGTGTTTTGGCAAGCCGGAAGGATGTAAAGAATTTAGCTTCATCACTGTCGACTACTGTGTCTACTCAGTAATATATTCGAACCTGGGCAGTGAATTTATAGAACATTAAATCATTCAATTTCCCAGCTTGTTCGTTTGTCGGCCATAATATTACTCTTTCTTCAAACCATGAATAATGGACTTGTTAGTCTTGTCATGGATTTCAGGATAAACGCTACCAGTCAGTTCTTGAATGCTGCTTACTAAAACAGATAAATCATTATTGAGGACAATTTTCCTTTCAATACTCGATAATTCTCTATTTCCTACTTTAATGAACATGTCAGCAAAAATAATATTATACTCTTATGTTAGTTCTGAGTGACAAATTTGTTATATTCAGCCAGATGTTTTTACATATTCTTCTAAGTTTGTCAGCCCGGAGATTGGTCGGCACCAGTTCTCAGCTCCACGTAGGATTGGCAGCCCAGCTCTTACATTAGCTGTTTTTTCTGTATATAAGGGAAAAATCACTGGAAAATTATATATTTATGTACCGTAGCGTGTGTAACGAAATGTTCCCAGACGGAACTTTAAAAAAGTCGAGGCGGATAAAATTAACAGCGAAACTCCATACACATCCCCCTCTCCCCAACCCCAATTCGACTGTGTAGCCTGCGAAACGAAATGCACACAAATGAATGAAGAAAATACGAGGTGCATCAAATTACCACGGAAACTCCAAACTAAATGTTCAAACAAGGAGTACAGAAAAGCCCGATGAATCGATTAACAGCGAAACTCCCAACACATCGACTCTTCTCCCAAGTCTTAACTCGAGTGTTAAAAGTGTTAGCAGCTGGCCGAATCCAGGGTGAGAGGCTGCTGAATTTAAAAACGTTGTTTCTACAGCAAACATAGTGGATTTATTGTTGTGTCTATAGACTGGTTTGATGCAGCTCTCCATGTCACCGTACCCAATGCTAACCTTTTACGTAACTACTACATCCTACATGTGCTAATCTGATTGTCATATTCATATCTTAGTCTACCCCTACCGTTCTTACCGCCTACACTTCCCTCAAAAACTGGGTGTCTTAAGATGTGTCCTATCATTCTATCTCTTCTTTTCATCAAATTTAGCCACAACGATCTCCTGTCACCAATTCGATTCAGTATCTTTCCATTCGTGATTCCATCTATCCATCTCACCTTCAGAATTCTTCTCTAACACCACATTTCAAAAGCTTCTATTGTCTTTCTTTCTGTGCTCCTGTAGTTATCGTCCATGTTTCACTTCCATACAATGCCACGCTCCAGACGAAATTCTTCAAAACCGTCTTTCTAATTCCTGTATCAATGTTCGAAGTGAGCAAATTTATTTTCCTAAGAAACGCCTTCTTTGCTTGTACTAGTCCGTATTTTATCTCCTCCTTACTTCTGCCATCGTTCTAATACCCAAGTATAAATATTCATCTACATCCTTTAAGACTTCATTTCCTACTATAATATTACGTGTATCACCTGATTTCGTACGACTGCACTCCATTACTTTTGTTTTGGACTTACTGTACTCCTTACCCTAGACTCCGTCATTTTGTGTTAAAGGTAGATACGTAGTGGTGGTGTAAAACTTATTTTGCTGAAAAAATCTTACCCTTATAGCATAGGTTTGTCTTTAACGGTTTAGCCAGCATAAGCTAAAAAGGTTCACGAACGGCCGTTGTTTCTTGGACTTTACTTGAATCGTTACTGTTCGGCTTCCTTTGGTCATAGATGAATGTTTCTATACAGAAACCTTTCTCAGGAAATGTTTAATAGATTGGTGAAAACCGCATCTAAATCCATTAAGTGGTTCTTGAGATTAGCCGTCACAGACAGACAGACAGACAGACAGACAGACAGACAGACAGCATCGAGGAGTTCATTTTACGGTACTAAGTAGATCTGTGCAGTAAGTACAGCGAATTTGTGGCATGATGAAATAATAAAAGAAAACAATCGATGAAAATGAAGAACTATTGGGCAAGGAGGAAAGCTCAACAATGTTGATTCTGCGTGGTCCTAAGTGACCCATTCGCGCACAAGAAGAACAAGGAAAGAACAAAAGAAAATTATATCAAATTCCCCTGTGCGAAAATCATATTATCATATATGTCTTTCAATAAATGAAACTCAAATGGATAAGGATGAATTTTTTGCGTCTAACAAATCGTTTTCGAGAGACATGTTGAGTCGCCAAGTGCAGGATTCAGTACAGCGAAAGGAGTGATCTGACTCAGGGCCTGTGGAACTACCACCACTGCAGTAATCAGTTCGCTAGTCTTTTTTTTTTTTTGCTAGGGGCTTTACGTCGCACCGACACAGATAGGTCTTATGGCGACGATGGGATAGGAAAGGCCTAGGAGTTGGAAGGAAGCGGCCGTGGCCTTAAATAAGGTACAGCCCCAGCATTTGCCTGGTGTGAAAATGGGAAACCACGGAAAACCATCTTCAGGGCTGCCGATAGTGGGATTCGAACCTACTATCTCCCGGATGCAAGCTCACAGCCGCGCGCCTCTACGCGCACGGCCAACTCGCCCGGTCCGCTAGTCTTTAGAGAGCCCCTGGAGGAATCTGGTGTGCTATCTGCATGGCTGACAAAGCAGGTGACTGTTCACGGCAAGGGAATGAGGAAACAGTCGTGGGAAACCCAAGCTGCAGCGTAATCTTTTAGGACAATCGCTCAGCCAGGCAAGTTCTATCAATAACCCTCGTATTACGAATAACGGTCATACGCGATAAGACTGTAGCTGTGCTCCCACAAGAAGCCTTAGCTCACTACGCCGCCCTTAGTCCCCCACTGAACTCGGCCGTACAGGTGACCACGGCTGGACCGTAGCCCGTCAGCTTTAAATTCCAACCGACCAACCGAGCAGAATTAGCCAGCCATACCCTTCGTTCGTAACACTAACAACACTGTGTTGAGAGCTATGTCTTACTGAATACACTTCGGACGTTTATGCAGTGATAGGAATCCAGCCCGCTCCTCCACAACGTACAGTATTGAGATTAACATAAATCCTAGGGGTTCTGATGGCGGTATCCCTAATGTTTATGCAAAACTCAGCACAGCCGTTGTGGAGGCTACTCGCTTCAGTAAGTGTACATTCTAACCTATGACAGTTCTGCTCAGAAGGGCTAAGGTGAGAATGTATAGCCGGGAACCAGGCGTTGAGTAGTGTGCGGGTGTGTCAATGAATTCCGCTAGGCACGTGTAACCAAGTGAGATAATCAGGGGGTTACCACACAGAGGAGCCCTGTTGTCAATTGTTTCGGAGAGATTAACAATTCTCGCACTAACAGCGTCAATTTGACACAGGTCATGGAGATGTGCAGATCGCAACCTGTTATAGGGCATGTTTGAATGACCGGCAGCTTACGCAATGTCCCCAGCAAGGACAGGCATGTTCAAGTAGCGGCCTTATCATCGCTCGTATACAGAAGGAGCTCTTCCTATTTTAGGCCACCTTACCTTCTCCGAATATCACCCCACTGCTAGAAATCTCACCGAGCTGAGGATGGCGATAGCACTAGGTGAACCGCTCTACGCTGTCCGGGTACGAAATGAAAACATTTACCCAGCCTCATCAAAATGAGACGTGCTATCAAAAGGTACCTTATACAGTACCAAGCTACGCAGCACCTCACTCTGTGGAGATTTTGGTGACAGTCTTGTTTAAGTGTACAATAACAATTCAGTCTTGTATGGGATGCAATGGAATTTAGTAACTGAGAATCTCACGTAACCAAAACATTTATTGCTGGTGTATCACATCTGGCAGGTATTATCATAGTCGAATGACCCGCATGAAGGACGATAAAAGGGACTTCTTAGAACATACTGTATATCGCACGAAGCTTTATTATTTTATTAATTTTCATCTCATTCATTATTACATTTATGTAGAAGAAAACTTCCCCTGTTATCGAAGAAAATACATTTCATTTTCATTGGAATATATATACATCCTCCTCTGCGAACCCTGTGACCTTGCCGCGGTAGGGAGGCTTGCGTGTCCCAATGATGCAGATAGCCGAGCCGCAGGTGCAACCATATCGGATGGGTATCTGTTGAGAGACCAGACTAACGAATGGTTCATCGAAAAGGGGGGTAGCAGCCTTTCGGTAGTTGCAAGGGCGGCAGTCTAGATGATTGACTGATACGGCCTTGTAATAATACTCAACATGGCTTAGCTGTGTTGATACTGCTACACGGCTGAAAGCAACGGGAAACTACAGCCGTAACTACCTCCCGAGGACATGCAGCTCTCTCTGTATGAATGGTGTACTTATGATGGCTTCCTCCCGGGTAAAATATTCCGGAGGTAAACTAGTCCCCCATTCGGATCTCCGGGTGGGGACTACACGAGAGGGGGCGATCATCAGGAAGATGGATACTGACATTCTGCGAGTCGGAGCGTGGAATGTTAGAAGTTTGAATCGTTGTGGTAGGTTAGAAAATCTGAAAAGGGAGATGGATAGGCTAAAGTTAGATGTAGTTGGTATAAGTGAAGTACGTTGGCAGGAAGAACAAGATTTTTGGTCAGGCGACTACCGAATTATCAACACAAAATCAAATAGGGGAAATTCAGGAGTTGGTTTAATAATGAATAAGAAAATAGGGCAGCGGGTAAGCTACTACGACCAGCATAGTGAAAGAATTATTGTCGTCTAGATAGACACGAAACCAATGCCCACCACAATAGTGCAGGTCTATATGCCTACTAGTTCAGCGGATGATGAAGAAATCGAAAGAATACATGAGGAGATAGAAGATTTAATACAATATGTCAAAGGTGACGAGAACCTAATTGTGATGGGAGACTGGAATGCAGTGTTAGGCCAAGGAAGAGAAGGTACTACATTAGGAGAATTTAAATTGGGACAAAGGAACGAAAGAGGAAGTCGGCTGGTTGAATTCTGCACTGTTCATAATTTAGTCCTTGCCAATACATGGTTCAAACACCACAAACGACGGCTGTATACGTGGACGAGACCTGGAGACACTGGAAGGTATCAAATAGACTTCATTATGATTAGGCAGAGATTCAGAAACCAGGTGTTGGATTGCAAAACATTCCCAGGAGCAGACGTGGACTCTGACTACAACTTGTTGGTCATGAAATGCTATCTGAAGTTGAAGAAATTGAAGAAAGGAAAGAATGCAAAAAGATGGGA
This sequence comes from Anabrus simplex, assembly GCF_040414725.1. Lineage (NCBI taxonomy): Eukaryota > Metazoa > Arthropoda > Insecta > Orthoptera > Tettigoniidae > Anabrus > Anabrus simplex. The sequence goes on from NC_090265.1 coordinate 771,579,509, forward strand.
TCTAGACAAGTTGAAAGAAAGGAGTGTGAGGGATTGTTCAAAGGAACATGTTGCATAAGGACTAAATGAAAAGGCTGAAGGAAACGCTATAGAGGAAGAGTGGAGAGTAATGAAAAATGAAGTCAGTAGGGCTGCTGAAGAAATGTTAGGAAGGAAGAAAAGATCAGCTAAGAATGAGTGGATAACTCAGGAGATACTAGACCTGATTGATGAACGACGAAAATACAAGAATGCTAGAAGTGAAGAGGGCAGAAAAGAATACGGGCGATTAAAGAATGAAATGGATAGAAAGTGCAAGGTAGCTAAGGAAGAATGGCTGAAGGAGAAGTGCAAGGATGTCGAAGGCTGTATGGTCCTGGGAAAGGTAGATGCTGCATACAGGAAAATCAAGGAAACCTTTGGAGAAACTAAATCTAGGTGTATAAATATTAAGAGCTTAGATGGAAGGCCACTTCTAGGGAAAGAAGACAAAGCAGAAAGATGGCAGGAGCATATCCAACAGTTGTATCAAGGTAAGGATGTAGATAATTTGGTTCTGAAACAAGAAGAGGCTGCTGATGCTGATGACATGGGAGACCCAATTTTGAGGTCAGAGTTTGACAGAGCTGTGAGTGATCTAAATAGGAACAAGGCACCTGAAATTGATGACATTCCCTCTGAATTACTGACTGCCTTAGGAGAAACCAGCATGGCAAGGTTATTTCATTTATTGTGCAAGATGTATGAGACCGGAGAAGTCCCATCCGATTTTTGGCAGAATGTTGTTATACCTATTCCCAAGAAAGCCGGTGCTGACTAGTGTGAAAACTACCGCACCATTAGTTTAGTATCTCATGCCTGCAAAATTTTAACACGTATTATTTACAGAAGAATGGATAAACAAGTTGAAGCTGAGTTGGGAGAAAATCAATTTGGCTTCAGAAGAAATGTAGGAACACGGAAACAATCCTGACTTTACGTCTGATCTTAGAGGATCGAATCAAGAAGGACAAGCCCACGTACATGGCATTCGTAGATCTAGAAAAGGCATTCGATAATGTTGATTGGACCAAGCTATTTATGATTCTGAAGATGATAGGGATCAGATACCGAGAACGAAGAATTATCTATAATCTGTATAAAAATCAGTCTGCTTTGAAAAAGAAGCAGCAATCCAGAAAGGAGTGAGGCAAGGCTGCAGTTTGTCCCCTCTCCTTTTCATTGTTTACATAGAACAGGCAGTAAAGGAAATCAAAGAGAAATTTGGAAAGGGAATCACAGTCCAAGGAGAGGAAATTAAAACCTTGAGATTTGCCGATGATATTGTTATTTTATCTGAGACTGCAGAAGATCTCGAGAAGTTTCTGAATGGTATGGATGAAGCCTTGTGTAAGGAGTACCAGATGAAAATAAATAAGTCCAAAACAAAAGTAATGGAGTGCAGTCGAACGAAGGCAGGTGATATAGGAAACATTAGATTAGGAAATGAAGTCTTAAAGGAAGTAGATGAATATTGTTACTTGGGTAGTAAAATAACTAATGGCAGAAGTAAGGAGGACATAAAAAGCAGACTAACACAAGCAAGGAAGAGCTTTCTTAAGAAAAGAAATTTGCTCACTTCAAACATTGATATCGGAATTAGAAAGATGTTTCTGAAGACTTTCGTGTGGAGCGTGGCATTGTATGGAAGTGAAACATGGACAATAACTAGCTCAGAAAGAAAGAGAATAGAAGCTTTTGAAATGTGGTGTTACAGAAGAATGCTGAAGGTGAGATGGATAGATCGAATCACGAATGAAGAGATACTGAATCGAATTGGTGAGAGGAGATCGATTTGGCTAAATTTGACCAGAAGAAGAGATAAAATGATAGGACACATCTTAAGACACCCAGGACTTGTTCAGTTGGTTTTTGAAGGAAGTGTAGGTGGTAAGAACGGTAGGGGTAGACCAAGGTATGAATATGACAAACAGATTAGAGCAGATGTAGAATGCAATAGTTACGTAGAAATAAAAAGGTTAGCACAGGATAGGGTGGCATGGAGTGCTGCATCAAACCAGTCTATGGACTGATGACTCAAACACACATATATACATTTGAGGACAACTACCCCCCACCCCCCACCTGACGGATTCTAATTATCCAAGTAAATTTTAAGTTATACGGATGATGTACTATTTGGAGTGACTCGAATTTTGAGCATTATTAACTGTGCAATGCGGTGTTTGTGGTTTGTGAGGAACATTTAACAAGTAAGGAAAGGTTTGCAGTGATATTGGGAGCTAATATAACAGGAATCAAAAAACTAAAACTTCTATGATTGGAAAATCGGCGAAGCCTCACTGTACCTCGGGTGCGAATTAATTAGCAGTCACGTACGAAAGCAACTCCCGAAGTTGCGGATGAGAAGCTCCGTTCACCAATCTCGGTTGTATTGTATTGACGAGAAGTTTCAACGTGAAGGAAGGAAAGATTAACCGTAACAAACAGAAGAGGCTAACGGATTTTTCCAAAGGTGTCAACTGAAGTACGTTTCTTGTTTCACCGCTGTATGCACTGTATCCTGTCTTCTAAAAAGTTACTATAATAAGGTTTATAATTAAAGTGATGCCGTAAAAATAGAGTTTATGTTGTATGTTTTTAAATACTGTTAAAGTAATGTATTCAGTATGAGCCCGTAGACACACATGATTCAGTTAAATGCTATGCATTCTCAATAACGGTATTCTCTATACCTCGAAATTTAGATAACTCGAAATAAGATTTAGCTCCCGAGGTGATTCGAGATATGGAGTTTCTACTATATTACACATCAACATATACACCCTGTCCCAAAAATTCCTCTCCACCAAACTTTTCTTTTCGGTATGCAACTTACAACTTCCCACTCATAAAATACAGGACTTACTCTGCCTCAAACTTTCTTCCAGTTATTCTCATAAATACTTCGTTCCTCAAATCCATCCGTTTCTACTTGCTTGATGAAATTTTAAGTGAAAGTCATCCCAAAGTAGCTTCTCTAAATTTTCCCAGACCTCAGGAGCAAAATAGCATGCCGTGACTCTATTACTCAAATACACGGTGTCACAAAAATGAATTTCCAAATGCCAAAATTATCTCACTTCACTGGATTTGGATATGAAACTGCAAGCCTCGCTCATACAACTGCTGAATGAATTATTATTATTATTATTATTATTATTATTATTATTATTATTATTATTATTATTAGACTTTATCACACTTATAATTTTATCTTTACTTTATACCTAGGAGAATAATGGACTCCGTTATGGAGGGTAAGAGAACTAGAGGGAAACCGAGACGACGATGTGTAGACTCAGTTTCTAAAGATTTAAAGATAAGAGGTATAGAACTAAATGAGGCCACGGCGCTAGTTGCAAATAGAGGATTGTGACGACATTTAGTAAATTCACCGAGCTCGATAGCTGCGGTCGCTCAAGTGCGGCCAGTGTCCAGTATTTGGCAGATAGTGGGTTCGAACCCCACTCTCGGCAGCCCTGAAGATGGTTTTGCGTGGTTTCTCATTCTCACACCAGATAAATGCTCGGGCTGTACCTTTATTAAGTCCACGGTCGCTTCCTTCCCACTCCTAACCCCTTCCTGTCCCATCGTCGCCATAAGACCTATCTGTGTCAGTGAGACGTAAAGCAACTTGCAAAATAAAAGATTAGTAAATTCACAGAGACTTGCATTCTCAACGCTGAAAGGCATAACGGTCTATAATCGTAATGTATGTATACCACTATTATCACTTTTACCGTCGTGAACATATTTGACTGATTTTTATTTTAATGTTTAATTTCACATTTTAAGACGGTTGACAGTTCTACGCGTCGCGGCTACATGAATGACCGACAATCGCAGCCAAAATGACGCCACATCAATCAGCAAAATTACAGGTCTGTCTAATTCCCATATTAGATCTTTGTAGTTAGAAATGTAAATGCTTCTCCTCTTAAATCAGGTAGAAAATCATGACACCGCGTTGTATATGTGGCGTGTGTAGAATCAAGTGTGTTGCGATGATGATTTTGTGTCATGTCCGCAAAAAGTGTACCAGGAGTGATTTATTACTTTTATTTAACTTCAGTGTTTGGCGTTTCTTCTAAACGCATAGCGAGTTAATGTTTCCCTGCATTTCGCACCTACAGTGTTTCCTGTTTTGTTCCTTCATAACGATGCAACTTAAGTTCCCCTCGGAAGAAGTGTTGTTAGTTCATTCTGAGCATCTGTTTCGGATGATGCATATTTCGGAATCGTGATTTATCTATAACTTAAGGGTGTCAAGAGAACAACACATGGTGTGATTTTATTTTAAGTTGTGAAAATTGCTATTAACTTGTTACAAACATCATGTTTTCAAAATATATTTCGCAACCTATCCCGAGCAACTGAAGTTAACTTGGTTCAATTAAGCATCCATTCGGGGGATGTTCCGGTATCCGAGAGGATATTCGACTGGTGGATAACCCTAATTAAATGTAAATCTGGAATTCTGTTTACTGAAGGTCAGATTTCCACGGATGAAATGGATTAACTCTCAGTTATCGTTTGGGTCAATGCTACCCGATTTTCAAGTTTTCTGTTCCTTTTCTGGTTTTGCTGTCCACAAATCTCATACTGCGTTTTCAAATTTTGGAAGACACTAATGTAAATAATGTCAAGATACATTCACCTTTCACGTTATGCAATGTGACTGATTTATAACATTTTGGGATAAATTTAATTTACTCTTATTTGGTTATTCAAAAATATGATTGTCATTATTTCGTTCATACATTTTTAGTAGGCATATTTTTGCTTCTCATGTGATGTAGTCATGCTCTCCTGTGAACCCTGTCGATCGGTCAATGAAGTGACAAAAATAATCCTACAGGACCCCAAGATCTAAGAATCCATATTGTTCTACCGGGAGAGCCGCGGCAGACGACCGACGATGGAACGGTAGGTTCAAGGGAATAGTAAGGAGTCGAAACCTTTTAAAAATATCTACAGATAAATTTGTGATTGCTCCATGTGCACCAAATAACATACCAAAAACCTCCCATTTTTTATTTTATTTTTATACTTGTGTCCCAAGTCACGAAAGCAAGTCACATAGAGCCCTTTCTGTATCAACCTCTTTGGACTGGTTTTCATCTCACTCAAATCTGACTGTTGGATCGATAATGATCCATTTGTTAGATTTCCTATCCATGACTATAATCACCGTTCGTTGACGCACATGTTACTTCTTCATGAACTGCTTTGTGTTTCTAATGCAGTCAGCTGTCCTTTCTTAGTCTACGGTGCCCGCTGTTTCAACTCTTTGCGGCTTTTCCCTTTTTCAGCGGGCAACTCACCCCTTCGCTACAAACATCACAGAATACAATTTCTGTGCCTGATATGAAACGGTTAAACTCCTGTAACAACTGTTCAACTAAAGACGACTTGGAAGTTAGCACTTCCGGTATAATGCACACCGAACAAACGGACACACTGAAATGATCTCAGAGAATGTAATGAAGAGTTTTGTTTCCTGGCACTCTTGTGACACACAAACTACGAGCTTCTTAAGATTTTATTTGAAATACCACTCAACACACTCAAAACCAGTTTGTCGGAATAAACTAAATTAAAGGCATTTTAATCAATTTAGGAGTAAAATAGGAATTGATCATGATGATGATAATGCTCGTTGTTTAAAGGGGCCTAACGGTCATCGGCCCCTAATGGTACGAAATGAGATTAAATGTAATGACAATTTAAAAGTCCAAAATCATCCACTGACCTGAATTCAATACGTGATGACGAAGAATGAATCGGCGAATATGAATTAAAAACAATCGTAAAACAATAGTATTACTGATCGAGGGACTGATTCTAAAGCACAATCCTGAGTCGACGTTGCTTCTCGTCTAAAGGGGTACTTATCGCTAGTAAAGTAGAATCATGTCATGTTGTGGTACTAATCAAAAGTAGCGTAGACACGCGGTATTCCACACATTATGGTACTACTCACAGGTAATGTCATACGCGCCTGTAACGCAGACTTATGGTGCTCCTCACATAGTTGTACTAATCACAGCGACTCGTACTTTCCCGTGGTGTTTCTCACATAGTTGGTACTAATCACAGGCAACGCCCAGACGCGAGGTGTTTCTAACATAATGATACTAATCATAGGCAACGTAAGCCCGTGGTGTTCCGTATGTAGTGGTACTAATCACCGGTACTCTAAACCTCATCCTGAGTCAGACTCGGTTGCTACAAATCACAAACCTATTGTGTACCTAATATAGTGGTATTACTCGCAAGTAAAGGCGACCCATGGTGTTACCTGCGTGATGGTACTACTTGAGTCTCATGCTTCTAATTCGATCATCCCTTGGTGGCCCCTTTAGTCATTTCTTACGACAGGCAGGGGATACCGTGGGTGTATTTTTCACCTGCGTCCCCCACCCACAGGGGGTAAAATATTAATTATAGGAATATAGGGTCTAACGTCAAGTTAAGCAATTTTACGCACGACAGGGCCACACTTTTTAACCTTATAAATACACGAAAAGTGTAAATACAACTTCATTTTAAGTTATATCTTCAGGAACAAACTAGGTTTTCGTCGAAAATCCGAGGACTAACAATCACCATCTGAATTTTTCCCGGTCGGTTAGAAGAGGTGATGGGATACAAATCACCAAATCGCGTGCCAAAAGCCGGAATTCAATTCAAAACCTCTCTGCAGTGTTCATCTGGAGTGAGGACATATGATGCTCTTGATAGTGATTCGTCCTACGAATGGAGGCATTAACTTTTCGACAGGAGTAGGCCATATGCCGGCACCGAGTTTGATCCTGTCCCTTCCTTATCATCATGATCGTCACCCAGATGTGCAAGTCAATCAAGGACCTGCAGCAGGCCACACCATACAGAGTCACCCTTAACTTTAATGTCACGGAGAGATTTGACTTCGCGGTTTGAATCACGTGGCTGTAAGCTTGAATTCAAGTGTAGGAGGGTTTCAATCCCACTGTCTTTTTTCCGTGGTTCCCCATGTTTACACCAGGCAGATTTAGCCTGCCACTGCCCTCTATATGTTAGCGCAACTTTAAATCAGAGCACAAGGAAAAACAATCTGATGTCCGATATTCGCTGGCTAGTGGCTTTATGTCGCACCGACACAGATAGGTCTTATGGCGACGATGGGATAGGAAAGGCCAAGGAGTTGGAAGGAAACGGCCGTGGCCTTAATTAAGGTACAGCCCCAGCATTTTCCTGGTGTGCAAATGGGAAACCACGGAAAACCATCTTCAAGGCTGCCGACAATGGGATTCGAACCCACTATCTCCCGGATGCAAGCTCACAGACGCGCGCCTCTAACCGCACAGCCAACTCGCCCGGTGATGTCCGATAATCCTCAACAAATTTCGTATAATACAATAATTTAGGAATTAGTAGATTACAATCAGTGTTGTAATTCCGAGGCAGAATTATTAGAATGACCTTGTAGAGGGGAGCATTATCTCCCGCCTGTCATCAGGAGCCTCTAAACCAGGAGCACACGTTGGGATTACGAATGTGGCGTTGCTTTCATGTACAGTACTTCAATCAATCAATAATACACTTAGTCAAGCAGCTCGTCCCCTTGCTCTGCGGGATTTAGGTCTACTGAATTATGTGCCCGTATTTGGCATGATTATGGTCGTGCAGTTTGGTTGTCATCCAATATCTTTATGCGCAGGAGCAGAATTCTGTTAAAACAGAATCTTAAGAGGAAATAAACTAATTATCGCCCGCGGTCTGTTTCTGTACGGTGCCGGATATTTGTTTGTTCTAAGGCAAAGAGTCTGTAGTCCGTGAGCTTGACAACAGCCCGGTATGGACGTAAGTGTTCCTTGATCTTCAATAATAATTATTATTATGATATTGCTATAAAGTCAGGATTATGTTATACTCTTCGTATTACACCATATTTACAACAAGAAACATAGATTCCGATATAGTACCATAGAAAGCATGCATTCTGATCTTATGGCTCTTTTGTGAAATATAGCCACATCTTAATTTATTGATTGTTTAATGTTGTTTAAAAATGTTCATCATTCAGCCCCTTGATATATTTCACCAGCTAATTATCAAGTAATATAGGCTCAGTCCTTCACACATAGACTATACTCTACATTCCTAGTGCTGTGGAATTTCCTGAGGCGTTATAGTACTTTCTACTTATAAGTGAACCGAATGCACTAGTGATGAATGGGATGCCTAATCGCTGGTTTATAAGGAGCACTGCAATGTGCTGTATTTCGGATGTGAGACAACTAACAGTCATTTTACTACACAGGTTCTGTAACAAGGTGCATTTTTAAATACGCCATAAAAATGCAGGAATAAAGTTAAATAACTTATTAAGTTATACACGTACAGACATTCCAACTACCAAAAAGTTGCCTATATGTGATATGTGCCTTGGGCGATCCCTTAGCTCTGCAACTCTGTTCTCCATATGTCTATGCATATGTCGTTGCTGAACACAGCAGCCATTGTCGATATGTTGACAGCAACTCGAGTGCTGATCTATCATATACCAGCCTACTACTGAGCGTTAGAAAACGAGGCTTACTAACGCAAGAGAGGGCATTAGACCGGTAGCGCTTGTGGAACATGCTACAAGTGGCCGTCCGGTTGTTTTTTCTTTATATTCTAACGTAACTGAGCTTCAGGCATCAGTCAGGCATCCCATTCATCATTAGTGCATCCGGGACAATTATCAGTAGAAATTACTGCGTTGGCGAGTCACCTGATACATCGTGAATGCCACTGTGACTTGTAGCGATTTTTTTTTGTTTTTTGCTTAATAAAGATAATAGATTTATAGACCGAGAACATTGCCGTAATATTATTTGTTGTGAAAGAATGTCTGCCCGTCCTTTGATACAGAATGCAAAAAATGTTCGGTCTTGAACTGTACTCGTAAACACGCATTCAAAGCATGTGCGTGTTGTGGCACTTGTGACCAATCTCCAAAGTTACGCCTTCCCCAGCTCACTTGTAGATCCCTTTAAGGACGTTAGGAAAAGTTCCGAAGCATCCGAGTTCATGCGCTAGAGACGGTCCTCTAGCCCAATGAGGTTGCATCATGCACATTCGCTGCTGAAATGACTGAAGGATGGGAACCACGTCGAGCTGAACCACCAGTTGAAGTGGGGGTGTCGCTTTCAAAGCCACTATCGATTTTTAAAGCTGAGCAACCAACCAGGACGTGTCAGCCAGGAAGACAAATATCGCCTGTAGTCTGGTCTGTCTTGAGCACAATTGTGGACTCGTAGTCCTTCCGGCTCAATCAATGACGATATCGGAGTGCTCATTTGTTGTGTAAGAGCTGACAGATCTCGCAAATATAAGTTTTATAATCAATATGTCACCTGACAGAAGCTGGTTCATTCTAGATATTGATGAGTCCTGTGCGATAAATACACCGAAAAATGGTATAAATGCATGTCAGTTTTAGGCGTTTTAGGGTCCTCTAAAAAGCGTACCTGGATTGAATCGCGCGTTATATTTTTGTTTCTTGGTTGTCGACATCGTTGCATATCGTTTCGGTATCCATGAACATTCTTGTTGTTGCTTCAGTATGAATTTTCCGCATTTCTTCAGTGTGTGTCTAGCCATGGAGCATTTCACTATTGCACAACGTGTCTTAATTGTGAAAAAGTTTGATCAGAACGGAGGAAGTTATGCAGCAACTGTCAAATGTCTTCCCGCCGTTCTAGGGTGTAATGAAGCATCGGGCGAGTTAGACGTGGGATTAGGGGCGCGCAGCTGTGAGCTTGCATCCGGGAGAAACTGGGTTCGAATCCCACTGTCGGCAGCCCTGAAGAAGATTTTGCATGGTTTTCTACTTTCACAACAGACAAATGCTCGGGCTGTACCAATATTACGGTCACAGACGCTTTCTTCCAACTCCTAGGCCCTTCCTATCCATAAGACCATAAGGCCTCGGTGTGTCGGTGCGACGTAAATCAACAACTCCTAGAGTTGTGGTAAAGTTCAGTGAAATTGTTTCAGCAGTGAACATTAAAACACCGAACGAATTGGGCGTGCGGCTGTGAGCTTGCTGTCGGTAGATATGGGGTTCGAATCCCGCTGTCGCCAGCTCTGAATATGGTTTTCCGTAGTTTACCATTCTCACGCCAGACAAAATGCTGGAGATGTACCTAAATTAAGGCCAGGGCCGCTTCCTTCCCACGCGTAAACACTTTCTATGCCATCGTCGCCAGTAATACCTATCTGTCTCGGTGCGACGTAAAGTAGATTGTAAAAGAAACTGTGAACTTGGTAGGCTAAAACTGAAAGAGTGTCGTAATCATCACGCTTTTGCCTTCTTCATCAAATATTCTAATAATGATAATGTTTTTTTGCTTTACGTCGGACTAAGTACTTTTACAGTTTTCGGAGACGCCGAGGTTCCGGAATTTAGTTCGGCAGGAGTTCCTTTTCATGCCAGTAAATCTACCAACACGAGGCTGAGCACCTTCAAATATCGCCGGACTGAGCCAGAATCGAACCTGCCAACTTGCGGTCAAAAAGCCAGTGCCTCACTCAGCCTGGCAGCAAATATTCTCCTCACCTCCAGCTCCCTACGAGTACAGTCAATTTCGCCACCTGTCATCCAATCACAAGTTCGGAGCGCGGTAAAAACTGGCATACGCTTATCGATACCAGCTCATCGGATAACAGGATACACAAACTCGGGGCAGTAATTTTAATGGCGTGTTGTCTCCAAACAGTGCTAGTCCACGTCTTTTGATCTGCGCGTCTGTATGGATGGTGCTCTACGTATGATAAAATCTTATGCTTAAGACGGCACACACGCCAATCCCCCAAGCCATCGGAATTGACCAACGAAGATTAAAATCCCACACCCGGCAGGGAATCGATCCCCCCGTCCCCAGGGCCAAAGGTCAGCACGATAACCATTCTGCCACGAAGAGCACAGCCGTGGAACACACTACCTGTCCCTGTCATCTGCTAGTTTCAGCCAACGTTGTCACAGTAGTTATCAGATGAAGGTGTTGCTGGTATGCCTATATTCAAGGAGTATACATCGTATATAAACAAACTGTTATTATCAAGCAAAATTATTGAGGATTTGTTTTTGATGTATTTATTTTTGTATCATATGCTGTTTTGTTCAGCAACTGTAAGATGCCCTATTTTTAGTCAGAACTGCTAGGTTTAACAACACCTTTAGAGTTTTCGCATCTCGTGTATGGAATAAAATATCTAATAATATCACGGCTATCAAAATGGAAATCCATTCAAAGCAGCTGTTTGGGGATTCATTTTAACTAACCATACTAATCATAGTATTTCTCTTGTATATCCTCCTAATGTAACTCACGGACTCTTGATAAAATCATGTAAGTTATAATCATGATTCAAATACGTGTATTTCCTCTGTTATACTTTTAGTTTAAATTGTTATAGGCAATTTAGTTATTAATTACTTAATTGCTTATTATCTATAGCTTTTGTTAAATATCATCGTTTCTACTTTGCACTCCTGTATATATACTAGCAAGATACCCGTGCTTCGCTACGGTATTATACTGGAATTTATAATTGAATGCTTATTGTTTTAGATATATAATCCGCCGAAATTCGCGGTCTGACTCGTTTCCTGCGAGAACCCACCAAAATTCCCGATCTGCCTCGTTTTCTATTAGATTACGGCATGTTTCCTCCCATTTTTCAATCTTCTTTTCTAGCAATCGATTTCGTACTTCCCGGGCTAGGCTCAGGTATTCCTCCCGGTCAGTTGGGTCCGTAAATCTTTGCCATCTTTTCCTATAATAATTTTTAATATGGATAAAATCCTTCAGGAGATCCGGCGTGGTGTCATATTGAGTGCCTAGAAGGCACTGAACCCGCGGCCGGACTGTATTCTTAGTCATTACCCGTCCAGGAGCCGTTTCCAGCGCGGTCCGCACATTTGACGACGGTCCGGAACATTATTATTATTATTATTATTATTATTATTATTATTATTATTATTATTATTATTATTATTATGTGTTGCTGGAATGGATGATGACAGGAAAACCGGAGTATCCGGAGAAAAACCTGTCCCGCCTCCGTTTTGTCCAGCACGAATGTCACATGGAGTGAACGGGATTTGAACAACGGAACCCAGCTGTGAGAGGCCGGCGCGCTGCCGAGGATCCTTATAAGTACATTAAGAACAGTAAAATCAATTGGTCTCACCTCCTTCTACACCCCACCGCCGTTAAGTTTATTTACCGGCACACCCCCCCCCCAAAAAAATTAAAAGAAGGCTTGTTTCTTATGTTTAAAGAAGATTTCAAACACCAATGTTCACGTCTATTACCTTCAGTTTTGAGATATAAGTATCCCCATAAAAATAATTTACTTTTTTCACTTCATTTCACACTACTCCCCCTCCCCCCCAAGTGAATTTTCCCGCAAAAAATACTTGTTTCTTTAATAGTAAAGGATCTTCTAAATACCAATTATCACGACTCTAACTTCTTCAGTTTTTGATTTATGTGTCCTCATGAAAGGAATTCAACTCCTTTACACTCCCGCCCTCCAAGATGGTTTCCCCCCAAAACGCGTTTTTCTTTGTTTTTAAAGGAGATCCAAATACGAATTTTCACGTCTGTAACAACTTTAGTTTTTATTAGATGTATGTATTCTCATTCAATTCATTCAATTAATTTTTCAATTCTTTCACCCCCCCCCCCTCATTGGATTTTCCGAGAATACGTGTTTCTTTATTTTTAAAGCAGATTGCAAATATCAAATTTCACGTCTGTAACATCTTCATTTTTGAGATATCAGTAGCCTAATTAAAAGAATTCAACACCATTTTCAGTCACTTTTACCCCCCCCCCCTCCGCCCAAGTGGTATATCCGAAAGCTAAAAACACACGTTTCTTTATGTTTAATAGAGATAAAAAATACCATTTTTCACTTCTGTAACATGTTAAGTTTTTTTGAGATAAACTGTAAAAATTCTCATTTTAAAATTTCACCCCTTTTGAGTTCCCCTTAAGTGGAGTTTCCAAACACAAATCACCTATGTTTCTTTAGATTTACAGGAGATTACAAACACCCACTTTTTACGTCTGTAACATTTTACGTTTCCAAGATATTCTGTAGATATAGTCTTTCAAAAATTCACCCAATTTGTCACTCCTGTTTAACCGCCATTAATTGGATTTTCCAAAACTAAAAAATACGTGTTTCTTTGTTTTTAAAGGAGATCCCATATACAAATTTTCAGTTCTGTAATATCTTTCGTTTCTGAGATATATGTATCCTCATTAAAGGCATTCAACCCATTTTTCACCCTTTTACACCCCTCCTACTGGGATTTACAGGAAACAAAAAATACGTTTTCCTTTATTTTTAGAGGAGATTCTAACTACCAATTTTTACATCTGTACATTTTAAAGTTTTAAGATGTATACACACTCATTTTAAAAAATTTACCCTCCCCCCTTTTTACCCCCCAATATTTGGATTTTCCAAAAACGAAAAAATACGTGTGTTTATTTATTTTTAAAGGAGATTCTAAATACCAATTTTCACATATTTAACCTTTAAAAATTTTGAGATAGATACACTCATTTTAAAATATTACTCCCTTTTCACCCCCCCCCTAAATTGGATTTTCAAGAAACAAAAAAATACGTGTTTCTTTATTTTTAACGGAGATCCCAAACACCAATTTTCAGGTCTGTAATATCTTCAGTTTCTGATATATATAAGTAGCCTCATTAAAGGCATTCAACCACTTTTTAGCCCCTTTTCACTCCTATTGCGATTTTCCGAAAACAAAAAAATACGTGTTCCTTTATTTTTAATGAAGGTTCTAAATACCAGTTTTTACATCTGCAAACTTTAAAAGTTTGGAGATATAGATTCACTCATTTTAAAAATTCACCCCCTTTTCACCCTCCCATTAATTGGATTTTCCAAAAACAAAAAATTACGTGTTTCTTTATTTTTAAAAGAGATCAAAAGTACCAATTTTCAGGTCTGTAATATCTTCAGTTTCTGAGATATAGGTACCGGTATCCTGATTAAAGACATTCAACCCATTTTTCCCCATTTTCACCCTTTTTTACCCCTCCTATTGGGATTTTCTGAAAACAAAAAAATACGCGTTTCCTTATTTTTAAAGAAGATTCTAAATACCAATTTTTACATCTGTAAACTTTTAAAGTTTTGAGATATAGAGCAACTCATTTTAAAATTTGACCCCCGTTTTCACCCCCTTAGCGAAGGAATATCCAAAAATCCTCTCTTAGCGAGCACCTACGTCTTAATATGAATATATCCCCAAAATTTCATCTCTTTATGTCCAGTAGTTTTGGCTCGGCGATGATGAATCAGTCAGTCAGTCAGGACAAGTTACTTTATATATATACAAGCTACTTTATATATATATATAAATATATATATATAAATATATATATATATATATAGATAGATAGATAGATAGATAGATAGATAGATATATGTATGTGTGTATAATTACTGTTAAATTTATAAATAATAATAACACAAATAACTTGTAACTTTTTGGTTTATTATTTTGTCAATTTAGTTATGAATTACTTATTCAAGATTTACTTTCTTTCTTTCTTTCTTTCTTTCTTTCTTTCTTTCTTTCTTTCTTTCTTTCTCAATCCGTTTACATTACATGGTTGGTTTTTCCGGACTCAGCGAGGGGTCCTACCTCTACCGCCCGAAGGGCAATGTCCTGGAGCGTAAGACATTGAGTCGGGGGAAACAACTAGCGATGAGGACCAGTACCTCGCCAAGGCGGACTCACCTGCTATGCCGCGAGGTTGGGAAGATTGGAACGAATAGACAAAGAAAAGGAAAGGAAGCGGCCGTGGCCTTAATTTAGGTACATCCCAAATATTTTGCCTGGCGTGAGAATGGGAAACCACGGAAAAACATATTCAGAGCTGCCGACAATGGGATTCGAACCCAATATCTACCGAATGCAACCATCCCGGCATTTGCCTGGAGGAGAAGTTAGAAACCATGCAAAACCACTTCAACTGACCTCCCGAGACTGAGTGGACCCCGTTCCAGCTCTCATACCACTTTCAAATTTCTGGAACCGAACCCGGGCCTCCGGGAGAGGCAGCTAATCACACTAACCACACCACCACAGAGATGGACCAATAACTGCTTATTTTTATTATGAATTAATATTAAAATTTAAAATTGTTTAGTAGGTAAGACACAATATCCATGTCTCTTTATAGTCTATATAACTGTTCTTTTAATAATGTCTTTTTTTTTTTACAAATTGCTTTACGTTGCTCGAGCACAGATAGATCGCATGGGATAGGAAATGGCTAGGAGTGGAAAGGAAGCGACCGCGGCCTTCATTAAGGTACATCCTCAGCATTTGCATGGTGTGGAAATGGGAAATCACGGAAGCCATTTTCAGAACTGCCGAAAGCGGAGTTCGAACCCACTATTTAATATTATTTTAAATAATTTCAGTCAGTATGTTATATTAATGTAGGTAGGTACATGTATAGTCGAGAACAACTTTGTAAATAGTATATTGAACTGGTTCGATGTAAGAGAAGGCCACCTGGCCTCAATCTTTCCAGACGAAATAAATCTGTGCTATTCTATTTCAAAGTTTAACAAGAATTTATAACGGCACCTTACAGGATGAAGAAATACTTTTCAGCTACTGAAGCCCTTTCTTATGGTTCTCACATTATTTGTTCGCTAGGAGCGAAGCGACAGTACATTACCGCCATGCAGTGCTGGTAGGAAGGCGTGTTCCCCCCTGTTTATGAATAAAGAACAGGCGGCCATGGAAACACGAAGAGGCTTCTCTGAAGAGAAAGGAGCTAAGTGGACAAAGAAGTCTGGTATCGATTAGTGAATGTGCTAAGACATGGTGTTCACTGATTAGGTAACAGTTCCTAACTTCACTGGTATCGACCAGAAAACAGAACACATTAATTATTTACGTACTATTTCACTGAGTGATTAATTATTAAATATCCTCTGAAAATAAACTAATACACAGTGTTGTTTTATTACTCTATTTTAGGATGACCCAATAAATGCACGCACACACACAATTCGGTTCAATCATGAGTGGCCACACTTACTAATTCACAAGTCTCCGTTCTTTACACACACCAGGGAGTCCCGGCTCGTTGGAATTTCCGGGGAGTGCTTTAATTCTAATCACAGCCTCACCTTGCTTTCATTTCTCCAAGTCGAATCACCCACACGACAACTGCGTGCAGAAAGCCAGGTTTGACCACACGGCCACTCGCCAGACAACATACGATGACTATTCCTTGGTTCGACTCTAGAGACAGTCCAGTAATTCACACAGCCACATGCACTGAACAAATAAACAGCTAGACAATATTCCTCACAACAATGACCATTAACAATGTTCCAGTTCCACTCACGACAGCTGCTCCACACGCTGACTCTACGGCAACAACAACCGCTCCTTGTTCAGCCTCCAGCGACAGCCAACACCGCTGTCACCCTCAGCCCATCCACCGAACCCAAAACCCGGAGTTTCGGCTAGCTTCCTTTTTATAACTCGGGTGGTATGTACTAGAATATTCGCGATGTGGCTAGAGGCAGAACATTCTCGTTGCATGTGCGAAAATCTCACGGTGAAACCAGCCGACGAGAACAATACACAGAAAGGCCTTCCAGGCCGACTGGAAGCTCCCCGACATCTGACTCACTAGCTCCTTCGGGAAGTTCCGAAAGCGCTAGAACGGGGCTGGCACGTGACAATATAATATTTAAGAAATAAAGTCACTGGATTATTTCTTAAAAACGGCCAGCGAGCGCGGAAAGTTATTAAGTCCCTTTTTCAAAATGTTACTATAAAAATATGTTGCACAATATTTCACTTCGACAGAAGAGGGTGTTTGACGTGGACAAATCAAGGATGTACTTTAGCGGTAATGGAGTTTCTTCCATACCCTGAAAAATGAGAAGGAGTGACAGTTCATTCCAGTACCGAACGATTAAATGTAGTTCTCGCACAAAATTTATTGTTTTTTTAACATATTCTGCCGTTGTGGCAGTTATTCTAAATAGTACTCTATGTTATCTTGGAATTAAATATTATTTGGTTTACAATTGTAAGACATGCTGTAATTCCCAGGAAACATATATTTTCATTATCTACTGTATCGCGTTCAGTCTGCAAACCTCTACGAATTTCCTAAATATCTCCACAATCATCTATTTATAACTGGCTCGGGGAGCTTGTTTAGCTCTATACCTCGTCTTTTTAAATCATTACAAACTGTATCTAACCAAGATCGACTTGGCCTCCTTCTACTTCCATGACCAAGTCTGTCGAGGTATTTGCAGATGTTAAGGTTGGCGATGTTTGCTCTTTTGAATAAAACTATTCTGTGTGTTGGTGTTAACATTTTGATTGTGTACAAAAGTTCTTTATGAATATTAAAGATGAATAAGTTATTACAGATAATGTGTACTTACGACCTAAACAACATGGCCCATTATTTTCCTAGGTGAACTATCTTCATCCATTCACCTCACAAAATCTCTACACTGAGCCCGTATAATGCGTCTCGCTTCATTAGTCGAGTTCATTCCTTAGCCTTTATCACCTCATTCCGAGTTACTTTCTGTTATTGTTCCAACCACATTGTACTTCGATCAGTCTTGCTACATTCGCCTTTGCTTCTTCTATGAATAAGATATCCTTAGTCTTCCTATATTTAACTCTAGTAAAGCAAATTTGGTCTGAAATCAGACCGGTGTAAAGATACTTTCGTTTGCGACCTTACTTCTTTCTTACAGAATACTCTTGATCACAAATGCTAAGTCACTGTATTAGCTTAGCTGCACCTTGATTTAATCTCACTATACTACCATCCTGGAAGAATACACATCCTAAATACTTGAAATAATCTACTTGTTACAGCTTCGTATTCGCAATCTGACATTCAGTTCTCTTAGGTTTCTTTCCTACTGACATCTTTACATCATACTCACTACACCTGTTTTCAAGTTCCAGGTTTACGGTTTATGGCATTAAGACCAAGTCGTCCGCATAGGCCAAACTGCTTACGACACTTCCACCTAATTGAATCCCTCCCTGCTACTTTGTATTTTTCAGTAGAAAAAAATTATTTGAAAATACTTTTTTAATATTGAGAATAGCTAAAAATTATATTTCTATTCAAAAATAAGAAAAATATATTTGCAGTAACAGGGAATATTATACTGTGATTGATTGATTTTATTTCAATTAAATAATACTGTGACACAGAGTTACTGCCAAAGAAAATTAAACTAAAAATATTAACGCGATTGATAATCACAATTCAATATGGATATCCTAAGGGTGTAAATAGTCTTCCTTAAAGTCTTTCTTTATTGTTTTTTTTTTCGCTAATATTTGTGAGGAAGTTTGGAGACATTACAACAACTGATATCTTAAAGCTCGGTATCAAATTAGTTTCAGTTGAGAGTTCACATGTTTCAACACATTAAGGAAGTCCCTCTCGTGTCAGCTGTCAGGGTTCCATGATCTGACTCACCTGGTGCTTGGTGTAGCATATTTCCCTGGTACTACCACTTACTCCCGTTTGCTGATATAGGGTCGGAGAAAACTTTCATCACCTCATCTCGGTTACTCCTGGGGTCATTGGAGGGTGTCGTATGAGTTGGGCCGAGTAAAAGTTGCGCCGTGTTAAAATCAGTAAAACTTGCGCCGTGGTCATTAATCATTCTAGGAACTAGAGGTCTTGTTTGGGAATTCCACAGGGAATGAAACAACACTGATAGAATGAAAATTTGCGACGGAAAACTGTAAATTTCAGTTATTGTTAAGATTAAAAAAGCTTCTTCATGACGCTGATGAAACGTAGGATTCCCATCACTGCTCCGGGGGTTAAATCTACGATCACTTTAGATAGCGTTTATGCTGGACAAAGCTGGCGTTCAAAATATTATTTCTGATTTCTTCATATTTATATCAGCATCGCTGTTTGGAACAATTTCATTTGTCATTTACTAATCTTTTATACCCAGGGGAATGCGGCAGGCCTCGCCAGGGCACACAATTTCCTTTCTTTGGCAGTAGCTATGGTTCATTCTTGAGCCCTATCACTTCATAAGGGGTGCATATCGGGGAAACGTGGGGTGAGACAGTTTTTTTCTGTTTTCACTGGTCATTCTTTATTCAACAAATTCGCTACATTTCATTTGCCATCCATTAATCTTTGTCCGCAAAAGCACGTCAGATCTCGCATACGGCAGTATTTTCTTCTTTAGCGGTATTTCATTCTTTATTCATTCTATTCCTGACCCTGTCAGTTAGCTACAAACAGGCTGTGGATATTCTTCATAAGACTGAAAGACTGATTCCATGTTTCCACACTTGGTTTGTAAATTAAGTCAAACTACGTAGTTATACACATTTCACACACTGATATAAATACTATGCAGGTTTTCTAAATGTGCAAGAAACCAACATTGATAGAGTGAATACCGAGCTCGATAGCTGCAGTCGCTTAAGAGCGGCCAGTATCCAGTATTCAGGAGATAGTAGATTCGAACCCCACTGTCGGCAACCCTGAAAATGGTTTTCCGTGGTTTCCCCATTTTCACACAGGAAAATGCTGGGATTGTACCCTATAAACTCCTAAAAACCTGTATACACCTCTACAGCTCTCTCGTCAGGCCCAAGGTAGAATACGCAAGCGTTATATGGAATCTAGCAAACAAATTATATATTGCACAGATCGAAAAAATCCAAAAGAGATATTTAAAATACTTACATTTCAAAAAAACCGGTAATTATCCACACATAGCATACAACGAACTTCTCCTAAATTTTGAAATAGAAAGCTTGGAACTGAGGAGAAAAAAGGATGACATGAAGTTTCTGTACAAAACTGTAAACTCTATTATTGACAACCCTGACTTTTTATGCCTTCTTGAACTTCCACGTGCCCCGCTTTAATGCGAGGACAAATGTAACTTTTCATAATAAAAATAGGTCAGAACAACCGCTCACAAAAATTCCCCACTCTACAGGCTATGCAATGTCTACAACAGTGCAGTTCAGAAAAATAATTCTTTAGACTTCTGTGTTCCTCTAGGCCTGTTTTTACAACAATTCACCATCTCCGTGAAAACTCTGTAAAGCTGAACCAAAAAATGTATTATAAACATTCTACATTAAGCCTTATCCCACAAATGTAATTATAAGTGTTAGAACTAAAAACTAAAAACAAATAATAGTTTAAATATGAAATTACGATTTTGTATTTATTTTTTATATTTTTTCCCTCTTTCATGTAAAGATTAAATGAGATAAGATGTTAAATACTGTTCCTTACTCTTTGTAAATATAATATTAGAATAGTTTAGGTATTCGGTTATTAGACTAGTTTAGATATGAAAATATGTTTTTATATACTTGTTTCTTGCAAGGATTAGACATGTAATATTATTTATTTCTCAACGTAAATGTAATATTAGAATAGTTTAGATATTATGATATTAGACTGACTGAAACAAAAAAAAGTGTAAACATTTGCCACTGTAATTGGGATTAGAAATCCTGTAGTGCGCAGTAAATAAATAAATAAATAAATAAATAAATAAATAAATAAATAAATAAATAAATAAAGGCCACGGCCGCTTCCTTCCCACTCCTAGCCCTTTCCCGTCTCATCGTCGCCGTAAGACCTATCTGTGTCGGTGCGACGTAAAACAACTAGCAAAAAAAGATAGAGTGAATAATATTTTTTATATATTAATTTCAAAATCTCAGTACTACCGATATTCACAGACATTCCTTGAACTTGGAAATAACCCTCTGCGGTGCAGCGCAGGTAGCGGATGCTTAAGACAGCTGTCAAACCACTTCTACTCCCGGCGGGGAATCTCCGCGGCGCAAATTTTACTCGGCGCAACTCATACAAAACCCATTGGAGCCATCCAGACTCATGTTTATTTTGACCGGGAGTTTAAGAGCAAATTAAGACGGAGGATCGACTGGAATGCGGACTTCAGCCTTCCGGGCGGGAAGCCAGCAGCTAATAATCGGTGGTCCGCAACAGTTCGATGATCGCACATATTTTATGACACGTGTTTGTTTGCGTACCATTTGCGTGTGCCCACTGTCTTCGTGATTCTTTCTCTCCGATTGATAATTGAGCACTTACGGAGGTTCTGGGAACTCTGTCATGATTTGTGTCCCGTACATTATTTATAAGTCTTGCCTTTTTGCTCAGTCAGGAAGATGATCGGCCTTTTTCCCAGAAGTGTACTGAACGGACATGAGGCCGTAACGTGAACCGCATTGCACCTTCTTCATGTCTGTGACACATACAAAGCACTTCAGTGGTTTGGAAATTTGTCCAAATATCGGAAGCCAACAGCCTCATGTACTATCTAAACGGCCAAAATGGAATCCGCTATCTTTCAAACAGAAGGACAATCGCCAACTCAGTTTCTCGTCGAAACGAAAAATAAAACAGATCATCCCGAAAGAAGATAATCTTTCGTACCGCAAAAGAAGATAATCTTTCGGCTGCCAAAATACGCCTTCAGTAAATGTTAGAACACATAAATTACAAGTCTTTTGTACTTCACACAATTGAAATACATGCGACAAGTTCCACTCCCTGAAGAGAACTTGTTCTCACCTTTAATGTGTACAACGTCTAGCGTGCTGGCCGTAGGACCGCAGGATTCTGGTTTTGACTCCTGGCCGAGTCGTGGGATGGTTAATTTATGTAGCTCAGGGGTTGGTTGTTTGGTCTATCTCTGGCATTCCTGTTACTCTCACATTTCACTGATAAGCGACACACACCACCCATTGTCATTGGAGAGTCTGCATTACGAAGGCCACATTAAATTAATATTGTATGTCATAACAATATATATATATATATAAAATAAGATCGATACATTAATACAAGCACTGTCTTTGGCGTTTTGTTCTGCAAAGTTCCGTGAATTAACTCTGCGCGTATAACAGAAACGTGCCGGGACCGCTGTCTAAGGATAGCGAGCCTGCCAATTACCCGGAGTCCCCGGATTTGATTCCCTGCCAGGTCAGAAATTTTTACGTGGATTTGAGGGCTGGTTCCAGGTCTACTCAGCGTAAGTGATTGCAATTGAGGAGGTATCTGATGGTGAGATAGCGGCCCCGGTCTAGAAAGCGAAGGTGGTGGTGATTATTGTTTTAAGAGGAAGTACTACTAGGTAACCATCCTCTGTATAACACCAATCAGGGAGAAAAAGTGGAAGGGATCCAACAGTTCGAAAAATTAACGTATTGGTCAAAAGACGACGGTCACGAAGGCGTAAAAATGAGATTCTCTAGGATTGGCAAACCTAGTACCGTCGGCGTCGGGAAAGAACAAGAATTGACCAAGGGAGATCAGATAGGATAGATGAAAGTGAGGAACCTGGCACAAGTAAGTGGAAGCAATGCCAGGACTCAGCTAAGGGCCGGTGGTCGCCAACCAACGCTCTAAAATTCAGAGTCCCTAGCGTTCTTACGACAGGCAGGGGATACCATGGGTGTTATTCACCCACAGGGGGAAAGAAAGCGAAGGATATGACCGAGAGGATTCGTCATGCGGACCACACGACACCTCGTAATCTATAGGCTTTCGGGCTGAACTGTGTGCGATTGGTTGGCCATGGCCCTTCCGCGCTGTTGGACGATAGCGTTTGGTATTTAACAGAAATATCTCTTCTGCTTTAAAGACTATTATTTTGAAATAATTAAATCTCTATGCTATTGGTCTCAGCTGTCAAATCTAGTAGTCTCCTTGCTGGAGGTCACGTTATGGAAATACACAGGTAAGTCCATCTCAGCCCTTCGCTCTTCTAATTGTGTTTACCACTTCTTGAAAGTGTTTTCTTTACTAATGTTTAACGTCACATGATCACAGGCGACGGGAAAGCATAATGTCACGACGATATTCTTACCGAACGTACATGAGTCTGCTGTGAATATCATCATCTTGAGGACTGCAACCGGTACCGCGTAATGAACCACCTCTGTTTTCATGCCGTTTCTTTAATCTCTAGCTGCTTCTTGTTATTTGCGTAATTAGTTAAGGGACTTGTTCGATGCAGTTTTAACACCTTCATCTCTATTCACATCTTCTCTACTTCATTTGTCATATTTATTTCATAGCTTTTCCTGCCGTTCTAACCCCGTACATTTCTCTCAAAAACTAACAGAACAACTACTATATCTTCTTCTCGTTCAATCTCACTAAGTCTTTCTCCTCTAACCAAGCGCAGTCAGTATTTCTTCCTTTGTTAATCTATCTACTCATTTCACTCTCGACATTCTTCTGTAACACCATGCTTCCTTTCTACACCAGTTCCCGCCAAGTACCGCAAATTCCCACAAATTCATCTCCACAAATAAATTTCAGACATGTTTAGCATGAGTGAAGTACACCTCTTTAAGAAACGCCCTCGGGTTAGCATGCCTGTCCGTTACGTGTAGGCCCCAGTTCTATTCCCAGAAAGTCCAGGGACTATAATTCTGTAGTGAGGGTGGCAACTAGTACATTCAGCGTCGTAAGGCCCGCTGAAGAACTGTTGATATGAGAGGTAGTGGACCCGGTCAAGAACGTCAATGTCATCACACTGACCACATCGTTCTCGAATATCTGCAGACCTCTGAATTGGCAGTAGTCGACTAGGGGGAGAAGTTGAACTGTCATCCCAACTACCAGACAGCAATATTCATCTACTTTATTTAAGGTTTTAGCTTCTTCTGAGTATCAGTCGGTCATTGTCTGTCTTTGGATCGAACCCGGCATAGTTAGTCGGATTTTTGAAGACCGCGAGAATGTGTTTTCGATACTCCATGTGGTACGTTATCGCCATGTAAAAGTCTCTGTTGAGTATTTCGGTGTTCATCAAACAAAATTAATTAAAACTCAGCTATAGATCGTGGAGTAGAGATACGGTTTATTTATTGTGGATTTATTGTGGTTTGAAATTAAACTTCGAAATTAACACGGAGGCAACCTAAACGGTGTCTAATTACAGTGCCTGCTCCCGGTACCTGGGACCATATTAGTATTTTAAAAGTGTTTTTCTAATTTCGTACTTCCTGTATTACCTAACTTCAATCGACTGTCCTCAGTGGGGTAACGTTACAATGGAGGTGCTGCCGGGATTTAAGAGGGCCCGCGTACTTCCCCGGAAAATAAATAAATAAATAAATAAATAAATAAATAAATAAATAAATAAATAAATAAATAAATAAATAAATAAATAAATAAATAAATAAATAAGTAAAAAATAAATATAAATACGTAAATAAATAAGTAAAAAATAAATATAAATACGTAAATAAACAAATAAAAATAATTTTACACGAATGGCATTCCGAACGGGAAATCTTACATAACGATGCTTTTGTATAATTGGTTGAAATATACGTTTTACTATTCGTAAGCAGATAACAGTCTCATGTCTCGTAACATGGGCGTCTCGATCTCTCACAAAACGCACTGAAAATAGAATTCGTCGTGCGAGCCTCAGTACTAGCTCCAAGTGCCCCAGACTTAAGCATGGCTTTTTATCATTGTCTAACTCTTCCTGTTACTGTTTCTTCCGCTGTGCGATCATTTTTGAACTAAGACTTACGAAGACCATGTGTGAAATGCTATGACCCAAGACAGACTTACTGAAATTAGCCATTTATTTCACTGAAATCAGCAATACTTTTGCATCCCACAACACAAAGCACATGACCCTGTTTCATTATAAACTTTGATGTGATCACAATAAAGTTTAAAAATAATATAATAGATCTCAGCAAGCGAGTGCGAAACTTTGGCCATGGACACCAGGTGCACCAAGTTATACAGGGCCTATCATTCCTGTAAAAGTGTCTACACCTCCAAGTACCTCTCCAAGAACCTAAAGCTGAAGCACAACAACTCAGTAGCAAGACCCACTGTACTCTACGCCTCTGAGTGCCTCTTGATGAATAGAAAGGCCCCACTCAGGAAACTAGAACTTAAAGAGAGGAAGATCTTGTGGTGGATACTAGGACCCATAAAAGAGGAGGATGGTACCTACAGGATCAGGCCCAACAACTAGCTCTACGAACATCAGAAAGACATAGTCACTTGTATGAGGAAAGGAGACTGACTTTCTGCGGGCACATGACCCGCCTCAAACTTTGCAGCTCACCAACAGTATCTTCACAGTGATAAGTAGGGGAAAGACATCCAAGACCAAGTGGATCACCTCAGTAAAATCAACCCTAGATGAACTACAGATCCCATTAGAGACCACAAAGAACCGACCTCAGTACCTACAAGCCGTCATACAAGGAGTCTTCCAAATGTCCCTGACTAATAATAAGAGTACAGGGACCACCAGAGCTAAGTGGACGGATGGAAGGAATCAAGTACATAGCCAGAAAATAAAAGCGTACTGGGCCAAGAAAAAGCAAAATACCACAGCTAAGAGTTAAGACGATCTCCGTGGTCCCTAATAGGGCAAAATAAACCCAAAAAAATATAATAACAAAATTTAGAAGTTGATGTAGTATTTCAATTCCTACAAAATATTTTAAAAATCAAATCTATGAATTAGATTTATAATCTTACGGTCAGTCCTTTCTACTGTATTCAAGTTTTATTTGTATTTGATACGTGTTGTTGATAGGTTTTACACAATTTCTCCGAGGAAGAAGAACTTCACAGGAGCCCGCATCACATCCGTTACTCCTCTGACTGTACTCCATTACTGTAGAGATACTGTATCCACGCCATTCAGCACATCCCGTGCCATTGGAAAATGTACGAGTTTTAATTTCCGCAGCATTTTTCCATTATCTCCAGCCAATGACTGAAAATTTGGTTACCCTAGAACTGAGCGATGTCGACAAAGAGTGGTGTTAGTAGCACTACTATGACCTTGCAAAGCAAGTTTGCTCCAATACGCGCTGTAAACTTCGTGAGCTTTAGTCATCGTTCGATGTTAACGTTGTGAGTCAAAGGTGCCTTTAAGAAGAAGAAGAAGAAGAAGAAGAAGACAGTATCAGCGGCTTACTGAGTTTGAACGAGGCCGATTAATAACGCTACGAGAAGATGGATGTTCTTTCCGCGATATTGCTGAAAGACTCGGCGGAAATGTATCCACTGTTCATCGATGTTGGCAACAATGGTTACGGGAAGACACAGTCCCAAGAACACCGGGTTCCGGCGGCACACGGACCGCTACGGACAGGGAAGATCGCTGTATTTGCCGTATGGCTGTGGTGAATCGTACTGCATGTGCAGTAGCCATTACAACTTCAGTTGGCGCCAGAGTGACACTCCGAACTGTAACAATCGATTACTTGAGGGAAGTCCTGTACCATCCAAGCCACTAACTCCGAATCACTGCCATCTGCGCCTTCAGTAGTGTCTAGCTAGAGCTCACTGGAGATCGGAATCGAGATCTGATGGGAACTGTTTCTGTCTTGATGCCAGTGATGGCCGTAGGTTCGTAAGGAGGAGGTCAGGTAAGCGCTAGGAACCAAGCTGTCTGCGGCGTCGACACACTGAACCTATAACATGAATTATGATCTGGAGAGCGATTTCCTTTGATAGCAGGAGCACTCTCATTGTTATCCCAATAACCTTGGCAGCGGATTTGTACATCAGACTGGTGACTGAATTGGTTGCGCTGCCATTTTTTCGCAGTATTCATGGGGGTGTTTTCTAGCGTGCTCTATAATGTATCACCCAGTTGTCTTGGTCTGCGAGATCCCAGAACTTTCCCCCAGTGAGCACGTACGGAACGTAATGGGACGACAAATCCAGCTTCATCCAATACTAGCACTTACCATTGCTGATTTGACTGACCAAGTGCAACAGGCGTGGAACTCCATCCCTCAAACTTACATACGGCACATGTAAGACACAATGCATGCTTGCATTACAGATTGTAGCAACTACAGCGGTTATTAATGAACCACCAAGTCACATGTCTTCTCGCACATACTTGAACCTGTGGCGTGGAAGCTTTAATCAAATAAATATGCTAACTAGATAATTGCTTAGCTTAAAGTGCATTCATATAAAGTAATGGCTTCTTAGTGTTGGGAATTCATATTACTCCAGTGTATTTGAGTCCGCCTTATCAACAAGTTTTTAAATGCTGATGTCCACGCCGCACTTCTTGCACAAGTTCCCATAAATTAAAGAACGGGTAAGAAGTCTAAGACCATTATATAAAATGACAGGAATTTCTAGTATACGATGCGTAATACCAACAACTTATGTCTGTAAATAAACATCTGGATCTCGTTATTTTATCTCTCGGCGGAGTTGTGCGGGCCGCTACCAGACTACTGCACTGTTCGGTTGTGGTAATGATTTGACACACTTCTTCCTCCAAACGAACTTCTTTCTTGTCGTGAACTGTTTATTTTCATATTATTGTTATAAGTACCCAAGGGTAAGAAGCTGATTCCGATGGCTCACTCATTGGCGTCATAGTAAATGTGAGCCATTTTCAAACAAGTTTCGTTATCCCAACTAGCTCGCGAGTGCCGTATATTCTGCTTTTAAGTGTCCCGCATGCATTAGTGATGAATGGGATATCTAATAACTGATATTCACAGGGGTAATACAGCCTGCAAGTTATTTACGTCAGAATATCAAGAGTTAACAGCCACTCGCTGCGTTAGGAAGCCTCATTCTCGAGCCCTCAGTACTAGGCTGGTATTTGATACAGTAGCATTACAGTTGCTGAGCACAGCAACGACGAATATGCAGACATCTATGGAGAACCTCGCCATAATGCAGTCCAAGCTTGCAGACGGTATCTGTACGAGTTTCCAACTAGCCACATGCCTTCTATACACGTATTTCGACCAACATAGTTGAAATTAAGAGCTAATGGATCGTTCAAGCCACATACAACATACACGCAACATTTTGTTAGAGTGGAATATCTGTACGTGTATATTTCTTATTATTAGTGATTTAGGCGCGCTAGCGATCGCTTATGACTAGTTCATTTTGGATGCTATCATTCGTTCTCAATATCTGTTGAGTCCAGCTATTAGTTTTTCCTTCCTTTCCTGTGAAAGAGGTTTGCGAGATTTAGCAACCCTTGGTAGAAGACAGCACGAGCTTGCCAATTTACAAAATTTAGGGCGGTCTGAAATATCAGTATCAGAAATCCCAGCCACTTCATCCCTACTTCACTGAGCCACATACTTCCATTTTTGTAACTTTGATGAGTGAGAAGATGTTCTTCGTAAGCCAGCCGTTGTCCATTCTCAGAAGGAGCTCGTAAACCTTCAGCCGCCTACGTCACATGCTAGTGTTAGCCGTTTCCAACTGTTGGTTCAGTTCAGAGTTCGCTTTCAATGGGTAGCTTCCATCCGGTAGCACTTTTTGCCCATGAATTTTCCGTAGGATACATCTTTCGACTTTTTCCAGGTTGTCCATGGTGCTTTTCCTGTCTTCAGTAAGGTCTCCATAGCATATAAGAATTGGGGTCTGACAACAGTTTTGTAATGGCATATTTTGGCATTCTTCGAAATGCACTTTTTGTTGTAACGGTTTTGCGACAGTTGGTATGCTGCGTTGAGTGTAGCACATCTGCTTAAGATGGAGGTTCCGTCTCCACCATTGGGGTGGACTCATTTGCCAAGGTACCGGAATCGAATGACTTTTACTATCTTTCCATAGCTGGTCGTCAAAGGGGCTTTCCCAGAGTGCTTACCCTCGAAGTAGGCTACTTGATCTTTTCGTATGATACGTGTAGCCCTTTCTTCGTGGCTGTCTCGTGTAGGGTTTGAACAGCCGCTGCAGCATTCTTAGAGTTGTTGGTTAGGATGGCGATGTTATCTGCGAAGGCGAGGCTCCTGATCCTGATCTTCCTTTTTCCGGCTGTAATGGTAACTGGATTGATTCCGAGATTGTTCAGTGTAAGTTCCCAGGTCTTGATGACTTTGTCGAGTACCAGATTTAAGAGAATAGGTGAGAGGCCATCTTGTCTCACACCAGTTGTGATCTTGAAGCTCCGAGACACTTCTCCTCTGAATGTTACCTTCTAGGAGGAGTCTGTGATAGATTGTTCGATGAGGGTGCGTGTGTTGTAATCCACTCCTCGTTCTCGCAGCACTGGGAAGAGTGTCTGGCGGTCAATAGAGTCATAAGTCTTTATGAAGTCGACGAATACCACGGTTATGTTCACGCCCCTCACATGTTTTAATTGGAGAATAGTTTTCACGTTGAAGATGTAGGGCCGTACTCACAGAAATCCTCCCTTATATTCACCAATTGTGTGACCACACTGGCTCTCCACATTGTTCTGTAGAATTCTAGACAGAAATTTGTAGGCTATTGGCAACACCGATATTCTCCGGCAGTTGTTGACAAAACTTCGGTCGCCTTTCGTGTGTAGTGGGTGTATTCCAGTCACGAGGTATCCTGCCAGTCTCCAGACAGTCAACCACGATCCGGTGAATGACCCCTGCGATCGTAGTTCCGCCTGCTTTAAGTGCTTCCACAATGACGCCATCTTCTCCGGGTGCCTTGTTATTCTTACGGCAGTTGATGGTGGTAGTTATTTGCTGAAGAGTAGATGGTTCAGATGGGAAGCAGATATTTACTGTATCTACTACAAGTAGTCTTTCCTTTGGATCTATCAGCTGAGTAACTGATCGAAATAGTCTGCCGGAAGTTGCACGTTCCCACGGTTACAGATAACCAACTTGCTTTTTGGATACTTGAAGTGAAGGCATGGTGGATTATACCCTGAGAGCTCCTCTTTGGATGTGAGATAGAAGTTTCTGGCGTTGTATCGTGTGAATTCTCCGTCCAAATTTTCAAGCCTCGATCGATCATAACATCACTTCATGCACCTGATAGTCATGCTTGACAGTTTTCGTACCTATTAGAAACTATTAAAAATAGTAAGTGCTTGATCCATCTTGTCAATACACTTTTCACAATATAAAATTATTTATTCATACATTTTTTCAGAAACATGGCACATTCCCTTCATAAGTGAAGTTCAATAAAAGAATAAAAACAATATAACACTGTCTTTTGTTTAGCCCAAAGTTTTAAAGAAACATTATATGTTAATTCACCATTTCAATGAATAAACAAACATTAATGAAATATTATGAAAACTATCATTAAATAAAGTTTTAATATTTTGATGATGTTAAATGAGAATACCTAAATAAATTTAAGATCTTCAAGTTTTATATTTTCTTCTTTTTTATTTTCTCCCTTAACTGATTAAACTCTAGTTTATACAACGGGTTATCATCTGTACTTCTTTCATTTAAACATGATTCAAAGTCACTTTTTGAGCAAGATAAATTTTTAAACTTTCTAAAACATTCATGATTTTTCCCTCTTTAGCTCAATGTATCAATTCCATGTCATTAGAAATATCTGTAAATTCATGACCCTTTTCAACCATATGCTCTCCCATTGCTAAATATCTTTTATGTTTGATTGCATTAACACGTCCTTTATACCTTACAGCCAAACTTCTTCCAGTCCTATGTATCGCTGCCTACATGTTTGGCATGTCAATTTGTAAATTCCTGACTTATTAAATATTCATTTATTCTCAATTTTATCTGAATGGTCTTATTAGTATTATTATCAGTTTTGTATGTGTTATTGATGTTCCTGTGTCTGAAAATTTTAGCCAGTTGATAAGATATTTAACTAAAGTAGTTTTTCGTTCATTTTTCACTTTACTTATCACCGTATTCATAAATTTTGGAGTATTCGTTGTTACGAGCAATTTGAAGGATTATATTTATCTCTCTATGATTATTATTCTTAGACATAGGTATGTTCATGGCTCTATTCGTTAAGCTGTAATATGTTGCCTTTTTAAGTTGACCTGTTTGAATGGAGTCGTTTCTGATAATACACAGTTCAAACAAAATTAGTGGAACATGTTTTGTAACGTCTGTAATATGAACGTTAATTTGGTAGATGGGGTTCCAATGGTTGTAAAGCATACCTTGAGACCTTAGCTACACAGGGTATATCAAATCGAAGTTATACTCCATCTGTAGGCGTAGCCATTCATTAAACTGTCAGATGACCCCTCAAAAACAAAGTGAATAGCAGTGCGTCCGTGTGTCGTTCTGAGGTACACAGACTACTGCGGTCATTTGAGCACGTTGCACGTCAACCAGCACATCCCACGAAGTTCAAGTCGCAAGGGCCATTTTTGATCCAGAAATGATGGACTTTTCGTCATGTTGCTGTGGATCTCAATGTCTCTCCATCAGTTATCCATCGCTTGTGGAATCGCTACAGTGAGACAGGACAGTTCACAAGGAAGGTTGGACAATATCGTGGACGCATGACAACCTCACAGGATGACCGATATCTGACCATCTGTGCTTTGCGACGTCGTTCAGCAACTGCCAGAGAACTGCAACAGGACCTCAGGAGGGTCACTGGAGTAACGGTGTCTGACCAGACAGTAAGGAACTGGTTAAGATAAGTTTCCTTACGACCCAGACGTCCTGTTCGAGTGCCTCGTTTAACACAGCAACATCGCGCAGCTCGCCTTCTGTTTGCCCGTACCCACTTCAACGGGCAACTTCGCCAATGGAGACCTGTATTGATCACAGACGAGTCCAGATTTCCCCTGACACAGCGTGATGGACGTCAACGTGTATGGAGCAGTACATGCCAAATGTTGTCCATGAAGGTGACCGATTCGGACAAGGTTCTGTGATGGTGTGGGGTGGCATCAGTATTGATGGCCGTACGGATCTTGTCGTCGTCCGTAGTAATCTTACCGCTGCGGGGTACATCCAGCTGATACTGCTACAGCACGTGTTGGTTGCTGCATACGGTGTTGGCCCTCAATTCGTACTTATGCACGACAATGTTCATGTAGCATGCATCACCAGAGCTGTCTTGCGAGAACTGGGCATTCAAGAGATGGAATGGCCAGCAGTGAGTACCGGCCTTAATCCCATTGAGCATGTGTGGGATAGGCTTGACTGAAGTGTTCGTGGGCGTCCTGTTCCACCACAGACTCTCCAAGACCTCGAACAGGCTCTCATTGAAGAATGGAACCTGATACCGCTACGTGACCTCCGTCGACTTATACGGAGCATACCACGTTGGTGCCGAGCTGTGATAAATGCTCGTGGAGGACATACACCGTACTGAAGCTCTCCAACTGTCATAAAAAATCCACCCTGGAGGACTGTTATCACTTTTTTCCGCCCCTACTTGGATATTTTCGTTTGTGTCCTGAAAATGAACGCGAATCCATCGATGTTTTTGTATACTTCAACGCTAAAGTCCACTGTATGCGAGGCCTCGAATAATCTCGGACAACCTCAAAAGAAACGACCTGAATGTGAGGTATTGTTTTGTGGAGCAAACTACGTTCAAAAACATGTTCCCCTAAGTTTTTTGAACTGTTTAGTATCTGTTTGAGTGACCTTTCTGGAAATTTGAAAATCAAAATGACCAAAATTTCTAGTAATTGTTAAATCCAAATAACTCAAAGTTCCATCATTCACAGACCCCATCATAAATAAAATGCACTTGTTTATTCAAAGTATTTTTGTTCATCGATAATAACAAATATATCATCGACGTATCTTAACCACGTAATCAATGCATCTATTTTATCCCATACTTTATTGTATTCCATGTAATCCATGAATATGTCCTCTAAAAATTCTGAAGCTGGCAAACCCATTGCTAGACCTTTAGATGGTTTGTAAATGTTCTTGTCATAAATGAAATAGTTATTTTCCAAAGTAAATTCTAGTGATGTTTAAAATTCTTCAATTTCCACCTTACTTAATTTGCTGTGTTGCATTAAATTCTTTCTTACTATATTTATAGCAACTACGATAGGAATGATGGCGTACATATCGTTTATATACAAACTATGAATCGTACAGTTGTGTGTTATTTCAGTGTTTTTGATTCTGTTACAAAAGTCAACAGTATTAATTAGGTGCGTCTGGCTATTAAGCTTTTGGTGTTCTTTTAAAAATCTTTGTATAAATTTGGCTGTCTTATATACCGGACTATTTCTAAAATTAACTATTGATCTAACAAGAAATTTCTTGCTTATTTATTTTTGGTAGCGACTATTATGGTTAGGTTTATCAACAGTTTTCGTACCTTTGTGAAATTCTCCCATTCTTACTGTCGCTTAGTCGAATTCCACTTCTTCCAGACTGTATCTCACTCGTCGACTGCACGGACACACTCAGTATTCCACCATCTGTGACGTCGTTTCCTTTGAGGTTGTCCAAGAGTATTCAAGGTCTCGCATACAGTGAACTTCAGTTGATTCCAGACATCCATCCCTCTTTGCAAGATGCCACTTGCAAAGTATTCTTTATTATCATGAAGGAACTGGGAATCAATCCTCGGTGGGGCTTGGCGTGTTTACAAATGCGCATTGCTACGGAACGTGTGTAGTAAAACGACTGCTATTTTTCTTCATATCCGAGAAACAGCACATTATAGCGCACCTTTGTAAACCAGTGATTAGGCATCCCATTCATCATTGTTGTATGCGAGACACCTATACGTAGAAAGTACGGGGCTGGAGCACCACCTGTTATATATAAATACAAAAGAAGCCGGTAGAGCATTTTATCACCTTTTACCTCGCAGAGATGCTATTGAAATTCCACTGGTGGCAACACTAGAAGGGGGATATTTTGGAGTAGTTTTCTAACATCTACGCTCGAAGAAATTTAGTAGATCAAGAAAATATGTCAGCCGTCTCTGAAATGAATTAGGTGTTGTTTTTCTCACTGTCAGTATTGTAACTGCTCTAAGGAAATCGTTGCCACCTCACTATGGAGTTGTTATACAGTTATTACACAAAAACATAACAATACTGTCCGGCTCCATAGCTAAATGGTTAGCGTGCTGGCCTTTGGTCACAGGGGTCCCGGGTTCGATTCCCGGCAGGGTCGGGAATTTTAACCATCATTGGTTAATTTCACTGGCACTGGGGCTGGGTGTATGTGTCGTCTTCATCATCATTTCATCCTCATCACGACGCGTAGGTGACCTACGGGTGTCAAATCGAAAGACCTGCACCTGGCGAGCCGAACATGTCCTCGGACACTCCCGGCACTAAAAGCCATACGCCATTTCATTTCATAACAATACTACACCTGCAGCAGGTGTTCGGGTGGCGCGCGCTTGTATTGCTGCTAACCACATGATTGCTGTTATGAACAAACATTTATAAACCCTAAACATATACTATTGGTACGTATCAAAAAATTATCTTCTTGATAAAAATTACAAATAGGGCAATGACCTCTGGAATGGCCTCAGATACGTCATGCGCGCCTACCCTACCTACTGTTGGTGAAGAGGGTGAAGACACCCAGCAGGAGAAATTAACCAATGAAGGTTAAAATCCCCGACCCGGCCGGGAACTTCATCACGGAACCCTTTGATCAAACGACCAGTTTGCACGGCGCTGGACTTAACCTGGGCCAGGAATTTCATGCTGAGACAAAGTGTATTTCAAGCTGCTTTCAGTCTACCAGGTGAGAGTGGGTAGATTTACTGGCACGTAAAAGAAATCCTGTAGGAGAAATTTTAGACACCTTGGCGTTCTTGAAAGTCGGTAACAGTATTTACTGCGACGTAAAATACATAATATTATTTGTTTTAGTTCAGCGATCACACTCACAGGACCTCTATTTCTCTACTTCTACCGTAAGTGGAATTCCAGCAACAGACAACCTGTGTGCATTTGCCAGGATTCAAACCGCCGGCGCTGGTGATGTCAGTCAGCTATGACTCCCCCCCAGTCCACACCTGCTCGAGCGGAAGTCCGGTCATTGACACTCCACAGGACGTGAGCACCATGACTCACTGGCTGTTTGATGCCCGTCCTTGAGGGGTTCTCCATTAAACAATATTAAACAGGTGGCAAATTCCCTAGCAATTGTTTACCTAGTTCTTCCTTAAATGATCCTAACGAACTTGGACATTTATCGAAGACTTGCCTTAGTAACTTACTTCAGTCCCTAAATCCTCTATCTTACATTTACCCAAATTCGTCCCCTCCAATTCCAACTTTGTCTTTGGTATGATCCATCCTACTTTCAAAAATGCAACTCAAGTGCATTCATCTACTCATGTCATTCCACGCTATCCCTGCAATGACAGCTCACAACATACCACTTAGTCGAGCACCTCATCTCCTTACTCTCACGTCTTCCCCGTCCAAAAACTTCAACACTTTCGTGACAGTACCCTTTTGTCGAAAATCACCCAGAACAAACCGAACTGTTTTCCATTGGATTTATTCCAGTTCTTGATGAGGGTCTCACACACTGAGGTCTTACCAATGACTTTTCGCTCTCTCCTTTACATCCTTACTACAACCTCTAAATACTTTTATAACACATGAAGAAATGTGTAACCTTTTTTTACAACCTCGTCAATGTGCTTACCCTAATTACTTAACACCTAGGTGCTTACAGTGTTACCCATGTGGTATTTTTACTGCATCTGCACAGTAATTAAAACTGAGAGGAATTTTCCTCGTTGTGAAACTCATGACCTGACTTTTCACTCCCTTTACAATCATAACATGCTTGCTGTCCATCACACAAAATTGTCAACATATTTTTACAGTCACTAACAATACTGTAACTTATAAATTAGGTTGCCAGTTTCAAAGATTGAACGACTGCGCACAGTACAGTCCAGTTGTGGGGCAGGAGGTAGTAAGAACAGGTCGCGACAAGCGTTCAGTTCTGCGGGCTAGTCCGCTTTGAGAATTCACAATCAACACATGCGTTAACCGACTTACAGTACCTGAACGTAAGTCATTGTGTACTGAATATAGTGAACTTGACCGCCTATGTGGTGTGGTGGTTAGTGCGATTAGCTGCCAATCCCGAAGGCCTGGGATCGATTCCCGACTCTGCCACGAAATTTGAAAAGTCGTAGGAGGGCTGGAACGGGGTCCACTCAGCCTCTGGAGGACAACTGAGTAGAGGGGGGTTAGATTCCCTCCTCTGCCATTCTCGAAATGGTTTTCCGTTTTTTCCCACTTCTCCTCCAGACAAGCGTCGGTATGGTACTTAACTGAAGGCCGTGACCGATTCCTTCCCTCTTCCTTGTCTATCCCTTCCGATCTCCCCATCCCCCCCACAAGGCCCATGTTCAATATACCTGGTGAGGCAGCCTGGGTAAGGTACTGGTCCTCCGTTCCAGTTGTATCCCCCGACTCAAAGTATCACGTTCCAGGACACTGCTCTTGAATCGGTAGAGGTGGGATCCTTCGCTGAGTCGCAGGAAGAAACAACCCTGGAGGCTAAACGGATTAAGAAAGAAAGATATAGTGCACTACACACTGTTACTGAAACAAAATTACAAAGAATAGTGCAAAATTTGACAGTGTCGAAGCATCATTTAAGGAAATGGCAATTTGAAGAACAGTTTATTGCTATTCCCAAAAGGTGCCACTTACCAGAGCAACAGACTGTACAGGAGAGAAAGACGCTGGTCGAGCTCGCGCCAGTACAGACTTTACCAGTGAATGCAGGTATCGATAGGACTTCATGGACTTGAATTGCTCGTCGCCAGCGTTACCAACTCACCAAAACAGTCCTCTATCATTATCTATCTGGTATTACCGAAACTATTCTGCTACTTGCTATTAGTTGATTGAAAATGTGTTAAATAATATTTTATATAATAATTATAATTTCGTGTGGCTATTTCTAGCCGGACCTCCGGTGAGGATGGCCCGCATCTTCCAGGTGTACGTAACTGCGTGTCATTGTGGTGAAGGAGAGTGTTATGAGTGGTGTGTGAGTTGCAGGGATGTTGGAGTCGAGGGAATTAAACTTAAAATCTCCGACCCGGCCGGGAATCGAATCCGGGATCCTCTGAACCGAAGAGCACTGCGAGGACCATTCAGCCAAGGAGCCGGAAACAATTTATACGAAATATAATGAATTCAGTTACGAGTATTTGCTCACCTCTAAAAGCCATTAGGCGTACAATAATCACTTGTATCCACAGACTAGTGGGACGTACACGCAGGATTTAAAGTCGTTCCTGCGTTTATAACTTCTTTATTCCTCTCGTACTGTACGGGTTAAAAATACAGTAATCACAGAACAGGACACAGTTTGGAATTTGAAAAGGAAATATAGACTGCATCGGGATAAGTTTGCCTCGAGAAATAATTCACAAACACAGTCAAAAATCTAACCAATCCAAGCAGTGGTATCACTCTGCCAGAAGCTTAATCAGATAGGTTAATTTAAGAAATCACTTATCAATTCCGTCAAACGCCCTGTCCTTGGATTTTTTCCCTGCATCTCCATATATGTGAACACAAACTTTGAACATTCTTCATAGAACACATTCCTAAGCCTCTGTATTCCGGTCCGTGAGCAGTAAAGCACGCGCGCTGCGCGTATTTAATTATGAGCAAAAAATAAAAGTATCATAATGATCCTTTCCTTTGAAGCTAAATTGCTCACAAAGTTGATAGAAACTTAAAGGAACATTACTTCGAGAATGTAAAGAAACAATGTTTGAAAAATTCTTTTTTATATTGTGTGTTAGGTATGAAATGTTGCTACATTCAGTTTGCTGTGTGCACCAAAACCTTAATTCTGTTACGTACAGCAGAATTCTGCTACAGTTGGCAACGCTGTTCGTCACCTACTATTCATCGGCATTATATTGTCAGTGGACACATCGCCGCCAGGCACGTTCGTCGTTTACATGACCAAGGAAACACCTCTTGTGTTATTACAGTACACGGCGCTAGTGTTTGAGTTTGAGTAAAAGACAGTGGGGTGAGCAGGGGGCACATGAGACTGGCATTGCCAAGAGCCCAAGAGCGCACTTTGTTTACATCAGCTACTTTTCTTCTTTCTGGCTGCTGATACTTGAAGGTTGGTAATAACAATATTGGTTTTACGTCCTAGTAACTATTTTTAAATGATTTTCGGAGACGCGCAGGCGCCGGAGATTTGACCTGCATGTGTTCTTCTACGTGTCAGTAAATTTACCGACACGAGGCTGAAGTATTTAAGCACCTTCATTTACCACCGGACTGAGCCAGGATCGAACCTGCCAAGTTGGGTTCCGAAGGCCAGCGCTCCAAAGTCTGAGCTACTGAGCCTGTCTTACCGTTTTCAAACACATTATTCAAGAAAAAAGAATATGCACTAACACCAGGAAACACAACAGTAATGATGCAGATTCAGTGGTATTTTTGTTCGTTTAGGCTGCTTCCATTAATCTGTCGTTACTTGAGAACACATTTCAGATTCATCCATTAATTATCAATGCCATGTGTATCCTTCGTACAAATCTGAAGTTCAGCCCGTACTTTATTAACGTTCTATCGAGAGGAAAACACAAAAAGGAAAACAAAACGTGTCCGAAATACCAAGAAAGGGGAACGTTCCGGAAGCCAAACTGTCCGGTAACAGGATAAGATGAATTTTAGAAAAGAATTTGTGAGTGCTATAAATGCAAAAACAGCAAGGTGAATTCAGAATAGAATGTGTGTTGCTAGTCCAGGAACCAGCGACGTTAGAGTGAAACTGGATCACCAAGGAGCGATTTGACGACATGTTCGGCTCGCCTGGTGCAGGATGACTCCCATGGGCCACCTGCGCGTCTGGGTGTATGATGATTTTCATTTAAATGATCATTTTCACAATGTTTTTCAGTTATGAAAGTAAGTATTTCGAAGGCTAAAGTAATGCCAGATTAGATGTGTGTTCCACCAGGATGGTAGTATAGGAAGTGAGATGGAAACAAGGTGCAGTAAAACTAATACAGTAAGTTGGCAGTTGTAATCCAGAGTATTCTGTAAGAAGGAAGTCATCCCCTTGACGAAACTATCTTTTCACCAGCCAGCTTGGCAGGTTCGATCATGGCTCAGTACGGTGGTATTTGAAAGTGCTCAGATACGTCAGCCTCGTGTCGGTAGATTTACTGGTAAGTAAAAGAGCTCCTGCGAGACGAAATTCTGGCACCTCGGAGTCTCGGAAATCCTTTAAAAACCTAGTTAGTGGGACGAAAAAGCAATATTGTTCTTTACACCACTCTGTTTTCAGACCAACTTTGCTTTAAGGGCGTGAACTATGAGTGAACTCAGGATATCATAGTCATAAGTTGGAAGTAACAGACATGAAAGTAGCGAGAATGATCGCTGGCACAAACAGGTGAGAACAATGGCAAGAGGGTACTGGGAATTAGGAAATAAGACTGAATTAGCAATGCAGTCGATAGATGAAGCTTTAAGCATAAAACGGCTCCGGTGGTGGGGTCATGTGAAGTGAATTGAGGAGGATAGGTTACCTAGGAGAATAATGGACTCTGTTATGGTGGGTAAGAGAAGTAGAGGGGGGCCAAGACGACGATGGTTAGACTCAGTTTCTAACGATTTGAAGATGAGAGATATAGAACTAAACAAGTCATAGTACTACTCACAAATTGAGGATTGTTGTGGTGGTTACTAAATTCACAGACCGTTGCAGACTGAACGCTGAAAGGGGTAACGTCTATAATGATGAATGAACTTTTATTGAACAATGCTGCATGCTGTGAATATAATTTGTTTTTACAAGAGGCCAGCACTGTAGGCTTGTAGCTGTCTCATTGGTTCTGCGCGAGTTTTTTCGGCCCCATTCGATCCCTTCTTAAGTCTAGTTTCCTCCTGTAGCAGAATCTCTGGAGAAGGTAGTGCGACGGCTATGAATTACAACTAGTGGTATTCCCAAAGCTGTTGGCGCATACAGACAAGCTCAAGAGAGAACCGAAAAATTATCAAAAAAGACAAAGATGAAAGGGAAATCCAGAGATACAGAGAGAGAGAGACGGATTGTGTCTGACCATGAAGGCCCAGAAGACGAATTTTTCTTCATCAGTCCAGTTTTTTCACCACAAATACGCCTTTCGTGTATACCGACCCGCCTGTCAATCCTGATAGCATTCCTGTCTCTCTTACGTGCAGCGTGGAAGTAATGCCAGACTCTCCAGTGAGAATACATGATCTCTAACGCCCATGTTATGATAGACCGCAGCTCTACTGTTTCTCCACCCTTCCCGCTGCTTTGTGTCAACTATTTCAACAGCTGATTACTTCCCGCAATGCCGTATCGAACACCGGAACTGTTTGATTGACATGTCCGTGTGACCTCGGTCGCGCCCCCTTCTGTGCTACATCGTCCAACTAACTACGTTTACGTTTATCTGAATCGCCGCGGTCCCGCAGGACTTGACCTACACGACACCGGCGCATTTGAGCGCTCTGAGCCGCCAAACTCTACTGCTAGGCCCCTGTAGACCGTCTGGGCAGGATTCTTTCCTCAGACCGCAATCAAACTTTCTCCCCTAGGGACACAAGCAAAATCCAAGGAACGATTACTCAATATTCTTCTCCTTTTCTTTTTCTTGTAGTTTGGGTCTACTGAGGACCACGGGGCTCGTGTCTTCTCGTCACATGGGCCTTCTGTTTCCTCCTCTTCCAGTATTCCTCCATTTTCTGGCTGCGAGCCAGCTTTCTTTCCTCCGTCCACATAGGTCTGCTGATTCCTGTGTCATTTCTAGTTGTACGTGATGTTGTAAAAATTTTCCTGTGGATGGCTTGTCGAAACTGTGGGCAGTCATGTATGAACTCATGCGGGATTCCCAGTTGTTCCAGATCCGACTTGACCGAAGACATCCACTTGTTCCTGGACGCCTTCCATCTACCTGCCATGGCGAAGATCCTGGTACGTCTGCAGGGTTCATAAGGGGTTAGGTGCCCATAGAAGACCAGGCGCCTTTTCTCTTATACACGTGACGATGTGTTCCTGATGTTCGTATAGCTCATTGTTGTGCCAAATTCTGTAGGTGCCTCCCTCTTCTCATACGGGTCCCAGTATTCTCCTCATGATTTTCCTTTCTCTGAGTTCTAGGTTCCTGAGAAGGCCTTTCCTGGTCATCACGAGGTACTCAGAGGCATAGAGAACAGACAGTTTTACTACCGCATTATAGTGCCTGAGTTTGAGGTTCTTGAAGAGGTACTTTGATGCATTGTTGCTTCTGCAGGAGTGATAGTCCCTCTCAAACATGGTGCACCTGGTGTCTAGGGCTAGGTTCTCACTCTGCCTTACAGAGATCCACTCCCCTAGGAACATGACCACCGGCACCTTTCTAATGGTGGTGTCTTCTAGTGGTATTGTGGAAGGGGATTCCTTGATATTAGTCATGAATTCAGTGTTCCTGATGTTGATCTTAAAGCCAGCCTTAGCCGCTGCCAGTATGAAGGCCCTGCAAGTCATGGGTAGCTTCCCCTATAGTTAGTATGGTGAGGTCGTCGACAAAAGCTAGGCATGAGACATTAAGGTTGTCTTTCTTGTACCCTACCTTCAGTCCTGCTCCTGGTGGTAATGTGACCGTCCATTCCCTCATGATCTTCTCCAGGATCCAGTTGAAGAGAATACAAGAGAGCCCTTCTTGCCTGTCCTGATGGAGAATCTCTCAGAGAGTTCACCTCTGAACTTGACCTTGGTAGTGGTGTCCTTCAAGGTGGCCTGGACTAATTTGAATGCCTTCTCATCAATGCCAGTTCCCACAGGGTGAAAAAAAGGGTCTCTCAAGCAACCGTGCAGACTGTGATGAAAATAACATGGCCTATGACTTTCAGTGCCGGGATATGTCCGAGGACTTCGGCTCTCCAGATACAAGTCTTTTGATTTGAATCCCGTAGGCGACCTGCGCGTCGTG
Organism: Anabrus simplex; assembly: GCF_040414725.1. NCBI lineage: Eukaryota > Metazoa > Arthropoda > Insecta > Orthoptera > Tettigoniidae > Anabrus > Anabrus simplex. The sequence continues at coordinate 771,621,343 of NC_090265.1, forward strand.
ATGAGGATGAAATGATGATGAAGACGACACATACACCCAATCTCTGTGCCAGTGGAATTAACCAATGATGGTTAAAATTCCTGACCCTGACCAAAGGCCAGCACGCTAACCGGACAAGGCTGTGATGTAAGGTACAGATGGATGGTCAGGCAATGTTACCTAGCAACCGTGCAGGTTGTGATGTAAGGTATGGATGGATGGTCAGGCAATGTTACCTAACAACCGTGCAGGCTATGTCTTATGGCTGGTTGTCATCTGAAGTTAGCAGCCATTGATGGATGACCATGGCCGGGATACATATTTATGATCATTTGATTTTACCAAGGGGAAAATGGATTATTTTTATGATTTCTGTTTACAGAATAATGAAATGAAATGGCGTATGGCTTTTAGTGCCTGGAGATCCCAGGACGGGTTCGGGTCGCCAGGTGCAGGTTTTTGATTTGACCCCCGTAGGCGACTTGCGCGTCGTGATGAGGATGAAATGATGACGAAGACAACACATACACCCAGCCCCCGTGCCAGGGAAATTAACCAATGATGGTTAAAATTCCCGGCCCTGCCGGGAACCGAACCCGGGACCCCTGTGACCAAAATCCAGAACGCTAACTATTTAGCCATGGAGCCGGACTACAGAATAATAAATGTTCGCATAATTATTAGGAAAACCTGACACACTAGGAAATTCAATGAAAAAGAATGGCTTCTCTTCTTCATTTCGAATCACCCATCTTTGGGGTACGACAGATCAATCACTTCTTAGATGCTTGTGCTCTTTTCTTCTCCAAATAGTTCTTCATTCTAACTGATCTCCTCCTCCTTTCCTCCTCTGATATCTGAATCGGTTTTCTGGTGTTGTTCTTAACTTGCAACCTCTTAGTTTTGTCCTTGGTCACGGTTTTGGCTGTACCATTCTTTAACATGAGTTCGGTAATCTTAAGATCTCTCAGATCCTTTTCAACTTCCTTTCTTCTTTTTTTTTTTTTTTTTTTTTTTTGTAAAAGTCAAAGATCTGTTTAGTTAATCTGTCAGGATTCATTCGGAATATGTGTCCATAGAATTCAATCCTCCTTTTCCTCATGGTATCCGAGAATCTCTCCGACTTTACGTAGAAGGATTCGTTTCTATAAAAAAAACTTGTTTGTTATTTTGGAATTTGGGACCCATGATCTTCCTCAATATTTTCCTCTCCTTGATTTTCAATTTCTCCATTTGCCCTTTCCTCCCCATGACTAGTGTCTCTGCTACATAGAGTGTTCCCGGCTTAATTACTGTGTTATAATGCCTTATTATGGTGTTCCAAGAGAGGGCTTTCTTATTGTATGTGTTTTTGGTTTTCTGGAAAGCTAGTTCCATTTTGGTCCTTCTCGCTTCCATTGCTTCCCCTTCAAGGTTGTTCCATTCAATCCATTCCCCTAGGTACTTGAAACTCTTCACCACCTCTATTTTTTGAGCTGCTACTTTAATTCTCTTAGGAGTGTCAAGTATATTCGTCATGATCTTCGTCTTTTCGAAAGAAATCTTAAGTCCTATCTTACCCACCTGCTCTTGTAATTCGGCGATTTGTTCTTTTGCTCCTCCCATGTTTCTGCGAGCAGCGCCAAGTCGTCATCAAAACCCAAACACTTAATCATGATTCCTTGGTTTTTTGTTCCAAGTCTTATTCCCCCTCTCGTTCTTGCATTCCATTCCCTCTCAACTTTTTCAAGTGCACAGTTGAACAACAGAGGGGAGAGACCATCCCCTTGCCGGACCCCTGTTCCGATCTCAAAAGGTTCTGATAGTTCGCCCATGAATCTGACTTTAGAGGACGTATTCGTGAGCGTCTCCTTGATGATGTTTAAAGTTTTCCCGTCCAAGCCAAACTCCTCCAAAATATTGAAAAACGACTCTCTATCTATGGAACACTAAGCTTTTTGGAAGTCTACAAAAGTCACTATATACGGTTTCGCCCTCTGCTTCTGGTATGCTGAAATGTTTCTGAGATTTAAGACCTGTTCAGAGCAAGATATTCCTTTCCCAAACCCGGCTTGATACTCCCCAAGTTGACGATCCAACTGAGGTTCAGCTCTTTGCAGCAATTCTCTAGACAATATCTTGTATGTCACATCCACCAGTGAAATCCCTCTGTAGTTGTTGGGATCCGATTTCGAAACTTTTTTGTGAAGAGGGTGTATCAGGGCCATTTTCCATTCTTCTGGAATAACCTTTCTTCCATATCTCTTCAAAATGTTTTTGGAGTGAGACAATTGTATGTTTGTTTGCATACTTCCATAATTCAGCTGTTATCTGATTTCCCCCGATGCCTTGTTATTTTCCATATGAGTTAGTAATGTCTGGATCTCGCTTATAGATGGGGGTTTAGAGTCGGGGTTGGGGGATGACTGCGGTCCACCATCGAAGACCATAGGCGCAAGCTGCTCTGCCTTGGTTATAAGGCTCTTCTCCATTTGCTTCCACTCCTGACCTCCTAGGTCGCCGGTTATCTTGCCCCATTCCTCCTTGTTCTCCTTTATTTTTTCCGGATCATACCTCCTTCGTACAAGATTCTTCCTTTGAAAGTTACTCCTGGGGATGACTCTTCAGTTTCACTTTAGATAAGCAGTGGTCCGAGTCGAGGTTGGCACCTCTGAGAACCCTAACATTTTGGATTTCCGTATGAAATTTCCGCTTTGTCGCAACATTATTTAACTGGAATTCTCCCATGAGAGGGTTAAGTGATACCCACGTCTTCTGTTTTCTTGGCAATTTCTTAAAGCTAGTTGACTTCAGGACCAAACTGTGTGCCTGACATAATTCGATGACACAATATCTCACATGGTATGTACTTTTACGAGACCGTACGTGTCTTTACATTGTTTAATTTCTTCGATATTTTGTTTTAATTTTACTTTAGGCTGACGATGACCTAGTACTAGGTCGAAACTAGTCCCTAATCATTATGTAATTTAAACTATTTACATTTTGTATTTAAAAAGATGGACCCAAATAATACATTAATTTACTCTATTGTAATCACAGTTCAATACGGATCTATCATTATGAAACTTATTTCATTTAATTAATAATTATATGAGCCTGACACCATTTTGGTTGGTCCTGTTATGTGCTGGGTAACACCCCACTATATGCCTGAACATTTTCTCTCTCCCCACTTGGGCATTAAAATCTCCTAGAAGGATGACGTTATGTTTATCGGGTATTTTCTGGATCGTGCCATCTAGTTTATCCCAGAATAGTTCCACCTTCTCCTTATTCTTTTTGTTGTCAATGTTTATAGGAGCGTGAACATTCACAATTGTATATACTTTGTTGGTGGACTTAAACGTGAGTGTGGGTAGCCTTTCAGATGTAGACTCAAAGCTTGTAATTGAGTCTAATACTTTCTTGTCGGTTACGAAATCTGTCCCAAGATGGGGAACATTTTTCATAACTCTTGTCCCCGTCTTCCCCTTAAGTATCCTGAATCCTCCCGATTCAAAGCTGTCCCCATCCAAGAATCTGGTCTCTTGCACAGTCTTTATGATGTTTCTATGCTCATTTAACGTGTCTATTAGAGTCTTAAGTTTCCCCACTTTCAAAGGCGAATTTGCATTAAAAGTGGCTAAGTAGTTTGCCTTCTTGTATTTTATTTTGTTTGAGCTTCCAAGACGCTCTGATTCGTCGTCGCGTGACGTTGCAGACTCCCCAGAATCCGAATGTCTGCTTACGCACTTATGTTCACCTAGGGTAATTAGTTCACATCACACTTTTCCATGATTGATAATTCTTTGAATTCTGGGGGTGACTTCCAGAGTCACCTTTTACAACCGAGGTTGTTAACCCCGGAGGATTATTCACAGCCGCTCCTTACATGGAGACAGACGCTGACCAAAAGCCGTCCAATTTGTGAACAGTCGCTTTTGGATTTTGATTTGAATTCGTGGCGAACTCCACTAGGCTCTTCCGCTCTCTACGCCGTTGGAAATCAGATTCCTCTTCCGCCTTTGAGACCGTTGACCAGGTTTAACCTAGTAACCCTAGGCAGGGGCCCTTACAGGGTGCTACCATCCGGAGCCAGATGGACTCTCGTTTTCCCTCATCACTGGAAAGCACTTATTTATATAATAATTTAAGTTATCTCTGTGGCCTACTAGCGTCCATGATGCTGGCCGTAAAGTAATATTGTAATGTTGAAAGGTGGAACTAGTGAAGCGAAGAGAGCTAGTAGGATGTTGTTGGCCGTAAAGTCTTAACTGGCAAATACATTATTGATATAGAAATATAACTATGAGCATACAACATTTTCCATAAGATATTACTCTGATAAATTTTGTTTGATTAAAAATGTAACCACGAGTTGAAAGGTTAGTAACCAGGAAAGAATAAACACGAACTATGTGATCTTTTAGGCACTATCTTCTAACTTCCATGGTGACTTCATTTTTCTCAATGAGGAAACGGAATACTAAATTACGGAACAAGCGACAACCACATAAAAAGACACATAGAAAGTTAATCTGACTAACCGCTTCGACGAACAGGAATCCACATCACAACAAAATAAATAGAAAAACTACACACACTTCCAGTCCTCCCTGGTAAAACCTGCATTCCACAACCAAAAATTTGGAAAAACATGTAAGAACAACGTATTGTATATATATATATTTACAGGAGCTCCTTCCTCCACCAGTTGGTCAAACCCAAGAAAATGGCTTTTATTGCAACAACGAATAATTTTCAAGATATCGCTTTCGGAAGCGCTTAGTATATAAGTGGCGCAAAAACGAGAAGGCAGATCATTCGGCAGAACGACTGGCCAAGTTCCAAGGTTCTAAAATGCTCAGCTATAGGTCATTCAGACTCGTACAATCCTTCCCATCCGACCTCGTGAGCTCGTAATTCCTGTGAAATATTGCATGGAAACAAAGTGACAGCGTGATAATAAAGTAATTTTGCATGGTTCAAAGAGAGTGATTTGTGTTTGCATCATTCAATTGTCAATTAATTTCGTTTTTCTGTTACCTCTGACTGAAATCATGAGGTGGTCGAGTCGCAGTGCATCGCTCTTCTCCACTCATGGCTGAATTCTCGTTGCAGGACTCCGATTCTATATCAAATGTATTCTGTTGATATTGTACATCAGCCCTGCCATCTGACTTTCAAGGTATGTCTTCGTGTTAAAAGTGAGATACCTCCATTGCTGGCTTCATTCCCCTGGTAATATGCATTTTACCGTTGAAGTTTTTCATAAAATTCATTTCGATTTGAACCACTAGTAAAGAAGTAATGGACTAAAAACTTTCTTACATGAAAAGAATGCTAGTTAGCAACAGAATTGAATTCCAGAGCAATTAGGTACCGGTACGTATGTTATAATATGTAATTGACTTATCGTCGTAGTCTAATTAATCTGCATGTTCTTGACAATTAATAGAAATATTCATTTCAGGTGTCGGTTGTGGTATGGAGGGTATGACCTTTTCTTTTGGGGATCATCTTCCCAGAATATCTGATAGACTTCTATAACATGTCCGAGAAGTTTCATTTTTACAATAGTGTTTCTAACACTCGTTTTATGCCATTTCACTGTTCAATTTCTAAATCACCTACAAGTGTTCAGTTTTGGTTAATAATTTCCAGACACGTTATTATTTATTTTTGCCTTTAGTGCATGTTCTTTAATTATGCTCTAGGATAACAACTTTTGTAAACTTCAGGTATCGAAACATAATATCCTCTCCGGATCTATGGTTTTCGAGATTATCTCTTATCGCTTATATTGTATCTCGTATTCCTTATAACTTTTCTTACCTTATCCAGAAACTTCCTTATCTCCCTGTACTTGCACAATTTCTCTGACAGTGTCGCCTTATATCTTATCTTACCGTACCTTATCTAGAAACTTCCTTATCTCCCTGTACTTGTACAATTTCTCTGACAGTGTCGCCTTATATCTTATCTTACCGTAACGTATCTAGAAACGTCCTTATCTCCCTGCACTTGAACAATTTATCTGTCAGAGTCGCCTTGTGTCTTATCTTACCGTACCTTATCTACAAACTTCCTTATCTCCTTGTACTTGTACAATTTCTCTATCAGAGTCGCCTTATATCTTATCTTACCGTACCTTATCTAGAAACTTCCTTATCTCCGTGTACTTGAACAATTTCTCTGTCAGCGTCGCCTTATATCTTATCTTATTTTACCTACCTTATCTAGAAACTTCCTTATCTCCCTGTACTTGAACAATGCCTCTATCAGAGTCGCCTTATATCTTATCTTACCGTACCTAATCTAGAAACTTCCTTATCTCCCTGTACTTGAATAATTTCTCTGACAGTGTCGCCTTATATCTTATCTACAAACTTCCTTATCTCCCTGTACTTGTACAATTTCTCTGTCAGAGTCACCTTATATCTTATCTTACCGTACCTTACCTAGAAACTTCCTTATCTCCCTGTACTTGTACAATATCTCTGTCAGAGTCGCCTTATATCTTATCTTACCGTACCTTATCTAGAAACTTCCTTATCTCCCTGTACTTGAACAATTTCTCTGTCAGAGTCGCCTTATATCTTATCTTACCGTACCTTATCCAGAAACTTCCTTATCTGCCTGTACTTGAACAATTTCTGTGACAGTGTCGCCTTATATCTTATCTAGAAACTTCGTTATCTCCCTGTACTTGAACAATTTATCTGACAGTGTCGCCGTATATCTTATCTAGAAACTTCCTTATCTTCCTGTACAATTTCTCTGACAGAGTCGCCTTATATCTTATCTTATCCCACCTTATCTAGAAACTTCCTTATCTCCCTGTACTTGTACAATTTCCCTGACAGAGTCGCAGGAGTAATCACCTTTTAAATGACAGTCTGCCACAAGAAGTGGTAATCAATCAACCAGCTCAATAACGCACAACCCATGAAATATGTTCATTACATCTCCAAACTTTGGGACACTTACGCGATATCCTTTACCAAACTTGGCAAGACTTTCGTAGAGTAACAGTGAACTGTCGAGTCCAAAACATAAAGAATAAACAACAGTGGTTTGTACTGAATGGAAGAGCAAGTGGCTGCGCGGTGCGGGTCACGTTAGCTTGTTGCCTCCCCACCAGACGAGGAACAAAGGCATGAACACGCGAACGTATTCTTTATGGACATGAACACACACAGTCGCTCACAATACCTACATTGTTCATTAATATTTCAGGCTGCTAGACTGAACTTCAGACTTGACCTGAGCCGTTGTAGTGATTAGGAATTGAATCTAGAACAACGATGGAAGACAGCAGGATTTTACTCTAGAAGGGGAGGTGATCCTTTCGCGTTTAAAGACTGTTTTCTCCCCAGTATTCTAGTTCTTTTTCTGCTTCTGGTGCCATCTCATCTCAAAATGTCGGTGAGCATCAAATAGTATTTCTCCCATTTTTTGTATCCCATGTCAGAGTTGCCATATCGTGGAGTCAAGGCAATGTCGGAGGTGATCTTCTCCGTCCACGTCCATGTTTCCCTTCTATCAGACTGCGCTTGTAACCGAAATAGGCTGCTTTCCTGTGCTTTTCAACTATTAGGACTTCAAAGATTTCCCGGGACGTTGCTGACTTGGTCCACCCACAGCATCTGCGACATATTCAAATTTACATTCAGTTCAGTCATAATGTGTCCATCCTTTGACATAGGCAACACATACCACTTCACGATTGGAAGCGAGAGATGCACAAGAACAGAACCTCATAACTGTGAGAAAGAGTCGAATTGGAAGCTTGGTGGCTACTACTGATAGTTTTGTCTTTCCTGGAATCGAGTAGTGTCCTTCAGGTAGTTTATCAGACCGTCGAAACTCGACACGAGCGTGCTTGATAAATCTATTCCCAGTATTATCTCGATCTGGTTAGTGTCACTTATTATCAAATCATATGTAGGAAAGTTAGAATATTGCAGCTTGATTCTATTCAAAGTTTTTCGTCCAAATATTTAGGCACCTTGGATAAACTGGAAAACTTCCATAACTTTTTTTTTTGCACCGACACAGAGAGGTCTTATGGTGAAGATGGGATAGCAAACGGTTAGGAGTGGGAAGGAAGCGGCCGTGGTATTAATTAAGGAACAGCCCCAGTTGCCTGGTATAAAAATGGAAAACTAAGTATCCAAGGCTGCCGAGTGTGTGGTTATCTTTCGATTGCAAGCTCACAGCTGCGCGCCTAACTCCCATATCACTTCAGGTAGTGCTATGTTAAAATTTTATTATTCTCCGCAAACCCAGCCAGAAAATGTAAGTTAACAATGAAGCACACGACTCATTTTATGTGAATTAAAAAGGGGTCTCCTAATGTAAATTTCAACATATTTTGTTAATATTTCAAGCCTTCCTTCTTCCAGCCTTTGCGTTTATTCCTCCAAACAAAGTTTTAAGCCTTGTTGATTAACCTCATCGGTTTGGCTCGTGTTAAAGACACTGATGGAAGCTTAGTCAAAAGCCGTTACACCGTTGTCTTGGTGTCAGCAAAGAGAACCTAACTGTAGTAGGCCTACATAACTCGTGGAGAAGTAATGCGGACTCATGACTGAAAGACGACCATTTCTCTTAGAATTAGCATTGACTGCTGGCCATTCTCAACCATGACGTCCTGTGAACACAGGTGAATTGTTTATTTATTTACCGTATGGCCTAACATCTACATTGAATATATTTCCAGCTCTTCCATCCACTGTAACACTGCCCCCGATGGAATCAGGAAATCAGCCCAACACGTAGCTTGCAGCTGCCGACGATATGAGCGATGGTTTGCCGTGGGGCACCGCAGTCGTATTCCGGTGACGTTATGCAGTTCTACTTGAACAGTGAGTCCCTGAATCTTCCATGGCCTGCCCGAACTCCGTTAAGAGTAACCCACTACATGCGCGGTAGATGAAATCCATTAGCAATTTGCGCACCAGACAACATCTTGTGAAGTTGGAGAAGATGGCTCACTCAGTGCTGCAGTGATTTTGTTCTTGTCTCAAGGCAACAAGATCAGGCGAGCTGCGAGATAAGACAGTCACTAGGTCAGATGGCGGTCAAGGCTCCGATATCCTATCTCATTGCAGGCTCTATGGAAAATAATACTAAGTGTTTCTGGGAGCGAACAAACACTTCGCCAGCAATAGTGAGAAGAGAAGAATCATTCTCCATACGAATACGTGGGATCCTACACCATTTTACTTTCTAATGCTCCATTTTTCTTTAGAGAGGAAAAGGAATTGCCAACACTCCATTTATAATGCGAGACTTGTACTGCTTACAAAAGACTCTCTAAATGTCTGGAAACTCTATCACGCTTCTTAGAATACTTAAGTGTAAAAATGACAGGACAAATATCGGTATAAGCCGGGCTGAGTGGCTACGGGCTTTACGTCGCACCGACACAGATAGGTCTTACGGCGACGATGGGATAGGAAAGGCCTAGGAGTTGGAAGGAAGCGGCCGTGGCCTTAATTAAGGTACAGCCCCAGCATTTGCCTGGTGTGAAAATGGGAAACCACGGAAAACCATCTTCAGGGCTGCCGACAGTGGGATTCGAACCCACGATCTCCCGGATGCAAGCTCACAGCCGCGTGCCTCTACGCGCACGGCCAACTCGCCCGGTGGGCTGAGTGGCTCAGACGGTTGAGGCACTGGCCTTCTGACCCCAACTTGGCAGCTTCGATCTGGCTCAGTCCGGTGGTATTTGAAGGTGCTCAAATACGTTTGCCTCGTGTCGGTAGAATTACCGGCACATAAAAGAAACTCCTGCGGGACTAAATTCCGGCATATCGGCATCTCCGAAAACCGTAAAAGTAGTTAGTGGGATTTAAAGGCAATAACATTATTATTAACATTATTATTATTATTATTATTATTATTATTATTATTATTATTATTATTATTATTATTATTAAATATAAGTATCCTGGAAAAAGAAGCTAAGTTATCTGCATGGCTGACTCACGTCCTCCAAAGTAAGTGATGTATTCGCCAATGAAGGACGAAGAACAGAAAACTATAGGATGATGTTCTAAAGTCTAATGTGAAGAAGTGGCAACTGGGCGGGGTGGAGACATATTACTCATATGGGGCCAATTTGAACAAGAGTAAAGAAGACGAGAGTCTGGAGGAAGAGATAACAAAGAATATCACAGAAGAACCGACCACCAACTTTTAGGATAACAGGGAGCAGATGTTGTGGTTCCAGAATGTTTCTTTAGCCATTTAAAACACATAATCGGTGAACTTGATCAACTCTCCTATCATGACGCCATTTATGTTTGGAGTAGGAGCTTATGATGATGATGATGATGATGCTTGTTGTTTAAAGGGGCCTAACATCGAGGTAATCGGCCCCTAATGGTACGAAATGAAATGACAACAAAAGTTCAAAATTATCCACTGACCAAAATTTTTAAAAAATGTCCTGAAGAATGAATGAATGGACATGAACCCCAAAAAAAGTGGATCCGACTTTAAAAAAGTCATAAATTAGAGTATTACTGACCAAGGGACTACTTATAAAGCACAATCCTGAATCGAGGATGCTTGATGTCTAAAGGGGTCCAAAATCCAGGTCTAAGGCCGCTCAGAATGGTACATGTCGCGAATAAAGTAGAACCATGGTATCTGTCATGTTGGGTTACTAATCAAAAGTAGCGAAGACTCACGGTGTTCCACACAAGATGGTACTACTCACAAGTATTGTACTTCGTACAGGTAACGCAGACCTAAGGTGTTTCTCACACAATGGCGCCACCCATAGCCAACGCAAACCGAGGAGGTGTACTAGTCACGGGTATCGATATTCCCGTGGTGTTCCTCACATAGTGGGTACTAATCACAGGCAACGCAGACCCACGGTATCGCTCATATAGTGGTACAACTCACAGGCAACGCCCAGACCCGCGGTGTTGCTCACATGGGTACGACGCACGGGTACTGGAAACCCACAGGATAACCAACTCTTTGCTGCTACTAATCACAAACCTATTTCCTACCTAATATAGTGCTACTACTCGCAAGTACAGGCAACCCATGGTGTTCCCCGCGTGATGGTACGAATCAAAAGTAGTTTCATGGTTCTAATTCAATCATCCCTTGGTCGCCCCTTTTAGTCGCCTCTCACGACAGGGTGTATTTTTCGTCTGAGTCCCCCACCCACAGGGGGTAAAGATAGAGAAAAAGAAGAAGAAAGAAGGGATCCGTCACTTCGAAAGATGAAGTAACGGACGAAGAAAGGCAAGGGCCACGAAGGGCGTGAAAATGAAAGACTCCATAGGCCTCGAATGCTCTAATACCGTCGGGGTCGGAAAAGAACAAGAGTTGACCAAGGGAGGTTGGGCAGGATACCGGTAGACGAAAGTGAGGAGCCTGGCACAAGAAAGTGGAAGCAATGCCAGGACTCAGCTAAGGACCCCGTGGTCGCCAAACCACACTCCCAAGCTGAGAGTCGCTTGGGCCCCTTTTAGTCGCCTCTTACGACAGGCAGGGGATACCGCGGGTGTATTCTACATGTCCTCCCCCACCCGCAGGGGGTTGGAGTAGGAGCGCCATAGTCTGGGAACATAGATAGGTTAAAAGACAAAAGTGGCAAATTTATCAGCTAAGAAGTTAAGAACTATCGCTCATTAAATACTTTGCTGAGAATTCTATAGCCGTGAGCTTCTTTAATTCTGTCGAAACTAATTCACGAGAAATGAAGTTCGAATTTAAAAAATATCCCTTAAATGACGATGTTGTGACCTGGTAGACGTCCATGGATAACCTGTATGGCCATGTTGAGAACGAGGTGACCGACGCCGAAGTTAGCCGATTCGAATCTCGTTGTTGGAGTAGAATTTCAGCATCAGAATTTTGGCCTGTATGGTAGGATAGGTAGTGATGTATTATCTCTAATCAATAAACTGCTTTAATGTTCACCAATGAGTCCTTCGGTTAAGAGGTTCTAGGGTTCGATTCCCGACCTAATAATACAACGTATGCGGCAAAACAGATGACACTGAGGTGTTATTTAATTGATTATGTGTTCAGAACATATATTCTACCATTCAAAACATTTCTGAAGATTATTAAACATGCTGATGAACGAATGTTGTTGTAATAACACGAAAAATAACTATATATTTTCGCGTAATTCGAGAATATCTGTCTTGAAATGCGATTCTTTCAACATGTAGGCATCTCGGGCCGTGTGATCCAGGGAGCAGGCAGGGCACGGGAATGGAGTTCCACGAGAACTCTAAAAAGTGTCGTTGCAGAAGTATGAGTGACTCTCACCCTATATCTTGCTGCATCCATTGCCATTGGAGAGAAGTTTCTGGCGCGACAAAAACGGTGCATATCCAGCACGAATGGGTTAATAATGAGATCTCTATAGACTGCCTGCCCCGTTGTTTCTGAATTCTGTGGTGAATGCTGAACGAAATAAAGGTCCGATTTCATGACCCGACACGGCTCAGTGGTTTGTTGGTTTCTGTATAACGATATCAGGTCGTTCTAGACGAGCTGTTTGTCGGTTGATGTAGCCATCAAGTTGAATATGGCTCTCATCTGAAAATTATATGTTAACAGAAGAACCTCGTACGTCATGGACCACACTCAACTGCGATACTGTTATCCGGCTCACTCATACCTGAGCAACTTGAATGTGGTGTGCAAATCCAACCAGCTCTCCAAAAATCCGCCTAACAGACGTGCTGCACAAACCGGGTTTCATCTATGTTCTCTTTTGAGATTCTAGCATGTGTTGAAGAGATCGTCCCTGATTCTCGTGTGCGGTGACGCTTTTTCGGCGACCTTTCGTGCCTTTTCGTTGACATAATTTTGATCCCGTATGAACGAACTTGTCAACGATTGCTAACATTGCTCTCTTGTTATTAACCCACTCCTCCAACTGTTCTTTAACGCGAAGAAACCTCGGAGCCGTTCTGTATAATTGGAAATAATGTTCCAGAATGATAATCATCTGCTTTGATGACTATAATAGCAGTCCTTCTACTCTATTTTTTAATAATAATGTTATTTGCTTTACGTCCCACTAACTACTCTTTTACGGTTTTTGGAGAGGCCGAGGTGCCGGAATTTAGTCCCGCAGGAGTTCTTTTACGTGCCAGTAAATCTACCGACACGAGGCTGACGTATTTGAGCACCTTCAAATACCACCGGACTCTATTTTTTACAGTAACTTTGATATCTTTAAAATATATCTTTAAAGAATAGAAGAGATCGAGACCACTGTTATTCAATAATTACTAACACCGCCGAAACAAAAACTTTACTTAAAACCAAATTTGTACTATTATTATTATTATTATTATTATTATTATTATTATTATTATTATTATTAGGCACTAGCCACACTCCATCCCGGCTCCATGGCTAAATGGTTAGCGTGCTGGACTTTGTCACAGGGGTCCCGGGTTCGATTAACCATAATTGGTTAATTTCGCTGGCACGGGGGCTGGATGTACAGTATGTGTCGTCTTCATCATCATTTCAGCCTCATCACGACGCGCAGGTCGTCTACGGGTGTCAAATCAAAAGACCTGCACCTGGCGAGCTGAACATATTCTCGGACACACCCGGCACTAAAAGCCATAGGTCTACGCCATTTCATTTTTTCGCCGCACTCCATCACAAGGGGGCAACCGCCGACAAATATACGCCGGAAGGAAGTGAATTAGACACCTTTAACACTATAAATGTAATTGCATTAATAAGTAGGCAACAGATGTAGGCTACATGAGCAAATGTACGCCACTTACCGGTGTATTAACTCCTATCCCTTCCTTATCATTTCTTCGTAAATATGAAAAACCACACCCAAATACTACGCGGGTATTTACCATTCTGCCACACAGTAGTTTGCCGAAGCATTAATGTGAAATATGCATAAAAACAACATAAAACAAAACTACACATACCACAGTAACATGCATGTTTACAGTGGCTCTGAGTGACGTATGACGGCGGCGGCCGCAAGTTTCCGGCTTCAGTAGCACCAATGTTACGAGATAGGGCGCTGCCAGACTATTTACTATAATATGTCTGTGCTTAAAACCCAGCGTCTCACTGTCAGCGCAGAGATGGCGTGGAATGACGTAAGTAGTCGAATAAGTTTGAGTGGCGTTTTTGAAAGTAGTAAAGACAAATTTGGAATTCATGAGTACATATTTAGGCAAATATCAATTTATAGGATGGGGAGTATAAGAGACTGGAATAATTTATCCAGGTGAAATGTTCGCTAAATTTCCACATTCTTTGAAAGCATTGAAGGAAAACAACTGATATGGAGTCTGACACTTGGGTTACTGACGATCGATTGATAAACATGATGCAGTATAACCTCACCATATCACACGCATGCGAGGGAAATTATATTTGTAGCCGTTGCAGAACCTGCTCATACGTCAGCAAGTGAGAAACGAAATTATGGTATCGTTTGCATGGGAATTAACGCACGGGGTCTACTAAATGTGTTGTCACGATCTACCGACATGTAGCCGGCCTCTGGTTTACAGGATGGGGAGGTTGTAATTGCTCTGGCTCGTGGCGTTAATACACAGAACTGTTCTCACTAAAGCAGGGACAAGGAATACAGTGACTCCAGGTAATAGAAAGGCAAGAGGAAGAGGATGACGAAGAAGAAATAATACGGTTGAACAATTTTCATTAGTTCTCTCATTTCTTGATGTTTGCTACTAGTAGGGACTGGGCGTGGGCACAGAATATAACCATGATATACTTCTTACTTACTCCTCGGCGCTACAGCCCTTGTAGGGCCTTGGCCTCTCTGACGATTGTAGCCCAATCTTCACGATCTTCTGCACGCCTCCTCCATCTTCTTATTCCCATCTCTTAAATCCTCCTCCACATCAGCCAGCCATCTTTTCCGGGGTCTTCCTTTCCATCTTCTTCCACCTGGATTTCCTTTATAGATCTTCTTGACAGCCCTATTATCTGGCATTCTCTCGACGTGTCCCAACCACCTTAATCTATTGCTTTTTATTTCGGTTACGATACTTGGATATCCATAGAGTTCTTCAAATTCCTTGTTTTTCCTTATTCTCCACAATTCCCCTTCCTTCACTGGGCCGAAAATCTTTCTCAGTATTTTTCTCTTCCATCTGTTCAACAGTTCATCATCTACTTCGGTCACTGTCCATGTTTCAGAGCCATAAGTTACCACTGGTCGTAATACTGTTCGATAGACTTTAATCTTCTACCAAGGCTACGTGATCTAAACACTTTCAGTAAAGCTAAGTAAGCCATATTGCCCGCAGCAATCCTCACTTTTATTTCCTCTTTCATGTCATTATCTTTTGTCACCAGCACTCCTAAATACCGAAACTTTTCACATTTCTCGTAGTTAATCCCATTTAATTTTATGCACGTGTCTTCCCTAACTATGGTCCTCCTAGATGCAAACAGGTAATGAGTTTTGGCATTATTCACTCTTAGGCCCATTTCTCCTCCTTCCTTTTCTAATCTATCCAGTCCTTCCTATAGGTCTTTCAATCTTCTAGATAGCATATCAACATCAGCAGCATAAGCCAGATTCTGTGTTACACGGTTGAACAGCGTACCGCCTGGATTACTGACCTCCACCTTTCTCATCACGCGCTCCAAAACCACATTGAAGAGCAGGGTAGATAACACATCCCATTGCCGCAAACCTTGGTTTACTTCAAACTCTTTAGTAAGATTTCGTTCTATTTTACCCATGCATTTAGTACCTGTTAGGGTCATTTGTACCGGTCTTATCAATTTAGTTGGGAACTCCATGTCCATCATTGTTTGATACAGTTTTCTTCTTTTCACACCATCATAAGCCTGCCGAAAATCCACAAACAGCTGACGCACATCCACATTATATTCATAGCATTTCTCCATTATTTGCCTGAGTGAAGATGTGATCTGTTGTTGATCTACCCTGTCGAAAGCCACTTTGGTAGTCTCCTAGTATCTGCTCAACCAGTGGAGTGAGTCTCATAAACAAAACCTTGGCTAAGATCTTATAAACCACACTAAGCAAAGATATACCTCTATAATTTTCATAATTTGCTTTATCTTTCTTCTTATGAATTGGGCAAATAATCGCTAAGCTCCAATGCTCTGGCATTTGTTCTGTTTCCCAAACTTCCACAATTAGTTGGTGACTAAGTTGCGTCAACTGTTCACCCCCGTATTTAATCATCTCAGCTGAAATGTCATCACTTCCTGGAGCCTTATTATTCTTCAAGTACTTAATTGCCGTCCTCACTTCTTCTATAGATGGTACAGGCACTGGTTTTAAATCTAGGCTAGGATCCTGCCAAGGCTGCCCATCCTCTTCTTCCAATCTCACCATCCCTGCAGCCACATTCAACAGTTCACTAAAGTATTCCGCCCGTCGGTCAAGAATCCGGTCTCTTCCCCCAATCATGTTTCCTTCTTTATCTCTACAGAATACAGCATGTGGTTGAAAACCTTTCTGTACGTCCTTTATTTTCCCATAGAACTTCCGTACTTCTTGCATATCATATTGTTCCTCCAAATCTGTAATCCTTTTCCTCTCTGTCTCTCTCTTCTTTCTCCTACAAATTCTGTCTGCCTCTTTCCTTTTCTTCCTAAATTCTTCTACATATGTTCTTGTTTTCCTGCTAAACATTTTCTTCCTTGCTTCATTTCTCTCCTCAATTGCTCTTCTGCAATCATCATCAAACCATCCTTGCCTTTCAGTCTTGTCTTTACTTCCACTCCTAGTACTTCATCTGCAGTTTCTTGCAATGCATCCCTCAATAAAATCCACTTTCCTTCGATGTTTTCCACTGCCCATCTTTGTTGTTTAGCCTCCAATTTCTTCTAAATCCTGGATTCATATAGCTGCGCAGTTTCTTTATCTTTCAATTTTGAGACCATATATCTCCTTGGAGCTTTCCCTTTCTTAGCAGATCTGTAAGTTGCAATACGTTGTCTGTATTTTACCCGTACCAAGTAATGGTCCGAATCACAATCAGCTCCCCTACAACTGTCAACTTGTAGTATGTCGGATGCATGTCTCATATCGATTACTACATGGTATATTTGATTAAAGGCTTTCCGTATATTCTTTCTCTGAAACCATGTACTCTTCACCACCATCGAGCTTCCCATGGCAAAATCAATTAGCCTCTGTCCATTATCATTTGACTCATCATGCAAACTCTCCTTCCCAACTGTCTCCCTATAGGCTTTTTCTTTACCCACTTTAGCGTTGAAATCTCCAAGTATGATTTTTACATCTTGCCTTGGAATGCATTCTATTTCTTGTTCCAATTGTCCATAGAACACATCTTTCTCTTCATCCTCAGCCTCTTCCGTAGGTGCATACACACACAAGGGTGATATTGAAAAAATGGGCCTTCATCCTTAGAGTGCATATTCTTTCATTTACAGGTTTAAAATTCAAAAGTTCTGACTTATATCTGTCATTCACTAGGAAGCCTGTGCCACCTATTGTACCTCTGGCTCCACCACTATGCAGAACTGTATATCTATCACTTCTAAAAATACCATTTCCTTTCCATCTCACTTCCTGAATTGCTGCTATTCCAATATTATACTTCTCCATTTCTTGTTTCAGACTGTTTAGGGCTCCTGGTTTATTCAGGGTTCGTACATTCCAGGTTGCTACATATATATCATATTTCCGTTTGCTTCTTCCATTTCCTCGCGTGGGTCGTTTACCATTATTATCAGTCCGGCTATTCTTGTCTAAGAGTTTTGTAACGAGTTGTTTTTACGATATAGGGTTGTTAGCCCCATGATCAACCCCCAACCTGGAGGACCAGCGTGTCCCTCTTAGTCTGGCCTATCACCTTGACCTGCCCGGCTTGGGTGGCCCTACCAGGAGCTTAAGCTCCCGCCGGCATAGCTCTCAGGATCACTTAGGCACGCAAGCCCCCACATCGCGACAAGATGAAGATACCAGCGTGGGAGGCAACCATATGGCTGTGGTAAAAGGCTACTGAAAGGAAATGCGAGGGACTCTTGACTTGCGAACGTGGGCTAGTGACTACGCTGGGGTTGCGGTTGCTTCCACTTATTTGTTTCACGCTCCTCAATTTTATATTTTGTGACCGACCTTCCATGGCTAATTCTTGTTATCTTCCGACCCCGACGACATTAGGTACCTAGGGAGTCCTTCAAATTCTCGCTCTCCCTTTCTAACGCGGATATGTTTTTGGGCTGGGAGTCTCTCTAGTGCAAGCAATTTAGCGCCGGCAAAAGACCAACACCGTAACTAGGCAGCCGGTGTAGGTCATATAGCTGGATGAACGACGCCATTTTGGTGGTCGGAAAGACAGGCTGTAAACAAAGTAATAGCGAATAATTTTAACGGGAAAACATTAATTAAAATACTGAACACTGCGGAAGGAAGAGAAAATTCATCATTCTTTATTTGTTTCGTTCTTCTTTTCTTTCTGCCTGTCTTTTCTTTGTTTCAATTTATCGGTCATTATTTACCCCCCCTGCATGTCGTAAGAGGCTACTAAGAGGGGAACAACAAAATAATCGGTACTTGCTCTCTTGTCTTCAAAGTCCCTAAGCATATCCATGATTCTAGGTTTTTTGTTTAGCGAAGTGATTTAGAAATATATTTTTCCTCTGACTAATGTCAATAAAGGATGGTTGTTCAGTTATAGCATGACGAATATGATTACACTTTCTCTTAAAACAATAATCACCACCACTACCAATTTAAATATACGTATCTTTTTCTTTCCATACCATGATGAAACAAGGCCTGCCTGGTCGAGGTGGTAAGGGCGTACTCGGTTCACCCGGAACGATGAGGTTTCGGTTCCCCGACAGGAAGTCGATAAATTTAAGATTTCTGGTATTTCCACTTCCGGAGGTGCACATGGCCCTGAGATTCAATGAGCCTACACCAAAAATGAGCACCATCCGGACGTAGAGCTAACCACTCTACCACACCAAGTGCCGATATTACGCATAGTGGAAGTCTTTGCATCGCACCCCTCCAACGGCCTTCATGGCCGTGTTGCTGAGACGACTTCGCTGTGCTTTGCTTTACTTAGGTTTCCCCTTGTTCAAAGAGCTGAAGTGGTCCGTGTTCCTCCTGGAGTTTATTCAAACAAACCGTGAAATACAAGCAGAGTAAATCAGTAACGTACGCTGAGAACAGCCAGAACACGCGTCAATGTCCTGACATTTGCCGCATACATTTCGTTCCCATGTGCGTCACATTTAACTATATAATTTAATTATAAACTCATTTAGAAATTGAAGGCAATTAGCAGCGGTGATAAAACACATTTTGAAATTCGTGGAAGTTAATCAGTGTTGGTATATAAATGGTATTTCCATGCTACGCTGTCATTGAGTTTACATGCTATTCCTATTTTTAGATATCACTTTATTGTCGTGTCACTCTTGTCCTACTGAGTAATAAAATAACAAAGAACTATGTAGAGTAGAAGGATGAAGATGCACGAAGAGACAAAACGATCAGCAGAGACAATAGGAGAACTCTTGGAACTTTATTTAACACTTCCTATCTTCACTCTGTGCCATATCCGCTTAGAGGACGTAAGCGATGATTTATTTATCCGTTGCAGCTCGAAACACTTTGACGAGGCCTTTCCTGCAGAATCTTTAGCTAAGATCGTCCTTTCTTTCTGTGCAAGGGACTGTATTTCTCTGTGATTCCCATGGCAAGTTTTCCTTTTTTTCTTCATACGCTCCAACGCCTCCGCGCGTCTCAGTTTTTCAATCCAGCTTATACGCTATGTAAACATTTTGTTCTCTGTGTTCCTCAAGCGACATGTTAAGTGCTATATGATTAGAGATTACAAAGTGAATGTGCATTCCAAGTGAAATTCTTAATTAAAAATAATTTTATAACTTTTGAAATTTGAAACAACACTTCAATAATAATAATAATAATAATAATAATAATAATAATAATAATAATAATAATAATAATAATAATAATAATAATAATAATAATAATAATAATAATAATGGCTTTATGTTCCACTAACTAGTTTTATGGTTTTCGGAGACACCGAGGTGCTGTAATTTAGTCCCGCAGGAGTCCTTTTACATGCCATTAAATCTACTGATTCGAGGCTGATGTATTTGAACACCTTCAAATACCACCGGAATAAACCGGGATCGAACCTGCCGCGTCGGGGTCAGAAGGCCAGCGCCTCAAACGTCTGAGCGACTCAGCCCGACACCAACGGCACAAATTGGACTTTTGAACGTGATATATGCAGTTTCATCAAACAAAAAAAGAATACCCATCTTAAAACAATGCTTCTTCAAGTAGAATAAACATATTGCGACGATTACTTTCTTAAACTGAAGAGGAAGGAAGGTAATTATTTTGAAACTAGTCACTGCCTGACTTTGACCTTGACAGGAGATGTAATCCTCACTATGTAAAGCGCGTCTGCACGTGTGCTGTGCAGCCAGGCCACTACGATATGGACCGCCTACAGAAAGCTCAATGCGTGCTTTGGTATGCGGAATTCGAATCAAACATTAGAACAAATTATCAGTGCCACGATGCTCCGGACCATAAAACTACCCACCGACGGTACAATCAATGTGTAAAGCAAGTAAAATCACCAGGCCGGCCAGAAACATCAGAGAAATAATGTTGAGCGTATTCTCTTCCCGTGTGTTAGAAGTTCCAAGAAATCTATTGCATGGCGGAGTTTGCAGTTAGGAATCCCGAGTCAGAATTGCATCAATGGGAAGTGAACCTTAGACGTTCGCAAGTCCTGCGGGTCAGCGGGTACCGTAGTAATTGAAGACGATCTTGGTTACGATCTGGCACTAGGATGCACTGTTATCACTGTCCAAAATGTTGCACGTCTCATAGTAGACCTATTACTGCTGCCATCACAATGGTCACTGCAAATTCGCTGCAGCGTAAAGGCAAGAAACTAGATGTCTGCCGTGCCACTAATGGACCACACAAGGTATCTAAAAATATCCCATCTTTCCTCTTCAATCTAAGACTTTAATAGTCTCAATATGTTTACACTACTTGTAGCAGCATCTTTTTAAACATGGGTGTTCTTTTTTGATGAGTAAGTATAATTGGTAATGCACGCAGTAATCCAACGTTAAGGGGAGAAAAACGTAAGAAGATAGGGTTCAGTATCAAATATATTCCGACATTGAAGGCCGAGGCTATTTGGAGTTGGCGGATGACGACAGTATTGATGGAGCAGCGTCAATGTGGGCCGGCTGGCAGCGAAGGAAACAATAGCGCCGGTGAATAGACAAGACTCGCGATAAGGCAGCTTCTACAAGCCGATTAACAATGAAGGAAGTGCCTGGAATGATCTGGAAGTGTAAACTACGAGACTTTTCTGCGGGCCTATGTGAAGAGCGAATCGGCGGGACCGAGCCACTGTTGCGTCAGTGAGGATTGAACCTTAGACGGTCGCAAGTCCTGCTCGTCAGTGGGCACTGTAGTGATTTAAGACGGTCTTGATTACGAGCTGGAACTAGGATGAACCGTGAGAGCTCGAGTGTGTGAGAGAAAACTGTGCCGAGCACAAAACACAACATGTAATAACCCGTAAATAGTATTTTAATACATTCATTGGATAGTGAAACGCGATACCTCCCTGAATATTGATTTTAGTCATAAGGACCCAGTAGCACGTCACAATATGACATGTGTTTCCCTTCCGGATTATTATCTAATGTCTCACATCTTACTAAGACGACCGCAATTGGGATCCCGTCAAGGGTACGCAGGATTTTTGAAACTAAAAGCCATATTCCTATGAAGCAAATTCTACGTAAAACTAGAGGTTCCCTCGCTCATGAAACTGGAGTGCCAGTAGCTATGATCACAACGATAACAGCCACATAAAAGTACACCCTACAATTAAATTTTAAATCATGTAACTGAAGTTATTAATATTATATCCTATTCCTATATAAAGAGTGATTACAATTCTTTTAGGAATTAATTTATTACCCTCTTAATTTCTAAATTAACCTGAAATTGGGAGGCTGGGAGCAGCATGGATTTAGTTCTATTATTATTATTATTATTATTATTATTGTTGTTGTATCGGGAGGTACACCTCAACTCCGTTCATTCAAAATAAGCGTCTTAATAAACTCCTCTATCCACAAAAATGTGAAATTGCGACTACATTAACTTGAGACTTTAGTCGGAATATGTCACCACTGAAATACAGAGTAATTGTGTTATTGTGAAGTTTCCTAAACTGATTGAATTTCTCCTTATTTTGTTTTGCTATACATCAAGAAGTTTGGACATTTTTCCACAGTGGTCACTACCAAGAAACTATGATCATGCACTCTGGTGTAAGGTGGAAGAACTTATAACTTTTAAAGAAGTTTCGTATTTCTAGGTTATCCATAAATGACTCTATGTTCATTTATTTTTGGATTAGAAATATTTCTTTTCCTTTCCGCCAGTTTTGAATCTGGCCAATCATAAATTTTTGTAATTAATTTTCAACCAATCCCTCATTTCTTATTCACTTTTAATTACCCAATAAAAATTGAGAGGTGTAACCGGATTAGTCCTGAATTCTCTCGAACCTTCCCTGATGGTATATAAACTGGGGCTTTTCTGGCTACCTTGTCAATTGATCGCCGTCTTTCTAAGTGTTTGTGTTAAGGCAGGAGGCGAGGCGCCTCTTTCTTCAGCCGACAGACCATCTACAAGGTAATGGCCACGTAAATTCTATCTTTCTTGCTGTCTCCGCAAATTTATCCGAAGGGAAAGTCCGAATCTTTAACTATGTAACAAACTTTTCTAAAATGTAAATCTTCTTTGGGCTAATGTAAAAATTTCATAAAGTCTTTAACTGTAAATCGGGGATAGAAAGTGAGTTACCCTCTCGAGCTCCCCTTCATCTTGGTTTGAGGTGACTACGTTTTTGCAACCTTCCGTTCCTGTAATATGTTAAAGTTATTTCCATACAAGCCACCTCAGTAGTTTGGGATTAGCCCCAGTTTCATCGGCCGAGAGCCCTCTAGGTTTTTAATTTTTTCATTATCTGGTAGCGCAGTGTACGCCTCCATTCAGGTTGTGTTCGGGCCGTTTATTTAACCAGTTATTTTTCGCAAAGGCCCTGTAGGTTGGGTACTAGATACCCCTGTATAAAACGATTTATATTTGTAATTCGTGCCTTGAAAGGCCAGAGAGTGTAACATTTTAATGTAATAGTGCCTTGAGCGGGCTGTAAGAGACTGAGAGCCTGTTAGCTCTTTTCAAAGGTTTATAATACTAAAGAGTGCCTCTGGAAGGCTAGATCTTGTATTTAAGGAGCAAGTGCTCTTGAATTAGGGTATTTCTTCCCTTGACTAAATTGTTCCCCATTTTGAATTGAAATTTTGTAAAGTCGAGCTCGTAGCTCAGAAATTGTAAAACTAGGGGCTTGAAGCCCAAAATTGTGTAAGTTCTGAATCTTGGATTTTTCCAAATCTCGTTTCAAGATTGGCATTATACTTGATTTGTTTCATTGTGATTTTACCTAGTGAAAATTTGTTAATTTTTTTAATATTGAAGGAAATATAACCTTTGTTAACATTTTAATTCAGTTCTCGGTATTGTAGTTAGACTCATTCAAACCAGCACCTCTTTCACCATCTCTGCGTTCCACAGATACCCCGGGACAATGATTATTATTATTATTGTTATAATTATTACGGGGATACCTTGGATAGCAGAGGTGTACGAACGTGCTGGGGTGAATGGGTGGACAGAGAAAAGATGGAGAAATAAATTTAAAACACTACAGATTGAAAGTTTATTTCTTCCTCTTTCTTTTTTTTAGACTTTAACCTTGATAAACCAATAACAGTGTATAGAATAATGGTGAGCTCGTCAGCTCTTATAGCAACAATGATTTGAAAACGTAAAATAATCAGGTACTATAGACATAATAATATCACTGAAAGCTCCTATATTACAAAGAGCAATTTTGCTCCACTCAATTAATACTCCAGGAGACTGCGTTCCAAAATCTTATTACAATCTAGCCTCTCCAAGGCACAATTTTTAAATCCAATTTTTTCTTTTTTAAGAATGAAGCCATTAATTTTCAGTGACGACTTATTTAAATGTAACAAAAACTTTTGAGTCTGTCAAACACACTGCAATTACAATATAAATTATAACACTATAAACATATCTGTAAAAAATACAAACTTTATTTATTTATTCGTATCAGAAGTATACATTTTACATAACATAATGGTACATAATAACATGCATATCTGCCCAGAATTTTGCAAAATCACGGGCAGAAAAGCCCCACTTTGCCATATTGATTCTTGATCTACCAACCCCAGTGCGAAGCCTGTTCAACGATTTCCACGTAGACCAATGTTCCTCGTGTCCTGGAGGGAGATGTTCAATTGGTATCATCCAATCAGCAAGTTGACGATTTCTAGTTCTCCATAATCTCAACCTTGTGTATTGAGCAGATTCGTTTAGATCTTCGGTTGTATTCAGGAAACTCCTTCTAGATCTCAGTCTTCGGTGGGCAGTTTCATATCCGTACAATGGGTGTTCACATGAGGCAAGTGCTTTAGATCTCTTATTCATGGATTCAACTTCTCTTCTAATATCTGGTGGGGCGATTCCAGCCAAACAGTAGATTCTATCTCGTAGTGTTGGTCTCAAACAGCCAGTGATAAGTCGACATGTTTCATTTAGAGAAATGTCAACTTGTTTAGCATGATTGCATCTGTGCCAAACAGGGCAAGCGTACTCTGCAGCGGCGTAACACAAGAGCCAGGGCTGTAGTTCTCGTCGTCTTTGGATGTGTTCCCCAATTGGTTCCAGACAACAGAAGTGACATCTATTATTATAAAATACACACTGTAAAAACATTATTATGCATCATGCATACATTGACATGTTTTCCTCAGATTCTATCAAATCACTTAAAAGATGCTTATACATATACAGTATTGTTTACGTTGCGTAAACTTGTCAATGATAGAGAGTTTAGTGATAACATGAACAAGTATTGACGAACAATAAATTCACAAGTATTAATATAATGAAAAACTTCTGTACCAAACACTATTTCAGGACTGTGGTGGTTTAGAGTCAAATGGAAACTTTTGGGTATAGCACACTACTCGCGGAGAGGGTACAGGAAACATCGAAGGGGCCGTGCCGAGCGTTGTGGATTTCTCCTATTGGATGTTAAAATATAGTATACTGTACCGTGGAGAAGGGAGGGGGAAGTAGAGTAGAGCGAGTGGAGCGCGGTGGAACCTTCTATCAACACTGCAGAGGGGAGAGAAGTTATTAACCTACCTCATGTTATATTGTACTTTTATGTAATATGGATAAATGCTCCATCCTTCTTCCCCCTTCCCTCTCCATGACGCATTATACTAAATTTTGAAGCCTTGGCTACTTTATTTTTCCTGCACATTGTGCGCTTTTCCTCTTTAAATTATTATACTAAATTTTAACATCCAATAGGAGGGAACTACAACGCAATGCTTCCCCTACTCTCTACGCGATCAGTGTGTTATACCCAAAACTTTCCATTTGCCTCTAGATGACCACTGTCCTGAACTAGTGTTTGGTGACAACGGACTTAGCATCGGCAGTCTAGATAAGTACAGAAGTTTTTCATTATATTAATACTTGTGAATTTATTTCTTGTCATTACTGGTTCATATTATCACTAAACTCTCGATCGTTGACAAGTTTACACAACATAAACAATACTGTACATATAAAAGCATGTTTTAAGTGATATTATAGGATCTGAGGGAAACATGTCAATGTTTATATAATAGTGTGTGTTTTTACAGATATGTTTATTGTGTTATAATTTATATTGTAATATTGCAGTGTGTTTAACACAGTGAAAAGTTTTTGTTACATTATACATAATCCAAATTTTACATTAGATCATTACAAAGGTTTTACTGCCTTACCCGCTCGACAGTTTGATTCACACTTGACTATGAACAGTTAGAAATTAAACAGGGGCAAAAAGTGCCCATGCTAAATGGCCTTTGAGGTCAAAAGAAAAGGCTTAAGATATCGGCCGTAAACAAAATGCTAGGAGGCGCACACTTGCACTTTTTTGGAAATACATTTACAAACACATAAAATCCTATTTGGGCTTATGGCCCTATGTAACAGAGTCTAAGCCTGTATTACAGAGAGTGAGAAGAGGAAAAAAATATTAAGTTCAAAAAGAAGAGATACATTTTCAGTTTTACAAAATCATAGTCACCCCAATGCCAAGTTGAATGGGAATTAAAAGAGGGTGAGCACTCTTTATCCCCTAATTTACATTTTGCCCAATAGGGATATGAATAAAAGTCCTAGGGCATGCTTGAGAATTTGCATTTAAAAGATGATATTACACTTAAGAAATGTATATTAAGAAATAATTTTGAAACCTTCCCCTCAGGTTAGCTTTCTAAAACTTTTTTTTGCTATTTGCTTTACGTCGCACCGACACAGATATGTCTTATGGCGACGATGGGATAGGAATGGCCTAGGAATTGGAAGGAAGCGGCCGTGGCCTTAATTAAAGTACAGCCCCGGCATTTGCCCGATGTGAAAATGGGAAACCACGGAAAACCATCTTCAGGGCTGCCGACAGTGGGGCTCGAACCCACTATTTCCCGATTACTGGATACTGACCGCACTTAGGCGACTGCAGCTATCGAGCTCGGTCTTTCTAAAACTATTACATATTTAAAGGATGTTGCCAAGGTTTTCCCCTGCCTCCACTACGTATGCAGTCTAAACCTCTAGACTGTGCGATGGAAATGACAACATGGCCCAAAACTCCTAGCTTTTATAGCCGAGGGGAAGGTTAATTAATATCCAAAATTTCTGATTGGTTAATATTTCATGAAGAAGGAAGAGATAGAAGTGCTAGCAACCTGAGAACACAAGAAACAATCTACAAACACTTCAGTTTAGAAAACCTCGAAATAACAAAATTCCTATGAAAATTAATTGTCCATCCTCCCATCAGAGGAGGTACATAAGTCGATAGTAGAGACATCTAAAGATTAAAGTCAAACATATCCCAATACACAGTTCAAGGTTCACATTACAGATGGCCTTCTAAAAGGCGCTTACTTTAAATGTACGGAGCAGGTGTATCTCCGGTATTATTATTATTATTATTATTATTATTATTATTATTATTATTATTATTATTATTATTATTATTATTATTATTATTATTATTACTCCTGGCCTTCATCCCCATTTATTGGGATCGGAAAATGGTATGGATATGGTCCAGTTTTACGGCCGGGTCCCTTTCCACAGGCCAATATTATGGAGGACTGTATTCACCATTTGATGTTTTTGTGGTAGTTAGTAGCGAAGTTTGCTTTGTGCATGTCAAGCGTACTGGGACGAAAAATACCCAGTCCTCGAGCCAGAGGAGTTAACAGTCGTCGACTTGGTCAGGTATCGAACAGGCGGTCCTCTAAACCGGAGACCTATAGGGTGACAATTCAGCGAAGTAGCCGGATACATTTTTCAAATAATGACACGAACATTATACTAAAATCAGCACGTCGAAGTGCCTTGGCCTACAAAGCAACCGCTGCTCAGCCCGAAGGTCTGTAGATCACGAGGTTTCCTGCTGTCTGCACGCCGAATCCTCTTGGCCGTTATTCTTGCTTTCCTGACCGTGAAAATCCAATAAAGTACATTTCATTACTTTTCCGTAGACTATAGCACACATGAATTCTACATAAGTTACATGAACGGTTCTTAAAAATACACCGTTTTGACACACTTCATCAATCAAAGTGCGTGTCAGGCCAAAATTTTCCTGAAACTGACGAACATCAAGAATGTGTAGCCTACACTCCAACCTTTGATTTACAGTATTCTCTGCAGAATAGGATATGCGGGTTGTATGTTCGACACTTCTCTTCATGCACTTCAACAGCTTTGTGTTCTCTTCATACTGATGGCGATCATGCCAACACACATCTCATTTAAGACATGAAGAAGGCAGGGCTGATGTAATCCTGTGGTGACGGACTGTTAGCTTGTCTATCGCAAGAAGTCCAGAGGCCCGTCTTGGTGAGAGTGTACGAGGCTACTTGCTATGATCGATACTGTGAAGTAGCTTGCTTTATGACGAATGAATATGAAGTACATTCAACAGGTGTCGCCAGGAAGCGCTTCATTACGAAGGGAGTCACGAACACGAGTTAAACCTGCTAACAAACAACTTGTAGGACTTTCCGCCATTGACCGCCTGCTCCTACAGAATTAGATCGCCAGCTCAACATGCATGTTTCTGTCCTCTTGTAGTGTAGCTACCCAGTCCCCGAGCCAAGGGAAATAGTTGTTATCGTCACGAAGCTGTCGCCTTACATTCGAGAGATAGTAGGTTCGAACTCACTGTCGCCAGCCCTGAAGTTGATTTTCCGTGGTTTCCTATTTTCTCACCAGGCAAATGTTGGGCCTGTACCTTAATTAAGACAACGGTGGATTCCTTCCCATCTTAGCACTTCTGTATCCCATCGTCCCCATAAGACCTGTTGTGTCGGCGCTACGTAAAGCAACTTGTAAAAAAAAATCCGGTTATTATGACCACCGCGGCCTCCTTCCGAGTCCAACTTTCCCATCCCATGGTTGTCATAAAATTTGTCTGTTTCGCTGCGACGTACAACAAATAGTAAAAAATGAAGGGTCTTCTCAAGGCTTAACGTCTACATCCGAAAGAGTAATCACCATCTACAGTGCCATATGCTCTCACTCGATATAAACACAGCGGAGAGGTTTGGAATTAAATCCAGGCTTTCAGTACGCAATCTAGTGATTACAAACTGTTTACCACCACCTCGCCTATCCTACCGGCCAACATTGTGTTGATGAACATGTTTGCTACCAGTGGGGCTCGAACCGGCTAACTATGGTGTCAGACTTAACGCCTTAACGATTACGGCCACCAGACACGCTGCAAGTGACAACAGCTGGAGATAAAATATCTCTTAAAATAAGGTGATCTAATCACCGTGGCATTGACTGGGAAACTTTGATGATAATTGCTACCCTCATCAGGGCTCGCAATTTTCAAACCTAATGACGACCTACTTTTAAAGTATCGTAATGCTTCAAGTCGCTCCAGACGCTGTGGATTTTAATAGTCTACGTAAATCGAAGTGGCATTAAATGTACCAACATGCCAGAAAATGATAGGAGCAAAGTGCCGCAACCTTGAACAAAAATGCTCTAGAAACTGACATACAAAGTCAGCCGCTATCACACAGCGGAGCGCTTCACTGGCAAGTACAAGTGCTGTCCACACGAACGGCGGGCGCAATTCGGCTCACTGAGAAGCGTTCCAGCTCAGGAGCAGAGTATGCGCTCTGACAGCCTAGCCTCGCAGTTACAACTCCTGCTTTCTGAAACAGCAAGCAACAAAGTGTGTTCTGGCCTTCGCAAGTCCTCTGGTTCAACAACTCTCTAAAATGTTGTGTTGAAACCAACACACACAAAATTATACAGAATTCGCAAATGCATGATTCTCGGAGTTCCCAATTCCACCACACACGGCAGCACAAGTTGGCAATAGGAGCGTCTACCGGAGTCTGCGCTGGATGACCAGCTCGTTAAAACGCTGGCAACGAGGGAACATGCATAGGTTGGATTCTCCGGATAAAGTTCTTCCTCATTTCAACTTCAAGAAAATGACGAGCGTTAGTTACTACCTTTATTCACACGGCTGCTGAACAAAGCGTTACAGAGACACACGTCCCCTTCGACTACGCAACGCACTACACAGTTCTGAGCGAGGGCTGCGGTAGTGGAGAGGGGTTTAGCAGGTATTGCTTGTATGAGCGAGTTCTGCGGTAGTGGAGAGGGGTTTAGCAGGTATTGCTTGTATGTAACTCTCGTACACACACTCACATTTATTTCCAAGACGCTTTCAGAAATTTAGAGCGGCGACAAGTGACAGTGAAATACGTGGTGGTGGTGATGGTGGTGATTATTGTTTTAAGAGGAAGTACAACTGGGCAACACCAATCAGAAGGAAAAATGGAAAGGAATCCGACACTTCGCAATGTAAAGGTATCGGCCAAACAAAGACAAGGACCACGAATGGCGTAAAAATTAAAAACCCCTAGGAAAAATACTTTCACACAAAAGAACGACGTTATGAACGCTTACTTTCCAATTATTGTACCTTCGTGATACATTATCCTAGTGCAACCATTCCCAGACTATGGCCCGCTTAGCCCTGGAGGGCCACGACGATAAGTCCGCAGTAATAATGTAAGTATTTGAAGAGTAAAATTTTATTGTACACACTCAAATCATAGACCATTATACTAAATTTAGGAACTGTGTCTTCACTGTTGCATAATTTACATATAATATATGCAACGATTAACATGGCCGATAGATAGTACAATCGCGATCACACGAATTCCGGGTGGAAAAGGAAACATGTAATGTTTGAGAAAAGATCTTGGCCAACCCTGAGGATGAAGGAGAAGTAACCAAGACAATGTCACATTTGTTCTTCTTCCAGGAGGTGTGGCTTGCGACGTTGCGCAATGAGAGGCCACTCCCAACTCCATTTTATCGGGAACTGATTAAGATGTTTCTATGGTCAAACATTGTGGCTATACTAGCTTTTCCTAATCAAGGAAAACAATTAATTAACTCTAATTTAATTGCGATTAAGTGTGCACGATGTAATCCCACCCCAATGTATGGCAACTAATTGTTTGATCAGCGCTGACAATAACTTCATAGGAACGGTTTTCCAAACGCCCTTGCGTCTCTGATAATCATAATTATTTAATGGCAGGTTATTTTTACTATGATTTTGAGGATAACAAGTAGTAGTAGGAGGAGTAGTAGTATTAGTAGTAGTAGTAGTAGTATTTAACAGGGCCTATATTGACTAAAATAAGGGTTATTCTTTCTTACAGTGGGTGAGCGCGAAGCCATTCGATAATGAAGTCATAGTCGAGACCGTTAAATTTCAGCCAGAACTCGCACACAATAATTACGAAGAAACTGGAGAATTTGACACTCAATCTGTTGACATACATATTACGTCTGTTGCCTTGAAGGAGGCGTGTGGGCAGGTGGGGAAGCAAGTACCTTCCCCTCCGCGTGTGTTTCGTTCATGTTTCGTACTGTTTTCTTCACCTCCCCTCACTCTTCAGATGTGTGCATGTGTTAACGCGTCTGAAGGATGTGACCAATGAGAGAGTGTGTGTAAGCAGGTACTGGGTGGTTCTGAGGGCTGTACTGATTTTTTGCCTGAAATGAATATTTCTGGCCTCGAGATACTAAATATTTCGAGTGTACAAGTTATCAGCGGAAAAAGAAAAAAATACTACAAAGCAGTGTTAAGTGATGTAATTGTGAGACACTTGAAATTGATAGAATCCATGCTCAAGCGATATTTTACGCCTCTGGTTCAGAAAATCCCGTCGATCAGAAATCCCTTCTTTGAAACTGAACATGAACTGTCCTCCCTTGAGGAAGATCATCTAGCTGAAGTATCTTGGCAGAGAGAAAGTGAAAAATAAATTGTAGTACAATATGGGTGGAGAATCAGATGGAGTGGCATGTTTAGCTCCAGGAAGTTCCATGAAGGTATCACAACTCACGTCTTTGGTCGACGTTTGGGTCCATGACATAGCTTATGCCCTACAATTTCTAAAAAGGAAATATTGCGTTTAATGCCTTTCACGACAACATACCTGTGTGAGCGTATCTTTTTTCCTCTCACGAAGATGAAAACGAAGTACAGAAACAGAGCTTCGGTTCGAGTGACAACGCTTGTAAAGCGCTTGGTCTTTAGAAAACACCACTATTCGTCCCGTTGATCCAACAACCGAAAGTTGTGATTTTTTTCAAGTAAATTTTCAAATCCAGACTGTTTTAATTATTAACCAACTGTCAAAATGTTTTATCATTTCTGTGCATGTATAAAGTATCTTTATGTAAAAAGTTAAATTTTCAAAGTAATTACTAGTCCTAAATATTATACGAATAAAATCAAACATCGTATCATTATAACATTCTGTTTTGGTTTGCTGAATGCAGTATTATGTTCTCTGGATAAGGGGTCCTTGAACATGCATCCGATCTGATCAGGGGTCCTCAGAGACCAAAAGTTTGGAAAACCCTGTCCTAGGATTATGTTCAATGAAAATAGAGTTGCGATATAATAAACAAACAAAAAACATTTGAAGCGTATATCAATAATTTAATAGCATTCCAATTGCAAACATGGCTTTTCCAGATATTCCTCAACAAACCTTTGGTACAGCAGCCCATTATGGATTTTGGCTTTCCAAGATGGCTGCTGCCCAGCACATGGTTTGCAGATATTGGAGTGTGCGTGTTCAATGTTGTAACATAAGTTTTATCGATAAGGAATCTGTCTAAAACATTCCTGAATTGTGCTAACATGTACATATTCTGATACATAATTAAGTACCTTTGTACCCATCCAGGGAGATTTCTTCATAATAAAAACAGGCGTGTAGTTGTGCACGGGTTCCGGACCGCACGTGCACGACTTGTAATTGAAAAGTTCAACGAAAATTCGCCGTGGATTGTTCCAGCAGGAGAGTGCTCCGGTATAGACGGTGTCATTTCGTAGCGTGAAACAAGATCTGAGTCAGACAAGGATGACGTAGGCGGACGCCAACAATGTTTGTGACTAATAGACGGACAATGAATACTTGCGAGCTAAAAGACTCTCCCCAGTATGGATACGTTTAGGAATTTCAATTTGCTATGGAATTAAAGAATACCGGGCGAGTTAACTGTGTTGTTAGGGGCGCACAGCTGTGAGCTTGTATCCGCGAGATAGTGGGTTCGAACCCCACTGTCGACAGCCCTGAAGATGGTTTTCCGTGGTTTCCCATTTTCACACCAGGCAAATGCTGGGTCTGTACCTTAATTAAGGCCACGGTCGCTCCCTTCCCACTCCTAGCCCTTTCCTGTCCCATCGTCGCCATAAAACCTCTCAGTGTCGGTGCGACGTAAAAGCAAATTTTAAAAAAAGAATTAAAGAATTTTAGAAAATATTTCTTGATGCGATTAGGATATTCCATCCATACTTTTAATAGAGTTTTAACAGGATTTATTTTTCCCGTCGACATTCTTCACGCTCATTCATCACTTTTCTCAGATTGTAGTTATTTTCAAACTTATATTCTAGCATAGCGGTCGTACTACCGAGATGACTTACTGTAGCTGAGATCATTAGTTTTTTTTTACTAGTGGCTTTACGTCGCACCGACACAGATTCTTATGGCAACGATGGGATAGGAAAAGGCTAGGAGTTGGAAGGAAGCGGCCGTGGCCTTAATTAAGGTACAGCCCCAGCATTTGCCTGGTGTGAAAATGGGAAACCACGGAAAACCATCTTCAGGGCTGCCGACAGTGGGATTCGAACCCACTATCTCCCGGATGCAAGCTCACAGCAGCGCGCCTCTAACCGCACGGCCAACTCGCCAGGTATCATAAAGTACGACACAGAGCAAAATAGCATTAATAATAGCTCATAAGGACTCACCTGGCTCACTGCACGACCAAGAGACACTTAGTTCTTCTGACTCCAGCAATCTGGAAGCAGAGAAACAATGAGTGTTATACACTGACTACACCTCCACCCCACACCGTGCGCGACTGATAGGTGAAGCTCCACAGCTCTCATCTTGCGGTTGGTGACCGCGGGGCCAGGCTCCTCACTTTCATCTTTCCTATCTGATCTCCCTTGTTCTCTGCCTCCTCGAACGCTAGGCCCAGAGTATCCATCATTTTTATATCCTTTGTCGACAGCTCTATTATAAGGGTCCAAATCCTTCCACCTCTTTCTGCGACTGACGTTGAGAGAGGATGGCTGCCCAATTGAACAACGTGTTTCTAAAGTTACGTGAACCCATGAAATGCAAAACTTCACAAATTACGATGTTTCATTTTTTTGTAATTAAATTCAGATATGACTATGGATACAATGCAGTTTCATCTATCACTTTCATACATATCCTGACACTGTGTTTCAAAACTTTATTATCGATGAAAATGGCGTTAACTCGTGTAGGTTGGAGTTAGATCGTTAGGGAACTAAACCATTATTTTATTGACGTACGTTTTGAGTGGAATTTACGGACATTTAAATGGTTTAACAATATTTACCTACAAATATTGATCATAAAGGAAATGCACCAGGTATTTAAAGCACTTACATGAGCAGAATACATTTAAAATTAAATTTCAAAACATGGAGTAAATTACATCGCGATCACTGTCCTGCCATTATGAATACTGCCATCAAGAGCAAATACATGTTGATAAAACGGCTTTGCTGGATGGTCTTCCATTTTTCTGAGTTTATTTAGAAGCATTTTTATTACTTTTATTTTCTCCTGTTTCACTGGATGCCCGAATGGTTCTTGTGTGGGCTGAGAGACGACCATTTCTCACCCATCTTCAACAATAAGTGGAGACATTCTGGCATCCGTGAAAATGTGGATTGCAAAACACTTGGTTTGCATTTATCCGAATAGATTTCAAATCTGAGATATTAAAATCCAATTTTGATTTTATATATTCGCTAGCTAAAAATGTACACGTGTGGAGATTGCAGTCCTTGGCAAGTGTCACCTTTTACGAAAAGTTTGTTATACTCGGAGCCAGCGGATACAAGGTAAATTGGGAATAAACACACGTTCGAGTTCCGTTACTTTGCAAATAAAAGTACTTTTCATATCTCTATTAATATGCGATTTAAGACACATTGAGACTTAAACCTTCTCTATACGATGATAGAAGCTATAAAAAAAATTATGAAAGCAAACAATGAAAAATCATCCATTTAGGATTTACGTCACTTTGGAACTTTGCTCTTCAATTGTATTTCCTCTTAAACTAATAATCACTACCTTCACTTGATCGCCGTCACAGCATGTTCTCGAACTCTGTGAACAATGGCACAGCACCAGGCAAGAGACCTGCGTATGAGACACATCTCAAATACCGGCCATTCTGAAGCGTGTACAAAGAACACAGAACAAACTATAAACCTATCAGAAGTTATATACAAAAAATAGGTTGTTTGTCAGCGGAGAAGTTTGAAGAGCGCCTAAGCGGTAAACAAGTAGCTCGGACAGAAAATACACCTTCACGGTAATCAGCAGGCAAGCACTGGAAGGGTGACACATGTCAGGTCAGGATGTACAAATCCGAACCACAATCGCTATTACAAAAAGTGTGAAGTGAAATGAAAACGTATGTGAAATGACGACCTCCAATGCGAAACTTGATGGTGTGTCGTGTTAACGGCGCTGGTCACTATAGGCTCGTCAATGGCCTTTGGTCCAAGGGGTGCCGCGTTCGATTCCAGCCCGGATGGGAAATTTAACCTTCATTGGTAATTTACTCTGGCACGGACAGTGGGTGTTTGTGCCATCTTCAACGTTAGATCATCATCCGAGGTAGGGGTGAGCAGGTTGCCCATGGGTGTCAACTAAAACACTTACACCAGCCATCTTTCTTTCCTTTTCCTTTCTTTCTTTCTTTCTTTCCTTCTTTCTTTCTTTCTTTCTTTTTTATTTATTTATTTATTTATTCACGAAGCACAAGATCTACATTGAGCAAATTTCACTTGCACTGTCAACAGACTATTTGACAAACGCAAATTTTCGTAATAAAACATAACAAACATAACAAAATATAACAAGATCAGGTACACAGCCTACTAATAACAACTGTCCAAATCGAAAACCATGAGAATGTCCAAGTTCATAGCCAAGTCGTCGTGGGTCAAGATGACGGTATAATCCCTTCACATCAACTTATCCTTAAGAGACTATTTACACCCCTCTCGAATATGCTTTTATTTGATGCTATATCGAGCTCTTGTCTCCTATTAATATTGTTAAAGAGTGTTGGGGGCGGATTAGGAAAGCTCGTTGAAGTATTGAGTGTTGAGTGTGGGGAATGTGGAGAAGGTCTTTCGTTCTGGTGTAGCGGGAAGGAACACGGAGAGAAAAGAGTGAGACAAGATGTTCCGAGCGGTAATGCCCATTTAAGATCCCATGGAGGAAACTCAGGTCAGCTACCTGTCGCCTGATGTGCAGCGGTGACATATTAATTGCCATTAATACCTGCTGCGTAGACAGATTTCTGAGCTTGGGGTTTCTGTTCCTTACAGTTGCAGCAAAGAAGGACACTGCTCTGTCTAACTGCTTAGTATTGGAGGGAGAGGCTGTTGTCCAAATCGGAGAGCAGTAGTTTAAGAGAGGTCGACTGATCGTGAGGAAGAAGTGACGAAGAGCAATGAGGTCAGAAATTTCTGTGAAGCGATAGAGAATGTCTAGTAATTTCATAGCCTTGGAAGTACTGTATATGTTTCTATGTGGGTCTTAAATTGTAATTTTGTATCGAATATTACACCTAGGTCACGCTGTTGCGTAACTACGATGATGGGCTTGTCGAGTAGGTAATATGATGTCGGTAGAGGAGATTTACGTAGTGTTATGGTCATGTGGCTGCATTTTTGTGGATTGGGGATAAGTTTCCAAGTACGGTACCAGTTCGAGAGGGCATTAAGTGAGGACTGTAGCAGAGCTGCATCTGATGGAATCCTGATCTCCCTAAATATCTTGCAGTCTTTAGCAAAGAGTTGAGTTCGGACGGCAGTTCGTCCATAAACAAAGAGAACAGAAATGGGCCAAGAGAACTGCCTTGCGGGACACCGGAGGTGACTGGTATCCATGAGGATGAAGTGCCTGATACTACCACTCTCTGCCAACGGTTATGTAAGAAGCCAGCAAGAAGGGTCAGAAGACTGCCATGTATATTAAATCGTTCGGAGAGTTTATGGAGCAACAGAGCATGGTCTACAGAATCGAAAGCTTGCGAAGTGTCTACGTAGCAGATATCCAGCTGTAATTTAGCTGCAATGGCATGTGATGCAAAGCTATGCAGAGTGGCCAGGTTTGTTAGACAAGAGCCACCTGGTAGAAAACCATGCTGCTTGGTTGAGGTATACGGCAAAGTGAATGCGACGAGACGCTGGTGTATAATTTTTTCTAAGAAAGGGACAGTGTAGGGTGAATAGAAATTGGTCTGTAAGATGAAACATTAAACTTATTGCCTGATTTGAGAAGTGGAACAATATTTGCCTGTTTCCAGGTAATAGGAAAATAGCCCGTGGCAAAACATCTGATAAATAATTTAGAGAGAAGGACGCAAAGAGTGCTGGCAGTATTTCTTATGAAAAGAGGACCTATAGTGTCGGCACCGGTAGCTTTGTTGGTACGAAGAGTTTGAAGAAGGTTATTAACTTCACTTGGTGTGGTAGTTATGCTTGATATGGTTATGTTTGAAGCTGTACCTACGAGAGGGAGCGGTTGGTTTTGTAAGGGAGGGGAGAAGTTGGAGAAGAAATACCTGTTGAACAGTTCATTGCGATCGGCACCGTCTGCTGTTGCATCGTTGTGGTTCATGCTACAGGAATCCGCTCCGTCCTTCTCCGTGTGTTGATGAGACTCCAGTAGCGCTTGGGATTGCTGCGGACGTTTTCAGTGACAGTGTCTACGTGTGTTTTGTAGTCTCTTCTAACCATAAACCTCCCGTGGCGGCGGATTTTATCGAAGGTATTGTGAACGTGTAGGTTAGGGAAGTCTTTTCACAGAGGCCAAGCTCTCTTCTTATGAAATAGTATCAGTCTGGTCTCTTGTGATATCCAGTGTTGATATTTGCTGGTAGTAGCCCGTTGTGCAGGTACTTTCTTTCTTTATTTCTTTCTTTCTTTCTTTCTTTCTTTCTTTCTTTCTTTCTTCCGTCCATTTACTGCCCGAATTCTTCTTGGATTTCTCTGGAAATTTACCATCAAATATTGTTCCCCTAAATTATTTTCTGTTTGCAGTTGGTTCTTGTGTAATGTTGAGTACTTCCAAATCTTCTTCGGCTTCTTAAAAAATGCTGGTTAGTTTTCTTTTATTTGGATAGAGTTAAAAATATGTTTTGTTAATCTGTCTTCGTCCATTCTATATAGGTGACCAAACAATGTAATTATTATTATTATTACTATTATTATTATTATTATTATTATTATTATTATTATTATTATTATTATTATTATTATTATGGGATATCATGGATTGAGGAGGTGTAAGAAGGTGCCGGGGTGAATGGATGGACAGAGAAAATATCAATGTAGAATTTACAACACTAAAATTTGAAATTTTATTTTCCTTTCTTTTTTTCTGACTTTAAACTTGATAAACAAGTAATAGTTGGATAGAATAATAGTGATCTCGTCAGCTCTCGCAACAATAGTGCTTTGAAAATCTAAAACAATCAGGTACTGTAGAGAACATTGTTCACATAATGATTTCTGAGTTTTGTTGCTCAAAAGTTGCACTATTACAAAAAGCAGTTTTGCTCCACTTAATTATACTCTAGGAGACTGAGCTCCAAAATTTACAATATTCCAGCTTCTCAAAAGCACCAGTTTCCAGTCCAAATTTTACATTAGATCATTACGAAAACAGTCTTTACTGTCTTCTCCACTCGACAGTCTGATACACACTTGATTGAATATTTAAAAGTTAAACAGAGGCAATAAGTGCCCATTCTACATGGCCTTAGTGATCAAAAGAAACAGTTTAAGAAATCGTCCATAAACAAAATGCTAGGAGGCGAAACACTTGCACACCTCTTGAAATATACCTTGAAACACTTAAGATCAAATGTGTGCTTGTGGCCCTAAGTTACAGAGACTAAGCCTATACTACAGAGGGTGACTAGATGGAGAAAATATTAATTTCCAAAAGAAGAGATAAAATTTAAAGGGTTATAAAATCATAGTCACCCCAACACCAAGTTGAATGGAAATTATAAGAGGGTGAACACCCTTTATTCCCTAATTTTCATCTTTCCCTGCAGGGATTCGAATAAAGTTCTTAGACTTGCTTGAAAATTATATTTAGAAGATAATATTAAACTTCAGAAAATTTAAATGAATTTTAAAAACCTTCCCCTCAAGTCGGCTTTCTGAAACTATCATATAATTAAAAGATGTCTGCAATTACCTTGAGCTGGTGGGCCTTCCGACAGCAGACAAGGCTTTCCCCTGCCTCCACTACGTATGCACTCTAAACCTCTAGATTGGAGCGATGAATAAGACAACATGGCCCAAAATCTCCCAGCTTTTATAGCGGAAGGGAAGGTTCCAGAACTCTCTAGGCCAATGGCCTGTACACACCCTCAGTTTTAATTAGCTAATTGAATAAATATCGAAAATTTCTGATTGGCTAATAATTTCAAGAAGGAGGAGGGGATATAAGTGCTAGTAACCTTAGAACATAAAATAAAACAATCTACAAACACCCCAGTGTGCAAAACCTCGAAATACCAAAATTCCTTTGAAAATGAATTGTCCGTCCTCCCACCAAAAGGGGCTCATAAATTGATACATCTGAAGATTAAAGTTCAAACTTCTTCCAATACACAGCTCAAGATTCACACAGTTTAAATGAACGGAGCAGGTGTACCTCCGGTACAATTATTATTATTATTATTATTATTATTATTATTATTATTATTATTATTATTATTATTATTATTATTATTATTATTCATTTTCTTGGATGCCCCAAGACGTCAAGTCTATACGACCTAACAGCATGGTTATCCGGTTCGAGTCACGTTGGTCAAATAATAGTAATTCGCCGGCAGGGTAGGAGAGATGGTGCTATACAATTTCTAGTCACTAGATTGCGTGCCAAAACCCCTCCACAATGTTCATATGGAGTGAGAGCATATGACGCTGTTGATGGCGATTCGTACGTCGGATGGAGACGCTACTATTCGACAGGAGCAGGCTATGTTACGACACCGGGTGTCACCGTCTTCCTTCCTACTATCACACCATCACTGTTATTGAAAAACCCCGTATCTCCCAATGCTCTTCCTACTAGCCATGTATAGATATGCAGTCCATCAGTACAAAGTTTGTGTTAATTTTCCTTGGTTAGCCGTGAAGAAAATTGAACCTTACTATACTACGCTGTAGGAATGTATGTTTGCATGACGTATTTACGCACTACTACAATATACATTTAAGGGTGATTATCCTTTACACAGTAGGATAGGGAAATGAAGTCAACGAAAATTGTACTGGTGGATTGTCTATTCATATTTGGCTGGGAGGCGTGACCAGTCTTAAGGAGAATATTGGACAAGAAGAGCATTTTGACATACGACGTTTTGCAGTAGCAGGGACGTAGATCGTCCTGGGTGACTTCAACTGTTAGAGCAGACCTCCACAATCGTTTTACTCCGCGGCCCCCACGACTCTTCCTCCCTCCCTCCCTCCCTCCCTCCGTTCGCACTAGTCATTATATTGTACAAAAATCTAGCACACGAAAACTTCTATTATTAATAACAATAATAATGTTGCGTGCCGGTCCCATGGTTAGCCCTTTCGGTACTTCCAGGAAGGGGCTGGTGACTCAGACGACCTCGAATCTCCCAGCCCACCTATGGGGTATTCCGTGTACTGTTCTCGGCAGCCGGCTTACCTGCGAGTTCCTTGGAAATTCAACGGGAATGTTCTGCCTGTAGTGATATCGTGAAATATCTGTATCAAATCAGGAGAGCCATAAAAAGGGAGCCTAGACGCGGACAGTCAGTCAGAGTTGACCTCCGTGTGGGAGTCAAGAGTGAGTGACAGTTGGGCTCCGAGGTGGAGCCAGTGTGACACTCGATGAGTTGGGGTTCGGTGGCTGGGCTGATGGCGACAGAGGTGTTGGTTGTCGCCATTGCCCCACCGAGGTATGAACGAGGAGTCGTTGTTGTGGTGTCGGAGAGACCAGTGTGTAGGTGCAGGCGACAGAACGAAAGACTGGACTGTGTGTCCGTGTAACTCTGTGGACTGAAAATCGCCGTGCGCCAGCGAGGATAAATGGACCTGTGTTAATTTTCGCTTTTGTCTGTATCGTCCTGCTGTTGAATACTGTGGAGCTGTTTAGGGACTTTGTGAAGAACTGGACGATAAGTGGAGTCGAACCAACCAACAGCCGTCGTGTGTTC
Organism: Anabrus simplex; assembly: GCF_040414725.1. Taxonomy (NCBI): domain Eukaryota; kingdom Metazoa; phylum Arthropoda; class Insecta; order Orthoptera; family Tettigoniidae; genus Anabrus; species Anabrus simplex. The sequence continues at coordinate 771,662,441 of NC_090265.1, forward strand.
AAATCCAGCTGTCTACGCACAGCGGCTGTAGGTGACTGGACTTTGGAAAAGTGAATGCAAGGATTATAGACGTTCCCAAGTAACAACCAACCGGGACTCCCGGGTGTGTGTACAGAAGAGAGATTTGTAAATAGACTGGTAATTAGTGTGCCCATTCATAACCGGTTAGAATTGTTTGTGTTTAAATATGTGTGTGCATTTATTAGGCCATCCTGAAATAAATTAGAGTAATGAAACAGATGGAGTTTTATATTCATAACAATAACTAGTGGACCCGTCCTGCTCCGCAGCATTCGTTATAAATAGGGCAGATAACTCGTCTTGATATGCCTCTCATAGAAATATTGTTTGGACAGTTCTTTGCAGTGGTTTTATGAACATTTAATACCGGTTCATAATAACCATTCATTCGTAATATAGTTTATAATTCGTTATTCCATACAATTTTCACTGTCCTTTGACCATTCGGGCTTATTTGTATCTTAGCATTTTGAAAAGATCTTATCCGAGATAGTGCAACATGCAGTTGGCCGTGGCTGAATACTGGTTCGGGGAAGTAGACTCCCACTTTTTCAAGAGTTTGACCCTCTGTTTTATTTTTTTAATTTTTTTTTTTTTGCTAGGGGCTTTACGTCGCACCGACACAGATAGGTCTTATGGCGACGATGGGATAGGAAAGGCCTAGGAGTTGGAAGGAAGCGGCCGTGGCCTTAATTAAGGTACAGCCCCAGCATTTGCCTGGTGTGAAAATGGGAAACCACGGAAAACCATTTTCAGGGCTGCCGATAGTGGGATTCGAACCTACTATCTCCCGGATGCAAGCTCACAGTCACGCGCCTCTACGAACACGGCCAACTCGCCCGGTCTCCGTTTTATTACTGGTAATGGTTATACAGAAGGCTGGTCGACTTAATGCCTTCACGTCTGTACGCACGTCGATGTTTTCTATTAGCACCATGTAAGTTATTGAGACTATATATATATATATTTAGAACATGAGGAAGGTCAGATATTCAAAGAGTATATATAGCACAGAAAAATACTTCCATGATCAGAGGAAGCGTATATTATCTGGCTTGACAGGTAGTAATAAAACATGGCTGCATGCAATGACATTCCTAAGAATAAAAATCACATATACCAGAATATTAATGAAAGTGTTAGTCGCTTAGCAAGTTAAGTACAGAATGTATGGCGGGTTAGAGTAAGCCTTCGCCTGCAATTATTGGAGTAATCATTTAATGATTTTATTTTATGATTACTCAAAGTTGGCTGAGCTTAGAGACCTAGCAATGTCTGATGATTCACCGGTAGCTAATTCCGGAGAGAATCACACAAATGAAGCAAATCGACCCTATGGAACGGACGGACGGATTTACCAAAGCTGTTTTAGTAAACTCTTTTAATACAGAGATAACTAGCAAGACACCCGTGCTTCGCTACGGGTTTACCTATACTGAAATTTATAATTGAATGCTTTACATTTTATATATAATCTGACAAAATTTGCGATCACTCCCGTTTTCATCCCCTTAGCAACGGAATATCAAAAAATCCTCCCTTAGTGAGCACCTACATTGTAATATAAATGTATCCTCAAAATTTAATTTCTTTATGTCCAGTAGTTTTGGCTCGGCGATGATGAATGAGTCAGTTTTGAGATATAACTTTCTCCAGAGAAAGAATTAAATTTTTTTTCTTCCTTTCACACTCCCCACTCAAGCGAATTTCTAAAAACAAACAGTGCCCGTTTCTTTCAAAGAGCTTCCAAATACCAATTACACGACTGTAACATCTTCAGTTTTTGAGATATATGTATCCTCGTAAAAGGAATTCATCTCCGTTTTCATCCGCCCCTACCAAGTTCATTCCCCCCCCCCCCCCCCAAATGCGTGTTTATTTTTAAAGAAGATTCCAAATGCCAATTTTCACGTCTGTAAACTTTTAAGTTTTTGAAATATAGATATCCCTATTTTAAAAATTCACCCCCCTTTTCACCCTCTTAGCGACGAAATATCCAAAAATCCTCCCTTAGTGACCACCTACATGGTAATATAAATGTATCCCCAAAATTTCATTTCTTTATATCGAGTAGTTTTGGCTCGGCGGTGATGAATCAGTCGGTCAGTCAGTCAGGACATGTTATTTTATATATAGAGATGATAATAATAATAATAATAATAATAATAATAATAATAATAATAATAATAATAATAATAATAATAATCAGTGGCCTGTAACAGCAAAAGATGGTAATTAAAACCTTTTAATGCTTGCTTTCCTGGGAACTGTAGGATCTAGGAACTTCACATTTACCCTTGACTCTTAAAAACGTCGATGTATTTTCTCACTTGTTGTGAATGTTTTGTCTGCAGGTGTCTCGTAAGTTTTACAGGTTTCAAACTATCGTTGGCTAAAATATCCAAACAAAGAACTCAGTGTGGTCGTTCCTGGTTATTTACAAGAATGTTCTTAGTTTTAGATAATCCTCTTGATATCTGCGCACTTTTGTTTTTGTCAAATAATTAACTTTACCGGCGAGGGCTGAAGCAAATGTGGAAGGTGAACATTTAACTAATTTACCATCTTGTTCTTTATTAGGTATTTCGTGGGAGAACAGCCACTGAACGAAACACTTTCACGGGATCGCTTTTTTCCTACTATGAATCAGCCACTTGTCGGTGCACTTACCACGCTCAGTGTACTGTTTACTAGCACTGACAGTGAGTGAGTAGTAACCATGTCAAGTGGCTCATTGTCACTAAGCTACAATGCACCACGGCTGGTAGCTTCGCATCTGAAAGGGCAGTCGGGTAATTGCTGTGGTCAAAGACGTATGACAGCACCTAACCTCCGAACTCGTACGGGCATTTCTGGTCAGCACTTGTGATGTGTTTCTGGGAAAATTTAGACTAGTTCTGAATAGGATTGAAGAGCTTCTTGCCTGGCTTACTGTGCTGAGAGTCTGAGCATAGCAATAATATTTTTCAAAAATGAGCTGAAGTTTGTATCGACGTATGAGATGGCATCTTAGAGGCGTCCCCCTAGATTCCTCTCGGAGCACCCCGAGGAGGCGCGGCCCCGCTTTGCGGAACACTGAGTAAGAGTATCGCTACGGTTACGGTAGAAGAGGGCGAGTAACCTGGCCGGTGGTAGGATGGTGCGAGAATCCACAGCACATACCGTATAAGAGAATTGACCGATCGAGTTGTTCGCACAACTGTGTCCTACATTCAGGAGATAATGGGTTCGAACCCCATTGTCGGCAGCCCTGAAGATGGTTTTACCTGGTTTCCCATTTCCACACTAGGCTGGAACTTAATAAAGGCCACGGGCGCTTCCTTCCCACTCCTAGCCATTCCATACACCATCGTCACCATAATACCTATCTGTGACGGTGCCACAGATGGTGCGACGTAAAGCCAATTGAAAAAAAAGATAAAAGTAGCCATGTGTGAAACAATGGTTTCAAGCACCGTTGAGACTTATAAAGAGTGGACTGAGATAATTACGCCGGTGATTTTGGGTCAAGAGACGATTCATTTCGAAGAAGAACCAAGGCTTTACGATTGTACGATAAAATAGCAAATGTCACAATGAACGTATCGCTTATGGATGCTGAACTCATAAAATGATATAAAATATCTGGTCTCAATTCATATTCTATTGGAAAATTTCCATTTCGAATATGATACAGTCGTTCTACCAGAAGAAACTATCCAGGCCAACTAACTTAACTCAGAGAGAAAGGAAAGAGGGCCAAACTTGTTGAAACTCAGATGAAATGTAGCAGTGGAAGTACCAGTTAAAATTATAACCTGTTCATCCTGAACAGAAGGGCGCCATCAGGGACTTGAAGGAAGCGCGCACACACACACGCACATACTGTCGGATTGACGACAACTCTCCTGCACAATAAAAACTACAATGTTGGTTTGGATGACATCCGAATGAAAACACTGCACATTGTGGCCAGCAAAGAACGGAATGATTGACGAAGAACATTATGGCAGGAATTCCCCAGGTTTGAACATGGTAGGACTTTGGAAGAGGAGAATTTGCTCCCATTTTCTGTATTTCTAAGCTATGCTGAACCTCTAAGCAATTATTCTTAAGGGAACATGAATGAAATTAATTTAATGAGTAATTGGTGGGATCCTGCATCGCTCTAAATCTTCGGAACGTATACAAAAAATTGCCTTTTTTTTTTTTTTTTTTTTTTTAGTAGCTTTACGTCGCACCGACACAGATAGGTCTTATGGCGACGATGGGTTAGGAAATATCTAGGAGTTGGAAGGAAGCGGCCATGGCCTTAATTAAGGTACAGCCCCAGCATTTGCCGGCTGCGAAAAAAAAAATTGAGCTCATGCAATAACTGGAGTAAAGAAATGTGTGAATCGTACACAAGACAGATAGCTTAGTCATATCTGTAAAGATTTTTTTTTTCAACTTGCTTTACGTCGCACCGACAGAGATGGGTCTTATGGCGACGATGGGACAGGAAAGGCCTAGGAATGGGAAACAAGGGGTCGTGGCCTTAATTAAGGAACATTTGCCTGGTGTAAAAATGGGAAACCATGGAAAACCATCTTCAGGGCTGCTGACAGTAGGGATTGAAGCTGAGGGCTAGGTGACCCAAACCCCAAAGCCACTCGCTCGGTTACAACAATCGACAAAGAATGGTGTTAGTATCGACATCACCTGTGTTCTTTGAACGATTGGGACGTGGTCGATTGCAATGTTTCTATTTTCATACGCCTTTCTTAAATAGAGTAGCGAAGTGAAATAGCTTAGGACGTGAATTATGGATGTGCCCCACAGTATAGGAGTAGCGTGCCTGCATCTTAACCAGAGGCCCCAGGTTTGATTCCCGGGAAGATCAGAGAATTTTATCTGGATATGAGGGCTGGTTCGAGGGCCATTCAGCCTACGTGATTATAACTGAGGAGCTATCTGACAGTGAGATGGCGATTCCGGTCTACAAAGCCAAGAATAACGGCCGAGAGAATTCGTCGTGCTGACCACACGACACCTCGTAATCTGCAGGCCTTGAGGCTGAGCAGCGGTCACTTGGTAGAATATGGCCCTTAGTGGATGTTGTGGTATGGAGTTTGGCTTTATAAAAGCACTTTTTGTGAATGACTATTCGTCATTTTCTCGTGATTCAGTTTGTTGCCCGTAAACATTCAATCGACTATCAATCATGAGTAAAGATCAACAGCACAGATTCGTTTACGGAAATTACTTTCGACAAGACAAATATGGCGTGTACGCGCAGTCGTTTCCAATACGATCACAGCACGATCTAGGTTTACATGGAACTCAGTACTATACGGTCACAGAGTTTACCGTATCGTCCTTGAGACACTATCCCGACTGAGTTGCTGTTTCCTTGGCATCTTATAGTAGTAGTAGTAGTAGTAGTAGTAGTAATAGAATTACAATTTGCTTTACGCCGCACCGACACAGTTAGGTCTTATGGCGACGATAGGATATGAAAGGGCTAGGAGTGGGAAGGAAACTATCGTTGCCTTAGTTAAGGTACAGCTCCAGCATTTGCTTGGTGTGAAAATGGGAAACAACGTAAAACCATCTTCAGGGCTGTCGACAATGGCGTTCGAACCCACTATCTCCCGAATGCAAGCTCACGGCTGCGCGACCCTAACCGCACGGCCAGCTTGCTCGATCTTTCATTCTGAAAAGTGGCCTCAAATCGACATGATCCTGCATGTAAACGTACTAATAGGCTGGCCAGTCACGCCGTGACAAGAAATAGGAGTATCACTTGTGAGGGAAGAGTCTCCGTTGCTCAGGCCTCTCACCACTGGGTTCCGTGGTTCAAATCCCGGTCACTCCACGTGAGATTTGTGCTGGACAAAGGGGAGACCGGACAGGTTTTTCTCCGTGCACCGGTTTTACCTGCCATCTTTCATTCCAGTAACACTCTCGATATCGTTTAATTCCATCTGTCAGCCATGAATCATTGCTCCAGAGGAGTACAACAGGCATCGGTAGGCGGCACAATTCCTATCCTCGCCGCTAGATGGGGGCTTCATTTATTCCATTCTCGACGCGTTCGAATGACTGGAAAAAGGCTGTGGATTTTCCTGAAACTGAACGTAAACAATGATAACCTCCGTGGAGTTCCTGGTAATGGCAGTGAAATCCCTGAGTAAAAGATACAGAAAGGCGAAGAAGCACGTAGGCCATGTCCCTTCCCACTAAAGACACCCTACAATATAATATTCACTCGCCAAGTTAACAGATCTATGGACAGTGCAGCCTTCGAGAAACATTCCAACACAGCCTTCATGTACGAAACAAACGCTGTCGACAAGGAAAATGTTGACAGTGGAAAAAAGAAAAGAATATTTATGAAGGCTGTGTTCTTTCTTGAAGGATAAATGCATGCACGCTTCGGTGATCGAAACTTCGTTGTCCATGGTCTCTTGTTTGGTGCCCGAGGAATAATACCAGGTGACTCTCTTGGGCCTATTCATTTTGTTTAATGCAGCCCAACAAACGTGTGAAAACGCCGTAAGGTTGATGTTTCTATACTGACATCGTTTGTGATACCGATGCCCCGTAAGCTCAGCATGCAAGCAATTGTGACTACATACGACAGTTGGTATAGTCCGTTCGAAAAATATTACACGATATAAATAGTGACCGGGTATAGCAAAGCGCAAAATTAATGCTTACAACGAGGTTACAGTGAGGTGAAAAGCGAATGAAATAGTGAACTGACGGAGAATTGTACTGTAATCTATTCTTAATACAAGCACACACTTACCGTAGCGCATGTGGTAAGATGTTAGCCTAACAAGTATTATGGCTGATATTTTAACGTCATTAGGCATACATAAAATGAGTCTAGACGAGGACATTATTGCTGACAGTGTTGTCATTACATTTACTTAAATAAATAATATGTTTGCTGCAGTACAATCATATAGAATGTCCAGAGTTCTCTAACTCCCCAGCTACTTTCCGGCAATATTCAGGCAGGCTGTTTTACTCGGTACGCAGCAGTAATTCCATCTGTCGAAAATGAGTGGCAGCAGAAGAGACAAATCACATCACAACAATGGTCAATATAATGTTACTGCTGATCTGTTTTACGAACTTTCGATATTGTAGGTCTTCACATTTAGTTTTCTTCCGACTCTGGGATAGTAGAGCATCTAAAGTCAAGGTAGTCCTTCCTTCTTTAAAGACTCCCTCTTTGTTTTAATCTTCAAGCGGTCCTTCCTTTACGACATTTCCTCTTTTTATATAATCAACTTCATATTTTTCCTTGTCGATACGGTCCGATGACCACGCGGTTTTATACCTTATGACAATCATGATAAAGAAAACATCGCCAGTTAACACGATTGAACAATATTTCCATGTTAACAGTACTTGACGTTGATATGGACTAAGCAACAAAAGTCTAAATTCATTATTCTATTACCATAGTCGGTACGATAAAACTGTTTGGAACTTGGGTTCTCTATAACTTTTTACGGTATGTAATACTTATAGTAATAATGGTATTTTTTATTTAGGCATTTCTCCTAAACTACCATTTCATCCAGCGTGAATAAAGTTATTTATAATGTAGACTGTAGCACCTTACTTCCAAACTTTATATACCGATTTTCATTAAATTCTGTTCATCCATTTTCTCGTGGTTAGGCATTGATATAAACTTACAACAAAAATCGAAATTCACGAATATCTCTGTTATCATAGCCGATACAATAAAAATCTTGAAGACATACATGCTCGGAAATTTAATTCTATATAACTCCAGTTATGCAGTAATTATGGATAATACCATTAATAACAAATATTTGAGAACTAAATTTTACACCTTCCCCTAAACTACCATTTCACTCAGCGAGGATAAAATTATTTATAGTCTAGATTGTAGTGCATCATCCCCCGACTTTACATATCGATTTACATTAAATTTTTTTTCAGTCATTTTCTCGTGATTCTTGTACATACAGACAGACAGGCAGACAGACAAACAGACAGACAGATATGATGGAACATTAAAATGTGCATTTCCTTGGTTCTATAGACACGACCGATAAATAAATACCATTATTTTCAAGTTCTGAGCAATGTACAGACGGGACTCTTATTTTATACTCGTATATAGGCTATAGATAGACTTAGGGCCGAATTCATAGACAACACTTATACATAAGTGCCGCTTATAAGTCAGGTTTCATTTCATATTACCTACTTAAGTGTCCCACTTATTGCTATAAGTGGACCTCCCACATACACGTAAGTGACTCACTTATGTTGCAGCAAGATGGAGGATAATTATTTTGCTGAGTATGTTGCATTTCATTCACAGAATGCTTTCCGTACACACAGTAGAGGTGGAAAATCCTGCGAAATGCAATGTGACCAACAATTTAAAGAAGGTTTCGTTTGAGTAAAGTGAGAGTTATGAATGTTCTTGTTCCTTTGATTGAGAGAGTGAACATAACCTCTGGAGGACTCACTACCTCACCATTAATGAAGATATTGTTTTGATATTTTATGCCACCTCTCAATTTCAGGTTATTATTATTATTATTATTATTATTATTATTATTATTATTATTATTATTATTATCACGATCATCATTACCGGTATTTCGGTTAATTAATTGGAAACGTGTTACAGTTGATAAGTTATCAAGACTGTAGGCCTATGGAATAGTAAAGAAGTTGTAAGAAAAATGAATGTGTTGCACTACCACCATTTATTTTAAGGTTGATTTGTGCTAATTATATCAGGTATCAGGTTATCAACCAATCATTTGCCGGATTATATCAGAAGTTTCTGAAATTATGGCATCGCACACATCAAAACATACTACGGTATTTACGTTTCATTGGAGAAGTAATCAGGCCTATTACAACATAACGGTTTCCTACGGATATATTTGTCAAATCATTAAAAGCGTTGTAAGACTAGATATTCTACATTTGTATAGGTTCGAGTCCCTGGATAACTATAAACATATTATATTAAGAAGAAAATTAGACTAGGCATTTTCGTAGTTTGCATTGTCCACAACAAGTTTTTCCGACGTCATTCATATTCTGATGGCAAACTGCGTCGGTCTGCTTGTTCTATATTATGTGCATGTTTTTGCAGGTGCCGTCTCAGCTCGCTGTTTTTTTATCCATTCTGACAACCAAATACAATATAGACGATCTTTTAACCTCAAAAATGTCGCGCGCGGTCGTGCGATGTCCTTCGATAAGCAAAACGCAATAGATCATCCCACTATTCGGTAGCCATAACTACACGATTCAGGAAGCATGGGCATAATATACAGCATTGCCACATCTCCAGTGATACTTACTGTATCAATGAGTGTGTTCTTCACGTGCGGTCTATTGCCCCCATTATTGCCGAGCTAAGCCCAGCCAGTGAGCGAGAGATCCTGGGGTGGACCGTTCGTTCCTGGCTTTCCATTTTTAGAGGCATCTAAGGGAAAAGGACCAAGCAATAAAAAACATTTTAAAAACAACATTCTTACATTTATTAACATAAGGATCAAAAACACAAAAATATCCTTGCTGGGATTTAATTAAAATGAGCTTGTGATAGTACATATATCACAGCCTCGCACTATATGTAGAAGCGAGAGATATTATTGTCAGTATTCGATTTATTATTATATTTATTATTATTATTACTATTATTATTATTGTCAGTATTTCAATTGTATATTTTGTCATTAATATTTGTAAGGTGGAAGGTATTCATATGTAGTATGAGTAATTTGTTTCATACAGCTGGGAAAACATTGCTATATTGGACTCTGGTAATTTGAATGACTCATGCGGGCATCCCAGTGTCTTATGAGATGTACTTGTTGTCGGTAAGTTCGATGAATCATGTGAATAGCCCAGAATCACATGAGCTTGTTGATGTTGTACTAGGAAAGTTCTATGACTCATGTGAAACACCCCAGAGAGTTGGTTTATGTCTTGGGACCAAGAAGTAGTTCAGGGCATGGTCCTGACAAGAGGATCATTCATGATTGGCTGGCAAAGATCAATCTCGGCGAATCATGTGAGAGATGAGGTCTTTATATACTTCGACATCACAGCGGAACAGAACGACAACCAGACGTGCTAACACACGGGAGTGAAACTGGATATTCGGTATTCGAGTGATACTGCTACAATGGACTGGACTTCAAACGTTCGTAGAACGTAGTCTTGTTATGTTCGTGGAAAGTGGCTGATCGACAAATTGTGGAGTGCTTACGCATTAGGTATTGTAGCACTTGTGGCGGCCTGGCATTATATGTTGGTGAAAGCTATCTCAGACTTTCCATAATTTATGCTCAGGATCGACAAGCGTGTGTTGCTCAAATGTATATAACTTTACAACAAGTGTTAAAGTCTGTGAACACAGTATTACGAGGTATAGTATCTGTGTGATGTTATAACTGCCGATTATGTGAATCGACAAGTCGTGTTGATACAGAGACAGTGAAGGGTTCTTATATACATGCCTGTACATTGTTCAACGAACTAACTACAAATGGTGGCTTAGTTCTCGCTTTCGTTTTCCCACTGCTTTCATTGTTGTTGTTGTAGTTGTAAATATGGAGTCTTCCGGCAATCTTTTGTTTGTGTATTATAAGTGTATTTTGGTGTGTTGATGAGGTGCTCATGCACGGATTTTATTGAGAATATAGTTAAATATTTTACAATCAGTGGAGTTATTGATGAACCTAGGTGTAGTTCCTACCTATTTAGTCGTTTTCAGAAGGTTAGGTAAGGCCTGAAGCAGATGTACCAGTACGCAGCATTATGTACACGCCCTGGGATATAAAGAATTATCATGGTCTATCTAAATTCGAGGGATCCATTCTGGTGAACTCTGACGCCCATACTACGGACATTTCGGTTTATTAAGTTTTTGAGTAATATTAATTTATTATAAGCATATTATGTATTTATATATTTTATTTATATTTTTATTCATGACATTATTTATCAGTAGTCACAAAAATGTTACAAGCTCTCATAATGTCACGTCTTCCTGTAGCAATTAACAACTAAAATATAATCCTCGTCCTCCAGCTTTACCGTTCTGGAATGAAAATTAACAAAAGATTTGGCCTTCGCTGCCTTCAAAAATTAAAATATTGAAATGAAAGTATCCAGAGACTTCATTGAAAATTTACACAAATTTAGTAGGCAGCTATCTCGCTTATTATTCCACAATAAAATTAACTTAAGATTCCATTACTTTATGGCGATCTCAACACGTGGTCAATGTTGAATTCTGATGAATTTCAATAACTAAATTATGTGACGTCCATTAATAACACTAGTAGAATTGCTGATGGAAAATCAAAATTAATTCCAAAATTACAATTGATTAATTATTATCATCATTATTATTATTATTATTATCATCATCATCATCATCATCTACAACCTTATCTGTGTAGCATTTAATTTTATCATCACACGATCGTGTTTATAAATTAGTGTATCTCACTAAATAATTCTCATGGTAATTATGACACACATTTTTCTAATTAATTATTATTATCATCATTACTCGTTATCACCTAAATTCAAGCTGATTATGCGGTTTGTGAACATTACATTTATATTTGCACGGTATCCAAAGTTTCAGATCAGTTTGAAAATATTTTGAAAATTTAATATAAATGCATTGAAAATTTTCTCATATCCACGTGTGAGTTAGTTAAGGATGAATTTATAAATCGCTTGCCTTTGCTGGAAATGAACTCGACGATCTTTCGTCTAAATCTTTGGCAAGTGCAAATTAAATTCTAGCCTGGTCTTACTCGACACTATTCACAACAAATTGTTTCTGAAGATATGCTAAACAAGTCATCATGGTGGCAAATAACGTTGAACACAATCCGTGCCGTTGCGATAAATGCATGACCAGATTAAATTACATTAAACAATCGAAAACATGGAAAATATTCATAATTACAACATACACACACACACACACACCACATTTATACAAGGTAACACGTACTTTCTATATACACAAAATTTACAACGAATCCTGCCATTATAAATGTATTCATTATTTTTAGCATGGTCGCGTCAATAATATCCGGAGGATGAATTCGTGTCTGGAAATATTCTCACTCTAATAGTGGCTCGTGATCGAAATTCGTGGTATCGTTTGAAATGAAATACTCATTAAACAGCAACGGAGATTCATCTAAATTTCTGAAATTAATTTGAAGATTCTAATAGAATTCCATAATCATCACCATCACATGGGTTACAAGTCGCAAATGTAGCGTTCTTGAGCCTTAACCACATTATCATTACTCCCTCTTCATGAACTGTATCAACGTGTGCTCCACTTATAATAAATCACATTGTGCTCTCAAAGACACAGCAACAAATATTCACTAATACATTCTCCAATTAATAAATTATTCAATTAATATCCCGGAGGACCGCCATATTCCAGGCGCATCATGAACTGAGCACATTAAATCTCACATATAAGGAATCTAAAATAAATTATAGCTCACGACCGTTTAATTCCATTCTTAACCCGATCTTTACTTACATTTATTATTATTTTAAGTGATTATTAGATCTATCAGTCCTCCTGAAATGTCGTGAAATTAGATGACTCAATCCTAAAGAATGCAAGTGAACTTGAAAATGACATTAAATTCGACCCTGTCTCACAAATTTTACACGTAACTTCACTCCAGCTTATTTCCAATATCACAGGTAAACAAATAAGGTTTATAGCGTGGTCAGTGATTTTTAAATCTGTCTAAATCCTACGTATGAGAATTCATTCAAAGACAGACTACACAGCAAAAATAATAGATTTCAAATTTCAGTCACACACACGTAACTCGACTACCATGACACCTCAAGAAATGAAAAAGGAAGTAACTCAATCTACAACAAGAACTAATAGAGCTACGATTTAGAGAAGAAAGATCCTGTAGTTTTACAAAGATGAGAAAGAAAATAAACAGTTAAAATGGTACTCAAGTTTAGCTGAGGGAGATCGGATTGGATAGGTGAAAGTGAGGGACCTGGTACAGTAGAATACTTCCATCCGCCAGTTTAGGGTCAGCTGAAAGTAAGAAGGGCTCTGACTAGAAATCCTTCAAACTTCACAGCGATTTTAACTTACTTCATATTTCAAATAGCTTTCTTCTTGTCACAGACTTCACACTGCTGCTACTCATATCCAAGATTAGTTCAAAATTCTTAACCGTCTTGCTTTTCAAATGTTATTACATTTTATGTACTACCTTGCTTTTACAAGTAGGATATTACTATTTAAAAAATTTTCCTTTTATTATATCTCATTTATTTCATCTTAATTTAATCTCATCAGACTTCATTCTTGTACTATCATTAATTTAATTTGTATTTAATCTAATTAGTATAAAGTAATACACTTTAATATATGTATATTTCGGTGCCCGGTTAGATGGAAGAGAAGGCCTGAAGGCCAGATAAAATAAAACATTACTAAACTACTAAACTATGTTAAACATTACAATTAAACTCGTTAAGTATTCCAATCCAGTTTCTAAATTGTAGCTTTTTCTATAAAGTTTATTTATTTATTTATTTATTTATTTATTTATTTATTTATTTATTTATTTATTTATTTTTTCCTCGACAGAGCCCTATACTCTAGGGCAGACATGTATCTTACCCTCCCTAAGTTGTAGTAGTGCTGACTTTGTGTCACCAGTCTTTATAGTTAGCTATCCTTCTGTTGCAACATACAATTTGAATGAATTGAATAACTGAAAAAATGCATGAATCAGTACGTGAATTGGTGAATGTATGAAAAAACTCTCGTCCTACCCAGTCATGGAGAGTCAACTACTGTGGAGAGAGCACTTATTAATGAGTGAATGAAATGACCTCAATGCATGCTCTCAGCCGAACCCGACCGTAAAGGAGAGACCCTTTCTTGACTGGCTGAATGAATGGACTGAGGAGGAACCTCGTACAGTAAGGGAGAAAATGTCATAATCACCTAGGGCCCCGTGGTCGCCAAGTCATGTTCTCCCAACAATGAGAGTCTCTAGAGGTTATCTGTTACGACAAGCAGGGTGTATTGTGCTCCTCGATTAATTTGCCTGAGATTCCAGTCAAATGTTGAGAAGCTACATGGTACTGATGACCACGAAGACTGTGCAGAGAACACTCTACAGTGTATTAATGAGCAATCCATTCACTAAGAGCTCCATATATTTAGCTCCCGCACCGAACTAAAATAGCTTCATTGAGGCAGACGCCGTGACAGCCGATAAATCGATACAGGACGCCGATAGTTGCTAAGGAGATGGGCGCCAACAAGTTCTGTACCATGCTGGGTGGCCACACCGCTCCATGGTCAACAGTGCTTAAAGAACCTCTCTGTCTGCTCCAGAGAGAATAAAATATTCGTATACACAAAATTGAGTTGTCCTTTTCTATAACGCATGCAAACAGATGTTGGGAAATCAGTGAAAATATATTCCACACAGATTGCGATTCCTGTAGAACTGCAGCTGAAAGCGAAATATATAAATATACTCGAGACTGCTTGTACCATCCAGTTCCTTGTCTGAATAATCACCGTAATAACCTGCCGAGGCCATCGATTTTAACCGTGTTTTTTAATATCCCCACCGCGGAGTGAAGCATTATCTGATCCTGTAATGATTAAGAGAGGAGTTCCTCAATGCAATATTATTGGACCTTAGTTTTTTATATGTATACATGATTTGAGTAAATAACTGCAATCACAGATAGTACTTTTTCGAGTTGGTGTTATACCGGTACTGTAGAGAGTAGGCCTAGGTAAGTAGTTACAGGATTGTGAGCGACTGCAAAATGACCTCGACAATGTCGTAGGATCGACGGCAAGCAATGGTGTGAGTAAACGGGATGAAACGTCAGGTAGTAAGTTTCACTAAGAGGAAAAGTCCTGTCAGTTTTCATCACTGCGTTTATGGGGTAATAGCACCTCATGGGGAACACTGTACGTGCCTAAGTGTTAATATAAGGAATGTTCTTCATTGGGGTAATCGCATAAACAGGATTACAAATAAAGATTACAGATCTTTAAATGTGCCTATGAGGGTATGTAGGAGTATTTATACTTTTTTTACAGTTTGTTTTACATCACACCGACACAGATAGGTCTTATGGTGACCATGGGATAGGAAAGGCGTACGAGTGCGAACGAAGCGGCCGTAGCTTTAATTGAGGTACAGCCCCAGCATTTGCCTGGTGTGAAAATGGAAGACCAGGGAAAACCATCTTCAGGTCTGCCGACAGTGGGGTTCGAACCCACTATCTCCCGGGTGCAAGCTCACAGCTGCGCGCCCCTAACCACATGGCCAACTCGTCCGGTGTATTTAGACTTTTTCGAGTTGGTGTTATACTGTACAGAGTATGCCTAGTAAGTAAGTTACAGGATTGTGTAAGGATGAAAAGGATTTTTTTTTGTACTTGTTTAATATCGCACTAACAGATCGAAGGTTTTCGGTAACGGAGAGATGGGAAATGGGCTATGATCACGGTACATCCCCAGCATTTGCTGGTGTGAAATTGGGAAACCGCGGAAAGCCATCTTCAGGGCTGTCGACGACGGGATTTGAAAAAATAGATTTTCTTCTGCTAGAACTAATTTTTCCGAAGATATTTGGAAGTTTGTGAAAAACGTAACAAACGCAAAGAGCAATGTTCTTGCTCCTCTCACAGTAAACGGGCATGAAGCATAAAAAATAGACATTTATATTGTGTACAATTCTCCTACCCAGCTGCACTTAACTGCTGCCTTGAAATTATTTCATTTTGATTTCATTTTTATGTAATTATGTATATGATATATGTATTTGATTGTGTTGGTTAGGGCTCCTTCTTTAAACAAGTTTCCACCGTCTTTGACTGGCATTTCGTCTAGGTCACAACAAAACCCCTTACACACGGTAATAACGGAGATTATAATGAACTAGCAAATGTACCCGTGCTTCGCTACGGTATTCTGCATTGTATACGAATATTGAAGTAAATACTGTACATGCAGTAAATAAGATTGTTTTAAAATAGCATGTCTCTTAGCGTTATACGAGAAACAGCATGGAGAGGTCCGCATACTGAACCCGAGTGACTTAGGCCCATAGTCAGTCATGATTTGATCGGTAAAATAATATGGTACATTTATTGAAATACAGAAGGGACGTTGAAAATATTTCGTTTAGGTAATGTCAAAATCAGAGCGAAGGAAGGACGACAGACTGGAGCCTGACGGATTAGCTCAACACGACAACTTTTAGCTACTTCACAGCAGGGAATATCATTAGTTGGCGTACAAGGAAATACAGAGTCCACAAATAAGTCTTGGTCAGAAAGAGGAAGGGGGAGAGTCATACAAAGAAAACTCACCACATGAGTAAGACCTTGGGATATTTTTGGTAGGACGGAAATTCCATGACCTCATGGAAAATTACAGCGGCTGAGTGTACGTTCGCTAGCCTAAGTTCGAGCAGGTGGAGATTTAAATCACGTGACCACTTGCCGGCCAATAGTAAAAATTTGATGGGAGACTCAGTGATACCATCTTAAGGAATGATGGATGAGATATTTTCGTAATTACAAAAGTATTCAGTAATAAATTAGTATGAGTACGCGGATGGATATACTGGATTTATTAGAGGTCATGCATGGAAAAATAATCAATACTTATTGGCAAATTAATTAAATTGAAGGCTGGATTTCTTGGAAACCGGACAGCTTGAATCTCATTGGCTGAAAGAAGACCACGTTGTCAGAGACGCTTACGAAGGCGCGAAATGTGAGGAGCGAAATCCACCCATATCTCCTAAATCTGTGATCACCAGGAGTTCATATTTTATCCAGCAGATATGCTAGCGGAGTGGATTAATTTGATGTAAATTTTAACTTCCAATTCGGAGTGCAAGTACCGATATTAAAAATCCACCCCCTCCCTCAGGGGTATGACGTCAACGAATCCGCGGGAAAAAGGCTTCATCCATATATACGGGGCAAGGGATCCTCGCAGCACACTTGTAGTGAACACTCGAAGCTGAATTGACGGTCGCCAGCACACGTGAATTGAATATCGGGAGTTGAACTGTTGGTCGCCGGTAACTTAGAATTCTACGGACGTACAGTCATTTAATGGCGCGAGCATCCGCCAATGTTTGTAAAGTGTGATCGCGCTCAAACAACTGGAATTAGAAAATGTTAACGTAGGACAGTGTTTGTTATTTATGGATATCAGTGACGTAAAGTAATTACCCTGCAAGAGAGTAGTATAAATTATATCACCATAAGTACGTGCATAATAGACTGTGTGACGAACAGTACTGTCAAGGAAGTAGTAGCCTGTACTTTGCTATACCGAACCGATGTTACGAACACGTCAAGAATGCCGTATAAATCGGGCGTATCGCGACGGGCGTAATAGTTGACACCTCGTCGTACGTGTCCAGGTCCATTGTGCGGTAGGTGGACGAAGATTAAATAGTGTAAATATATTAAATTCTTGGGTCTAGGATAGAAATTTGTTGTGTTAACGTTGTAAATGGTGAAGGTTTGTGGTAGTCAAGATATGAGTGTAAAATGATAATGTGCCAGGAAATCTTTTGTGAAACTACGCCATCAAGGATGGAGGAGTAAAACGCAGAGAGGGGCCGGATGGAGCCTCTCGTCTGCAAAGCTGCAATGGAATACCGATAACTAAGATGAGTACTAAACTGTAAATAATATTTGGGAAATGTTATCGTGATGGGAAAAATGGGAATAACTTGATTATACTTGGTTACCTTCTGTAACAAGATGGGTCGCTTAACGACCCCATCCTAAATTGGTAGCACGGACAGTAGTAAATCATAATAATGTAAATAATCGGGTCTTTTATGTATTCAGTTTGTTGGAGATGTAAATTTGTATATATATATTGTAGTACGTTAAGTCATGCATGCATTCATATTTTCTTTGTAGTCAATAATTTTCTTTACATTTGATTTTGGTTATGCTAGTTAAATAAGACCCGATATGTGCTTTTATGTTTTGTCAATTTTAACGAGCCATTTAAGGACATGGAAGGAAAATCCAGCTTCGCCATACCAAGTGTGTTTTGTTGAAATTAATATGGTCATATTTTCAAAGTGAAATTGTTAAATTTGTGAGATGCGATTAATATAATATTTCCAAGTAAATCATGTCTGGAGTGTTTAGTGCCAGAATAAATCGAATTTGTACAAGGGGTTATGCGTTAAACATATTGCGAGTGGACTACCGTATTACAGGCGAAATTATTATTTTTTTTAAATAATAATAATAAATAAATAATATAACTATTTTTTTAAAGAAGATATTTTTTTAAATATGTTTTGGAGATAATAATAATTCATGTGATCAAGTGTTGAGTTTATTGGGAATCATTTAATGACGGGATGTCATTTTTAATTCGGAATTAAAGTGCGTGATAATTTAATTTGATCAATTAATAATATTGAAATGTAGATCGGTGTTAATAATCCGTACATGTTAATGAACGTGTGGTTTAAATTACGGTCCAATATTTTTTACGTATAAATGTCGCGTTTTAAAGTTGCGATTTATTAGCCGGAAAACGTAGGGCTAATATTACGAGACCATGATTGTCAAAATTTTGGTAAATATAATTTCAAGATGTTACGATTATTTGTGGAGAATGAACTAAAGCGTAGATCAAAATGAAATAGAATATGTGAAAGAATCTGCAGTCAGATAATAAAAGGTCGTACGATGTCAGAAATGAATAAATAAGTCAGTTGATAATTCTGTGAGAAATAAATGAATCGAGATAGAGAGGAAAATAAATTCCGTACGAGAGACACTTAGGATATTGATATGAGTGTAAAATGTACGGGCAGTGTCACAGAGAAATACTGAGTTACGCAGCGGGTAGCATTCGAACCCGTGACAGCATGTACGAAATAAATAGACTGCACAGCTATTCGTTGAGATACAACGGATCTAAGGATAATGACAGTTCAGATTTCACAGAAATGGTCGTATAGTGTATTCATTGTAATGACGAGCGAGGACAATCATGATGTCGTGATAATAATAATAATAATAAATATTGCAGATAAAGGATTGGACCGCCTTAATTAATTGAGCGTTGATAAGGATGTTAAACGGGAATCTAAATGATAATATGCAACCGATAATAATAATAACAATGTAAGGACGATGTTAAATCATCGCGGTCGGATTAATAATAATTGTCATAATAATAACAGGAATGATGTCGTTGGTTGATCAGTAAATTAATTATAATTGCGACCGATATCTTAATATATATTTGGCGGAAGTGACCGGTCCATTAATAATAATAACCTCTTAAGTGACGTGAATAATAATAATAATATCTTGAGTCACCTATCCATTAATAATAATAATAACCACGAGAGGGATATAAGAATAATAATAACAGTAATAACCATTTGGGTTTGCATCCCGCATAATAATGATGATATTAATCAAACGTGACAGTGCCAGGAACCGTTGCATAATAATAATAATAATAATAATAATAATAATAATTTCGAGGATAATAATTTCATGAATATTCTGACGATCGTGGAGTTATTTGTTTGGTGACAACATCCCTCTATTCGTGTGTTTGAATAATGAGAATGAGAATATTAGAGTCATTGGTACCGCGTTTTTGTACGGTTTCCGCATGGGACGATGTTACAGTATGCTTGGCGTGTTTGTTTACTTCGCTCGCGATGCGAGGGGGGCCATTGGCACGGTATTTTCCCACCGCTTCTCGTTATCTCATCTGTGGCAGTAGTCTACTGAGGCTAACTGGTGACAATTCAGATCACATGTAAATAAAATGTAAATGCTAAATCAGTGGTATGGCATCAGCTGGATATCGTAAGATAGGAACTGTCCGTGGAATCCAGTTTTCGCATTTCACGAGAAACATTACCCAGTCCGAGTACCGGTCTCTGAAAAATGTATATAGCCGGAGTACGTCATCTTAGTTAAATCGGGAAGCCGACCGTAACATGGGTTATGCTCGGGCTCCCGATAGAAGGAAGCTATATCTTTGAACAACGGTTCGATTCAAATGGAATCGATCCGTAAATTATACCTCCAAAATGTCATTTTATTTCAGAAGCAACGCAGCAAGATATTGATACCACTTGCGGTATGGCAAGTGATTTATATATGTAACATGTGTGTAAATTCAAATATTGTTGCCACGTGTATCAAAGTTTTATACGTCAAATGGCGTAATAAACCGCTCCTTCTGGCAAATTATCTCAAAGGAAACCACTCTCATAATCTTTTTATTGTAGTTAGATGATGCCCTTTTTAAAGTAATAGTCACTTCCTAGTCCTATCATGGAGTCCTTAAATTCAAGTTACAATCGAGCCTTCCCCCTTTTAATTTTAAGTTGCTCCGTTCATCCCCGTGTTCTGTTATGCCGTTATATTTATATTTGATGATTTAAATAATGAACCGACACCCCTGAGATAAATGCTAGTCTGGGACTCGGGAGGTGGACGGGTGCAAAATGGCTGGCCCAAAGTGGGGCTTTAAGAACGGCAAAGTGTTGCTTTAAGAACGGCAGAGAGGCCAATATTATTGATAATCAATTGTAAAATTTTTATATTTTTTTTCCAAATTTTATATTTTTAAATTTTTGATTTTTATTAATTGATGACCGCATCACGGTCAAGTGTGTGTTCACTTGTAACGTAATATCATGCTAGAGTAAGGTTAGTTTCGAACGGAGCTAGATTTGGCTAGTATATTAATATAATCCATTGCTAATCTCTTCAAGTTTGGCAATGATTCAAAATTCAATAAGCTCGAAGATTTGATGTTTCTCTTTTTCCCATATGAAATTTAATATAATTTTGGTAATTCAGGACTCCATTTAAATGTCATTGGACATGAGATGAATATTATAAACAGTTGTTTAGGAAGGCTTGAATTGGTAAAAATAATTACTGAGCACCAATTCAGGTTATTATTTAAAAAGAGGTTGAGATGGTATAAATTAAAATTAACGTATTTCAGGGCAGGAGATTTCCAACTTCATCGTTGTTTTTAATGTTGTTGTGGTTGTTATATTGGAGCGGTTTATTGTGAAATCTTAGGCGCAAGCCAGCATTCAAGTTGAATGACCTGCGAATGTAAACAAGTTTTATAGTCAAAATTTTTTTTGTTAAATGAAAGTTAGTGTAGGGGTATAATGTCATAGGATAGGGCCTAGACCCAATAGCGTATTCCTTCGTGTGCAGCAAGGTGAGAGGCCGATCGGCCCTTTTGCTTTCTCAAGAAAAGTTATAATGTCTGACGACGGTGGGGAGCAATCCCAGGACATATTGGTAGAAGGACAGGGAGAGATGAAAGCTCTCACGTTAGAGGACTTAATACGAAATTTAACTCTGAATGTTGAACAAATGCGGGCCGATAGTGTTTCGGATAAACAGGAAATTATTTATAAGATAGACAAAGTGCAGGCTAATAGTGTGTCAATAGAACATAAAATTGTTTCAACTAAACATGAACTTGTTGACAAAATCGACCAAGTACAGGCCGCGAGTGTTTCACTAGAGAATAAGATCGACAAGGTACAGGCTGCGTGTGAAGTTAATAAAACAGAACTCAAGGCACAAATAGATGCAGTTCAGGCCGCGAGCGTAGCGATGGGACAGGAACTTAGGGACAAATTTACTCAAGTCCAGGAAGCATGTCACTTCGCGAAAGACGAATTAAAAGTGCACATGGATGCGTACATTACCATCGTTAATGAAAAGGTTGACCGCGTTAGAGATGAGGCTCAAATGGAACGCGCAGAAATTAAGGAAAAATTGAACGCTAGTGTCAAGGAACTCGCCGCTCTACGATTAACTGACAGACAACACATAGAATCACACATAGAGGAAATTCGGGATGAGTGTAGGAAGGAGAATGACATCGTCCGGGGACAAGTAGAAGAAAAATGCGCGCAGATAGCTGGCACCTTGGACAAGCATGACAAGGGCATGAACGAGTTACGTGGGGAAGCTGCACGTACACTTGTGATCGTAGCAGGACTGAAAAATAAAGTCGAAGAACTAACTATAAATTTAGAAGACCGTAGCCAGAGAATAACCAAGTGCGAAGACGCAAACTTAGCGTTATTCCAGCGGACGGAAGATCTAATCGAACAGGGCCAATCATTTGCCGACACGGAAGTTCGCCTATTAGAACAATGCAAGGCGTATAATGGGCAAAATTCCGGCACAAAAGAAATAGCCAGTTGTAATCCCGACGGAATGGATGACATCCGAAAAGACTTGGAGATGTTGAAGGCTAGGTTGGAACCATCAGCGTCTAGCCAAGATTTTAACCTCCAATATCGCGAATACGAACCCCATGATAACCAGGGGATTCATAAGAAAGGAGGCCTATCCCATGCTGATACACACGGTTTCAAGTTTGAAAACAGAGATGGGTCGTCTACGTCATCAAGTGCTATCCCGACATCGGTGGTACACGTCATTAAGATGTCTGATGACAAGCCACCAAAGTTCGATGCCCGTGGGCATATCACCCCGAAAGGTTTCATCCGGGAAATCGCCGGTTATATAAATGAGAATAAAATACCAGTAGAGCGACAACTGCGAACGGTCGAGAAATTCCTAGACGGAGCACCAGCTGTATGGTTCAGGGCTTTCTTGTATACTTTTGAAGATTTTGAAGGATTTCGGCGGGCTTTTCTCCAAAAGTTCTGGAGTATTCAGGAACAGCAGGAGTTAAGGCTGGAAGTATATTCCAGACGATATGCAACATCTTCACCCACGAAATTCTCTGATTACTTTGTGGCACAATTTCACAAGCTACGGGAGCTTGATAATCCAATGAGCGAAACAGAATTGATTAGCGCCATTGGAAAACAATTGCCATTCGAGGTCCAACGAATGATGATAGCGTCAAATGTCCAGACAGCTGTCGATGCGGAGGCTTTATTACGTCAATTAGACCTCACAACGCATCATTCGAACCCAAGACAAATTAGAAGCAGGGACCAACAGGTGAATAATATCGAACGGACAATCGAACCGAAGACCACTAGTACGAAGAACCAGGGAACTAGTACGGATCCGGAACCTCGTCGAGCATATAATACGGAGTGGAAGCCGCGACAATGGACGAGACCAAGGAATTTTGCGGAAGGCAACCGGCAAACCAACCAAGGGAACTTTCGAGCTGACAGGGGATACCGTGGATTCCAGAGAAGTAATTATAGGCCGTATCCAGCTAGGAATCAAGGGAACCCGAGATATTACCAGGGAGGATCTCGTCAGGAGAAGGATGACAGATACCAAGAGTCTAGGCGGTATATAGAAGAGCTGAACAAGAGAAAATGGAAGGAGGCGATC
Organism: Anabrus simplex; assembly: GCF_040414725.1. Classification (NCBI taxonomy): domain Eukaryota; kingdom Metazoa; phylum Arthropoda; class Insecta; order Orthoptera; family Tettigoniidae; genus Anabrus; species Anabrus simplex. Next base: position 771,685,904 of record NC_090265.1, read on the forward strand.
CATGATCGGGGCCGTGATGAGGAAGCGACAGGAGCGGAGAGCTTGCAATTCCAAGGAGCAAGGAAAGGGGGCAGCGACCTGAACCCGAATGCACCGACGTTCGAATCTGAAGAACGGCTCGGGGCGAAAAAAAAACGCCGAATTTTAACTGAAGAATGGATCATCGCAGAGGTCGATACATGGGTTGTGACCTCTGACGAATTAATTGACGATCCCGAAATCCAAATTTCAAAGGAAATTAAGAGACTACCAGTGATATATACTAGGATCAACCACGTGAGGGTTCGATCACTCATTGATACAGGCGCCAGCGTATCAGTAGTATCCCAAGTTCTGGTAAATGAACTACAATCCAAAGTAAACATCCCGATTATCCCAGTTTCAAATTTGAAGATTCGTGGAATTATCCCGGATAAATCCGTCATATGTAAGAACCAGGCATTATTGGACATCGAAATTGGAAATTCAAAATTTGCTCATACATTTATTATCATGAATAAAATCAACTATAACTTGATCCTAGGGGCCGACTTTATGACTGAATACCAGGCTGTGATTGATATGGGGGATAACTCTGTCAGATTTAAGCACAGGGAAGGTATTGAGGATACAACCATGAACCCTCAGTCGGAGATAGGAGAACAGGGAGAAATTTGGAACACCGAAGTCGTGAATCCGCTGAGGACGGACGAAAGTGTCATGAGTGAGACGGATGATCATGTGACCTCTGATGATTATAAACTGTTTGCAGCAGAATTGCAGGAAGGTGAAATCAACTGTGGGAAGGTTATAGCAGATAAAGTTAATGCAGCTGTAATAGGTCCCAAGGGGAAGGAAGATTTATTCAAAATTTTAACAAAGCATAGCGACACGTTTGGCTCAAAACCTGGAAAAATTGAAAATTTTGAATACGAATTAAACGTGAATGATTGGTCCCCGTATAAGAAGAAATTATATCCAATTGCCGAGAAATTCTATCCCCAAGTCCGCGAAGCTATTAGAGAAATGAAAGCAAGTGGATTGATTTCGAAGTCACCGACGCCATTTTTGAATCCTTTAGTGATAGTAAGGAAACCGGACGGATCAGTGCGCATTTGCCTTGATGCACGTGCTATCAACGAGAGATTAGTCCCAGAGTATGAGCAGGCCCCGCCTATTAAAGAGATCCTGAAGAGATTTAAAGATATGGAATATTTTACCACTTTTGACCTGACGTCATCGTTTCATCATATACTGTTGGAAGCTAAATCTAAGTTGTTGACGGGATTCTTATTCGATCAACAGACGTATGTCTTTAATCGTCTCCCGTTTGGTATTAAGAATGCGGGTTCGGTTCTCATTCGAGCTCTTGACCGCAATCTAAGTCCAAAGGTCAAAGAGGCGACTATCATGTATGTGGATGATATCTTGGTAGCTACAAAAACACTTTCGGAACACTTGGAAAATATTAATGAAGTCCTCACCGATTTAGGAAGGCATAACTTCAAGGTCAACCTATCGAAATCACATTTTTGTCAGAAGGAGGTGTTATTTTTGGGTCACCTTGTAGATGGAGATGGTGTACGACCAAACCCAGTCAAAATTGAGGCCATTAGGATGTTTCCTAAGCCTACTAAAGTAAAACATGTTCGGCAGTTCCTTGGAATGTGTCAATTCTTCGCTGATCATTGCCCTGATTACACAACCGTAGTAGCACCATTGCAGGACCTGCTTAAGAAAAATAATCGATGGAAGTGGGACCATACTTGTGATGAGGCGTTCGCTCAGACCAAGCAACGATTACTGCACAATGTTAAGCTCGGATACCCGGATTTCAGCCTCAAATTCATAATTCAAACAGACGCCTCAACCATAGGTATAGGAGCCGTATTACTGCAGGAAAACCCCGATGATCCAAGCATAAAGACCTATATTGCCTTCATGAGCCGGAAATTGCGGAAGCATGAGATAAAGTACACTATCACAGAATTGGAAATGCTGTCTATCGTAAGCGCTTTGCAGTATTGGAAGAAGATCGTGTATGGTTTTCAGATTGTTATCCGTACCGATCACAAAGCGCTGACGTTCATTATGAAAACCAATATGGCAAGCGAGAGGGTTAGCCGTTGGGCATTATTTATCCAGCAATTTGATCTAACAGTCGAACATTGCCCCGGGAAACTCAATATTTTGGCAGACACATTGAGTCGACATCCAAACCCGGAGGAAGTCGTAATCCACCAAATTGAGTTGATAGAAGAGGATCAGGAGGTCTTAAGGAATCTGAAGGACATCGGAGCGATACAGAAGAGAGATGGGTTCACTAACTTGATGATAGAGTTCTTTAACAAAACATTGCAGCCAGACAATCCACAGTATGACAGAGCTAGTAAATTATCAGCGAGCTACCATTATTTGAATGGGGTTCTTCACAAGTTTTTGGATGAGGAACACACGAAACTTCGCATAGTCATACCATCTGAAATGCAAGTACCGGTAGTCAACCATGTACACCGGGTCATTGGACACGGAGGTATAGGGAAGGTTTTGGCAACTATCCAAGAGACATTCGTGTGGGCCAAGATGAACCAAACAGTCCGAAATGTACTACGATCATGTGACGTCTGCCAAAGGATTAAACCTAATCCGTACTTACTTAAGCAATCTCGGCGCCCACTATTACCTACTGAAACCCGCGAGATATTCGCAATGGACCTGTACGGACCACTCCCCAAGGCCCGTAGGGGAAATCAATTCATCCTTGTTAGTTTAGATGTATTCTCTAAATTGGTAGCCTTGTATCCGCTACAAAAGGCAAATTCTAAAACTGTACTACGAGGAATTACTTCACATATCATTCCACAGATGGGGAAGCCTAAGAAGATCCTTACTGATCATGGTAGTCAGTTCACATCTGCTGCGTTTGCAAATCAATTACGACAACTAGATATTCAGCATGTACTTAGTTCGATTCGCCATCCCGAATCGAATCCATCAGAGAGGATCATGCGAGAGATTGCAAAATTTTGCAGGATCTATTGTTCCGAGGCACATTGGCGGTGGATTGACGTGGTGCCCATTATAACTAAATGTATTAACACCACGATCCACGAAGCAACAGGCCAGATACCGGAAGTGGTTCACTTTAACAGATATCCGGCCAGGCCATGGCATAATGCAGTAGCATGTCCTGCAGATCCACGCGTATCCAGCGAAATTTGTATCAGAAAGACACGGGAACATTTGGAGGCACAAGCAGAACGACGATTGAGAAGGTTGAGGAATAAGCGATTCCACCGTCCGTTGAGGGTTGGCGAGCTCGTTCTAGTGAAGAAGCCTAGTGTATCTAACCCAGAGCAGAAGGTGTACCACAAGTTTTGTAAATTGTTCGTGGGACCTTTCAAGATTATACAAACTTATGACAACAATGCTTACAAAGTTCAGAGCTTGGATGGAAGTTCAGAGAACATCTATAACGCTGCAAATTTAAAGCTTTACCACACGCCAGCAGACCACAGGGAAGCAGAGGATGAACGAGAGGAAGCAGATGACGAGCCGGAAGAAGATGATGTCGAAGAAGAGGATGAAGAAGATGACGGAAGGGAAGAAGAAGTCCAAGTAATCCATACACCAATTGAAGCAAGGCCATGTCCAGAATGTGGAGAGATAGACAGCGACGTGCAGGAATTTGTCAATACGATCCATGAAATCGAAAGACAGAACGAGGAGTTAAGGTTCAGGAACCAGATGTTGAGAGACGAAATCAACAGCCGTCGCAGAACAGAGGATCCGATGTCAAATCATGATAGTGATGATATGGACACATCATAAAAAAAAATCTCATGATACTCACTAGATTTTTTTTACCTGGGCAAGAGGAAGATGAACCCGAGTGACTTAGGCCCATAGTCAGTCATGATTTGATCGGTAAAATAATATGGTACATTTATTGAAATACAGAAGGGACGTTGAAAATATTTCGTTTAGGTAATGTCAAAATCAGAGCGAAGGAAGGACGACAGACTGGAGCCTGACGGATTAGCTCAACACGACAACTTTTAGCTACTTCACAGCAGGGAATATCATTAGTTGGCGTACAAGGAAATACAGAGTCCACAAATAAGTCTTGGTCAGAAAGAGGAAGGGGGAGAGTCATACAAAGAAAACTCACCACATGAGTAAGACCTTGGGATATTTTTGGTAGGACGGAAATTCCATGACCTCATGGAAAATTACAGCGGCTGAGTGTACGTTCGCTAGCCTAAGTTCGAGCAGGTGGAGATTTAAATCACGTGACCGCTTGCCGGCCAATAGTAAAAATTTGATGGGAGACTCAGTGATACCATCTTAAGGAATGATGGATGAGATATTTTCGTAATTACAAAAGTATTCAGTAATAAATTAGTATGAGTACGCGGATGGATATACTGGATTTATTAGAGGTCATGCATGGAAAAATAATCAATACTTATTGGCAAATTAATTAAATTGAAGGCTGGATTTCTTGGAAACCGGACAGCTTGAATCTCATTGGCTGAAAGAAGACCACGTTGTCAGAGACGCTTACGAAGGCGCGAAATGTGAGGAGCGAAATCCACCCATATCTCCTAAATCTGTGATCACCAGGAGTTCATATTTTATCCAGCAGATATGCTAGCGGAGTGGATTAATTTGATGTAAATTTTAACTTCCAATTCGGAGTGCAAGTACCGATATTAAAAATCCACCCCCTCCCTCAGGGGTATGACGTCAACGAATCCGCGGGAAAAAGGCTTCATCCATATATACGGGGCAAGGGATCCTCGCAGCACACTTGTAGTGAACACTCGAAGCTGAATTGACGGTCGCCAGCACACGTGAATTGAATATCGGGAGTTGAACTGTTGGTCGCCGGTAACTTAGAATTCTACGGACGTACAGTCATTTAATGGCGCGAGCATCCGCCAATGTTTGTAAAGTGTGATCGCGCTCAAACAACTGGAATTAGAAAATGTTAACGTAGGACAGTGTTTGTTATTTATGGATATCAGTGACGTAAAGTAATTACCCTGCAAGAGAGTAGTATAAATTATATCACCATAAGTACGTGCATAATAGACTGTGTGACGAACAGTACTGTCAAGGAAGTAGTAGCCTGTACTTTGCTATACCGAACCGATGTTACGAACACGTCAAGAATGCCGTATAAATCGGGCGTATCGCGACGGGCGTAATAGTTGACACCTCGTCGTACGTGTCCAGGTCCATTGTGCGGTAGGTGGACGAAGATTAAATAGTGTAAATATATTAAATTCTTGGGTCTAGGATAGAAATTTGTTGTGTTAACGTTGTAAATGGTGAAGGTTTGTGGTAGTCAAGATATGAGTGTAAAATGATAATGTGCCAGGAAATCTTTTGTGAAACTACGCCATCAAGGATGGAGGAGTAAAACGCAGAGAGGGGCCGGATGGAGCCTCTCGTCTGCAAAGCTGCAATGGAATACCGATAACTAAGATGAGTACTAAACTGTAAATAATATTTGGGAAATGTTATCGTGATGGGAAAAATGGGAATAACTTGATTATACTTGGTTACCTTCTGTAACAAGATGGGTCGCTTAACGACCCCATCCTAAATTGGTAGCACGGACAGTAGTAAATCATAATAATGTAAATAATCGGGTCTTTTATGTATTCAGTTTGTTGGAGATGTAAATTTGTATATATATATTGTAGTACGTTAAGTCATGCATGCATTCATATTTTCTTTGTAGTCAATAATTTTCTTTACATTTGATTTTGGTTATGCTAGTTAAATAAGACCCGATATGTGCTTTTATGTTTTGTCAATTTTAACGAGCCATTTAAGGACATGGAAGGAAAATCCAGCTTCGCCATACCAAGTGTGTTTTGTTGAAATTAATATGGTCATATTTTCAAAGTGAAATTGTTAAATTTGTGAGATGCGATTAATATAATATTTCCAAGTAAATCATGTCTGGAGTGTTTAGTGCCAGAATAAATCGAATTTGTACAAGGGGTTATGCGTTAAACATATTGCGAGTGGACTACCGTATTACAGGCGAAATTATTATTTTTTTTAAATAATAATAATAAATAAATAATATAACTATTTTTTTAAAGAAGATATTTTTTTAAATATGTTTTGGAGATAATAATAATTCATGTGATCAAGTGTTGAGTTTATTGGGAATCATTTAATGACGGGATGTCATTTTTAATTCGGAATTAAAGTGCGTGATAATTTAATTTGATCAATTAATAATATTGAAATGTAGATCGGTGTTAATAATCCGTACATGTTAATGAACGTGTGGTTTAAATTACGGTCCAATATTTTTTACGTATAAATGTCGCGTTTTAAAGTTGCGATTTATTAGCCGGAAAACGTAGGGCTAATATTACGAGACCATGATTGTCAAAATTTTGGTAAATATAATTTCAAGATGTTACGATTATTTGTGGAGAATGAACTAAAGCGTAGATCAAAATGAAATAGAATATGTGAAAGAATCTGCAGTCAGATAATAAAAGGTCGTACGATGTCAGAAATGAATAAATAAGTCAGTTGATAATTCTGTGAGAAATAAATGAATCGAGATAGAGAGGAAAATAAATTCCGTACGAGAGACACTTAGGATATTGATATGAGTGTAAAATGTACGGGCAGTGTCACAGAGAAATACTGAGTTACGCAGCGGGTAGCATTCGAACCCGTGACAGCATGTACGAAATAAATAGACTGCACAGCTATTCGTTGAGATACAACGGATCTAAGGATAATGACAGTTCAGATTTCACAGAAATGGTCGTATAGTGTATTCATTGTAATGACGAGCGAGGACAATCATGATGTCGTGATAATAATAATAATAATAAATATTGCAGATAAAGGATTGGACCGCCTTAATTAATTGAGCGTTGATAAGGATGTTAAACGGGAATCTAAATGATAATATGCAACCGATAATAATAATAACAATGTAAGGACGATGTTAAATCATCGCGGTCGGATTAATAATAATTGTCATAATAATAACAGGAATGATGTCGTTGGTTGATCAGTAAATTAATTATAATTGCGACCGATATCTTAATATATATTTGGCGGAAGTGACCGGTCCATTAATAATAATAACCTCTTAAGTGACGTGAATAATAATAATATCTTGAGTCACCTATCCATTAATAATAATAATAACCACGAGAGGGATATAAGAATAATAATAACAGTAATAACCATTTGGGTTTGCATCCCGCATAATAATGATGATATTAATCAAACGTGACAGTGCCAGGAACCGTTGCATAATAATAATAATAATAATAATAATAATAATAATAATAATAATAATAATTTCGAGGATAATAATTTCATGAATATTCTGACGATCGTGGAGTTATTTGTTTGGTGACAACATCCCTCTATTCGTGTGTTTGAATAATGAGAATGAGAATATTAGAGTCATTGGTACCGCGTTTTTGTACGGTTTCCGCATGGGACGATGTTACAGTATGCTTGGCGTGTTTGTTTACTTCGCTCGCGATGCGAGGGGGGCCATTGGCACGGTATTTTCCCACCGCTTCTCGTTATCTCATCTGTGGCAGTAGTCTACTGAGGCTAACTGGTGACAATTCAGATCACATGTAAATAAAATGTAAATGCTAAATCAGTGGTATGGCATCAGCTGGATATCGTAAGATAGGAACTGTCCGTGGAATCCAGTTTTCGCATTTCACGAGAAACATTACGCAGTCCGAGTACCGGTCTCTGAAAAATGTATATAGCCGAAGTACGTCATCTTAGTTAAATCGGGAAGCCGACCGTAACATGGGTTATGCTCGGGCTCCCGATAGAAGGAAGCTATATCTTTGAACAACGGTTCGATTCAAATGGAATCGATCCGTAAATTATACCTCCAAAATGTCATTTTATTTCAGAAGCAACGCAGCAAGATATTGATACCACTTGCGGTATGGCAAGTGATTTATATATGTAACATGTGTGTAAATTCAAATATTGTTGCCACGTGTATCAAAGTTTTATACGTCAAATGGCGTAATAAACCGCTCCTTCTGGCAAATTATCTCAAAGGAAACCACTCTCATAATCTTTTTATTGTAGTTAGATGATGCCCTTTTTAAAGTAATAGTCACTTCCTAGTCCTATCATGGAGTCCTTAAATTCAAGTTACAATCGAGCCTTCCCCCTTTTAATTTTAAGTTGCTCCGTTCATCCCCGTGTTCTATTATGCCGTTATATTTATATTTGATGATTTAAATAATGAACCGACACCCCTGAGATAAATGCTAGTCTGGGACTCGGGAGGTGGACGGGTGCAATACGTTGTTTCCAATGTAAAGTGCTTGTTACGGATTTGTGATGATAACGACAGACTCACTTGCCTATTGCCATTCACAATCGAGTTGGGAAGTTTACATTATAATTGCAGGCCCCATTGCCTACTGCGCGGTCGCAATCGATTTGGGGAGTTTCCATTGCAATGACAGTCCCCCTTTCACACCAGCAAATGCTGGGGATGTACCGTGATCATAGCCCATTTCCCATCTCTCCGTTACCGAAAACCTTCGATCTGTTAGTGCGATATTAAACAAGTACAAAAAAAATACTTTTCATCCTTACACAATCCTGTAACTTACTTACTAGGCATACTCTGTACAGTATAACACCAACTCGAAAAAGTCTAAATACGTATTATAAATTGAGAAGTTTTTATTATAATGGCAGGAAACTTCCCTACAACCAGTCAAAATTGAGTTGTACAGTTATCATTATAATTAGAGGCCCCTTTTCCAACTGCCAGCCAGCTTATTGCCAGTCACACCAAGTTGGTGAGTTTCCATCAAAATAGCAGGCCAGTATGCCTAATGCCAGTCACATTCTAGATGGGTACACCTGTTTATAACTGCGAGAACGCTTGCCTACAGCCAAACACAATCGGGTAAGGGGAGTTTTGAACAAAACGACATGCTCCCTTGCCTTCTGCAAGTCAAATCGAGAAGTGAATTATTTATTACAATGGTAGGCCTGCCTTATTAATGCCAGTTACACAGGAATTGGAGAAGGACCCCATTCCTACTGCCAGTCAAAGTCGGTGTGGGGAGTACGGATTACAATAGCAGACACACCCCTTCTCGATCGCTACAAGACGACATCAGTGAATATTTATAGATCGACATACGAAAGTATATGCATGCTTAAAATATTGCAGACCTTCATTTACAGATTGACTGCTGCAAAACGGACGTCATATCGACAAAGGATTGTACCATAAGACGTCAAATTTAGCGGCCTAAATGGCTGGTCGTATGATATCTGATCTATTCATGGGTCCGATTGAGTTAGAAACGTTGAATAGGGTAAAAGTTTTGTAAGATTATCTCACATTGCATTACTTTTCAGATAATTATGTGACAGCTACATTTGGCTCACATATGGCTACTGGGTGGGCCAATTTTCGTGTAGGGTTTGATGATTCTATCCTTCTTATAAGTGATTGAAAGTATGAATTATGCATGTGAAAAGTCCAAATTTACTTAACGGCGAGAAATAGACAAAAATCAAACGTAAAAGGGATACAGATACAACAAAAAGTCATAACACCAAGGTTGTAGATCACTCCAAATTGAATGGAGATTGTGTATTCACTGATGTGATAGGACTTCGCGAAGATCTGCACCATCATTCAAATTGCCTCTATATTTCGATATTCTTCGGGGAAAAAGTAAAAAATGTAAAGCTCTTGGAAATGTTCTGTCCGTTACAGGCTAAAACATATAATTTTGCCAAATTTCTGTTTTCTTGTTTGTCTGGCAGATTATGCCGCAATGTGGATTTTGAGCGAGGAGGGTTAAAATTAGGACTTTCAGGAAACTAAAATAAAAAATTATGCAGATGGTTGTTATTATTACCACTTAAACGCGTAGCTGTGCGAACATTTCACCAAAACAGTCAATGTACAGGCACACAGTCGTTAGGATTTTACTTATATAGATAGATAAGGAATCTGCTCCACGTACAACACCTTTTGGTCTATGTCTGCTGGACTTACCCTGCAAAACCGACCATTCATGATATCTCCCTTATTAATCTTTCTGTCAAAAAAAATACATATGAAAAAAGTTTTAGAAATGGATTTCCAACAAATTTGGTCGATTTCCAGTCAGGTTGGTCATGTATTCTATATATTGTGGAAGAGTAAATTCACCATTTCGGTTCCCTATAAACCGCCAGTCCATTCCAGGAACAGGAATGTTATTGACCTTTAAAATCTACCTTTAGAAAGGTGGATGCTAAATATAAAGTTTGATTCAAATATCTTCAATAGTTTTCAAGTTGTAAGAAATACGCTCAACACGCGCCCGTTCTTAATTCCGGCTAATGGTATCTCCCTTATAAATCCTCTTACCGAAATGATGCACATGAGAAAAAAGGTTTAAAAATTAATTTCCATTAAGGCAGGTAGATTTCTATTAAGTCTGGTTGTGTATATTTTGTGGGAGTGCAAAATCACGATTTCGGTTTCGTATGAAGCCCCCAGTCATTTCATGGATTTAGAAACAATATTTGCCCTGAAACCTACCCAAGAACAGGTGGATTCTAAATATCAAGTTTGGTGGAAATATATCCAGTAGTTTCCAAGTTATATACAAACAGAAAAATAGACACCAAAGATAAAAATATGCAGATGGTCATTATTACACCTGAAAAGGGATACTGTACAGAAATGTCGCCAAAATAATCAATGTACAGACGTACTCTAGAAGTGCAGACCTTTACTTCGAGAGTTACTGCTTTGAAACTCTGCGACATATCTGCAAACGGACTTCACCATCAGACGCCTCTTTCAGTGTTCTACATGGTTGCTCCCATGACATCTTCTCGTATCTCCTGTATTTATGGTTTAGGTTGAGTTAGAATCATTGGGTGTGAAATTTTGTACAGTTTTCGCATACTACTTTATGTTTGTGATACTCATGTGACAGACAGAATCATAAAATTTGGCTATCACATTGCCACTGGTCATGCCAATGTGCGTGCCGAATGTCATGATTCTATCTTTCCTATAAGTGTGCCAAATTAATGTTAACATATACGTGTGAAAGTACAAAATTAACTTGAAATCGAGAAATACAGCTCTATTTAACGTATAAGGAATAGAAATACGATAAAACGTCATAGGACCAAAGTTGTAGATCTCTCCAAAATGAAAGGCGATTGTGCTTTCTGATTTGTAATAAGACTTACAGATTAGCCACCAATTATCCCGAAACGAAGGTGTGCACCGTCGTTAAAATTACATCCATATTTCGATATTTTCCGGGGCCGAAAGTTATACATTTGCATAGCTTAGAATATTTCCTCAAAGGAAAGAGTGTCAAGCTTTCGGGATTAGCACTCGCATACATACAGTGTAATTAAGGAAGAAAATAATTCAGTAAAGTTGAAATTAATAGAAAATGGATTAAAAACTGAGGACAGCCGGATGACGACAAATATGTAAATACCAAGTGAATGTATTGGAAAATCAAATGCCCCTCAATAAATTATGCTGGTGTGAGTTATGGATATAAGAAAGAGGTAACAGAGGAGAAATTTAGGCGCACGCATTCTTAGGTCAACAGATAAGATGGCCAATGGTGTTATTACTTAAGCTATTCGAGGACGGTTATAAACTCCAACGATATTCCGCCAATATCCCGCAGAATGGCCGATTGACGCCCTCTCTTGCCTTCTACCCAAGGAACAACCATGAATTTAAAGGTATGTGAGGAAAATGGCAATACGTTACTTCCCTGCTGGCAAGCAGTCAGAGACGTTGCAATGGTAACCTGTAGGTTCGTTGTCGGTCTGTCGGTCACACACGCAGACCATGATACCCGCAGAAAATAGTAAATTTCTCCGTCATTTGAATAGTAAGGTAAATTATGAACATAACCAAAGTTGTTTATAATGAAGAAACGTTTCACATACGGTCCACGGAGTTTACAGGAAATCAATAGTATAAGAGAAAATGGAGGAAAACCGTTCTGGTTTTCCTATAAACCCCCGTCTAATCAGAGATTTTAAAATGAAATGCATATAGAAACCTTCCTCCTGGTGAATATACTCCAAATATGAAGTTTGGTTGAAATCTATCCAGCCGTTTTGCCGTGATGGTGGAACAAACGAACAAACAGACAAACAGACACGAAAAGTAAAAACCACCGATTCGGCCTTGAGTTGACCTAAAAGGGATAAACATCTGAAAAATTGGCAAAACAAACGAAATTACAGACAGCGGACCCCCTACAACTTTATTTATAAGATTAACGGCGAGCATTGTTCAGTCGTCATAGTAACGAACCTACTGGCTATGGTGAAACAAATGAGTGAAGGAATGATATCTTGAAGAATGAGGGTAAACAGACCGGGTTGGAATGTTTTAATACGTGACCAACAATAACATTACACTTACTCACTGAGTCTCCACTAGATGGCGTTACTGCTGTCACTTTCAAAAAGTTAAACCATCAACGAGAGCTAGGACACTTCGTCTCCAAAAGAAATAAGATATACCATAATCGTTAGTAGTTATCTGGCAGTAACTGCGTCTGTCTCACAACAGCAGTTCGCCTTCTACTGTTTGTATGAAGTAGGAGTTACACTGACACGAAGTCCGTGAGGTTACTGGACTCAAAAATACCACCCACATTACCTACGAGTAAGTGTGGAACAAGAAGAGTCCAGCTGGTGCATACGGTCTCCCCGCTAACTGCTTTACAGTTTCCATTAAAGCTCTTCCCTCTAATGGGCCCGGCCACTGACTCACACGCCCTCGCACAGACGACAGGCGCCCGACGCCGAACCACCAGCCAACATTTGTTACTGGCAAGGATGGAAGTTTCAAAATTCAATATAAAAGAGGATCTTCGGCAGGAAAACTACGACACGGTACCTTCTTTCACCGCTTGTTTCTTTATGATTAACAAACACATCGCAATTGAGAAATATCCCGGTGGCAATGGTTACTTACAGTAGTGTGATGATAAAGTAAAGTTGAAATATAATTACTACTAATACTACTACTACATGCAATTCCATGGAGAGAAAATATTACAAAAACACTACTAGTTTTCTATTCCGAATCCAGCATCATATACAAATTCACACGAACCTTAAGTATTTCCAAAATATTACACTGTGAGTTACAATAGATTGAGCGGTCCAATTACTAATCTTAGCATTGTACGTTCATGTACAAATTCACACATACCTTGAATAATTCCGATGCCTTAATACTACAATTTACAGTGTGTTGAACGCCGCCTTAAAATAGGACACCATCATATAGAAATTTACACAGAGTTTACAGAATGCTGGAGTCCATTCATGAAGCATCTTACATTTTTGGTGAAGAGACTCTAAGACATCTGCAGGTAATGCATTTCAATCAATTGTACGGTTTACAAACGAATATTTACCATAGTTAGTTTTCTGTGATCTGCCTTTTATTTTATGCGGATGATCTGTCTTACTTATCTAACAGGGCTTTTCTAGTTTCATTGAATTCATTAATAAGTTAAGCATTCTTCTTCTTCTTCTTCTTCTTCTTCTTCTTCTTCTTCTTCTTCTTGGCATTTCCCCCAACGTAATGGAGTCGGTGTTCCCTGCAGCGAGGAGAGACACTCTCGGACCCGACTGCCTGTCGCCTGAACACAGCCGAATAAATCTCTCCTTGAACAGTAGTTTTCTGCTTGTGGCCTTGCCCATGGCAGTTCCTTTCTCTCTGTAACGATCCCAGGGCATGTAATTGAAGTAGAACAACAGTTCAGCTTCGTTAGATGTCTCATGTATCTACGTCACCAATGGCGGGGTGGGGTTGCTTACTTGTTACCGAGGCTCTCCAGGGTTTGAATGGGGTAACGCTAATCTACTGCGTCATAAGTGTGTTTAGGAATTACTATGAACAAATAGTTCTCAATCCATGAATTACGACTTTATGATGTATCAAATATTTGTTCCCTCAGGACGGAGAAGATAAATCAGATGTGGTCAAATGCCGTGGTCGACGGGAAATGGGGAAAGGAAAACCAAGAATTAAATCACTTATTCACGAGATTGAGCATTCATTGCTTTCACCATAAAATGATTTGGAAGCCAAACTATCAAGACCCAAATTCGCGGCAGATACCACATTATCGAATGCACGAACTAAATCTGTAAGGGATTACAGCAAAGAATAAACAATCACTACTTCTTGTAATAACAAAGCGCTTTGCACAGTTGTGTGCTGTCTTCTTCTTATTTACGAGTTGCTTCACGTCGCACCGACACAGATAGATCTCATGGCGACGATGGGATATGAAAGGGCTAGGAGTAAGAATGAAGCAGCCGTGGCCTTAATTAAAGTACATCCCCAGCCTTTGCCTGATGCGAAAATGGGAAACCACAGATAACCATATTCAGGGCTGCCGCAAGTAGTGTTCATACCCACTACCTCCCGAATTCTGGATACTGGCCGCACTTAAGCTGCTGCAGCTATCGAGCTTAGTCTTCTTATTATTATTATTATTCTCCTTGTTTTCTTCTTATTCCTCTTCTAATGATTTTCCCACACCTGTGAAGGGATGTAATCACTATTGCGTATTTCGGTAGTGGTTGGTAGTGTGGTGTCTTGTCTGAATATGAAGAGGAAATTGTTGGGACAAACATCCAGTCCCCGAGCCAGAAGAATTAACCACACGAGATTAAAATCTCCGACCCGGCTGGAAATCGAACCCAGGACCCTCTGAAGCAAAGACCTCAACGCTCGTCATTCAGTCAAAGAGTCGTGAGTCGGACAGTTGTGCGCTTTATCTATATTAATATTTAAAGAGGTAAAGTTTGTTTGTATGTAAAGGCTAATCTCAGGAACTACTGACCGATTCTAAAAATTATTTTACTAATGTAAATATTCGTTATCAATGAGGTACATAGGCTGTATTTTATTGTCAAAACAATTCGAGGGGGAGGGCACGGGGGGAGATATAAAAATAATAGGCTAATATAGGCAAAATATTGAATTTGTCGTACAAGGACGAGACAAAGCTCAATTTAAGCCCCTTGACGCAAAGAACAAAACTCGGAAAGTCCTACGGACCCGAAAACCGTGTTTTAAGGCCCTAAAACAAACCGTTACGGAGATATGGGCACCGCACTACCCCTGCTCTAGGAATCGGGTAAAGAAATGAACTGCCGTAACCATGGCAACGTCAGCTCCAAGATTCTACAGCAGCGAAATTATCTACAATATATCACAAAAACGTAACATGTTACAGACATGAAATTGGTATTTGGAATCTCACTTAAAAATAAAAGGATACAAATTTTTGTTTTCAGAAAATCCATTTAAGGGGTGAGGGAGCGTGGGGGAGGTGAAGAGAAGTGAGGAAGGAGTTGAATTATTTATATGAAGCAAAGCAAAGCAAAGTCACCTCCGTACAGGCCATGAAGGCCCTTGGAGGAGTGGAAGGTAAAGGCTCCCACCATTTTTAACCTCGGCACGTGATGGGGTAGAGTGATTACCTTTACGCCCGGCCGCCTTTGCCCCCAGGAATTAACCTGGTACTCATTTTTTGTGTAGGCTGAGTGAACTTAAGGGCCATATGCACCTCCGGAAGTGGATATCTCGTTTCTTAAATTTTACGACTTCCTGACGGGGATTCGAACCCACGTCCTTCCGGGCGAACCGAACACGTCTTTACCGCCTCGGCAGGCAGCCCCTTTATTTACATGAGGATACATATATTTCAGAAATTTAAGATGCTACAGACGTTAAAATTGGTACTTGGAATCTCCTTTAAAAATAAATAAACACAATTCTTTTTGGAAAAGCCACTTAAGGGGGTGAAAAGAATAAAAAAAGCTCGTGAATTTTAAAATGAGTATCATCTTCTTCTTCTACCGCTTTTACCACACCTGTGGGGTATCGGGTGCGCACTGTGTCGCACGTGTGGATTTGACACTGTTTTACGGCTGGATGCCCTTCCTGACGGCAACCCTATGTGTAGGGACGTCATTACTATTGCGTGTTCCTGTTGTGGTTGGTAATGTGGTGTGTTCGGTGAATATGAAGAGGAGAGTGTTGGGACAAACACAAACAACCTGTCCCCGAGCCAGAAGAATTAATCACACGCGATTAAAAACCCCGACCCAGCCCGGAATCGAAGTCGGAACCCTCTGAATCTAAGACCTCAAAGCTGACCACTCAGCCAAGGAGTGGGGAAGTTTTTAAAATGAGTATATCTACAGTATATCTCATAAACTTAACATGTTACAGACGTGAAAATTGGTGATTGTACGCTTTATCTATACTAATTAATTTGCCTGCTGTCATTTCTTGATGGATACAGTACTTTTGCATCCATCTCTTGGCACAGGCCAGAGCAAAGGGTAGCTTCCACCGAAGTCCCAGTCAACATCCATGGCTGTGACACTATGGAAGTTGCTGGGGTATGGGTAGTGCTGAGTAATTACATTCAGAGCATGACTAGTACATCTGAGTGTTATGAAAGGTGTTGCTCATAGGGTCAGTCGTGCTGCAATAGCACTTTCTGACCCAGTGAGGAAAGCAATGGCAAACTATCTCACTCCTCGTCTTGCCTAGTACGCCTCATTTTGGTGCTGCCATTGGGTTTTGCGGTTTTCTTATAACCGCATAACCTTTGGTGGTGCTATTTGAGGATCCAACCAGCCTCTGGGCTGATGACCTAACAGACAGACAGACATACTAATTAATATACAAAGAGGTAAAGTTTGTTTGTATGTATGTAATGACTAATCTCAGGAATTACTGGACCGATTCTAAAAATGATTTTACTAATGTAAATATTCGTTATCCCTGAGGGACATAGGCTGTATTTAATTTTAAAAACAATTCAAGGGGGAGGGCACGGGGGTGGGGATATAACATAATAATCGAATATAGGCAAAATATCAAATTTGTCGTACAAGGACGAGACAAAGCTCAATTTAAGCCCCTTGACGCAGAGAACAAAACTCGGTAAACCCTACGGGCCCGAAAACCATGTTTTAAGGCCCTAAAACCAAACGTTACGGAGATTTTCCCAAAATCAACTTTAGCTGGAGATCTAAAATAAGTGAAGAAGTTGAATTCTCTTTATGAAGATACTTATATCTCAAAAACCAAGATGTTACAGACGTGAAAATAGGTATTTGGAATCTCTTTTAGAAATGAAGAAAAATTTCTTTTCTCGACAAAAAAAAAAAAAAAAAAAAAAAAAAAAAGACTGTTTCTCACATTGAGTTCCCAGTCGCATGTTCCAGATTTAGGTCTGCCAATAGCCTGGTCATCTTAGCCCCAAAAGGCAATGCCACAAACGTGGTTTACAAAGATTTTCTGGGCTCAATGAAATGTAATTTTTTCGGTGAGTTTTTGTACTTTAGGGATTTACAGATAATGTCTTAGTGCAGTACCGAGGAACAAGTCATTTTTATCAAATTATGAAATCCTCGCGAGCGAAGCCGTGTGTAACAGCTAGTCTTATGATTAGTTCCCCTAACGTTTGTACTGAGTGAACTATGGCCTAACTCCAAATTAAAGATGACTTCCTCACCCCTAACATGGCAGGGAGAGTCAATGTTACAGGACGAGAAATCCCTATATGTTATAACGAGCCACCTAACCCTTCAACCCAACCAATTACTCTACAAACTGGCTTTCTATAAGCAGGCAATAGATTCAAGTTTCACAAATGTGGGACTGTTTGTGAGATCAGTTTCATGAGATTGGTTGCAAATACCTGAAATTGTTCTTGAATAATGTACAGCTTAATAGACTTTTAGTTAATGGAGCAACGAATTCTGTATTAAACATGTCCAGAAGACGATAAAAAATGAATAAATAGCTATTCCAGTTAGAAAGATAATTCACTTGCTTTATGCGAAAGCGATTCGTCTGTAAGTTACAACTGGCTTTACATCGCCCCGGCACAGATCTTTTGGCGACGATGGGATAGGAGTGGGAAGGGGGCGGCCGTGTTCTTAATTAAGGTACAGACCCAACATTTGCCTGGTGTGAAAATGGGAAACCACGGAAAAACATTTCCAGGGCTGCCGACAGTGGGGTTCGAGCCGTCTGTAAGAGATGTCACTGCCAGTAATTGTCAATATATTTGTATTGTATTTCCAAGATGTAGGAAATTATAATCCTACCACTGAACGAATTAGTAAATCTAACGAAAGGGGGCTATCGTTCTTTTAAGTCCTCTTAAACGCCACCCGAATTGCCAGCATTCAGTTCTGTAACCACGAGAACGCACCTAATCAATTACCGGAAAAGAGTATTCAGCTCAGAAAGAGAAGTAAAACTTGGAGACTACTAAGCTCATATTGATGATGATGATGATGATGATGATGATGATGATGATGATGATGCTTGTTGTTTAAATGGACCTAACATCGAAGGTCATCGTCCCCTAAGCTCATATTATCAAATACAAGAACTATGGCACTTCACAGTACAAAAGAGTCGGTAAACGTTAACATGAATGTGGCTTACGATATCCAATCCTTACAGGGACTCCCTAGCCGAGGTTGTAAAGGAACGCTCGGTGAACCCGTTAGAATGTGGGTCCGACTGCCCCTCAGGACGTCGAAAATTTTAGATACGAGATTTCTACTTCTAGAGAGCACATGGCCCTGATGTTCACTCAGTATAGGCTACACCAGAAAAAAAAAAGAGTAGCCTATCAGGCTAATTCCTGGAGGCAAAGACGCTGAGCGTACTCTCATAGTGCTTAGGTTACGAAGTGAAAGTCTTTACCTTCCATTCCTCCAAGGGCCTTCATGGCCTGTCCGGAAATCGCTGTGATTGCTAATCAATATCTATCGCATGTCTTCAGTAAGTCAATAATATTTGTTGTATGAATAAGTTAGTAATAGGTAATGTCATAAGGGACGGAAATGTTACAGAATCGCGCCGGGCTGTGTGGATCAGACGGTAGAGCCTAAGTCGTCGGGTTCTATCCTGGCTCAGATATGAGATTGTCTGAGTAAATTTTTCTTTGTCCATGTTGTCATTACCAATATACACTGACTGACAGAGCAAATGCAACACCAAGAAGGAGTGGTTCGAAAGGGATGAAAGTTGGGGGAAAAAACAGAGACGGCACGGACGAATAATTGATGTTTATTTCAAACCGATATGCAGGTTACACAATGCGCACGGCATCGACTCATTAGGATGTAGGACCACCGCGAGCGGCGATGCACGCAGAAACACGTCGAGGTACAGAGTCAATAAGAGTGCGGATGGTGTCCTGAGGGATGGTTCTCCATTCTCTGTCAACCATTTGCCACAGTTGGTCGTCCGTAAGAGGCTGGGGCAGAGTTTGCAAACGGCGTCCAATGAGATCCCACACGTGTTCGATTGGTGAGAGATCCGGAGAGTACGCTGGCCACGGAAGCATCTGTACACCTCGTAGAGCCTGTTGGGAGATGCGAGCAGTGTGTGGGCGGGCATTATCCTGCTGAAACAGAGCATTGGGCAGCCCCTGAAGGTACGGGAGTGCCACCGGCCGCAGCACATGCTGCACGTAGCGGTGGGCATTTAACGTGCCTTGAATACGCACTAGAGGTGACGTGGAATCATACGCAATACCGCCCCAAACCATGATGCCGCGTTGTCTAGCGGTAGGGCGCTCCACAGTTACTGCCGGATTTGACCTTTCTCCACGCCGACGCCACACTCGTCTGCGGTGACTATCACTGACAGAACAGAAGCGTGACTCATCGGAGAACACGACGTTCCGCCATTCCCTCATCCAAGTCGCTCTAGCCCGGCACCATGCCAGGCGTGCACGTCTATGCTGTGGAGTCAATGGTAGTCTTCTGAGCGGACGCCGGGAGTGCAGGCCTCCTTCAACCAATCGACGGGAAATTGTTCTGGTCGATATTGGAACAGCCAGGGTGTCTTGCACATGCTGAAGAATGGCGGTTGACGTGGCGTGCGGGGCTGCCACCGCTTGGCGGCGGATGCGCCGATCCTCGCGTGCTGACGTCACTCGGGCTGCGCCTGGACCCCTCGCACGTGCCACATGTCCCTGCGCCAACCATCTTCGCCACAGGCGCTGCACCGTGGACACATCCCTACGGGTATCGGCTGCGATTTGACGAAGCGACCAACCTGCCCTTCTCAGCCCGATCACCATACCCCTCGTAAAGTCGTCTGTCTGCTGGAAATGCCTCCGTTGACGGCGGCCTGGCATTCTTAGCTATGCACGTGTCCTGTGGCACACGACAACACGTTCTACAATGACTGTCGGCTTAGAAATCACGGTACGAAGTGGGCCATTCGCCAACGCCGTGTCCCATTTATCGTTCGCTACGTGCGCAGCACAGCGGCGCATTTCACATCATGAGCATACCTCAGTGACGTCAGTCTACCCTGCAATTGGCATAAAGTTCTGACCACTCCTTCTTGGTGTTGCATTTGCTCTGTCAGTCAGTGTATTTGGAGTGAACTTGCTGGATATTAAGATCAGGGGAGCAACACTTTGAGCGAGATCGACAATAAATCGTATTATCTTCAAGATCTTAACTGCAAGCTCATGAAGAACGAGACAATGCCAAGTAATTCACCTTTACAGGGAAGGTCTGTAGCTATATGAGGTGATACTGTGTTTTAATATTGCGGAGTGATTAGAGTTGACGACAGACTTACGACCTATCGTTTTAGACATAAATATATCTTATGGCTGGGATACATCTGAACATTTGCGTTACGCTACGTACAATACGTTTCAGCGATAGAACACGGCCAGCGCCCGACCGAAAAGAAAGATGTTCCACGTTTTCACTAAGAAGAAGTCTTGTGCTCCTTATTACAGCTTAGGGATTACCGAATAATTCGTTAGTCGTGCCGGTTTGATGCTCCAGCACAGCACCTCGACTACAGCTACTCAGATCAACTAATAATAATAATAATAATAATAATAATAATAATAATAATAATAATAATAATAATAATAATAATAATAATAATAATAATAATACCAATTATTATTGATTTAAGCCCACTAAGGAGCGCTGGTGACTAGTTCTTCCTCGATGCTCTTCTTTGTTCCCAATATATCTTGAGCCCTGCTGATAATTTCTCCTTTCTCTCCTGAGAAAGGGGCTTCCGACTTCTAGGAACTCTAGGTGGTGGGGTCCAAGACTGTACCATAGCACAAAATTTGGAACGATCTTCTATATCAATATCTGAAATCCCAGCCGAATCCAAGTCCTTCTGTACTTCATTAAGCCACAAGCTTCCAGTCTTGTAGCTTTTAACCAAAGAAAAGATCTTCTTGGTAAGCCTGTTGCTGTCCATTCGTTGTAGGTGTCCGTAGAACTTAAGCCTCCTACGTCGCATGCTGGTATTGGCTGATTCTAACCGTCGATACAGCTCAGAGTTCGATTTAAGTCTGTAGGTTCCATCTGGGAGCAATCTCGGTCCATGAATTTTCCTGAGGATACGTCTTTCGGCTTTCTCTAGATCATCCATGGTGCCTTTTTTGTTCATCAGGAGGGTCTCTGAGGCGTACAAAACCTGTGGTCTGACAACAGATAATAATAATAATAATAATAATAATAATAATAATAATAATAATAATAATAATAATAATACATTTACAAGTTGTTTTACGTCGCACCGACACAGATAGGTCTTGTAGCGACGATGGGACAGGAAATGGCTAGGAGTGGGAAGGAAACGGCCGTGGCCTTAATTAAGGTAAAGCCCCAGCATTTGCCTGGTGTGAAAATGGAAAACCACGGAAAACCATCTTCAGGACTGCCGGCAGTGGGGTTCGAACCCACTCTTTCCCAAATACTGGACACTGGCCGCACTTAAGCGACTGCACTTATCGAGCTCGGTAATAATAATAATAATAATAATAATGTTATTCGTTTTTCTTCCACTGACTTTATTTAAGGTTTCACAAAATCCGCGTACGAGGCAGGCACACTTGATCATTCCCAAATATCACCGCAATGAGCCTGGTTCGAACCCGCCAGCTACGAATCAGAACATCAGAGCTATGTCGTTCGAGCCATTGAGTCATAGTTGATGATTTATTTATTTATTTATTTATTTATTTATTTATTTATTTATTTATTTATTTATTTATTTATTTATTTATTTATTTATTTATTTATTTATTTTTAGTTCCGTTTGGGCCCGCTATGGACCCCGTAGTTCGTATCTCCAGCAGCTTTCTTCTTAGACAGGTACTCCTTCATTCTTGCACTGTGAACGTCTTTCCGCTTCTGAGTCCTTTTCACATCTCCTTCCGGACGCACTGTATTTTCTATTACTGACTGAAGAGAGTTTGATGTTCTGATCAACGTTCTGTACCTATTCCTGTCATAGATTTCACTGGGAGCAATGTCCAATTGTTGAATGTCTTTTCTGACAAGTCTTGCCCACTTGGCGTTAGTAGCTTTCCCTCTGGAGATGGTGTGGAAGATTCGGGAGGTGAGCCTCTGATTGTCCATTCTCATGACATGCCCATAGAAGTCCAATCTCCTCTTCCTTATAGAAGTTGTAATGCTCTCTAATTCTTGGTACAGTTCACTGTTGTGCCTATTTCTGTACTTGCCTTCTTCTATAATAGGGCCCATAAATTTTCTCAGGATCTTCCTTTCCTTCAGCTCGCTTTCTGAGTTGCCCTTTTCTTACTATGTTTAGGCATTCTGAGGGGTATAGTACTGACGGTATCACTACAATAATGTATTGCCTGATTTTGAAGTTAAGGGAGAGGTGGTAGGCGCTTTCCAATTTGATGCATCTGCTGTTCATGGCCTGGTCTTCATTCATGTTTGGGGTTATCCTCCTAGGTATTTGAAGGAGTTAGTCCTTTGTACTGCTTTGTCCCACAGTGGGATTGATTTGGGTGCACCTCTGATGTTCATGATACAATGTGTATTGTTGATGGCGATCTTTAACCCTACTTTATATGCTAGGTGGTCGAGAGAGGATAGTTGATGGATATCTTCCTCCACACTGAATGCCAGGAGTGTAAGGTCGTCTACGAAGGCTAAACAGTTGACTGTTAACTTATCTTCCTTGTAACCTATTCTCAATCCAGAGTCATTTTTTAGCATTTTCGTCCACTCACGAATGACATTTTTGAGTAGGCAGATAAAGAGGATTGGAGATAGGCCATCCCCTTGTCTAACACCTGTTCTGATCACTAAGTTCTCGAACAGTTACCCTCTGAATTTTATTCTGGCTATAGTGTTGGTAAGAGTTGCTTTCACAAGATTCAATGTTTTTTTTTATCTATTCCCAGTTCAGCAAGTGTCTGCAAGAGTGATTCTCTATCCACTGAATCGTAGGCCTTCTGAAAGTAGACAAATGTTGCCACATAGGGTGCGGCGCTTAGGTTTTTGTAAGTGATGATGGTTGTGCCATTTCACCGTTCTATAGTTGCAGTATTAGGAACAAAAATGGCGCTCCAGCCATTAAAGAATTAAAATAAAAGCAATTAGCAGCGGTACGAGCTGAAGAGACAATAAATTCAACCGGCAATCACGGAAAGAACCACTTTTAGAAGGCGGTGCGAAAGAATGACGAGAGCGGATTATTTAAACCGATTATTGAAAAAAAAAAGTCTTCCATTAGAACAAATCTCAATCCAGCACTGCATCGAAGAAAAGACGGAATCGAGTAAAGAAACCAGCTACTTATCGGATTCTTTAATCAATTATTGGAGATAAGATCAAATCTACGATAACCCGCTTAACATCAGCTGTGGTTGACACATATACGTGAGACTATAGACCAGCTGTTAGGAAACGTCAAGTTGGATCTGTACTACGTCACGGTTGGGCTCGGAACATTGTATTTGCCCGATACTGCACAACGTCAAGAGAGCTGAATTAAACGGAAAATAGAGTGCAATTCTAAAAGCACGTAAAATTCACACCGTTTCGGCGACCAAAGCAGTTGAAATAAGACGATATTTAGAGCTGTTATAAGCAAATTTAGACGGACCAAATTACATATATACTTTTCGCATTAGCACTACTAAGCAGATTACAGCATGTATAAATCAACTAATGCCTTGTGTTATTCTGTCCTTGACGCAATGAAGACCACTATGATGTTCTAAGAAGCTGAGGCAGAGACTACTCTGGCTATGGTGACGCTTCACGAGATGGATGATCCAGGAGGGCGGTAATCAGCTGTGAGGACGAGATGGACCCAATTACCTAAGCCGAACCATGGAGCGAGGCCTACCATCCCATGACGATTAACAGCGAGATTGAAATCACTATCCAATAAGCAAAGTTAAGTCCCCATTTGAGTCGTGTCGTAAGTAGAAACCTTTATTCTTTTGGTTAATATATAATGTGCATTATGACATTGTGTGTGCGTAGTTAATATACGAGTGTACTTACAAGGAAATAGGTATTCATCTGAAGTTACCGTAAATCCCAGACATAGGTGTGAAATACCAGTGAATGCCGTTCGTAAGTTTGTCAATATGGTAGTGGAGAAGTGATTGATATTTTTCTTAATTCGTTGTCAGTGAAGTGTTAGAGTATTAAGAGGAAGCTAATATTTACATGCGTGATGGCTTTAACAATATAACATGCGTAAAGATCGTATTTAGGGAATGTTACAATAAAATATAGTGGCACAGTTTTAAGGTTACGATGTGCTGTTCTTTGATACTATGACAGTAATGATAATGATTTATATATGTGTAGGTTATGGCACATATGTTGCGTATTCGATGAAACGAGTGCTTTGATTATGAATGCTACGCGATAATTGAAATGTTAAATGGTGAATGTAACAAGCATATGAGTTGATAGTATATTATGATGGTGATAGTTATTGTTATTTAGGAAGTTGGTCATAGTATTCTTCGAGAGATGGTAGTATGTGTTGGTTGCACATGCTAAGGTATATGTACTGAAACGTACTGTTTCCGATAATACAAATTAGGATACGATCTCGATGCCATCACTATAGAATTAATTGAGTATGTAGGATCATCAGAAGAGCCGAGAGGCCACCTACGTCAATATTTAGGCCTTCACTGACATACCTATGATTGTTTTCATGTATTCACACAGACGGCAATTTAACTTGTGATTTTATGGAAGCAGTTTAACACATCACTGGTAACTTAGTCTTTCATATGTGGATTTTAGATGAAGATAGAGTCTTCCTATGTGTCAATTTTCCCACCTATGGTATTATTCGTTGGAAAGTTAATTAAATACACTTGGTAATGCTATATTAAGTCATATACGCATTTTAACTGAATTTTAACCATGAATTAAAATAATAATTGAATGATTTAGCCACATAAGCCTTACGATGGAATTCATTTGAGATTACTTACGACTTAAAGTGAACTTAGATTTGTTTATATGGAGGTCAGTTGAGATGAAATATGAAACAAACAAAAATTTGAGATAATAACTAGTGAAAATCCCTAATGGACAGACATTATTTTCTCACGCGATTTTTCTACTGTGCGTGGACATTGATGTGAAGTGTTCAGCCGAGTGATATGCATTTCTTTTATTGCATGTGAATTTAGGTTCAGACGATTGAATTTTGGTAATTTTCAGGAGCAATCCAGTTTAATATGGAAAGATTCCAGATCTTAATTAATTAATTAATTAATTAATTGATTAATTATTGGCCACATTCTTTGCGTTTTCACATTTTTAATTGAAACCCAACTTGAACATTGTATATAGTAGGGAGTATAGCTTTTTACTTAACTCATTTGAATGCATCCAATTATTACAATTATGTTGAATAATTTTACTTGATTATATAAGTTATATTTTTTCTTTTCATTTAATTCTCTTGGATACTACTTAGTCACGATACAATTCTTTGACAGGCCAGGATTAGGATATAGTTGAATGAGGCCTAATTTCATTTATTTATTAGAGGTTTTTCCAAACCTGTTTTCTTAAATGCAATATGATTGTGGCACTTAGAGATGCTGATTGCGTAGGAAACCAGCCACAGTGTATAAATAATTTTTCAAGATACTCTACCTTTATTTCGAATCATACTTAGACCAATTTATTAATAAAAGCTGAGTAGTGAAAACATTAAAATTCTTTCAATGTCTACTTAGAATAAGTACTAGATATAAGCTTATAATGACTAATTCTGATTGCGATTATGATGATGACATATATGGAATACTTGACAAGCCACGATAATCTGATTTTTACGATAAATTTCGGCATCATACAAGTACGGTAACCGGCTGATAGCGTGTTGAAGACGTTCATCTACGTAGGTTGGGATTTACCGTAGGCCATCGGTGTACTTTCTCACGCGGAACTCACAACCCAGCAATAGTTGGCAGATGAAATTGTTATTAAGAGCTAGTCTGGAACTCGTGTATCCCCACCTGGACGCGGGAGTGGTGCATGGTTTTGAGGTTCAGGATCTGTTCGGCACATGACCTTGACTTTCGAAACCCAGCCTGGTACTCTCTGATGCAGGAGTCTAGTTGAGCCTCTACTCTTGTGAGTAATTTATTTATGTAATATTTGAGTCGCCTAAAAGCAAAACGGATAAAGTCCACTCCAGCACATTTTGAGAAAATGGCAAAAAACCACTACCACCTTCCATTAAGGCAGTTGCTTACAAAAATTAAGCATAAAATCACAAAAAAATTCACTGATTATTAGAGCAAGTAATAATACTCGTAGTATTATTATTTAGACTGTTATTGTTGTTTTAAAAGTGGACTTTATTGATTTTGCTTCTAAGAAGTGGACTTTATTCATTTTGCATGTTAGCAGTATGGATTTTACTCGTTTTGCTATTATTTATTAAAAGCACAAAATACAAGAAGACATAATATCCATGTTTCATTCACTATGGTTTAAGAGTGCCCTGGGTAGATATTTAAACACACAGTTCAGGAGCTTCCTCTTTTGCACTGCAAAGTTCATTAGCAGCATTTTCGTTGACGACTGATGACACTCCCAAGAGTCGAAGAAGTTAACGTAGAATTTCAGTGATGGGCTCAACTTCCAGTCAGAGCCAAAGTGCAATTCAAGAAACCTTTTCACATCTGACACTTTATTCTTGTTGACTGAAGTAGTGTTCTTTATAACAGGTGAAGGGTTTATAGCCAACACATTCTTCTTACTTTTCATCAGGGATCTGTAGGTTCCAGTTCTATGATAGTAAAACGGCTTCCCATCCACAAGGACCATGTGATGAGACGATTTTAATCGTCTGAAAAAGTAGCACTTGCAAGGCATGCATTTAAAGTGCCATTGTTGAATAGGTTTCATGTTCTCTGTTTCCTCTTGTTTCCAGTTAAATATATTCATGTCAATCCCTGGTTGACGAATGGTTAAAAATCTTTCAATGATGTTAATGTAGGTTTTTGAATCTTCGATTCTTCTCTCTTCTTGAATTTTTTTCAGAGAGACCGAATACCCGATCAGGGGGAATGAAGGAATGACCTCTTACTGGAAAAATTAACTGTACCTCCTCTACGTCTCTTGGTGCTTACAGAAGCCACCTTTGGAGCATAGCTATCATCGTCCTATCGTCAACATTAGTGTGTTCTCTTGTACGAAAGCTCTCTTAGTCGCACTGAGATTGACTCTTTTCTTTCTCACCTTTGATGGAGACACTACAGAAGGTGATACTTCCATTTTCAAAAATGGAAATCAGGCAATCTCTGATATAAAACTAGGAATAAAGCACTAGTAGAAAGCATGCAGCTTTAGCATAATCGTAGCTATGTTATATGTTGTCACATGCCATAGAAGTCAGGTTCCGGTTGGTTGAAGTGCCCTTTACTCATTTTGCTTTTAAAACGCAGTGGACTTTATCCGTTTTGCATCTAACCTGAGTTTTTAAAGGGGAAATACTTAAGGATGTTATGGATTTTGCTAGTATATTATTTCGTGCTTCAGTAGACACATCTTTTACCGATATATTTCTACCATTATCTCATTTTCTGTAAAAAGTGGACTTTATCCGTTTTGCTTTTAGGCGACTCATTTATTTATTTATTCAGGTAATCACCTAGGCACAATTACGGCTTCTCCTACATCTAACAGCCGTGCGGGCCGATACAAATTATCTACACACAATATACACAGCACCTACAAAGAGGAGACGTGAGTCCAGTTCACTGTTTTACCGAAGAGCTCTGGAATTGTCACGAAGAGGTCATTCCAGGAACGTGGGTAAAACTTACCACAATAACACTTTGTGTTTCGTACGTTTGAATGATTTACTGCCATGAGCTAATAGTAGGTTAAACCTTTCAATGGTCCATCATAGAAGACGATGTTTTGGAAGTGCGCTCTGTCAGAGTCCATGTTTCAACACCATAGAAGAGAGTGGAGAACACATAGCAGCGTAGAAGCCTGATCTTCGTCGACATTTCTAACCCGTGATTCTTAAACAGATTGCTCATCTTATTGAAAACAGCCCTGGCTTTTCCAATTCGGGTCTTCACCTCATCAGAAAGATCCCATTGGTCATTTATGGTGGTACCAAGATACGTGTATTTATGGACTTGTTCAATGTTGTTCTGGCCTATCTTAAGATGACATGTAAGAACCTTGTTTTTACTGATTATCATTGTTTTCGTTTTTTGAGTGTTGACATCTAGACCATATTCAGAGCTCTTTTGTGTAAGTCTATCTACAAAGTACTGTAAACTATCCTCACTATCAGAAAAGACGACTGTGTCGTCGGCATATCGGATTTTGTTGATATATTTGCCGCTTAAGAGCACTCCCATCTCCACTTCATCAAGAGCTTCCTTAAAGATGCGTTCTGAATAGATGTTGAAAATCAGTGGGGATAATAAACAACCCTGCCTTATACCTCGTAGAATGTCTATGTCCTCCGTATTTTCTCTGTCCAACCTCACAGAAGCCGACTGGATCCAATATAAGTTTACTATTATACGCAGGTCCTTGTCATCCAAACCAATGCTTTTTAAGATTTCTACGATATTCTGGTGTTTTGCTCTGTCGAAAGCCTTCTGGTAATCAATAAACCAGGCATAAATGTCGCAATTCACGTCTCTGCACCTTTGAAATGGCACCTGGATACAAAACAATGCTTCAAGCGTACCAAATGCATTTCTGAAACCAAATTGTGTAGGAGAAATTTGTTCTTCACAGATCTTGTATATTCTTTGGTGAATGATCCTCAGAAATATCTTTAGTAAGTGACTCATGCGGCTGATGGTCCTGTACTCACCACATGTTTTAGCTCTGTACTGTACCAGGAAAGCCTATGTCCTAGCCCATATCAATCGAAAGAAGCGTTATTCCAGCATAAAATATCCGTCCGACGTACGAACATTTAAATAAAGGAATGTTCCAGCAGGTGCCAGACTTCACGAGTGCACAAGGCGAAGTTAAGTGACGTCACCTGTCGCTCGAAGAATTTTCTTTTCGCAAGCTTTTCAACGCCTTAACCAATTTCAACGGGACAAACGCTGAATTGTAGCGGACGACATAAAAGTTAATCCCTGTGAATTTCGAATTAATCCATCCCATGGTTGTTGAGTTATAATAATTTAAAGTCTAAGAAAATTATACACTCACGGTCACATGGCCAAGAGAAACCACCCCTCCCAGCGCCGGTGTATATATGTCAAGGCTAACAAGCGAGCAGCGCAGTATAAGAACGAGTACACAGATGTGTGTGAGTGAGACAGAGGAGAGACCGACCCTCGTACAGTATGTCCGCGCAGTCACGGTGAAAGTACTTGCCGTCGCGTTTCCGGAACACGAAGTTATATCGCCGACAAAATTATAAAAGACGTCGCACTGTATTTGGTACATCGCGTCGCGACTACAGTCTAATTCTAAAGACATTTGAGAGTATAATACAAGTGAACTTATTGAAGTGCAAATATCAAATATTTAACGTTCACAGAATATATCATTACGTGTAGACTTAGTTTACTTCACATGATATTGAACTTCTACAGAAACTAATGTGTAGAATTACCAGAACTCATTTCTCTTCGAGTATTGAACTGTATTTCTTTATTCACGCCATATTAGTATACGACTTACAGTAGTAATCTGGGTGAATACTAAGAACTTCTTCTGAGGTAATATGACGTTATAATAACAAGATAATCAGAAAATAATCCTTAGTGACTTAATGACCGTGTTCAAAGACCGTGATTATAGACTATGATTTGCCTTTTTCAAGTGTGAACTGTGTAATTATGGACGTTTCAGTAACGACTTTAAATAGTATTTCATACAGGAAGGACTGTATTTTTTCATTTAACGTCTTAAAGTTCAATTACGCCATAAACTGTGTTCAACAGTAAATGACAGTGTCAGTGATAACTACTCGCACTAGCCTAAGTGTATTTTTCGTGTGCGAAAAATCACCTCAACGAGCTGCAATTCTACACGATCCAGTTCCAGCTATCATCACCTCATCGGGGACGTCAACATGGTGTGTTAAGGGAACACCGCCGATCCTGATTCTCCACGGAACATTCCAAACGTCCAGCCTTCAACATTTGTAGCAACATTTCTTTCATTAAGTGAGTAGTAACAAACTGACTAAAATTTTCTCATTAATTTTGAACAGTGGAAACTTCAGTGCCGCGTGTGAACAAATATTTCAGAGTTCTCATAATTTCTCAGAAGTGATTAATTTAATTTTCAAATTTAATTTTCATATCCCATAGAAAGACTTTAGGCTTTTCAAGTGTGCTATACATCAAGGTTTACAAACTGAAAAACTGAAAACTTTTAACAGAAATTTAATTTCTCATGTCAATTTGCAATTACAAGTGTGTGCTCATATTTAGAAAGACTTTAGGTGGAAATCTAAAACCTCGTCTTATCACATATGAAAGACTTTGGAATCAGTGATATTCATTTAATTTTCATGAACAGAATTCAGGAAGATTACGTTCGAACTTTTAATTTCAATGCCAGATTTGAGTCCAATAATCATATTGCAGGGTGAAGAATTAATAAATTGTAAAAAAAAAAATTAACCATCTATTATTCGCTCTGCGAGTATATCCTACTCTGTATCGGCTCCAAAACCAAGTTCCACTCCCTGAGGTCCTACTCATGCCCTTTCCCCAAAAACGTTTCCTGGTACAGTACTCACCACATGTTTTAGCTCCGGATTTTATGGGCAATGTAATAAATTCAGATTTAAGCCAATCCCGTGGAATGCAACCACAGTCGTAGATGTCGTTGAATAATGCAGTCAACCATTTTAAATTATCTTCACAGAGAAGCTTTAGAATTTCGGAATTTACATTTTTCTTTTGCTAGTTGCTTTACGTCGCACCGACACTGATAGGTCTTATGGCGACGATGGGACAGGAAAGGCCTAGGAATAGGAAGGAAGCGGCCGTGGCCTTAATTAAGGTACAGCCCTAGCATTTGCCTGGTGTGAAAATGGGAAACCACGGAAAACCATCTTCAGGGCTGCCGACAGTGGGGTTCGAACCCACTATCTCCCGGATGCAAGCTCACAGCTGCGTGACCCTAACCGCACGGCCAACTCGCCCGGTAATTTACATTTTCACACCCTGCTAATTCTGGGGCTGTACCTTGATAAGACCACTGTCGCCTCCTTCCAAATTGTAGCACTCTTTTCCCATCTGTCTGTTCCGGCGTATCGAGTATCGAGGAGTAGAATATGATCGGTTCAGTTGAAAGGGGGCTATCTGAGGGTTACAACCGTCACCACTATCACAAAGAGAGGTATCTTCCAAAGATATTCTTAATAAAACCAAACCAAACCCCGTGGCGCTACAGCCCCGGAGGGCCATGGCCTACCAAACGACCGGTGCTCAGCACGATGGCCAGCAGATTATAAGGTGCCATGTGGTCAGCACGACGAATCCCTCGACCGTTATTCTTGGCTTTCTAGACCGAGGCCGCCGCCATCTCGCCGTCAGATATCTCCTCAATTGTAATCTCACACCAGGCGAGCTGGCCGTGCGGTTAGGAGCGCGCAGTGTGATCTTACATCCGGGAGATAGTGGGTTCGAACTCCACTGTCGACATCCCTGAAGGTGGTTATCCGTGGTTTCCCATTTTCCCACCAGGCAAATGCTGGGGCTGTACCTTAATTAGAGCCTCGGTCGCTTCCTTCCCACTCCTAGCCCTTTCCTCTCTCATCGTCGCCTGTCTGTGTCGGTGCGACGTAAAGACAATTATTAAAAAATGTAATCACGTAGGCTGAGTGGACTTCGAATGAGCCCTCAGATGCAAGTAACAATCCTTGACATGGCGGGGAATCGAACCCGGAGCCTCCTGGTAAGAGTCAAGAAAGCTATCACTACACCGCGGAGCGGCCAAAGATATTTTAATACTCTTTCCATTTCTGAGACGTCGCATATCACGTGAACCTGTTGACTATTTTCACAGTTTCAATTACAACAGTTCACTCCGAGTAGGCCTATCAATATATTAGTGACTACTTTGGCAGGCGATGCTGAAGAAGAATTTAATACATAATTCATTGGGTCCATCATCTGCTAGCACAGCAAGTTTTGTATGTCTCTTACTTAATGAACTACTACTATTACTACTACTACTCTGATGGCTTCAGTTATCCTGGTCGGTAGATCCAGAATAGGCCTCGACCCACAAGTGGCCACGGCCGGTCCGTGGTCCAACAGCTCTGATCTCCGACCGGCCAACCGAGCAGAGGAGAGGTGGCCATGGCTCTACCCTGGCTCTACGCCTCTGCATTCGGGAGACGAAGAGTTGCTGGTCCTCACCGTCGGCTGTTCTGAGAATGGTTTTCCGTGGGTTTCCATTCTCCTGCACTAAGGTGAATGCCGGAACTGTTCCTAGTATAAGCAACGGTCGCCAACCCCTTCACCTTCTCCGAGCATCTCCTTCACCGTAACAAATCTCCCGGCCTGAGAGACGGCGTTACCGTCGAATGACCCACCTCCCCTTTCAGGGGACGAATGAAAACATTTTATTAGTAGTAGTGGTGGTGCTGGTAGTAGTAGTAGTAGTTATCGTGTGCAGGCATTTTGATTTGAAAGGGCTGAGTTTTCGATAATTTTCAAACGTGTCACCGGAGATCGCCGATATCGTACGACATGGAGTGAAGAACGGACCTTTGTTGACCTTCAAAAATCCGACTACCTCTGCCGGATTATGACCCACGATCTTGGGAGCTGTAGTGAAGTGACACATTCGAACATGCAAAGTGAAGCTCACCTGTGGAATTAAAGCCGGCAATCAGAAGTATGTTCATGACAGTAGAGAAGTAATGCTCGCGTGATTGCTACGATATAAATGTAGTGTCGACCTCGAAAACATAACCAGTGACTCTTTTCTTCAAAATGATCGATAGATGACGCTCGATAACATTATGGGTCAGACATTCCCCTTTCAAGAGGGTCAAGGTTACTGACTGGCACCTTGGAAACTTGGTTCGTCAGTGAATTTAAATTATTAGATGGGCGGAATTCCCGAGAACATTTCAGGTCGCTTCATCAAACTATACCGCTACTAACACGGTCTTGAGCAGTGGACGTTAGTCGACATCAAAAGTGACCCCCGTGATCATGAGAGGTTCGTAAACAATGTGACATTCAGCTGAAGGTTATCAGCTCCTTGTTCGACCCCAGGATAAAAGAAGATATCGGCTGCCGGAGGGAAAATCCATTTCGAAGGTCTCGAAATCCTCAAACCATAGGGTCAGGAAGACGTGGAAGAGAGGAGCACACTACCAGTTTCAAATAAATAATTAAATAAATAAATAAATAAATAAATAAATGAGTAAATAAGTAAGTTAATAAAGGAAATATTTACAATTGATTTTAGGTCTCACCGATACATATAGATTTTATAGCGACGTTGGGATAGGAAAGGGCTAGGAGTGGGAAGGAAGCAGCTGTGGCCTTAATTAACGTACAAGCGCAGCATTTGCGTGGTGTGAAAATGGCTAACCACGGAAAACAGTCTTCAGGGCCGCCTACAGTGGGTTCGAACCCACTACCTCCCGAAAGCAAGCTGATAGCTACGCGACCCAAACCACGCAACAACTTGCTCGGTAGCAGCCACAATAAACAGGAGTTTTGTCGATTGTCGCACAAGTGATGGTGACAGCAGCACCAGCTAATTGTTGAGGTTCGTGATAAGGAAGCTCCTAGAAAAAACTGGAAGCTGATTAACAATGAAGAATGTTCCAAGAATGACCTGGAAGTGTAAACTACGAGAATCTTCTGCGGGCCTACATAAAGGGTGAACCCGGCGAGGCCGAATACAGTGAGCCACCGTTGCGTCAATCAGGACTTCTGGTGCGTCAGTAACTTTAGCTCTGTGGTGAATGAAGACGGTCTTCAATATGAGCTGGGAAGTGAACTGTCCTAGAACGAGGTCTGTAGGAAAGCAGGTGTTGGACGCGCCCTAGTGTGAGTGTTCCATAATATTCATCCATTCTTAAGAAAACAAACCTGACGACGTTCTCTCTAGAACGAAACATTTCATTCTGTCATTAATTAAATGTTTTATTTTCCGGTATATTCTGGTATTAATTAAATGGTTTCTTTTCAGGTGTTTTACATTATTTATTAATCTTGCTATAGTTTCGATAGTCTTGAAATATTGAAGGTTATGTATGTATACATATCATTATATTTCAGTAGGTAGATAAGATTTATTAGAAATCATACGGCCTCTAGTGACTAGAAAGGCTCGGAATACATACATTAAAAATTAGTAGTCTATCCGATTATAATGTTGAAATTGTACTTAATAATGTAAAATTTATCGTTATCCGGAGATTACGATCGCAGGTACAAATGAAACTTTATGCTTTATAGAGAATATTTTAAATTGTTAGTTTTCCCAGATTAACATCCTGAGCCTGTTGCAGCGAATTGCAAGATCTATGCATTATGCTCTTTCTCATCGACGGCTATGATGCCCACTCGTTGAAAGAATTGGTCTCTCTGCGGTCATGTTCCACGACATTTTTATAGCATTTATGTATTCGGATGAAGAAAAAGGTGATTTGCAGGACATCCACGAGTTTGCTTTCGGATGATCAGTGTACAAAACTACCCCTCTCTCTTTATGAGGCAATTGGCACCATAACTGAAAAGATCGATGTCTCATGATCTCCCTTAGCTTTCTTCCATTGGTTTTAGAGGGAAGACTTTCTTTATCGACATTCAGTTTACGGAGCGTCATGTTCTGATCATCATGATACAACTGTACGTCCTAACAAGCGACTGCAGATATTATAGTCCCTCCATTTGGCGCATTATGCCCACCACCTTACGATAAAATGTGCATATCAGCTATGTGGCTTCTTTTATCAATTGAAGGGATAATAATAATAATAATAATAATAATAATAATAATAATAATAATAATAATAATAATAATAATAATAATAATAATAATAATAATAATAATAATAATAATAATAATACCTGATTAACGGTAATACCATTTTACATAACAGTAGAGAAGAATAAACAAAACACACTAAAAAGAAAGTTCAGTGGAGTATAAGTAGAAAAATATGTACAGATATATACACAGGTTATATTACAAGTAATCACAGGAAAGTATCAGTCAATTCTGGAGATTATGTAAGTGATTTCTAAATTTTGACAATGAGCAGTTAAATATATCAATATTCACTTTGTTTAGAGATCTTGACATTTGTTCAATTGGCCCACTGAATGCGTAGTTAGTTCTATGCCAATTTGTAGACAATGTATTATTGAACCTTGTGCGTCTGTCTGGTACATGTCCGTTAATGTTTGCAAGGAGTTGTGGACAATTCACCGAGGAAAGAAGCAATTTAAAAATGAAGAGTGTATCCAATAATTTACGGCGTTGTGACAGGCTATGCAGATTTAAGGACTGTTGTAGGGATGTATAATTAACATTATCATATGAGAATCCTGCTCTAAATGAATATTAACGAAGAAATTTATGTTGTACTGAATCTAATCTATGGATAGAGGTCTGATGAGAAGGGTTCCAAACAAGTGTGCAGTATTCTAGTATAGGGCGTACCATAGACACATACAGCAATCGTTAGGTAGCTAAGTTTGAAAATTCTCTAGAATATCTAGTAATGCAACCCAATCTTTGAAATGCTTTCTTACAAATATTTTCAATATGTTCATTGAATGATAGGTCATAACTGAATATAACACCAAGGTCATTAACTTGTGAAACAGGAGTTAGAATGTTGTTATTACTAAATTTGTACTGAAATGATAGTTTCTTCTTGTTTTTAAAAAACGATATTATTTTACATTTCTCACGATTAAGTTTCAACCCATTTTGAATACAGTACTTTTCCAGATGATGTAAATCTTCTTGAAGTTTTAAACAATCAAGTGGACAATTAATTTGCATAAACATATTTGCATCGTCGGCAAACAAAAGCCATTATGTAGAGAGTAAAAATTAAGGGCGCAAGGTGAGGCCCTTGAGGAACTCCACTGGCAACAATAATAGGCGCAGAAATATGATTCCTTATTTTAACAATCTGCAGGTGATTTTTAAGATACGATTCAAACCATGAGAGAAGCCCATTAATTCCGTATCCTGTTAGTTTTTGCAGCAAGATATCGTGGTTGACAGTGTCAAAAGCTTTTGAGAAGTCTGTATAAATGCAGTCCATTTGGGAGTGATTCTCTATTGCATCCAAGAGGAACTGATAGAATAAAAGAAGATTGCTACAGGTTGACCGTCCTGAAAAGAATCCATGTTGCTCATCAATGATGATGTTTCTAAAGAGAGGTGTGATTTTGTCAAGAATTATTGCGTCAAAAATTTTTGAAACATGAGAAGAAATTATAACTGGTCTATGTTGTTTTATGACAGTTTTATCACCATTTTTGAAAACTGGACTAACAAATCCTTTCTTCCATTCCACTGGAAAAACGCCTAGGTTTAATGATAAGTTGAACAGATAAAAGAGTGCTTCACATAAAATAAATGAGCAGTACTTGAGCAGGTAAATTAAAACACCATCAGGTCCTACAGTTTTCTTTAATTCCAGAGATATCATTTTGTTGTAAATTTCTGCCCTACTAATGTTTATAACTGATAGATTGACAGAGAAAGGATAATCATATGACATACTACTACTATTCTTATAAGAAGAATAAACAGATGAAAAGTGGTTGGCAAAAAGATTGACAATATTTTCTCCAGTATCTGCTGTCACTTCATTAAGATGCATTGTTGAAGGAATATTATTACATGACCTTTTAGAACTTAGATACTGCCAGAATTTCTGTGGATTGGAAGTAATACTTCGTTCACAGTTGAAGACATACATTGTATAGCAAGATTTAGATTCAGACTTGCATTCATTTCTTAATTTCGAGAAATGTGATAATCACTATTGAGACCTGATATTTTGTATCGCTTGTGTTCTTTCTTCTTTTCAATAATCAGGGACTTCAATTTATGATTAAACCACTTTGGGAATTTGGGAGTCTTAAAATTCCGTATAGGGATGTAAAGTTCCATGCCATAATGTAGTACTGAATAGAAGGTTTTCACTGCTTTATCAATTGATACATTTTGAAACATCACCTTCCAGCTGAACTGTGACAGAATCCATTATAGTTACCATTTAAAAAGTCAAAATAAAAACTATCAGCAGGTAAGGAATTGTATAGCTCATTTATAGGTAAAGGAATCTCTAATGCTGGGTGGTGTCTATCGAGGGGGACAATGCTTTCATTACTAGATTTTACTTCAATGGAACTAGAGTTACTGAAAACCAAATCAAGAAAGCGATTCAGAAAATTTGGGATAGCATTAAACTGATTTAAACAGAGATAAGAAAAAGTGTCTATAACTAAACTGGACTGCATAGTGTGGTTACCTACTGACATAAGGCCAGAAGATGTTTCTTCATTTACTATCCAATTAAGATGTGGTAGATTGTAGTCACCAACAATGAGCAATAAATGGTTGTCAAGATGTGACATAATTTTTTCAACAGCACTGCAATGTTCCAAAGTATTTTTGGACAGGAGACTTGGATGGAATGTATACAGCACCAATGATTAACTTTGTGGTGTTAAAAGTCAGGGACATAAACAACTGTTCAACTGTGTTAATGCACGGTATCAGAGTAGGTTTAAACCTCTTGCTAATACATATCATTACCCTCCCCCCCCCCCCAATGGGATGCCTTCGTACTCGTTAAAGAAGACCTATCACATCTGAAAATTGAATACGTTTCGAGTCCGAGTTCCACATCACTAATATCATCATTTATGTTTGTTTCGGTTAATACCATGAAGAAATGTAGTCTATGCATTTAAAATCACCTGTGGACCCCCGATGGTGAAGATTTGGGGATTACAGTCACGAATTGCTAAATTAACGCGTGTCCTTTACAGTGTTCACTACATTATTGATTAGAATTCAATTCCTAAAATATTAGGAAAGTTGTCTCCCCCTGTAACCCATGTACAAAGAAATCGCGAAAGTCGTGCTCGGTAACAGACAGCCTTGATGACATACTGACAGACAAGAGCGTTGTTCACCGGCCATAAAGTGGGTCGAATGGACAAAGGATTTTCATATGAATGATTCAGTCGTCCTAGATCCAATCTGTGCCCCATCTCCAAGAGTTATACTGCCTTGAGCGAGGTAGTTACGCATATAATACATTGAAGAAAATGGAAATTGCTACACCCAGAAAGAGTGGTGCTACATTGCTCCAATTAAACACGCAGGACGAGTGTTCGGTTGTGACTCGATTATTACACTTTCAGGTCCCTTTGACCGCAAGTTTGGACAATAACCAATACAGGATGTGCCCACCACGAGCTGCAATACATTGATGAATTCGTCGATGCATGGAGTCAATAAGGCCCTGGATCGCTTCCTGAGGAATTGTGGCCCAAGCTTGCTGCACTGCACGGGTCAGTTGTTCCAGAGCTGTGGGTGGCTGAGGACTGTTGGCCAGTTGTCGACCCATCATGTCCAACACATGCTCAATAGGACTGAGGTCCAGGGATCTGGCGAGCCATTCTAAGGTTGTGATGTCGTGGAGAGCTTCTCTGGAGATGCGTGCAGTGTGAACCCGGACATTGTCCTGCTGAAACATTCCATAAGCAATGTTCGCCATCATAGGGACAACCACTGGATTGAGTACCCTATCAACGTAGTGTCGAGCAGTCATAGTGCCCTCCAAAAGCACTAATTGTGTTTTCACATTAAAGTCAATAGCTCCCCAGACCATAATGCTTGGTGTTTGCCCTGTGTACCTCTCGACAGTAAGATCTGGGCGGCCCCTCTCCCCGGTACGTCAGCGCACACGATTCCGGCGATCACTGCGGGCAAGACAGAAGCAGAATTCATCACTAAAGACGACCCTATGCCATTCGTCGACCCACGTCGATCTTTCTCGACACCAGGCCAGCCTTACACGTCGCTGTTGTGGGGTCAATGGAACACCCTCTGCAGGGACACGGGCTCGTAAGCCAGCTGCACGCAGGCGATTACCAATTGTTTGTTGTGTAACGTGGTGTGCCACAGCTGCTCGAATTTGCGCTGCTGTTGCATGGGGTTCCATCCGGGCCATCCGAATGATGCGGCGATCCTCTCTCACAGTTGTCCGTCGCACTGGGTCTGTGCCAGACCTACGAGAGTGGGTACTTTCATTTGACCACTGCTACCATACACGTTGTGCCGTAGATGACTGTCGGCCAACATGTGCAGCGACAGTCCTTAGCGATAATCCAGTTTCACACAGCCCAATTATCCGAGCCCTCTCAAACGGCGACAGTTGTTGATAGCGTGCTCTTCTCTGTCGTCGAGGCATGTTTGACGGGGAACACTTCACTGGACAGACTGCAAGTCAACTACGCTACACCAGAGTCCGTATACTGGAGTCGATTCCTCCGCGACCAATCACGTGGGGAGACCTGTAGCAACAATCCAATGGGTCTGAAACTTTGCTCGTTCACATACCTACATGGCATCGTTCCATATCTTGAAAATCAACAAAAACGACCAATGCCTTCATCGTGTTGCAATTTCCATTTTCTTAATTGTATTTTAAATTAGCTCAGTCGCTCACGATTTCCGCTTTAACGACAGGTGGACGTGAGGGCCAAATGAACCTTTACTTATTTTGATGTGGCTTTTTCTCAATACTTTTCACTTCATTTTGAAACAATTTAAAATATAAATTATAAAATCATATACCTACAAAAACGTCAATAAATTTTAACTCACTTTTTAAACATATTAGATTACGGTAGCTTTTTGGTTAATATTTTTCAGAAAGTATTTCATGGAGTAATATCAAATTCTAAATTATATGCATATAATTTTACTCTACAATGATTAATTATTTAGAAGTATAAATAATGTGAACATTGATTTTAAATACTTCATATCCTAAAATGATTTAATTTTTGAAAATATTTTCAATATAATTAAATTTTTTCAATTTCAGGAATTAGAATTTTTCCAATATCTATTTTCCTGGAAATGCTTGATCCAGAACACTTTGTAAGAAAAAATTACCTCAGTTTGATTTCATACGAGAGCAAATAGGCCGGCCACGTGGCATAGGGGTAGCGTGCCTGCCTCTTACACGGAGGCTCCATGCTCGAATCCCGGCCAGGTCCGGGATTTTACCTGAATCTGAGCTGGTTCGAGGTCCACTCAGCTTACGTGATTAGAAATGAGGAGCTATCTGACGGTGAGATAGCTGCCTCGGTCTAGGAAGCCAAAATAACGGCCGAGAGAATTCGCAGTGCTGACCACAAGACACCTTCTAATCTGAAGGTACGGGATGAGCAGCGGTCACTTGGTAGGCCAAGGCCCTTCAAGGCTGTAGTGCCATGGGGTAGGTTTGAAGAGAGCAAGTAGGAAACTTGGCAATATTCACTTATCAGTAGATAAAGTTTGTAATATTATGGATTAAAGCACGTTTGTTGTAGGGCATGTGTAGTGCTGTTGTAAGTGAGTAGTATAATTGGACAGTTCGGCCGCCGCCTCCTGCGGGAAATTTGAATTCTGGCGGGAAATTTGAATTTTTGGCGGGAAATTTGAATTTTGGCGCGAGATTTGAATTTGTAAACAAAGCCACGTGCTTTTTGACAGCTGTCATCGACAACAACGCATCGCTAACCTCACTGCTGCCATCTTGACGGGCCTAAACCTCAGTAGTGCCAACTTAACCTAACTAGCGCGAGGTAAACAAAGCCACGTGTTTTTTGACAGCCACGTGCTTTTTGACAGCTGTCATCGACAACAACGCATCGCTAACCTCAGTACCGCCATCTTGACGGGCCTAAACCTCAGTAGTACCAACTTAACCTAACTAGCGTGTGGTAAACAAAGCCACGTGCTTTTTGACAGCTGTCATCGACAACAACGCATCGCTAACCTCACTGCTGCCATCTTGACGGGCCTAAACCTCAGTAGTGCCAACTCAACCTAACTAGCGTGAGGTAAACAAAGCCACGTGTTTTTTGACAGCCACGTGCTTTTTGACAGACAACAACGCATCGCTAACCTCAGTACTGCCATCTTGACGGGCTTAAACCTCAGTAGTACCAACTTAACCTAACTAGCGTGTGGTAAACAAAGCCACGTGCTTTTTGACAGCCACGTGCTTTTTTGACAGCTGTCATCCGCCATCTTTAAACTACAGAGCACTGTGCTGCCCTCTTTATCGTAGTAGATGTAAAATTCGTCACCTGTCATCGGCAGTGCTGCCATCTTGGCGGGCCTAAACCTTAGTGCTACCAACTTAACCTCACTAGCTCGAGATAAACAAATCCACGTGCTTTTCTGACAGCTGTCATCCGCCATCTTTAATCCAGAGAGAACCGTGCTGCCCTCTTTAGCTACTTACCTTTGAAATGTGGTGGCGGATAATTTGAAAAATGCTTTTTGACAGCAGCCATCTTGCATCGCAAACCTCAGTGCTGCCCTCTTTAGCTAGATACCTGTGGTGGCAGACAATTCCACGTGACAGCAGCCATCTTTGAGCACAGCGCTGCCCCTCTTTGTGGCGGCGGGAAATTCCACGCGCTCTTGTTTGGAAACAAATTCACGTGCTATTTTCTGACAGCTGTCATCCGCCATCTTGCATCACAAACCTCAGTGCTACACTCTTTAGCTAGATACCTTTGAAATGTGGTGGCGGAAAATTCTACATGCTCTTGTTTGGAAACAAACCCATGTGCTTTTCTGACAGCTATCATCCGCCATCTTTAATCCAGAGAGAACCGTGCTGCCCTCTTTAGCTACTTACCTTTGAAATGTGGTGGCGGCGAATTCCACGTCCTCTTGTTTGGAAATAAACCCATGTGCTTTTTTGACAGCTATCATCCGCCATCTTTAATCCAGAGAGAACAGTGCTGCACTCTTTAGTTGAAATGTGGTGGCGGCAAATTCCACGTGCTCTTGTTTGGAAAAAACCTATGCGCTTTTTTGGCAGCTATCATCCGCCATCTTTAATCCAGAGAGCACCGTGCTGCCCTCTTTAGCTACTTACCTATGAAATGTGGTGGCGGTAAATTCTACGTGCTCTTGTTTGGAAACAAATTCTACTCGCTCTTCAGCTGTCATAAACCATCTTTAATCCAGAGAGAACACTGCTGCACTCTTTAGTTGAAATATGGTGGCGGTAAATTCCACGTGCTCTTGTTTGGAAACAAACCCATGTGCTTTTCTGACAGCTGTCATCCACCATCTTTAATCCAGAGAGAACAGTGCTGCACTCTTTAGTTGAAATGTGGTGGTGGCAAATTCCACGTGCTCTTGTTTGGAAACAAACCTATGCGCTTTTCTGACAGCTGTCATCCGCCATCTTTAAACCAGAGAGAACAGTGCCGCACTCTTTAGTTGAAATGTGGTGGCGGCAAATTCCACGTGCTCTTGTTTGGAAACAAATTCTACTCGCTCTTCAGCTGTCATCCACCATCTTTAATCAAGAGAGCAGCTTGCTGCCCTCTTTGTGGTGGTGGATAATTTGAAAAATTATTTTCGACAAGCAGCCATTTTAATCCAGAGAGAACAGTGCTGCCCTCTTTAGCTACTTACCTTTGATGCGGTTAATTTGAAAAAAATTTCGACAAGCAGCCATCTTTAATCCAGAAAGAACAGTGCTGCCCTCTTTATCTACTTACCTTTGAGGAGGTTAATTTGAAAAATTCTATTTAACAAGCTGCCATCTTTAATGAAAAGAGCATCGTGGTGCTATCTTGCGGGTAAATTTTACGTCACAGCTGTCATCCATCATCTTACATTGCTAACCTTAGTGCTGCCCTCTTTAGCTACTTACCTTTGAAAAAAAATCTATTTGACAAGCTGTCACCCGCCATCTTGCATCGCAAACCTCAGTGCTGCACTCTATGTAGTGGCGGATAATTTGAAAAAAATATTTTTGACAAGCAGTCATCTTTAATCAACAGAGCACCGTGCTGCCATATTTAGCTACCGCCATCTTACATCGCTTACCTCGCTGCTGCACTCTTTAGTTGAAATGTGGTGGCGGTAAATTCGAACAAGTTTAATCACGCATCGGGAAAGCTAGAGTAAGCACGTGCTGCAGTGATGACGTCATCATGCATGTTTAGACTTGTCCGTTTTCTTAAGAGTAAGTCGGTGTAAAGGAATGCAATAAGTATGCATCATAAAAACAAGACTTTACATGTGCTGCAGTGATGACGTTATTGTGCATGTTTAAACCCGTTCGTTGACTAAAAGCTTTAGTCTTCGAGAAACAGTGATAGAGAGTGGAGTGCAAACATGACGAAAACATTAATAGTTGATGTGCAAGGCTTTAAAGTAAACGGAAAAAAAATTGTGTTTAAAGAGGTGGCTGTGTTAGATTGCAGTGTGTTGTGGGCACCAAAACTTGTTAGTTTAGTATTTAGTCCACCGTTCCCTTACTGTTTGCAAACAGATGAAGATAAGAAGCAGACTCAGTGGATTGAAAACAATTTAGGTTTGAAGTGGGAAGAAAAAGGAAGACCTTATCGTTCTCTACCTTTAATGATGAATGCACATTTGTCAAGAGCAGATCTTGTTCTTTTAAAGGGTTGAAAAAAAGAATGGTTTCGTGATTTTCTACCATCATCGTGTGAAATTATCGACATGCATGAATTGGGGTGCCCATCATTTAAAACTCTTCCGAAAGAGCATAGTAGAGAAACAAGTAAACAGTCTTTACAACATGTATGCATGCTCTTTGATTGGTTGTGTCGCAGTGCATGCCGGGAAGTGAACAACATATGTAAACTGCAGTGTCGAAATAA
Source organism: Anabrus simplex (assembly GCF_040414725.1). Lineage (NCBI taxonomy): Eukaryota > Metazoa > Arthropoda > Insecta > Orthoptera > Tettigoniidae > Anabrus > Anabrus simplex. The sequence continues at coordinate 771,730,210 of NC_090265.1, forward strand.
CCTTAGTGTAAAAGAAACATTTGTAGAGTAAAGACATCATGTCATTTCTAACAGATACTAAGTGTAACGCAGTTGAAAAGGCGATCGTAAAGTTTTATGCATGCAAAAAGAAACTAAACACTTTTACAGAAGAAGAGTTAAATGCATTACCAAAGGCATTTTTGGTTAATGTAGCTGCGAATGCTGTAAAGAAGATTTGGGATAAGGTGCCTCGTGAGTGGACTCAAGATCCTGTTTTGTCAGAGCTTCAAACGTGTAGTTTACATCATGAACACGTGAGTTTAGGTAGAAGACCTTCTGTGAGACAGTGCCGTACATGTCAACTAATTAAACTGTATCACGGACCTAAAACTAACGAGTTGTCTTCGCTTGTAAACACTTATCATGGCTGTGGAGAGAGTAAACAAGGAAAAGGTGAAGAAACGTGCTGGGAGAAAGATGAGGAAGCATGTTGGCGTGGACTCATCAATAGAGTGATTGATCTTCTTTTCTTCGTGCTTCATCTCCCCTGCGGCCCTAGAACACGTTCGCCTGACACGTAGTTACATGCTGCCTGCATAGAGTATGTCGTGTAGCTGTTAAAATCTGCTTCGTAAAGTTATGCTGTGTGTGTATGTGTTATTACCTAGTGCTTTAGCTGCTCAGAAGAATATAGCAGCACTTGTCGTTGTTGGTGTAATAAAACGAAAACTGAGTGTCAAAGACCGTAAAATAAACAAAGGATAAATATGTATATATATTCTAAAATAAATATGAATTGTCAAAACATATTACAGGTGTTGTTTAATCCTACAGCATGTCCTAGTGACTTAGAAGAAAGGAAACGTAGAGGATTAAAAGAAAACACACATAAGATTTAAAGTACATCCTCTTTATTAATCCATGAATTAAAGCTGTTATTAAAACCAAGCCATTTAACATACAGTTTATTGCCACGACGTCGAATAACACGTTCAACTAAATAGTGATCAGGATATTTTGTTTTCTGCAGTTCTTCGATGTAGAATCCTCCTTCAATAGGCTGTCCTCTGAGATCGCGAAGTAAATACGTAACTGGATTATTAAGCTTAACACTTCTGATTTGAAAAATTTCAGTGCTCCAGTTAGGTGTGTATCCTTTTGCAAAGATAGACTTGTGTTTGCTGATGCGAACAAAATCACCTTCTTTAAAGCGATGGCGACGTGGATCAGCTGTTTTAATTACAAGATGAATAGCATTTATACGAGGTGTATTCTTTGTAACAAGACGTGGCTTTGTTCCGATAGTGCGATGAGGTGTATCGTTGTAGGTAGATAAAAGTCTAGGTAGCAGATCAATCCAACGATATGAACCTTGCGCTGTAAATTCTCGCCACATCATTGTTTTGAGTGTACGATTAAAGCGTTCTACAACACTTGCCTTGAGATTGCTGAACGTAGAGTAGTGTTGAATGCCAAGTAACTTGAGGTAAGAAGAAAAATCCTTGTTGTAAAACTCTTTACCTTGATCAGTTTGAAGAAGCCTTGGGCAGCCTTTCGATTCTTCAACAATATGTTTAAATGCTTCTTTAACTTGAGCTGCTGTTTTAGAACGCACGGGTTGTGCAAAAGCAAACTTCGAGTACACATCGATAACAGTAAGTAGATACTTATAGCCCTTATTACTAGAAGCATATGGAATCATTTCTACTAAGTCTGCTTGCCAGAGATCATCTTTTCCTCGTGTAATAACGCGTCTGCGACAGTAGGTGCGACGTGTTGATTTATGTAACTCATGTGCGATGTTTACCTTTACAGGTGAGATCTTCTCTTGACGAGCCATTACAAAATAATACCGGCATAACGTAGTTCTCTTTCTATTTCTAGAATTTCTGATCCGTGACCAGTGTGACCAGCCTCTTGCGATGCTCTTAAAAGTTGTAATCGTTCAACGAGTAAGTTTGGGTCATTCCAGTATCTTACATCCACATACGGCAACAAAGGCTTGTAGATAACGTCTAGACTATGTGCAGTCGGAAACAGCTTAGAAATAAACTCACGATACTTGTAACTCTTATTCGCATTTACAGCTTCTGTTCTCTTGTAATTACGTCGTGTTGCATCAGTAGCAAAAAGTATTGCTTTATATTTTTTAAGATCATCTTGTAAAATTATATCCTTGTCAGGTATTCGTGAGAAAAGAAGTTCTAAGAGTCCTTTCGTAGGTTTATAGGTAACACCTTTTTACAATGAGTTTGTTGTTATTAATCTTAACATTTGAATTTCCTATCCGGAAACAGTCATCTTCGTAGCGAATACCGTAGGTAGTGTCAGTTTGTCCTGTAAAAAGTTTTTCTATATAAGGTGCAAAGAGAGATCCATAGGTATCTTGAATAAAAGTTCTAAACTGATTGCGATACTCTGGTGTAATCATAACCTCAGACAAAGATGGTAGATTTTGCGTCGATGTAGTAGGTGTTTCAGCAATAACATCTGTAGTTAAAAACTCAACACGCTTAGATGGTGATGTATCATTAAATTCTTCTTCTTCTTCCTTATCCTCCTCTTCTTGATCTACATCCTGCTTCTTCTCTTCCTTATCTTCTTCATGCTTTTCTTCTTCATGCTTCTCTTTATGATATGATGTTTGCATAGAAGCAAAACTTGAAGTAGACTGCGGTAATGAAGTAGAATAAAAAATTTCTTTGAGTGGTGTACTTAGTTGTGTTTAAAAAAATAAATCCGTGTCTGCTTGAATACGTTTAAGCTCTTTAAATTTCCGTCGAATATTGTTTCGAGCTTGGATGATATGTTTTGTGATCTCCTTGCTAGATGTTAACATGATGATGGTTTTTAATCAAGTAGTTACTGTAATTCTGTGTTAATGCATATAAAATGATCGAAACCCATGCGATATCGTCCATGCTGTACATCACTTTCTTTATCAATAACTAAAAAGCTGTAACGGTGTAATGACCAACATTTAGCACACATACGTTTAAAGTCATCGAATGTCATATCAGTGTTAACATGATCGTTATACACATGTCGCATGTTGCGCTCATCTTGCCGAAAAAGCACAATAACATTTGCGTTGTCGCGTATCAACTGCTTAGGCACACGAGAATAGGTTTAGCACAAATAGATGCAATCAACATATTTATGCCGACCCATACTAAAGAATGCACGAATAACGTTTTGCTGTTCTGTTGCGACATCATCAAAGATCATAAGAGAATTAGGAAGCACATCGTCTGGTGATGGTACTTGCTCATGCGAATTAAATTTAAAATATCTTATTCCATCTTTAACTAGATCGTGCATTACAGTTTGTAGAATAGTATATAGCGGCTGATAGAGTGACTTTGCGAAAACGTAAATATTCTCGAAGCGTACACCATTTACAGAAGTAATACGTGTGAGTAAAATATTTGTTTTCCCGCATCCCGACGGGCCTGATATAATACATCGAACAGTAAAAGGAAACAACGTTCCATGACGTTTTCCTGTAGTTGTACTAGAACTAGGTAAGAGATGTGGTACAATGTCGGTAACAGGTAGCGTGTCTTGCTGCTTTATAATCTTCATGATAACTGAATCATAAAGTACGTAATAGTAATATATATATATTAAACGAAACAAGAGGTAACGGTTAGTTTATGATTTGCTCTTGACTAGTAAAGTCGTGTCCAGCATGGTGAAACAACGATATCCAAACGACATGAAGAAGAAGAAGAAAGTAAAAACTGTTGGATGGAAAGATGTTATAAAGGCTACGCAAAAAGCTATTCGAGGGGAATGCAATCCTCGTGTAGCTATTACTAAAGCGTTACGCGCAGCAAGAGCGAGAATTTCTCCAAAGTGCAGAGCAATATTTAGTAAACGTGCACGAATTATTCCTGTACCAAAACGAGGAGGATTTCTTCCTGCGCTGTTTGCTGGCTTAGCAGCTTTAGGGTCATTGCTAGGTGGTGCTAGTGCTGTAGCGAGAACTGTCAAAGCTGTAGAAGAAGCGAAACAACAGTTGAAAGAGAGTGAACGTCATAACAAGACGATGGAGGCAATTGCGTTACGAGGCAAAGGTATGAACATGAAGCTAGCGCCATACAAGAAAGGGCTTGGTATCTACATTTCTCCAAAAAACGTCTACTGAATGCACTGCCATATCGAGCTCTAACGCATGATGAAGTTTTTACGTTTGCTAAACAACTAGGAATTCATTATTTTCGAGGAGTGTATATGCGCGATCAACTACCAGCACGCCCACGTGAACGTGAAAGTGCCGTAATTAACATGGACGACAGTCGTGGACCTGGAACTCATTACGTTGCTTATGTAAAACGTAAATCTAAAGTATGGTATTTTGATAGCTATGGAGACTTACCTCCTCCTTTTGAGCTCATACGTTATTTCGGAAGCAGTGCGGACATTGTTTACAATAAAAACCGTGTGCAAAACTTTAATACACGCATGTGCGGAGGATTATGTCTTATGTTCTTATATCAAACCCAGACAGTAGAGAAAGTGCATTAGTGTCTACGTGATGACGAACAGTGAAAGAACGTTTGCTGTACGTGGAGAAGGACCTGAAACAACCGTCTATTTTAATCCACCAATCGAACTTGGTTATCAGCCGCATAGTCTTGGACTAGTATCGTTTGAAAGATACAATAAAATCTATAATGTGCGTGATGGTTTAAACAAGTTCTATTACGATGAGTATGTGCTAACACTATCCTCAGGTAGTTATACAGTAGACGATATTCATGACTATATTGAAAGTACGTTAATTGATCAGTTTGGGGAAGAAAGTTTTAGTAATCATAATTACAACTTCTCAATCACTCTAAGCAACATTACACATAAATGTGTTATTGAATCATCATTTAAGATTGACTTCAAATCACAACCTGATTCGATTGGACCACTGCTTGGATTTTCATCGAGGGAGCTCCTACCGAACGTACGTTACGAGTCTGATCAACCTATAAAACTCTTCGATGATTATAATGTGAACATTACTTGTAATATTATTACAGACTTGAATAGTAACCTACAACCTTCGCACGTCCTGCACGACTTTATTGTTACAGAGGAACGTGGATATACTATTTGTGAAAAACCAGCAGTAGTTCTTTATCATCTTGTGTCTGTAAAACACATTAGCAACATTACTCTTAGACTTGTAAATAAACATAATCAGCTTATTCATTTAAATCAGCACGCGTACGTAGCTTACAAACTACATCTTAAACCAGTATGAAAACCATCTATAAAACACGGTGTACATTCCGAAGACATACTACATGTGTGCAGAGACTCATCGAGTTAACAGATACCCATAAGCAGATACTCCAAAATTTAGGATATACACTACTACAACAGAATGGAAGAAATGCTAGACATTACGAATACAGTAGAAAGTCGTGAAGGTGTAGTACGAAGTGAGCTTCATTCCTATCAACCTTTTACGTTTGGATTAAATAACAATGATGAAATTCATTTTATTATTAATCAACAAGATGTTTACACCTTACCACACGAAAGCTACCTCTATATTGAAGGACGATTAGAAAAGTCTGATGGAAGTGGACCAAGCACTTCACAACTAAACAACCATGCTCTAGCTTTTCTCTTTTCTGAAGCGCGATATGAAGTAAATAATGTTGAAATAGATCGAACGAAGAATGTTGGTATTACAAGTGCAATGAAACTCTACCCTTCTTTCTGTGATGAAGAAAGTAATCTTTTGCGGATGGCTGGATGGTGTCCAAAAGCTACTAACAACTGGATGATTAATGAGGATGGAACTTTTACGGGTATGTTATCACTCAAACATATTTTTGGATTCGCAGAAGACTTTACACGTATTATAATCAACGCAAAACAAGAGCTTATTCTAATCCGTGATCGAAGTGATTACAATTCTCTTAAAGCAGTATAAACACCTTTAGAATCCAAAATAACACTGCATCGTATACTGTGGAGGATTCCACATGTAACCTTATCTGATCGTGAAAAACTTCGATTGCTCAAGATTGTAGAAAATGATACACCAATACCTATACGTTTTAGAAGTTGGGAGCTGCATGAATATCCTGTGTTACCACCTACAAACAAGCATAGCTGGGCTGTTAAAACATCACGTTTTACTGAGAAGCCCTTGCACATTATTTTTGGATTTCAAACTAATCGTAAATTCAATCACGAAAAAGATAGCTCACTGTTTGATCACTGCAAATTATGACACGTTAGACTATATCTCAACGGAATTACGTATCCCTACGAAAACATCGACATTAACTTTGAGAAAAATAAGTTTGGGATGCTCTATGACATGTTTTGTAAATTTCAATCATCGTATTATCAGAAAGAAGATCGTCCGCTATTTACACCTCAATAATTTAAAAATAAAGCACCGATTGTAGTTATAGACTGCTCTTATCATGAAGAATCTATAAAAGAATCTCCAGTTGATATTCGTTTAGAATTTGAAACATCTGAAAACATTCCTGCTAACACAGCAGCCTATTGTCTTATTATTCATATGAGTGATGTTACTTACCATCCGCTAACGAATATTGTTACGAGACTATAAATAAGAATAGATCTTCATCATTTTCATTAGTGTGTGCTTCGACATCGTACGCTATGGAACAAAACTGTAAATGTGCATGCTGTTTGCATGCTCATACGCAACATCTTATTTACCTTTCACGAGTGAGTGAGGCTATTAAGATGTTCTATAAACGTAAATCGTCGATGCCGAAACATCTTATTCAATACTTACCACCAGGATTTTTATATACGTACGCTGCCTCTTACGTACATAATTTTTGGGACATCCTTCCTCTACACAGTAAGATGTCGATCGAAGTAGCTTTATGCAGAACTTGTGAACGACATTACAAGCATCGAGGAGAAAATGGTGATGATGACTGGGATGGACCAAATACGAGGATTGAACACTGTACACACTGTATGAATGAACTTTCTCTAGTACCTCATGATGATGATGATGATTCCGAAAAGGAATAACAGCAAGGTAAGAAGTATATGATCTTCTCTGTAAAGCATAACATACTTAGTATAATATATTTCTAAATGCTTTGTTTAATTTGAATGTTGCAGGAGGCATTTCAGAAGCATATGTTGTTAAGAAGCACACCAACCTTGTCAGCAGCAAAAACGAACACTGTTGTAGTACATTTGTAAATAAATATTTGATCGCATTCAAAAAATGTTGTAGTTATTGCATTGCTTTACACCGACTTACTCTTAAGAAAAACGATCAGGTCTAAACATGCACAATGACGTCATCACAACAGCACGTGCTTACTCTAGCTTTCCCGATGCATGTTTAAACTTGTTGGAATTTACCGCTACCACATTCCTTTACACCGACTTACTCTTAAGAAAACGGACAAGTCTAAACATGCATGATGACGTCATCACTGCAGCACGTGCTTACTCTAGCTTTCCCGATGCGTGATTAAACTTGTTCGAATTTACCGCCACCACATTTCAACTAAAGAGTGCAGCAGCGAGGTAAGCGATGTAAGATGGCGGTAGCTAAATATGGCAGCACGGTGCTCTGTTGATTAAAGATGGCTGCTTGTCAAAAATATTTTTTTCAAATTATCCGCCACTACATAGAGTGCAGCACTGAGGTTTGCGATGCAAGATGGCGGGTGACAGCTTGTCAAATAGATTTTTTTTCAAAGGTAAGTAGCTAAAGAGGGCAGCACTAAGGTTAGCAATGTAAGATGATGGATGACAGCTGTGACGTAAAATTTACCCGCAAGATAGCACCACGATGCTCTTTTCATTAAAGATGGCAGCTTGTTAAATAGAATTTTTCAAATTAACCTCCTCAAAGGTAAGTAGATAAAGAGGGCAGCACTGTTCTCTCTGGATTAAAGATGGCTGCTTGTCGAAATTTTTTTCAAATTAACCGCATCAAAGGTAAGTAGCTAAAGAGGGCAGCACTGTTCTCTCTGGATTAAAGATGGCTGCTTGTCGAAAATAATTTTTCAAATTATCCACCACCACAAAGAGGGCAGCACGGTGCTCTCTTGATTAAAGATGGTGGATGACAGCTGAAGAGCGAGTAGAATTTTTTTCCAAACAAGAGCACGTGGAATTTGCCACCACCACATTTCAACTAAAGAGTGCGGCACTGTTCTCTCTGGATTAAAGATGGCGGATGACAGCTGTCAGAAAAGCGCATAGGTTTGTTTCCAAACAAGAGCACGTGGAATTTGCCACCACCACATTTCAACTAAAGAGTGCAGCACTGTTCTCTCTGGATTAAAGATGGTGGATGACAGCTGTCAGAAAAGCACATGGGTTTGTTTCCAAACAAGAGCACGTGGAATTTACCGCCACCATATTTCAACTAAAGAGTGCAGCACTGTTCTCTCTGGATTAAAGATGGTGGATGACAGCTGAAGAGCGAGTAGAATTTGTTTCCAAACAAGAGCACGTAGAATTTACCGCCACCACATTTCATAGGTAAGTAGCTAAAGAGGGCAGCACGGTGCTCTCTGGATTAAAGATGGCGGATGATAGCTGCCAAAAAAGCGCATAGGTTTTTTTCCAAACAAGAGCACGTGGAATTTGCCGCCACCACATTTCAACTAAAGAGTGCAGCACTGTTCTCTCTGGATTAAAGATGGCGGATGATAGCTGTCAAAAAAGCACATGGGTTTATTTCCAAACAAGAGGACGTGGAATTCGCCGCCACCACATTTCAAAGGTAAGTAGCTAAAGAGGGCAGCACGGTTCTCTCTGGATTAAAGATGGCGGATGATAGCTGTCAGAAAAGCACATGGGTTTGTTTCCAAACAAGAGCATGTAGAATTTTCCGCCACCACATTTCAAAGGTATCTAGCTAAAGAGTGTAGCACTGAGGTTTGTGATGCAAGATGGCGGATGACAGCTGTCAGAAAATAGCACGTGAATTTGTTTCCAAACAAGAACACGTGGAATTTCCCGCCGCCACAAAGAGGGGCAGCGCTGTGCTCAAAGATGGCTGCTGTCACGTGGAATTGTCTGCCACCACAGGTATCTAGCTAAAGAGGGCAGCACTGAGGTTTGCGATGCAAGATGGCTGCTGTCAAAAAGCATTTTTCAAATTATCCGCCACCACATTTCAAAGGTAAGTAGCTAAAGAGGGCAGCACGGTTCTCTCTGGATTAAAGATGGCGGATGACAGCTGTCAGAAAAGCACGTGGATTTGTTTATCTCGAGCTAGTGAGGTTAAGTTGGTAGCACTAAGGTTTAGGCCCGCCAAGATGGCAGCACTGCCGATGACATGTGATGAATTTTACATCTACTACGATAAAGAGGGCAGCACAGTGCTCTGTAGTTTAAAGATGGCGGATGACAGCTGTCAAAAAAGCACGTGGCTGTCAAAAAGCACGTGGCTTTGTTTACCACACGCTAGTTAGGTTAAGTTGGTACTACTGAGGTTTAGGCCCGTCAAGATGGCAGTACTGAGGTTAGCGATGCGTTGTTGTCTGTCAAAAAGCACGTGGCTGTCAAAAAACACGTGGCTTTGTTTACCTCACGCTAGTTAGGTTAAGTTGGTACTACTGAGGTTTAGGCCCGTCAAGATGGCGGTACTGAGGTTAGCGATGCGTTGTTGTCGATGACAGCTTTCAAAAAGCACGTGGCTGTCAAAAAACACGTGGCTTTGTTTACCTCGCGCTAGTTTGTTTAAGTTGGCACTACTGAGGTTTAGGCCCGTCAAGATGGCAGCAGTGAGGTTAGCGATGCGTTGTTGTCGATGACAGCTTTCAAAAAGCACGTGGCTGTCAAAAAACACGTGGCTTTGTTTACCTCGCGCTAGTTAGGTTAAGTTGGCACTACTGAGGTTTAGGCCCGTCAAGACGGCAGCAGTGAGGTTAGCGATGCGTTGTTGTCGATGACAGCTGTCAAAAAGCACGTGGCTTTGTTTACAAATTCAAATCTCGCGCCAAAATTCAAATTTCCCGCCAAAAATTCAAATTTCCCGCCAGAATTCAAATTTCCCGCAGGAGGAGGCGGCCGAACTGTCCAATTATACTGCTTATGTGGTATACGCACAAATAGTTCAATTGATTCTTTAAAATAAAGCAGATGTTCTACGGTCACTGTTGAACCTGGGGAGAACTACGTCGTTTCAAGCCAGGACTGGTTGTAGTGTATACAGTGCAGTGCGAGTTTCAGCTAGTGTTTATTTCATGTGCAATGCATATTTCCCAGTTTGTCTGGGCCAGTATTGAGGGTGGAAGCACACAAGCAGAAGTATCACGCATCGCAGGAGTTACCCAAAGTGCAGTGTCCAAACCGTGGAAAAGGTTCTGTGAGACCAATGATGAGACTGACAGACCGAGGGTGACAACGTCACGTGAGGATCGGTATTTCCCTGTAACAGCGCAGAGGAGACCATAATGAACTGATCAACAATTACGAGATGACTTCTTAAGGGCAACAGAGGTCTGTGTATCTGGGCAAACTGCATGCAATCGGCTGCATAGTGAAAAATTAAGGTCATTTCGACCGATTCGATGTGTTGCAGCAGAGAATCATCATCGGATTGGGAAGAGAAGGTGGGCCATCCAACATATTAATTGGGGGTTGGATTATTGGCGTAATGTCATGTTCCAGATGAAACATGGATATACAGTAGAATAGAATCGAATATAATACTCCCATCCTCCAGTTCTGGGTCGCCTGGAACTGGAGAGAGAGTATCATTGACTGAAATCCATACTGTTGATGCACACATGATTTTCCTCGTTAAAATTAGTTTACATGTTACTCCATCAAATATTACAATTAAGCGTATTCACTATTTACACCCGATCTCAAAATTGTGGTTTTTAATTTTTATTTATGTCCTAGACGTTAACATTGTTATATAGACTAGGACAACATGTAGGGGGGCTATTTTTTTCAAACTCCGATCTGTCGCGAAATTAAAACAACAGTGAGAATCCGATGAAGCGTTGCACAGATGTGTTGCGCAGTGTCTCTAGTGTACCCGTCGACCGCGTCACGTCGCAGTTGTCAGTTCTGAGCACGCAGTGAGCACGTAAACATGCCTAGGACAATAGTCTCTCCCGCCAAGTGTGATGTGTGTCTTGTCATGGGCTCCCGCAAGGGGGAGAGGGGAAAAGGAATTCTAGAAAGGTTGATGTTCAATTGTTTAATATCATACCAGACTATTTCATAAACTGAATTTGCTGACAGTCATATACCATCTGTTATAACCGGAAATTTCTGTAAACAATTGAATGTTGCTGACGTTATATTGGTTTTTATATTCAAGAAAATTGTCAATGTGTCCCCCTCCCCTGGAAAAGATCCAGCGGGCGCCCATGTATCCTGTCATTCCATTTCTTCATGCCAAGGGCTGCAATGTAGCCGAAATTCATAGACGAATGAGTAATGTGTACGGTGAAACTTTCATGAGTGAAAGCAAAGTGCGACAATAGTGCAGGAACTTTGAAGCAGGACGTACAGACGTTCATGATGCAGGTGGTCAGGGAAGGAAAGGAGTGCTAACCGATGATCTTGTTCAGCGACTGAATCAGGCGATTCGACAAAAATTGCATTGCACCCCTCAGCATGAAGAAATCGAAGAAATCGAGTGATAGAATGAACTGAATGGTCTCAGCCTTAGTTAAGGCGGGTACTCGGTGTGACAAAAGGTGTTAAAGGACGCGGTGGTAAAGTACCAGCTTGTTCAAGAGGTTCATGTTTTGGGCTGGCATTATGTGCAGCCCTCGTCCATCTTTAATAGCTATTCGAAGGACGTTAACTGCCCAGTGATGACTAGACTTCGCATTTTTAGGCGCTAATAATAATAATAATAATAATCGTATGGCCTCAGCTACCGTTTGCAGACATTTCGATTTGACGCCATCTGGCTGTCTGCTCGTCAATTTCGACGTTCCGGTTTACTCGATCTGCCATCTAGCGGACCTAGAGTAAACCGGATCTCTCTTGGGCGTCTATGGCTGAGATTTAATTAATTTTGTCGGGTAAATACCAAATGTATCACCAGAGATCTTTTACATGCCGACATCGTACGACATGGAGTGTCGAATGGACTTTTCTCCGCCCTTCAAAAATCCGACTACCTCTGCCGGGTTTGAACCCGCTATCTTGGGATCCGGAGGCCGACACTCTACCACGGATCCACAGAGGCAGCTATTTTTAGGCGCTGATAGGTTAGAATGCGAATAACGAATGTACACTACCCTGTACAACAGTTATGCTGTGAGATTTGCATAGATATTAGGGGTAAGACCTACGAACTCCTAGAATTTATGTTACTCTTGTTACATTATGGAAGAACAGGTTGCACAACACCTCTTACAAACCAAAATAGTTTGCATTCTAACCTATTATTGCCTAAAAATCCGATGACAATTTCTTTTTTTTTTTTCTATTTTGCTTTACGTCGCACCGACGCAGACAGGTCTTATGGCGACGATGGGACTGGAAAGGCCTAGGAATGGGAAGGAAGTGACCGTGGCCTTAATTAAGGTACATCCCCAGCTTTTGCCTGGTGTGAAAATGGGAAACCACGGAAAACCATCTTCAGGGCTGCCGACAGTGGGATTCGAACCCACTATCTCCCAGATGCGAGCTCACAGCTGCGCGCTCCTAACCGCACGGCCAACTCGTCCGGTATGACATCTATAACCGTCTAGAGATGAATATGGTGCTGAATTCATTTTTGTCTAGGTCATCAGTGATGAACTTCATGAAAGAGGTGGGTATCAACCATATGAATTGGCCAGCTAATTCACCGGACCTAACTGCATGGGAAGGTTGAAAACGACTGTTTCTAATCTTCCAAAGACACTCACAGACCTCAATAGAGTTGCTTACATATTACCGGGCTTCCTTCTTCAAAATGATGTCAATGTACAGTTCGTAAACATGCTATAGCGTGTCGGAGAGCTGAACAGTGACATACGCGGTACCAAAGCAGAGGGAGGAAGGGACAAACTTCATTAAAAAAAAAGAAACACAAATTGTAACTTTCCCATTATTACTGATGATTTGCTTTAGATATAGGGAGAAAAACATCAATTTGCGTTTGTAAAAGTTTACATGTACAGATTGTATGTTTCTGTCATGCAATAGACAACATTCTGTAAATTTATAATTCCATTGCAACCTTGATATTGCAAACTTTTTGTGGTGTATATTTAAATCGGCTTGAGAAAACATGATATAAAATATTTTACAATTGGCTTTATGTCTCACCGACACAGACAGGTCGAATGGTGAGACAGGATAGGAAAGAGCCAGGGGTGGGAAAGAAGCAGTCTTCTCTGTAATTAAGACTAGCAAATGTACCAGTGCTTCGCTACGGTATTCTACATTTTGCACGGATATCGATGTAAATACTGTGCGTGCAGTAAATAAGATTGTTTTAAAATTGCATGACCCTTACCGTTATCCGAGAAATAGCATGGGAAGGTCCCCATACGTCGTTTCCAATGTAAAGTGTGGGTTGCGGTGTTGTAATGATAACGGCAGGCTCACTTGCCTACTGCCATTCACAATCGAGTTGGAAAGATTACAGTATAATTGCAGGCCCCATTGCCTACTGCGCGGTCACAATCGATTTGGGGAGTTTTCGTTATAATTGGAGGCCCCTTTCCAACTTCCAGGCAGAAAACAGTTGAGGAGCTTTTATTATAATGACAGGTAACTTCCCTACTACCAATCAAAATTGAGTCGTGGAGTTATCATTATAATGACAGGCCATTTTTTCTTCTGCCACCCAGCTTACTGACAGTCACACAGAGTTGGTGAGTTTCCATTAAAATAACAGGCCACTATGCCTAATGCTAGTCACATTTTAGATAGGTACATTTGTTTATAATGGCGGGCACCCTGGCCTACAGCCAAACACAATCGGGTAGGGGAGTACTGAACAAAATTGCATGCTCCCTTACCTTCTGCAAGTCAAATCGAGAAATGAATTATTCATTACAGTGGTAGGCCCTCCTTACTAATGTCAGTTACACAGGAGTTGGAGAAGGACCCCATTCCTACTGCGAGTCAGAGTCGGTGTGGGGAGCACTGATCACAACAGCAGACACACACTTTCTCAATCGCTACAAATCGACATCAATGAATATGTATAGATCGACATACCGGTACGAAAGTATATGCATGTTTACAATATTGCAGACCTTCATTTACAGATTAACTTCTGCTAAACGGTACGTCATATTGACTAAGGATTGTACCATAAGACGCAGTATTTAGCGGCCTAAGTGGCTGGTACTATGATACTTTCTCGCATCTCGTCTATCCATGGGTCAGATTGAAATATAAACTTTGAATAGGGTGAAATTTAAGTAAGATTATATTACATTGCATTACTTTTCGGATAATTATGTTACATAGCATTTGGCTCACATGTGGGTACTGCGTGGGCCAAAGTTCGTGTAGAGTTTGATGATTCCAACTTTCCTGTAAGTGATTGAATGTATGAATTATACATGTAAAAAATCCAAATTTACTTAAAATCGAAAAATAGAGACGAATCTAACGTATAAGGGATACAGATACCACACAAAACTCATAAGACCAAGGTTGAAGATCACTGCAAATTGAACTAAAATTGTGCCATCCGTTATGTGAAAGGACTTCCCGTTTATCCTACGAAATACCTCGAAACGAAGGTCTGCACCATCATTAAAATTGCCTCCATATTTCGATATTCTTTGGGGATAAAAATTGAAAAATGTAAAGATCTCGGAAGTTTTCCGTCCGTTACAGGCTAAAACATATAATTTGGCCAAATTTCAATTTCCTTGCTTGTCTGGCAGATTATGCCGCAACGGACTTTCAGGAAACTACACTAAAAATATGCAGATGGTCATTATTATCCCTCAAACGGGTCGCTATACAAAAATTTCACCAAAATAGTCAATGTACAGACACACACAGTCGTTACAATTTTATTTATATAGATAAGGAATCTGCTTCACGTACAACACCTTTTGGGCTATGTCCGCTGGACTTAACCTGCAAAACTGACCATTCATGATATCTCACTTATTAATCCTCCTGTTGAAAAATGCATATGAGAAAAAGGTTTTAGAAATGGATTTCCATTAAAGGTTGTAGATTCCCATTAATTTCGGATGTGCATATTTTGAGGGAGTGCAAAATCATGGTTCCGATTTCGGATAAACCCCCACTAAATTTAGGTATTCAGAAATAATATTGGCCCTAAGACCTACTCAAGGACAGGTGGATTCTAAATATCAAGTTTGGTAGAAATATATTCAGTAGTTTTTAAGTTATAAGCACTCATACAATCAGACACCAAAGCTAAAAGATATGCAAATGGTCATTATTACACCTGAAACGGATAACTGTACGGAAAATCCGCCAAAATAGTCAATGTACAGACACACAGTCGTTACGATTATATTTATATAGATGACAGATATGTATGGTCATGTTTGTAAGTGCAAACCTTCATTTCGAGATTTACTTCTCCTAAACGGTAGATCATACCAACAAACGGTTTGCACCCTCAGACGTCCCGTTTATCGCTCTTCATGTTTGGTCTTAAAACATTTTCTTCTATCTCCCATATTTATGGGTTCGATTGAGTTACGATATTTGAATGGGGTGAAATTTTGGTACATTTTTAACAATTTACATTATTTTTCACATAATTATGTGTAAGCTAGAATCATGAAATTTGGGTCGCATATAGCCATTGGTCGTGTCATTGTGCGTGCCAAATTCAATGACTCTATATTTCCTATAGGTGTGTCAAACTAAGTAACAAACGTGTAGAAAGCACAACATTTACGAACAATCGAAATATACAGCCAAATCTACCCTATAAGGGAGAGAGAGAGACGACAAAATGTAACAGGATCAAAGTTGTAGATCACTTCAAATTGAACGGAGATTGTGCCATCCGTTTAGTGATAGGAATTACCGTTTAGCCGCGAAATAGCTCGAAAAGAAGGTCTGCACCGTCATTAAATTGCCTCCATAGTTCAATATTCTTCGTCATAAAAAGTGAAAAATTTAAGGATATCGAAATTTTTTCCGTTGATTACCGGCTAAAACTAATAATTTTGCTTAATTTAAATTTTCCAGCTCGTATGGCAGATTGTGAGGCAATCTTGATTTTGGGCGAGGGGAGTAAGTTTTAGGACTTTCAGGAAACTATAGCTAAAAAATTTGCAGATGGTCATTATTACCCCTTAAACGGAAATCTATACGAAAATTTCGCCAAAATAGTCAACGCACAGACACACAGTCGTTACGATTTGATTTATATAGGTAGATGAGGAATCTCCTCCACGTACAACACCTTTTGGGCTATGTCCGCTAGACTTAGCCTGAGAAACCGACCTTTTCATTATATCTCCCTTATTGATCCTCCTGTTGAATAAATGAACATGAGAAAATATTTAGAATTGGATTTCCATCAAATTTGGTCGATTTCCAATCAGGTTGGTCTTGTACTTTATATATTGGGGGAGAGTAAATTCATCATTTCGGTTACCTATAAAACCCCAGTCCATTTCGGGAATTTAAAATGGTATTGACCTTCAAACCTACCTTTGGACAGGTAGATGCTAAATATAAAGTTTGGTTCAAATCTCTTCAGTAGTTTTCAAGTTGTAACAGATACGCTTTACATGCACCCGCTCTTGCGGTAAGTCCGGTGGGACTTGTACCGAAAAACGGTCCGTTAATGATATCTCCCTTATTAATCCTGTTATAGAAATGATGCATATGAGAAAAACATTTTAGAAATTAATTTTCATTAAGGCAGGTAGATTTCCATTAAGTTTGGTTGTGCATATTTTGAGGGAGTGCAAAATCACGGTTTCGGTTTCATATAAACCTCCAATCAGTTCAGGGATTTAGAAACAATATTTGTCCTAAAACCTACCCAAGGACAGGTGGATTCTAAATATGAAGTTTGGTGGAAATACATCCAGTAGCTTTCAAGTTATAGAAGGACAAACAGACATCAAAGCTAAAAATTATCCATATGGTAATTATTACACCTGAAACGGATAACTGTATGGAAATTTCGCCAAAATAGTCAATGTACAGACACGCGATTGTTACGATTTTATTTATATAGATATAGGCCGAGCATTTACCTCGTGTTCAAATGGGAAACCACGGAAAACAACCTCCCGAATGCAGGCTCAAACATTACATAAACTACATATATTATTTAGAAAAGTTTCCTCTGCAGTCTTTCTACCGCTCTAAGAAAACTGCAGGTTGCAATACGGACTGAAACGCACGTGTTAACGTCGTGTCAGAACTTAGGAATATTGCAACTATGCCCTTCATTTCTTTAGTCCTAGTAGCTCCGATTGACACCTAGAGCACCAGCCGTCCGACGTTGCCTGATGTCTTGTACCTGCTCTGCGTTTGTCTCGTCCTTTATACGTCGCTGTTCTTGGTGCTGTTGATTTTTGTTTCTCTTCTTCGCGGGGACCAAGTTGTTGATGCAACAGACAAGTTCGATGATTTTTCAAAACAATTCGAAAACGTTTTATTTTATCAAAATATGTCCTAATGAGTTGAGGTCGTGTGTAATAGCGCTGCGTCTTACATCCACCTATACAGAAAACCTGTGCTTCTTTCGTAGCTTCGGAGGAGTATTTGTGGCTTATTTTGGGTGCTGAGTTTGTGTTAGTGTTATCCAACGAATATACTCTCGTTTGATAGTGCTTTCAATGTAATATTTATTATAAATTTTGTGCAGTAAGTGTCAGCCATCTTGTTAACTGCTACAATAGTTCCATAGATACCGAGCTCGATAGCTGCAGTCGCTTAAATGCGGCCAGTATCCAGTAAGCGGGAGATAGTGGATTCGAGCCCCACTGTCGGCAGCCCTGAAGATGGTTTTCCGTGGTTTCCCACTTTCACACCAGGCAAATGCCGGGGCTGTACCTTAATTAAGGCCACGGCCGCTTCCTTCCACTTCCTAGGCCTTTCCTCTCCCATCGTCGCCATAAGACATATCTGTGTCGGTGCGACGTAAAACAAAATAGCAAAAAAAAAGAAAAGTACCATATATAACACTGCCTAGATAGCCACTCATTATGTTCGGCTAACATCTGCGTGAGACACTGGGTTTGGGGGGTGGGGGACTCAACCCCGACACGGCGCGTCCCAATGGCTGATAGGGGACGTCCTGTAGATATGCAGGACAGGTGCGAATAAGGCACGGTCAAATAAGCACCCGCGGATCAAATAAGGCTAAAAGGAAAATGGTCAACGGTCTCTAAGGCGGAACAGATCTCCCAACGGCTTGGAGGGCGGAAGAACTAATCCCAAGTCTTACTAAGTTGGTTTTATTCTTGGATAGAAGATATGGACCGAATACCCCCCGGGATAAGGGGACCCCTTTTACCAAGCGCCAACGGCCTTCAAGGAGGGCGGATGAGCGGGTAGAGGGTAGGGCACTCTCTTGCCCTTGGAGTGGGAAACTGCTCCTAAAGGCGGATGAACCAGTATGGTCAACGGCATAGGATGGAGAAGGCCAGAGGGAAACCACTCCATTAAAGATCGGATATCCCTTGTTATGCAGCAATGATGGTGGGCTTTGGAACTAAAAGTAATTCCGGAGGTAAAATAGTCCCCAATTCGGATCTCCGGCTGGGGTCAGGGACAAAGCGTGGAAGAAACACAAAAAATATTATCTTAGGAACTTGGAATATACGATCTCTCAACATTTTTGATAAGCTAGAGAACTTAAAAAAGGAAATGGCTAAACACGACATAGACATATTAGGAGTGAGTGAAATAAAGTGGCCTGAGAAGGGGAACTTCTGGAGTGATAACTTTAGAATTATATACTCTGGAGAAAAGGGAAGCCATGCAGGTGGAGGAATAGCATTAAGTAAAAACGTAGGTGTACAAGTTCAGAGCTATGTACAATACAGTGATAGAATAATAATGGTGAGAATATAAAATGAATCAGTTGACTTGATAATAGCCGGCCCCCGTGGTGTAGGGGTAGCGTGCCTGCCTCTTACCCGGAGGCCCCGGGTTCGATTCCCGGCCAGGTCAGGGATTTTTACCTGGACCTGAGGGCTGGTTCGAGGTCTACTCAGCCTACGTGATTAGAATTGAGGAGCTATCTGACGGTGAGATAGCGGCCCCGGTCTAGAAAGCCAAGAATAACGGCCGAGAGGATTCGTCGTGTTGACCACACGACACCTCGTAATCTGCAGGCTTTCGGGCTGAGCAGCGGTCGCTTGGTAGGCCAAGGCCCTTCAAGGGCTGTAGTGCCATGGGGTTTGGTTTGGTCTTGACTTGATAATAATACAGGTGTACATGCCAACAACGAATCATTCAGATGGAAGAAGTGAACCAGGTATATGATCAGTTAGAGGAGTTGATGGATACGATTAAGGACAACGAGAATCTCATTTTTCTTGGAGACTGGAACGCTTCTGTTGGTGAAGGAGAAGATGGGAAGACTGTAGGACAATATGGTCTTGGAGTAAGAAATAACAGAGGACAACTAATAGACTTTTGTAAAGCAAAAGGACTAGTAATTACAAACACCTTGTTCAAACAACCCAAGAGAAGAACCTGGAGATAAAGCGAGATACCAAATATATTATATTATGCAAACAATGCAAAAGTTATCCAGGGGCTGATGTAGCGAGTGACCACAACCTAGTATCGTTAAAGTCTGATTGAAGACTAAGGAAGAAGAGGAAGAACGCGGTAAAATATTGCAGATATAATGTCAGGAAACTAAAACAAGACAGAATCAAGGAAAACTATCAAACACTGGTAAAACAGAACGTCGCAGAAATACCCAATGGTACAATAAATGAGAAATGGATGGGCCTTAAATACTCTATCATAGAAGCTGCAAATCAGGTAATAGGGAAAACTACGAAACAAGCACGAGAACCATGGGTTACAGATTATGAGCTTGAACTTATAGAGGAAAGTAGGAAATTTAAAAACTCAAAGAGTGAAGAAAGAATTAGAAACTATAAAAGACTCCGAAACTTAGTCAACAGAGAAGCAAAGGAGGCTAAGGAAGAATATACAATGAGACAATGCAAAGAAATAGAAGAAAGAATAGAGAAAGGAAACACGGAAACTGCTTATGAATTGATTAAGAAACAATTTAGAACAGTCACTGGCCGTAGTAACAGCATATTAGGTGAAAATAGGAAACTGTTGTCTGAGAGCAAAGAAGTGGGAGAAAGATTGAAGCGATACATAGAAACATTATATGAATATCCTACTGACATACATGACGTTGAAAATGAAGACAAGTGATCAACTGAGACCCTCTTTAACAAAAGAAGAATATCTTAAGGCTGTGAAAGAATTGAAACCTAATAAAGGGCCAGGATGCGATGAAATAACTGGAGAAATGATAGAGAGACTGGATGATGAAATCCACGGCTATATTTTAAAACTGATTACGGAAATATATGAAACCGGAGAAATTCCAGAAGATTTTAAAAAGTCTCTCATAATCCCTATACCAAAGAAACCTGGAACTCTAAAATGTGAAGAACATCGCACCTTGAGTCTATTGGCGCTTATGTCAAAAATATTGACAAGAATAATATATAACCGAATAAGCAATAAAACTGAACCACATTTGGCTGAAGATCAGTTTGGATTTAGACTAAATAGAGGCACACGAGAAGCTATTCTAACATTACGACAGGTTATAGACAAAATGCTAGACGTTAAAATAACCTTTGTTTATTGCATTCGTGGATTTAGAAAAAAGCTTTTGATAATGTAAACTGGAATATGTTAATGAAGATTATGACTAGTGTTGGTCTAGATTTTAGAGATAGACGAATAGTATATGAACTCTATAACAACCAAAGAGGCGTCATAAACATAAATGGTGAAATATGGGAGCCTTATATAGAAAAGGAGTACGACAGGGATGTAATTTGTCACCAGTGCTGTTCAACCTGTATATTGAGAAAGGCACTGAGGAATGTAAAGAGGATATGGCAGGGATAAAGATAAATGGAGTAGAAATCAAAATGATAAGATTTGATGATGACATAGTTGTCATAGAAGAGAACGAAGAGAAACTACAAAGTGCATTAATAAGAATGAATAAGATATTGAGAGATAAGTATAACATGAAAATTAATACAAAAAAGACCGAAATTATGGTATGCAATCGCCAGCATATTGCAGTCAACATCAGAATTAATGATATACAACTAAGGCAAGTAAATGTCTTTACCTACTTAGGAAGTAAAATCACTCCAGATGGCAAAAGTTCACTCGACATAAAAAGAAGAATTTCCCAAGCAAAGATTGCTTTTTACAAGAAAAGGATACTACTTACATCAAGGAATTTAAATGTGGAGATCAAGAAGAGATTTATTAAGTGCTTTGTCTGGAGTGTGGCCTTGTATGGTTCAGAAACTTGGACTATTAGTGCAGGTGATAAGAAACGTCTGGAAGCATTTGAGATGTGGTGCTGGAGGAGGATGGAAAAGATCTCATGAATAGTAAAACTCACCAATGAAGAAGTTCTTAGACGAATAGGTGAAAAAAGTATCCTTTTTAGCAACAATAAGAGAAGAGAATGCCTTTGCTGGTGAGATGTAGTGTTTACAGTGCACTATGTCTTCTGGTATGGGCTATATCAAATTTGTTACTTTCATTGACCTGTCACAGTCTCATCCTTGGCTTTGACAATATGAAAGTGACTGAGGTATGAGTGATACTAGTAATACCATTCCTTATGCAGCCAGTCCCTGTTATGAATGGTGTGAAAATATCGCTCATAGGGTCAGTTGGTGCATACATTTCAGTGGGCTTGGCAGACTGATATGTAAGAGCAACTGCTGGCTCGGTGAGGAAAGCAACGGGAAACTACATCACTCCTCGTTTCCCTAGTACGCCTCTTCAGTGACGCCTAGGCTATTTATGACAGCTGTTGGCGAAGCTGCAGAGGATCAAACCAGCCTTCGGGCTGATTACCCAACATACATACACAAGAGAAGAGACCAATTAATTGGCCATCATTATAGGCACAATGGTTTCATAGTTAATGTCATGGAAGGAATAGCTGCCTCTGTGGATCAGCGGTAGAGTGTCGGCCTCCGGATCCCAAGATAGCGGGTTCAAACCCGGCAGAGGTAGTCGGATTTTTGAAGGGCGGAAAAAAAATCCGTTAGACACTCCATGTCGTACGATGTCGGCATGTAAAAGATCTCTGGTGACACATTTGGTGTTTACCCGACAAAATTCATTAAAAATCTCAGCCATAGACGCCCAAGAGAGTTTCGGTTTACTCGGTCTGCCATCTAGTGGTGGCCTAGAGTAAAACGGAACGTCGAAATTGACGAGCAGACAGCCAGATGGCGTCAAATTGAAATGTCTGCACACGGTAGCTGAGGCCATACGATTATTATTATTATTATTATTATTATTATTATTATTATTATTATTATTATTATTATTATTATTATTATGGAAGGAATGATTCAAGGTAAAAGAGGAAGAGGAAGATCTAGACTGCAATATTCAAGACAAATCAGAGATGACGTAGGAACAGGCTCTTATGTGGAAATGAAGAGATTAGCGGATTACAGAGAAGAGTGGAGAAGACGAATTGCTGCCAACCAATCTTAGGATTGAGAATTGAGAAGAAGATTAATCTAAGCCTTCATTCGCTCTCTTTATTTACAGCTTCAGAAGTTGTAGCGATTAAACGTTTTGGACTAACGATCTTCGCAGTTCACCTTTGTAATGACACCACATCTAATAATATTCATATTGCGACACTATTTGTGTGAAGAACTTTGTTTGTTACGTTAGCATCTGATGCAGTCGAATGGAGCTGTTTATCGTAACGCTGCTAGAGTCAATGTGAGAAGCATGTTTTAAATGACGTTCTTCGATAACACTCTGTTTCCAAGAAGGGAAATGACGAATTTATCAGAAAATAGAGAGAAGAGTGGATGGTAATCAAGATTATCTGCTTGACCTTATTAAAGCTCACTCTTGAGGAAATCCTGCGGGACAAAATTTCGGCATCTCGACATCTCCGAAAACCATAAAAGTAGTTAGAGGGTTGTTAAACCAATAACAGAATTTTTGATATATATATATATATATATATATATATATAATGATATTATCATTATACAAATATATCATAGAATGATAGAAAACACAAACATAGTTTGTGTGCTCTTTGTACCCCTAACATCACATTA
The DNA here is from genome assembly GCF_040414725.1 of Anabrus simplex. Taxonomy (NCBI): domain Eukaryota; kingdom Metazoa; phylum Arthropoda; class Insecta; order Orthoptera; family Tettigoniidae; genus Anabrus; species Anabrus simplex. Next base: position 771,753,429 of record NC_090265.1, read on the forward strand.
TTATTTTCTAACCTGTTGTTATTTCTTCATAGACGCACTATTTATATTTTTGTCAATATCTTGGCAAAGGCCAGAGCGAAATGTAGCTTTAGTCTCTTTTACGACTGTGTAGAAATATAGGTGGCGCTGAGGAGCACGACTACGTTCGGGATACTAAAAGGTCAGATTATATTGTAATAGAACTTTCTGGCTCTGTGAGGATAGCAAAGGCAAACTCCCTCACTCTTCTTTTTGCCTTGAACGCCTTCATTATGGTACCATCATTGGTTTCACAATAACCGCATAACGTTTCGGGAATTCAACCATTCTCCGGGTTGAATCGTTTTAACAGGCATTTTTCTTCACTGTTATGTTTCGACGTAATGTACTGAAGAGGGGTTTGTCTGATGACAACTTAGTCTATACCTACTTCAAATAGAAGGAAATGCAAACCATTCTCCTACTTTTATTGTGTTTTAAATAACGATTACAGATCTCTTCACATGGTTGTGAGGGTATTGAGGCCTTGTAATAAGGATGTGAAGAGAGAGCGAATAAGTCTGTGGTAAGACCACAACTGGAGTATGGTTTCAGTGTATGAGACCCTCACCAGGACTACTTGAAACGAGAAGTAGAAAAGATCCAAAGGAAGAGACTTGGGAGTAAGGAGACGAGTTGATCAACTAAGCGGTATGTTTCGAGCTGTCAGTGGGGAGATGGCGTCAAATGACATTAGTAGAAGTATAAGCTTGAGCGGGACTTTTAAAAGTAGGAAAGTTCATAATAATTATGAAGATAAAGTTGGAATTCAAGAGGACAAAATGGGGCAAATAATAATTTAAATAACGAGGAGTAAGGGATTGGAATAAATTATGAGGGGAAATGTTCGGTAAATGTCCAACTTCTTTAAAATCATTTAAGAAAAAGGCCGATAAGGAATCTGCCACCTGGGCGACAGCCCTAAATGCAATTGATTGATTGATTGATTGATTGATTGATTGATTGATTGATTGATTGATTGATTGATTGATTGATTGATTCGCAAGGACATTTCTATTGAAGTTGGGAGTCCGGTGCCTTGGGGTCTGCCCGAGACTTGTTCTCGCACGAAACTTCGATGACATCTACCATACCGATGAAATGCGAGAGTAGATAAAGAAACCCACCTAAGTGGCAAATCCACCGCATTATTGCGGTCTCATTTGCATTCAAGGTGTTAATTTCAACTTTATTGCCCTTCCTTTCTCCCGTGTGTTGTTCCCACATGGTTCGAGCAGTATTCCTAGTTTTCTCTTCATGATATGCCACAGTTCAATCACCTTTTGACTGCTAACAGACTGATATGAGGTTAAGTTGGTCTGCAAACTTACTTCCTGAATGCAAAATACTCTCACTTCAAAGTATACATGGATCATATACTGAAGGAAGGGATTCCGACGTGCGGTAATTCAATAAGCAGTTTGGCCATTGCCTACGACTTGGTGTTAATTGTGTTGAAAACCTATCATCATCACTAGTCAGTCACCTCTGTAGGGCTAGTATATCGTGCGGAATCGAATCCAGATGTAGCAAAGCTTATGTCGTTTTGAACAACGGTACTGTATGAAGAAGTGAGCATCGATATGTTTCCAGACGGGCTTTGCTGTACGACAGTGAAACCTGGGTGGAATCACGATATCTTATTCATAAATTAGAAGTAACATACATAAAGGTAGCGAGCTTGATTGCTATTACGAGCTGTTGAGAACAATGACAGATAACATTTAGTCTTTACCATCTCGCCTTATAATTTTATACCTTGACAGATCTCAAAATCAATTATATAATGACTTGTTTCAAAGATTTCCACTGTAATGAATAATCCACAGGAACTGTCCACAGGCCAGTATTATTGGGCCTTTATGTTTTCTTATATATAAGCATTATATGAGTAAAGAAGTGGAAACACAGGTAAGGCTATTTTCGAATGATGATGTACTGTATAGAGTAGTAAATAAGTTACAGGATTGTGAACGACTGCAAAAAGACCTCGACAACGTTGTCAGACGGACAGTTGGAAATGGTATTATGGTACATGGGACGAAAAAGGCAGGTTGTGAATTTCACTAGGAAGAAAAGTCCTCTCAGGTTTAATTTAAGGCATGATAGTACCTCATGGAGAACACTGTAAGTAACGAGGTGTTAATATAAGAAATGACCCCCATTGGGATAATCATATTAACGAGGTTGTTAGGAAAGGTTACAGATATCTTCACTTTGTTATATTTAAGGGTTGGTGTAAGGATGTAAATAAGAGGGCGTATTAGTCTCCAGCAAGACCCCAGTTAGACTATGGTTCCGGTGGATGGGACCATCACCACGATTAGTTAATACGATAACTGGAAAGGATCCAAAGACCGGGCGAGTTGGCCGTGCGGTTAGGAGCGCGCAGCTGTGAGCTTGCATATGGGAGATAGTGGGTTCGAACCCCAATGTCGGCAGCCCTGAAGATGGTTTTCCATGGTTTCCCATTTTCACACCAGGCAAATGCTGGGGCTGTTCCTTAATTAAGGCCACGGCCGATTCCTTCCCACTCCTAGGCCTTTCCTGTCCGATCGTCGCCATAAGACCTATCTGTGTCGGTGCGACGTAAAGCAACTAGCAAAAAAAAAAAAAAAAAGATCCAAAGGACAGCAGCATAATTTGTTCTTGGCACTGATTGATTGTGAAACAACGATGATTCAGGTGAGGTATTTCAATAAGTATAACGACATGCGGCAGTAATACAGCTAGAATTAGAAAATCTTGAATTCAAAACACGATCATACTTTCTGAGTGAATTAGGTATGACACTTCAACGTTCAGCTTCAGGAAACCCAATATTTGTAATGGTTTCCAAGCTATTATCGTAACACTAATAATTGTTGTTTCGATAGCTCGGTAAATTTCTTACAGGCAATGTTTGCTTACGTGAGTAACAGAACATCCATAGCACGAGATGATTTAATCACGGATACGGCAAAAGGATTAAATACATCATTTAGCAAAGGAGAAATAGTGGTACTCACACATGACGATGTCAGAGCACGACCGGTTTTCACAGAACACAAGCTGTAAGTCACTTGCGAGCGAACCAAACACTTCAACACTCACTCCACCACAACTCGCCGCCTACTACACGCTTTCGCTAGTGGCCGCCAGGTGGCAGACTGCGTCATTGATCAATGTACAAAAGAGCAGCATACTGTACAGTGCACCCACCTTACGTAGCTCTTCAATTCGTACAGAATTGCTAATGTTCCGTACTTTTCACTAAGTTTGTTTTCTTTCCCTTACGGTAGGGCTAATATCACATCACAATTGCACTGCAAAATACAATATTAATGAAAGGGAAAATAAATAGGTATTAATAATACTGTATAAGGAAATATCTTCATTGGCGCAATCACATAAATGAGGAGTGTCTGTTTGTTTAGTAATTCGTCCACATTCATTGCGGTAGTTGATTACTCTCGAATGACTCATGAACAATGCAGACCAGAAAGAAGTAATTCTTTAAAAGCAGTACCGTACCATATTATACGCTTCCTTGCGTTCTCCCACAACTTTCTTGGGGTAGATATTGCATCTTTTGATCAGACACTCCTCAAATGGGATTGTAAATAAAAGGTACAGATATCTACACGCAGTTATGAGGGTATTTAGGGGTTGTAGTAAGGATGTAAACGAAAGGGCATGTAAGTCTCTCGTAAGACCCCAACTAGAGTATGGTTCTAGTGTATGGGACCCTCATCAGGATTACTTGATTCGAGAACTGGAAAGTAACCAAAGAAAAAAAACAACTCGATTTGTTCTGGGTGATTTCGCACAAAACAGTAGCGTTACGAAAATGTTGCAAAGTTTGGGCTGGGAAGACTAGGGAGAAAGGGGACGAACTGGTCGACTAAGTGGTATGTTTCGAGCTGTGAGTGGAGAGATGGCATGGAATGACATTAATAGACGAATAGGTTTGAGTAATGTTTTTAAAAGTAAGAAAGATCACCATGGAAATTCACAGCCTGGTTTCCAGTCATTCGACCGGGACAAGAATGGAATGAATGAAGCCTCCATCTAGCGGCGAGGATAGGAATTCTGCCGGCTGCCGAAGCCTGTCGCACTGCTCTGGGGCAATGATTAATGCATGACAGATGAAATAAAATTATATTGGAGAGTGTTGATGGAATGAAATATCACCGGGAAAACTGGAGTACCCGGAGAAAAACCAGTCCCGCCTCCGGTTTGTCCAGCACAAATCTCTCATGGAGTGACCGGGATTTGAACCACGCATCGCAGCTATGAGAGGCCGGCGCACTGCCGCCTGAGCCACGGAGGCTAAGAAAGATCACAATGTGAAGCTAAAATTGGAATTCAAGAGGACAAATTGGGGCCAAAATTCGTTTATAGGAAGGGGAGTTAGTGATTGGAATAATCTACCACGGGAGATGTGCTGTTAATTTCTAAATTCTTTGCAATTGTTTAAGAAAAGACTGCCCTAAATGCAGATCAGTGGTGATTGATTGATTGATTGATTGATTGATTGATTGATTGATTGATTGATTGATTGATTGATTGATTGATTGATTGATTGATTGATTGATTGATTGATTGATTGATTGATTGATTGATTGATTGATTGATTGATTGATTGATTGATTGATTGATTGATTGATTGATTGATTGAATAAGTTCCTTAACTAATCCTATAGATGACCATCAAAGGAAGAGAAGAATGGTGTCAAATGTCCCTTTTTGGGAAGTCAAATGTTCATAAATATGTCTTTCAATAAATTAAACTCAAACTGATAACTGCTAATTTATTTGGATCTAACGAATCGTTTCCGAGAGATATCTGTACGGAAATTGCAGTCGAGGAAGTGTAGAATTCAGTTCATCGAGAGGGGAAATCTGACTGACAGTGTATGAAACTACCACCAATTAAATAATCAGTTCTCTAGAGAACGATGAGGTGAGGCTTTTTTTCATAAAATAGCCTTCTATATGTCTCTCAGTCATGGTCATCCATCAAAACGTCACATCACAGCCTGCAACATCACATCGATCATCTGTACCGTAACGCCCCTCTTTGATAATATGTCTCTCAGTCATAGTCATCCGTCAATACTTCACATCACAGTCTCCACGGTTGCTAGGTAACATCGCGTCACGCATTTCGTATCACTAATTCCATGACGCAAATTTTCAGGTGACCTCCAGCCATAAGAAATGTTTGTCAAAATATTATACTCCACTGTAAATGAACATCACAGGAAATGAAAAAAAATCTTAACTAATTATTAACTTTATTGGCCACATTAGAAGCCTCCGTGGCTCAGGCGACAGTACGCCAGCCTCTCACCACTGGGTTCCGTGGTTCAAATCCCGGTCACTCCATGTGACATTTGTGCTGGACAAAGCGGAGGCGGCATAGATTTTTCCCCGGTTACTCCGGTTTTCCCTGTCATCTCTCATTCCAGCAACACCATCCAATATAATTTCATTTCATCTGTCATTCATTAATCATTGCCCCAGAGCAGTGCGACAGGCTTCGACAGCCGGCACAGTTCCTATCCTCGCCGCTAGATGGGGACTTCATTCATTCCATTCCTGACCCGCTCAATGACTGGAAACAGGCTGTGGATTTTCACTGACCACATTGGACCACCTGAGTCGTTCCACGTTCAATTTGTCTTTGAATGTTGTACTGTTTAGTTCTTGTGATCTGCCCAGTACTTTTTCAAGAGGCGACTAAAAGGGACCCTGGGCAACCACGGGACCCTTAGCTGAGTCCTGGCATTGTTTCCTCTTACTTGTGCCAGGCTCCACACTTTTGTCTATACTATTCGACCTCCCTTGGTCTACTCTTGTTCTTTTCTGATCCCGACGGTTTTGGCCGATACCTTCACTTTTCGGAGTGTCGGAGCTCTTCTATTTTTTCCCTCTGATTAGTGTTAATAGAGAACGGTTGCCCAGTTGTACTGCCTCTTAAAACAGAAATCACCGCTACCAGTACTTTTTCATTCGTTCCGATCGTAATTTTTCTCAGTTCGTCTGAAATCGCTGTAGCCCTTCTATGCGTCATTTCTGCTGAATGTTAATCTTAAGAAGGGTGTTGATATTTATTTTTGTTTTCTGCTAACCCGAGTGCAACTGCTTTGAGATCTTGCTGAAATTCATGGATCCATTGTCCTCCTGCCTTCTTTCCGAGATTTTTCATCGCTAGTTGTCGTAAATTCCAGTTTCTTGGCAGTCACAATATGTGATAAGAATACGAGATGTGCCGTTGATTGGGTCAGATAGTGTCTTTAGGTAGGATTCTCCAGGCTACTTCGACCTGGTATTTTTGTATTTATGCAAGTTCTGACCTTACAAGGGAAAGGCGCGTACCAGGGAATCGCCGATCTTACGTAAATTTTGCACACACGTTACATAAGCCAATAATAACATAAGGCCAGAAAACTTCGTTTGGAAATTAACTGGTAGGACCTACAGAAAGCGTTAAAGTTCGTGTGTTTGAATTAGCGCGCTCGGCTACGCAGAACTGCACCGGGTGCTGAGTTCACACGGCGAGAGGCCGCTACTCCATAACCTACCCGCAACTCGCACTGTCCAGCAGCTGAGTTGAGGTCTATCTAGTTGGCCTTCTTGAGGCCACGCTGATATTGTATGGGACTAGTGGTTGGTTGTATAATGGTAGTTGACATAGGATAGCCTCCATGGCTCAGGCGGCAGCGCGCCGGCCTCTCGCCGCTGGATTCCGTGGTTCAAATTTCAGTCACTGCATGTGAAATTTGTGCTGGGCGAAGAGGACGCGGGGCAGCTTTTTCTCCGGATACTCCGGTTTGCCCTTCCATCTTTCATTCCAGCAACACTCTCCAATATCATTGCATTTCATCTGTCAGCCATTAACCATTGCCCCAGAGGAGTGCGACAGGGTTCGGCAGCTGGCACATTCCCTATCCTGGCCGCTAGATGGGAGCTTCATTCATTCCAATCCTGACCCGGACTGAAAACAGGCTGTGGATATTCAATTAACATAGGCAAAGTTTCTTATTTTATTTTTATCTTTTTAGCGTGTGGAAGAGCGTTCTAGAACTTGATGTTGTTGAGTCTGTTTATCTGCTGCTTTGCATCTGTTTCAGAGCTTCTGTTTATTTCTTTACTTACTCATATTTACAGATGTCATCAGAAGCTGTGACAAAAATGATGACGTTTACATAGACAGCATGCCATGACTCACTTCTACCTCAAATGACATGTCACGTGATCCTGAAGCAAACGATTCCGATCACGAATATTTGGTAAAATGTTATAGCCAAGCAGGGAACGCTAAAAACGAACTTACAGGTATTGACTAAAAGGAAGGTTGCTCAGTACTGGAGAAGTGGTAAGCGGGTCCCGCTTTCGTTTTCGTCGGTGGAAAAAAGAGTTTCACCATGACAAAAGAAAGATTTATCATCATCATCATCATCATCATCATCATCATCATCTGTTTACCCTCCAGGTTCGGTTTTTCCCTCGGACTTCGCGAGGGATCCCACCTCTACCGCCTCGAGGGCAGTGTCCTGGAGCTTCAGACTCTTGGTCGGGGGATACAACTGGGGGGTATGACCAGTACCTCGCCCAGGCGAGCCTCACCTGCTATGCAGAACAGGGCCCTTGTGGAGGGATGGGGATATTGGAAGGGATAGACAAGGAAGAGGGAAGGAAGCGGCCGTGGCCTTAAGTTAGGTACCATCCCGGCATTCGCCTGGAGGAGAAGTGGGAAACCACGGAAAACCACTTCCAGTCCTCGTACCACTTTTCAACTTTCGTGGCAGAGCCGGGAATCGAACCCGGGCCTCCGGGGGTGGCAGCTAATCACGCTAACCACTACACCACAGAGGCAGCAGATAGATTTATATTTGTGGTAAAAACATGTAAAGAACAAAGGGACACACCGCGACAAATTGAGGGCAATAGCCCGTACTGTCAGAAAAAAAAAATCGATTTTGCTCATCAAAACGAAATAATTCACAATGTGACCATTCAGCAGTGGGGTATCCAAGTTGCTCATGAAGAATAATGCTGGGGGCTTTAAAGCATGCCACACGTGGGTTCGTAACCTTAAGAAGCGCAATTGTATTCTGTCGCGAAAACTAGTATCTGTAACGACGAAAAAGGAGCAACAAAATAGTAGAAACCATGGGAGCAGCAGAAATATTCATGTTCTAGAGTCCTACGGCCTCGCAGACAGTGATCAAAGTGGGTTCAGCCTTGAAAAATGGGATCTATACAAGTGAACAAATGGTTTAATGGCGTATTAAAGCAAAATTCACCGTCAGGTAAAATAACGCTCATTCTGGATTCCTTTTCTGGACATAAACCTACACAAAGTGCGGCTACGTGGCTAAATGGATAACGAGCTGGTCTTTAGTCACAGGGGTCCCGGGTTCGATTACCGGCAGGGTCGGGAATTTTAACCATCACTGGTTAATTTCGCTGGCACGGGGGCTGGGTGTATGTGTCGTCTTCATCATCATTTCGTCCTCATCATGACACGCAATTCGCGTCAAATAAAAAAATCTGCTCCTGGCAAGCCGAACATGTCCTCGGGCACTCCCGGCACTAAAAGCCATAGGCCATTTCATTTTCACCTACACAAAATAAAGATACCGTAGAGTTAATGAAAATCCCTCTTGGTGCCACAGCTTACTGTCAACCACTAAATGTATACGGGTTTAGAGCATGGAAAGGCTTTGTACGTAGATTATCTGACACTCTTCGATTATTGAATTTGGATATCGCTTCGGCGCAGAGAAACACCATCTTTAAACGTGAATCTCTGACATACCACCGACAGTCGTCTCCTCGTTTTCGTCCCATGTGGAAATCCGCCTGGTACGAAAGCCAGTACTTCTCCAAAACCCCGCGAGCCTTTGAGCATCCTGTACAATATCGCCCTTATCCTCACTTCGTTACGTGTGGTTGGTGCAGATCTGCTTTATGCTTTCAACAACATTTCTACCACGTGCATCACTGCTGTGGAAATTATAAAGAGTAACTTGCTTTAGTTTCTGGGGCCTCCGTGGCTCAGGTGGAAGCGCATCGGCCTCTCACCGCTGGGTTGCGTGGTTCAAATCCCGGTCACTCCATATGAGATTTGTGCTGGATGAAGCGAAGGTGGGACAGGTTTTTTCCGGTTACTACGGTTTTCCCTGTCATCTTTCATTCCAGCAACACTCTCCAATATCATTTCATTTCATCTCTCATTCAATCACTGCCCCAGAGGAGTGTGACAGGCTTCGGCAGCCGGCACGATTCCTATCCTCGCCGCTAGATAGGGGCTTCATTCATTGCATTCCTGACCCGGTAAAATGACTGGAAACAGGCTGTGGACTTTTTCAACTTTTTTTCTCGTTTCTATCGTCCTTTAGTATACTGATTAACCTTTATTTTCACCATAACAATCTTATTCTATTGCCTTTATTGACCCACAATCAATGCAGGAATGAAATTATTTATCTTAATGCCACAACATAATTTTCGCGATGTGCTACTCAATTATTAACGGAACAGAAAAGATCAGTGGCGCGGTCCCTCGACGAGTCAACCCAGCACGCGCCGTGGTCCTGTGAAGCTAAGCATGCGAATTCAAATTGAGAAATTAAATGCTCTCTGTAGGTTGCATGAGTTAACTTCGGAAATAAATGTTTTGGCCATTGTGTTATTCTTGGCTCATTTAACATGTATGCAAAATTTACGTAAGATCCGATATTCGCCGGTACGCGCCCTTCCCTTGTTAGTGTCTATTGATAGGCTTTTCTTATTATACGTTAATTGGGATGATCTCATTTTGTTAGTTTTATTTATCCATGTTTCTCTCTCGTTTAAGTTGTGTGATGATTTTTCCTAGATATTTAATTTGCAGAACTATGGTCATTTTTGGATCATTTATGTTTTTTTTACAATCAGCTTCATGTCGCACCGACACAGATAGGTCTTATGGCGGCGGTGGAATAGCAAAGGTTTAGGAGTGGGAAGGAAGTGGCCGTGATCTTAATTAAGATACAGCTCCACCACTTGCCTGGTGTGAAAATAGGAAACCACGGAAAGCCATCTTCAGGGCTGTCGACAGTGGAGTTCGAACCCACTCTCTCCCGGATACAAGCTCATAGCTGCGCGCCCCTAACCGCACTGCCAACTCGCCCGGTGGTCATTTATGAAGACTTCATTTACGTTCACGGGTTTCATGGGCATGATCTCAGTTTTCTATTTTTAGGGCATTTTGTTTACACTGGTGACCTTGACATGACCTTCTTCCAAGTTTAGGGCCAAGAGAGCTAAATCGTCCGCAAATACCAAGTAGTTTGTACTTATTCGAGTGTTTTGCTCCATTTTTGATGGCAGGTACCAGAATTTCATGATGTAATTGAAAGCCACATTGAAAAGCAGTGGAGATCATCCATCACCTTGTCTGAGGCCAGCTTTTATAAGTAAAAGTTTTTGACGCTTTTTCCCTTAATTAATACTATAAATAATATTTACAATCTGAAGAGAAAGTGGTCACAGGCTAATCTTAAATTTTGAATGTAGACACTTACTCTCGTAGAAACCAACAGGAGCTCATCTGGGTCTCTGCCCTCGCGATGTCCTCCATCCCGGCTATTTGCGCAAGGAGGAATTAATTTATGAATTAACTATTAGAAATGTTCAATCTGGAGGCACGGTTGCGGCCGATACCACCAAGCTTAAAGATTCTCTTGATTTGCCGATTAGTATCCCCATCTTGGGGGAGAAAGATATTGACGACGCTCTCTCCACGATCACTGATAATGCTACTGAGCTAGCATCAGTAGTTGGTTTTTTTGAAGGGGGTGATCCATCATCTAATCAACTTAAACGTGTGCAAGCTAGATTGTTCCATTTTTACAATAGGGTTACTGATCTATTGTCTCGTAAGTTAAATGACATTCAAGGGAAGGAGGCTAGTGCTGTCCTCGAAAACCTTTCTAAATTGTCCAGTAAGGTTAGCCTCTTGTTAACTGGGGCAGTACCCCCCAAAACCGACCAACCCACTCTGGTAAACGTAGTTAGCGAGGAGCATTCTCCCGCGGAGGAAGAAAGTAGGAAATCTGTAGGAGTCCAACAAACATCTGCCCCATTAGAAACTGAGTCCGGTCGTCGCACATCCATTCCACCCATTGTGTTGAATAATGCACCCTCTGAAACAGCCTCTCCGCCCCTTAGGCCTTTACCAACTATGTCACCCGGGTTCAGTAGTTTGCCTCATCCTTTAGCGATGTTGTTTAGGGGTACTTCTAAGTTTTCCGTTAATTCTACGAATGACGTCATCGCATTCTTAAGGTTTTTAGTTGAATTCCAAGATCACGCTCTTGTATTTTCTCTCTCTCCGTGTCAAATCCTACAGATTATTTACCCCTATTCCATTGGTGTTCTATCAGACAAAATAGTAAGAGCCATTGCTGAACAATCATCTATTGAAGACTTCCGTGCCCACCTGCTAGCTAACTTCATCCCGGCTAGGGCAAGGTCCTCTCTAATACAGAAATACTATTACAGAGTACAGCGATTGGATGAAAACCTGGCAGACTTCATCCAAGTTCTATACTAGGCTATTTGCTCTACATCCTCCTGAAGATCAAATTGTACAAGCTATTATGGAAGGAATTTCACCATCTTGCAGGTCATACTTGTGTTTTGCGTCGCGTCCGCAAACTTTTGCCGAATTAGAAGCTATGGCTGTCTCAGCCGAGAGAGTTAGATATGCGGACACATTACGTGTCGTGAAAGAGCCCCCTCCATTTTCTGGTAAGGTTTGACCTCCACCTCGCCGAACCCTCACACCCCGCAAACGTTATGCTTGTGGGTCGCCTGACCATTTCCGGAACAAGTTCCCTTTGATCAGATCCAACGGGACAAATAATGGAGCAGGGTCATCTCGAGGCTGTTTTAAATGCGGCGCCTTTTCCCATATTGCCAAGAATTGCCCAAATTCTAATAGCACTCCCATCTGCTCAACTTCGGGTGCAACCTCCACCAATAATCAAAAGTGACTAGTGGCATCGGCTGAGTCGGCGTGCCCACCTTCTTCAGGCTCAGCCCCGGTTAAATCCGACGAAATCTCAGGGAAAACTCAGTCTTCTAATTTATCTTTTGAAGGTCCCAAAGAATGTCTTAGGATTGCGGCGGATTCCCCCGCACCTGTACCATTTCTCAAAATTGAATTGAATAATGAACCGGTAACAGCTCTATTAGATTCTGGCAGTGTGTGTTCTATCATTTCGGCTGAATGGTATTCCAAATTAAAATCTGTTTGTAAATTTTCTGATTTTTTTTTCGTCTTCGGTTCAATGCATTTCGGCTAACACTTCTCCATTTAGGTTTTCTGTATGCCAAAATTCGAATTGCTAAATTTACCTGGAAAGTTAAACTGTTTGTGGCGAAGCATTTGTCTTGCCCCATTATATTAGGAGCGGATTTCATGTCGCACACCGGTCTAGTGCTCGACATTCAGAGCAAGTCGTGGACTTTCAAATTTACTAGTAATTTCAAAATCCCCTTACTTAAATGTAGTTCTGTGTCATGTTCATCTGTTTCGCCTACCCAGGATGAGATGTTGTTAGACCTTAGACATCTACCTGAGGAGCAGGCCGATAGTATTCATAAGTTGTGTCAGTCGTTTCCAGAAGTTTTCTCCGATACTCTTGGTGTTACTGACCTTATCGAATACAAGATTGAGATTACTGATGCGATCCCTGTTAGGTTTCCACCTTATAGGTAATCTCCACCTAAAATGAAGGCTCTGAAAGAGATCATAGATCAGATGTTGAAAGATGGTATAATTCGGCCCTCTAAGTCGGCGTATTCATCGCCTATTTTCCTAGTTCCGAAACCCCAAGGTGGCTTCAGGCCTGTGATTGATTATAGAGCTCTCAATCGGAAGGTGGTGTTACAATCTGTGCCCCTTCCCGACCTTCACTCTTGCTTTTCATGGTTTCGAAAAGCTAAGTTCTTCACCATCTTAGACCTCAATCAGGCGTATAATCAGATCCCTCTAGCTGAAGAATCCAAATATTTTACAGCGTTTGCCACGGATTGGAACGTGTACGAATACAACCGCGTGCTTTTCGGGCTCCCCACGGGAGCAGCTGTACTTACGAGACTGCTAGACAGGGTCTTCTCCGACATCAAATTTGAGTATCTATACCATTATCTTGATGATGTCGTCGTATTTTCTGAGACCTTTGAAGAACATCTAGATCATCTGAAAGAGGTCCTGAGTCGCCTTCGTAAGGCAGGGTTAACGGTGAAGTTGTCCAAGGTTGCCTTCGCTAAGCCTTCTATGTCATTTCTAGGGCATACTGTGTCGCCCGATGGTGTCGCTGTGGATCATTCTCGAACACAGGCCATCCGTGATTTCAAACCTCCTAACGACATCAAAGGAATTGCCAGATTCATTGGCATGGTGAATTTCTTCAGGAAATTTATTCCTAACTTCGCTAATAGAGCGGCGCCCTTGAACTTACTTCGTAGGAAAGGCGTCAAATTTGAGTGGGGGCCTTCTCAACAAGCCGCTTTCGAAGATCTCAAATTAGCTCTGTGTAATGCCCCTGTTTATGCCATGCCTGATTTCTCGAAGAAATTCATCGTCCAAACCGATGCGTCGTCGTTGGTGGTGGCTGCAGTCCTTCTTCAAGAGACTGAACTAGGGAGGCGACCCATCGCCTACGCCTCTAGAACTTTATCGGCTCAAGAAGCCAAGTGTTCAGTTTATGAACTTGAAGGTTTGGCAGTCTTATTTGCTCTAGAAAAGTTCCGCCTCTATCTGGAACATGTCAAGTTCGACTTGGAGACAGATAACCAAACCTCAAGTTGGGTCTTAGGTAGGCCGCGTCGCACTGATCACATAGCCCGCTGGGCCATCAGAGTTTCTGCCTTCCAATTTATTGTTAGGCATATAAGAGGAACTAAAAATGTTGTGGCTGACGGACTAAGCCGTATGTTTTCCAATGATGTAGAGCCCCTTGAACAGGAAGACAGTTCTTCACTTCACGAGTCCATATCTCCTGGGGTAAATGCCATACTAACGGATGCTCCCATGTTGTTTAGGGATCTTGAAAAATATCAGCGTGAAGATCCGACGCTGGCCCCTATTATGGAAACCCTTTCTTCTGGGGAACATGTTGTCCCTTATGTATTGAGGAACGGTGTTTTATGTTGCCCGTCGAGGCATGATCAGAAGATGAAAGTTGTGGTTCCAGCTGTTCTTGTACCTATGATCTTCAAGTACTACTATGAGACCCCATTAGGGGGGCATTTAGGCATCCTCAAAACTCGAGAAAAGATCCCAGAAATGTTCATTTGGAAAGGTATGGACGGTGAAATTCGTGAATTGGTAAAAGCTTGTAAAACTTGTTGGCTGAGTAAACCTACCATGTCCACTAAGCTAGGTTTATTTTCCTCCCATCAAGCGTCGCGCCCCATGGAACGCCTCTATATCGACTACGTAGGGCCCTTCCCCCAATCAAAGGGGAACGCCAATAAATTCATTCTTGTGTGTGTAGATGGTTTCACAAGATTTTCATGGTTTTTTTCGACTAAGCTGGCTACCGCTCAGTCCACCATTTCGTGTTTAAATTCCATATTCGCTTCTTTTGGTCCGTGTCAATATATTGTTTCTGACCATGCTAAAGCTTTCACCTCCAATCTCTTCCGTAAATTCTGTTTTGATCTGTCCATCTCTCATGTGACTACTTCTGCATACTATCCTCAACCATCTCTAGCTGAACGGGTCAATCGTAATCTTAGGTCGGCTCTAATTGCCTATCATCATGATGATCATTCCAGGTGGGACACGTCCTTGCATTGGGTAGCTTTCGCTTTGAATTCGGCGGTTCATGAATGTAATAAGTTTACTCCAGCTTCCTTGATGTTTAAGTTTGTACCCAACACGCCGCTCTCTAACCTTTGGTCTCTTAGTGATATTCTACCTGAGACAATAGATCCAGATAATATTAGAGCTCTATGGAAGAAGGCTAAGGCCAACCTTAAAATTTCTCATGAAAAGGTTAGGGAAAGATATGATCGTAGACGGAGGCCCACCAATTTAAAGGTAGGAGACCAAGCTTGCCCCCAGATTTCATGGGCCGTGCACCGTTTTGGATTGCTTAACCCCGGTGACATTATTAGTAAGCAATCCACCCACTGAGAGGATCTTTAGGGTTCGCCTGTCTCAGGTGAAACCTGTATAATGTAATTGCTAACTTGCCATCTGTGTCTTCCAACGGTGTAAAGGTTATATCTTCTATTAATGTTAGTCCTTCTGCCCTTTGTTCCCTCATCTACCTTGTATATGTATGTAAAAACTTACCCGCCGGTTATTCTGCTGTCCTTTCCCGTACGGCCATTACCAAGCTCCCCGTTTCCTTCTAAACCATACCAGTGGTTTAAAGAAAAAAATTCTAAGCCGCTGGCCCCTCAGCCTCTCCTCCAAGCACTAGTTCCAACAACAATTCTGCCGCCGAGATTTTATTGTTTCAGCGCCCCGCAGCCGTTCGGCGCCTTACCGCCACAGTGGTGGGGTAAGGGCCCACTCCACTACCGTGATGACCTTCTGTGTACGGCGCGCCGGAGTCTATCTCCCGGCACAGGCTGAAGTGCGGCGCACCACCCGCAAGCTTATCTGGGGACTGTAAACAAACTTCACATCTGCGGCGTCCTTCACCACGACTACCCCTCTCATAGTGCGGGAGAGAGGTTTCTCAGGGTACTTGAGGGGTCCGGGCGTCCTCGACTGGACTTTGGCAGCGGCGGCTGGTCTTGCCGTTAAACGTAACAACATGTACCTGGTATTCTACGACAAACAAGACACTCTAAATCTGGAGTCTAACAAGTTATCAACGAAAAGACTTCGATTTTTTTCTTTCTTCAAAATTCTTCTTCTATTCAACATTAAGTAACTATTTCATCTATTTATGTTTCTTCCATGTACTTCAACAAATCTATCACCAGGGAAGCAAAAAATTTTCTTCAAGTTGGGTTAAACAAACTTGGACCTTTGTTTTGGAAAATAATTTTATTCAACATTCTTCTGTGTCACACCTTAGAAGGACTTTTGGGGGGAGGGGAAGGTCTGTACCGGTTGGTACACCTATACGCCGCACATTTGAATTTTCCGCCTTAAAGTACTCCTCTACAGCTGAAACTCTGAACTTTAAAACTGAATTAATTCAGCCATTTATCAGAAGATGTCACTGTGTTAATTTCGAATTGTGTTTGTTTACTAATTATCAAGTAGTGTGGACATTCTCTCACAGATGTCTCTACCAAAAACTGTGATCATGCACCCTGGTGCGAAGTGATGGAACTTTTCTTGAAGATATTTTATACTCATAAGTTTTCCTATATCTAAATTTCGTTCTTTCATTTGTAGGTTGGCAATATAAATCTTTCTTTCCGCCAGTTTTGAACTTAGCCAATCCCGAATTTCTTTAATTAATTTTGGACCAATCGTGTCCTTCTTCTTCACATTTGATGTGTAAATTTTAGTCGACCAATAAACGACTGTGGGTGTGTCTTGATCATTCATGAAAAGTCTCGAATCTTCCACGAGGGTATAAAAACTGCTGATTTTCCTGGCTCTCCGCCACTCGTATAACATCTAGCTTAGTGTATAGCAGGAGGCGGGAAGCGCCTCTTTCATCCGCCAGCAGCTCTTCATCAAGGTAATAGCCGTTTAACATCTTTCTTTCTTCCTTGCTAGCTCAGTAGTTTAACCCGCAGGGCAGGTTCGAAACCTTTAATATGTAACCTATAACTTAAAATATGTAAATTTTCCATCTTTGTAAGACTTCATATATCTTTAAATTTAAATGTAAATCGGGGATAGAGAGTGCTTTACACCCTCGAGCTCCCCTTCATTTTGATTTGAGGTAACTACGTTTTCATAACCGATTTTCTTCTCTCCCCTAATGTGTTAAAATTTTTCTTATACGAGTCACCTCTATAATATGGGAATAGCCCCTGTGTATCGGCTTAACGCCACTTAGGTTTTAACAAGCTGGTATTTTGAAAGGTGCCTCTAGGAGGCTTGATATTACTAGGCGGGAGCAAGTGCTCAATGTAATTAGGGGTTTTCTGCCCTTTGGTATTTTGTGGTTGTGAGCTGAGAGCTCAGAGATTGTAAAAGGTGGAGCTTGAAGCCCAGATCATTCATTTGTCTCTAAATCCTTGCTTTTCTGGTCTTGTGCCTGATTATTGGATAGCTGTTGACTTGTTAAGCTTTCAAATTCTATGTAAAAATTTGTTGAATTTTGTTGTCTATTGAAAATATAACCTTTATTGAAATTTTAATTCATCTTTCGGCATTGTAGTTAGACCCATTCCAGCCCGCACATTCTTTCACCTCTGCTGACCCACCAAAACACGGTAACGTATTTAATCACTGATAGGTCATGTTTAAATTAATATGTATATATGGGGTTTTAATCATCCATTTCGCATCATTTCATTTCTTTGTATCGCGGCTATAACGTATTCTGAACGAATCACATATTGGGTAAAGTATTTAAACATCATTCATATTAATAGCTTGCAGTAAATTTTCCAATAGCCGTTGTGAGGTGAACGGAGTCAGCAGGCTAATTTCAGCCCATTTCCAGGAAAAGTACGTCATCAAGGTTACGAGAGACCTTACCCTCTCCACTTTCTGAAGAGACAGTTGGAACATTATGAACGCCGACTTTTCGAACTTCGCTACCTGACGCTATATTTCAGCGGGAAAGTTCAGCCTATTTGAATGGCTGTAATGAAGTAACGTGGTGGATTCACAGCAATACATAGGAGAAGGGATGAGACCTCGAATCTTACTGGACCATGTGATATGGCTGATGGAGGGAGACTTTTGACGGCTATATACCCGCCGACAAGAGCTGGAGAGGACACTCGTATTCGGACATTCTTATTCTTACTCTGAGACACAGAGACACTCTTGGAAGACATTCTTACTACGATTCTACGTCTGCACATCGGAGAAGATTTTAACTTAGTTCACTTCGCATCTGAGTATATACTACTCAAAAGTTACTCTCTCATTGGGACCTGTTTTCTCAATGACGAGAGGTAGTCAACAGGAGACCGGTTTTGACTAGTATAGGGGAGAAGAGCTTTTATTATGAATTTAATTACGCTACTGTTCCGTAATACGGAAGAATACCAGTGTATTCTCTCCATGAACATAACCCATGGTGGTTTTGCTTTTAAAATTAGGACTCATTACGACTTTATGTAAGGAGTACAGTAGGAGGTGTTAAAGGCAGGAAAGTCATATTACAGCTAGTGTATTATGCATGAAGCAGACGTAGGACTGGAATCCGACAACAGATGAGGCAGCCGGTACGAGAGATCCATCGATCATCAGCTTCAATACAACAGAGTCTACAAATGGTGAGCTTATGGCATAAGTTACTGCAAGTCTTCGCGCAACAGTTCATTTTCTTAGGGTTAATTTCATTCAATTTTTCTTTTGCTTCCGTAAGTTCAGATTTCGTTAATACGCCGTTACGTCACGTTTTTCATCCTTATAAATAGCTGTTTTAATTTGTATTTTATGAAATGATTATTGATGATCCTTAAATTCCAAGTTAGTGTACTTAATGGTTAGTGTCCCGTCACCCTACCCCTGGGAGTTTTTTGAGTCTCATGACGTATTATTATTATTATTATTATTATTATTATTATTATTATTATTATTATTATTATTATTATTATTAATTATCAACTATCGTTTTCAAGCCATAAGCTTGAAGGCTGGCGCCCATGGGATATTGTTTATTGAGAAACAATGAGATATCATTTATTTATATTACTATTAAAGTGACCCGCCACGTTATAATACTGTCGCACATCTGTGGGCTGAGTGGGTACGTCACAATGTCAGAAACTGATAATAGTAGAGTATTACACTTATTTGTCAAAATGAATATAACTAATACAAATTTTCTATGTCCTTCACCTCCGAAATAAATCTATTTCTCTAAGCCATTTTGTTCTATGTCCATCACCATCACCTCCCTGTGGCCTATTAACTTCCAATGTTTGGAATGGTATGTTCGTTAATACGTCTTATAATTACAAAGGAACCTAATAAAGCCACAAGGTCGGCCTCCGATAATAAATAAGGTATAAATTGACTGCCCTAAAATGAAATCACTTGTATTGTAAAATGACATAAATGGGACTTGGAACAACATAGTTCTAGAAATCTAGATCATCAGTTTGTATGACTGTATGCCTACTTGTTAGGAATGATTAATTTTTGCAATATAAAAGAATGAATTAATGACTGTGATTATATTAACTTGCAAAATCGGATCAGCTCAACAGAAACTTAAAAAATGTTAATTTGGATCTTTCATTATTTACCAGAAAAAGTATCCTTGATATATTTTTCAAAAAAGATGGACAAAGAATTCCTGTTGTATTTCAGGACTGATGATTGTGAAATTTGGTGAAAAGGCTAATTATATGCTCAGATTTAAAGGAAAATGCTAATAAAAAATAGTTTTCAAAATGCATTGAGACTGATGATTGAAACAGTTAAAAGATTTAAAACGTAAAACTGCTTCCTTACCTTAGTTAAATGCATTCAAAATTGTTTGTAAGTAATCCTAGAACTACATTGTCATCTGCTTATTGAGTTCAATAACTGAAGTCTACTAAGGCTAAATAATCTCTCTGTAGTTCCACACCCGGAGAAAGTCTTCCTCAACAAAATACAGTATAGTCTCCAGGAGAGGAGAGGATCTAATGAGGTGGTGGGGTTGAGGCTATGAACATGGGCATGCGGGTAGAGCATGCAGAGGCAAGGGAAGAAGGCAAGAATGTTACCAGGGTGAAAAATCAGAAAATAACAGTGGGGGGAGAAGGATCATAGGGCTTAACTACTAGTGTTTATTTCAGGCAGTTCTCGGCGGGGGAGGGCTCCCATTTAATTTCCTGTAAGTAAATTACCCCCTCTCCCAGGAAAATGTACCTTTTAAATCTGTTTTACTTGAATATTGTTGTTATAATAAGAATGATAATTATTGGAAACTTATTCCTTGTAGGCAATTACATTTTTTTTCTGTTAGTCATTACAAAGTTCAATAAAATTACTAGTAACAAGTAGGCACTGCGAACTAGGTGCAATTTCACTGAAACCCTATGCGTATTCATTGGAAAAAGTCAACGTGAATTTCGGAAGTCTAGGCACTCATCTCTGTCTCTCCCTCTCCTTTGAGCACAGCTGGTGGCAGACCTTATGAGTTGCAATGTTGAGCAATAATTTATCTACAACAGATACTGGGTCGTTGCACATTGTGACCATGGAATCCCATAGCGGCAAGGGGAGTAGAACTGTAAACAAAATGTAATTTAATAAACTAAATAAAAGATACAATTTATAAACATTGTATAGTCCATCATTTTTGTCCTATCTTTGTACCCCATCCCCAAGGTACGAAATATGCCCCCAGAAGATTTTTTCTGAAAGAAATCCTGCGAACAGTGCATTCATTTGGAAGATCATAAGTGAAGAAATAAAAAAGTGAATGAATGAAGCACGTAACTGATGCTGAGGAAATAAAATGTCCTCTGGACAATGATTAATGAATGAAAAATGAAGAGATTGTGGAAAGTGTTGTTGAGATGAGAGATGACAGGAGAAACCTGAATAAAGTTGTTCCAGCTCCGCTTTGTCCAGCACCAATCTCACATGGAGTGATAAGTGTTTCAACCACCGGAGCAATGGTGGGAGGGCAATGTTCTACCAACTGTGTCATGGAGGTACCTTGGAAAATCTTAAGTAGGCTAATTTAAAATCTTTAAAATGAAAATGCAGATCCATTTTAAATAAAAGGAAATTATTACAGGATAACAAAGATAATAAAACAAAACTCACCTCAAAGAAAAATTCTGAGGTTGTGTTTCTCCTCGCTGCTCTTCTTCAGTGAGTAGCGTTGATCTGCCAAATGATGCCCAGAGGTGACCCATTTATCAGCAATGGTAACTGCATCCTACAATCTTAAAGGATCCATTGATTCTAATAGCCATCAGAGCCTGCAAAGTGTTTACCAACAAGCGATTTCTTTCGGTTGTTTTGATGCGATGAGCAACGCTGGAACCTCGTTCACAAGCGGTGGTTGACATAGGCACTGAACGAATTTTTTTCATATTAATCCTTTCAAATGAAACAAATCATTTACTTAGGGTTTTAATAACATGATAAACTAGCAAGATACCCGTGCTTCGCTACGGTATTATGCTGAAATTTAGAGTTGAATGCTTATTGTTTTATATATAATCCGCCGAAATTCGCAATCTGACTTGTTTTCTGAGAGAATCCGCCAAAATTCATGATCTGACTCGTTTTCTAATAGATTACGGCAAGTTTCCTCCCATTTTTCAATCTTTTTTTCCAGCAATCGATTTCGTACTTCCCGGGCTAGGTCCAGGTATTCCAGCCGGTCAGTTGGGTCCCTAAATCTTTGTCATCTTTTCCTAAAAGCACTTTAATGTGGATCAAATCCTTTAGGAGATCCAGCGTGGTGTCGTCTTGGGTGCCTTGGCGATACTGAACCCGCCGCCGGGCTGCATTCTTAGTCATTACCCGTCCAGGACCCGTTTCCAGCGCGGTCCGCACATTTGACGATGGTCCAGAACATTATTATTATTATTATTATTATTATTATTATTATTATTATTATTATTATTATTATTATTATTATTATTATTATTATTATTATTGTTACCGTGTTTTGGTGGTAGGTAGAGGTGTAAGAAGGTGCGGGCGTGAATGGGTCTCAAACTACGGAATCAAAGTTAATGTAAAAGTTAACAAGGTTATATTTCCTTTTCAATATTAAGTAATAACAAAGAACAGATACTTAGTAGCCGAAACACAATTTGAAATGTACAATTACAGGGATTACAGAGTTTGGGCTTCGAGCCCTGAGTTCACAATTTTTGAGCAACTAACCCAACTTTCCGATATACAAATTTTAACAAAGGGGCAGAAGACCCCAATCAAACCCTGGAGCACTTGCTCCAAATTACACAGTAAAGCCTCCTTGAGGCATACAACACTCCGTTTCCAAAAGAGCCACACGCTCTTTAATTTAAGCCTCTCCTAGGCCACACCAAACTCCACCTTCAAGTTGTCCTCAACGGACATAAACACAGGGGTAAAATACCCAATCTACTGAGGTCTATTAAATGAAAAGCAGGTTAATTGAATGACCTCTAAAACAATTTGAGAGGAGGCGAACTTGCACTCCTAATACACTTTGATTTTAAAACCTACTTTGACACTAGGCCGTTATTACAAGGGCTAATCCCATACTACAGAGGTGACTTAATAGCAATTTACATTACATTACGGAAGAATTGGTTGAGAGAATAAGTTCACCTCAAGACGATGTGAGTGGGAGCTCGAGAGGGTTAAGCACTCTCTATCCCGATATGTCGTTTTAAAATAGAATAGATACCAGTTGTTTTTACATTTTAGGAAAAGGTTACATGGTTGAACGCTTAGAACCCGCCCCGAAAGTTAAACTGCTGAGCAAGAAAAGAAAGAATTTATTAATCGGCCATTACCTTATTGTTGACCGCCGCCGAGGAAAGAGGCGCTTCCCGCCTCCTGCTATGTACTTAATACACTGAAAGATGGAACAGAAGTGGCCCGGAGACCCTAAAATCAGCAGTTTATATACTCTCGCGGAAGTTTCTAGGCGTTAGGGGAATGAAAACACCCGCCCACAATGTTTTATTGGATAGGACCCCGCAACAGATACAAGTTGGGGGAAGATACACCAGATTGGTCAGAAATTACTAAAAGAAATTCGGGATTGGATAAATCTAAAACAAGGGGAAAAAGAGGGGTATACAGCCAACTTAAACAATAACAGAAAGAAATTTAACAAGAAACAAACTTTTGAAATAAAAATTTCTCCAACAAAATAGTTCTTTGACTCCGCACTAGGGTGCGCTATTGTTGATCTTCAGTAGTGTCCTCTAGAAGAGAAAGTTCACACTTCTTACTTCAAGCGAAACAAAAACACATCAAAAGTGACACAGTTCAAAAACTCAAAATTTTCCACGTGGTGACATCTTCTGAGAAAGTAGAGAATTAATAGAGTAGATAAAGTTCAACCTTCCTCCAGAAGAGGAGTTTCAACTGGCGCAACTTTTAAATAAACGGTGTAGAGGTGTACCGCCCGGTACAGACCTCCCCCCCAAAAGTTCCTCCAGGGGTGACACATGAAATCAGTTTGAAACAAAGTCCAAGTAATGATGTTGATACGAAGATAGATAGCAGAAGCATTTACAAGATTTCTTAATTCAGTTTCAAAATGTTGTTGTTGCAGGTGAATGAAAGTCTTTAAGTTTGTAGAATTTGAATTTCTGAAGATAAACTTTTAATACTTAGAAGTGAAGAAAATTTTTTTGCACGGTCCACCAAATATTGCTGTTGAATTCCCAAATGTAGTTATCTCTTATAGTAACTGTCCATGTAGTTGATGTTGATGAAGTTGGATGGCCGGACCGGCCGTTGCAGCTTGCGTCCAAAAGGAGGCCGCTCGGACCCCTCAAGTACCCTGAGATACCGCTCGCCCGCACTATGAGGGGAGCAGAGGTGTTGAAGCACGCCGCGCCCGCGGTGAACATATACAGGCTGCGGGCAAGTAGCAGGTCGTGCGCCGCACGTCAGCCTTGGCCGGGAGGAGAGCTCCGGCTCGCCGTGCACATGTCGTCCTCGCTGGAGAGGAGGGGGCCCATCCCCCTCCCCAGTCGCTGCACGGCGCTGCGCGGCTGCGGGGGCGCTGAAACATTAAAGCTAGGCGGCAGAATAGTGTTGGACTATCATCTTCTTTGAGGGTACAGGCTTGTGGAGAGGTTGAGGGGCCAGCGGCGTGTAGATATCCATGGCATTTACTATTATGAAGCCACAGTGTAAGGTGGAGCAGGAGACGGGAGCGTGGTAATGGCTGTGGCAAGAACAGGATGGCAGTTTAACGGGTCGGGGCAGATTTTACACAAGGCTTACATCTAAAACCAAAATATTACAGAAGGGGCAGAATGCCTTAAAAGTGAAACTCAAAAAAAAAATATAACCTTCATATCCTTTCAAATTATATGAAGCAAGTTGAAACTAAATTTACACCGGTTTCACCTGTGACAGGTGAACTCTAAATATCCTCTCGGTGGCTGGATTACTTAGCAATAAGGTAACCGGCGTAAGAAAATCGAGAATGATACAAGGCCCATGAAATCTGGGGGCAAGCTTGCCCGCGGGAACAAAATTTTTGACCATAACCTGGTCACCTACCTTCAAAGGGGTTGGTCTCCGTCCACGATCATACCTTTCCCTAACCTTTTCATGAGACACTTTAAGATTGGCTTTAGCCTTCTTCCAAAGATCTTTAATATTGTCCGGATCTATTGTCTCGGGTAGAATGTCACTCAGAGACCAGAGGTTAGAGATCGGCGTGTTGGGAACGAACTTAAACATCAAAGAAGCTGGAGTGAACTTATGAGATTCATGAATCGCCGAATTCAAAGCAAAAGCTAACCAATGCAGGGACGTGTCCCACCTGGAAGGATCTTCATGATGATAGGCGATAAGTGCGGACCTGAGATTACGATTAACCCGTTCAGCCAGAGATGGTTGAGGGTAATAAGCAGAAGTGGTTACATGAGAGATGGACAAGTCAAAACAGAATTTACGAAAAAGATTTGATGTGAACGCCTTAGCATTGTCAGATACGATATATTGGCACGGACCAAAAGAAGCAAAAATAGAATTTAGACAGGTAATGGTGGACTGAGCGGTAGCCAGCTTAGTCGGAAATAACCAAGAAAATCTGGTAAAACCATCTACACATACAAAGATGAATTTGTTGGCATTTCCCTTCGACTGGGGGAAGGGTCCTACATAATCAATATACAGGCGTTCCATGGGGCGCGACGCTTGATGAGAAGACAAAAGGCCTACTTTAGTGGACATGGTGGGTTTACTGATCAAACAAGATTTACAAGCTTTTACAAGTTCCCGAATTTCACCGTCCATACCTTTCCATATGAACATTTCACGAATCTTTTCACGAGTTTTAAAGATTCCAAGATGCCCCCCCAATGGGGTCTCATGATAGTATTTGAAGATCATAGGTACAAGAACCGCTGGAACAACAACTTTCATCAACTTATCATGCCTCGAAGGGCAACATAGAACACCATTCCTCAGAACATAAGGGACAGCATGTTCCCCAGAAGAAAGGGTTTCCATTATCGGAGCCAGCGTCGTATCTTCACGTTGGTATTTCTCAATATCCCTAAAAAGCATGGGAGCATCTGTTAAGATGGCATTAACACCAGATAGTATGGACTCGGAAGGTGATGAACTGTCGACCGGTTCGTGGGTCTCTACGTCGTTATGAAACATACGGCTGAGTCCATCAGCAACAACATTTTCGGTACCTCTGATATGTCTAACATCAAACTGGAAGGCGGAAATACGAATAGCCCAGCGGGCTATACGACCAGTACGACGCGGCCTACCTAAGACCCAGCTTAAGGCTTGATTATCTGTCTCCAGGTCGAATTTAACGTGTTCCAGATAGAGACGGAACTTTTCTAAGGCAAATAAGACTGCCAAACCTTCGAGCTCATAGATGGAATACTTGGCTTCTTGAGCCGACAATGTCCTAGACGCATAGGCGATGGGTCGCCTCCCTAGTTCAGTCTCTTGAAGAAGGACTGCAGCTACTGCTGACGACGACGCGTCGGTTTGGACGATGAATTTCTTCGAGAAATCAGGCATAGCAAGTACAGGGGCATTACAAAGAGCTAATTTAAGGTCTTCAAAAGCGGCTTGTTGAGAAGGTCCCCACTCGAATTTGATGCCTTTCCTACGAAGAAGGTTTAAGGGCGCCGCTCTATTAGCAAAGTTAGGAATGAACTTTCTGAAGAAATTCGCCATACCAATGAACCTGGCGATACCTTTAATGTCCTTGGGAGGTTTAAAATCACGGATGGCCTGTGTTCTAGAATGATCAACTGCTACACCATCGGGTGACACAATATGCCCTAGGAAAGACATAGAGGGCTTAGCGAAGGCAACCTTGGACAACTTAACAGTTAACCCAGCCTTACGAAGGCGATCGAGAACTTCTCGCAGATGATCTAGGTGTTCTTCAAAAGTCTCTGAAAATACTACGACATCATCTAAGTAGTGATATAAGTACTCGAATTTGATGTCGGAGAAGACCCTATCTAGTAGCCTAGTGAGCACAGCTGCCCCCGTGGGGAGCCCGAAAGGCACGCGGTTGTATTCGTATAAATTCCAGTCCGTGGCAAACGCTGTAAGGTGTTTAGACTCTTCGGCAAGGGGAATTTGATTATAGGCCTGATTTAAGTCCAAGATGGTGAAGAACTTGGCCTTACGAAACCATGAAAAACAAGAATGAAGGTCGGGAAGGGGCACAGATTGTAACACCACCTTCCGATTGAGAGCCCTGTAATCAATGACAGGCCTGAAACCTCCTTGGGGTTTCGGTACTAAAAAAAATAGGCGAAGAATACGCTGACTTAGAGGGCCTAATAATACCGTCCTTCAACATCTGATCGATGATTTCTTTCAGAGCCTTCATTTTAGGTGGAGATAGCCTATACGGTGGAAAACGGACAGGAATCGAATCCGTAACCTCAATTTTGTATTCAATAAGGTCAGTAACACCAAGAGTATCAGAGAACACCTCGGGAAACGACTGACACAGTTTGCGAATACTATCAGCCTGCTTCTCAGGTAGATGTCTAAGGTCTAACAACATCTCATCCTGGATAGGCGACATAGAAGAACATGACACAGAATTACACTTTAATAGTGGGATTTTACAACTAGAAGCAAATTTGAATGTGCACGACCTAGACTGCAGATCGAGCACAAGACCAGTGTGAGAAATAAAGTCAGCTCCCAATATAATGGGGCAAGACAATTGCTTGGCCACAAACAATTTAACTTTCCATGTAAACTTAAAAACACGAATTTTGACCAGTAAGGAACCTAGAATTTCTAATGGAGATGAATTAGCCGAAACGTATTGAACAGGAGAAGAGACATAGTCAGGAAGTTTACAAACCGTTTTCAATTTAGAATACCATTCAGCCGCAATAATCGAACAAACACTACCTGAATCTAAGAGAGCTGTTATAGGCTCGTTATTTACCTCAATCTTAAGAAAAGGAACAGGTGCGGGGGTATCCGCCGCAATCCTAAGACATTCTTTAGGGCATTCAAAAGATGAACTTGAAGGCTGATCGTTCTCTGCATTTACAATCTGTTTACTAGGGGCTGAGTCTCGGGAAGATGGATTAGTCGACTCAGCCGAAGCCACTAGTCACTTTTTATTATTGGCATAGGTGAAATTTGCACCAGAAGTTGAGCAGGAGGGGGTGCTATTTGAGTTTGGGCAATTTTTGGCGATATGTGAGAAGGCCCCACACTTAAAACAGCCTTGTGATGAACCAGCTCCATTATTTGCCCTACTAGACTTGATCAGAGGACACTTATTGCGCAGATGGTCAGGCGACCCGCAAGCATAACATTTACGAGGGGTAACTGATCGGCGAGGTGGAGGCCGAGTATTACTAAAAGAAGGCGGGGGTTCTTTTGCTACACGCAAAGAATCGGCGTATCTAACTCCTTCCGCTGAGACGGCCAACGCTTCAAGTTCAGAGAAAGTTTGCGGGCACGCCGCAAAACACAAGTATGACCTATAAGATGGTGAAATGCCTTCCACAATAGCTTGTACAATTTGATCCTCAGGGAAGTGAAGAGCAAACACCCTGGTATAAAACTTAATATCTTGGATGAAGTCTGCCAGGTTTTCATCCAAGCGCTGTACCCGATAATAGTATTTCTGAATAAGAGATGACCTCGCGCGGGCAGGAATAAAATTTGCAAGCAGATGTGCATGGAAATCTTCGATAGATGACTGTTCAGCTATGGCTCTTACTATTTTATCTGAGAGAACACCAATAGCATAAGGATAGATTATTTGCAAGATTTGACATGGAGACAGAGAAAAAACAAGGGCATGATCCTGAAATTCCACTAGAAATCTTAAAAATGAAATTACGTCACTGGTGGTATTAACAGAAAACTTGGATATACCTCTGAGCAACATTGCCAATGGATGAGGAAAGCTGCTAAACCCGGGTGACATAGTAGGTAAAGGTTTCAATGGCAAGGAAGTCAATTCAGAACGGATGTTACTCAATGATGCACGACGTTCAGATTCGTTGTCCAATGGGGCAGGGATAGTTTGAGCAGCAACGGTTATCCTATTAACTTCTCCCTTGGGAGGCGCTTCCTCACTACCTGGATTCACTATGGTGGGTTGATCAGATTTGGGAGGAACTTCCCCAGTTAACAATTGAGTGACCTTATTAGATAATTCGGAAATATTTTCCAGGAGCGTACTAGCTTCCTTCCTCTGAACATCATTCAGTTTTAGAGACAACAGATCGTTAACCCTATTCGAAAAATGATATAGCCTGCCTTGCACACGCTTAATTTGATTAGGAGACGGATCATTTTCATCAAAAAAACTAACTACAGAAGCTAGCCCAGTAATATTCTCCGTGATCGTGGAAAGAGAGTCGTCAATTTCTTTCTCTCCCAAATTGGGGATGGAAATGGGCAAATCAAGGGACTCTCTAAGCTTGTTAGTGTCTATTGCAACTGTGCCTCCAGATTGAACGTTTCTGATAGTTAACTCATATATCAACTCCTCTTTGCGCAAATAGTTAAGGAGGAGAACATCGCGAGGGCCAGGCATGATGACAGAACAATTTTGGAAAACTCAAAAATGCCAGCAACTGAGAAAATGGTTAGAGTTCGGATCAAAACAATGTCTCGCCGTCAAAAGGGGCTAAATTGAGACCCATTCAACCACGCTCTGCTACCACTTGTTACCGTGTTTTGGTGGTAGGTAGAGGTGTAAGAAGGTGCGGGCGTGAATGGGTCTCAAACTACGGAATCAAAGTTAATGTAAAAGTTAACAAGGTTATATTTCCTTTTCAATATTAAGTAATAACAAAGAACAGATACTTAGTAGCCGAAACACAATTTGAAATGTACAATTACAGGGATTACAGAGTTTGGGCTTCGAGCCCTGAGTTCACAATTTTTGAGCAACTAGCCCAACTTTCCGATATACAAATTTTAACAAAGGGGCAGAAGACCCCAATCAAACCCTGGAGCACTTGCTCCAAATTACACAGTAAAGCCTCCTTGAGGCATACAACACTCCGTTTCCAAAAGAGCCACACGCTCTTTAATTTAAGCCTCTCCTAGGCCACACCAAACTCCACCTTCAAGTTGTCCTCAACGGACATAAACACAGGGGTAAAATACCCAATCTACTGAGGTCTATTAAATGAAAAGCAGGTTAATTGAATGACCTCTAAAACAATTTGAGAGGAGGCGAACTTGCACTCCTAATACACTTTGATTTTAAAACCTACTTTGACACTAGGCCGTTATTACAAGGGCTAATCCCATACTACAGAGGTGACTTAATAGCAATTTACATTACATTACGGAAGAATTGGTTGAGAGAATAAGTTCACCTCAAGACGATGTGAGTGGGAGCTCGAGAGGGTTAAGCACTCTCTATCCCGATATGTCGTTTTAAAATAGAATAGATACCAGTTGTTTTTACATTTTAGGAAAAGGTTACATGGTTGAACGCTTAGAACCCGCCCCGAAAGTTAAACTGCTGAGCAAGAAAAGAAAGAATTTATTAATCGGCCATTACCTTATTGTTGACCGCCGCCGAGGAAAGAGGCGCTTCCCGCCTCCTGCTATGTACTTAATACACTGAAAGATGGAACAGAAGTGGCCCGGAGACCCTAAAATCAGCAGTTTATATACTCTCGCGGAAGTTTCTAGGCGTTAGGGGAATGAAAACACCCGCCCACAATGTTTTATTGGATAGGACCCCGCAACAGATACAAGTTGGGGGAAGATACACCAGATTGGTCAGAAATTACTAAAAGAAATTCGGGATTGGATAAATCTAAAACAAGGGGAAAAAGAGGGGTATACAGCCAACTTAAACAATAACAGAAAGAAATTTAACAAGAAACAAACTTTTGAAATAAAAATTTCTCCAACAAAATAGTTCTTTGACTCCGCACTAGGGTGCGCTATTGTTGATCTTCAGTAGTGTCCTCTAGAAGAGAAAGTTCACACTTCTTACTTCAAGCGAAACAAAAACACATCAAAAGTGACACAGTTCAAAAACTCAAAATTTTCCACGTGGTGACATCTTCTGAGAAAGTAGAGAATTAATAGAGTAGATAAAGTTCAACCTTCCTCCAGAAGAGGAGTTTCAACTGGCGCAACTTTTAAATAAACGGTGTAGAGGTGTACCGCCCGGTACAATTATTATTATTATTATAGATGTTCTGGACCCCATAGCAAGATGCAAGACCGCTACTTGGCGCTAAATTACATCTGCTGCCATTGTCATTGTTGAGAATGTAACCAGCACCATTGTCGCGCGTAGGCAAGTGTGCGGGATTTCTGGCGATACGAATGACATAATTCCGTGCATTATTGACCTTATTATAGAGGTGAAAAATTGGACGGTCAATCTCATTCCTATCGTTTATTTCAAATGTGTTTAAATTTTTATGTATATACCAGGAGAATCTACTATAATCTAAGAACATTCTCCGAAGGAAAAGATGGCTCTTGAAAACGAACCCAGGTTTATGATCAAAATAAGTACATCGAAAATCTACAGCCTGTTTCCAGTCATTCGACAGGGTCAGGAATGGAATGAATAAAGCCCCCATCTAGCGGCGACAATAGGAATTGTGCCGGCTGCCGAAACCGGTCGCACTCCTCTGGGGCAATGATTAATGAATAACAAATGAAATGAAATTATGTATATTGGACAGTGTTGCTGGAATGAATGATGACAGGGAAAACCGGAGTATACGGAGAAAAACCTGTCCCGCCACCGTTTCGTCCAGCACGAATGTCACATGGAGAGACCGGGATTTGAACCACGGAACGCAGCTGTGAGAGGCCGGCGCGCTGCCGCCTGAGCAACGGAGGCTCCTTATAAATACATTATGAACAATAAAATCAATTGGTCTCACCTCCTTTTACACCCCACCGCCGTTAAGTTAATTTACCCCCCCACCCCCCAAAAAAAGAACTAAAAGAAGGCGTGTTTCTTTATGTTTAAAGGAGATTCCAAACACCAATGTTCACGTCTATTACCTTCAGTTTTGTGATTAAAATAAATAACTTTTTTCACTTTCACACTCCTCCGTCTCCCCCCCCCAAGTGAATTTTCCGGCAAAAAATACTTGTTTCTTTAATAGTAAAGGATCTTCTAAATACCAATTATCTCGACTGTAACTTCTTCAGTTTTTTATTTATGTGTCCTCATGAAAGGAATTCAACTCCTTTTCACTCCCGCCCCCCAAAATTATTCCCCCAAAACGGGTTTTTTGTTTTTAAAGGAAATCCAAATACCAATTTTCACGTCTGTAGGCCCTAACAACTTTAGTTTTTATTAGATATAAGTATTCTCATACAATTAAGTCAATTAATTTTTCAATTCTTTCACCCCACCCATTAATTGGATTTTCCGAGAATACGTGTTCGTTTACTTTTAAAGCAGATTACAAATATCAAATTTCATGTCTGTATCATCTTCATTTTTGAGATAACAGTAACCTAATTAAAAGAATTCAACATTTTCAGTCACTTTTGCCCCCCTCCCTTCCACCCAAGTGGTATTTCCGGAAACTAAAAATACACGTTTCTTAATTTTTATTTGAGATTAAAAATACCATTTTTCACTTCTGTAACATGTTAAGTTTTTGAGATATACTGTATAAATTCTCATTTTAAAATTTCACCCCCTTTATAGTTCCCCTTAAGAGGAGTTTGCAAAAACAAACCACCTATGTTTCTTTACATTTACAGGAGATTCCAAATACCACTTTTTACGTCTGTGACATTCTACGTTTCTCAGATATTCTGTAGATACACTCTTTCAAAAAATTCAGCCCAATTTGTCACTCCTGTTTAACTGCCATTAATTGGATTTTCCAAAAACAAAAAATACGTGTTTCTTTATTTTTAAAGGAGATTCCATATACACACTTTCAGTTCTGTAATATCTTCAGTTTCCGAGATATATGTATCCTCATTAAAGGCATTCAACCCATTATTCACCCTTTTACACCCCTCCTATTGGGATTTACAGAAAAAATACGTGTTCCTTTATTTTTAAAGGATATTCTAAATATCAATTTTTACATGTGCAAAGTTTTAAAGTTTCGAGATATAGATACACTCATTTTAAAAATCTACCCCCTTTTCACCCCCCCCCCACTATTTGTATTTTCCAAAAGCAAAAAGAATGTTTCTTTATTTTTAAAGGAGATCCCAAATACCAATTTTCAGGTCTGTAATATCTTCAGTTTCTGAGATTTAAGTATCCTCATTAAAGGCACTCAACCCCTTTTTCACCCCTCCGATTGGGATTTTCCGAAAACAAAAAATACATGTGTCTTTATTTTTAAAGGAGATTCAAAATACCAATTTTTACACCTGTAAACTTTTAAAATTTTAAGATGTAGATACACTCATTTTAAAAATTCACTCCCCTTTCACCCCACATTATTTGGATTTTACAAAAACAAAAAAATACCTGTATCTTTATTTTTAAAATAGATCCCAAATACCAAATTTCAGGCCTGTAATATCTTCAGGTCCTGAAATACAAGTAGCCTCGTTAAAGGCATTCAACATATTTTCACCCTTTTCCACCCTTCCTATTGGAATTTTCTGAAAACAAAAATATACATGTTTCTTTATTTCTAAAGGAGATTCTAAATACCAATTTTTAGATCTATAAACTTTAAAAGTTTTGAGATATAGATTCACTCATTTTAAAAATTCACCCCCTTTTCACCCCCCATTGATTGGATTTTCCAAAAACAAAAAATACGTGTTTCTTTATTTTTAAAGGAGATCCAAAACACCAATTTTCAGGTCTGTAATATCTTCAGTTTCTGAGATATAAGTATCCTCATTAAATGCATTCAACCCCTTTTTCACCCCTTTTCACCCCTCCTATTGGGATTTTCCAAAAATAAAAAATACGTGTTTCTTTATTTTTAATGAAGATTCTAAATACCAATTTTTTCATCAGTAAACTTTCAAAGTTTTGAGATGTAGATACACTCATTTTAAAAATTCACCCCCCTTTTCACCCTCCTGTGCCGGGCTGAGTGGCTCAGACAGTTAAGGCGCTGGCTTTCTAACCCCAACTTGGCAGGTTCGATCCTGGCTCAGTCCGGTGGTATTTGAAGGTGCTCAAATACGACAGCCCCGTGTCGGTAGCTTTACTGGCACGTAAAAGAACTCCTGCGGGACTAAATTCCGGCACCTCGGCGTCTCCGAAGACCTTAAAAAGTAGTTAGTGGGACGTAAAGCAAATAACATTATTATTATTATTATTATTATTCACCCTCCTATTAATTGAAATTTCCAAAAAGAAAAAATACGTGTTTCTTTATTTTTAAAAGAGATCAAAAGTACCAATTTTCAGGTCTGTAATATCTTCAGTTTCTGAGATATAAGTACCGGTATGCTGATTAAAGGCATTCAACCCCTTTTTCACCCTTTTTCACCCGTCCTATTGGGATTTTCTGAAAACAAAAAAATACGTGTTTCCTTATTTTTAAAGAAGATTCTAAATACCAATTTTTACATCTGTAAACCTTTAAAGTTTTGAGATATAGATACACTCATTTTAAAATTTCACCCCCCTTTTCTCCCCCTTAGTGAAGGAATATCCAAAAATCCTCTCTTAGCGAGCACCTACATCTTAATATGAATGTATCCCCAAAATTTCATTTCTTTATGTCCAATAGTTTTGGCTTGGCGATGATGAATCAGTCAGTCAGTCAGTCAGTCAGTCAGTCAGTCAGTCAGTCCGGACATGTTATTTTATATATATAGATTTTGCACAATGTGCATTTAGTTCTTATTTAGGGTTTAAGAGCCTATCTTATGCTCCCTCCATTGTGATACCACAGTATCACCATCCAAACCAAACAACTCAGCTGCTTTATATACATCAGAATTGCCATACAAACAACTCATATCACTACTTGTTTCTTTTTCAAACACTGCAAAGCACTTCAGTACCTCACTTGAAGGAAATCTTCTTTCTACTTCACCTACTAAACCCTGAATTATTTGTCCTCTTACTCTGTCAAACTCTCTCTGTTCAGAATCGCATTTGCAATACGTTAAATCCTTTTCCTTGGAAAGAGTCAAATAAATGTTGTCTTTCACGCGTATTTATTTAAGGGTCTGCATTGTAGAATTAAGCTTGTTTTCGATTTCACCATAAGAAATCGATTCCTTTTGAACTGTTGTACTTAGGAGGGACAGTATACAAGATACATCTAACAGAAAACCCAACAATAGAATATTTTTTCTCTGCGACAAATTTCTGTACAGCCCTGCAAATTTACAATGATCTTTACTCAACACTTCACGGTTTTCAGATTCACGGATTAGGTACTCCATTAAGCAAAGAAAGTCTTTGAAATCTGCCAATAAACAGTCCTCACTTGAAATCCAACAAACTTAGAAGAGTTTTTTGACTTTCAAGAACTCTGAAACACCTGTGACGCCACAATATGTTTCAATTCAGCAGCTGCAGAAGGTCTACTGAAAGGTTTATAAAGTTTGTCTAGTACGCATTCAAAATTATGAGCAGCATTCACAACACTAAAAACTTGTTCTGAAACAAGGTCCATTCTATAATCCATACAATGCACACTGATCAAGTGCGGAGATATGTTCCTCCTTATTCTAGCAGCAACACCTTCATTTCGGCCAGTAAACCTCCGTCCGAACCAAACTCCACAACTTCATCTGTGAGCATTTCTACATCTAAATTATCTTCTGAAAAGGCTTGGACAATTTTTTCTTCCAGTGACTTAGCATCAGCATTTTGAACAGGTACTAGCTTATAGAAACAGCAGCAAACGTCATTCTGTTTGTCAACGTACGTAATGTACAAAATCAAATGATTTTCAGAAAACCTATCCATAGACTCGTCCACAGAAATTGAAAAACAGTCAGTCACTTCGATGAAATTCACTAATTTTTAATGTAATTGTTCTGCAATAAAATTGTTCATTGCTCCTGCAGTTTTGTCTGTATTAAGATGTGTCTCCATATCTAAGCCATTTGCAATCTGAAGATTTATAAGCTCCGGATGATCATGGAAAATCCACTCTCTTTTCACTGCTACATAAACTGACCTTAACACTTCATCAGTTGTATCTAACTTTTCCTTTTGACTTTTCATGAACAAATCATGAGCACTCTCTCCACACGCTTCTGGGACCTGTTTCTTACACATTTCATTCTGCTGCACACAGTGAGAATGAATTACACTATTTTAGTGTTTATAAACAGCGTCCAGATTCTTCCTTTTATTTTTCCTCATTACACCGTCTTTTGCTCAAGGCAAATCATTAGATGAAGTTCCTACAATTTTACACACATGTTGCAAATGTTTAACATACACACTACATATCATTACTAGACAGTCTTTCTCATTGGTAGTAAACAGCAACCAGGCTCAATTTTTCTGCCAAGACGTTGAAAACTTCTTGGTTGCCACCAGCATTGATGATCCTGGATTAACTTAATTGCTGCATTCCACATTGTGCTCGGTGTGTAAAGGACATTCCGCAGTCACCCTATGTAACACTTCATCATATTTAGAATTTTTATTGGATTTTTCCTGCACATCATCTTCATATGTCACTGGTTAAACTTGTGCCATGACTGGTAGTGACTATATATTGTCATTACTAGTTTTAAAGAAGTTATTAATTAAATTATTCTTACTTTTTACGGCACGTTTTATTTCTAGATTCTCAACCTCGACTGTTCGTTACCATGCACAAGCTTACAGATTGCAGACTGGTGCCAATGGTGGGCTTGGCAGCAGTAACGTCAGAGAAGTTAATCTAAAATCCAGACGGAAGGGCTGATCTACGGATTAAGAGAGAAGTTGATGCAGCAAAGGAGAAAGAAAGAAAATCGGCTGAGAGGTATATGAGAGACTGTCTCTTTCCTAAGAAAGGCCAGGCAAGGCAAGGTTTGTCCTGATTTATTGCTTTATAAGTGGAATCTTCCTCTACCAGGGTTAAATACTGCCTGAAGAAATTTGTCAGTTGTATGCTCCTTAAGTGAATATTGTCCCATTGGCTAACTATCGGAAACACACCCTCTCCAAGAAGTACAGGAGCTACTTATTTTTGGCTGAGTTTCAGATGGTCTTGCCAGATTGAAACAGAAACAATAGGCTGCAGGTGCGGATTTGCTACTGCTACATTGCTTTATTGCTCAAGGTCTGGCAGTCATTCTATTATTTGTATATTATGCGTATTATTGCCGATGTTTTTAGGAAAATATGTACAGCAAGAATATTAATTTCAGTAATATATATATATATGTGTTATACATCTTCCTCATAATTTTATAATGACACATTCTCTCCCCCCCCCTCTCCCCGCCGAGCAATTTTAGTGGGGGGGGGGGGGCCCACATCCTCCTGTGATTTCGCACCCTGAATGTTACCCATAACTAGGTTAAGACAGATGTTGAGGAAAGTAGAAGGGAAGGAGGAGGTGATAATTTTTCACACAAATTAGATACCAACAAGGTAAGCCAAGCAAGAACAGGTACTAATAGAGCTGGGTATGAATGGGATCTTATTATGGCAGCAAAGGAGAAGTTTAAAAGAAGCAGAGATTGTTATGAGTGGGATACTGACTGGAGAGTGATTGGGGATTTATAAATGAAACTGTGAAGTGGGAGAGAGATTGGTAGATCCTAGTGGGTGGGTAGGAGATAGGGCTCTATGCCCAGATGGCCTTCACTTGAATCGCAGTGCTATGCATAAGCTTGGGGGTTTGTTTAGAAGAGTTAAGTTATATGGAAATACTTTCAGTGAAATGGGCTAGGGATAAGTGTTGGGAGTATAGGGAGATGGAAGCCCAGTAAGGATGACAAAGTTGTTAGTGTTAAACTGTAGACATATTGTTAAGTTGTTTGATATATATTTACCGATATGGTAACAGGAGTTGAACCATGGCTATGAAGCACCATTATGAATGCAGAGATTTTCTCACAGAACAGAAGTGCTTATCACAGAGGCAGGATTGGTACAGCAGGAGGGGTAGTATTCGTACTGTTGAAAGAGGAATTTATAAGCTACAAAAAATTAAGGATGAAAAACGTGAAATTCCATGAGGCTCATCTCTAAAGACAAACATTAACTTGATGTTTTTGGTGTGCATAGACCTGGAAAGGATGCTGAATTATTTGATAAGATAATCAGCTGTGTGGAGAATGGCACAAAAGGAACATTATTATCATGGGTGATCTCAAATTAGCAAATGTTAACTCGGAAGGAAATGGGAATGACAGAAAGCATGACAAGCAAATGGCAAATAAGTTAATCTGGGAAAGACAGCTGAATCAGAAAGTGAAAAAACCAACTAGAGGAAAAAATATTCTACATGTGGTGCTCATAAAACCAGACAAGCTGTATAGAAAACTGAAGTGACAGATGGTGTAAGTAACCATGAAGCTGTTTTTTGTTGAGTGAAAATAAATGTGATAGAAAGGAAGGTTTTAAAAGTAGGACTATTAGACAGTACCATACGACTGATAAGAGAGCCATGGCAGAGTTTCTAAAAAGTAATTATCGTAAGTGGAAAATGATAAATAAAAATATGTAACAGCCTATGGGATGGGTTTAAAGCAATTGTTGAGGAGTGTGAAAATAGGTATGTACCATTAAAGGTGGTATAGACCCCACTATAATATAACAGTGAAATAAAGAGATTAAGAAGGAGGTGCAGGTTAGAAAGAGGAATTGTTATGGAAGGAAGAGAAACTGAAGGAACTTAATAGAAGATTGAATTTAGCAAAACATTCAGATAAGAATAAAATGATGGCAAACATAATTGACAGTCATATATGAATTTTAGGGAAAAATGGAAGTGTGTGTTTAGGCACTTTCAGGCAGAAACATGTTCCAGGAAAGACATTCTACAGATAATTAATGAACGACAGGAGTGTATATGTGAGGACATACAGAAGGCAGCATATTCAATTAGTACCTATGCAAATATTGTTGGAGTTATGGATATTGTCCAGACGGATGAAGAAGGTGACTAACATTAATGAAGTATTGAAATTTACCTATGATAAAGAAATTTACACTAGGATACAAAAATTGAAAACTAAAAAACTGCTGGAATTTATAAAATTTCTGGTTATATACTAAATGCATGGGTTGGGACATATTACCTTATCTGAAATACTTTCCTGAATTAGTTATACAAAATGAATGGGAAGTTGCTATAATAACCACAGTGTACTAGAGAAATGGTGATAAACATAAAGGAGATAATTAGAGGCCAGTCAGCTTGCCATGTGTTGCATGTAAGCTCTGGGAAAGGGATATTTCTGATTATGTTAGACATCTTTGTGAAATTATTAACTGGTTTTATAGAAGGCAGTTCTGTTTAGGAAAGATTATTCAAGTGAGGTTCAACTTGTAGGATTCCAGAAAAATATAGCATATATTTTAGATTCAGGAGGTCAAGTTGACTGCAACACTATTGACCTATCCAAGGATGATTAAGATGGTCCCTGCAAGTCTTTGTAATTGGACATATATTTTCTTATGTATGTATACGCTTTAAAAGACATGAGTGAAGAAGTGGAATCAGAGACAAGGCTTTTTTCAGATGATTTTGGGTATACTATAGAATAGTAAATATGTTACAGAGTTGTGAGATGGACAGAGGAAAATGGTATGATGGAAAATGAGTTAAAAGGTCAGGTTGCAAATTTCACTGAGAGGAAAAGTCCTCTCTGTTTTAATTATCATGTTGATGGGGTGAAGGGTGCTGAAAGTACCTAGGTGTTAATATAAGGAAATATCTTCATTCGGGTAATCACATTAACGAGGTTGTAAATAAAATTACGGATCTCTATATGGTTATGAGAGTATTTAGGTGTTGTAGTAAGGATGAAAAGGGGGCCAAATACCTTCAATGTTAGGCCCCTTAAAACAACAAGCATGAAGCAGCATTAAGGATGCAAAGGGCCTGCCTGGTGGCCATGATCATTAATACTATACGGTCTGATACTGTGGTTAACTAGTTTGAGTCCCGTTCATTGAATTGCAAAAATTGTCACCATCAGAATGTTCACCAGCTGGGTAGGAGAGGTGGTGGTATACAATTTCTAATCCCTAGACTGCATGTCAAAAGCCTGGATTCAATTCCAAACCTCTCCGCAGTGCTCATATGGAGCAAGGACACATGATATTCTTGATGGTGATTCATCCATCGGATGGAGACATTAAGCTTTGAGCAGAACCGTTGGTCCTATTTGACAGGAGTAAGCTATGAGCCAGCACTGGGAATCACGCTCTCCCTCCCTACTATCATATTCATTTCATCTCATTAACTCCTCTGCTGAAGTTGAAATCAGGAAGGGCATCCAATCGTAAACACTTGCAATGAAGATTTATCTCACTTCATACCTGACCCCGTAGAGAAACGAGATAAGCATTGGACATACCTACATACATAGTAGGGATGTAAAAGAGAGGGCATATAAATCTGTGGTAGGACTCCAATTAAAGTACTGTTCCAGTGCATGGGACCCACACAAGGACTACTTGATATGAGAACTGGAGAAGATCGAATGGAAAGCAGCATGATTTGTTCTGGGTGATTTCCAAAAAGGAGTAATGTTTCAAAAATGTTGCAAACTTTGTGCTGGTGAGACTTGGGAGAAAGGAGACGAGTTGCTCGACTGAGCAGAATGCTCTGAGCTGTCAGTGGAGAGATGGCGGTGGAATGACATTAGTAGACGAATAAAGTTGAGCAGAATTTCAAAGATAGGAAAGATTTTATGATGATAAAGATGGAATTCAAGAGGACAAATTGGGCCAAGCATTCAATTACAGCAAGAGGAATTAGGGAATGGAATCATTTATCATTTTCTTAAAACTTGAAACATCTTCAAAATCATTTAAGAAAAGGTTAGATAAGCAACTGATATGGAATCTGTCACCTGAGTGACAGTCGTAAATGCAGATCACTGAAGACATTGAATATAGTGAAGTGATCACACATCCCTGTTTATGATCCCGAAAAGCTTACAAGACCTCCCTTTTATGTCAGACATATCTGTGAAGAACATGGCCTTCTTGCGATACAGTGAAAGAAAACTAACATTCGAAGTCCCATAAGTCTGTATTATATGAAAAACAAAACAATCACCCTACTGGAGCTATGTGAGCTACTTGGCGAGTTCCTCAAGTGTAGCAGGTGACCTCATTTGCAGGACTCATCCTGCATCCTTGACATGCTGCAGTAATTTGATCAAGTCTGTAGGCCGATTGTTTCAGAGTCCAGTCAGAGTGGAATGAAAATGAGAAAATGACACTTCTGCCAGTAACCAACTGGATGTCCTGAATATGGCTCTACTGTTGGTCCTCGTCACATTCTACCTTTCTTCAGTAGTCCAATATGGTCCTTGTAGATATGAACCCTTAACTGTGGATAGGTGGCGCTCGTCAGTGGCGTGGGGTACTTTCTGACCACTATGATTGAACAAAATTACTCATTTTTATGCATCGTATATTAATGTATTAGGTTTATTAACTCAATATCATGATATTTTATGGAAAATTAATGTATGTATATAAAAGCATATAAAAATAAAAACTCGTCATGCACAGGAATAATCTTTATTAAACATATTGTGTTGCTAAATTCAGGTGACAGGCTTAGATTCTGCAAACTACATAATGCTATTTCTGCAGTATACCCCTGGATGGTGGGGAGGGGTTCTTCCAAAATAATTATGTTACTGAAAATAGTGATCCTCTTCATGATAATCCATACTGTGAAAAGTTATTTGTTTGCAAGCATAATTTTCTCTGAGTCTTTCAATTTCTAGGTTTGTACACTTTAAAATGAGTTGTCAGATATTATCACTCATGAAAAAAATGCTCAAAGATTCTTCAGGCAATGATCCACTCCTGCTAAGAGTTTCACTTCAGGTAAATGAGTGACAATGTTGTGGGTTTGAGTGTGTGAGTTTCTAGAATGAGGAATTTTTCTCCAGTCTGTAATATCATCCTTTTCTGTTATGGTCCAAAACCATTGAGAAAGAGGTAAATCATCATAATATATGTTTACTATTTCTTCATTGCCATTCTGTCCCGTATCACTGTTAGAGTCTACTACTTGTAATTCATCCTCACTCTCACTAAAACTTCTTCCTCTTCCACAGACTGTAAAGGAGATAACACCCTTGCCTTGTACTCTTCATAACTCATTCCAGCAATAAGAGATTGATTGAATGAATTCCTCACATGATTACACAAGTAACTCCAAGGGTGCACTCAACACTCCTGCTGGTGTACTTCTGACAAACAGGACTGGTGGTGGGGGGTATAACAAGACACTTCATTGCACCACTAGACAATATTCCCTCTTTCTAAGAATGAACACCCTTCACTACAATGCCACTGACCTCAGACAAAAGGCAAGAAATGTGGGGAGAGGTAAGTGGCAGCCAAAGTCTCTAAGTTTAAATGTAAGCGCAATCAAACAAAATAAATTTGCAGCAGGTCGTGAAAGACCCCGTGCCACCTTTCCTGAGTTAAGAGATTTTAGAAACTTGTAACATCACATCAAGCTCCTCGGCTTGATTATGGCATGTCCATGCTTAACATTGCTCACAGTGATTGAGGTATAGTCATGAATGGGACATGAACACAAAGCATGCAAGTCTAAACTTGCTGAGGGCCGAATATACTTTTGTTGAGGTGTACATGTTAAGGAGTAAATTTCACACATATTTTCTTATAAAGTTCTTTATTAATATAATAATTTACCATTATTTTAATGTAGGAATGGAGAGAATAACTGGGTACTTCACTTTTGAATGAGGGCTAATTTGAAATCTTCAGTCACATAACCTAACTTAACATAAAACTAAGAATGAATGTGCAGATAGAGGCAGTGAATGAAATGTGGGTGATAATGGAATAAGGTGACATCACATTGTGTGTTTGCTTCACAACATCGCAACCATCCGTCTCGCGTCTCATGTCTTTACCGTCCTTCTCCTTTGGCTTCGTCAGGGGTGCCCTAGCATTCGTTTGGTCAATGGTTAGTACAGGAACAGCAACGCAAATCAACATTGCATGAGACCGATCACCAGAGACAGAATGGAGAAAGGGAAAGCCACAATCCATGGAATGTCTTACATTATCATTACATTTTATGTACCAGTACATAAATCTTGAGGTTGAAAGGGCAGAGAAAGAAGAATATGTTATGATTCCACTTCAATCTTTCCATTTCTGACTTTCACTTGGTGTAATAATTTAAAAACTAAATTATAAGAACATAACTAAAGGCTTGAGGGCATGAAGGTTACTTGCTTGTGAACACTGTACTGATGAGAAGGGTTAGGGAAAGAGAATAACCGTTGTTGCTGCTCCTGACCTCACACTATATCTACAGACAGGCAAGCTGGGCACCCCTGGGCCAAACAACCAAAGCTCCCTGAGCCTACCGCAGTGCTAGCTCATGCACACAAATTTTCACGCTTGCTTGATGTGTGGTCTGAAGCAAGACACCAGCCATGCTGTGTAGATGAAGAATGTTACAGTAATTGCAATCACACCATACATGAAGATATTGAGCTCTGGTTGACGGAATCTGTTCTTGCGCAACCAGTCCAACACTTCCTCTTCTGCTGTCAACTCCCCTGAAAAGCAAGAAAAAATCACTGTAACACAAGAGAGTTATCCACACATCTTCATCATAACAGACCTCTGTGAATTTCCTAAGAGCTCTGGGACCTCATTTAATTCCACTCCTGACTGTCATCACCATGGTCTTCCTCTATTTCTCTTACCCTTCACCTAGTAACGTAACAAGATTCCACCTCCATAGCTAGTTTGAGCATACAGCTTCATTGATCAAGTTTATCTGCTCATTCCAAATACTCTTTTGCCAATGTTACCACCTGTTTGTCCCAATTATCATTCTCGCTACTTTAATGTCTGTTACTTCCAACTTATAAATAAGTTATCCTCAGTGCACCCAGCTTTCACTCCCATACAGAAAGTCCATCTGAAAACAAATCAGTGTAAAGAGAGCACTTCCTTCTTACAGAACACGGTTGATCACAACTGTGAGCTTCATTGATTCACTCACTTTACTATCATCCTGGAAGAATAAACCTGTTCCACCTGGCATTCAATCCTATTATGTTTTGTCCCAACTGGCATTCAGACTTTCACCAGAGTCTGCCATACAAACTGGTTACATTTCAACCCAACTGAATTCTTCCCTGCCACTTTATAGCTTTCAGCAAATGATCCATGTAAGCTATGAACAACAAAGGT
Organism: Anabrus simplex; assembly: GCF_040414725.1. Classification (NCBI taxonomy): domain Eukaryota; kingdom Metazoa; phylum Arthropoda; class Insecta; order Orthoptera; family Tettigoniidae; genus Anabrus; species Anabrus simplex. The sequence goes on from NC_090265.1 coordinate 771,797,048, forward strand.
GAAAGATTACAGCCTCGTCTAACTCATGTAACTGTTCTGAACAAATAACTTAATGCATCTTCAATTGTCACCGAAGCCTGCTTGTTGATTTAAATGCTCTTGATTGTCTGTAATAATAGAGTTCTGATCCCATAAGCCCTCAGTATGGCCAACATATTTTCCCTTGGTACTTTATTATATATATCGTCGCCATAAGACCTATCTGTGTCGGTGCGACGTAAAGCCCCTAGCAAAAAAAAAAAACTTTATTATATGCCTTCTCTAGATCTATAAAACATAAGCATAACTGTCTATTCCTCTTCTAACATTTTTCAATTACTTGATGCATACTATAAATCTGATCCTGGAAGCCCCACTGTAGTTTGAAACCACACTGGTTTTCATCCACCTTCCTCTCAACCATTGATCACACCCTCTCTTCCAAAATACCAGCGAACACCTTGCCTGGTACTGATCAATGAAATCCCTCTATAGTTGTTGCAATCCTTCCTGTTCTGTTGCTTATAAGTGCAATCACTGCTTTTCTCCAATCAGAAGGTACCTTACTATCATTACATGCTAATCTTATGAAACTGCCTTCCCACAGGTCTTCATCATAACTGACCTCTGTGCCTCCCTAATCCTGTGCACTGTGACCTCATTTAGTTCCACTCCTAACCGTCATCACCATGGTCTCCCTCTACTTCTCTTACCTTCCATGGCAAGTTCGTTTTTCACCTAATAATATTTTCCACCATTTGCCTAAAGAGATCCTATCACCACAGCTAGTTCATGCATACAGCTTCATCGATCAAGTTTATTCATAGCTTAGCTTTTATCTCCTCATTCCAAGTACCTGCTTGCCATTGTTACCACCTGTTTCTCCCAACGATCATTCTTGCTACTTTAATGTCTGTTACTTCTGACTAATAAACAAGTTATCCTCAGTGCACCCAGCGTTTACTCCCATACAGAAAGTACATCTGAAAACAGATCAGTGTAAAGAGACTTTAATCCAAGAACTCACTTCCTTCTTACAGAACACTGCTGCTTTATGAGAATTTATTTACCATCCCCTTCACTATTTCAATTATCAACATCCTTATTCTTCCACCCATGAACTGTATGCTTCAGGACTTCAACAGAAAGATTTCCTGTTACAATGAGAATATTTTCAAAATATTCCTTCCAATTGTCCAATGGTATACACAATGATATATAATTTATTCACTCCCATACAGAAAGTCCATCTGAAAACAAATCAATGTAAAGAGAGCACTTCCTTCTTACAGAACACGGTTGATCACAACTGTGAGCTTCATTGATTCACTCACTTTACTATCATCCTGGAAGAATAAACCTGTTCCACCTGGCATTCAATCCTATTATGTACATCAATATGAACAATAAATATTTTAACAATGAATGGAAAGGAAAATGAATTGATTAACCTAATCAAGAGATGAAAACTCGACATCCTGGGATTAAGTGAAGTGAAATGGAAAGGGAAAGGAATGAAGAAACTAAGAAAGGGGTACGCTTTGTACTGGAGTGTTTCCAGCCACACTAAAACTCTTTATTGCAGTCCAGAAAGGTTTTCCTGCTGCTCGACCAAGCCTTTCCAGGTTATCCCATTATTTCTACCTGGACTATACAATTAACTGTTTTGCTCTATGCCTTTCATCTGTGTACATTTTATGTTTACAAGTTGCCCTGAGATCATCATTCCACCAAGACATTTGCTTCTTCCCATCTTTACACAGAGTTTTTAAATTAAGTTACAACATACTTGACAACAGTAAGACTTTACAAAGTAAAAGTGTATCCTCCTAATCCTCCTAATTCAATCATGAATTAGGATGATACACTTAATTTTTCCTTTGTAAAGTGAAAACCGCCTATACAGAATGATTCTAATATCTTATAATAGTAAGACTAACAGATATGACAGTCTACACTGTAAATGAGTTGTGCTACATGTCGGTAAGTAGTTTTGTCATTATACAATAACTGTGGATATAGAACGTGTGTGCAGACAAGTGGGGATAGGAAATCTGCAAGACAAGGAAATTAGACAAAAGTATTTGGATAGTTCCAAAGAATAGTTTCAGCATATACAATGGTTATGGGTGATGTACATAGATGCTGTAATAGAAATGGCTAGGGAATAGCTAGCAAAGCTAGTGTTCATCAAGCCATTGGTTGTGGCATCACACACAACCATTAACCAGGCACAAGGGAGATAGGGTCACCTTACCTATCCTTCACTTGAGTAATTCTTGTGCAATAACAGACCAACTATATTGGTATTATAATTCTTGTCTGGTGCATCCACATTGTGGGGGTGGGTATCCTCTACATTAGTAGGCCGGTGTGAAGGAGAGCTAAGTTCAGGCAGGGAACCAGTCTCACAGGGTATAACGTGGAACCCATGCCCAGAGTTACAGGTGAAGACCTTAACAGCATCTTAGGAAGAGAAAGACCTACGGAATGGCAAAGATGGTGGATGAGGCAACCCATTCCCTCTGGGGAACATCAGAAGAGGAAACCACTGCCCTGTGGAGAAGAGGGATCTTCAAAGGCTAAGGAAGTAAACTCCAAAAGAAAATCCTCAGATGCGTTAGGCTTAGCAGGTCAGCAGATGAGTAAATTTGTACTTGCTTTCAACTGCAGTACAAGCCTCGGATGGAAGTTTAAAAATGGAAAGTCTCTGACTACAGTTGCACAGCATGATGGTAATGCTGATGTTCGTGCAAGTGTTAGATCAGAGAACAAAACCCGATTTGGAACAATAAATATTTTAACAATGAATGGAAAGGAAAATGAATTGATTGACCTAATCAAGAGATGAAAACTCGACATCCTGGGATTAAGTGAAGTGAAATGGAAAGGGAAAGGAATGAAGAAACTAAGAAAGGGGTACGCTTTGTACTGGATGGGTAACAGTAAAAAGAAAAGAAATGGAGTGGGATTTGTAGTGAATCAGAATGTTGAACCAATAGCTGAAGTTGATTATGTAAATGTAAGAATTATAATAATGCACATACATGTAAACAAGGAACTACTGAAGATAATACAGGTTATGTTCCACAGGCAGGATGTAGCGTGGAAGAAAAAGAAGAGTTCCTCAATGAACTGCAAACACATATTGTTGGAGATGGGATCATGGTAATGGGAGATCTGATTGGCCATGTGGGAACTGATAGAATGGGATATGAGAATGTTCTGGGCCCAAACGGATATGGCGATAGAAACAAAGATGGAGAGAAACTGTTGGAATTTTGTATCAGAAATAACCTGATAATAAAGAACACATGGTTTATGAAGAGGAATAGCCATAAGATCAGCCGATATAGTTGGAATGGACAATAAGGAACACTCATCGATTTTATAATAGCAGACCGAGAACGGGGTAGATATGCCATGAATACGAAGATAATCCCCAATGAAAGTATGGAAGGTTATCATAGATTATTAATTGTGGAATTAAAACAAATAAAAATCGCCAATATTGTATTGAAGAAGAAACCAAAGATCAGGATTTGGGAATTGGAGGAGAAGGATAAAAGAATGGAATTCCAAGATTGTATAAAAAAAATTTGCTTAACACAAAAATATGAAGTGGAGAAGAAGAGTAGGACAATTTAAGACAGACATTTGTGGAAGAAGCAATTGAGGTATGTAGGAAAACAAAAGCAAAGGTTAAGGGAAAGGAGACATGGTGATTGACAGACAAAATAAAAAAAGAAATAAAGGAAAGGAACTAGGTGAAGAAAGAAATGGATAAGGAAAAGCATAAAACATATCAGAGTGATGAGAATAAGATAGAAAGGTTACATGTGCAATACAAAAGATTGAAACTACAAGTAAAGAGGAGTATCGAGGAAAACAGGAGAAATGTTGGGGAGAGTTTACCAACAAAATTGAGCAAGATAGTCAAGGAAATCAGGAACTATTATACAGCGTAATAAAATTGAAAAGAATAAATCAAGAAAAATCAAGGGATTAGAGAGAGAGAAGATAGATCCATAGTACATGATGAAAAGGGTCTTTGGAATTAGGATGACTGCTCGGAGGAAGAAGGAGATAAGAAAATGGAAATAATAGATGGAGAAAAAGAAGAGAATCCAATAACATGGTTGGAACTTGAAAGGGCAGTGAAGGCAATGACCAAAGGTAAAGGAAGTGAAAAAGATGAATTCAATGCTGATATGATTAAGGCAGCAGGAAACATCAGACTACAGTGGCTATACAGAGCCCTCAATGCTATATGGAAGGATGAAGGGATACCTGAGGATTGGAAACAAGGAAGCATTGTACTGCTGTTCAAAAAAGGAAGGAAAGAAACAAGGAAATCATATTCGTATTTTTGGATTTGGAAAAAGCTTATGATATAGTTAAGAGAAAACCTGTATGGGAATGCTTACTGAAAAGGAATGTGCCAAAATCATTAATTAAGAAGATAATAATGTTGCATCATGAAAGTAAAAGCAGTGTACAAGTGGGGAGAGGTGATTCTGAAACATTTTATACAAAAAAGGTCTCAAGCAAAGAAGAGCACTGTTGCTATTACTATTATATTGATGGATGAAATCATAAAACATGTAAAACAGAGTATCGGTAGTGATGAAGTGAATGTTTTGGTAAGTCATTTGCAGATGATGTGGTGATTTAAGGAAAGGGAGAAAAGGAAGTACAAAGGAGACTGGACATTTGGTATGAAAATCTGAAGGAGTTTGGAATGATAATTAGTAAAAAGAAAACTGTAGTCATGCACTGTGGAAAAGAGAAAAAGAGAAGCCAAGTGAACATAGATGGAGAACAGTTAGAGAATGTAGAACAGTTTACATATCTGGGTAGCATTATTAATGGAAGTAATGAAATCACCGCCGTCTCGATCCTCTTTTACTGCCTGCACTATGTCCTAGTTTAACACAGGAAGGCGCAACTACCAATATTTCTCCAAGTCGCCATAAGAGTGCAGCAGTAGACACACAATCTTTGCTGTCAGTGTGGGTGTAGCACTGCGTTATTGGTGCATGAATGTGTGTGAAAACCTGAATTATTTCGTACAATGAGTAAACGTGTCTGGTCACTTCCGTTTGTACAAGAGATATTTTGTGTAGAACTGTGAAATGAATAAATCATGTTATGCTTATAGATATTTCAAAAGTGATTTTAAGATGTTGGTTCTTGTTTCTTTCCATTTGTGCAAGGTATATTTTTCGTAGAAGTGAAATTTCAGATTCTTTCCCCGAAATATTCAACTGTTATGTACCATTTTGCCAATCTCGACAAGATGGTTTGCAGCCAGAAAAGATACGACTCCACGAAATACCGTCTAGAAGGGAATTAAGAGAAAAGCGGCTGTCGGCTTTATCTAGGCAAGGACCTAATAAAGGAAGTAATTGGATATCCTCAGATTACTCTCGCATCTGTGCCTTTACATCTTATTTCAGAAGGTGATGGAGCCTCCGCGGCTCAGGCGGCAGCGCGCCGGCCTCTCACCGCTGGGTTTTGTGGTTCAAATCCCGGTCACTCCATGTGAGATTTGTGCTGGACAAAGTGGAGGCGGGACAGGTTTTTCTCTGGATACTCCGGTTTTCCCTGTCATATTTCATTCCAGCAACACTCTCAAATATCATTTCATTTCATCTGTCATTTATTAATCATTGCCCCGGAGGAGTGCAACAGGCTTTGGCAGCCGGCACAATTCCTATCCTCGCTGCTAGATTTAGGCTTCATTCATTCCATTCCTTACCTGGTCGAATGACTGGAAACAGGCTGCGGAATTTTTTCAGAAGGTAATTAAAGCCGTGGAGGATAGTTAATTCCTTGTGATAAAAATTGTAATGGACAATCACAAAATAAACATCTTCATGTTTAGACATTTTGGACAACCTCAGATATCCAGACGATAATATTCCAATCAAACTAGAAACAGGAAATCAAATCCTAATTTGCGGGTACAAGGTTCGTGTTGTTGAAGATAGGATGGAGTGTCACATTTGCGTCAGGAACATCTCACTGCCTAGAGCTTCGACACCGCTAAATGGAACTGATTATGCATCAGGACAGAGGAGGAGTTCGATACCAAAACCTTGTTTTGTTGCTCTGGTGAAGCATCTGCAGGAGTTCGTTTAAGCTGCTGTGCCCTATTGTCGAAGTCCTTCAAACGTACGAGCGTAATACGACGACTTGCAACGTCTTCCCTTTCAGAATACCGGGTGAGTTGGCTATGCGGTTAGGAGCATGCAGCTGTGAGCTTGCATCCGGGAGATAGTGGGTTTGAACCTCACTGTTGGAAGCCCTAAAGATGGTTTTCTGTGGTTTCTCATTTTTACACCAGGCTGTATCTTAATTAAGGCCACAGCCACTTCCTTCCCATTCCTATCCCACCATCACCATAAGACCTATCTGTGTCGGTGCTACATAAAACAAATAGCAAAAAGAAACCCCTTTCAGAATGGGTTTTGTTACAGTGTAAGGTCAAGGAACATAAGCAAACTGTTAGTGATATTATCCTAACCAAGTTTGTAAGACCTCTATTATTTGATATTGCGTTGGCAAAAACACAAAAAGTATGGTACCACTCCAAGCCTTCATCCAGGAAAATCTTTAAATTGTGCATGAAGAGGCCAACTGTGACTTCATACAGGTAATATTGCCGATATTTAATATTACTGATGTAATTTACGAGCTTCAGTGAACATATGACCATACTGCATAGTGTTTTGTAGGCTGTCGTCATTAGAATAAATTTAGAACATTGTGCGTCTATGTCTGCCATCTAGTGAAGAAATTTTGCCGCAGCGTAATTGCAAAAAGGCTCCAATAGAGCAGGCAGTATAGGAGGATCGAGACGGCAGTGAATGAAATCAACCCTGAAATTAATAACAGACTAAGTAAAGGTACAACATTTTATCAAGTCAGAGAGCTTTTATGGGATTGCAAAGTACCCAAGAGAATGAAATTGACATTATATGAACAATATTTTGTACCAATTGTAACATACGGACTAGAAATGCTGGTAACTAATAAGAGACAAGATAGTAAGATCCAAGCAGTAGAAATGAAATTTTTAAGAACATTGGTTAAAAAGAAAAGAAGAGGCAGAATTCAAAATATTAAAATCAGAGAAGAGCTAAATATAGAACCGTTAGTGCAGAACATACAGAAAGCAAGACTGAGTTATTTTGGACATGTAAAAAGAATGGGAAAGGAACGGATAGCGAGAAGGGAATTGGAAGAGAAGTTAAGGGAAAGAGACCAGTTGGAAGACCAAGAAGGTGGATGGATCATATTTGGAAGGACATCAGAGAAGCTGGATTGGATGTGGCAGAAGTAATGGAGCAGGAAAAGTGGAAGGACAGAAAGGAGCGGAGGAGGCTTTTTAACCACACCTGGGCAACTGGAGTGGGACATTGATGATGATGATGATGATGATGATGATGATGATGATGATGATGATGATGATGATGAGTGTTCATCAAGTTTTAAATGTAAATATCAAGCATTTTACTGATGATGGAATTTAGTTTCCAAAAACTGGTTATAACAAAATATTTTAATTTGTGTTGGTGCAGACTGTGTTTTTTTTCTTTTTTTCTTTACAATTTGTATTACGTTGCACTGACACAGATAGGCCTTATGGCAACACTGGGATAGGAAAGCCCTTGGAGTGGGAAGGAAGCGGCCATGGCCTTAATAAAAGTACAGCCCCAGCATTCGCTTGGTGTGAAAATGGGAAACCACGGAAAACCATATTCAGGCCTGCCGACACTGGGGTTCGAACCCACCATCTCCCAGATGCAAGCTCACAGCTGCGTGCCCCTAACCACATGGTCAACTCATCCAGTATTTGTTTATTGTATTAGGTCTAGTGATACTTAGTTCACTACAGATCAAATATTCATTTGTATTATTGAAAATTCCTCAAAATTTGTAATAAATTTTGTGAATTGAAAGTCAGTTATAAAATACAGTAGTCTATTATAGATTTAATGCCCCTGTCCTCCTAACAATGCATAGCCTTATGCTTGAAGAATTTATTTTCGATTCGATTACAATTTGCTTTATGTCGCACCGACACAGATACGTCTTTTAACGACTATGGGATAAGAAAGAGCTAGGAGTGGGAAGGAAGTAATGTGGCCTTAATTAAGGCCTGGAGTGAAAATAGGAAACCACAGAAAACCATCTTCAGGGCTGCCAACGGTGGGGTTCGAAGAATTTATTAGCATCTGCTAAACACTTCTTGTTACTGTAAGCTTTCATATCTTCTACCCATCATCTTCTCACATCCTTCACTTCTATTTCCAATTCTTGCATTGAAATCACCAATTACTCTATCTTGTCCTTGATCATGACTGCAATATGACTCTTATAAAACTTGTCCACTTTGTCTTCATGAGCTCCCTCAAACAGTGAATGCAGCAAGAAAAGATACATCCTAATTCCTGCAACTGCTAAATCCATGCACATCATATGCTAATGTATCTGTCTGTTACATAATATGGTGTTCCTGATGAACAATCCTACCCAACACTCTTCCCTTTCTCTTTTAGCGCCTGTTAAGGACATATTAAGAATGTTATCTCCCCTTACCCAAATATCTTTAACTACAAAAAAATTCAGTGACTCAATCTGCTAGGAAAGTGCTTGTGACAGTGTTCAGGGACATGTTTGGTGTGTTACTGGTGGACTATGCTGAACACAGGACCCCTTTCAATGCTGCAGCCTACATTAAAACTTTGGTTAAATTGCGTCGTGCCTTTCGTGACAAATGCCGCAACATTAATGCTACCGGGCGAGTTTGCCATGCACGTAGAGGCGCGCGGCCGTAAGCTTGCATCCGGGAGATAGTAGGTTCGAATCCCACTATCGGCAGCCCTGAAAATGGTTTTCCGTGCTTTCCCATTTTCACACCAGGCAAATGCTGGGGCTGTACCTTAATTAAGGCCACGGCCGCTTCCTTCCAATTCCTAGGCCTTTCCTATCCCATAGTCGCCATAAGACCTATCTGTGTCGGTGTGACGTAAAGCCCATAGCAAAAAAAAAGAACATTAATGCTGACGGTGTTAAACTTCTTCATGACAATGCCCATCCCCATGTTGATGCTCCTGTTCATGACTAACTTGCCAGATTTGAAATCAGCAGTCCACAGATGGCTATACTCCAACCAAATGGACTTCCATGAAGAGGGCATATTGAAACTGATACCATGATGGGAGAAATGTGTTGAAAACCTTGGTGACCATGTAGAAAAGTACGTCAAGATGTAAGTTCATTTGTAATTGTTTGGTTTTGGCACTTATTAAACCTTTTGGAGAAAAAAATTATTGTGCGTTACTTTCCGATCTGCCCCCATAATAACACATGCAGACACATCCTCATTGCTGACTCAGTCAGTTCAACTTTCTTTCTTCAATAGAGCTCTAATTAATATTGATCGGAACTGACTGAATTCCATTTTGTTTGCCGAGTCATTTCCAAAGAGTCCCTGGTCTGTCGAATGAATGTGGGACTCCGTCACTCCCACAGATCAGAAGCTGGCTAAGACCATACTGAGCATGCTCCATGAAAGAGGGTGGCTAGTCTTACTTGCATATAGTTCCAGTGAGAATTTCCCTTCTAAAGGTTTAGGAACCACCAGTGGATTGTATACTCTTAGCTGCCTGAGCACAAGTTGGGATAGGACTTGGAATATGTTTGAAACATGCACTCCTGTTCCATTTCAACTGGATCCTCAGGACTATGGTAACCCTCACCATGAACTACACTAAGTAATGCATTTGAAAATGCTGGAGAAACTTGCATCTCTGGTGAAACCATGCATATTTTTTAAAATCAGTGAAAATTTTTCCTCATCTAAAAACAATGTCATTATAAGTTTGGACCATCACATGACGAACAATGACACTAGTAAAGTTTAACTAAATCATTGAATGCCTTTGTCCATTATCAAAATAAATATTAAACAGTAGAGTCTTGGCACTTGCATATGGATTTAGTTTTGAACTCGTCCATCACAACTGCTTGATGGGTGCATAACTTCAAACATCATTTGTCTATACTTGCTAAACTCAAAGCACAGTTTCTCTTGTCTCACCCTCTACATTGTTTTGCCTAGTTAAGGAATTTTATTTATTAGTTATAAATTGGTATCGAGCATTAACATACTATTATAATAAAACATACAAATATTGTAGACTGTACTTTTTAATGTGTTAATGAGTATCTTGTGTGGAATATTTCTGAGTCGTCTTCAGAGACAACAAAACAGAAGTGAAAATCCAACTAGAGTCTTTAAGTGACAATATTGAGAAATACAGTGTGAAAATCAGAGTGGAGAAGAGCAAACCAATGGTGACAAGAGAAGAAAGAGAAGGAAAAGGAATCATTAGTATCAGGTGACAAAACCTTGAGGTTGTGGAATGTTTCAAAAATTTGGGAAGTGAAATAATGCAAGATGCAAAGCTGGATAGGAAGATCAGCAGAAAGATACACACGGTAATGTAAGAAACTTGGTGTGGAACAGAGAAGTTCGTATGAAATGTAAAGAGATAATGTACCTCTATATTAAAATATTCATCAGAGACCTGGACATTGACAGCAAGAGATGAGAGTAAAATTCAGGCCAGTGAGATAAAGTTCCTGAGGAATATGATAGGGAAGACAAGGAGACACAGAGTAAGAAATGTTGAGGTTAGAAAAAATAGAGGTAGAAAAACTGAGTGATAGGATGGAGAAGAATAAATTGAGGTGGTTTAGACAAGTTATAATGATAGAGGAGAGAAGGATACTAAAACAAGTGTTCAAGACTAAGACAGAAGGAAAGAGAGCAAAAGAGAGTCCCGGAGCAAGATGGATAGACAGTCAAGAACAGTATAAGATAAAGAAGACTGGAATGGAATACAATATTACTGAAGAGTGGTGGAAGGAGAGGCAATAGTGGAGGAGTATTATCAACATCCCAACCTGGCAGGAGCTGGACAAGGGGAAATGATGATGATGATGATGATGATGATGATGATAATTATGATGTTTTTGAGTCCTTTTTTAAATTTTTAATATTTCATTTTCTGTAAACAAATTGTTAAAATTTTTGTGTAGTGTGTTTTTCTAAATTTCCCTTTGTTTCCTAATTATTTTCTTTAGCTTTTATGTAGATATTTCTATTAAATTGTTATTTACAGCGAGCCTGCTGGACTTGATTCATTTGTGGAAATCCATTTGCATTAGATGACAAATGTCCATCAACAGCCTGCAAGCTGGGATTGACCATTTCATCACTCAATGGGATAAAAACAGTCTTAACAGTTCTGATGATTACCTTTGAGGTACAAAATGTTCCACTATACTCTTTCACAGATGAACTCTGAAGAGTGGAGGATGAAGTTCGCTTCTACATTAAGAGAAGCAATAATACCAAGCCCATATTACTGAAACGGGAGTTCAAGGCCGAGTTGGTTGTCTCACTAGTTCTCACTCTATCCGTCAACAATATGGTGTACATCCACACACCTTTTCTTCTTACTAGGCTGATTCGCTTCACACCATTTGGATGCCATGACTTCCCACCTATTTTAAAACTTAAATGCTTCTTTGTTAAGTGCTGCTGCCAAACTTTGTCCCCAAATAAGAGCAATCTGAATAAATATTTTTTCTTTCCCACTGTATAATTTCTATATTACAGTAAGTTTCTCATACTTCAACAGTGTAGCAGATTCTCCATGAAATGTTTACCTAGCCTGTTCTTAAATATTTTCAAAGAACTTGGAAATGTATCGAACATTTTCCTTGATAAATTATTCCTATATTTCCTTACTCCCAAGTCTTCCCAGTCAAAATTTTGCAACATTTTCATAACACTACTCCTTTATAGATGCTAAAAATTCTTGTGTGAGAGTGAAAATATCTGCTGGTCAAGTACAGCAATGCAGTTATGTAAGAAAGTACAACTATAATAAAGTAATGAATATAGTTAAAACATGTTTGTTCCCTCTAACCAAGAGGAGCTAGAGTTCTTAACAAGGAAACACAATCCAGAGCTGTTGGCCATTTTTGTCTCAACATCTCTTTGACATGTACTCATACTTAAAGTACCGCGCTGTCATAAAAGCTAACAGAGTTAGATGTGTCTGTATCAGTAGAATGATTGGGAAGCAATTTCATTACTAAGAAGGGAGTCTTCGGTAAGTTTATATCTGAAGTATTCAGAAGTGGGGGTGGGGGGGTTTTATATGACTGAAGTATGAGGATGGTAAATCATGGGTGCCTACTGATGAAAATGAGGGCCACTGGACTAGACAAAAGTGTGACTGAATGCACGGCTAAATTTGTAGGAAACAGATCTCAAAGAATTAGAATAGGTGAAGTGTTTTCTGATCCTGTAATGATTAAAATGAGGGGGTTCAGAGGACTTCTGCAAGACAATACTATTTTGTTAAGAAACCATGTATGTAATTTTTACAGGTATGCTTATAGTGTTTTAATTTGCATTTGAAATTGCTGTGTGTCTGACAGACTGGAAAGTTTTTATTACATTTACGGACAGTATTATTGGAAGTTTATGCTTTATTCCATATATATAAATGATATGAATACAGGACTGGAATCACAGATAGGGCTTTTTGTGGATGATGTTATACTGTATAGAGTAATAAATAATATACAGGGTTGTGAGCAACTTTAGGGACACCTCGATAATGTTGTGAGATGGAGAGTGGACAATACAAATTCAAATGGTGATCCTGATTCTCTGAGGGTACTGAGGCAATAAAATTGCTCTAATGTGTGAAGTAAAAAAACTTCTACTAAATGTTTCAATTATACCATACCTCTATAAATGCTAGGGAATCGTTTGCGAAAGTATACTATTGCTGGTAATTTTGTGACTCCCCATTTCCTTGCATACCGTGGATCAGCCATCTTCACAAATGTGATATCCAGGTTATCTGTTTCTCCGTCTATTTTTTCTAGCTCTTCCAGTGCCTTCTCACATTCTTCAGAATCTCTCTCATCTGAAAAAATGAATTAGTAATTCATAACATATACATAACATACAACATCACTGACACAACTGAACCAAAGGTTATATTGGAATGTTGTTGTTTGAGCCATCAATCCATAGATTGGCTTGATGCAGAAATATCCATGCCACCCTATCCTGTGCTAACCTTTCCATTTCTACGTAACTACTACATTCTACATCTGTTCTAATCTGCTTGTCATATTCACACCTTGGTCTACCTCTACTGTTGTTACCGCCTACACTTCCCTCAAAAACCAACCGCTCAAGTCCGGAGTGTCTTAAAATGTGTCCTATCATTCTATCTCTTCTTCTGGTAAGATTTCACTACATTGTTATCTTGTCACCAATTTGATTCAGACCAAGCTCGATAGCTGCAGCTGCTTAAGTGCGGCCAGTATCCAGTATTCGGGAGATACTGGGTTTGAACCCCACTGTCAGCAGCCCTGGTTTTTCGTGGTTTCCCATTTTCACACCAGGCACGTTATTAAGGCCATGGCCACTTCCTTCCCACTTCTAGCCCTTTCCTGTCCTATTGTCACCGTAGGACCTATCAGTGTCAGTGCAACATAAAACGACTTGTAAAAAAAAAAAAAAAAAAAGATTCAGTACCTCTTCATTCGTAATTCAATCTACCCACCTCACCCTGAGCATTCTCCTGTAACACCACATTTCAAAATGCCTCTATTCTTTTTCTTTCTGAGCTAGTTAACATCGATGTTTCACTTTCATACAATGCCAAACTCCAGACAGTAATTTCTAAAACCATCTTTCTAATTCATATATCAATGTTTGAAGTGAGCAAATTTCTTTTCTTAAGAAAGGCCTTTTCCACCTCTGTGGTGTAGTGGTTAGTGTGACTAGCTGCCACCCCGAGAGGTCCGGGTTTGATTCCCGGCTCTGCCATGAAATTTGAAAAGTGGTATGAGGGCTGGAACGGGGTCCACTCAGCCTCGGGAGGACAACTGAGTAGAGGTGGGTTTGATTCCCACCTCAGCCATCCTGGCAGTGTTTTTCCGTGGTTTCCCACTTCTCCTCCAGGCAAATGCCAGGTTGGTACCTAACTTAAGGCCACGGCCGCTTCCTTCCCACTTCCTTGTCTATCCCTTCCAATCTTCCCATCCCCCCTCGAGACCCCTGTTCAGCATAGCAGGTGAGGCTGCCTGAGTGAGGTTGTATCCCCCAGTTGCATCCCCCACCCAATGTCTCACGCTCCAGGGCACTGCCCTTGAGGTGGTAGAGGTAGGATCCCTCGCTGAGTCCAAGGGAGAAACCAACCCTGGAGGGTAAGTAGATTAAGAAAGAAAGAAAGAAAGAAAAAAAGAAAGAAAGAAAGAAAGAAAGAAAGAAAGGCCTTTCCTGCCTGTTGTAGACTGCATTTTATGTCTTCCTTACTTTTGCCATTGTTATTCATTCTACTATCCAAGTAAGAATATCTACCTACTTCCTTTAAAACTTAATTTTCTGATCTAATATTTCCTGGATCACCCGACTTCAAATCCCAGTCAATTCAGAGTGGAGACCTTCATCTCAAGAATCAGGTTGTGTCAGGAAGGGTATCTGGTCTTAAAACCCCGGATAAATGGTGGGTGGCTCCAGAAATTATTATAATTAATGAAATAAATAAAGAAATAATATATTTTAAGAACACCAACATACTAAAACAACAAGGAAAACATTCTTAGAAACTCAAACTATACATGTCGCTTACAATTATGTTTAAAGTTGGTACAGAAAAGCCCAACATCTGGGACATTTGCACACATTACACGTGTGGATTAGCATCCACTTAAACTTTCATTTTTCATCTATAAACTGTCTAGCTTTCTTCTTCTCCATAACTGAATGTCCTGCAAACCACTATGTGTAAGTACAGTACACTTATGAATTTAAAATTAAGAACCAGCTAAGGGAACCAATAGCTATGGGCAGAGGAGTTCACCCTTAGCAGGCTCGTTGAGGCCATTGTTAGGAAATGACACATAAATTCAACTGGAAGCTGCTGCCTTGCAGATGTGGCAGGGGACTCCTAAAGGCTAAGGGAAATAACTCTGACAGAAAATCTTCTCTAACGTTAGGCCTAGCAAGTCAGTTGGAGAGTAACTGCAATCGTTTTCAACACTTATACGAGCCTCGGATGCAAAGAAAGAACTCAGAGTAGACAACAGCACCCGCAGACCCACGCCAGGTATGATGGCTTAAGCGTGATGATAGGCCAAGCCTTGCGATTGTGCAACAACCCCGGAGAAGACAACACACTCAAATAGGAACAACCAATGTACTGAGTTTGACTGGGAAATGTGAAGAGTTAGTGAACATCATGGAGAGAAGGAAAATATCAATCCTAGGACTGAGTGAAACTAAATGGAAAGGTAAAGGGAAGAAAGAGTTGAGGAAAATCTATACCATCTACTGGAATGGTAACAACAGAGAGATGAGAAATGGAGTATGGATATTGTCTAAAGAGTTATATGGTATTACAGAGATCCAGTACATCAGTGAGAGGATTATAAAGGCAAGAGAAGCTGACACTGCTGCAAGTGTAATAGCCCTCAGACGGGTTGCAGTCAAGATAAAAAGAACAAGTTTCTCAAAGACCTAGAAGAAACCATCAGTGAAGAGAGGGCAATCGTCATTGGGGACCTCAACCCACAGCTTGGGACAGACAGGAATGGCTATGAGAAGGTGATGGGTGTTGGCTATGGGAGAAGGAATTCAGAAGGGGAACATCTCCTAGACTTCTACATAAGAAACTGTTTGGTAGTAAAAAGCAGTTGGTTCAACAAAAGACTCAGTCACAAGATTACCCGTTAACAGCTGGGATGCAAAAAGAGCAAGACGGTCATTGACTATGTCATTACAGATAAAGAAAGAAGTAGACTTGTGACTGGTGTCAAGGTGATTCCAAGTGAGAACCTCAATAGCGACCACCAGTTATTAGTAGCAGATTTGAAAGACATTAATGCACCAAAGATAACAACCAGGAAATTACCTAAGATTAAGGTGTGGGAACTATAACAAATTGAAAAAAGGACCAACTATCAGGACCGTATAAGAGGACAACTGTCTGCAGAATAAGTGTAGAAGGGTGAGGTAGAGTGGACAAGATTTAAAAACACCTTGATAAAAGAAGCAATAGAGGTTTGCAGGAAGACAAGTGTGAGAGTAAGGGAAACAGAGACACCCTGGTGGAATGAAAGAGTAAGATCCTCAATAAAGCTAAGGAACATAGCACAAAAAGAATGAGACAGAGAGGAATCCAAGCCAAAACAGGTAAGAGATGAGGGGAAGGTCAGAGACCTTGAGCAAGTTTACCAGGACAAGAAATTGAGAGTTAAAAGAGTAGTAGAAGAGGAGAAGATAAAATGTTGGGAGAAATTTACTCAAAAATTGAAGGAAGATAGCAGAGGCAGTATGAAACTATTGTTCAGAGTTATCAAAAACAAGAATAATTCAGTTGAAACCATCAAAGCAATTGAGGATCCTAATGGAAAACTGGTCAAGAAAGAAGAGGACATCAGAGAGATTCTGAGGAATCATTTTGATCACCTATTGAACAGGACAGAAGCAGATCAGAGAAGAAAAGAACCAGCTGTGGAAACCTGCACAGAGGAACCTCCCATTACATGGGCAGAAGCAGACCTTAAGAAGATGCCATAAGGGAAATCCCCAGGAATCGATGAAGTCAGCACGGACATGATTAAAGCAGCAGGATTCCAGGGTTTGCAGTGGTTATGCAGAGTGCTCAATGCAGTTTGGAAAGATGGCTGATTGGAGCAAGGGTGTCATTATCCCCCTGTTTGCCGAAAATGCTCCAACTACCAGGGAATAACACTCCTTTCTCATAGGCTTAAGATTCTTGAGAAAATCTTAGAGAGCAGAT
The DNA here is from genome assembly GCF_040414725.1 of Anabrus simplex. NCBI lineage: Eukaryota > Metazoa > Arthropoda > Insecta > Orthoptera > Tettigoniidae > Anabrus > Anabrus simplex. The sequence continues at coordinate 771,813,943 of NC_090265.1, forward strand.
TGCAAGTCATCTTAGAGCCACAGTTTGAAGAGGAACAGTATGGCTTCAGGCCTAATAGGTCCACAACAGACCTAATCTTCAGTGGCCTTATGTTAATGGAAAAGTATTGGGAAAAAGGCAAAGATCTGTTTACGTTTTTCCTTGACATTGAAAAAGCATATGACAACATTGCAAGAGAGAAGATATAGGAATGCCTCAGAAAAAGGAATGTGCTAGAGGGACTGGTGAGGAAAGTTCAGATACTGTACGAGAACTGGTGATGGACATTCATCCTGGTTCAAGACCGAAAGTGGAGTCTAGCAAGGCAGTGCACTATTATTGTTTATCACCATCATGGATGACATAATGAAAAACATAAAGAAAACCTCTGGTGAACTAAATGCAGACCTTAAGAAGATGCCATAAGGGATGATGCTGATGATGTTATGATCTGGGGAAAAACTGGAGAAGAAGTACTGTTGAGACTCAATGAATGGAAGGTTAAGTTCCAGTAATTCACTCTCAAGATAAGTGAACTCAAAACAATAGTGATGGCAATAAACAGAGAGGGATGACCAACAAACACCATGCTAGGAGACCATCCACTCGAAAGTGTGGAAATCTTTACATACCTCGGCAGTGTAATATCTCGAGATACACTAGCCACAAAGGAGGTGGCAAACAGAGTGCAGAATAGCTCTCACTTTTACCAGCAAGTACGAACACTCCTCTGGGATCCCAAAGTACCAACAAAATCAAAGCTGGTGATGTTCAATCAATACTTCATACCAATCTTAACCTATGGTATTGAAACCTGCACCCACACTAAGAAAGACTCATCAAGGTTGCAGGCATGCGAGATGAAGTTCCTTAGGTCCACAATTCAAAAAACCAAACTGGACAAGTTAAGGAATGATGTAGTTAGGAAGGAAACTGGGATTGAGACATCATTGTTAGATTGGGTCAGCATGTCCAGACTGAGGTGGTATGGGTATGTAATGAGGATGGAGCCAACAAGGACAGCATATGTTAACTTGCAGACATATGGCAGGGAAATGGTTGGTGGGAAGACCAAAAACACACTGGATGGGGATTGTAAAGATGGACATTGCAGATTGAGGAAGGACTCTGGAGGATGTCATTAACAACAGAACATATCTCAATAAGACAGAATGGAAGAGGCTCACCAACAGTACCTGGGAAACTGGAACTGTAAAATGATGATGATGATGATGATGATGATGTCAGCTGTATACATAAGTACAGTTGGAGTAATTTACGTACTTTGTTACACAAGTCAGACCTCTTTCAAACTGCACGGGAGTAAAACGCGTCCGTGTGCATGCGTGAGTTCACCTGCTTCTGCTGACTCTTACACACACAGCAGGTCGAGCGGTGCAAAACTCTCCGTGCTTTCCAGCGAATCCTTTCCAACACTCTTTTCAGTGTAGTTAATAAATATGGACCAACGTCATCTTTGTTTATCTTCTATACTTAAGAGAATACAAAAATAGTTCAAGCATGCTTTGTCCTTCACATTTCATTAGAGAAGGAGTTGGATACAATTTTGAGGATACTCTCTCAATAATGGGTCTAAATGATATCATACTTTCCCAAAGACAATGAGACCACTGGTATTTCTGACATTATAGTTATTAAGTTCTCAATGTCTACTTTGGGTTCCATAACAACCACTGAAAATCACAGAGGAAAAGAAAATACATGAAAAACTTTTAAATTGAAAATGAGAAATAAATGTGTCGAGTGGGTGAGAGCGAGCCAATTTTTTTAATCGTCTAAATCCATTTCTACTTTCTTATAGGTACACTAATACAGGTCACAGTACTGATGTCGCGAGCATGGTCAATCCGCTGTGTATGATGACATGCATAAAAACTAATGTCCAATAACAAGTAACTGCAGGCGCAGGACCGCGACTCACCATGGACTACCCACTTAAACATTTCTCACCCGCGCGGTTACTCTCCACAGAAGCGGGTCGAAACTGCACTATCTGAAAGAGGCCTCACAAATGTAAAATTAAGTACCAACACATCAGACACAAAGAGAACAAGACAGACTTGGGACTGACGCTCTCTGCAGCTGTAGGCCGACACACAACCATGCTCTGGGGCCATGAAATCAAGTTCTCTACCAAATCCTTACCCAGGCCAGTTGTTGCTGGCCTGTCGAGCATGCAACGTGGCCAGGAATGCTAATTTAAATTTCTTATGGTGGGAGTTACGAATGTACTAAAGAGTGGCATAAATGTGGGGGATGTCTTGACCAGTTTCAACTGTACTAGAATTATTCCTAATAATGAACAAGATGTACGTACAGAAATATACAGTGAGGAACTCATTTTCATCCAGCAGCTTGTCCAGCATCTTGCGGTTCACTTCTTCAATTTCATTCTTTATTTCAAAGACATCTTGAGAAGTTAGCCATGCAAGGATCCTCTCCTCATCCTGCAGGTCTCCTAGGAAAGAAATGAACAAGATTGTAAATGCCAAGTCAAATATTTCCTTGATTTAGTTTTATGTACTGTCAGACTTACCATCATAGAGAAGAGGTGTTTGCTTTCGAAAATAGACCAAAGATGGTAAATTGATTACGTTGTATTTGGCTGCTGCATCAGGGTTGCTGATTTTAACCATGTCAATTCCTATTCAAAAATTAAATATTAAGTCATTAGAATCTTAGATGTATAGACAGGAACTAAAGAACTAACTAGAGTGGATCTTATGAAAATGGCAATAAGATGATCTGTTAAGTGAGTTATTCAAGAGGGAGCAGCTGATTATAGGAAACAGGTCTTGTTAGACAGAGATCAGAGGGAATGGACAAGAAAAATAAATAGCAACTGGAAGATTTTGATAGGAATCAGAAAAAAAGCTGACAGAAGATATGATGACACATTTAAAAGAAATAAAGAGTGTGGATACTGAAACATTGCTGATCCAAGAAGAATTCATGGAGAAACTGAATGGATGGAGATTGGGAATGTTGAAGAGGAAAGGAAAAAAATGTAAAACTTGATATAAGTATGTGGAAGAAGATCAGAATATCATGATGGACAGAGTGTTATAGTAATGAATATACTGTGGGGGAATGAAAAAGCTGAGAACTATTCTCTGAGATGATTCAGGTCCTGAGCTGGTGAGTGGTCAACATTTCCCCATCCTTACAATCAAGGATGAAAACAACAGTATTTATGATAAGGCTAAGACTTCATGGGATTATATGAGGCTCTTCTTTCATTGTAAGCTCTCATGTTTGTTGGACAGCCCTGCTGGTGATCATGATTGTTAAGGCATCAAGTCTTTATTGTGTGACTACGTGGTTAACCGATTTGAGTCCCATTGGTCAAAAAGCATTACCATTAGAATTTCTAATCACTAGGTTGAGTGCCAAAAGCCAGGATTCAATTCCAAACCTTTCACAGTGTCCATATGGAGTAACATTGTTGATGGTGATTAATCTGTCGGATGGAGAAATTAAGCCACGAGTAGACTCCTTGGTGTTACTCAACAGGAATAGGCTTTGTGCTGATACTCAGTTTCATCCTCTCCCTATCTCATTCTCATCTTCATCACCACACACCCAGACATGCAGGTCACCCATGGGCTTCAACTAGAAAGACTGCACCAGGTCTGACTGGAGACAACATGGCAGCAGTAAATCTTTGTTAATGTTATTTGGGTGCTTTTGAATTTCTATGGCTTCTCTGATTTTTCTTTGGTGGAAGAGACAGAGGCTAGAGGCTTGCTTTCATCAAACAGGACGCAGTCTAATGAATGCTTAGTTTAAAGGCTCTTGGAGGTGAGTGGGTATCCACTCTTCATGGCTGTAAACCAAGCTAGAAACTTACACGATAACTCCGGCCGTGCCACTTGGAAGGTAAAATATTATTTAATCTATGAAAAATTATTAAAGAGTTTTATCGGAAAAGTTAACACAAGTTGTGTGAAGAAGAAGGATGGAGGAATATTTTCTTAACTTGTTAGATATTAGAATAAAACAGGTGTTGGAAAGTCTAAGGACAACCTAGTGAAATGGGGATACTATTTGGATGTATCACCACTATGTGAATGTGGAGAGGTGCAGACTACCAAGCATCTGTGTCAGAGCTCATGTTGCCCTGATTCTTGCAGTGAGGAGGATTTGCTCAAGCCACAAGGGAATACAGTTGCAGTTGCTTGCTTCCGGGCAAAGACAATTTAACACCCCTTTGATATATATGTGTATAAATTCCTTCTGCTTCATTGTTACTAAACTGTATTGTAAAAACCAAAACAAAAAGGTTCTATTGTATGCTTCTGACTCAAGTAAATAAATAAATAGAATAAAACAGGAATATATCCAACTAAATTGAGAAGTTGAAGGACTTGGAAGTGGCAGTTGTAAAGTTTGGGAATATAAGAAGTTGAAAGCTTTGAGATCAAGAGTGTATGAAAAGAGGAGAAGATTCCAGAAAATCAGAGAAACAGAAATATAATATCTATTTTCAAGAGAGGAAATAAATAGCTAGTAATCACTATAGAAGAATGGCACTTACATCGTCTGTTGCCAAAATAATGGAAAGAGTAATAGGTAGAAGATTTAGAGAAGAGGTGAAGTTGTAAATTTAAGAAAACGTTTGGTTTCAGAAGTAAATTGATAGAGAAACCAACTGCAGTATGAAAAACTTTATGGAATACCACTGGGAGTAGAAGAAGGATTTGCTAATTACATTTATGATTTAGAAAAAGGCCCATGGTAATGTCTCGGAGAAAAAACAAAAGCATTGAAAAATAAGGGAAGAAAGAAAGAAAGAAAGAAAGAAAGAAAGAAAGAAAGAAAGAAAGAAAGAAATGATAGAAGCCATATATTTTTAACATGGAAGATGTGTCAGAACATATGGGGCACAAAAATGATACCAGTCTCAGACAAGACATTCTAGTGTCGATGATGGTACCGGTAATTACTTTCTGGTTTGAAGGCAGTTGAGGTTAAGGAAAGATTATTCAAGTGAATCTCAACTTGTAGAATTCCAGCAGGTATTACAGATATTTTAGATTCAGGAGTTCAGGTGGAGTGTGTCATTATTGTCCTACCCAAGGCTTCTGATACAGTAGATCATGGAAGATAACTGGCAAACTTTAGTGCAATTGGACTAGACAAAAGAGTGACTGAATAGGTGGCTAAATTTCTAGTCGATGATGGGTACTACAGGTAGTACAGTATATAAGAGCTGCTCTCTATACACTGCTGACTTAACCATGATAACACAACATTGTACTTACCAAATTGATCAGCATCGCCATCAATCTTTTCTAAGGACTCAAGAATCTCGTCACATTCTGGACAGTCATTATCATCTGCAACAAGCGATTACAAATGAGAGATATTCCCTTTTAAAAAAGAACAGAATTTGTATGATGTTACTCACAAAAGAAGACAGCTAGAAAAGGTGACTCGTGTAATAGTCGCTCTAGCATACGATCGTTGACTTCTTCAATCTCGTCTGCTAATTCGCGGTTGTCGTCATCAATGAGCCATTCTAGGACAGAGTCTTCATTCTGCATGTCTCCTGTAATGAACAAAACAAATGCTGAAGAAAAGTGAACATAAAAAGAAAGATGATAACAGACGCAGACAATAACGATGACATACCTTCAAAGAGAAGAGGATTACCATTGCGGAAGTAAACCAAGGCAGGGAATGTTTTGATCGAGTAGCGTTTGGCCAATTGCGGGTCCAGGATCTTTACCATGTGTATGCCAAATACGTCACATTCATCATCTATACGCTCGAGACCTTCTAGGATTTCATCACAGATGTGACAGTTGAGTTTATCTGGAAAAAAGTAGGCGTTATCAACAAAAGGTTAGTGCTTACGTCATCAAACATCAGGGTATTCTTGAACCACTGAAATACTCATGTTAAATATGAGGCAACATTTTTAAAAACTTACACTCTTCCATCTGTTGCTACTAAGTGAGAAATGGATGCTCCATATAATGTAGGAAACATCTTCACATTGAACATTTATCAGCCAGAAATCTTGTTTTAGTTATTTTAAATTTGAAAATGATGATGAACAGTATAACTACATTTTAAGATACTTTAACAAATATTTATATACACATACATGAATGAACTGACTCAATTCCAGTATTACAACCAAAGGCAAAAAGCAATTAAATCAGTAATCAGTTCTAATACACCAGATTGTTTTACAGTAATAATGAGATATCTTATATTGTGGATTTGAGAAAGATGTAGTTTAAGATAGTTGGACTTGATTAAGAATTCCATAAGTCAATGAAACCTGGAATGGAATATACAGTAATAGATAGGCCTGGTGGAGTCATATTTCTCTAATCCTACTGACTATGTTTCAAGTCACTAACTTAAGTGCAAACAGAGCTATAACCTATTACTTACAGAAGTAGACTGCCAAGTACTGTATATCATCGACCATGGACTCCAACATGACACGTGTGATGAGCTCAATCCGGTCCTCTGTCTTCTGTGTGATGAGCCATTGGAGTACCTCCTCCTCCACTGACAAGTCACCTGCAAGTACAATTTGTGCTGGTGATAATTTCATGAATGTTTTCCATTTCTAAATGAGATATGACAATGACAGGAATATCAGTATTGGAGAGGGAGATCAAGTGTCAAATCAAGTCATGTCTCTGTATATACAGTAAAATACCAGTATAACAAAATTTTGGGGACCTCAAAACTTTGAGTTACAGTGAAATTTTGTTATAGTGAAATAAGTCAATTCTAAAGAACTGGCCTCTTGATATATATGTGTTGCAGGATCTACATTATTTAAACTTAAAAAAAAAAAATAGTTGTTATATGATAGGAAAATTATATATATACACGTGAAGTAGATGATAGTGTTCTGGAACAAGAAGAGGCTGTTGATGCTGATGCTGATGACATAAGAGACCCAATTTTGAGGTCAGAATTCGACAGAGCTTTCAGAGACCTAAGTAGGAACAAGGCACCGGGAATTAATGACATACCCTCAGAATTACTGACTGCCTTAGGAGAAACGAGCATGGAAAGGTTGGTCCGTTTAGTGTGTAAGGTATATGATACAGAAGAAGTGCCATCTGATTTTCGGCAGAATGTTGTTAACCTATTCCTAAGAAAGCCAGTGCTGACATGTATGAAAACTACCGCACCATTAGTTTAGTATCTCATGCCTGCAAAATTTTAACACGTATTATTTACAGAAGAATGGAAAGGCAAGTTGAAACTGAGTTGGGAGAAGATCAATTTGGCTTCAGAAGAAATGTGGGAACACGTGAAGCAATCCTGACTTTACGTCTGATCTTAGAGAACCGAATTCGTAGGTCTAGAAAAGGCATTCAATAATGTTGATTCGGACCAAGCAGTTAGAGGTTCTGAAGGTGATTGGGATCAGAAACCAAGAAAGGAGAATTATCTATAATAAAAACAAATGTCAGTCTGCAGTGATAAGAATCGAGGGCTTTGAAAAAAAAGGCAGCAATCCAGAAAGGAGTGAGGCAAAGCTGCAGTTTGTGCCCTCTCCTTTTCAGTGTTTACAAAGAACAGGCATTAAAGGAAATCAAAGAGGATTTTCGATAGGGTATCAAAGTTCAAGGAGAGGAAATCAAAACCCTGAGGTTTGCTGATGATATTGTTATTTTATCTGAGTCTGCAAAGGTCTGGAGAAGTGCTGAATGATATGGACAGAGTCTTGGGGAAGGAATACAAGATGAAAATAAATAAGTCCAAAACAAAAGTAATGGAGTGTGGTCAAACAAAGTCAAGTGATGCGGGAAATATTAGATTAGGAAATGAAGTCTTACAGGAAGTAGATGACTATTGTTACTTGAGTAATGGTGGCAGAAATAAAGACATAAAGTGCAGACTAGCACATGCAAGGAAGGCCTTTCTTAAGAAAAGAAATTTGCTCACCTCGAATATTGATATAGGAATTAGATGTTTTTGAGTCAGACTCGTTGGCCGAATGGTCAGCATACTGGTCTTCGGTTCAGAGGGTCCCGGGTTTGATTCCCGGTCGGGTTAGGGATTTTAATCGCTTCTGATTAATTCTTTTGGCTCGTGAACTGGGTGTATATGTCTGTTCCAACATTCTCCTCATCATATTCAGACAACATACCACACTGCCAACCACCACAGAAACACTCAATAGTGATTACATCCATCCATACGGGGGGGGGGGGTTGGCGTCAGGAAGGGCATCCGGCCGTAAAATATGGCCAAATCCACATGTGCAACACAGTTTGCACCTGCGACCTCACAGGTGTGGGAAAAACGGTAGGAAAAGAAGAAGAAGTATGTTTTTGAAGACTTTAGTCTGAAGAGTGGCACTGTATGAAAGTGAAACATGGGTGATAACTAGCTCAGAAAGGAACAAAATAGAAGCTTTTGAAATGTGGTGTTACAGAAGAATGCTGAAGGTGAGATGGGTAGATAGAATCAGGAATGAAGAGATACTGAATCAAATTGGTGAGAGGAGATTGTTGTGGCTAAATTTGACCAGAAGAAGAGATGAATGATAGGGCACAAGGGCACTTGTTCAGTTGGTTTTTGAGTGAAGTGTAGGTGGTAAGAATGGTAGGGGTAAACCAAGGTACAAATATGACAAGCAGATTAGAGCAGATATAGGATGTAATGGTTATGTAGGAATGAAGAGGTTAGCACAGGATAGGGTGGCATGGAGAACTGTATCAAACCAGTGTATGGACTGATGACTCAAACAACAACATGTACATTAAGTTATGATATACAGAATTGCAAGAGGGTTTTCTGTAAATTTTCAGCATATCAAATTTTACATTGTTCTGATACACTATGTTCTGGACTTTATTATTTGAAAAATGCTGTGATTTTCTTCTGAATACTCTGAGACACAAGAGAATATTCAAGATAGTCATCAACAATTGTAAATGAATTAAGACAGATTCTGGTAATTCACTTCATGACAGAAAAAAATCTTGAAGGCTACATCGCCATGAAACTTATCTGTGTTGGTGCGATATAAAGCAAATTTTAAGAAAGAAAAGCTACAACTGTCACTCACTTTGAGGCATTAGACCAAACAAGAATTTGTGGTGCCATAGCTTCAGTATATCAAGGTCCTTGGATTGAGGAACTAAGTACCGGTAGTCAAGATGTTGTTTTGAGTGACATCGAATCTTATGGACCAATACAGGTATTAATTGGACCTGATGTTGCCAGGAAATTGTTTACAGGAGGCCACAAGATACTAAGTACTGGACTAATGGCCATGGAAACTCATTTGGGATGGATTTTGATTGTTAAATTTCCTTCAGGACATGTTAATGAGAAAGTTATGGCTATGGTGGTGTCAGCTATACTAACAAGAGAAGCCCATATATCAAGTTTGTGGACTCCAGGTGCCCTTGGCATAATGGACCCTGCTGAGATGAAAAGTAAACTGAAACTTCATGAGGCTGCTCATCAACAAGTATAGTGTTGTTTCCTCCATGCTCTCAGCTACAGTCGAATCTGATGTTTTTTTTTGTGTTCTGCTTTCTACCTTTAGTCAATGCGTATATTTAATTGGTTGATAATATATATCATTTTGTGAAGAAATATCAAACCAAAGACCATGTGGTAACTTTGGGAACAGAAGAATTGGTGATGGCTGAGCTTAAAGTTATAAATATGGTTCTGAAATGGGCTTTCTTTGGAGTGAATGACCTAAAGTAATCTACCTTGATCTCATTTATTGATTGATAGTAATGGAATTCTATGCCTAATGACAAAGATCTCACATAGAAAGGATCTAAATTGTTTTTGTCAACTAGCTGTTCTGCCTTGTTCTGAGCCTGTTCTGTTGTGTTTCACCTGATAATGGATTTACACAAAGAATCATGTCATGCAGGTCAACAGATGATGACGGTTCTCCATATAGAAAGAGTTTGGATCCTCCATTGAAAACTAACTGTTTGATCAGTTGTGGACAGGTGTCTTCAATGTAAGAAGCAAACAGTCAAACATTTAGAAGTTAAACCAGTACCTCTTCTGCAAAGATAGAGTGTGAAATGTTAAGATATTGGAAGTTATTGGTGTAGATTTAGCAGGTCCACTATACCTCAATATGGAGAAGTGCAGTAAGAAGGTATGGGTGTTTGTATATTTGCGGAGTGTATCAAGCAGTACCTTTGGAGCTTACATCTTCCCTCTCAACTGACATCTTCATTCAGCTGATAACCTAGATGTTACAACCCTTTTAACAATAACCATTATCATCATTCAGCTGTATACAGCAACAATAGTACCAATTTTTATGGCACTGATAACACATTTAAGAAGGTGGACTGGGATGCTATTAGCCTGTACAACAGAGGCAGAAAAGTTAAATAGAAATTTAATCCCCAAACTGCATCCCAGTGGGATGGTTGGTGGGATGATGATGGGAGTGGCTTTTCAGAATACTGAAGAGACTTTGGGTAATTATTGTGGGGGGAAGGACATGATTAACATGAACACAGGAATGTGAAATGAGTAACAACAATTAATGCAAACAGTCCTAGACAATGACAAACTCACAAACAAATAGAAAACAATAATAAAGCTTGTTTTTCAATATATATTTTTGAACGAGTCTTATGTATGGAGTTTTCAATAATATTCACAAGTAAACAGAAAAATAGAACTTGCTTCATAAATACATTTTCTTAATAAATGTCCTTTTACTGTATATTATGCATTCCATGTTACGAAATGTGAAAAGATCTACCACCAGATGTGTCGCCTGAACAGTCTCCATTGGGAAATGTAGTTTTCTGAAGGAATGCCCGTTTTCTAATCTTATTTCTTGATATAAAACCATCTACCACATTCTCCAGATTTAATTCATTAGCAGCCTCCAACAACTACCAAACTCCATGTTTTAAGGGGACTTAACATCTAGGAGGAGATTTTGGGGAAGGGGACAAAATGGTACTCTGTAGAGGAGGGAGAAAACGTTAGCACCACTGGAAGAGACTGCTGCGCCATGTCCTGGACTGAATATCAGTTCACTATGAGGACATGCAGACAATTTTGTGTTGCCGATGTCATCATCAATGCTCGTCCCCTAACTTATGTGATATGACTCCTCTAAAACCTAACATGTTTCTACAGGAAGGTAGGAGTTCACATTTTGATTTAATTGAATCCCCTGTTCTTAATGAGAGGCTTTGCTAGTAAAAGCGGCGAGAAGACCTCCGATGGAGATTTTGTTATGAATTCTTGGGACAATTGATGTTGTAGCCAATAAACATCAACATAGACTGATTTCAGTTGGTGAAACAGTGTTGGTTGGAAATGACAACACAAATTGTGTAGATGGCTTTTGGCAAGAGTTGTTGAACTCCTAAAGGGAAATGACAGTGAAACTTGTGAGACCAGTGCAGAGAATCTGCCTGTTGCAACTGGAATTTGGGCAACAGAGTGAAAGTGCAGACTTCAAGAGGAAGCTGCTGAACTACCACAAAAATCACCCTAGAGATTCCCAGTGAACTGGTGGAGAAACAGAAACAGAAACAGAGAAAACAGAACCTTCGGTTGTGTTGTGCAGGAATCGTTGGATTGACCACCGTAACCATTAACTTTAATGGGAGAAGGTGTAAAAATTAGCCTAAGATTTGAATAGTATCAATTATTGTCAACTGTGTTATGTGAGTAAAATTTCATTGCATTGAGTTCTTTTGTTGTTTTTTACAAGATGTCTTCCATGGTAGAATAAATGTATTCAACTACTGAGGAATTATATCTGTGTTTTAACATTTTCTGAAGTGCATTTGCAACAGCATACTTCTTTCCTCCTTTCTCCACTTCCAGAAGTATTTCCTGATTTCCCTTTAAAGGAATCTTCTGTTGCTACTTTTGATCCATATTGGTGATGATAGAAAGTTTATAGGGACATTATACATAAGTTGCTTTACAAATGAAAGCGCCATGAGATGTAAATTTAAAAAAAATATAGTAGTGAGTAGGGATGGGAAATTGTAACATTCGATGATGGATCATAAACTTTGAGCTCTACCCAGCTAATATTGTTACTTCTTACATTGGAACATGTGCAAGGCTTATTTGTTGCTTTTAAATATATATCATGCTTGACCAATCACATACATGTATGGGAAATATACGCGAATATTCCAATAATCTATGCAACATAATTTTTGGAGAGAATTTTTTTTTTAAATAGAAAATTTGCCATAAGTTGTGTTTTATTTACAAGAAATTAATCCTACATAATGAAGCACTTCAAAATTGAATAAAATAAAATTTGTTTTAAGAAAGTCATAATTTTCACATTCAGTCACTTTGCAGTAGAAGTTCATCCCTTATTTACTATCATCTCGAATTGTTCTAACACGAATATGTGTTTGGTCTCTTCAATTTCCTGACACCATTGTAACCATAGCAACCTGTGCTTGTCTGTGATGATGGTGGTGTTGTTGAATGATAAGAATTTCATTTGGTCTGTATTGAACTGAGATTACAATTAAATTAAAAATACACTGTGATTCCACCTATTCAGTACAAGAAAACTTATTAATGCAAGGTTACATCATAAGTCAATCACAAACGTGATGCCCTAAATGCAAACTGATTGACTAATATTTGATTGAAGTCAGAAAAATTGGGGGAGAATCTAAATGCTGTTGGGTAGGCAACCTACAGGCTGTTCAATATGAAAATAAAGTTGGAATTCAAGAGGAAAAATTGGGGCAATTATTTGTTTATAGGAAGGGGAGTTACGGATAGGAATAACTTATCAAGGGAGATGTTCAATAAATTTCCAATTTCTTTAAAATCATTCAAGAAAAGGCTAGGAAAACAACAGATAGGGAATCTGCTACCTAGGAATCTGCCCTAAATGCAGATCAGTAATGAATGACTGATCAGAACTGTCATGTGATTTGCTTACCTACCCCTGATATTTGAAATCTGTTAGTTTTGACTATTAGTTTGTGCATTTTATGTTTTGACTTGATGTGTGAGTGCTGCAGACTGGTGAAAAAAATGCAGATTAACAATTGATCAATCGCAGACAGCCATTTGCATGTGTGGAGGAAGTTATCTACCCAGTGTTGCATGGTTGTTGCCAGCTGTTGTTTTCAGTCACCAGGTGCTACTAGCTGTGTTTATTGTAGTCTGTTCTTTTGGAGGTCTTTGTGTTCTTATTTTATAGTGTTTTATTATTGTTTATGATAATGTAGTGTATGTAATGCATTATACTGTTGTGTAATATATATTAGTGATCAATTTAAATACTGTACATAATATGCAACTTTAGATTAGTATTTATTTTATTGTCTTTAGGTTACCTTTTGGAACCTTCATGTGCAATCATTTTGTCATGTTGATACCCGATACTAAGAGTGCAGTTCCCTAGGAAAAGAAGATTCTTTCAGGAGCCAATCTCGTGAAATATCAGGGAATAATTTTAGAGGGAAACAAATAATGGAACACCCTTCATACCTGTTGCTCAAGCGGTTCAGAGAACAGCTGAAGCCATCAAAGTCAACAGCAGTACAATAATTAGCATAAGGAAACAAAACTACTTTGCTGATAAACAAGCAGTGGGATCAACCAGACTTAAAACTCCTGCGAAGAATAAAAATAGGTCTAACAGTTACGGAATTGGATTCTCTTCAACAAGTCGCTATCCATAGACACATTTATTCCTATTACCGCAGAAGAAAACACCTTATATTGGAGGAATTCCTTTGCACACTTGATAAAGAGGTCTCTTTCATGGACTTCACTGATATTTTATTTGCTTGAGTGCTTATTATTTTATTCTGTATCTCACAATTTGATTTATTATTCATGTTAGAATTCACCTTTTAGTGTTGTTTTATATTGTTCATTACTATTATTCTTGTCCTATGTGCATAATTTATTTCTAAATTTAAATTTTGCTATTTGCTTTATGTCTCACCGACACAGATAGGTCTTATGGCAACAATAGGACAGTAACGGCCTAGGAATGGGAAGGAAGTGTCCGTGGCCTTAATTAAGGTACAGCCCCAGCATTTGCCTGGTGTGAAAATGGGAAACCACAGAAAACCAACTTCAGGTCTGCCAACAGTGAGATTTAATCCCATTATCTTCCAGATTCGAGCTCATAGCTGCGTGCCACAAACCGCACGGCCAGCTCGCCCGATGTGTGCATAATTATATTCAATAACTGTAAGGGTGGGATGAGCAAATACCCATGAAAACAAAAATGACATTGTACAAGTCCTATTATATACCAATTCTTACATACAGTCTCGAAACCACAACACTCACCAATAAGGATAATTCCAAACTTCAGGCAGCTGAAATGAAATTCGTACGCACTATGATCCAGAAGGCCAGGAAAGACAAGATTAGGAATGAGAAAATTAGAGAAGAAGTAGGAATAGATGATTCTCTCCTCAATAAGACTCAGATATCAAGACTGAAGTGGTTTGGTCACATGAAAAGGATGCCAGTAAACAGAACTGCAAGGAAGGAATTTGACAGAAAAGTAGAAGAAGGCCACGAAGGAAATGGATAGATTTAGTTAAGAACGATGTACTGCTGAGAGGTCATGATTGGGACAAGTTGGTGGAGGAAATATGGTAAAAGGACAGGGTGAGATGGAGGAGGCTCATATACCACACCCGGGAAACTGGAGATGGTTTAGGATGATGATGTTGATAAACTGTAAGGGTAACAGGTAGGGACCCTCTTAGAGGCAGCCCAGCCTAGGGAGTGGTGCCCCTGCCTATCTGAGTCCCAGAGCACACTGACCCAGTGTGTAACATCTGGTAAAGAGTCCCAGCTCAGGGTAACGAGTGAAGACCTCTATGGCAGCAAAAGCAGAGATTATGATCCTGTACAGTGGAACTGACAGAGGAGGCAACCCATTCCTTTTGGGGTAGTACAGATGGAACCCACTGCTGTGTGGGATGAGGAGGGATGCTCAAAGGCTAAGGGAGTAAACCCCAAAAGAAAATCCTCAACTACGTTAGGCCTAGCAAGCCAGTAAAAGAGTTTATTTGTAGTTGCTTTCAAAACACATAAGAGCGTTGGAATGCATTTATTAACTGAATTAAGACGTCAGCATGAGCAGACTCATGTCAGGGATGATGGTTTATGGACTAATGATAGACAGGGTCTTGCAAAAATACAAAAATCCTGGAGGAGACTAGCACGGATTGGGACCATCAACTTACTCAGTCTCACAGAAAAATGTGAAGAACTAGTGAACCTCATGGAAAGGAAGAAATTAATGATACTGGGGCTTAGTGAAACTGAATGGAAAGGGAAAGTAATGAAGAAATTAAGAAAACAATATACACTGCATTGGCATGGAAATGACAAGGAGATGAGGAATAGTGTTGGTTTCGTCATAAGAAAAGTCTAGAAGGAGTCGCTGACATTCAGTATGTTAGTGAGAGAATAATAGAGAATAATAAAGGTACTGTGCATTAAGGGAAAGAAAAACTAACTTTGGTACTCATACTGATTGTTGTCAAGAGGATAAGAACCAGTTTCTTGATGATTTGGAAGAATGTATTAGTAAAGAGAAAGTAATCATTATAGGAGATCTAAATGCACAGTTTGGGACAGATAGAACAGTATATGTAACATAATGGGACCTCATGGATATGGTGGAAGAAATATAGAAGGTGAACATCTCCTTGACTTCTGTATGAGGAATGGGTTGGTGGTGAAAAATAGTTTGTTCAAGAAGAGACAGAGCCATAAGATAACATGATACTGTTCGGATGGACTACAAAAGACTGTAATTGATTATGCCATTTCAGATGAAGAAAGGAGCAGAAAGGTAACAGATATCAGAGTAATACCCAGTGAGAGCCTTGATAGTGACCACTGTCTATTAGTAGTGGACCTAAGAAACTTCTATGTGCCAAAAGTACAGAACAAGAAAATACCAAAAAATCGAAGTACGAGAACTCCAGAAAACATATAAGAGAACTGAGAATCAGAAAGGGATAAAAGCCCTGTTACCAAGAGATGAAAGGAAAAATGGAAAGGCAGAATGGACCAGACTAAGGGACACATTGGTTAAGGAAGCAACTGATGTTTATGGAAAGACAAGTATGAAAACAAGGGAGAAGGAAACACCATGGTGGAATGAAGGAGTGAGAGCAGCAATCAGGGAAAGAAATCTCTTGCAGGAAGAAAGAGATTGGGAGAAAAATAAACTGGATCTTACTAGAGATGAGGAAAAGATCAGAAACCTCAAACAATTATACCAAAACAATAAACCAGACGTTAAAAGAATAGCTACAGAAGAAAATACCAAGGCATGGAATACATTCACTCAGAAAATGGAGGAAGACAGCAGAGGCAATAAGAAGCTACTGTATAGTATTATCAGAGGTAAAAGGAAACCAATGAATACCATAAAGGCACTTGAAGATGAAAATGGAAATCTGGTTAGGATAGAAAGTGATATGAGAGAAGTCCTGAAGAACCATTTCGACCCCCTGCTGAATAGACCAGTTCAAGAACAAAAGACAGAACTGGAAATCCAAGCCTACAATGAGGAACCTCCCATCAACTGGACAGAATCAGAGACAGCCTTAAAATCTATACCTAAAGGAAAATCTTCAGGTGCAGATGAAGTGAATGTGGGTATGATAAAGGCAGCAGCCAACCAGGGTATACTGGTACATTTTCTGCACAGAGTACTAAATGCCATATGGACAGACAACAGAATACCTGCAGATTGGAGCAAGGGCATTATAATTCCCCTGTTTGAGAAAGGCAGAAGACAGAAACCCACCAACCCTGCTCTCCCATGGGCTAAAAATTCTAGAGAAGATCATAGAAAGGAGATTGAGAACCATAATTGAACCACAGTTAGAGGAGATGCAATATGGATTCAAAAGTAACAGATCAACAATAGATCTAATTTTTAACACCCGCATGCTGATGGAAAAGTATTGGGAGAGCCATAAGACCTATCTGTGTCGGTGCGACATAAAGCCACTATTTAAAAAAAAGTATTGGAAGAAAGGCAAGAACCTGGTCATTGTATTTCTGGATGTAGAAAAGGCCTATGATAGTGTTATAAGAGATAAGATCTGGGAGTGCTTGAGGAAAAGAAATGTGCCTGAAGGACTGATAAGGAAAATTCAGATGTTGTACAAAGGCTGTACTAGCTGAGTACAAATTGGGGAAGGTCAATCATCATGGTTTGAGACCAAGAGTGAAGTTCAGCAAGGAAGTGCACTGTCCCCACTACCATTCATCACTGTTATGGACAATATGATGAAAAACGTCAAGGAAAAGTTAGGTGAACTGAATGCAGTGGCCTTTGTTGATGATACCATGATTTGGGGTGAAACAGAAGAGGAAGTACAGACCAGATTCAATGTATGGAAATCCCAGTGCCAGGATTATAACCTCAACATCAGCGAGACCAAGACAGTGGTGATGGCAGTCAACAGAGAAGGGTGTCCAGCAAGTGCAAAACTAGGAGACCTCCAGCTAAAGTGTCCGGCTCCATAGCTAAATGGTTAGCTTGCTGGCCTTTGGTCATAGGGATCCCGGGTTCGATTCCTGGCAGAGTTGGGATGTTAACCATAATTGGTTAATTTTGCTGACACGGGGCCTGGGTATGTTGTTTTCATCATCATTTCATCCTCATCAAGACATGCAGGTCGCCTACGGGCGTCAACTCAAAATACCTGCACCATGCGAGCCGGCAATAAAAGCCAACACCATTTCATTTCACCAGCTAGAGTGTGTGGATAGTTTTCCTCACCTCGGAAGTATAATCTTCAGTAATAATTTGGTCAGAAAGGAAATTACAAACAAAGTGCAAAAGGGATCAGAATTCTACCAACAAGTAAGAACACTTTTATGGGATGACATGATTCCAAAACTGGTCAAACTGATGATGTTTAACAGCTATTTCACACTAATATTGACCTATGGTGTTGAAGCGTGCACCCTCACAAAAAGAGATTCATCAAGGCTGCAAGCATCAGAGATTAAATTTCTTAGATCCACCATCCAGAAGACCAAGATGCACAAGTTGAGGTGAGGAAAGAAGCCGGAATAAAGACATCCCTATTACACCGAATCGGCACATCCAGACTACGGTGGTACGGGCATGTGATGAGGATGGAGCCTATAAGAACAGCCAGAATAAATTTGGAAAGACAGGTGGAGGGGAAAAGACCTGCAGGAAGACCTAAAACCCAATGGATGGACATGATCAAGGCTGATCTAGTTACCTGAGGATGGACAGTGGATGAAGTTCTCCATGATAAGTTGTACATGGAGAGGAAGAGGTGGAAGAGGCTCATTAACAGTAGGTACCCAGGAAACTGGAACTGTACAATGATGATAATGATGAACTGTATTATTCAGGTTTTTAAAATATGAATTTTATTCTCTGGGTATTTCACTTCTTTATAACTGTGTGTTTATGTTTTATCTCACATTCTCATCCAAAGTGTGTGATTATTCGTGTTAAGTATTATTTCGGATTTGATTTATTCTGAACATGAGGATGGTTTAGTGCAGTTCTGTATCAGCTGATTGTTCTCATTAACAGCTTGGTACCATCGCTCTGACTTCCGGTGACATGTCAAGTTGAATCTGATGGTCCCCCAACTGTATGTGTTATATTGTGTGTGCTTTCTGGTATTATCTGTGTAGGAATGTGTTGAACAAAATTCCTAGCATTTAAAACAGGATGAATTTTACTTTACAAAGGAAAGTGAATATGTCTTCCTATTCAATACACACACATCTCCATCACTGGATGAAGTAATAATAGTCAAACATGTTTCAACTCATTCGAACCATCTTCGGTGAAAAAAGGCATTAAAGTTTAATAGATGTTAAAAAATGTGTTAAAACATAATGAAGAAAAGAATGAAAAACAAGAGACATGACAGAATTAAAACAATTCAATATATACAGCATCTCCATCATTAGATGAAGTAATAATCAACCCGCTTGAGCCGTCTTCAATTAAAATAGGTTAAAGTTTTTTACATGACTCATGCTAAAAAATGTGTCAAAACATAATGAAAAAAATGAAAACAAATGAGACATGACAGAAACAAACAATAAGTGATTATGGCGAGGTTGTGGATCTTTTAGTCTAAAACTTGCAGTGTGTTATAATTAAAAATGAGGACGAAATCACTGTGCTAAAATTCAAAATGACAGTCTGTCTCCATTGAGTCACCATGACAAATAGTTAAAAGGGGAGCAAAAAACTTGAGAAACTAAGTTTGAGAGGGAACAAGTGCCAGGTAAAATGTATGTGACACATAGTGGAAACCTCCAATAATGTTCAAATTTATTAAATAGTTGCACTCTCGAAAGGCCTGACCTTCTCAAATTTAGTGGACCCATTCTCAATGATCATGTCCAATGTTGGCTTAGCTGTGTTTGCCTTATTTTTAAATAGTCAGAAGGGCAGCAAAAAATTGAGAAACTATGTTAGAGAAGATAATAGGTAGTTTCTCAATTTTTTGCTGCCCTTCTGACTATTTAAAAATAAGGCAAACACAGCTAAGCCAACATTGGACATGATCATTGAGAATGGGTCCACTAAATTTGAGAAGGTCAGGCCTTTCGAGAGTGCAACTATTTAATAAATTTGAACATTATTGGAGGTTTCCACTATGTGTCACATACATTTTACCTGGCACTTGTTTCCTCTCAAACTTAGTTTCACAAGTTTTTCACTCCCCTTTTAACTATTTTTGATGGTGACTCAATGGAGACAGACTGTCATTTTGAATTTTAGCACAGTGATTTCGTCCTTGTTTTTAATTATAACACACTGCAAGTTTTAGACTAAGAGGTCCACAACCTTGCCATAATCACTTATTGTTTGTTTCCGTCATGTCTCATTTGTTTTCATTCTTTTCTTCATTATGTTTTAACACATTTTTTAGCATCAGTTATGTAAAAAAAACTTTAACCTTTTTTATTGAAGACGGCTGAAACGGGTTGATTATTACTCCATCTAATGATGGAGATGCTGTATATATTGAATTGTTTTAATTCTGTCATGTCTCTTTTGTTTTTCATTCTTTTCTTCATTATGTTTTAATATATTTTTTAACATCTATTAAACTTTAACCCCTTTTTTCACTGAAGATGTCTCGAACGAGTTGAAACGTGTTTGACTATTATTACTCCATCTAATGATGGAGACGTATATGTATTGAATAGGAGGACATATTAAATTTCCAATGTAAAGTGAAAACTGTCAATACGGAATGATTCTAATATCTTGTAACAGGATGAATTTCAAATATATTTGGAAAAAATAAAATTAAATATAGAGGCAAAAGGGCTAAATTAATTTGTTATTCTAAAAGTTCACAGTTTATTAAAATAAAGTATTGTAACACACATTAAATAAGGAAAAGGGAAGGGCCTAAATATAATTTTGCAATTCTGAATATTTTGTTATATTGGCATTCATTATAACAACATTTTACTCAGTGGCGGCGCGTTCTATATGTTCAGTGGTTCAGTGAACCCCCTAGAAATAGATAAGTCTAGGTAAAATGGTTTATCAGAGCCTATACCTTAAATTTGCTCTGTATATCAGCGCGGGTAGCAGTGTTTTTGACATCAACACTTGGTTGCTCTCAGGAACCAGTGAATAGGTTCAATTTCAGGACTTAAGGCGCGGAGCCGTGAGATGTAAGGAGGGTGCGCAAGGCAAGGGGTTATGGGAAGCAGGGACAACATAGCCCAGGAATCGCTGGCAACTGGACCAGCGATAGATACGAGTTACGTCGAGCAGTTCCGAAATTAGCCGAAGCATTGTCAGAGCGCACGGTTAAAATTTGCCGTATGTGGTAGGTTTTGAAGGGATTTTAATTTGGCGATTTTGCCATTCTGGTGTAATTAACCGGATTGTATAGCATCAGTAGGCGTATGTAGCCTAAGTTTATGTAATTAAATGAAACTTTTCATTAGTAATACGTGTTTTATGAAAAGTAAACAGCAATCTACGTCAGCACATAAATAACAGTAGTCTGCCTAACACGTTCTTGAAGAAGTTATTTCTACGCAAGCAACGTCTTCAAAATGAGGGGAAATTGGATTAGCTTAAATTAATTGCACCTCATATTCTCTGTCTTTTATTCTTCATTGTTTTGGTAACTTCTTCGAGCTGTAGCTATGTCTCTGCAAAGCAAAGTCGCATTTTTAATCAAGCAATGCCACTATTTTACAGCTATGTAAACATCAAGTAACAATAATAATCTGAACACGTTATTTTCCACAGCAGTGAACCCCCAGACGTTTTATCCACGCGCCGCCACTGATTTTACTGTATATGAGTCAGAGGAATATTTGAATGATCAGTTTAACAATAATTTCCCCCAAATCTCCCAAGAGTGACATGGTCAACTTACTTATGCTGTTAGCAATTGAGCAAATAACTTCTAGGATAAGATACTCAGAATCATGGGAAGTTTACTGCTGTGTTTAGGTCAAATACACCACTTAACAATATTATTCACTGAGAAGTGCTTCTGCTCTCTCTAGTCCTATTGTCAAATAAACTGCAACTTATCCTGGAAGTCAATTGTCCTGTGTTATAATATCTGTAATATAACCTTCAAACACATTTGGTATTTCGTCTTCAAAATATACCAAGGATGGAAACTCAGACACTCCATAATGATCAGCAACCTTCATGTCCTGAAAAACAGCAAAAAGGATAGAATTAATGTTATTAATTATGTCTAGAGGAACATAAAATACAGGCCTATCAGGGAAAAAAAGAAGTCAGTTCTTTGCTATAGACATCTTCATCAGCCTAGGTGTCAAGTTACTCTCAATGGAGGTTATTTTAGAAGCAATATACAGTACATGATATTTTTAAGTTAGACTCAGATTTATACACAGTATACACTGAGTGGCCAAAAGGCACAGGAGGGGGCGTCCAATTAGAAAATGTGCCATGTATGACCCTGAGTGTTGTGGCTAGCTGTGGCATAGCTGAGCAGTCTATCACAGACACCAGCATTGTGAAGATGGCAACACATCACGAGTGAACCGACTTTGAACCTGGGATGATCATCGGAACATGACACATGGGTCATAGCATTGCACAGATTACACGTAAATTCAGGTTTCCGAGATCAACAGTGTCGAGGGTGTATCTTTAATATCGCAGAGAGAAAGTTACCACCTGTGTAAATCGCCGCACAGGAAGACTGTTAATAAACTTAACCATAATAGGTATTATGTTTGATCCTGTATTGACTTGTCTGAATCTATTACAGAACTATTTAAAGTAGTTTTACTTAAGTCTGCCTTGTCAATACACCTTATAATGATAGAAAACTATTTATTTTACCATATATATTTTGGGGAAATCATCCATTCCCTTCATCAGTGATGTCAGTTCAAAGAATAAATATACCCAGTGTAGCCTATATAAAAAATCATTTAGCTCAGAAATGAGTCAAATGGACTTTAACTGACATCACTGATGAAGTGAATGGATGATTTTTTCTGAAAGATGTATGGTATAATAAATAGTTTTCTATCATTATAAGCTGTACTGACAAGGCGGACTCAAGTAAAACTGTTTTAAATAGTTCTGTAATAGGCACAGGAAGACTGCGAGTGTTTAACAAATGGAAATCACGCCACCTCCGCAGAACCATACTGGGTGCTCGATGGGCTACTATGAATCAGAACACCGCCCAGTTGAATTATGGGAGTCAGGAACCCATTTCTACTGGAACAGTAAGGAGGCAACTGCACCGCATAGGCTTCACTGGCCGACGATCAACTCGTGTCCCTTTGCTGACACCTCGACACAGAGCTCAATGACATGCATGGGTCCGCAAACATCGACAATGGACCATGGAACGGTGGCAGCATGTGGTATGGTTCGATGAATTCTGGATCCAGTTGTATTGAGCTGATGGGCACGTGAGAGTGTGGCGTATGCCCTATGAAGCTATGGATCCTGCGTATCAACGCGGTTGTGTCCAGGTGGGAGGTGGCTCAGTTCTGGTCTGGGCGGCGTTCCCATGGTCACACTTAGGCCCCAGTGTCCAGCTGCAGGGAGCATGGACATTCTTTCAGATCATCTGCATCCTTTTCTGGCCTTAGAGTACCCTGATGGAGATGCCATGTTTCAACAGGATAATGCGCCATGTCACTGCTCTGTGGTGGCATGCAGGTGGTTAGAGGAGTACTCCAGTGAAGTTACAACCATGAGTTGGCTTCCCAGATCCCCCGATCTTAATCCAATTGAGGATTTATGGGATGATGTCGATGATGGTGTACGCTCGATGAACCCTGCACCAATCATACAAGACCAATTGTGGGTGGGAGTGCAAGATACATGGGTCCAGATCCCTCCAGAACGATTCTGAAACCTTGTAGAGTCAATGTCTCATCATATTGCTGCTGTTTTAAGGGCTTGCGGAGGACAAACTCATTATTAACATCACATTCAGTGTCTTTCCATGATTTTCAGCCACTCAGTGTATATACACCAATCATTTAGTTCAGAAATAACTCAAGTGGAATGTTTCCTTCTCTGCTAAACAGAGCCCCAAATTTTGCAGTTAGTTCAGAAATAAAATACAGTGGCTCCAAGAAGCATTTGTCTGTGAACCTACCTTAGTACTAAAACTAGGTAACTTAACAATAGCATTACTGTGGAAAACAGACTTTAAAATTTCCTTGAAACCTAATGCTCTCCTGCAGAACTGAAACAATTTCAGAAGAAATGCATTGAATTGTTGTAGAATATGCTACATTTTGTGGTATTATCAGAATGCACAAATTATTTTTTGAAATTAAAATATATTATCTATTTGTTGCATTGGTCTGAAATTTTTGAGAATTTTTAAATAAATACACAGTATCAAACATATTTTATGTTCCACAAAATTAAGAACTTACTTGACACTTGTAGAAAAATGCAATCTTTCATACTTGATTCCCTTAAGGGCATTTCATTAAATTTTACAAAATTGTTATCATAAGAAATTCATAAAAAGGTCACTTTATTTACTCACTTGGTCTCTATAACCTCAATGCTTTGGCCCTTCCTTAGGTGGAGGTTTTCACAAAACGGCTGATACTCTGGAGCTACAGCTGGAGGAGCTGACTTGAGCAGAGATATAAGCTAGGCAGATGTGAAGAAAGGTTTGATATTTGACCTTTATGGCCTGCTGATGTTTCTTGTTTTGTTTTGTTACCGTCTAGACATTATACCACTGAGAAAAATATATCTGCTCTCTTAAACTTCTCCTATGCTGCATTTACCAGATCCCATACATTCAGAACTATGTTGGTATCTATTACTGTTTGTACTGTTTGCCTTACATAATTGGTACCAACAAGATAAACTACCACCTTCACTTTACCCTCCTCATTCCCTTCTACCTTCCTCAATATCTGCCTTAACCTAATTCCTGGATAACACTCTACCCTGACTGCCATTCCACCACATGCCTAACAACAGAGTCCCCCATAACCTGTGCTCAATCCCACCCACATCATTTAATGCCATTCCCTCATAATCACCCCCTACCTTTCTGGTTGGCTGCAGAACCTATTTCCTCCTCCCTTTTCTCCCTCTCATGAACATCTTCCCCCTACCTTTTCTTATCCTCTACTTTGTATTTCCCTTTCCGACCTTTTCCTTTCCTTCTACCTATCCCCTCTTCTTCTTCTTCTTTTATGACCACATAGGATCACTTTAGTCAGTCCGTCGTTCAGGTCTCTTTGAAGGGATTGTTCGGGCTTTGCGGTTCTCCCAGTACTTCTTCAGACGCTCCGATCTTCGTGCCCTTTCCTCAGTTGAAAATGTGCGTGTTGTTGGTTTGTTTTGTGTAAGGGTAAAGCGGAGGTTTGTATTCTTGAGTTTTGTATTCAATTTTATCTTATTTTTGGTGTCTTCTGTTGTAAGGCCTATTTCCTTCAGATCCTCTCTTACTTCTCTGATCCATTTACATCCTGTTGTGGTATTTTTTGAGACGAGATTGTGTTGTACTAGTTGTTTCAGAAGTCTCGAGTCCTGCATCCTCATGATATGTCCAAAGAATCCCAGTCTCCTCTTACGCATAGTATCTGTAATGGGTTCTAGCTCTTTGTACACGACTTTGTTAGGTATTAACCGCCACTGTCCATCTTTCTGATATTTTTTGTTGATACAGGTTCTTCCAATCCTCCTTTCAATTTTCTGAAGTCTGTCAGTCTTTGATTGTTTATTCTACAACACTAATAATCATAATTTTATTTGCTTTATGTCCCACTAACTACTTTTACCATTTTTGGAGACACCGATGTGCTGGAGGTTAGTCCTGCAGGAGTTCTTTTATGTGCCAGTAAATCTACCAACATAAGGCTGACATATTTGAGCACTTTCAAATACCACCAGACTGAGCCAGGATCGAACCTGTGAAGTTGGGGTCAGAAGGCCAGCACCTTAACTGTCTGAGCCACTCAGCCTGGCTTCATCTACAACACTTCCCTGTTCCTAATCTTCCCTCTTCTGTTCTATCTGCAGTGACTTAAACCAATTTCTCAAAAATACCTGTCCCAAATTCTGCCCCTGAAATGAAATGTCGTATGGCTTTTAGTGCCGGAATATCCCAGGAAGGGTTCGGCTCGCCAGGTGCAGGTCTTTCTATTTGACGCCCGTAAGTGACCTGTGCGTCGTGATGAGGATGAAATGATGATGAAGACAACACATACACCCAGCCCCCGTGCCATTGGAATTAACCAATTAAGGTTAAAAATCACTGACCCGGCCGGGAGTCGAACCCGGGACCCTCTGAACCGAAGGCCAGTACGCTGACCGTTCAGCCAACGAGTCGGACATTCTGCCCCTAAATAAACCTCTTAGCCCTCAATTTCCATCCCATTAAAATATTAGCCCACTTGTCTTCTACAACCTTCCTCTTGTATACTTACCATATCCTGTACATTATTTGAGAGAGATCTACCTTCCTTCCTGTCCTCCACAAGAATCCTAATTATCTTCCTCAAACTCTGCAACTCTTCCCTCATACTTCTTAATGCCAGTTCATACCCATTAACCCATATATCTGTCTCCCTAAGCCATTCTTTTATCTTCTTCACGAAAGTATCTACTCTGTCTAGGCTACTGGCTTGCCTATGGTATACATGTCACTGCACTGAGTTGTGTCATGTGATCCTTGTGTAGTAACCTAGACAGTATTTCTTTACAATTATATTTTTTTATTCACAGAATAAGTTAATTTATTTTTGTGGATTTTTCCTTGAAGAAGATTAAAGAATGGCTCAGGAAATGTAGATGCAGAGACTGTGAGTGTCACAGTTGTATGTGGAACAATGACCCTAGGCATATGGTGGTCATGATGGTTAACCTCTCAAGCCAGTACCTAAATGGTGTGACTACTAGACTACAGGCAATTGCCTAGCTGAGCAGCATTTTGCACGTCATCAGAAAAGAACGTATATTCCTAAAACTACACAAATGAGTGATTTGAATTTGTCACAGTGACTCCCCATAGTGATTGATGGCCTCAGGTTGCACTTTCCACTTCACTGCTTGACAGTCAACATTAAGGCTGATGATACTTCGCCTAACAAATATAACATTAATCTTGAGCTTTGATATCTCACACATGAATTTTAAATTTCTTCCTAGACATGGTAGAAAAGAACAAGGAATTCAGAATCCCTTACAAGAAGTTTAAATTATTTCCTGCGGATGGCATTCAGAATCCAGAATCCTCAATAGATGGTACAAAACATAAGTTCACAACTACTTCGGCAAAGCACAATTCTCAGAAATCGTCATAGTTCATTGCTTCAGGTCTTGTGGCCCATGTGCTCACAGATTTAAATCACCTCAACACGAGTAAGCCACCCAGTCCGAATTACTGTGCACCTCTCTCAAATAAATGCCATAAATGGAACTGCAACCAGAATTTTCATGAACAGTTTTCAGTGAAGCATTCAAAATAATTTTACTCAACAACAATGATATTAGAACCAGAGTCCTACAGAGAGGCCCAGCCAATAAGCTGCTTCAGCAGTAGACTGCAATGGGCTTTGAAAGGCTGGAACAAATGAAGCCCGTGACGTCATCGCACGGGCTGGTCTGGGCCGGTGCTCTGTCATTTGTATGCGGTGAGCCAAGGGCAGCGCTGTGGTAGTTCTATGGGCTGACTGCTTCAATGTGTATGGTGTACTGCATTGTCAGTGGAGTTCATTGCATTACGGTCGAGTGGAGCCGTTCAAATTTGCTGTGGTTTTCAGTTTGACTTCTCCGTCTATCCTGTTAACGGAAACGAATGTGGACTGTAGTTCCAAAAGAAAAGAAACCGTGGCAAAAATTGTTAATTAAAAAAGAAGCAACAAACGAACTAAAATCTGCACTATACTTCTGAACCGGATCCTAAACTTAAAAGTCGTATTGGGTTGGTATTCAAGCCTGCATTTGGATGGTGATGGGAAAGACGTTAATTTTGTGTGCTGTACAATCTGCGGTGAACTTTATGTACACACTAGCAGTTACCCACGGCTTCTCGTGTGGATTTCGTAATTTGATAAAAGTAATCGTTCCTCAGTACTGTACTAAGACATTATCTGAAAATCCCTGAAGTATAAAACCTCACTGAAAAACTGAGTTTCATTTACCCCAGATACTCTTTGTAAACCAAGTGTGTTGTATTGCCTTTTGGGGCTGAGATGACCATGTGACATAGAACTGTACACGTGAGAACGTCTTCTCTCAAGTAAAAAAAAAAAATTCTTTATTTTTAAAGGAGATTACAAATACGTATTTCCACATCTGTAACATCTTCAGGTTTTGCGATATAAGTATCCGCATAAAAATAATTCAACCCCTTTATCACCCCTTCCTCCACCCCCACCTACGTGGATTTTCCGAAAACAAAAAAGAGAGACAAGTCTCTTTATTTTTAAAAGAGATTATAAATACCACTTCACGTCTGTAACATGTTAAGTTTTTGAGATATATTGTAGATATGCTCAGCGATTATGTGTACAAATTTTGGTTGGCAGCTATGCCCAAACGTACACGCATAATCGTGCTGCTGTAGAACTCTGGAGCTGGCGTTGCCATGGTTACGGCAGTTCATTTCCTTATCCGATTCTGAGAGCAGGGGGAGTGTGGTGCGAATATCTCCGTAACGGTTGGTTTTAGGGCCTTAAAACATGGTTTTTGGGCCCATAGGGCTTACCGATATTTTTTCTTTGGGTCAAGGGGCTTAAAACGAGCTTAGTCTCATCCTTGCACGACAAATTCGATATTTCGCCTATATTAGCCTATTATTTTTACATTTCCCCATCGCCCCCACCTTGAATTGTTTTGAAAATAAAATACAGCCCATGTCCCTCACGGATAATGTATATTTACATTAGTAAAAGGATTTTCAGAATCGGTCCGGTAGTTTCTGAGATTACGCTCCAGATGTACACAAACTAACAAAATTCGCACTCTCTCTTTATTATATTAGTGTAGATTAAAGGAGTCGGACTGATTTTGTCATTTTATGATTAGATAAAAAACTTACGATGAACGAGGTGTGCATGAATGACGAGCATTCTAATGTTTCCATGTCATCACTCTCCATGTCCGGCTCCATGGCTAAATGGTTAGCGTGCTGGCCTTTGGTCACAGGGATCCTGGGTTCGATTCCCGGCAGGGTCGGAAATTTTAACTTAATTGGTTAATTTCGCTGGCATGGGGGCTGGGTGTATGTGTCGTCTCCATCATCATTTCATCCTCATCACGACACGCAGGTCGCCTACGGGAGTCAAATCGAAAGGCCTGCATCTGGCGAGCCGAACATGTCCTCGGACACTCCCGGTTCTAACAGCCATACATCATTTCATAAGACTCCACAACTATGCCACAACCCGCCAAAGTAATGAAAGTTTCTTCGTGGACTGACGTTCATGATGCTCCTATTCCAATAGATGAGCTGGAAAGATATTTAAAGCAAAATTGTGGAATGGAAGAAGATAGATATAGTGTCCTATTGGAGAACAAATGGACAAAACTATCCAAAATTTCACCAGATCACTAAGAAAGTAATATGTATGAAGGCATCAAGTTCAGCTTCAGAGAGAAATTTCAGTTCAGCGGGCTTCAATCTCAACGCATGGCGGTCTCTTCTACAACCAGACAATGCTGATGCTCTTCTTTTTATTCACAGTAATTCCATTCCACCACATTAACAATGGCCAATAAACTACGCATACTAAGTAAAAGTTATGTTCAGGTTTGTTTTTGTTGTTGGCATATTGCACATCATTTCTGTTTATATTTTATTTTGAGGTAAACGCGAATGAAGTCCTATGAATATGCTTCGTGTTATTTAGATTCATTTTCAGTTAACTTGATGTCAATTGCAAATGAATATTAGTTTATATTAAAGTTTCTGTTTGTTGTCAATTATTATTATTATTATTATTATTATTATTAACATTACTATTACAGTGCAGAAGAAATCTCTACTCTTTAATTTCAAAATGCGATTAGCCTACTTTAAAATGTGTTATTAGCGTACGGGAATTCGTAGAGGAATGATCCGAATAGTAGTGTGACGTGAACATTTCGTTGTGCACGGCGCACATGTTATTGTGGAGAAATACTCAAGGTTATTCTACTGAGCCCGCCCAGTGCGGTGGACTGTGGTGGGCTCTATGAGCCCAGTGCTGTGGGCCAGTACGCTGCCACGTAAGAAGAGAACGGCACTGCACGGGCTGGGCTGCCGGAGCCCGTGGGTTTGAAGTGTTGTGCGGTGGGCCTGGCTGCAGGACTCTGATTAGAACAACAATTTTGTGTGGTAAATCTTGAAACATTTGGGATGATTTTGTGTGGTAAATATTAAAACATTCGGATATATCTAGAGGCATTTCACACTACACATTATCTCTCAAAAAATTGGGGTATCAATACATTTATCTTTGCTCCTATATAATTGGATGCAAGACTTACAAAACTGTGATATCAGAATGGAGAGAGCAAGGTGGACCTTAATTTCATCCTTATTAGTGTCATACCACTTGCCACCATCTTTTTCCATTGTTCCATAGCGTAAATATTTGTTTTCCGTTCAATGTAGGAAAGGACAGGTCCATAAACTCCAAGAACACAGACAACTCCGATATAGAATTATCTAAATATTTGTCTCTCAGTTCTTCTGATATTCTTGGAGAGCCTGTAAAGTGATAAATGATTGGTTGGTTATCACTATTGCTAACCCACATCCAGTCACTATGTTTTGCTTTCACAAGCGGGGCCTTACACACGATTTGACAGTCACTTGTATCAGATGAACTGTAATTTTCACTTAAGATCTCTTATTCAGTATTATCTTAATCTCCATCACTGTCCTCCAAATCATTGTCTAATACACTTTCAATTAACTCAGCAACAGCATTGCTGTCACTTGTCTATACTACGCCCGGCGCCATGGCTTGGTGAATGACCGACACCTGATGAAATGTTTGTGCTTTCAGAGGCTACAATTAAGCAATAAATAATGGTAAAAGCTATTAAACAGAGAGCTGTAAACAAGCCACATTCCTGTTCAATTCACAGAAGTTCACAAAAGGGAAGCCCTTGCAGGGGTGATCAAAATATAAGCTAGTACATAGACTTGCTGCGGCGCATGAATGTCTCATCATTTGAGCTGAAGGCCTGGCCAATGCTGCAGGCTTGAACGTTACGTCAAATGAATAAAATGGGTTAAATATGGCTTGTAGAACACACTGATTGAAGAAACCTCCATTACATCTCAATAGATGATGAATATGAACAGCATTGCACCTTGGGTACCTCTGTAAGGTGTGCCACAGTAAGGAAAGCGAGATGGTTGCATACCCATGTACAGAAGTTAAATGCAGTGAGAATGAATTAAAAGATTTTTAGTAAGTGCATTTATGAAATTATCCAACATATTTGGTGAAAAATGTTAGCAGTGGTAATGAAAACTAATATTTACACATTCCAGGAAGTGACTATAATATAATGCTGCACATTATATGCAGACCAATCACTGGACATCAATCCAATTGACCACTTGCCGGATGTCCTGAAAAAAACATAAGAAAAAGATCCATTTCCAACAAGAAGACTGGAAAAGGTTATTAACAGAAGAGGTGGTCCATGAAGGACTGAACTCCAAAACTGGTGTTGGAATAGCAAGAAGGTGGCACAGACGAATACTTCTTGGATGCCCGATTAACAACTGTTATGTTGTTTTGTCAATAAACACAGAAAAATGTGCAGTTTTTTGTTTCCATTGTAACAATTATGATTTACAGATTTGCACAATAATGCCTGAACCAATATTTTCTTCTCAATAAATAATTTTACCTTGTGTAGCTATAGTGAATTTGGAAAACAAAATATGTGCAAGCAATGTCCAGATATATGTGGGGAGAATAGAGAGGTTTAGGGATGAAACTGAACTATGACAAGGAAGTGTGCTGTCACAACTGTTATTCATACTGGTTATCGATGAAGGAGACAAAGCTAAAATATGGGGACAGGGAGCTATTTGCAGATGGTATTGTGGTGAGGTTAATGAAAGTAACACATTTATTCTAGCCTATAGTGCAACAACAACGACATGCAAATCTAAGGTAGGGGTAGCATTTTGGACTGAACAAGGGAAATTATATCAACTTTTCAACAACCTATTATGATTATTATTACTCAGCTCATAAAATATGTTCACAAATATTAAAGAAAGGACAGAAACAACTAGGAGTCCTACTTTCCTCCCATTATTTCAATGAATTACCAAACAAAAAATGTTGGTACTAGTAAAATTGAATGTGTTTGTATCCTTCCTTATTTTGATATTAAAGAATGCATTGGTGATGGAGAAGTATGGTCTGTATATAGATGCTATCATGTATTTTAAGAACTACAATGTGTCCAGAAATTAAAATACAGAAACTGTCATTTTTGTATTTGAATTAACTTCAGATGAAGTATCCACAAATACTAGAAGAAAATGGCACAGATGTAAGGGAACCCATAGATGTTTGTATATTCCAGCTAAGATTCTGCAGAGGAGGATGAATGTGGTTCACAAGGCAATCTTCTAGGGTGACAATCAGCAGATTTGTTCACAACCAAGAAGGTGATGTTTGTGATCTATAATTTAAGTGTATGATGAAATTAGATATGCCATAGAGAGGGGGAGTATGATAAAATAGACGGATAATTGCAGGAATACTCTAAAGAAAGGAAGCATGTAAGTATTTATAGGGCCGTTTGATATCAGAGGGGATCCATGAATGTACAAAGGAATGAAAGAAATGTTTCAACGATATTTAAATTTAATTAATAACAATCATGAGTGTTTTTTATAACATGGAACAATATTCTTTTCTTTTAACAGAAAATAAGGACATTAAGAACAGTTTGAACTGTTAATATACATACGACTGAAAAATTACCTCACCAGGAGATATGGTTTGTTCTGCCATACTTCATGATCAGTTAATACAAATTATGAAATACGTTCACTTTGTGGGTAACAAAAATATAAATGCACATAATAATCTGCAGAAATTTGTTCAGCTGCACGGAAAAGGGAGTCTATTTTTCATCCAAATTTATTTGGAAAGTACAATCAATGTATGGAAGGGACAGGCCATATGGATGTGAACATTGCCCTTTGTAGAACTGGCATTAGAGTCAAGAAATGATGGTACAGTAGAATTCCATTAGTCTGGCATCCAACAGTCCAGAATGCCCCACGGTCCGGCACCATTTCAGGATTTTTTTTTGTTTTTTTTTTTTTTTTGTTTTTTTTTTTACGTTTGTGACAGTTAACGCGCACGGCATGGTTCAAAACCACCTGGAAGTGTCCACTATGGCATCTGCTATTGTTAGACACAATCGGCATTGTTGGCTGTCACCACACACAGGTTCAGTTCATTGTTTTGATTGCGAGCACTTTTCACTACAGTATTTTTTCTTGCGATCTAGGATTCATATTACAGTAGTGCAGTAGTGTAGTGAACATACATATCAAAGTGCCCTGTGGAAGTTTTCTTGGTTTTTAAGCAGTGACAATGTTCTCGAAACCGAAACCTTCTTCAAGTTCCAAATCAGGAGAGAAACGTGAGCATATAACTCTGACCATCAACCAGAAACTGGAAATCATCAAATGCCTGGAGAAAGACGAAAATAGAAATATTTTGTTGAATGAATTTAACCATTTATGACTTAAAAAGAACAAAAAGATGTACTAATGAAATTTGCTTCTCAATCGGTAACAACTGAAAAATTGGCTTCCAGACAAACTTTAAAAAAACCAAAACTGGAACAATTAGATAGCTTATTGTATAAATGATTCAGTGCAGTATGCTCCAAAGGAAAGCCAGTAACGGGGCCAATGGTTGTTGAAAAGGCAAAGAAATTTGGACAAGACTTAGGTGTTGCAGAAAGTGAATGCAATTCTTCTGATGGTTGGCTCAGAAACTTTAAGTTTCGGCATGGAATTCGAAGACTTGATGTAACCGGAGGGACACTTTCAGCAAACCAAGATTCAGCAGAAAAATACAGCGACAAGTTTGAAGAAATAATTGCAGTTAATAATCTAACAGCTGATCAGATTTACAATACTGATGAAACAGGCCTACTTTGGTGGTGCTTACCAACATCTACTCTTGTTGCAGAAGGTGAAAAGGCGGCTATAGGGTTTAAAAAAATGAAGACAGATTGACAGTTTTGCTATGTGCTAATGCATCTGGAAGCCTCTGAATAACTCCTTTTGTAATTGGTAAATGTAAAAAACGTCGGGCATTTCAAAATGTTATGAAGTTGCCTGTTCATTATGACACTCAACCAAATGTGTGGATGACTGCCACCCTATTCAAAGACTAGTTCTTTCCTCGTTTTGTGCCACAAGTCAAAGAAAGCTTCAAAAACCTTGGTTTATCAGAAGACAGCAAAGCCATCCTTCTTTTGGACAACTGTAAAGCACATCCACCAGTAGCTGAGTTAGTTTCTGGATATATATTTGCTGCACTTCTGCCACCTAATGTTACATCACTGATTCAGCCAATGGATCAAGGGGTAATCCAGAACTTTAAAAGTTTTTATAGAAGTTTTTTCGTTCGCAGCCTGTTAAATGCTGAGGGTGATGCAACTGAATTTCAAAAAGAGTTTACTGTACAAGATGCCGTATAGGGCTCAAGTAAAAAAAAGTTACTTTACAACGGTGCTGGAGAAAACTTTGGCGAACTGCGGATCCAACATTTGATTCGATACCACAGACAGTTGAGGAGGAACAACATCTCAAATCAGTGTCTGAAGTTTTGGATGTTTTAAGAAGTGTAACCAAAAACAATCCTTTGGATAACGTATCAGAAGAGGAACTCGCAGAGTGGATTCAAATGGATAACAATGAACCTACCGAGCAGGAACTAACCGATGAGGATATTATCCAAAGTGTATTAAACCCTCAACCTATATACACAATCTTGAAAAGAGTGACTCAGATGAGGAAACCGAAGAAAAGGAGAGAATCAGCTGGGCAGAAGCCAGAGTGTCCCTACATAAATTCATCACTTTTGCTGAGTGTAATACTAATTATAATGCCACTGAACTTATTGATTGACATATCATCAGAAATAACTTTTATGCCAAGCGACAACGATCTCAAAAGATATTCACGATTCTTTTAAGTACAGTACAGTGCATGTATGAATGAATGAAAATTTGGTGCTGCCCTAATTTTGAGTTAAATTTATTAAACTAATGATTCTGCTGATCAACATTTTACTGCAAAATGCTGTGTTACAGCTGTTTTCTCTATACGTCTTAACCTATATCGTAGTAAGAGGTACCGCCCGATAGTCTGGCATTTTTGATAATCTGGCACCGGGCCGGTCCCGAACGTGCCGGACTGTTGAACTTCTACTGTAGTCCATTTTCACTTGACTTACTGATATGGTGCACAACACTTGGGGACTTCTTCAAAAGTCAGAAAGATTCTCCTCAATTGGAGTTCCATAGAGATGAAGTGACTTCATACCTCATGTGGTACATGAATCCTCCCCGAACGAGAGGACGCTCGCCAACTTCATGAGGCAGTGCAGTCAATGCCAGTTACATTTACTAGGACTGGAGAATTCACTCTCAGAAAACTTGAATCTATGTAACTTTATTTCCTTACAGGAGTTCTGATGGCATAAGACTGGATGAGCTTCATCACCTGATTACTCCAATAAGCCAGTGTTGATGGTGTCACAAGTAAATCTATAAAGTGCAAGGCTTGTGTACGAACTATTCACCAAACCATTACCATAATCATATCACTTATCTTTGTCATTACCTCATGTCAAAATGTTATAAATATATATTTCTTAGAATTATGATTTTGTGTTATTATTCAAACTTGTACCATGCCCAAAAGGAGTGAAATGTATTAATAATGCCATTTTACTGTATTGCCACATAAGACATGGAGTAACATATGGTACTAGGCAACTTATACAACTGATTTTTAAGAAAATGACTTTGTTTTCGTTCAATATGTCTTCAGATAGGCCTATCAATGATGTCCAAAACAAAACTGTCCTTCCCAGGATGACACTGTATGCAGAGTTCAAAAATGTGGGGTTAAAAATTAGCAGAAATAACTAAATCATGAGCAGAAACAGGTTCCAAGAAGGACATTTCAGGAATAATTAATGAACAAGGGGAGTGTGTATGTGAGGATCTTCAAAAGGCAGAAGTATTCAGTCAGCAGTATGTAAAAATTGTTGGTTACAAGGATAATGTCAAGATAGAGGAGGAGACTAAGGCCAAAGAAGTAATAAAATTTACATATGATAACAATGACATTTACAATAAATATTGAATTTTCACGATCGCATTGTAATCGAAACAGACTTTCAACGTATTCGGTCGTAACACGAAGTACTTATTTGATTATTGTTTGGTTGGAGGAGCTATACCACATGAATGGAGAGTTGCCATAGTAGCCCCTGTGTATAAACGAAAGGGTGATAGACATAAAGCTGAAAATTACAGGCCAGTAAGTTTGACATGCATTGTATGTAAGCTTTGGGAAGGCATTCTTTCTGATTATATTAGACATGTTTGTGAAATTAAAAACTGGTTCGATAGAAGGCAATTCGGTTTTAGGAAAGGTTATTCCACTGAAGCTCAACTTGTAGGATTCCAGCAAGATATAGCAGATATCTTGGATTCTGGAGGTCAAATGGACTGTATCGCGATTGACCTGTCTAAAGCATTTGATACGGTGGATCATGGGAGACTACTGGCAAAAATGAGTGCAATTGGAATAGACAAAAGAGTGACTGAATGGGTTGCTATATTTCTAGAAAATACATCTCAGATAATAAGAGTAGGTGAAGCTTTATCTGACCCTGTAATAATTAAGAGGGGAATTCCTCAAGGCAGTATTATCGGACCTTTATGTTTTCTTATATATATGAATGATATGAGTAAAGGAGTGGAATCGGAGGTAAGACTTTTTGCAGATGATGTTATTCTCCATAGAGTGACAAATAAGTTACAAGATTGTGAGCAACTGCAACGTGACCTCGAAAATGTTGTGAGATGGACAGCAGGCAATGGTATGTTGATAAACGGGGTTAAAAGTCAGGTTGTGAGTTTCACAAATAGGAAAAGTCCTCTCAGTTTTAATTACTGCGTTGATGGGGTGAAAGTTCCTTTTGGGGATCATTGTAAGTATCTAGGTGTTAATATAAGGAAAGATCTTCATTGGGGTAATCACATAAATATGATTGTAAATAAAGAGTACAGATCTCTGCACATGGTTATGAGGGTGTTTAGGGGTTGTAGTAAGGATGTAAAGGAGAGGGCATATAAGTCTCTGGTAAGACCCCAACTAGAGTATGGTTCCAGTATATGGGACCCTCACCAGGATTACCTGATTCAAGAACTGGAAAAAATCTAAAGAAAAGCAGATCGATTTGTTCTGGGTGATTTCCGAAAAAAAGAGTAGTGTTACAAAAATGTTGCAGAGTTTGGGTTGGGAAGAATTGAGAGAAAGAAGAAGAGCTGCTCTACTAAGTGGTATGTTCCGAGCTGTCAGCAGAGAGATGGCGTGGAATGACATTAGTAGACGAATAAGTTTGAATGGCGTTTATAAAAGTAGGAAAGATCACAATATGAAGATAAAGTTGGAATTCAAGAGGACAAAGTGGGGCAAATATTCATTTATAGGAAGGGGCGTTAGGGATTGGAATAACTTACCAAGGGAGACATTCAATAAATTTCCAATTTCTTTGAAATCATTTAGGAAAAGGCCAGGAAAGCAACAGATAGAGAATCTGCCACCTGGGTGACTGCCCTAAATGCAGATCAGTATTGATTGATTGATTGATTGAGCAGAAAAACTGGAACAGCCCTCCTTAAAATCAGTTGTGATGCCACAGACATCAGACATTAAACATGAACATAAACTGCCTCACAATACTACTGCTCTAGATATCACCTTCGCTGGGATGGATCTCCTCTCCAATTCTTGGATATCACTCTCTATTAAAATGTGTGGTGCTAATGCTCTTGAAACAGCCTTCCTATACAGGAAACAAAGTTCTACCAGTCATGTCTCCATAAAAGAAGGAGAGATAAAAGAAAAATGAGGAAATTTGCCAGCAGATTGGTTTGGAAAGGACCTTTCTAGTACCATTAGAATTAATATAGTCATTGTCTGCTCATACTCATATCCAAGTATCCTTAACTATCCTGTGATTTGTCCAATACAGTATTTGAATTCGTGGGTGCAGATGCCTTTGATGACTAAGGAGCCAAATCCTAGCATGAAACATATGAGCATATTGGTTGCACCTTATAGAGGGTGGAGGTTGTGGTTGAGCCTGGCATTGTTTGAGCCTCTGACATTTATCTGCTCCCTGTCTATGATGTTCATGCTCAGTAGTTGTGTGACAGTGAGTGCAAACTTCTGCAATGATATACCAAGTACTGTACTTGGATCAATGTCAGTGCTCCTGAAGGTCTTCTTAATCTGATTTTTATAGCACCTCAGAGAGGCACCATGGGGTCTCTGCCTGTACTGATTTCACTGCTCAGAATTTTCTGAGGAATTCTGTCATCTTTCATGCAGTGGACATGCCCAATCCATCTGAGTTGGTATCTAATGATGGTGGCTCTGTACTGTTCAACTTTTTGCCCTCATCAGAACTGCTTTTTCCTTTTTACACTCTGATTTATGTTGCACCAACACAGATATGATGACGATGGGCTAGGAGTGGGAAGGAAACAACCATGGCCTTAATTAAGGTACAGCCTGGTGAGAAAATTGGAAACCATGGAAAATCAACTTCAGGACTACCGACAGTGGGGTTCGAACCCACAATTTCCCAAATGGTGATGATGATGATGATGATGCTTGTTGTTTAAATGGGCCTAACATCTAGTTCATCAGACCCTAATGGTATGAAATTAGACAAAATGTAATGACAATTAAAAATTCCAAATTCTTCCACTGATCAGAATTCAAAATGTGAGAACGAAGAATGAATGGATGGATATGAATTTAAAACAATCAGTGGATCCGACCCAGAATGCCCCACATTCCCAGTAACTAAAGTTAAACAATAGTATTATTGACCAAGGGACTGCTTCTAAAGCACAATACTGAATCGATGATGCTTGTAGCCTAAAGGGGTCCAAAATCCAAGTCATCGGCCCCTCATAATGGTACTTATCACCAGGAAAGTAGAACCATGATATTTGACATGTTGCGGTACTAATCAATGTAGACTTGTGGTATTCCACACATTATGGTACTATTCACAGGTAATGTAATACGCACATGTAACACAGACCTATGGTGTTTCTCACATTGCGGCACCATTTTCAGGCAACGCGAACCTATGGCATTCATCATATGAGTGTACTATCCACAGGGACTCATACTATTTCGTGATGTTCCTCACATAGTGGGTACTAATCATAGGCAAATCAGAACTATGGTGTCGCTCATATAGTGGTACTAATCACAGATACTGTAAAAGCCGAAAGCACACAATGTCGCTAGTAACCATAAACCTATTGTGTACCTAACATAGTGGTACTACGCGCAAGTGAAGGCAACCCATGGTGTTCCCTGCATGGTGGTACTACTTACAAGTAGTCTCATGGTTCTAATTTGATCATCCCTTGGTCGCCACTTTTAGTCACCTCTTACAACAGGCAGGGGATACTGTGGGTGTATTCTTTGTCTGTGTCCCCCATCCACAAGGGGTTTTGTGTTTGGTCCGCGAGAGCTATTTTATTTCTCTCAAGTCCACCAGCAAGCCGGTTAGGACCCCCCTATCCGCCATCTGGGAGTATCACCTTTCCCCGTGCTACGCCAGTGTAGTAAGTACATGGTCCCCCAAATGGAAGCTGATACGTAGTTAGTTGAACCAAACCACATAGCCACTTGCTCATCCTAGAACTGCTGTCATCCCATTTGAGCTTCTGTTGATGGAAGCTATACACATCCAAAGAGCAGAGTGGAGATGACAACTGCATGATACACCATCAGTTTTGTATATATTCTTAATTGTTATTCAGAAAGACCCGATGTGTACGATATCCTAAAGCTATAGGGAGCATGCATGGCCGCTCTTAGCGCCTCTAGCGGAAAAAATCGGTAATGTTTTGGTGATCTTGTCTTGAGCAGTCAGTCCAGGCTGTGTAACTGTGGGTGTGAAATTGTGGTAGTAGTAGTGTATCAAAGTGCCTAAATCAAATAGAAATGGTTGTGCAGTGAACTGCCACAGCACACAAAGAAACAGGCATGGAAAAGGAATTACATTTCACACATTTCCTGGTCACCCATGGGAATCGAACTGACATAGGAAACGGATTTCGGCTGTGGGGAGAATAAAGTAAGTACAGAACCTTATTTCATTTGTGACGTAAATCACCCATTTCATTACCACACAATTCAAACATACCAGGTATGCCAAGTCATGAACACGTTCATTTAAGTACACTTTGAAATAGTACATTTCATTTCAAGTATGCATTGCAGCAGGTTCGTATGTTTACATCCATGTCCTTCCATGTGCACATGTCTTCACTACGCCGAATATTTATAATAATAATAATAATAATAATAATAATAATAATAATAATAATAATAATAATAATAATAATAATAATAATAATAATAATAATAATAATAATAAATGTTTTCCTGCATTTCAGTGCAGATGGAACTCCATGGGAACCCACCAAATGCTCCGTCATTTGCAGTGAACATGTTTTTGGAGGAAAGCCAAGTAATATTGAAAATCATCCATCATATATACCAACTGTGTTTCATGAGAGCTGTAAGAAGAAACCAAAAAGAGAATGTGATGTATCCCAGTTTGAAAGAGTGAGTAAATGAAAATGAAATGCTCAAATATGAATACGTCTTCTAATCAGGAAACTCATGAATTTATTGGGAAAGATGAATGTGTAAAATAACATAAGTCGGTGCAAGCAGCATTTGAGATTGAAGCAACGACTTTCAAATTCACTTGTGTTTTAGTGGGATTGATGTAGGCACATAGTGCAACTCAAGTACAGTACCTCCAAGTATTTCGGAGAAGGTGGATAAAAGTTGTGGTCCCAACACCCCCATGGACATATGCAGAGGATTTCATGGATACCAGAGCATAAAAAGTGAGGCACAGTTGAAGGATTTAACAAGTGTTTCATTTAAAACATTCAATTTTTTTACTTTCTTTCTTTGTTTCTAAAGTGTCTATAAATATAAGTTAATGATGTTTGTTTACTCTTTTTAATGAAAATGAAATTGGGTATAGCCTTTGCTGCCTAGACAGTCACATTTGATGTACATTGGACTACTGCTGCGCGGAGTAGTCAAGAAACACACTTCTAATTTTATTTTCTAGCCTAGCAAACTATCCGTGCAAAACACTTTGCCTCGTGCTTTTAAAACATTTTATCCTGACGCACGAGTTATAATAGATTGCACATAAATGAAATCAGAAACGCCAGTAAGAATAGTTGAGAGATGTTACATGTATTCTTTGTACAAATCATGTTATACATTTAAGTGGCCCCAAACAGAACTATTGTTTTTGTTTTCCCTTGTTATGGTGGAAGAACTAGTGATACTTTTATTGTTAACAATTCAGGCTTCCTAAATCTTTTGAGTGAAGGGGATGTTATATTAGCCGACAAAGGATTCCCAGGTATTAAAACACAGTCACCTCATTCTTTACTTGTTATGCTGCCTTTTCTTCACATTGGGAGATTTACAGAAGATGAAGTGTTACAAACTCAGAGTGTAGCAAGTGTGCAAATTCATGTTGAAAGATGCATACAGAGGGTGAACATTTTCAAAATCTTGAAAAATATTACTAAAGATCTGTTTCCGTATATCAGTGACATTGTTTACGTAGCTTGTGTGCTAGCAAATTTCTTGCCATCAATAATAAAGAACATAGAATTGTAACACATGGCCACTGTCAACTAGTTTCTGCGCTTTATTCACTGTTGACTTGCGACTATTTTGGAAGTGTATGTACTCAAACCCATATTGTTTTACAACTTCCATAGCACTACTTCATATCTTGACGACAAGATGCAACAATATTTTTTGCCGTAGCTATGACGCAAGTCTTCACTTCAGCGGAATGCACTCTCACTGTATTAATTCTAGGAACTCCGCCAGAGCGCTCTGTTACTAGTGCCGTGCATATCCACATCCTTCTCCATTGAGCAGTTGCTTCCTACATAGCGGAAATGATCCACCCTTTCTGGAGGCACACTGGAGATAGAAATATTGAAATCTGGAAAGGCAGTTCCAGGTACCGGCTGTGCGAGTATCTTTGTTTTAG
This sequence comes from Anabrus simplex, assembly GCF_040414725.1. Classification (NCBI taxonomy): domain Eukaryota; kingdom Metazoa; phylum Arthropoda; class Insecta; order Orthoptera; family Tettigoniidae; genus Anabrus; species Anabrus simplex. The sequence continues at coordinate 771,855,823 of NC_090265.1, forward strand.
AAATGTTGATGGTTAGGAAAAATCGTTTATGTGTGTTAGTGAAACAGTTAACTATCATTTGCAGCTCATTAGGTGTATAAGCTGAGAAGCGTTGTCATCCACATATTGCAGTTCAGTTACATGGGTGAGACTAGTAAGTCTTTCTGATTGGAGTCTGGCCTGATTGAATAGCCCTCCATCATGCCTATACTCATATGGTTTATCCGTATGAAAAGAATAACTCCTAATAAGAACTTCAAGACTGCAGACTCTCTCTGGCAAATGACCACCAAGAAGGCCTTGAAATATCTGGGAAAAAACAAGTCTGGAGAGATTTGGCAAAGAAAGGTGCAAAATGGCAAACAAAAACTGGAACAGTAAACTACGATTGCACAGAACAAATTGGAAGAGGATAATTTATAATTGTACCCAGCTTTCTGGAGTGGAGAAACAATGATGAGTAGAGAATTATGGAGCTAGTGGCTCAGCAGGTTGGATAGTAATTCTACTAATATGAGAGACATTTCTGTTCTTTATTAAGCAATGAACCATTTAGTGACTTCCAAGTCCTTTATTTTCAGTATTTAGAAGGGTTAATTTCTCATAATAGAGCATGTCTGATATTAGTGAACTGTGTGCTGGTTTACATGCTAATATAATGAAGAGATCATTACCGGTGTCTTAACAAACTTTATACCGTGGCGATCACAGTCATCATCGATATTCTCCAGCTCTTCCAGGATCTCCTTGCACTGGTCGCACTCGTGGGGATGATCTGAAATCATTCCTTTAACTTCAATATTGTAGTCTGTAAATACAAAGTGAGGACACACCAAGCACAACTGTCTACTGAGGTTAGCACTCCATGCCAAAGCTACTCTACTTCCCATGTTGTTATAACACACATAATAGTGGATATTAGTCAAGACATTTACTGCTGCTCTAAGCTATTCACACACACACATGCAGATGGCTCCCATGCTAGGGACATTCTAAATAAGAGATAACCTCTGTACCATCCAGATCATTATAAAAATTCAAGCATGTTTTCTGTTTTACAATACAGGCTACCACACATTTACACAACCATCCTCTGACAGAAACTACATCTACTGAATATCTTCACTAATAAACCATGTAGTCTGTTTGTGCAGGAAAAGAGTAACTACGTTTAATGTTTTCTTAAAACATGCACAGAATCACAGTTCTGGCAACAGTGACTACAAGAACAAAACATGAATGAACCAAGATCAGATCCAATGGTGAGGTCATCTCAGTCCACTAACGAAGGGTGTCAAGGCCAGATATACCGTCAGAGCTCCCCTCAGAGCCGGTATGGTTGCCTTCCTCCCCTTCTGTGCCCTTCAGGTGCTCAGCATGATGATTTCTGTCTTTCTTAACTTGAAGTTTGCGATAATGCTTTGTTTTGCAAAGCTCACACTGTGTCTGGTTCCCTACGACAATTGCACAAAAGCACTCAGTAACGGCACAGTCATTTTTGTGCCATATCCTGTTATATATACAAGAGCTTGGTGAAGTTATTAAGCATTCTTTGAAATTTTGTACTGAAAGTAATTGCACATTCAATTAGGAAGCAAATATCTATTTACAAGTTAATATTTGAAAAGAAACAGCTGAAGAGAGTTGGATGCAAGCAGTGAAACCAGAGAATAGAAAGGACTCTCTGAAAGCTTGTTGTGGCAATGTTATCAAGCATAGGGGAGGGGAAGAAAGAATTGAATTAGCAAAATCAAAAATACTCTAATTCCAATAAACTAAATGTCACAGAAGAGAGAAAAACTGTTCATGTCTTTGACTAGTCTGAAATATTATCACTTTGTATTCATATTGTCTAAAAGTACTTTTTGTATCAAGGAAATACAACCAAACCTAAATATCTGCTGTATTGCTAAACATTTAATTAGACATTGATGGAGTTAGGGGTTTATTGACTTTCAGGATGTAAAAAATAACAAAACTAGTCTGTGTCAAACGTAAGCGGTTACTGTTACACTTATAGTTATGAAACAGAAACACTGTGGCCTGGTGGAAGTAATACTGCATTTAATGCAGTGAATTATTTTGAGCAGCACAGCACATTGAGTGAGTGGGAGAGTGCAATGATGTAACAGCAACTTGGTTGGACAATTTTCAGGCCAAAATGCTTCCCTTTTGACACAGACTATAAATATATACAAGATATATAAAGAAATAATAAAGGTCAAATATTCTGTTGTCCTTCAATATACACAGTATTGCAAGCCCTATCGCTTTTACTTTTTTGAGGGACAAGGGTGAGTTGTACTTCAGTTCACTGCAGGTATATTTAGTTTCTGGAAGTTAAAATGGCTCACTCACAAGAACAATTCTGTGAGATACCAAATATTGTATCACTCTACTTTCTGATAGGCCTATATAAAGAATTTTTCAGTTGGACCATCCTTACATTTTTTTTTTTTTTGCTTGGATTTCTCTTGAATATTTTGGAGAAATGTTGGGGATAGTCTGTTTGATCTCCACAGCCTCATACTCAGCCATACATTTTACAATATCAAACATCTGCAGTGCCTTGTTTATTCATTTATTTTCAGTTTGGCCAAAGTTACAGTCATTTGGTAAGAAACTGTGTCTTCTTGTAGGATAATATTACTCTGTACAATCAAAACTTCTGAATCTCACAATCAGATGCTTGGGCAAAAGAACAGGGAAAAAGACATGATGAAAAGGAAAGGAATACCTGGCAAGGACTTGAGTGGGATCTCAGCATTCACTGTACAGGATAAAAGGATCACTTATATGTAAGTTAAATCTGTACATTCACTCGGGGATCTGCTTTTACATAGGACTACCGCATATTGCTTACAATCTCAGAGGTGATATGAATTCTTCAACAAAAATAAAATATATAATATACATATATACTGTATGATGCCACATTTTAATGATGAAACAGGGATAGGCGAGGGTCTTTGACATCAGTAACTTGGAAGGACTAGGGTAGGTAATAAAGAAATTTACAAAGGGTGAGAAACTGGAAATGTGGGTCTTCTTTTTTTTTCTGATGAGCTCATTGCAGATCCCAGGATATTGCTGCTTAAATGGAATGAATATTTTGAAAACCTCCCCAGTAGACAATAATTTCTAATAAATTGTAAAAACAATTATAATAGTAATGAAATTACGCTTGAGGTATCTTTTGACTGGATGAAAATAGTAGTTGTACCAAAGCATAAGCAAGGAAAGAATGAGAGCAATGGCTATCAAGATATTTTTAGTCCATATGCCATGCAAAGATTTACAGGCATTCTGAAAAGGAGAGTGCAGTCACCAGTGGAGGAAGGAATAGAGGGGAACCAGTGCTGTTGGCAAAGTGAAGTAATGAATAAACATGCAATCAATCAATCAATCAATCAATCAATCAATCAATCAATCAATCAATCAATCAATCAATCAATCAATCAATCAATCAATCAATCAATCAATCAATCAATCAATCAATCAATCAATCAATCAATCAATCAATCAATCAATCAATCAATCAATCAATCAATCAATCAATCAATCAATCAGAATAATTAGTTGTTAGTGAAGCATTTTCCCTGATGGCAAAATCATTAGGAATTAAAAAAGCAATAAAGGAAATGGAAAAACATATACACATTTACATAATCCACGATATAAAATTTAACATTACTCATTCTCTGGTTTCCTGCTGAGCTCTTACATTTTCTTGTCATATCCTCATTCTATCTTTGAAAGCATGAGGAGGGCCTGAAGTTGTCCTCTGATAAACAGTCCCATTTTATTTCCTCCTTCCCACAAATAAATATTTCCCTCATTGATTTATGATTTACCATGATCAAGCCTACCTCTATGAACCCCTTCAGTCTTTGCTCTTCCCAGTATCCTCCCAAGCCCCTTCCTCTGTACATGTGTCCTTTACTGACACTGGTAGTGGTTCAGTGGTCTTTTGTTACATACCTAGCTGTACTCCTTCCCGTTCTCTTATCAACAAATCTTGATATGAGTTCTGCACTCCTGATATTTACTGCAGTTCAGCTCTAACAAATGTTAAGTATGTAATTTCTTTTATTCCCCTCCTTACTCATTTAAGTTTTTCATTATTGTGTGCAGTTTCCTAATGTGACCCCTAAATATCTAAATTTATGTTCAAATTTGATCTGTTCCTAAGCCTACTGTACACATGTCTTGTTCCCCAAACCACTTGTTCAACTCTTTTCAACATTGTCATCCCATTCCGGATTTCTGTTTTAACACATATTTATACATTGTTTACTTCTATGTACTGTACAAGATTAAATCATCTATAAAAGTCTGATTTGTAAAGTCATTAAAGGGGAAAGGCAACAGTGTGCAATCACTGACAGAGTGAGTGATTGCTCTGAATACCATCTGGCATGTGTTGGATTAGGAAAGAGGAAAACTGGAGCTGTTGAGACTATTTGAATTCTAACCACATTGGAGAGCAGCTGGATACAATGATTGTGGTGCACATGTAAGTCTAGGATGCAGATGGAGAGCAGTGACTTACCATCTAGGATGGTGTAATAGAGTACAATAAAAGAAAAACATGGTTCCAAAATTTTCAGCTGCAGCCGTCACCAGTGGAGGATAGAATAATGATGCAGATGCTATGTGAGGTGAGGGAGAGTGGGCTGAGGGGAGGGGCTGGGGAGAGACAGACAAGGGAATGGGAAAAAGGAGCAGTTATCTAATCTTAAGATTGAGTGTTTCCCTGGATCTGAGCACCAATTGAATCTCTAAGAATGACAGGAGGGAGAGAGGGTGCTGGGTGTGCATGTGGGCAGGAGGATGTAAGATACTGCAGTGGCCACATATATGTTTAGCTACTGTAGAAAGCTGCACTGAAGCTGGTAGATTATGTTAAAGTACAGTCATGACGACCTTGTTTAGGGAAAAGTTTGTTGATGATGATGCTGATAAAAGTGGTACTATGTGCATGTGAATAGGAGCTTGTTCACAGGGAAAAGAGCCAGAAGGTTGGTATGGTTTATACTGAGTGAGTTTATAGAGTGTTTACAGTGAGGTTAGACGCATGCCTGATAATGACTTTGGGGCTTTCTGGAAAAAGATCTTGAAAGTAACCTAAAGCTATTCAGAAGAACGTGCTGGAAATTTTACACCTACATTGAGAATAATTACACTAAGAAGCACCTTCAAATGTTAATTATTAAATAAGTAAAATGTAAATGTAAGATTAGTAACATTATAGTTTAAATTTTTTGAGATTTATTTTTAATAATAGTAAATACTGTACATTCATTTAATAATTTTAAAATTATTTTTATGATAATTTAAATTTCAGTTAAATTACATTTTATGTTTACTTTAAATTATATTAAATTGACTTTTAATGTGAATTACTTATAAAGCTCAGTATATTATGTTTATGCAGGTGTATAATTATATGATTTGGCATAATAGTCTAGGAAGCAAGTGGAGAGCAATGACTTACCATGTAAGACCGCATAATAGAGTACACATTACCATTCATAGCCTGAGCCCTGCCATGTAAATGAATGAATGAATGTTGGGTGAGGATAAGAGGAGATCCCAATTCTTTTACATCCATTTCTTGTCCTGTGTTTCTAGTCTTTTATGATTTGTATTCGTCTTTGTCTTTTGTCTCCTTATTCTACAGTCGCCACATCAAGACTGAAGATCTGAGCACTGATGGGCACCCTTGTGGTGAAGATGGGATTCAGAAACAAGGTTATCAGGGGCTGACAAGGAAGACAGCTGTGTACAAGGATGATACTCACTCTTCCCACTCTGACCTATAACTCTGTTACAGTTTATGTACATTATTTACAAAGATACTCACAGAAATAGACTGCCAAGGAGCGAGCATTATCAATCATTTCAAAGAGTTCATCTCCCTCAACATCCTCAATGACATCTCCTGAAGGATCCTTCTGTGTCAATAACCAACTCAGAATCTGGTCCTCATTGTACAAATCTCCTGCAATCAAAGAACATAGAAAATAATTTAACTTCCTCTTCAGTATCATCAAATAGTCACCACTGATCTCCCCAAGTTGCAGATTGCCTATCTACTGTTTACCAAGTCTTAAATAATTGCAAAGAATTTGGAAATATATTGAACATCTCCATTGGTACATTATTCCAGTTCCTAACTGCTCTTCCTCTAACTGAATATTTGACCCAATTTATCCTCTTGAATCACAATTTTATCTTCATATAATGATCTTTCATACTTTTAAAAACACCATTCAATCTTATTCATCTACTAATGTCATTCCATGTCTCCACTGAAAGCTTGCAACATTTTTGTAACACTACTCTTTTCTCGAAAATAACACAGAACATACTGGGCTGCTTTTCTTTGGTTATTTTCCAGTTCTCGATCAAGTAAACCTGGTGCGGGTCCCATACACTGGAACCAGACTCTAATTGTGGTCTTACCAGAGACCGAGCAAGTACCTACACAGTTTGGGTCATGTAACTATCAGCTTAGATTCAGGAGATAGTAGGTTCAAACCCTACTGTTGGCAGCCCTGAAGATTATTTTCAGTGGTTTCCTATTTTCACACCATGCAAATGCTCGGGCTGTATCTTAATTAAGTCCACGGTCACTCCTTTCCCACTCCTGGCCATTTCCTACCCCATCACAAGCCTATCTGTGTCAGTGGGACGTAAAGTAAATTTTCATCGTCGTCGTCATCATCATCATCATCATCATCATCAACAACAATGGTTGGTAGACATTGTTCTCTGTCCGCTGCTCCTTGTTTCATTTTATAATGAGAACAATAATGAAGATTGTGTGTCAAGTCTTGGAGGAAATTTTTCCTCTGCCTTTCTTCCCCATGATTTTCCTTCCAGCTAATTGGGAAGAAAAGTATTGTGTCACAAGATGTGGCCAGTGAATTTAACTCTTCTTCTCTGTATAGTTAGCATCAGTTCTCTCTTCCCTTGAATTTCTTGCAGATGGCTTTTGTTTGTTCTCTTTTCTTTCCATTTAATCCACAGCATTCATCATCAGATGCACATCTCAAATGCTTCCAATCATTTCCAATCCTGATCTCTGATTTTTCAAGATTCACATCCATACAACAACACACTCCACACAAATGACATCACAAATTTTTTCCTAGTTCCAAAATCTAAATTTATACACTGATCAAAAGATTTCTCTTATTACTAAGCACCTGAGAAACACTGGGAAATAGGAAATGACCTGGTGTTTATGGACCTTGAAAAGGTGTATGATAATGTTCCTAAATCAACTATTTGGAAAAGTCTTAGAAAACTTGGTGTACCGAAGAACCTTATTAGGAAGATCTGAATGCTATATACTAATTGCAAAAGCTGTTTCAGTATTGGAAATGGTCACTCTGAATGGTTCAATGCAACCAAAGGAGTGTAGCAGGGAAATGCCTTATCACCTCTCCTATTCATAGCAGTTATGGATACCATTTTAAAGGAACTAAAAGGAAAGGGTAATAAAGATCTTCAGGCTCTGGTGTTTGCAGGCAATGTGGCAATATGGGATGAAATGGAGGAGGGAGTGCAAAATAATCTGAATGCATGGTGTAAGAAGTTTGATGGTTATGGAATGAAATAGAACCCATCAAAAATAGTAGCAGTGAAAATCAGCAGATATAATACCGAATGCAACATAAAACTACAGTACCACCAAGCTGAAGTAGTACACCAATTCAGATATTTAGAAAGCATAATGGCTAGTAATAATAGAGCTGAGATAGAAATAACAAACATAGTAACCAAAGGCTCTTTCGTTAGACACTTGCTATGGGATGAGGAGGTCCCACAAAAAACAAAAATGATCCTGTACAAGTCATATTTCATTCCCATCATTACATATTATCAGGAAACCTGCACACATCAAAGGATTGTAGTAGGATTCAACCCTGTGAAATGAAATTTATTAGAACTGCCCTCCAAAAAACACGAATTGATCACATGAAAAATGATGAGATCCAATCTAACCTAGGTCTAAATTAATCAATTGAGGAAAGACCATTTAGACTTAAATGGTTTCTGAACTTCTTCATTGAAGACATTGGTAGTTTTATTGGTAATACTAGCTGATGTACCCATGCTTCACTACGGAATTCCACATTGTATACAGAATTCTAGGTTAGGTAGTGTACACGTTGTGAGCAAGATTGTATGAAATTGCATAGCTCTTAACGTTACCCTAGAAAAGTGCCGGGGAAGTCACCAAACATCTTTTCTCATATGAAGACAAAGTTAAGGAATTTTCACTGTAATGGTAGACCCGCTTGCATACCATCAGTCACAATCAGATTGGGGAGCTTTCATTATAATGGTAGACATGCACTGTCCACCTGCCTTTTTACATCCACAAAAAGACTGTCTTAGTTGTTTTCCCAACTGAAATGAACATACATTACAATGATGTCAGTAGGAATGGAGTGATTAAAAGCAATGCTTTCATATGAAATATTTGATCAAATGAAAAACCACACATTTTCTCACTTTTAACAAACAGGACTAAGCTGCCAATCTAACAGTCCAAAGTTCCAAAACTGGAATGACCAGGCCGCAGGCTGCCATGAGCCGTGAACACTCTTCGTCCCTTTTCTGCATGGAGGGGGTCGAATAGTGGTGACTCCCAGGGCGAAAACTATGCCCTCTTACTAATCCGTTTCCTAGGAGTACCCCGATGAGTCTGAAAGTATCAATTCACTACACTGGCAGCGGAAGAATCTATCTAACTTAGAGGCAAATGTTTCCTCCAAGCCAGAGGAGAAATCCCCTCTTCACTGCTAATTTGGAATTAAATGAATGTAGAGTTTAATTAAAAAAGAAGAGGAAGAAGCTTTTCTTAAGAAACAGCTCTTTTCAGGGTTGAATTTTGAGTTATTTAATGAATTATGGTGCTATAATTTGGAATAGCCCTAATTGTTATTCTAGACCAGACTATACTACTACTACTCTACTAAGTGAGCCTCTGCCTTAAGTATGCCTACTGCTCATTCAAAACAGCGCGTCAGAGTAGAGATCGAATAGCTGGAATACGATGACAAATCAGTGTCTTATGGACCAGCTGTATCAGAAAATGTATGAACCAGAGGAATGGCATGCTAAAGAAGAAAGTTTTCTAACTCCCCGGCTATTTCCCTCCAATATTCAGTCAGACTGTTATACTTGGTACACAGCAGTAATCCCATCTACCGGAGTTGAGAGGCAGCATAAGAGACAAAGAACATCACAACAAACAATGTTCAATGTAATGTTATTGTTGATCAATGTTATGCGCTTTTGATATTGTAGGCCTTCACATTTAGTTTTCCTTCCACTCTGAAATACACTATTATTATAGTCAGTACATGAAAACTGAATAAAACATAAATGACCAGAAATTGTATTCTCTATAACTTTTGTTATGTAGTACTTTTAGATAGGATCAAAAACATAGGTATTTAAAAATTATATTTTAGGCGCCTTCCCCTAGCTTAGACTGTAGTTTCTTATTCCCCGACTCTATATACCAATTTTCATTAAATTCTGTTAACCCATTTTCTCGTGGCTCAGCGTTGATATGGACTTAGCAACAAAAATACAAATTCATAAATATCTGTGTTATCATAGCCAGTACGGTAAAAATGTATAAGATATAAATGGGCAGAAATTTAATTCTATATAACTTTGGTTATGTAGTATTTATCAGTACGACCACTAATAATATAAATATTCGAGAATTAAATTTTACGCCTTCCACTAAACTATCATTTTATTCAGCGTCAATTAAATGATTTGTAGCATAGATTGTAGTGGCTCATTCTCCAACTTTGCATACCAATTTTCAATGAGATAGGACCACTAATAATGTAAATATTTAAGAATTAAGTTTTAGGCCTTCCCCTAAACTACCATATCACTCAGCATGAATAAAATTATTTATAGCCTAGATTGTGGTGTTTTATTCCCCAACTTTGTATACCAATTTTTATTAAGATAGAACCACTAATAATATAAATATTTGAAAATTAAGTTTTAGGTCTTCCCCTAAACTACCATTTCACTCAGTGTGAATAAAATTATTTATGTCCTAGATTGTAGCAACTTATTCCCCAACTTTGCATACCAATTTTCATTAAGTTTTCTTTAGCCGTTTTCTAGTGATGCGTGTACAGACAGACAGACAGACAGACAGACAGACAGACAGACAGACAGACAGACAGACAGACAGACAGACAGACAGACAGACAGACAGACAGACAGACAGACAGACAGACAGACAGACAGACAGAAATTACGGAAAAGTAAAAAGTGCATTTACTTGTTACTGTGGACATGATCGATACAGAAATACCATTCTTTTCAAATTCTGAGCAATGTACAGACAAAACTCTGATTTTATATATATATATATATATATATATATATATATATATATATATATATATATATAGATTTCCTGCACAAATGTAAAGATTCATGCTCACTCTCGCATCAGCTGTGGTATTGTCAGCAAGAAACCATCAGATGAACTGGGTGAGGTACTGGTTGCCTGCGAGGCAACTGTTTGCTGTTCACTGGCCGAGAGGTGGTATTCTCAAGGTTAAGAACATTATCAGTTCCTATGAAATGGAGTGAGATAGTCGATCAGTTACCACTGATCTGAATTTAAGCTGTCACCCAGGTGGTAGATTCCATCAATTGTTTGCCCGGTCTCTTCTTAAATGATATCAAAGGTCTTGTAAATTTATTGACATCTCCCTTGGTAAATTACTCCAATCCCTAACTCTTCTTATAAACAAGTATTTGCCCTAATTTGTCCTCTTGAATTCCAGCTTCATCATCATATTGTGATGCCACCTACTTTTAAAACCAAGCTTATTCGTCTACTAATGTTACTCCATGCCATCTCTCCACTGACAGTTCAGAACATACCACTTAGTCAAGCAGCTCGCCTTCTTACTCCCAAGTCTTTCCAGCCCTAAGTTTGCAACATTCTCATAACATTTCTCTTTTGTTGGAAATCATCCAGAACAAATCGTGCTGCTTTCCTTTGAAAATTTTCCAGTTCTCGTATCAAGTAATCCTGGTGTGGATCCCATACACTGGGACTATACTCTAGTGGGGATCTTACCAGAGATTTGTATGCCTTCTCTTTTATATACTTACAAGCTCTAAATACCCTTATAACCTTATGAAGAGATAAGTAAACTTTATTTACAACCTCATTATTGGGATTACCTCACTGAAGATCATTCCTTATACTAACACCTAGATAATTAGAGTGATCTCCATTTAATTTATCTGATCTGATCCTGTATTGATTATTCGAACTCTTACAACAAAATGATTTATCACAATCCTCTTATTCAACACAATTGTATTCCTACTTTGTAAGAGTTCAACTGCCAATATAGAATGAAGTTCATAGCCTGTAATGTAATTGATGGTAATTAAAAGTGAGAGGACTTTTCCTCTTAGTAAAACTTACAACCTGACTTTTCACTCTGTTTACTATCATACCAGTACTGCTTTCTAGTGTCCAGCATACAAGATCATCAAGGTTTTAATGCAGTTGCTCACAAGCTCTAAATTATTTATTACTCTGTACATCTGCAAAAAAGGCTTATCTGTGACTGCAGTTCTTTACTCATATAATTTATTTATATATGTGTAGGAAAATATAAAGGACCAATAGTACTGCCTTGTGTACCATCCCTCTTAATCATTGCAGGATCAGGTAATCAATTACATTACAGGTTATGAACTTCATTCCATATTGATGGTTCTACTCTTACAAGATAGGAATACAATTGTATTGAATAAGAGGATTGCAATAAATTATCTTGTTGTAAGAGTTCAGATAATCAATAGGCCTACAGGATCAGGTCAAATAAATCAAATGAGAGAAAATTCTGATGTTTTCACTTTAATACTGGAAAATTTCAATATAAACTAATTACTGCTTTTTGTGTTTATTCGATTTGAACAGAATGACAGACGGACAGACAGACAGACAGAACTTTCAAAAATGATAGATATCATCTCTTCATTGTCTACAGGATTGCCCAAGCAATTATCTTCTGACTAACTGAAGGGGCATAAAGAATGTGCTTCAGTAAGCACTGAAGTAGTGATACTAAGTATTTAAATTTTAGTGAAACAATACCGGTACCCACTTCTGCTGCATGCACACTCGGTTGTAGGCAGTCTGACATGAGACAATGCACATTTTCAAATGTGGCACAGTCAAGAAGTAGTAGCCAGAGGGCAAAATGACAAGGCAACTCATACCTCATGTTGATGTAAACATACATAACTCCTCCCCATACATTCAACATTAAGAATATTAGCAACACATTTGAAAACACGCACACGTCAAGACTCCTTCTCACCAGTGCTACATGGATGACAATAATGTGACTGCCTACAACCAACAATGTATACAACAGAAACCAACTTGGTATCACTGTCTTATGACACACATTGCACATTCTTTCATGTGTTCCCTATTATTATTTACCCACTCGAAACTCCATATTAGTATGTTTAACCCTCCAAGTGATATGAGTCTTTAATAACGACTCATTTATGCCTTTGTGAAATGATAAAGTCGTTATTAACGACTCATTTCTTCAGAGCCGTGTTGCTGGGCAACCATTTAATGAATATCGTCGAACTTTGCACTAATCAATAGTTAAGTTCATTGGCTATTTCGATTCATCTAGCTGAATTATCGAATAGGTTTTTTTGTTTTATGTACTGTCTAAAACAAATCTTAGCAACGGTCGCTCGAAGCGCCACACCGCATGGCAGTGTTCTAATGTTGTTCTACTTGATTGGTTAGTGTTTCAATAAACTAAAATGTGCGATCCATGTTGTTCTGACAATATTCGGGATATGTTAGAGAAAGATTATGAAAATTATGTTTTCAGTGATGATAGTGATTTGCCAGGTGATGAAATACCAAAAGCAGTTTCTTTGAGTGGCGACTCGTCGGAAAACGAGGATGATAAAAAGAAAGCGAAGCAAATTCTGGTGCCCTAAGTGTAATTGTGGCAGTCATCCTACTTGCTACCATAAGTTGAAACACTTCTACAGGCCCATAGTAAAGGGGAGGAAAAGAAAAACTCTTGCAAGTGACTCGAAGTAAAGAATTATGCCCGAAGAGAAGATGTACATAGTTTGGGTTTTTTTGTACATAACTTTCTCTTCTTTAGTTTTACTGTAAATATGTACCCTAATTCTTTTGTTGCTAACTAAATGGTGAACATTTTATACATTTACCTTTTGTTTCGGTCTTTTATAGTTTTAAAGCTACGTACAGTGAAAATTGAAACATTGTTTTTTTCAAAAGTGAAAAATTGTAATTCACCACCCCCCAAAAAAAGGAATCAAGGTGTGTACCCAATATTATTACATAATCACATGCTCTAGTTTATACTGAACAAAAAGATATGTAATATGATATATTTTACTGTCATTTTGTATTTTTTATGAATTTTTAAAAGAAACATGTACTAAGAGGTTACAGTCGCTTATCACTTAAGAGGTTTTTACGTATCACTTGGAGGGTTATCCAGTCCAGACATATCTGTATGCTACAAATGCTCTCAAAATAGTGACAAGAAAACAAGTGCATGGGGGACAAACACTCCATTCTTATTTCAATGATTCTTAAAGGTTAGAATCATAAAGATAAGAAGCAGTATCCATCTCCTGCTAGCAATTACTAACACACAAGAGAACTAAGAAAATATTTCAATATACATAAAATATACATCAATAATATGTCTAGACCTATGTGACTATCAAACTGACCTGCATAAATAACTGGTTCCTTTGAGGTCATCTTAAAAAAGAGGACTGCAGGCAAGGCAAATACTCCAAGCTCCTTTGCAAACTGTTTGTCATCAATTTTGACAAAGTTGATGCCTGCTCCATCAGCTTCATCGTCGATGTGTTCCAGTTCGGCCAACACTCGTCCGCACTGCTTACAGTCGTTGCTATCTGGAGAAGAGTCGCAAGACTAACATCAAAGGGTACTAATTCTCTTTCATGACAACCTGGACTCTTAATCTCAGGCAAAGAACTTTTCGGAATGGGTTTCCCCTGGAAAAAGTCATGTTGACCAAACTAACAGTAACTTATTATAGGAAACCAGACAGCAGTGAGAATTGATGGAAAAGTTCTTTGTTTAATGTAAATGTGTTCCTCTTCTGCTGTTCATCATTTTCTGGAAATTTGACTGGAGAAATTTAGTTAGGTGGAAATGTAGAAAGCAGCCAGCCGATGCTGATGACTTGGTCCTAATGGCAAATTGTTGAAAACTTACTATCTAATATTTTTCAAGCTTGAAAAGAAAATAAGTAAGTACAATCCTTTTTCTGAAAATTGCAACACCATGAAGGGAAAGCAGGGTATGACAAACAAATGCAGATTGAGTAGGATTCTAAGGCCTGGCAATGCCTTCTGAACTCTCATGTTAGGTGTATAAATAAAGGGCTATAAAGTAGCCAAGCAACCACAAGCTGTAAACCTTTCTCCAAGAGTCACTATGCCTCAGAGTGTTAATGTCAATAGGGACAGATGATAAGAAGATAGATTTCCTAACCGCAGCACTGCTGCTCATACAGGAAGACCACAAAAGTGATGTGAGTGTGAAAGCAGCAGATTCACGAGAACCATAAACATAAAAAGATCTGGCAGTGAGCCATGACCTGAGATGGCAGACATCTCATCTGCATAGTAGTGGCAGGTCACACAACTTCACCACAAGCAGTCCATAGATAAATGTGCCATATAATGGATACAATCAATGTTTTTAAACTACAGTGTGCTTATTCAGGTGATGGATCATTCAATGACTTGCAAAAAAAAAAAAAGCCTCTCTTTGTTATATGATCAGATGTTAACCTTTTCACTGTAGTTGACTGCTGTAGTAGTCGTGCTGGAGCCGTGCCTCATAGCTGGTCGACTTCTGTAGAAGTCGCATGGTTTTTGGCTAATACCAATATACTGTAGTTGGTCCATTATTGTCTTTTGGCTGTTTTCCGTTTCACTGCGATAGACTGCTGGGGAAGTTTGGGCTATCTTGGGAGTCTATAGATACGGTTATGATTATTAGATGACAGGAGTAACCAGTTCAATGATAAAGCAAAGTGTCCAGTATGCTACTCATTATGCGCCTAGTTGCTCCCCTGTGCTGACGTACTTGTGCTTCTCAACTTAGCTCTCAATCACTTTAACTTGTGAAAGGCCTGATGACAGAAGAAAGATACACTGCGGTGGAACTGATTCTGGTGACAGAATGACTTCAGTAACACCTTCTACTTCAGGGATGTTTCCTACTCTAGTTACCGCTTTGTTGTCTAAAAGGTCGGCCTACTTTGATGATTTGATTGAAGATGAAGATAGTGAGGATGAAGCTCAGGTGCCTGAAACACCAAGCAGAAAACTAAATTGGAAAAAGGAGAACCTGAATCCAATTAAGTTTCTTCCCCTGAAAAAGACAGCAGGACCTTATCTTCCTGACAAGTGGAGTATGTACAAAACTTGCATTGTCTGCAAAACACAGATAAAAAGGAAGCAGATGGAAATGTGTTGTAAGGAATGCAATGTAACCTTACGTGCTCTTACCCTACTTCAAAACTTATCACATGCAGAAGAACTTCTAAAAACAATGATTAACTTTGACATGCAAATTAATATAGGTAAACAATTTGTAATCTGAAATTAATGTTTATGTAAATTTAAGATAATAATGTAATTGATGAAACTGAAAAACAGGTAACTTGAAGATAAAATTTACAATAAAAAAGACATATTTCTAACTCCCTTCTAAACAAAATTGTTAAATGATGTATGCAAGTTAATGTAGGTGAAAAATTGTAATTTAAAGTTAATATTTATGTAAAAGTATAATATGTTATTTAAAAAATTGAAATAAAGGGAATTAAAGGTAAAATTTACAATAAGAAACAAAGCAAGCTTTTGACTCTGCCAGTGCCGTGACCAAAACCATGGATCTAAAAGGAGGATGGGAAGATTTACCTCAATGAAAAGTGCTAAAAATACAGTCATAAGCATTTGACCGAATATGCATTAAAAATAAAATGGTACTTTAAAACTCTATCCGTCTTCTTCTCACGTCATGAGGCAACTGCGGATGGTAGAGCGGAGTGAGACAAGTATCCTGTACAGCGGGCTTGGTGAACCAGCCACTGCTCGTGTCCAGACGGTCACGCCATCATACTCGCTACGCCGGAGCGGAATACAATGTTCATTGACATATGAGGTGGCAGGTGCCTAAATGTTATAATACTCACAAAAGAAGACGGCAACATAATCAGATGTCTGTCTTATCTTCTGGAACATCTTCCTATTGACACGTTCTATGTGGTCAGTAAGTTCCATATTCTCTGGGCTGGTTAACCAATCCAAAATTTCTTCATCATCATCAATGTCACCTGCAGGACAAGACAAGATGAATGACATAAATGAAGGATTCATGTTATATAAAGAATTATGTAACAGTGTGTTTGATGCTCTAACAAGAAGGGGATAAAGCAGCTCATTCCAATCAGCACTACAATAGTTATTTAAGCAATCTGTGTGACAGTGACCTTTTCTGCATGAAAGCAATAAAGTTCATACTGCATGAGTTGCATAAATAATTTCATCTATTAGCATAACTATAATATCATTTCTACGAAAGAAACATATTAAAGGAAGTAAAGTTCTGTATTCATATGATAATTGTTGGGATTTCTAAGAATGTAAGCTACTCTTTGGTATTATGTACTCTCCTTTGGAACATACATGACCCTTTGAGTGGAAAGGGACCCAAAGTCAGCAAAGGAAATTTTACAGCAGAGCTGAACAAAAGTGTCTGGCATGAAAAAATTGCATTTGTATGTTTTGACTTCTTTGACTATGGCAAACTAGCAAAAATGACGAACTAGGGAACCTGTACTTCTAAAGTTTTGGTCTAGATTTTATTATTTATATAATGTCTACCCTCTGACAAATTCTCACATCTGCAGCTTGTTTTGTATGGCTAACACATTAAACTAACCATTAAATATAAAAATTGATTTGACATGAGTTGTCACAACTTCTTTCAGCTCTCCTAATATTTTGACAGTTTGCACATTCCTTAGTTTGCCAGAGTGGGGATGATGTGTCTTCTTAACAAACTACGTTTTTCTTAATAGCAAAAATCAATACCGGTACTGTAATTCATATCTTCTAAAGCATTGCACCTAGAAGCATGCACTTTTTTTAAAAATGCTCAGTATCTTACACCAATTTTAGGACCACAAAAATCTCAAAAATAAAAAAATTAACTTTAGGTCCCTTTCTCCATAACGGGTCACATATAGAGAAGGCTAAGATTTATCGTATGCGGCAAATGTACCACACTGAAATGTTATTTAAATAATGGAAAGGAATAAACAAGAGTGGTGTGGTGATGATTACTGGTTTAAGAGGAAGTACAACTAGGCAACCATCCTCTATTAACGCTAATAAGAGAAAAAAAGTGGAAGGGATCCGATACTTCAAAAAATAAAGATATCAGCAAAATAAAGACAATGGTCATGAACGGTGTGAAAATGAAAAATTCTGTAGCCCTCGAATTCTCTAATAGTGTTGGAGTCAGAAAAAGAACAAGCGCTGACCAAGGAAGGTCAGATAGGATAGATGGAAGTGAGGAGCATGACACAAGTAAGCAGAAGCAATGCCACGACTCAGCCCCATGGTTGCCAACGCACGCTCCCAAGTTCAGAGCCCGCGGGGTCCCTTTTAGTCACCTCTTAGGACAGGCAGGGTATACTGTGCATGTTATTCTACCATCCCCAAAAGAAGAGCAAGTTAAGACAGTGACAGGCCAATGTGGGAGACGAGAACATCTTCATATACTGCTGTGTTTCATCATGAGGCCAGGCTTCAACACTCACATCTTCATCTGTAGGATAACAAAGAGACAAAAAGAACAAGTTGAGAAGAAGTGAGGAGATGTGGAGATTGTCCTCATCGTGTTTACTTTGCAATTGTGGGACTTAAGAAGATATACTGCAATGTATGCCAACTCTCTGTGAACTTACTTCGCACCACTCACCGCTCACTAGTACATACAGCATGATATTTGTTTAGATTTCCAAGGACTAATTTTATAAGATCAAAATTGCCCACATAATACCAAGTCCAGCAAAGTAACACACCTGGTGCATACCGGTTTTGAAGATGGTGGCCTTTTTAATAAACTCATATGACACACTTTCTTCATGGATGCTATTTCCTCCATTCAGATTTGGAAAATATGGAATGAAGTTCTCAGCACAAAAGAGTGAAATGCTCGTGATGACACGAAACAAGAACTGAGCATATAATGGATTGACATTAGGAAGGGAGCAGTTGAAAAGAAATACCTGGGAAGTGAAACTGAAGACAATGGAGGATATAGGATGGAAATCAATGAAAGAGGAAGGTGTGCAAATGGATTCTTTAAGGGTGTGGGAGGATTGATACAGAACAGGGATGTACCACAGAGATGTAAAGGAGTGCCAATTTTGACATATGGATCAGAAACGGGGGTGATGAAGGAGAGGGATACAAGTAGAATACAAGTAGTGGAAATGAAGTTTCAAAGGTGTTGAGTAGGTTTAACCACTCAAGGTGGAGTGCGGTACACTGCACGCAGATTCCCCAACGCTTTCTGTCGCGGAGTGACGTACATTGCACGCATATACCAGCTTCTGTTTTATGCTCTACATCATATGCGGGCGCACGGTATGCTATTTCCGTTCTGATCGAGGGTAAATGAATGTGTTCCTGTTACTGTGGAGGAAATGTATATAGTTTATGCATTGTGTATGTTACTGAGCATAGTACAGAAACATGAACTGAGGTCTTATTACCAAAAAAGAAAAAAAACGATGAAACAAGCAGGTTCTAGCTACTTGGTTCAGACATATCTCTTGTTCGATTTGAAAGCATCAGAAGATTCCTCCACTTCACTTACCTTAGGTAATTCCAGTAAATTATGCTGTTTGTGTGTTTATGCACTAATAAGAAAGTTAACATTTTGGTAAAATTAATTGAACTGCTTGTCATTTATGCCCGATTAAATAAAAGCCTGCACTCGTAGTACGCTTGGAGCTATACTCCTCCCGCAGCACATGGTAGCCAGGTAGTGGAAGTCGTCCCACGCTGAGAGGTTAACAAGAATGGATAGAGTAAGAAATGAGAGAGTTCGGGAAATGGTAAATGAGGTACCCCTACAGGAAAAGATAGAAAAATCAAGGCTGAAGTTAAGAGAATGGGAAAAGAGAGGATACCAAGAAAGATGTTAGAAATGGAGTTGAAGGGAAGGAAACCTAGAGGAAGACTGAGAGAAAGATGGCTGAAAGGTGTAAAGAAGAGCATCAAGGCAAAAGGAAAGAACTGGACAACAGTGAGAGAAGAGAAGTGGTGGATGGACAGAAAACAGTGGAGAGGCTTATGTTCCAAGCAGACCCAGCCTGTGGTTGAAAACTGCTGCAGATGATCATGATGATGATGACATTTGGAAAAATACTCCTATTTAGCAACACGGTGCATACCACGCACTAAACAAGTTACACAAATGATCTTGGTGTAGGGAACTCTCAACCCTTTAACCATAAAAGGTACTCTATCATGTTGGATGCCATCAGGCCACAGAAACACCACAGCTAGTGTATGATTGTGATGGATCACATTTCAATGTTGGTTACATAATGGCCAGTAGCATCTGTCATCTTTTCTATTATAATTCATACTGTGCTGGAAGGACGACAAGAAGAGAAAATTGGCTTTCAAAATTGACAGTCAACACTAGACCCCATCTACAATATGAGACAGTTAATAATTTGGAGTAGTGAAGAGATATAGTGATGACATTCCTTGATTTAGAAAAAGTTTATGATAGTGTACCCAGAGCAAAGATATGGAAAGTAATGCAACTGAAAGGATTTGAAAAACAAATGGTAGAGTGTGTACAAGCAATGTACAAAAATTGCTGCAGCAGTGTCCAGACATATGAGGGGAGGACTGAGTGATTTGGAATGAAACTGGACTATGACAAGGAAGTGTGCTGTAACCACTGTTTTACATAACTGTTATGGATGAAGGAAACAAAGCTAAAATATGAGAACAGAGAGCTAAAGTTAATGCTGTTCACAGATGATATTTTGGTGTAGTAATCAAAGAAAGAGGAAGTACAAGGGCATTTTGACATGTTGAGTGAAATAATTAGCATGCAAAATAGTAAGACAATGATATTGACTGGAGGAGAAAGGGAAGGGCAAGGAATTATAAATTTTAAGGGACAAAACCTTGAAAATGTGGAGAGCTTCAAGTACTTGGGAAGCAAACATGCTGAACTTGGAGATGAGTAAAAGGATTCAACAGGGAAATGCATTGTGCCAGAGTGTAAGGAATCTGGTGTGGAGGAAGGAAGTATGATATATGCAGCTGAGAACTGAACACTGATAAAAATTCAGGAGATTAAAATCAAGGCCAGTGAAGTGACATTCTTAAGAATGGTGATGGGAAAGACGAGACAGGACAAAGTAGAAATGAGGACGTCATGAAGAAAATCGGAGTGGTAAAGCTTTACAATAGAATGGAGAGAGACAAACTTGGATGCTTTAGACATGTTAAGAGGATGGAAGAGGGAAGGATGCTGAAGTGGATGGAAGAAGGATGGAGGGGAAGAGGGAAACTCAGACTAAGATAGCTGAAAAAATCAAGAATAGTATAATTAGAAAAAGCTGGAGTGGAAGACAGTTAAGGAGAAACAGTCACAGTCGGATAGAGGAAGAAGAAAAGGTGTCATGAAAATCCCAACCTGACAGGAGCTGAATGATGATGTATTTAATTATACAAAAACAAAAACCTACAACCTGTTTTCCAGTCATTGACTGGGTCAAGAATGTAATGAATGAATCATATATAGGCTATTAGTACAATGGGGTCGCCACTCCCAAAGTGGTATTTAATTATAAAAGTGGCAAAATTATGTAAATAAAGAAAACATATTTAGCTATATAAAATAATATTTGCCGGGCACTTCTCCACCTTTCTCTCTCCTTCCACCATTCTGTCCCTGTCCACGTTTCTTCTTCTTCTTGTACTCCTCTTTATCCACCTTGTTCTAGTTATCCCTCTCACTCTCTTTCCCTCAGCACAAAGAAAAGTGAGACCATGGTGATATCAAGAGGAGAAAGACAGGGGGAAGGTGTTGTAAAACATTGGCTGTTAAAGTCTTCAAATTGTTGACAGGGGTGTAAATTAATTCAGAATACCACAACATTAGTGTCTTGGCAAATGCAAACTCTGTGGCAGTGCAGATAATTTTCTTGATAATTTCTAAATTATGATGTTTATTGATTTTCACTCAGGTATACTCTAGAAATCTGAGTATTTGACATTGATTGATTGATTGATTGATTCATTCATTCATTCATTCATTCATTCATTCATTCATTCATTCATTCATTCATTCATTCATTCATTGATGTATTCACCACACACCTTTGTTACATCAAGTGTTTTGACTTTCTTTTTGGGAAGTACAGTGGAACACATTTGGATTCCTATTTAACATCAGTCACATTTTGAACTATAGTATTCCTTCAACAAGTGCATGTCATATATTCTTGTATATTACATTTCAACACTAATAACCATGTCATCCTTAACTCGACTTCCAGCTCCCTATACTCTCATCACCACTTCCTAGTCCACCCCATTTCTCTGAATGTACCTCCCTATACCTCCTATAAACGAAATCCCTACATACCACTGCAGTTCATGTGAAGGTCATCTGAATGTAGATCCCTATTTCCTTCCCATCTGTTAGGATCTAAACATCTCATTCCCAATTTCCCACATACTCATATTCTCAGTTAAAACCCGAATCACTCTCCAGTAAGCATCCCTGCTACTCAGTATCCTACTGATAATAATCTCTGCAACAATCCTGTGAAATGGACAGCAGATGAAAAGTCAGGTTGTAAGTTTCATCAAGTCAAAAAGTTCTTGAGGCTCAACTTACCATGTTGATAGGGTTAAAGTACCTCATGGGTTTTGCCGTAAGTACCTAGGTGTTTATACATGGAAAGATTCCTGATAAACAGACTATCTAGCTGTAACTATTAAAGCACAAATTCAAAAACTTAACAAAATCAGCCATTAAGGCAAAATATCACCGGCTGTAAATAACGGTTACAGATCTTTCCATATGGTTATGAGAGTATAGTTCCAGTCATAAGAGGTGACTAAATGAGGCACCATGGGCTCTTAACTTGGGAGTGTGGGTTGGTGACCACAGGGCTCTTAGCTAAGTCTTGGTGCATTGCTTCCACTTACTTCTTCCAGGCTCCTCTCTTTCATTTATCTTATCCAACTTCTCTTGGTCAACTCTTGTTCTTTTCTGACCCTAATGGTATTAGGTATTGATGCCTAGGGAGTCTTTCATTTTCATTCCCTTCATGGCCCTTGTCTTTCTTTGGCTGATATCTTCATTTTTTAAGTGTTGGGCCCATTCCATTTTTCCTATACCAGGATTACTTGATACGAGAACTAGAAATTATTCACAGGTAAGCAGCACAGTTTGTTCTTAGTGATTTTTGACAAACGAGTAGGGTTACAAAAATGTTGGAAACTTCGAACTGGGAAGACTTGGGAGTAAGGAGATGAGCTGCTCAACTATGTGGGACGTTCTGAGCTGTCAGTGGAGAAATCGTGTCATTAATAGATAAATAAGCTTGAGTGGACCTTTTAAAGATAAAGTTGGAATTCAAGAGGACAAATAGGGGCAAATGTTCATGTATAGGAAAAAACCTGCCCGGTGGTTTAAAAAAAAAAAAAAAAAAAAAAAAACCTTCAGAATGTTGGCCAGTAGGGTAGGAGATAGAATAACTGAATAACTGATTATAAAAATTAACCCGATAAACAGACTATCTAGCTGTAACTATTAAAGTACAAATTCAAAAACTTAACAAAATCAGCCATTAAGGCAAAATATCACAACCAAAATAATAATTCAAGTTACTATAATCGGCATACAATGCTAAAAGCCTGGGTTCAGTCTGAAACCTCTCTGCAGTGCTCATATAGAATGAGGGCATATGATGCTGTTGATGATGATTTATCCATCAGATGGAGACGTTAAGCCTTGAGCAGACCACTTGCTATTCAACTGGAACAGGATGCATGCCATCTCCCTTCCTACTTCATATATCACAAGATTCATTTCATCTCATTAACACTTCTGTTGAGGCTGACATCAGGAAGGGCATCCGCTTGTAAAATCTTGCTATGAAGATTTACCTCACTTCATACCCAACCCCAGAGAAGTGAGGTAAGGGTTAAATTAAATTAAATTTTGTGTGGCTATTTCTAGCCGGGTGCAGCCCTTGTAAGGCAGACCCTCCGATGAGGGTGGGTGGCATCTTCCATGTGTAGGAAACTGCATGTTATTGTGGTGGAGGATAGTGTTACGTGTGGTGTGTGAGTTGCAGGGATGTTGGGGACAGGACAAACACCCAGCCCCCGAGCCACTGGAATTAACCAATGAAAGTTAAAATCCCCGACCCGGCTGGGAATCGAACCCGAGACCCTCTGAACCGAAGGCCAGTATGCTGACCATTCAACCAACAAGTCAGACGAGGTAAGGGTTGGAAATACAATACATTCATTTATAGAAAGAGGAATTAGGGAATGGAAATGTTTGAAAAATGTCCAAGTTTTTTGAAATCATTTAAGAAAGCACTAATTAAACAACTGATAGAGCATCTGGCACTGGGACATCAGTCTTAAATGACTGATCAATATCTGCTCCCTTAAACTCCTCCTGTGCTTTTATAACCAGATCCCATTCATTTCCAACTATGTTAGTATCTATTCCTGCTTGCTTTACGTTGTTGGTGCCAATGTGGAAAATTTTCACTTTCTACTTACCCTCTCCCTTCCCCTCCTCCTTCTCTTGTACTTTCCTCAACATCTGCCTTAACCTAATTTCTGGATAACACTCTACTCTGGTTCCCTTTTCTCCACAGACTTTCTCTCATGTCTAAGAACAGTGTCACCCATGACCAGAGCCTCAACCTCAACCACCTCCCCTAACTTCCCTGATGGCTGCAGAATGTACTCCCTCTCATGATCCTGTTCCACCTCCCACTTCCTGTCCTCTAGTCCACATTTCCCCTTCATACTGCTCCTTCCCTTCTTGTCTCACCCCTCCTCTCTAACTCTTAAATATCATCAGGATTAAAGGGAAAAGAGACCTGACTTTTTTAAGCAAAGTGCTAACCTTCATGAATATAACATGAGACAGTGGGAAAATACAAAATCAGATTTTCTGTCACTATCACAACACTTAAGTTATATTACAGTCACAATTAAAAGTATTTTTGTCAGGAAATTGTTTAAACAGATGAAGGGTAACTAACACACAATCTGTTTATTATTTTATGACATTTTCACTGTTTTTATATTCTGAACTGAAGGTGCTTAGTGCTTACTTAGAGAGTGAGGAGACATTAATTTATATATGTATATACTGTATATATATATATATATATATATATATATAAAATAAGAGTTTTGTCTGTACATTGCTCAGAATTTGGAAAGAATGGTATTTCTGTATCGATCATGTCTACAGTAACAAGGAAATGCATTTTTACTTTTCCGTAATTTCTGTCTGTCTGTCTGTCTGTCTGTATGTATGTACACGCATCACGAGAAAACGGCTGAAGAGAATTTAATGAAAATCGGTATGTAAAGTTGAGAGATGAGCCACTACAATCAAAGCTATAAATTATTTTATTCACACTGAGTGAAATGGTAGTGTAGGGGAAGACCTAACATTTAATTCTCAAATATTTATATTATTAGTGGCCCTATCGATAAATACTACATAACTAAAGTTATATAGAATTAAATTTCCGATCATTTGTGTCTTATACATTTTTACTGTACCGGCAATGATAACACAGATATTCATGAATTTGTATTTTTGTTGCTAAGTTCATATCAATGCCAAGCCTTGAGAAAATGGGTAAACAGAATTTGATGAAAACTGGTATATAGAGTCGGGGAATAAGAAACTATAGTCCAAGATATGAACAATTTTATTCACCCTGTAAGAAATGGTAGTTTGGGGGAAGGGATCTAAAATGTAAGTTTTTAATAGGCCTACCTAGATTATTGGTCCTATTGAAAACTACTACATAACAAAATTTATAGAAAATAAACTTTCCGATCATTTATGTTTTATTCAGTTTTATCGTACCGACTATAATGAGAGTGGTATTTCAGACTCGGAAGAAAATTAAACGTGAAGGCATATAATATCGAAAGCACATAACATTGAGCAACAATAACATATTGAGCATTGTTTGTTGTGATGTTCTTTGCCTCTTATGCTGCCACTGAACTCCGATAGATGGGATTACTGCTGTGTACCGAGTATAACAGCCTGACTGAATATTGGTGGGAAATGGCTGGGGAGCTAGAAAACTTTCCAGAGGCTCAGTTAGTAGTATTATGATCTAGTCTAGAATTACAATTTAGGCCTATTGCAAATTATAGCACCACAATTCACTTATAACTCAAAATTCGACCCTGAAAAGAGCCGTTTCTTAAGAAAAGCTTCTTCCTCTCCACTTTTATTAAATTCTATATTCGCAGTGCAGAGGGGGTTTCTGCTCTGGCTTGGAGGAATAATTTGCCTCCAAGTCAGATAGATTTTTCTGCCGTCAGTGTAGTGAATAGAGATTTTCCAACTCATCGGATACTCCTACGAAACAGGTTAGTGAAAGGGCATAGTTTTTGCCCTGGGACTCTCCACTATTTGACTCCCCTCCCTGCCGAAAAATACGAACAGTGTTCATGGATCACGGCTGTCTGCGGGTTGGTCATTCCAGCTCTGGAACTTTGGACTGTTAGATCATCAGAGTAATAGGCTACTGTTCGTTAAAAGTGAGAAAATGTGTGGTTTTTCATTTGATTGAGTATTTCATATGAAAGCATTGCTTTTAATCACGCGATTTCTACTGACGCCATTATAATAACCTATGTTCATTAGTTGGGAAAACCACTAAGACTGTCTTTCTGAGGATGTAAAAAGGCAGGTGGAAAGTGAGTGTCTGCCATTATACATTATAATGAAAACTCCCCAACCTGATTGTGACTGATGGTAGTCAATGAAAATTCCCTAATCCAGTCTTCATATGAGAAAAGAGATTTGGTAACGTTAAGAGCTATGCAGAATTCTGTATAAAATGTAGAATTCCGTAGCGAAGCATGGGTACATCAGCTAGTAAGATATATTCTCAAACTATCTTGTACCACCTTGTACCTAGATAGTTAATATGGAAGGAAAAAAGATGGAAAGTACCAGTGCTTATGAGAAACTGAACTATCATATACAGAACCATTTCTTTTACTTTTCAGCATCTAACATGATAGTGAGATGTTATAATGAGAGCAGGTTGTCACGATGGCACTAGAACAAAATAGACAGCCATTTCTTGTGATATCTAACTGAGAATAACTAATGAAGATGTATATCTCATTTGCAATTTTTTTTGGCATCATATGCTGAGCATTGACAGTATATACGTAAATAGAAAGGGGGTATGTATATCACACAAGTTTCAATATAGAAATGATCTTCACTTTAGGCACATGAATAGAGAGCAAGTTGATAATCGAGTTACTATGACCTGCAACTTTGTTAATAATTCTTCAGTTTTTAAGACCATGCACTTCTACAACCAAGACATGATGTGATCTTAGCAGTTGCTGGCTCTAAAGCAAGGTCTTTTGAGACAATTACTTCTAATCCAATCAGCTTTGCTTATGTTCATAATCAACAAGGAGATGTATCTATTATTTCAAACAAAATCAAATGGTCATAAACAAATCAAGTTTGGTGAACCTCCTCCTGCAAAATGTGGGAGTATAATGTGGATATTATTAGAATGTGAAGTGTGTTCTGAGGATTGTCCAGAAATGCTGCATAGCCAAAGCCTTTCAGGGAACGTTATGTTGTACAAGCCATGTTTGTTGTGAACAGGTGACAAGTACGGTAGATATTTCATTTGATTGTTGTAAACCAATATTTCCATCTAACAGTCCATAAAATATATAAAAGACAAAAAATTTGACAATAACCATCATAGTTGATGTACTTCCCCTTGCGGAAGTAAGTGATGCCTGGTGGATTGCGGTAACCATACTTCTTTGCCATAAATCGATCCTGACATTTAACAATCTTGATTCCATATTCTGCAGCTTCATCATCGATCAGTTCAATATGTCGAAGCACTCTTGGAGATTCAGGATTTTCATCAGAATCTGTAAATATTTCACACAGATATTCTATCAAGGACAGTTTTAAGACATTAGAAATATCATATATAATTCTGTAACTTGTTGTTTTATAGCATTAACAAGCATGATATTTATTTAATTTATCTTAAGTAAAACATTTATTAATACTTAAACTTAGGCTATGAAATGTTGCACCTCTTTGCAACAGAAGCACCATGAAACCTCTATGTCTTAAACACTTGGAGAACTAATGACAAAAGCAAGGCATGTTTATGACAACTTACAATACCATCATCCAAGGTCCTTTTAAACAAGAAGAATTATGATACAAAGAGGAAGGAGTGATCTTGTATAAGGAATATATGTTTGTGAAAAAGAAAATAGATTTGGTGCCACAAAGGACTCTCCAGTTCTGAGTGGAGAAACACATTGCAATTGGTGTAATATCACCCGTCATGATTTCAGGATCTCAAGCACAGGCATAAAGAACATTTCCATTGAAGCTCTCAAAGGATCGATCATCATCTTGTGGAATGTCCTATAAATTCTAGACTGTTCCATTCTCCATTCTTGTGAATATACCTCCATGTACATTTGTCTTACAAGACAAACTTGGAATGAAGGAATCATTGAAATAATGATAAATAAAGTAGACTGCAGTCTAAACGTGGGTAAAACATAGTCACTACATTACATTAGTTAGAGGATCACCAGTACACTGCTGACATTGTGAACATCCCATTTCGTCCATTGGTCATTCCTTGCTGTGTGAATTCCTACCTACTTATCACAATCCACTCTGACTATTACTAAGCTATAGAAAGGCTTTGAAATACTGACTTCTAGTAGAAAATCCTATACTTCAATATTCTTTGTTCAATATGTAGCCTCTCCCATTTCCAAGTTCTCACAAATATCATTGTAGGAGAAATAACACTGTCTTAAATGACATCAAAAGATTCTTCTGTAACTAAATAAGGATTCATTAGACATCATATATAAAATTAATTGTCAAAATGGTAAACAAATACATTTCTGGTCATTCAGGGGATCAGCTAGTTAATATTTCTAACTGTTTGTTAACAATTTGCTGATCAATCAAAGTACTTGCCATGGGGACAGGAGGAATGTAGGCAAGCAAATGCTGGGGTTATGGGCTGTACAGCAATCGCAAGGAGGTGCAACATTTCACATATAAACAGTATGAGTTGAAAAATATAATGAGAACACTTACAGAATACTACGGCAAGGAATTCCTTAGTTTCGATGTACTTGAAGAGCTTCTCACGGTCTATTTCTTCGATACTCACATCGTTCTTTTGGTCAATCATCCAATCGAGGACATCAGACTCGTCCAGAAGGTTGCCTAATAGTGACATGTAGTAATTCAGTTGATACTCATTGAATCAATGGAACAATCCTTGGGGTCATGAAGACTTGTGCAATTCTTCTTTTTAAATATGTTGTGGAAGTGTTAATTCAGCAAAAAATTAGATTTGTGAAGTGTAAAATGCATGTTGTGTGAGATATAACTTGATGGACAACATGTTCAGTTATCATTCTCATGCAGTACTTCAAGAAGCAAAACTGGATAAGCATTAACATTCCAGGCTTTGGAATATAAGACGATTTAACTTTCAGTTACAAGAAGAGAATGTTCACTTCGGTGATATGTGTCTTCAGCTGGTTCCTAGTGAAAAATGCACTGTAGTGTAGCACTGTATAGATTTTTATCTGAAACTACAATTAGATTCCAATTTAAGTTTGTTTCTATATGAGAATGTGGTCAAACACAGGTTTACCAATAATGTACCGTAACTATTTGTGTAGATTATAAAATGTATCCAAACTAGTCAGCACTGTAAAGCATGGTTTAAACTATGGTTTACTTTTTATACAGGGTGTATACTTGATGATGTTACAAACTTTCAGGGATGATGGAGGATGGAAAATGGATCAATTTGGGATAAGAAACCGTAGTCCAGAAACGTTTGAGTCAAAAGTTATTAATAATCCAAGCTGTTTCGTGGCCTGCTTGTTCACCTGATCTCACTCCATTTGATTTCTTTCTATGGGGCCGTATAAGCCTTGTGTATGAGACACCTGTTGAGACTGCAGAGGATCTTTTGGCAAGAATTCTCACTGCCTGGGACACCGTTCAAACGACACTGGGGATGTTCAAACGGGTTTGACAGAACTTTGTGTGAGGATGCCGTGCCTGCAGTGACACAGAGGAATGCCATGTCAAACATTTGTTATAAATGGAGCAGCTTGTGAAACATGTGCAGGTAATGGACTTAAATGAGTAGAATTTTGTTTAACTTTTGACTCAGTCGTTTCCAGAATATGGTTCCTTATCTCAAATTAATTAATTTGCCATCCTCCATCATTCCTGAAAGAGTGTAACTTCATCACAGGTACACCCTGTATATAGAGGATCAAATGACTGCCATATAAGGAATGTGCTTTCAGCAGATCCCCAAGGATAGTTCCAATTTCCTTTCAAAAAATTTCCAAAGAAAATGTATAACATTCTTATGTTCTGGAATGGCTATTTGACAGAGCTTTGTTTTTCTTCTCAGTCCGAATTTCTGCAGCGAGTAAATCATGAATCATAAACATGCTGAAGTTTTACAATGAACAGAAGACAGTCTAGTTTTTTTACAAAAGAGGGAACATTGTAATGTTTTGCTATTTGTTGAATGTTCAGCTTCTATTACAGCTTGTTCTAAGATGTTGTTTGTTTATAACCAACAGCACAATTCAGCTGAGCCCCATGTTCCAGCAGACTGGATCAAATCTGACTGGAGGGAGATATATAACAGTCATATGTTCCCTCCTGAGTTTACAATAATATTTACAGAAGTTCAATTCTAAATCTAGTGATCACACATATCTCACTGACAAGGCAGGTTTCTCATTCTACTTTCTTCTCAAAGTCAAGTTATTTCTTTGGTCAAATGTACTGCTACTTCTCCTTGGCATGGTCTGAACATCAAAACCTCTGGTACTCTATCTTATATAACCATTTACGACCATTTCCACTCTTGCTCAAAGTAAATTCTTCTCGTTGCATGACTCTAACATGTTCAATGTTCATATATAGTTCATATCTCTCTCTTTCATGTTTGTTATACCCAGTTTAGAAAATATCCATTTAGCAAAATTGGCTTGACTCTTTCTGGACTGTCTGTGTCCATTCCTTACCTTCAGGTTGCTCAGATGCAGCTATTAAAACAGAAAAATATCAATGATTTTCTAATGGTGAACTCAGTGTATTCCTCGACCAATCAAACCTGGAGCTTTTGTTTTTTATCTTAAAATTTCTGCTAACAACGCATTTCATTATATTGTAACATTCAATGTTTCTTTAAGGTACCGTATGGTTATATTTCCTGTATCTGATAAAGTTTTGAAAATCCTTTTAACTTCTACATCAAAATATCTCACTACTGTATTCTAATGGTGAATAAATTACCTTGTTGTTGTGCTTGCTTACAACTGCATGGGTACTGTACATATGTGTCTCATATTGTTCAGTATAAAACCTTTAGCTTGATATAGAGAATTTCCATGCTTCTGTTGATGTCCAAAAGTCTGCTGTTCTGTGTTATGCTTGGCACTTTGATGGTCAACTGGTCAGTGTATTCATTGGATTTGAGATAGTAAAGATACCGTATGTTGAATGTTCATATTGTTAAGTGATCTTTCTCTGTTCTAAATATCATCTTGAAGTCTGACTTCCTGAATTTTCAGCCAAGATTTTATGTGTATATATTGAAATTATATGGTCCAAGCCTTTAAAGTTGCCTGCATGTCAACTTCGAGTCCCATTTTACACTATCAGATGGCAAAGAAACCAAACCTCTCTGTTGGGCCACCTATGGATGGGTTTTAATTTACTCTGTCAGGTAAACACCAAATGTGTCACCAGGGATGTTTATATATGCTGACATTGCACAACACAGTGTGTCAAATAGACCTCTATCTGCTCTTCAAAAATTTGGTTCTGTCTGTGATCTTTGGGAGGGGGGGGGGAGGGTGACACTCTACCGCTGAACTCTGTATATAGCATGATACATGGTTCTTGAGCAAGTTGTATTTTTGTCCAAGAAGCTTTAAATTCCACATTGGAGGTACACACAACACATCAGAACAATCAAACGTAACATAGACACATGCATTGATACAAACATGGACACGCTCTTAACATTCTAGTGTACGTGTCCACATGAGGAAGTACAAGCATTCTCAATCAACACCATCACACACAATGCAAGACATGAGTTGTTCCAGTCTGTTACCAAGGACAGCCATTCCAAAATGAGGTAACTTATTCACCATTAAAATACAATGTTAAATAATAATAATAATAATAATAATAATAATAATAATAATAATAATAATAATAATAATAATAATAATAATAATAACAACAACAGCACCACCAATACATATGGCTGCTGAACAGTCTGCATCAGGATGTTATTATAAATGGTAGATTCAGTGACTCACAGCACTTTTTTTCTGATGACGCTACTTTCCAGCTCGACCTTCCTTCCAAGTTACTTCAGAAGAACATGTACAATATAGAGGAGATGGTTATCCTGTCATTATTCTATATCTCCTTAACACCTGGACAAAGATAAAGGAAGATATACAGGATGTATCAGATCTATACTGAACAAAAATCAGGGATTCTCTTCATGTTATGCCAAGATGGTTCAATTGGATTGACAGAGAAAATGTTTCTTTTCAAGAAAATAAGGTTACTTTGTTAATTCCAGGCATGCGATGCAAATTTATGAACTTGCCATATTTGCTATGCCAGAGATTGAGCCTGTTGATATGTGTCAGAGGGGGGAAGGGGAGGGAAGAGAGGGGAAGTGGGAAGTGTGAGGTAGAGGTAATGCTTGGTGCAAATGCACAAGTTTCTCGTTTGTTTTGTGTAGTCGCTTCCCAGCCCCAGTAGGCAGCATACAGTTCATTCTGCACAAATTGACTACTGTGCGAACACTGTAGAAAGAGAAGATGAACTGGTGCTTTTCAGGTCTTTTATGATGCGACACACCACATATCCTGAATAGAGTCCAAAGGTGACTACTACACTGTAGTGAACTGTGCATCGATGTAGGATGGGGGCATATTGAACATCTACTGTAATCAAACCATTGGGCATATTGTTTCCTTCGTTCAGTATTTAATTCTGTTTACAATGTTGTGAGTGAAGGAATACACAATCCTGCGGTGGCAGCGTTGCATCTTCAAGCAAGTTAAATAATAAAGAACGTTACTGCAACCAACAGACAAGAGAAGAAGCGATCTGGTGCATTCCTTGACTGATAAGTGTTTCTTACTTACAGTTTGTTCTTATACTGTGTGTGCAGTTACGGCTGTTTGATAAACGAACTGTGGATATTGCCCATAAGAGAAGATTCTGTGCGAGTCGAATGAGGAAATTAGTGCATACACATGGAGCATTACCTCTGTCTCCATCATACACCCCCTTCCCCTCCCTCCCCTTCTATTCCCTGAAGCAGGACAGCAGGTTATGCTCTGGCATAGCAAATAAGGTAAGTTAGTCAATTTGGATCATGCACCCGGAAGTAACAAAGTAACCTAATTTTCTCGGAAATAAAAAGCTTCTCCACCAATCTGAGTGTACCATCATTCTTAACATAACACGAAGAGCATCCCTGATTGTCTGTCAGTATAGTATTGATACCACCCTGTAACTATGGGAATGGGTTTCATTGACCAAGATAGAACCAGTGAATAAAGAACAAAGATCCGTACTGCTTATTATTTTCAAGAATGTCTTTATATCATGAATACATCCATACTTGTACAGTAGATGTAACCAGGAAAACATCCCATTCTTAGATTCTAATGAAGTGAAGCTCAAAATGATTGAGTGAGAACATTTTTCTGTTACCAGTCCCTTTAAGTTTGAGTACTCCTTGTGTTATATGAATGCTCACCTAGTGCACACTTTTTCTTTTTTTTTTCTTCTTTACAATTTTCTTTAAGTTGCACCAACACAGATACATCTTTCAGTAACGATGGGATAGGAAAGGCCTAGGAGTGGGAAGGAAGCAGTCATAGCCTTAATTAAGGTACAGCCTGCTGATGAAAATGGAAAACCACAGAAAACCGTCTTCAGGAATGTCAACAGTGGGGTTCGAACCCACTGTCTCCTGGATAAAAGCTCACTGGGCCCTTTTCTGTCTATCACAACTGATGGAGAACCTCACAAGATTAATGTCAGGAATGTCAACAGTGGGGTTCAAACCCTCTGTCTCCTGGATGCAAGTTCACTGGGCCCTTCTCTGTCTATCACAATGGATTGAGAACCTATAAAAATACATCACTTTTGGGTGTAAAGATCATCCTGTTCACTAAACTACAGAAGGTATATGGATTCTTGATTTTTTTCTAAATAACTACCGGTATCCAATAAAGTCATTCAGTCAGCTGATGACATAAGGGAAGAAGTAAACATAGCGATACACACTCAGAAGTAAACATAGTGGGGCAGGCCAGGAGACTGGATTCAACATCTTAAGACTTTATAACAAAAACTTAACCTCAACTTTAGTTATTCTTAAGGAGTTTCCCCCTGATCATGGTATTTTAAATTTTACATTAAAAACTTTTTAAGTCTATCCTCAAGATATTTAAAGTACACCTATTTGAAGAAAGAAGATCCCATACATACAGATGTTGTGTGTTAGATTTAGATGTATACACCTGAGATGAATATGTTCAAGGCCAAGATCCAAACAAACATACGGTACATGTATTATTCCAACTGTGCTATTTCCTATGAATTCAGTCACCTGTTCACCAGTCCTTATACTGATGGCCTTGATGTTAGTACCCTTACAACAACAATCATCATGACAAGTCCTTATTGACTTGTTGAGTGTTTTTAGCTCAACATGAAGGAACATATCATCATCATCATCATCATCATCATCATCATCATCATCATCATCATCATCATCATCATCATCATCATCATCGTCATCATCATCATCATCATTTTATTTAATTTATGCCAATTTTTGCATCCTTTTGTTTTAGCTGAAGATGTTCCACATTAGGAATGAAGCATGTACTTTTTAAAATAAGTTAACTAGAGTTTAAGCTGGAATATGTTTTATATTTACGTAGACTAGCAGTAAAAAACAAATAAATATTGGAAGGTGGGATTCTACCTTCACCCTAACCTTAGTTGAGGAAAATTGAGTCGAATATTCTCTTATAGGAACAGGAATTATGGATTGGAATAATTAATCAAACAAAATGTGTTAGATAAATTTCAAAGTTCTTTCAAATCATTTAAGAAAGAACTAGGTAAACTATTGATGTGGAATCAGCTCTAAAGCCATATCCACGATGATTGACAGATATAACATAGGTGTGGTTGTCTAAGATGGCCAAGATCTAAACAAACATACATGTATTATTCCAACTGCGCTATTTGCTATGAATTCAGTCACCTGTTCACATGGGCGCCCGCAGGATCTTTTCCAGGGGGGGGCACATTAACAATTTTCTTGAATATAAAAACCAATATAACATCAGCAACATTAAATTGTTTACAGAAACTTCCAGTTACAACATATGCTAGATGACTGTCAGTAATTTCAGTTTATGAAATAATCTGGTATGATATTAAACAATTGAACATCAACATCTTTAGAATTCCAGAGGGGGGCAAGTGCCCCCGCTTGGCCCCCCTTGCGGGCGCCCATGCCTGTTCACCAGTCCTTATACTGATGGCCTTGATGTTAGTACCCTTACAACAACAATCATCATGACAAGTCCTTATTGGTTCAAATGTGGTTCATAAGGCTGGACACTTATTGATTTGTCTGCTTTAGATAGGGACAAAATAGACATTGGTACTGGTACTTTCTTTGTGGTAGATGCCTGAGACGACTGGACCAGACAATGACTAGCTGATGACTAGATGTTAGTACCAGGGGTGTAGCCAAGTGGGGATTACTGTACTGGGGGTTAGAACCCCCCATGGAATTATTACAAAAGAAAATAAACATAATATAATGTGTTTTACGTGCCACTAACTACCTACTTTTACGGGTTTTGTTTTTGGAGATGCCGAGGTGCCATAATTTTATCCCACAGGAGTTCTTTTACGTGCTAGTAAATCTGCCAACACAGGGCTGACGTATTTGTACACCTTCAAATACCACTGGACTGAGCCAGGATTAAACCTGCCAACTTTGGCTCAGAAAGCCAGCTCCTCAACCGTCTGAGCCACTCAGCCTGGCAGAAAATAAACAGAAAATAAGAATAAACAAGTGAAAGTTGATTCAATGGGTTGGTTCTTTTGAACCAAAAACTTTTATCTGAGTAATTTACGAAGTTAAACCGTTCAGCCGTTCTCTCAAACTCAGCCTAGTGTTTTAAATACATAGATGCTTTTTATGCTTAGCAGTGCACCATTCTCTTCTTTGGTTATTTTTTATTTATTGCTTTTAGTGCTGAAAGTGTTCGAGGATATTTGCCACCTGCTCGTCTGGATGTGAGATGATGGTAATAATGAGATAGGGGGAGGCTGCAACCCGGCGTCGGCACATAGAATAACATGAAGGAGTCTGCTCAAGGCTTAAAGTTCCCATGTAAAGGACGAATCACCATCAACAGCGTCATATGCCCTCACTTCATATGAACACGGTGGACAGATTTCGAATTTAATCCAGGCTTTTGACACACAATCTACCGCTACCACCTCTCCTACCCTGCCAGCCAATATTCTGATGGTGACATTTTTTTACACCAACAGGGACTGGACATTGACACCTTATCTATCATGGATACCAGGCAGGCTTCTGCTTTTGGTAATAAAACAGGTACCACTTATAATTGATTTTACCCAGTTATTAATTTGGCTTGTAGTTGTAATGTAAGACAAAGCAGAAGCCTTTTAATTTTCAGAATCAACTTAATTATTGTGTACTTTCCTGGTCTGTCAAAACTAATGCAAGATTAATTAAATTTTAAAAATATCAGAGAAAGACAACATTTAATCTTTCAGATTATATATATATAAAAGGTATTTTCTAGTTTTCTTAATCTTGCATTATTTTTGAAAGGCTGGAAAAGTTAAAGTTCTATATTATGTAATACAAAGATGAGAGGCCATCTCTTACTATCGTGTTTGTACTTGATGTATAACTTAATAGCAGATACTAGCGACAATGTGGCATTTAGTGCTGTGTGCTTTCAGGATCAGTTACAAAGAATGAAGATGTCTGTGTTCACAGTCAGAGTTTGGACCATATAAAGAAACTTGTTTTTCCCACCAAATGCCAGAAGCAACTTCCCATTTGGTGATATTGTAAATAAATATAAGCAAGAAAATATAAAAATATGAAAATCTATTAGTGGATTTAAATTGTGGTCCACTCTCAATCATCTTAAAAGACATGATTTAGGAGGTAAATCTTTTCAAAGTATGATACTGTTGTGCCCCATGGGTCAAAATTTGACAAAGTTGTCAAAATATTATCAGCAAGGCTTGATTCTTTGTCTATTGGCATTTCTTTACCAAATAATTTTAGAGTGATGGGAATACATCACATCCTAGTCTTGGCAGGTTTGGCCTCCTGGATGAAGTATGAAAGGTAAACAATAGATAGGGAATCTGCCACCTGGGTGACTTGATTGATTGATTGATTGACTGATTGATTGATTGATTGATTGATTGATTGATTGATTGATTGATTGATTGATTGATTGATTGATTGATTGATTGATTGAAGGTATGTCAGGCCAACAAGTTGTGTTCAGTCTCAAAAGCAGACACCTACTGTACACTGATGAGTCTATTGGACTTAACTCGTGTTAAACTGATAGTTGGATGAATGCTCCTCATATCACTGGTTCTAACTCTTGTTCCATACCGAAGAAAAAGAAGAGATAGAATTAGGAAAAATACATTGTATTGAGCCTCTTGGTAGATCACAGTTTTTCTATCATTGGCAGTTAAAGATACCTGGTGCAAGATTCACAGAGATTAACAGCCAACCAACACTGAAGAGTGGAGAAATGCAATTGTGCACTGGCCACTGGATTGTTCTCCTCCTTTTCACTCACTGTATACTGAATGAATCCTGCACCAGATTAAAACAAAACATTTAACATAAATTGAAACAATATATGTAGTCAAATAAAATAACAGTACAGACTTGACAAGTACAAGACTTAGTAACTTCAAAACGGCCTAAGGCACAATGACAATGGTGTAAAGGTTGTAATCAAGACTGAAAGAATTTAAATTTACAAAGAAGAATTTTGTCATAAGAAGGCACTTATTTTAATGCAGTGGCCAAAATTATATTGTGAATACACGAGCATTAAAAAGGAGTGTGCGAGTATAAGAGTTGTTTGTTGGTCTCTGTCTCTCCAGTCACAGTGCAAAGAGATCAAGGGGGTCAGACCGCAGACCCACAGACTGATCATGTTTCACTATGATCATTTAATGATGTTAATTATTTAAGTTGCATTTAATTTACCACCACCAGACATATTTACCACTTTCGTCAAGGACCTTCTTCCCTTTCTTAGGTTTCTCTGCTGGGGACGAAGTGCTCTTGCTTGGTTTGTTGTCTTTGGGGCTTGCCTTAACGGGAGCATCACGTTTGGTGCTCGTGGGATTTGCAAATTTACTGGTCGCAGCGGATGGTTTGCTGGGTGTAGAGGACGGTTTGCTGGTCGGGTTGGTCAGTTTGTTGGCTGCCAGCTTTTTTCCAGAGGCTGAAGAAGACGATGAAGTAGAAGACTTAGCACCCTTGGAGGCCTGCTTGATGGGCTTAGTCGGGCAGCACTGATAGGGCTGGTAGGAAGGGGTAGGGAGTTCGCTTTTCCCTCCAACTCCAATGTAGAAACAGCCATCGCCTGCAGCAAATTAAGTAAACAGTGTCAGTGTCTTCAAATAGAAATGTAAATGTTTTAGGGAATGCACTGTTTTATTTGCAGTCTCAAAAAAAGAAGAAATAGTGAAAACAAATTATGGTTACAATTTTGTCTATAATATTGAAGTTTCAAAAAATCAGAACTCATTAAAAAACATCAAAGGTTAGTAAACCTCATATTTACAGATTAATTTCACACAATGCATCTTTATAAAACTAAAGAAAATATGTAAAAATGACTGCAAACTGTGAAAGAGTGTGTTTGTTTCTTTTAACCTGCTGCAGACGACAACTGTTAGAGGAATGCATGCAGGATGGGCTCTGTAAGTCTCCCCACAATTACAGCTGGTAAGAAAAAAAACATCAAGATTGTTAACATGCAAAGCACTGAGTGTTTGAAAGCTCCTTTGTACAATGAAGTGGTTTGCAGTATTTGCTTTCCTCCTTTGGTTTTGACAATCGTTATCTCAGTTTCACTTCCACATCACCTGTGTTCAAGTGCATGCAAGAGTGTGACATGCTCTGTCAAACAATAAAAAATATTTCCATAGCCTGCTGACTCTTGGATAGACAAGTTCCTCATAAGTTAAGTTACTGGAATGAGTCTGAACAAAGGATGTAACTAAATGACTAACTTCAAAGTCAAGATCAGAGGTTGTTGTCTCTCCTGACATTCTGAGATATTCTATTTCTTGAAGAAAACTGTCTAATAATTTTAGAAATCCATTTCCTTTCACAAAATAGACCCCCAGTGATTTTGAACAAATTACATATTGATGAGTTTATAAATCATCAAAGAAACTCTGAATATTTACACAAAATACAAACACAATAGACTAAATAGAACATTGGTAATATCCTACTACATAAATTCACACAATCCAAATTTTGATAATTTGATTTGTTGTGATTTGATATCATTTTTTCAGGTAAGCTGGAGTGAGTTTAAGATATTTAAAATTAATTTACTTCACTCTTATATTCATGGAAATGAAAATTAACATTGTAAAATCATAGAACTAATCTAAAGAAAATAAGTCATTTACACAGCTGTTGACTTACATATTCACCCAGTTATTGGTGAAACAACTTAAAGAATACTGCCCTTAAATAAAAACATACCATTTAAAAAAAGTTACAGTTCTGATTGATTTTATGACCAATAAGCTTCATGAGAATTTTCATGTCAATTCTTCCTTATCTAGAGGGCTCGTAAGCAATAATAATATTTAGGTTGATGTTTTCACAGCAAACTGTAAAGAATTTTGCCATGTTTTCTGACACAGCAAAAGCTAAAGAGCTTATTATCATGTCAATAATAATAATAATAATAATAATAATAATAATAATAATAATAATAATAATAATAATAATAATAATAATAATAATAATAATAATAAAATGAAATGTCGTATGGCTTTTATTGCCGGGATATCCCAGGACGGGTTCGGCTCGCCAGGTGCAGGTCTTTCTATTTGACTCCCTTAGGCGACCTGCGCATCGTGATGAGGATGAAATGATGATGAAGACAACACATACACCCAGCCCCTGTGCCATTGGAATTAACCAATTAAGGTTAAAATCCCTGACCCGGCCAAGAATCGAACCCGGGACTCTCTGAACCGAAGGCCAGTACGCTGACCGTTCAGCCAACGAGTCGGACAATAATAATAATAATAATAATAATAATAATAATAATAATAATAATAATAATAATAATAATAATAATAATAATAATCTTAGAAAGATTTGAAGAATAGCCAGCTGAAGTATTATCAGTTCAAGTTTACATGAAAGAAGGTAAATACTTTGGGTTCACTCACAAGTTCCAAACATGAATTTCATGTGAACTGATTGTCAATAGTTTACTTTTCCATGAAAAATGATTAAAGGAAATGGATTTTCAACAACAGTTCTTCTTTCAAACACACACACTGTTTAGTTAAGATCCTCTTCTTTGACAATCAGTATATCAGAGACAGAATGAAGAAACACTAGGTACTTGTCTCACTAGATGAGAAGAATAACATGAGAACTACCCTGGAACTTGTACTGTTGGCAGTGGTGTCATGATGAGAGAATGATGTTGCTTTGTTACATCATTTAACCCCAAATATTTCAAAGAAGTTCACTAATGTATTGTTTGGAAAAACTTCATTTACAAATACCTCATTCTTATAGAACTTTGTCTGAATAACTTATGTGCTGAGATATCATGACAAAACACAAAATAAAAACCAGATAGTTAAAAAGCATATATTAACAGAAGCTGGAGTGTAAACAAGAATGAAGATGTTGACGATGTTTGGACAATGCATCATACTTGACATTCACCCATAAGGAAGAAGTAAGCCTTTGACTACTCGTGAAAGCAAAATTTTGACTTTATTGTTGATACTGCTGGCAAGTTCATTTGTCATCTGTTTCTTTCCATTTTCATGTGCGTTAAGAGACAGAGAAGGACCACCTTTGTGTTTTGTCACTGATCTCTTCAACTGTTGTGGATGAGACTCACAACGCAGGCTTATAGGATTCAGCATTTCAGAGAGGTGTGGGATTTGGGACTGTTACTTGGCTTTATGTCGCCCAAACTTCTCAAGTGACTTCTTCCAATGCAATCAATACTTTTCATCACTTACTGCAATTACCTCTTTTAATATCAATACTCCTATTATCATCGTCGTCATCATCATCGTCGTCGTCATTGTCGTCATCATCGTCGTCATCATCGTCGTCATCATCATCGTCATCTGTATAAATTAGTCATAAGCAAATACATGCATTATATCAACAGACTAATAATTGAATGCTCAATCATGATAAGCATGAGGTGGGCATACGAATGGCATTTCATATGAGCTGTTCCACACCTCACATTTGTATTCTTCAAATGTTTCATTTCTGCAGAAGGAATGTAGTAAGTGTGCTTTACTGGGTCATATCCTGTTATTTCATCAAGTGTTTATGAGCGTTAATTTAGTTACAATAGTGTTACAGAATGGAGCAGTTCTTATTAGATCATAAGAGATCTCACAAAAGAAGACATGAATTGCCCATGGCAGCTCGAGTTAATGTGAATGTATTTGAACATTTTCTCTCTGCACGCAACATCTTATGCAACTAAATAGATCATCTTATCTGTTGTGTTAGACTTTAGCAACATATTATCTAGGTCAGAATAGTGAGATATAACACAAGATTTTTCTCTCTTGTAAACAAACTTTACATATATCTTATAAAGGGACGAAATGCTCTCAGCTCCTGAGTGGTTGTATCCTTCTGTCTGACTGGTGGTAGAATTGGAAAGTGAAACTAGCACCTCAAAGTAGCTTGCTCAGCCCGTTATACAGAACTCTGCTGTTTGTTACATCAGCAGCTGAGTGGCCTAAAATCAGAATGGCTACAGTTGTTTACCACTGATTTCCTTATTAAGTCAGAAAGTGCCATTGCAGTACCAGTGACCCACCCATACTGTCCATACCCTGAATACTATTACTTGACACCTCGCATACAAAACAAAAGTGAAAGCTCTGTTTTGTTCTAGTCAGTGCCAAAGTACAAGATAATATCAAGAATTAAATGTAAATTTTATCATAATAGTGAAAGTTTTACAAGTATGAACATGTTTATCAACTTTCCTAGATAGGGCAGGTTTTAAGTTTAGTGCCGCTCATAGGCAGTCTTAAAAGTCACTGCTCTCCACTTCCAGAAAGAAAAGAATAAAATTCATAAGCAGGTATATTTAGGTCCTTATAAAAATACTTCAAAATTAAATGTTATAATTTAGAAAACATTAAATTACTTGAATCACACTACATTTCCAACTTCTTAAAAATCATTTAAGAGAAGACTAGGTAAACAACTGACAGGGAATCTGCCACCTCAGCAAAGGCCTTAAATGCATATCAGTGGTGACTGATGCACAT
Organism: Anabrus simplex; assembly: GCF_040414725.1. Taxonomy (NCBI): domain Eukaryota; kingdom Metazoa; phylum Arthropoda; class Insecta; order Orthoptera; family Tettigoniidae; genus Anabrus; species Anabrus simplex. The sequence goes on from NC_090265.1 coordinate 771,898,058, forward strand.
GCATTTTGTGACGTGGTGCTCAAGTTCACTACCAAAATGTAAGGAATATTATCTATGAGCTTATCAACTGTAAAGGAAATAGCTTAAAAATATATTCAAATTTATTCATTCTTGAAACAATATTCCTTTGGGTAAGGGTATGGATGAGTTTTAAGCATTTTGTTGATATAATTACTACTGTATTTCTTACTTCAGTAGAAAGTATAAAGTAAATTGTTAAATAAACTCCAAGTCTTTGGCTGGACTGATTAGCTCAGATGGTAGAGCCTTCTGAGCCCAACTTGGCAAGTTTGATCCTGGCTTAGTACAGTGGTATTTGAAAGTGCTCCAACATGTTACCCTCATGTTGGTAGATTTACTGTCATGTAAAAGAATTCGTGCGGAACAAATGCCTGGCACCTCGGCATCTCCAGAAAATGAAAATTAGTCAGTGGGATGCAAAAATAATAACATTGTTATCCAAGTCTTTGTGCAATAAACTTGTCATCTGTTGAAAAGTGGTCAAATTGTTGATGTTACATTTTCAAAATTGAACTGAGAATTTAATGTACTTTCATACTGCAATAATATAAGCTGCATGTTCTCCTTTTATTCTTGCTATGGTGATGCAACAACAAAACCACTTCCTTCACAAATTGTTCAAGAACAAACCAATTGTTCTCAAAACTAATTTCACTGTAAAGTGAAAAGTTAAAAATGAGAGGAAAAGGAGGCCCCCTTGAAACTGCTGCTCAGACACTGTTCCTATGTATGTTCCACTCTCTCACACAGCAAATGGTACTGACTTCAGCTCTAATGAATCATTCAGTATGCCACCTTCAAGTATATGTACAATAACATTTTGGCATTTATTCTATTGTATCATAACACAACATGATTTCTTCTTCAACTACAGCATGTTTAGTACAGTTTAATAGCATCATATCAAATCAGTTTAGTAAGGTAATGATTTCTTTACTGTATTCATTTCACACATATACAATGCTATAGCTAATAAATGTTCGAGAAATGTTCTTACTTTTCTGCTGTATTAGCCATTCCAGAACTCTATCTTCATTCTTAAGATTACCTAAAAAATATGAACACAAATATAAATTATTGAGAGTAAATACAATGTGTAAAATAAGTTGACAGGATCTGAAAATGGAAAGAAGAAACTGCCAAGTGCCTCATTATGGAGTAAGTAGACATCTTATCTCAGTAATGAATCAAAGATAGAACAGAACTTCAATTTTAGCCATATTTAGTAGTCTGTTGAATACATTTCTCTACTTTAAGTTGTTCTTTCATTTTATTTGCTTGAAGCTGTTGATATCTTGTGGTTCATTGTGTTCGTTACTGTAGTCATGTCCTAGTTGGTGAACCATGGACAATGGCTGAGTGGCTTAGTAAGTGGTCCTGAGTGTCGGGATACTGGTTGCTATCTCAGACATATTCTGAGTCATGGCGCTCCTTGTGATAAGGCAGCTAGGACTATGCAATCTACCAGTGGTCCTAACCTGTTAGAGGATAGATCCTCACTCAGACTATGTATAAGTAAGGTAGTGTCCTGTTTTACAGAATTTACAAAGATCAGAACACTTTAAGCAAGCTTTGGACCTATGAAAGTAACAGAGCCCTCTTCTATTTGACAGATGAGGGACTCCTTGGAAACAACTTGGCAAACAGAATGTAATTCATTGGGGAGTTATCAATCTTAATCAGGGTTATGGAAGAAAGGAAGTATTTATTTATTTATTTATTTATTTATTTATTTATTTATTTATTCAATAAATATTTACAGAGTTATCCTCCTTTTTTAAGACTCTAAACTATAAGGAAAGAACGAATTAAAACCAGGATGAGTGTCTAATGAAACAAAATAAGACTCAGGACCGTTGACTTGGTCTTTAACACAAACTAAATAGAAACTCTAGAATCATGGCAATCGGCACTGTTGGCAAATGGTAAAATTTGGTACGACACCTGTTAATTAGGTTACATAACCAAATAACTTAAAATAAGGCAATCTCATTATATTTGCAAGCTAATGCCTGGTGTTGACTCACTTTTTTCCTGCAAGAGCCAGCTGGTCTAGTATTATGATATACCACTACCCGCTGGCTCTGACAAAACATGACATTCTGCTGATTGCGCTAACCTTCTTTCTGCTGAATCTAGACTGTCCTCATTACCATTTAAATTCTGGACCGCTTGATCACTTACATAATCACTACTTCCATCTAAGCAACATTCTATTCCTCCTAGCACTTGCTCCTTACTATTTTGTTTCTTTCTTGCCTTGTATTTAACAGTGAACCCTCCCCACCCCAAGTTATCTCCGAACCCATTTGTATCCAAGTCTCCAATAGTGTTACAATATCAAAACTTTCAACCACCTTTATCACCTAAGTATTGTCCAACTCGTTGGCTGAATGGTGAAAGTAATTAAAGAAGGAGTTGAATTCTGTTTAAGAGGATATTTATATCTCAGAAGCTGAAGATGTTACAGACGTGAAAGTTGGTATTTTGAATCTCCTTTAAAAATAAAAAAAACCCCAGATATTTTTGTTTTCAGAAAGTTCACTTAAAGGGAGAGGGGTGTAAAAAGGAAAAGGAAAAAAGAATTCTTTTTATGGGGATTCTTATAGTCTATCTCAAAAACTGAAAAGTTACGACTTGGAGATAGATATTAGGAATCTCCTTTAAAAATAAACATTTATTTTTTCAATTTGAGAGAAGACTGTTTCTCATATGTACAGTTCTATGTTGCATGATCATCTTAGCCCCAAAAGGCAACAACACAAACGTGGTTTACAGAGAGTTTCCGGGGTAAATGAAACTCAATTTGTCGGTGAATATTTACACTTTAGGGATTTTCAGATAATGTCTTAGTACAGTACCGAGGAACGATCACTTTCATTATTTAACGAAATTCACACGAGCAAAGCCGCGGGTAACTGCTAGTTAACTCATAGAAATGTTTCTGTACTTATCTAAGCTGCTAATCAATCGTCCATTACCTTAAGCAACTGTTCCAGACTGCAGTTGTGGCCTTGCCCACTCTTGATAGCTAAGCAGAGGGGTGATAGGAAAGTTCTGTGGGCAATGAAGTCTGTTCTGTAGTGAGGGAAGGGGAAGTAGGAGAGTGTTGTGGACCGTGATTCTGTCCATTGAAGAGGGGAGGAGAATGTTGCTTCTCCATGTTATAATGTATTTTTGTGTATTAGGGAGTAAATGCAAATTAATGATTATGATGAAATGAACTAATTGAATTGAATTAAGGAGTATCTTAAGGGATCTGCGCTGAGATGGCCTTCACTTAAACCGCAGTGGTACGTATCAGTTAGGAAATTTGTTTAGAAGGGTTAGAGGGAGGTATATTCAGGGAAACAGGGTGGTCTAGGCAGCAGTGATAAGGGTACAGGGATCTGGAAGTCAAGTAGGGATGTCATTAAAATGTGTGTGGAGTGTGTATCATAGAGATAGGATAGGAATGGTAGAAGGGGGAATATTAATTCTGGTGAAAGAAGAATTTGTGAAAAAGTTAAAGATGACAAACATGAAATTCTAGGTGTAAGACTCATCTCTAAAGATAATAGGCAACTTGAACAGACCAGAAAAGGGTAGCGCTGACACTGATTCAGAATATATATATATAAATGAATGTGTGTATGTATGTGTGTGTAAATGACACATCTACTCTTAAACCACTGGAGTTTTTTCAATCAAATTTTGAACAATTATTATTTGCTATCTGGAGACGAGCACTGTGGGGATAAGCCATCTCTAGCCCTCTTAGGCGAGGGGGTTTTGGGGGGCAAGTATAAAAATAATAGAAAAGAGTGTTGAATTCATAGTTTTCGGGGTCACTGAGGTGAATAGTGACACTTCGAATTTTTTAAAAGTCAAATTTTGGCAGTGGGGGGCAAGGAGGCAGTGAGATTTAAAAATCATTGAAAATAGTGTCGAATCCCTAGTGTTTGGGGTAGCTGAGATGAATAGTAACACTCCAAATTTTTTAAAGTCAAAGTTCAGTGGGGGGCGATGGGGCAGTGAGATATAAAAATCTATCTATCTATATCTATTCTATGCTATTCTATATATATATATATATATATATAAACACGTATGTATGTGTGTAAATGACACATCTCCTTCTAAACCACTGGAGTAATTTCAATCAAATTTTGAACACTTATAATTTGTTACCTGGAGATGAGCACTGTGGGGATAAGCCATCTCTAGCCCCCTTAGCAGTGGGGGGTCAGGAGGGTTAGGTATAAAAGTAATCAAAAATAGTGTTGAATCCATAGTTTTCAGGATCGCTGAAGTGAATAGTGACACTCCAAAATTTTTATAAGCCCAAGTTCAGCCCCTTTGTGTGTGTGGGGGGGGGGGGGGGGCGAAGGGGAGTGAGTTATAAAAATAATCAAAAGTAGTGTCAAATAAATCTATAGTTTTTGGTGTCGCTGTGATGAATGGTAACACTCAGAACTTTTAAAAGACAAAGTTCAGCCCCCTTTGTGGTGGTGGGGGGGGGAGGGGGGCATTGGGCGAGGTGGGAGTGAGATATATAAATAGTCAAATATAGTATCAAATCCATAGTGTTCAGGATTGCTGAGGTGAATAGTAACACTCTGAATTTTTTAAAGCCAATGTTGAGCCCTCTTTGCGGTGGGGGGCAAGGTGGGAGTGAGATATAAAAATAGTCAAAAATAGTGTTGATTCCATAGTTTTAGGGTTGCCGAGATGAATAGTAACACGCCAAACTTTTTAAAGACAAAGTTCAGCCCCCTTTGTGGTGGCGGGGGGGGGGGGGGGGGGGGGAGGTGGGAATGAGATATATAAATAATCAAAAATAGTATCAAATCCATAGTGTTCGGGATTGCTGAGATGAATAGTAACACTCCGGATTTTTTAAAGTCAATGTTGAGCCCTCTTTGCGGTGGGGGGGGGGGGGGGGGGCGAGGTGGGAATGAGATATAAAAATAATCGAAAATAGTATCAAATCCATAGTTTTTGGGGTCGCAGAGATGAATAGTGACACTCTAGAATTCTGAAATGTCCAAGTTCAGCCTCCTTTTGGGAAGGGGGCGAAGGGGGAGTGAGATACAAGAAAATCAAAAATAGTGTCGAATCCATAGTTTTTGGAGTCATTTAGATGAATAGTAACACTGCAGAATTTTTTAAATTCCAAGTTCTGCCCCATTTTGGGTGGGAGGTGAGGGACGAGTGAGATAAAAAAGTAATTGAAAATAGTGTTGAATCCATAGTTTTCGTAGTCTCTGAGATGAATAGTAACACTCCAGATCTTTTATCAAGTTCAAGTTCAGCTCTCTTTTGGGTGGGGGTGAAGGAGGAGTGAGGTATAAACATAAAAAGTAGTCAAAAATAGTATGGAATCCATAGCTTTTGGGGTCGCTGACAAGAACAATACCACTCTGGATTTTTAAGTCCAAGTTTTGCCCGCTTTTTGGTGGGGAGCAAGGGGGAAGTGAGATATAAAAGTTCACACCCCTTTGGTATAGAAGGAGAGAAAGAGTGAGAAAATAAAATGACCCAAATGTTGGAGATTATGGATGTATGCGTGTATTTTCCAGCATAGCTGTCAACTAAATTTGGTACAAATATTTCTTACTATCTGTGAAAAATGTTGTTGGGGCAAGACACCCCTGGAACCTCCAAGGAAGGAGCTGAAATATAAATAGAGCTGAAAACGACCAATATTAGTGTCGAATCCATAGTTTTGAGGATACTGGACCGATTTAAACCAAGCTTGTTACAAATGACTTACTATCAGAAGATTAACCGCGTAGGGGTAAGACATCGCTGGCACCATTATTGGCTGGGAGTGAGGGGTGAGAAAAAGAGTAATCGAAAATAGTGTGGAATCCATAGTTTTTGGGCTCGCTGCGATGGTAGTGACACACCGGATGTTTTAAAGTCCAAGTTCAGCCTCTTTTGGCATCGTGGGTGAGTAAAGGTAAAAAAGAATATTTCCAAAATGGGTGAGTAAAGGTAAAAAAGAATATTTCCAAAATGACTGAGATAATGAACGTATGTTTATGTTCCAGCATAGCTCTCTATCAATATTGATACAAGTATGACTTACTATCTGGAAAAAATAATGTGGTGAAATGTAAATATAATAAAAAAACAACCAATATTTGAGTCGAATGCACAGTTTTCGGGGTTTCTGAGATGAAATGTGACACTCTGGATGCCGTTTAAGACAAAGTTCAGTCCCACTCTGCAGAGGGGGTGAGAACGAGTGAAGAAAAGAAAATGTCCACAGTGACCGAATTTACGGACACATGTGTATATGTTCTAGCATACCTCTCAACCATACCTGGTACATATATATGAATTACCTGAAGAAATTACTACAGGGGCACGATTCAGCTAGAACCGCTAGCGGCGGTGTTGAATTATAAAAAAAATAGGGAAAGAGCGGTGAAATATTAAAATAATAAACAACGACAAATATTAATGTACAGTCCATAGTTTTCAGGGTTCCTCAGGTGAATAATGACACTCCAGATGTCTTTGAAGTCCATGTTCAGTTGCCATCAGCATGTGGATGAGAAGGGGAGAGAAGGAAAATATAAAAAATTATGGAAATTATGCATGTATGTATGATTCTTCCAGCAAAGAACTCATACAGTGTTGATACACATATGACTTTCTATCAGAAAAAAATACTGTTGAAGGAAAACACCCCTAACACTCCTAGGACAGGATGTGAAATATAAAATAAATAAAAATGACTGACATCAAAGTTGAATCCATTGTTTACCAGGTTGCTGAGTTGAACTGTGACATTTTGGATGCTGGTTAAGTCATACTTCAGCCGAAATCAGAATGGAGTTTGAGAAGGGGTGAAAAATAATGTAAAAATAACCAAGATTATGGATGTATGTGGGTATGTTCCAGAAGAGCTCTCAATGAAAGTGCATACACATATGACTTACTATCTGAAAAATATACTGTTGGTGGGAAAATACTCCTAGCACTCCTAGGAATGGGGGGGTAAAATATAGGAATAAACAAAAACGACTGATATTAATGTCGAATCCATTTTTACGAGGTCGCTGAGTTGAACTGACACTCTGGATGCTGTTTAACCCTCTTGGAGCCAAGAGCCGATCTGGTCGGCCGCTCCCCATCAGCTGGAAGAGGCCAGAGCTCCGCCTCCACTCTATTACTGTAAAGTGCCAGGCCGTTTTCAGTGGAAATACATGTATTTTAAAATTCGCGTATATCTACCGCTGTATAGCAAATACCGGCATGAAATTTTGTACATATCGACTACGTAGAATAAGAAACTGGTTTGGAGTGATATAAAGAGTCAAAGACGTTTTATTGTTGATTTATAGTTGTCAAAAACGTTTATTTTTAGGAAGAGAAAAATATTTTCGCACTTTCTCTCTCAATATCTACTTTGAGAAAATAATTTACGATACAAAAGAATATACATAATTATGTATAATGTATTTCTAAATAAAATTCTATAGAATAACTAATTTAAACGAGAAAAATAAAAACGTAAAAAATAAAAAATTGAACATATGTCACTAGTAAAAACAAGACAATTTACTCACCGATAAAATTTGCATATGTGTATCGATGTTTGGCAAATACTGACAACAAATTTTCTACGTGCGGACAACACAGTATTAAAATAATTCTGAAATATTAAATAAGTAAAAAATAGTAGTTGATATTATAGTTTTTTGTTTTCAGAAAAAGAATTTCTCGTTTTTTCTGTTGCAGTATACATTAGAAAAATAATTTTACATTACAACAGAATTTACGAAATTAAGAAATGTATGGCATTAAAGCCGTGATTTGCTTTGACCTACTAAGCCACCGCTGCTCATTTCGGTACCTGCAGTTTACGAGGTGAATCATGGTCAGTGAAACGGATCCTCTCAGTAATTATTCTTGGTTTTCCAGACCAGGATTGCCCTCTCACCCTCAGATATATCCTCAATTGCAATCACTTAGGGTCACGTAGATTGAGTGGACCTCGAACCAACCCTCAGGACCAGGCGAGAATTCTTGGCCTGGGCGGGAATCGAACACATGACCTCCGGGTGAGAGGCAGGCACACTACACTTGGCCCGCGGAGACCGGCATTTACGTAATGATAGAGGACTATATGTGACTATAAGGTTTAGCATAGAGTAAGTGAAAAGTAAATTGAAGTACGATATGGACGGAGAATCAGGCGGTAGGGCATGTTTAGGTCCAAGAACTTCCTTGAAGGAGACAGGAGGTTGAGGAATGTTGTTGGGTTCATTGGGACAAATTTCCACAAAATGTTCTCCAGAGACATCATCATCATTTTCGTTATCACTAGTTTCATCTCCCACCATATTCAGAGTAGCTTTAATGCTGTTAGACACAATTAAACGTCTCTTCTTTAGCTGCGGTGATTCCGCAGACGTGTCCGGTGTAATTTCGTCGCTACTCTGTGAACTAAATTCCCTATCACTATCCGATAAATCATCCGCATTAACTTCGCACTGTTCCAAATACTGCATTAATTTATTGTCATCAATACCTGCTGAAAAAATATCACGTGAACGACATGCCATTTTCCTGTCACAAATCCACTCACTGCAAGGAGCAATCTCTTACTGACCGGTTAGCGGTATTTGTAAACACAGGAAACGACTCATGTGAAAGGTATAACACCCTCTTAGAACTGCCAAAGCAAGGCCAGGCACACAATAAAGTGTTACAGGTTGTAACAAAAGTATGCACGTCACTATAGGTTGCCTCAAAATTACGTATACCACAGAATTTTAAGCCGGCCGATGTAATCGGCTCTGGCAACTTCCGACTGGATTCTTAACGGCCGACCAGATCGGCTCTGGCAATTTAAAGGCCGGGTGCTCGCACTACGGCCTGGCACCAAGAGAGTTAAGTCCTACTTCAGCCACAATCAAGTTGTAGGTTGAGAAGGGATGAAAATGAATGTAAAAATGACCGAGATTGTGGATGTATGTGAGTATGTTCCAGAATAGCTCTCAACAAACCTTGGTATACATATGACCATCAGGAGAAAAAGAAGACCTGTGCAGATGGAATATACCAACCCCCGCTAAGGTTGGGGAATGGGAGGGGATGACATGTAAAAAATAATGGAAAAATGATTTTTCAAGGTGTCAAGACTTGCTTGGCTTTAGTCTTTACTGGTGATGAAGTGTGCCTCGATTCCATCTATTGTTATTTTGATTCAGGGGTTTCAAATGTGATCCAAATCTCATCCCCTGTCACTATCTGGCTTAGAAAATCATCCCCATCTTTGCTCTAATGTGTCAAAAAGTCAAGTGCACTGCCTCGACGCTGTTGTTTTTTGTTGCTCTGTACGATTGTCTGGCTCCCAACAAGAAAATAGTTTTCAAAATTCTACTTTTTCAGAAACAATTTCATGAAGAAGTGATCTTGAAATTTGCAGAAAGTGCATAGAACGATCAGATAGTGCAAACCTATGGTTTTCCTAATGTGTTCTTCAACTGCACAAACCTAGTCTTCATTAACCCACTTTCTTTGCCATCATGCACTTGATCACATCTTTCATTGAACTGTGGGATCTATCTCCTTAACACTGAATCACTCATCGCATTTTTCTCGTACACCTTGCAAATCTGTCGATGAATGACAAATCTAATCTCACACACAGTGGGATTTTCAATGAACTTCGCCATTCCAACCAAGCCTATAAAGTATAAACAACAGACAGCAATTTCAAAATGTCATCATCTCCTCCTTGACTAAAAGCAACTACAACAGATGTGCCAAACTGCAATGGCAGTGACGCCGGGGCAATGGATAAAAGCAGAACTTACTTTCTGGATGTGTCACTCATTATGGTATGTGTTATATCTCTGCTGAGTGTAATACATCACAGTGCCATTCATGCCAACTTTTTGTACGTCCTGTATTCATGATTTTTATGTCAAGCTCCATGAGTAAATGGTTACCGTGCTGGCCTTTGGACTAGAGGTCCCAGGTTTGATTCCCGCCCAGACTGGGGATTTTAACCTTCATTGGTTAATTCTGATGGCTCAGAGGCTGGGTGTGTGTGCCATCTTCATCATCAGAAGTCATCACAGGTAAGGCCCCATCCTCACAGACGTGCAGGTCGCCTATACAGCGTCAACTCACAAGACATGCACCAGGCCTCTTTGGAGGCAGATTATTATTATTATTATTATTATTATTATTATTATTATTATTATTATTATTATTATTATTATTATTATTATTATTATTATTATTATTATTATTATTATTATTATTATTATTATAGTACTGGAAGTACACGCACTCTGTACATTTAAATTAAGCGCCTTTTAGAAGGCCATCTGCAACTTTTACTTTAAACTATGTGGTAGAAGAAGTTTGAACGTTTTTCGACAAAGGTCTCTACTGTCAATCTAGGTGCTCCCTCTGATGAGAAGATGGACAATTAAATTTGGTAAAATTGAATTGTTTGTTAATTGCTTTTGGTGTTCTGAAGTTATCAAGAGTTCTATCTTTTCCCGCCAACTTAATATTGTAGCCAATAGGGAATTTTGTACAGTTATTTAATTCACCAATGAGAAAATTTTGATATTTATTTGATTGTCCAATGGAAATTGGGGGTGTGTCGAGGCTCCAACCCAGAGAAATCTGGAATCTTCCTCTCCACTATAAAAGCTGGGACATTTCGGGCCATGTTGTCTTTTGATTGCTCCAGTCAAGAGGTTTAGAATGTGTTTGTAGTGGAGGCAGGGGAAGGGCTGCCTCATCCATCTCCAGGAGGTCCACCAGCTCAAGGTAATGGCAGACTCCATGTAATCATGTAATAGTCTCTGAAAGATAGCTCGAGGGAAAGGTTTCAAATTCTTTTGTAATGTAACTTCTATTTCTCAATGTAAATTCTCAAACAAGTCTAAAGAACTTAATGTAACTTAAGGAATAGAGTAGGAACTCTTTTGTATTTCCCTTCAACTTGGCATTGAGGTGACTATGATTTTGTAACTTTTAAAATCTATCTTGTAACTTTAAAAAAAATTTCTTTCATCTAGTCACCTCCTTAGTATAGGCTTAGCCTCTGTAATGTTGGGCCATAAGCCCACATAGGGTTTTAAGTATTTTGCATGTGAATTTCAAGGAGTGCCTGAGTTTGCCTATTAACATTTTGATTTTTGGCCAGTAACTTTACCCTTTTCTTTTCTAACTAAGGCCAGGCAGAATGGGCACCTGTTTTTCATTCTATTTTCCTATGTAATTTTGACTGTTGAGCAAATATTGGTTTTTGTTAAATTTCGGTTGTGGCTTTAATACGTATGGAACTTGTAATGTTGGGGAATAGTCTCCTAAATTGTGTGGAGCAAAGATGTTCTTTTTCTACTATTGTAAATTCTGGAATTTAGTCTCCTAGAGAAGTTGTTGAATGGAACAGTGATTGCTCTTGTTACATTTGCAAAGTGGGAGCTTTAAGCTCAGTCCGTAAAACTGTTGTCGTATGATTATCCTAGACTTTTCTAATATTGCTGCTCAAGCTCTCAAGCTAAAATTTTGTACCTGATTTTTGGTTATGGTTTAACCATGTATAAAATTTGAAAAGGAACAAAAAATCTAAGAAAGAGATATAATCGCAAATTTCAAAGTTTTAAATTACTATTTAATTTGTGGAAGCAGCAATTGAGGTATGTGGGAAAACAAAAGCAAAGTTTAAGGAAAAGGAGACATGGTGATGGACAGACAAAATTAAAAAAAATAAAGGAAAGGAACTAGGTGAAGAAAAATGGATAAGGAAAAGCATAAAACGTATCAGAGCGATGAGAATACGATAGAAAGGTTACATGTGGAATACAAAAGATTGAAACTACAAGTAAAGAGGAGTATCAAGGAAGAAAAGGAGAAATGTTGGGGAGAGTTTACCAACAAAACTGAGTAAGATAGTCAAGGAAATCAGAAACTATTATACAGAGTAATAAAATTGAAAAGAATAAATCAAGAAAAAATCAAGGCATTAGAGAGGGAAGATGGATCCATAGTACATGACGAAAAAGATCTTCAAAAGGTGATGGCAAAGTATTTTGAAAAACTTTACAATGAGGATGACTGCTTGCAGGAAGAAAGAGATAAAAAAAGGAAATAATACATGGAGAAAAAGAACATGGCTGGAACTTGAAAGGGCAGTGAAAGCAATGACCAAAGGTCAAGCAAGTGGAAAAGACGAATTCAATGCTGATATGATTAAGGCAGCAGGAAGCATTGGACTACAGTGGCTATACAGAGTCCTCAATGCCATATGGAAGGATGAAAGGATACCTGAAGATTGGCAGCAAGGAAGCATCGTACCACTGTTCAAAAAAGGAAATAGGAAGAAATGTGAAAATTATAGAGGTAAAACTCTATTATCACACGGGCTAAAAATAATGGAGAAAGTCATAGACAAAAGACTGAGGTATATAATAGAAACACAGTTAGAAGAAGAACAATATGGCTTTAGACCGAAGAGATCAACAATAGACTTGATATTTATGGTACGAACGATAATGGAAAAACACCTGGAAAGGAACAATTAAATCATCTTTGTATTTGGATTTGGAAAAAGCTTATGATACAGTTAAGAGAAAACATGTAAGGGAATGCCTACTGAAAAGGAATGTACTTCAAAATCATTAATTAACAAGATAAAAATGTTGTATCATGAGAGTAAAAGCAGTGTACAAGTGGAAGTGGTGATTCTGAAACATTTTATACAAAAAAAGTCTCAAGCAAGGAAGTGCACTGTCACCATTATTGTTTATTATATTGATGGATGAAATCATAAAACGTGTAAAACAGAGTATCAGTAGTGATGAAGTGATTGCTTTGGTAAGATATTTGCAGATGATGAACTGTCGTCATGCACTGTGGAAAAGAGAAAAAGAGAAGCCAATTGAACATAGATGGAGAACGGTTAGAGAATGTAGAACTGTTTACATATCTGGGTAGCATTATAAATGGAAGTAATGAAATCAATCCTGAAATTAATAGCAGACTAGGTAAAGGTACAATGTTTTATCATCAAGTCAGAGAGCTTTTATGGGATGACAAAGTACCCAAGAGAATGAAATTAACATTATATAAACAGTATTTCATACCAATTGTAACATAGGACTAGAAACGCTGGTAACTAATAACAAGAGACAAGATAGTAAGATCCAAGCAGTAGAAATGAAATTTTTAAGAACATCGGTTAAAAAGACAAGAAGAGAGAGAATTCAAAACATAAAAATCAGAGGAAGAGCTAAATATAGAACCGTTAGTACAGAAGATATGGAAAGCAACACTGAGATGGTTCGGACATGTAAAAAGAATAGGAAATGAACGGGTAGCAAGAAGGGAATTGAAAAGAGAAGTTAAGGGAAAGAGACCAGTTGGAAGACCGAGAAGGAGGTGGATGGATCAGATTTGGAAGGACATTAGAAAGGCTGGATTGGATGTGGCAGAAGTAATGGAGCAGGAAAAGTGGAAGGACAGAAAGGAGTGGAGGAGGCTTGTTAACCACACCTGGGCAACTGGAGTGGGACATTGATGATGATGATGAATCTTTTATCTATCCACCGATTAATACCCACACCTTCTTACACCTCTGGCCACCACAGTATCCCTGTAACAATTATTATTATTATTATTATTATTATTATTATTATTATTATTATTATTATTATTATTATTATTATTATTATTATTCATACACTTCTCCACAGGAAATATGGGTAGTAATGGGGCACGGGATGCACCAAGTGCCTTACATAATTCAATTATTTGTACATTATAATACAAATGTTGATGTACAGGTATATACAAAACTGTAGATCACGGGATCTTCATTCTTGTGAGAGGAACGATTGCACAATGTTGCATGTTGACAGGAGGACAGAATGATGCATAATTTTGTAGTTGTTCGGTGGAAGACCCAGTTCTCGCAGACTCTTATGAAGTGTGTGTGGAATGAGGCCGTTGACTGACAGAATCACAGGAACTATTCGTACCAGTTTCATCTTCCAGATCCTCTTTATCTCTTCTGCAAGTTCTTTGTACTTGGAGATTTTTTCACTGTACTTCCTGTCAATGTTGGTGTCATTGGGGATAGCGATGTCAATAATGAAAGTCGTCCCAGTTTTCTTGTTTACCAGTATGATGTCTGGCCTGTTATGGTTGACTGTTTTGTCTGTCACTACAGCAGTGTCCCAATAAAACTTAATCGACTCGTTCTCCAGGAATGGTGTTGGATGGTACTTGTAATAAGGGATACGCTCCTGAATTAATTGGATTTCCTGAGCAAGTGCCTGGTGTATGATTCCCGAGACATGATTGTGTCGTCTCGTGTATTCTACAGGGGCAAGAACTGGGCAGCCCGCAGTGATATGGTCGATGGTCTCAAGATGAACGGAGCATCGCCTGCATTTGTCGGAGAGTACGCTGGTGTCTTTGATGATGTACTTTTTGTAATTGTTTGTAGCTATTACTTGGTCTTGTATAGCAACTGCAAATCCCCCTGTCTCCCCAAATAAGCGCCCACTTTGTAAGCACATACACGACGCATTCTTGTCTATGCTCTGTTGGTTTAAATTGCTGTAGTATTTTCCGTGGAGGGTCTTCTCTCGCCATGTCATTTCTTTCTCCTGCAGGGATACTTGGTGATTTGTATGTAGGTCAGAGGCATTGTAAGGATACAGAACAGTGTACTTGTCAGCAAGTACTACAGCTTTATGGAGAAGGCTGATTTCTTGCTTTTTATGGACATATCTCCGTAGGTTCTTTATCTGATTCAGGAGCATGACTTGAAGATCCAGTACTCCTCGGCCTCCCGATTTTCGTGGGAGAGTGACCCTTTTCATGCATGAATTGGGATGATGTAATCTATAGGTGGTGAGCAAAGTTCTCGTTTTTCTTTGTATGCTGTCTATTTCTGTAGTGGACCATTTCAGAATTCCAAATGAATAAACAAGGGTTGGAATAGCGTACGTGTTTATTGCTTTAATTTTGTTATTGGCATTTAGGTAGCTGCGCAAAATCTGATGCAACCTCGATGTATATTTATCAGTGAGTTCCTGTTTGATTTTCTTGTGCTCCAGAGTTGTATTCTGAGCAAATCCAAGGTACTTGTATGTCTCTGTTTGTGTCATTCCCTCAATTAAAGATCGTATGGAGCTCATATGGTTGGGAGTTTGTGTACCAACCACGTTCAATTGTTAGCAGCTTGCATTTCTTTACTCCCAACGTCATTCCCACATCAGATGAGTAAGAGTCTATTATATTCAGCAGGGCGTTCATTTGTGTTTCGTTGTGGGCATACACTTTCAGATCATCCATATAAAACAAATTATTCTGTGTTTCCCATTGTTATATTTAATATCAAATCCGAAACCAGTAGCTTTTAGAAGATTGGCTAGGGGATTCATTGCAAGGCAAAACCACAGAGGACTTAATGAATCTCCTTGAAATATACCACGTTCAATTTTAATTGTGTCGGACATGATGCATTTATTTTCTGTCTTAGTGCAGAGCATTGTCTTCCAATTGTTCATAGTAACTTCAAGAAAATGAATTATGGCAGGACTGATCTTGTACAAATGAAGTACTTCTTTTAACCATGAGTGGGGAACTGAGTCAAATGCTTTCTGATAATCTATATATGCTGTGTACAGGTTCCTTTGTGAGTGTATTGCCTATTGTGTTACAACGGAGTCTATGATTATCTGTTCTTTGCACCCTAGTGATGACTTTTTGCATCCTTTCTGCTCCTCAGTCAAAATGTTATGGTTGCTGATATTTTTATACATTTCTTCTGTGAGTATGGATGTAAAAAGTTTGTAGATCGTTTGTAGACAAGTTATTGGTCTGTAAGCTGATGGATCTTTAGCATTTCCACCTTCCTTAGGTAGGAGGTATGTAATTCCTGATGTAAGAAATTCAGGACACTCTTCAGGATGATGCATGAGATAAGTGAATTGTTGGGCTATTTTCTTGTGGACGCAAGTGAAATGTTTATACCAAAAATTTTGTATTTTGTCTGTACCTGGTGCTTTCCAACTTTGAGTTCGCCTGACAGCATTACTCACATGGCTTTCTTCTATGGTATCAAAACTCATTTCTGCATAACCATTGTTGTTTTTCTCTTCCTTAATCCATGTTTTGTTTGTATTGTGGACTGTGTTGGTACACCAAATACGTTTCCAAAAGTCTTCCGTGTCCTGTGTACTTGGAGGTTCTTCTGCCTTAGTTTGCCGATTTTGCTTGAGCGTTCTGTAGAATTGGCCCTCATTCTTGGAGAAAAAGTTGTTTTGAATTTTCCTAGCTCGAGACTCTTTGTACCTCCTGAGCCTTGCTGCTTTTGCACACAACTTTTGTTTTTGGGTGTCAATGTATTCTTTGACCTTTTCTCTGTGCTTGGGTTCATTTGTGTGGGTGTTGATTTTCCTGAACACATTCCTCAAGTTTCTGTTAGTTTTCGTTTTCGTTTTGTTACAGAGGTATGTGGAAAGTTGACCAATGGTTTTTCTTAGCTCTTGGATATCACTTTGTAATCGACGTTGCCATGGTGGAATGTATTCTGAATCTACATTCTTACAAGAGCTTCTGGAGATGGGTATTAGATTTTGGTTGTTCATCCTAACCACAGTTACTCCTGCGCAATAAACGAGGCTGTTTGTTTCCTCTATGCTACTGGATTCTTCTATACACTGCTGTAGGATGTTATTTACAGTACTTAAAAGGTTTTTGCTCATTGGTGTTCCTCGAATTTTGGACAGTTTTGGTCTATAGTTCACTTTGAGACCCACGAACTCTGCCATCGCCTCTTTAAACATGTCTTCAGCACGACGTGCTTCATCAGCACCTGAGAAATCACCAGTTTCTCTTATTTCCACAGATTTGTCTCCCTGTGGTTCTTTACTTCCAGAATCATCCTGACGAATTTGAGGCATTGAGATGGAGTTGCCTTTACTGCTTGGCCTCGTAGCTAGAATTTTAGCAGCTTCTTCCTTAAGGTTTTGAATTATTGTGGCAGGAAGTCTGTTGTTGGTTACTATTGCACGCCTTTGGTCTGCAACTCTTTGTTCTGTGACAAAGGAGTACTGGGGGAGTTTGTCCTGTGCATATCTTTCCTGTATGTTGTAAGGTCTTTCTCTAAGTTAGTAGTTATAAAGTAGGAGCGCATTATGAATTTATTCATATCATCTGTCCATTTCAAGCGCTGCCTCGGTTTACCTGCCTTGGTGGTCAGCTGAACTTCTGAAACATCTTCGGCAGGAGGAGTAGGTAGCTGTTGAGTTCTCCTAGCTGAATTGTCAGCTGTAGAATTTTCGGGTGACCCGACATGTTCCCGCCTGATCAGCATCATGTCACCGGTGGCTTGCCTGCTGTCACACTCAGCACCAGCTCCAAGTGTGTCCCGACGACCCTTGGGTAGCGTCCTTTTCCGAGGCTCATTTCTATTATTCATTTCCTCCATCAATGATGGGTTGCATTTTACTGTATACCTACTGCCAGGATTTTAATGAGGTCGCCCCTAACATGGGGTACAGACGCCTTTCACAGCCGCCTCTAACATGAGGTACCGACGCTGCTAGATGGTTTGTGTTCAGTAAGTTAATCCGCCCTCTCTGCCATTGGGATATATTATTATATTATTATTATTATTATTATTATTATTATTATTATTATTATTATTATTATTATTATTATTATTATTATCATTATTATTATTATTATTATTATTATTATTATTATTATTATTATTATTATTATATGACCTTTATGATGGTGGTATCTATTCATAATAAATATGTGTTGAAACAGAACTAGACAGCATCTTGATAGTAAACTATCTCTATTTCTCTATTTATGATATCATTTGCATTCTATTTTTTGACACAGATAAAACATATTTTCAACCGATATAATTGATAGGTGGAAAAAAGGGCTTGAGGCACTTGACAATTTACTACTCATCAACATTTGAAGATTCTAATGACATGCGAGAAAATTATATTTAGAGCTGGCCATCCACTAAAAATAGAGTGATATTTCTCTCTAGTTTCTCAGAAATTTAGAGTATTGAAACTTTTTTTTTTTTGAGTGTTGTGAGGTGGGTAGTCTTCCAATGAAAATGATATGCAATTTAAACTAAATCTGTTTCTGGCACAGAAAAAGCATAAACTTCAGCTGAGCAATCATCTGGAATGTACATTCATTTATAAACATGCATAACTCAGAGTTTAATCTCAGGAATTGTTTCATATATGATTTGCACCATTAAATAAATATACTTACTTATTATCAAGTTACTGAGTTACGCTTACCATTGTACATGATTGGAACACCAGTTTCATAATAAACTAAAGCTGGAAAACTGAAGATGCCAATATCAGCTGCTAATTTAGC
This sequence comes from Anabrus simplex, assembly GCF_040414725.1. Classification (NCBI taxonomy): domain Eukaryota; kingdom Metazoa; phylum Arthropoda; class Insecta; order Orthoptera; family Tettigoniidae; genus Anabrus; species Anabrus simplex. The sequence continues at coordinate 771,916,481 of NC_090265.1, forward strand.
ATCCTTGGACTTAACAAACTGGATTCCTTCCTTGTCTGTGTCATCATCAATAGTCTCCAACTCTTCAAGGACGGCAGGACAAGACTCACACTTATCGTCATCTGTAAAGCAAAATATGTTTTCATTATTTTGATAATAGTCTGAGTGTTAAATATATATGTATTTACAGAGTTGCATGGCACTCATAATCAGTGGTGTCAACTTATATGTGCTCATAGGGCCTGAACACACCTAGTAATTTGCCATGTATATCTGTTTTTTAAAAGCAGCTAAGTTAATCAGCCCGTCAACACTTTTCATAGCATTTAAGGATTTACCCCCAGTGATCAGTGGTTCAAGGACAATATCAAAATATGAAGCCAATGAAATGACATGCTTGTTGCTATTCAGTTAGTTTTGAGGCCCAAAGTTGAAACTGAATAAAGGTGATGATGATGATGATTGTTGTTTAAAGGGGCCTAACATCTAGGTCATCGGCCCCAACTGAATAAAGGAAGGTTTATTTAAGATTGAAAAATATCACTGTAAAAATTCATAAGATATACTGTCTTGTGGTTTAACAAAATTGTTGCCCTGTTAGAGTTAAAACTCACCAAGCAGGAAACACTAAAACTCTGAACCAACTCAAAAATGTGACTTTTAACTCCACATGATTATGCATTAATAGGTGTGAAAAACATGAGAGAACATATATGAAAACCTTTTTCACAGGGGCTAATAAAATAACAGTGCACTGAAAGGTGTGAAAAACACCAAACAAATATGAAAACATGTGCATGGGGGCCAATAAAAATATTGAAGTATTATTGCAGATCACACTCTTTATAAAACAAATGTTAGTAGAAGCCTTTTATTTCAGAGCAGTGGGTTATTAAACATTATTTTCTGGTAACACTTTTACACAATGAATTGGAGGTTACACTCGACCGTGTGTGACCAGGAGGAATGACTTTGGCCACCATTTTGAATAAACTTTGACCAATTCGCTTGATCGAGTCAAAACTCAAAGGTGCGAGTTCAACATGCGCGACCTCTGCACGCTTTATGATGCGATCGTCAGTCAACTTCCTGACAGATTTTAATTTTGCCTTCATCAGTAAGGAATTTCACAACTTCTTTTTATATCCATAACTAGGCTATCTTAAGACAAATATGCACCATGCTAGTCAATTTCACACGATGATGTTCCTAATCCAGATATAGGTTGCCATATCACGTGACAAACATTCGCTACACTTCACTGTACCACTCAACACAAAATAAATTTCTGACATCTGAGTGGAATATGAAATACAAGGACAAATAGGCTCACTGTGTTATTCAGCAATCTCCATGCTAACCGGCAAGCAAAACTGAACATTCCTGAGGCTAATGGTTTGCTCCACAAAGGTGCAACTTATCCTGTGAAGTTGAGGAATTGAAGGCCTTTTTCCATAATTATACAACTGTGACGACGGCTCTTACTCGAGTTGGAAATTATGTTTCTTTCATCACGAGGGATGATAAATAACATTTTCAGGGCTAGGAAGAATGTGATTGTATTAAGTGGTAATAGCAAAAATTTGTGATTACAAGATATTAGAATCATTCCGTATTGACGGTTTTCACTTTACAATGGTGAAAAATGAAAGTATCCTCCTATTCAATACATCATATATTCCGTCATTAGACGGAGTAAACAAGTTCAGACATGTTTCGGCTCGTTTGAGCCATCTTCAGTGAAAAAATTAGTGGGGGTTGGAATAATTTACATAATATGAGTTGAAAAAATGCTAAAAAACATAATGAAAGCGCAAATGAAAAAACAAACAAAAGAGAGCCTAGACGGAAACAAAATAGCACAAATATACAATATTTACATCAATATGCAGAGCAAAAAACAACTCATTGTGACAAAATTCAGTGAAACAGGTGTTAATTTGAAATAATAATTGATACTAAAAACTGTGTTAACCTAAGAAACAAGGGAATGAGAAAACAAATGATGCAGATGGAAATGAATAATAGTAGCACATGGTGAGGTTGTGGACCTCATAGTTTACAAATTATTAGTTTATAGAAACGACAAAACAGTTTCAAATCACTGTCAAAATCCTAGTGGAAACCCATCACATAAAATTGGTCAGGAGGAGAGCGGGAGCAAACATTTTGAGAGAAACCAAACCTGAATTAACCTGCAGGCGAAAAGCCTGTGATAAGGAGAAAAAACACCTTAAATTTAAGGCTTCAGAAATAGCAGCATTCTTAATATCTTCTCAATCTAGCGGTCCCTTTCTTCATTATTGTTTCATAATGTTGGCTGGTGTTTTGCCTTATTATAGAGGGGTCGGAAGGGCCGCATATAAAAATATGAGAAGCTGTGTTAGGTAGAAGACAGATGCATAGTAAATTGTAGTAATCTAGTGGAAACCGTCAATGAAGTTCTAATGGTGTGCAGTAGGTGGTTGTCCTCTCTAGTGGCCTTAAATTTAAGGTGTTTTTTCTCCTTATCACAGGCTTTTCACCTGCAGGTTAACTCAGGTTTGGTTTCTCTCAAAATGTTTGCTCCCGCTCTCCTCCTGACCAATTTTATGTGATGGGTTTCCACTAGGATTTTGACAGCGATTTCAAACTGTTTTGTCGTTTTTATAAACTAATAATTTGTAAACTATGAGGTCCACAACCTCACCATGTGCTACTATTATTCATTTCCATCTGCATCATTTGTTTTCTCATTCCCTTGTTTCTTAGGTTAACGCAGTTTTTAGTATCAATTATTATTTCAAATTAACACCTGTTTCACTGAATTTTGTCACAATAAGTTGTTTTTTGCTCTGCATATTGATGTAAATATTGTATATTTGTGCTATTTTGTTTCCGTCTAGGCTCTCTTTTGTTTGTTTTTTCATTTGCGCTTTCATTATGATTTTTAGCATTTTTTCAACTCATATTATGTAAATTATTCCAACCCCCCCTAATTTTTTCACTGAAGATGGCTCAAACGAGCCGAAACATGTCTGAACTTGTTTACTCCGTCTAATGACGGAATATATGATGTATTGAATAGGAGGATACTTTCATTTTTCGCCATTGTAAAGTGAAAACTTTGTGATGCGATAAGTGAGGTATTTTTATATAGATTTAATACGACAAGAATCGGGACTTCGAATTTACGATGTGCTAAGTGGGAAAACATGTTAAGGAAGAATGTACTAACGAGATTTCTCTGTATTTTGTTAATAATTAAGCTGAATATTCTTCAAGATGATATTGAACAGTACATTATCTATAAAAATACAAGTCGGGGAGAATGAGATAAAATAGGAGCACTTTAGTAACTTACAGAAGAATACAGCCAGATGTTCCACCTCGTTGATGAGCAGCTGGAGAGTTTTGCGGTCAACACTCTCGATCACATCAGGAGTTGCTTCATGTAGGTCCAGTACCCACACCAGAATGTTTTCTTCATGCATAAGGTCACCTAAAAACATTTAGCATAAGATAAAGGACTTATTAGTTATCTTCATTTGTTATGACATCATTTCAATTCTATGTTAAGAATAATAAATATTATAATTAAAGCTGAAAAATTCCACCCTAGAAATGTAAAGGGAAAAAATTTTATATCCTGGGTACATCTGAGATCCACTGGAGATGTAATGGGAACTGAACATGATTGCAATGATTAAAAAGACAGAGCCAACTTAGAAACTGGTCAAACTAGTGAGCTCTTTTGCTCTCACTCCCAACTGGGAGTCATTTCAAGAGTCAGTTCATTCATGCACTGCCTGAGCTCCCAGAACAAACTATTTGACATGTTAGATGTCATGAGAATATCCATGCCAACAGAATTAGTCGACTCTTGGGATGGAACGAATAGCTCTTATCAAATAATACGCACTGTTGGCAAGCATTACTAATTAATTTAGACAAAGTCTGCACAGATATTCCCAAAGTAATGCACGACATCTAATATTATTGTCTTAAAATGTTGTCTTTCAAGACTAAATTTGCTGTACAAAATGTACATGTACACTGCCTGACAAAAAGATTGAAGCACCCAGAAGGTGAGGAGGAATGAAATGTGATTTCACAGGTTGAGAGGATATGTGATGTTATTTCAGTGATTAACAATCTAGTCAAATTTACAAAGAACTTGGCAGTACGAGCCCATTTATCAGTTTAATGGTACATCCCCTCTGAAAACAGATCAGATGTAAGGCTTTTCAGGTGTTTGCTCTATTAACCAGTGTTTTGTCTTAGGTCTGACACTAAATTCATCAGAGTGGGATATGTCAGACCCTACCCACTGATGCTGGGGTGTATGCAGGTGAACGTGCGTGCGAAAAGTTTTCATTCTCCACCCTGAAGGGGTGGAGCGGGCCACCTAGAGGGTTACGCCTTCTCTTTGGCCAGGAGAGCTGACGGGGATGAGAAGAAGTGTTCAGGGAAGGAGAGAGGTGAAGCTGTTTTGAAATAAGGAGAAGTGGGGGGGGGGGGAATGCGACCTCTGGGCTAATTAATATGAAATGCTTTATTAAGAATAACAAGACATAACTACAAATAGCAATGACAATAAGCGTAATGGTTTTAGCCTAAGTTAGAGGGAAAGAGGTGAAGGGCTATGGTATGGTAGAAGGAGGAGAAGTGAACCAGGGAGGTAAGAATGAGGTGAAGGATGTCAAAGGATGGTGGGGGTGTGAAGAAGCTAGGGGGAGGTGGAAAATGTGGAAATGAAAAACTAGGTGGGGAGGCAGGTGGAGCAGGCCGGGGACGACTACGATGTGGTGGGGGATGGGGAGAAGTGCGAGGAGGTGAGCGGGAGGGTTCGATTCTATGGTGTCAGCCATGGAGGTTGATTCCGTTGGCAATGAGGCGTTCTGTATCTTCCAGCGTAGGGAGATGAATCCGTATGAGATAGGTTGGACCATCCTCGTTGAATATCCGGAAGACGCGTTGCACGGAAATCCCTGTCCGGCGAAGGTCCTGGATGATGGTAGTGGTGTTAAGCTGGGGTCCACACCACAGACTACGCAGCTGTAGGTAGAAGTGCCGTTAGATGGTGGTGTGTCCAAGTTCTCAACCGGAGCTGGAGATGTACGTCCCTCGGTGGATAATGGAAGTGCAGTATTCAAAGTTGCGGTAAGATGAGTGGAGGGAAGGAAAGGAAGAGATGATGTCATGAGAGAGGAGGGATGAGACATAGTCGTAGTAACTAGGGACGGGGAGGAGGTATGGGCAAAGGTGGTGATGGCAGTGGTAGGAGTAGTAGTAGTAGTAGTAGTAGTAGTAGTAATAGTAGGTGTGCAGGACACATTTGGCAGGGGTGAAGGGTAGGAAAGTGGTGACGTCGCGGTATGGCTGGGGGTGGTGATAGGTAAAGGCGATTCGTCATCCAGAAGCTATGCACGAAGACTCTCCGAAGTGGGTTCTACGTTGTAGTCGAAATCACCGATATGGGTGCCATGTTGCAGAAGAGTAGAGACATCAAAAGATGTGCGGCAGAAAAGCAGGACATCGGCAGACGGTTGGAAGTTGGAGCTGTTGAGAAGCCGAAGAGCAGAAGAGACTCCGGATCGACTGATGGCCGTGGCGATGTTGTCGTCTGTCAGGTCAAGAGGGACAGAACGAGCGACAGAGGTAAAGAGCATGATGGGAAGGCCGACTTCCTTCATGGTGCCAGCCAATTTTGCTTTCTTGGGCTTGGCGAGGTGATAAGATAGAGATGAATAGTCACCCGACCGAAGAAAAAAGAGTGCGTCGCTTCAGGAATAGCAGTGAGCCACAGAGATCCGCTTTCCCAGGTGAACTATCTATCTATCTATCTATCAAATGCTTTCATTCCCAACCGTGAAGGGGTGGGGCGGGCCATCTAGAGGGTGTCGCCCTCTCTCTGGCCAAGAGATGCGGGCGGGTTGGGGAGATGTGAGGGAAGAAGGAGGTGGATAAGGATGTGAAGAAGTAGGAGATGGGAAAGGATTTGCGTCTTGCCTAAGTGTTGGTATATAAGACTTTATTGAGATTTTAGTGAGTTTTACATTTCAGAGTGATGGATGCGGTGATACAATTCTTAATGATGAGTATGATGTGCCTAAGTCAGTCGGAAGGAGGGTCCGGGGTAGCTATGGGAGGTTAGGAACTGGAGTGTGGTGGTGATGTTATGGAGAGATAGAATGAGGAGGCGAAGAAGGTCGTATGTTTGGAGAGGTAGGGGGATGGGTCCAGTTGGGAGAGGGAACGGAGTTTGTTGTGGATATGCGGGAACACAGGGGAGGGTTGGCTGGGGGCGGCGGTGTGAATTGTTTGATAGTTAGTGGTTGGGTGGGGATAGGGGTGGGGAGTGGGAGGGCTCTACTCGATGGCGGTGACCATAGACTTGTACGCCGGTATTGATGAGGTGCTGGGCGTCTTCTTTGCTAGGCATCTGGAGACGCATCATGAATGTAGGTCCATGGCTGTTGTGAATTCTTATGGCTCTAAGTGCATTGACTCCAGTTTTCCGTAGTTCTTGAATTATGTCTTGCTTGGTGACTTCTGGAGATATCCCACGTAGTACGCAGCTGAAGACGGCTGGTGGGGGCGTCTGTTGTTGGTTTGCTGGTGGTGAGACTGCGGTGTCCGGCGGAAATAACGGTGGTGGGGTGGCTGGGGTCTGCTGGGATGATGATATCAGGCAGGATGATGACATTACTGGGAATGGGTGGTAAGTTGTGACGGTGGTGACTCTGTCTGGGGAGGGGGTACATGTTGACAGAGTTATGGTTGAGAGGGTAGTTGTAGTTGTTGTTGTTGTTGCGAAGGTGGGTAAGGTGGGGAAGGGCGATGGGGGCACCTGGATGATGGGGATGTGATAAGGGTCGGCTTTTATTTGGTTCAGGATGCATGGGGGGATTGGTACCACTGCATAGGTTTTATTGTGGATGTTTGCTCCGGTGGTGAACAGGCGGCGTTGGGCTTCTTCTCCTTCTAGGTGGACTAAAACGTGAGTAGATGGTGCTGCAGTCTGGCCGTCCTGTAGTCTGAAGGCGCTAAGAACTGGAACATTGGCTGCCTGGAGGTCTTCATATATGTGGTCTTTGGGAATGTTGAGTTCCACGCCAGGGATGAGGCAGTAGGTCATGATGAGAGTAGGCGTCTGCCTGTTTGTGTATATATTGGGCCGACTGAGTGGGCGATTAAAGGTGGTGGCCACCCAGCTGAAAAATTTTGGCCGTGTGTTATGCATTTTCCCCTCTCCAACCAGAGCAGGTGTGGTCATCCCAGGTGAATATTTATCAGAAGCCCTATATAAGAGGCACAGTCTGATGACTGCATACGGGAGATAAAACTCCACAATGGAATTATTGCCTGCCTAGCAATTCCGAATGGAAATTCTAAGTTCCCAAGGAGGGAATTACATATTTTTCCACCAGTAGAGCATGTCAAAAAAAAGATCAGATGTAAGGCATTTCAGGCGTTTGCTCTATTAACCAGGGTTTCATCTTAGGTCTGACACTAGACTCATCAGAGTGGGATGTGTCAGACTCTATACACTGACGCTGGGGTGTATGCAGGTGAACTTATCAGAAGCCCTATATAAGAGGCACAGTCTGATAACTGCATACCTGCATACACCTCAGCATCAGTGGGTAGGGTCTGACACATCCCACTCTGATGAGTCTAGTGTCAGACCTAAGACGAAACGCTGGTTAATAGAGCAAACGCCTGAAAAGCCTTACATCTGATCTGTTTTTTGATATGCGCTATTGGTGGAAAAATATCTAATTCCCTCCTTGGGAACTTGGAATTTCCATTCGGAATTGCTAGGCAGGCAATAATTGCATTGTGGAGTTTTATCTCCCGTATGCAGTTATCAGACTTTGCCTCTTATATAGGGCTTCTGATAAGTTCACCTGCATACACCCCAGCGTCAGTGGGTAGGGTCTGACACATCCCACTCTGATGAGTCTAGTGTCAGACCTAAGCCGAAACGCTGGTTAATAGAGCAAACACTTGAAAAGCCTTACATCTGATCTGTTTTTTGACATGCTCTATTGGTGGAAAAATATCTAATTCCCTCCTTGGGAACTTAGAATTTACATCCCCTCTGATCCGGATGCATGCACTGATTCGGTTGGGAAGGATATCATAAAGTCTTAGTATCCTCTTCTAAGGCAAGCTTGACCACAGCTGTTGTAACTGGTCCTTCATATCCTGAATATTGGCACTGAGACAGAGTTGACGTTCTACATGTTCTATCGGGAACAGGTTTGAGGATCTTGCTGGCCACGGAAGTAACTCAACATCACGCAGGCAGTTCATGGATGCACGTGCCATGTGTGGACGAGCATTGTCCTGGTGAAAACTGGCACCACAATACTGTTGCATAAGAGGTCACACATGAGGACGCAGGATGTCCACGATGTACTGTAGTGCCATCAGAGTTCTCTCAATCACTACCAGCTGTGACCTGAAGTCATACCCGATTGATTTCTACACCATGATGCCAGGAGTAACATCACTGTGTCTCTCCAAAAACATTGGAAGAATGGGACCTTTCCCCAGGTCACCGACATACTCGCAGACGAAGATCATCTGGGGTAGTGCAGAACCGCGAGTCATTGCTGAACACAATGCGATGCTATTCATCAACAACCCATGCTTCCTGGTCACGGTAACACTCCAAATTCAACCGTTTGTGTCATGGTGTTAGTGCAATGAAATATCTACAGCCCAAATGAGGGAAGCAAATTATCTGTGTATATTTGACAGCATCTCTTATTGTAGAAGACAAGGCAAGGTAACAGTGGTAAATCATTAGCCATGGGATCACCATGGGATGGTGATGCTCTAGTCTGACTGCTGCTAGTCTCCATCAAATGGTGCAGGATGACACAGAATGTTGCAGGGAGTCTATTACTTGTTCTCAGATGGCAGGCGCAGATATGAAGGGGTTACATTGTGCTTGGTGATCAATAGGGTGATCCTCCCTTGTGGTAGTCAGACATGGTTGACCGGAAACTTGTTGACGAGTATGCCACCCCTCACGTTCCCATGCAGTCCAATATCTGGTCACAGACATTTCTGAATGCCCCAAAAATCTAGACATTTCATCAGGTGTTGATAATGCTGTCTCATAGGAGTATCCAACACCTCCGTGTTTTTCACAGTGATCACTCTACATCTGATGCTGTTTATACCCTATCAGGCCTAGTAACAATGTTAAACATGACCAACACTAATGCATTCTGGTGGCTGTTCTACTTGTCACAAAGAATTGCAACTCTAGTGATTTGCATACCCGCCAATGAAGTGTACATGTACGAAGTTACATTGATATCCAACCATTTATTCTGGGTGCTTCAATTATTTTTATCCATTCTTCTCCTCTTGAACATTATGATGGATGTTCAAGGTTCTATTGTTTTATAGAAAGGAACTAGGATCACATCCAAATTTATCCACTGTAACACCTTAACCACTCCTTGTTCATGGGAACTATTTTTGAGTAAATAAGTACAAATTTATGATCTCCAATGCAAATAGCAGATGCATTGTAGGTACAACAAGGGTGAGAAAGTTTTGAATAAGAGTGCTCCTGGTTGCATGTTTGATCCACACCAAGGTCTACATAGTGAAGTGAAATACCAACAGCCCAAATTAGGGAAGCAAATAATCTGTGTATATTTGACAGCACCTCTTATTGTAGAAGACAAGGGAAGGTAACTGTGGTAAATCATTAGTCAAAGTTAGAAAGTTTACTTTAAATCAAGAAATAAGGGAAGCATATTACCTGTATAAATTTGACGGAACCTGTTTCTGTAGAACACAAGGCAAGGCAATGTTGGTAAATCATACTCCTTATCAATGCCTTCATCAGATGCCTTCACAAAGGAAATATCTTTCTCTTCACATTCGTCATCAATATTCTCCAGCTCACTGATGATCTTCTGACTCTTCTTGTCTCCTTCCTTATCTGAAAAAAATAAAATGCAAAGACCATAAGTTACACTCTATTGAGCAACATTTCCTCACTAAAGAAACACCATGAAGAAATGCGTGACCTACTACTTGGTGAAATTCTCAAGTTTATCTCTTTGTGACAGATCCATTAGCACTCTAATGACCCACAAGGCCTGTCTTCCTCCAAACTTTCACTGTTTGGGTAACACTCCTAGACCTCCACAACTGAAATCACTCTTGCCATGTATTAGCTATCTATTCAGTTGTTTCAACTCTGAAAAATTTCACCAATCCCTCTGACTTTATCATTACAAGAAGATCAAACACAACTTGAAATTAATCAGTTAAAAAGCAACCCAATATCACTCAGAAAAGGCATTTCACAACTGATTATATTCAGGAAGAGCTTGCCAAGGAACCTATTACAACTGAATATGGATTTCCCTTCACATCCGATGTTATTGTTGTTGTTTCAATCATCAGTCCACAGAATGGTTTAATGCAGCCCCCAGCCTATCCTGTGGTCACCTTTTCATTTCTACATAACTAATGCATCCTACATCTGCTCTAATCTGCTTGTCACCATATACTGTTCTTACCACCTACACTTCCTTTAAAAACCAAATGAACAAGTCCTGGGAGTCTTAAGATGTGTCTTATCATTCTATCTCTTCTTCTTGTCAAATTTAGCCAAATCGATCTCCTCTCACCAATTCGATTCAGTATTCCGTCATTGGTGATTCGATCTATCAATCTCACCTTCACCATACTTCTGTAACACCACATTTCAAAAGCTTCTATTTTCTTTCTGAGCTCGTTATTGTCCATGTTTCACTTCCATACAAAGCCACGCTCCAGACAAAAGTCTTCAGAAACATCTTTCTAATTCCTATATCAATGTTCGAAGTGAGCAAATTTATTTTCTTAAGAAAGCTCTTCCTTGCTTGTGCTAGTCAGCATTTTATGTCCTCCTTACTTCTGCCTTCGTTAGTTATTTTACCACCCAAGTAACAATATTCATCTACTTTCTTTAAGACTTCATTTCCTAATCTAATATTACCTGCATCACCTGCCTTCGTTTGACTGCACTCCATTACTTTTGTTTCGGACTTATTTATTTTCATCTTATGCCTTTGCTGGCACGACCTAGTGTTTACAGTGCACTGGTATAGGCTAGAGCAAGTGACTGAGGTATGAGCGATGCTAGTAATGCCATTCCTTCTGCAGCCAGTCCCTGCTATGAATGGTGTGAAAACATTGCTCATAGGGTTGGTTGGTGCATGCATTTCAGTGGGCTTGGCAGACTGATATGTATTAGCAACTTCTGGCTCGGTGAGGAAAGCAACGGGAAACTACCTCACTCCTCATTTCCCTAGTATGCCTCTTCAGTGATGCCTAGGCCATCTATGACAGCTGATAGCAGAGCTGTTGAGGATCCAACCAGCCTTAGGGCTGAAGACTGAACATACATACATTTTCATCTTGTACTCCTTACCCAAGACTCTGTCCATACCATTCAGCAACTTCTCGATATCTTCTGCAGTCTCAGACAAAATAACAATATCATCAAGATTTTAATTTCCTCTCCTTGGATTGTGATTCCCTTTCCAAATTCCTCTTTGATTCCCTTTACTGCCTCTTCTATGTAAACATTAAAATGGAGGGGAGACAAACTGCAGCCTTGTCTCACTTCTTTCTGGATTGCTGCCTCTTTTTCAAATCCCTCGATTCTTATTACTGCAAACTGATTTTTATACAGATTGTAGATAATTCTTTGTTCTTGGTATCTGATCCCAATCACCTTTAGAATCTCAAATAGCTTGGTCCAATCAACATCATCGGATGCCTTTGCGTTCTTAATTCGATCCTCTAAGATCAGACGTAAAGTCAGGATTGCTTCACGTGTTCCTACATTTCTTCTGAAGCCAAATTGACCTTCTCCCAACTCTGCATCAACTTGTCTTTTTGTTATTCTGAAAATAATATGTGTTAAAATTTTGCAGGCATGAGATACTAAACTAATGGTGTGGTAGTCTTTACACTTGTCAGCACCGGCATTCTTTTTTTTTTTTCGGTAGTTGTTTTACGTCGCACCAACACAGATAGGTCTTACAGCAACGATGGGACAGGAAAGGGCTAGGAGTGGGAAGGAAGCGGCCGTGGCCTTAATTAAGGTACAGCCTGGTGTGAAAATGCCTGGTGTGAAAATGGGAAACCACGGAAAACCATTTTCAAGGCTGCCGACAGTGGGGTTCGAGCCTACTATCTCCCGAATACTGGATACTGGCCGCACTTAAGCGACTGCAGCTATTGAGCTCGGTACCGGCATTCTTGGAAATGGGTATAACAACATTCTGTTGAACATTGGATGGCACTTCTCCTGTCTCATACGTCTTACACACTAGATGGAATAACCTTGCCATGCTGGTTTCTCCCAAGGCAGTCACTAATTCAGAGGGAATGTCATCAATTCCAGATGCCTTGTACCTCTTTAGGACTCTCACAGCTCTGTCAAATTCTGACCTCAAAATTGGGTCTCCCATTTCATCAGCATCAACAGCCTCTTCTTGTTCCAGAACCAAATCATCTATGTCTTTACCTTATTACAACTGTTGGATATGTTCCTGCCATCTTCCTACTTTGCCTTATTTTCCTAGAAATTGTTTTCCTGAGCTCTTAATATTCATACACTTAGATTTCCTTTCCCTGAAGGTTTCCTTGATTTTCCTGTATTCAGCATCTACCTTTCCTAGGACTATACAACTTTCAACATCCTTGCACTTCTCCTTTAGCCATTCTTCCTTAGCTATCTTGCACTTTCTATCCACTTCATTCTTTATTCTCCTGTATTCTTTTCTGCCCTCTTCATTTCTTGCATTCTTGTATTTTTGTCGTTCATCAATCAGGTCTAGTATCTCCCAAGTTATACACTGATTCTTGGTTGATCTTTCCTTCCTTCCTAACATTTCTTCAGCAGCCCTACTGACCTCATTTTTCATGACTGCCCATTCTTCGTCAATTGCATTTTCTTCAGCCTTTTCATTTAGTCCTTGTGCAACTTGTTCCTTAAAAAACAATTCCTCATATTCTTTCCTTTCAACTTGTCTAGATCCCATCTACTTGCATTCCTTCCATTCTTTAATTTCTTCAGTTTCAGGTGGCATTTCATGACCAACAAGTAAAAGTCCACGTCTACTCCTGAGAAAGTTTTGTGATCCAACCAACACCTGGTTCCTGAATCTCTGCCTAATCATAATGAAGTCTATTTGATACCCTCCAGTGTCTCCAGGTTCTCTTCCACGTATACAGCCATGGTTTGTGGTGCTTGAACCAAGTATTAGCAAGGACTAAATTATGATCAGTGCATATTTCAACCAACTGACTTCTTCTTTCATTCCTTTGCCCCAATCCAAATTCTCCAACTGTATTACCTTCTTTTCCTTGGCCTACCACTTCATTCCAGTCTCCCATCACAATTAGATTCTCGTCACCTTTTTCATATTGTATTAAATGTTCTATCTCTTGATATATTCTCTTGATTTCTTCATCATCTGCTGAACTAGTGGGCATATAGACCAGCACTACTGTGGTGGGTATTGGTTTGGTGTCTATCTTGACAGCAATAATCTTTTCATTATGCCATTTGTAGTAGCTTACCCGCTATTCTATTTTCTTATTCATTATTAAACCAACTCATGCATTTCCACTGTTTGATTTTGTGTTGATAATTCTGCAGTTGTCTGACCAAATTCCTGTTCTTCCTGCCAACGTACTTCACTTATACCAACTACATCTAATTTTATTCTATCCAACTCCCTTTTCAGATTCTCTAACCTACCACATCGATTCAAACTTCTAACGTTCCACGCTCCGACTTGCAGAATGACAGTATCCATCTTCCTGATGATCGCCTCCTCTCGTGTAGTCCCCACCTGAAGATCCGAATGGGGAACTATTTTACCTCTGGAATATTTTACCCAGGAGGAAGCCATCATTAGTACATCATTCATACAGAGAGAGCTGCATGTCTTCGGGAGTTAATTATGGCTGTAGTTTCCCATGGCTTTCAGCTGTGTAGCAGTATCAACACAGCTAAGCCATGCTGAGTGTTATTACAAGGCCATATCAGTCAATCATATAGACTGCCACCCTTGCAATTTCCGGAAGGCTGGTACCCCACTTTCAATAAACCATTTGTTAGTTTGGTTTCTCAACGGATACCCGTCCGATATGGTTGCACCTCCGGCTCAGGTATCTACTTCATTGCAACCGTGGCAAGATCATATGGTTCACAGGGGAGGATATTAAGCTGATATTAAGTCGTCAATAGTCTGAGGATTTGCAGGTGATACTGCCATTATAAAGTAAAAATTAAAATTTTGCACAAATGACAGTTTGAGGACTCAGTGAGATTGGTTTGATTAATCTGTCCAAGTCAGTATGTAACCAGAATAACTCAAGTTTTACAGTCTTCAAAGAGGTCCAAGTTGTGTCTATTACAGACATCACCTATTGAATTAACATGGTAGCCTTCGGAGACCATCAAAAGGGCTTATAATTGATCCAACAATCAGGTTTGAAAGTTCTGAAACACAAGCCAATGAGAATAAGAAGTCAACCATCTCATTGTGTCAATGGGAATACCTAGCTGCCTGTGTGGATCAGCGGTAGAGTGTCAGCCTCCGGATCCCAAGATAGCAGGTTCAAACCCGGCAGAGGTAGTCGGATTTTTGAAGGGCGGAAAAAAGTCTATTCGACACTCCATGTCGTACGATGTTGGGAATACCGACTTATAAATTCCATTATTTCCCCATATTGGCATCAACACAACTAAGGTTAGGTTGAAGGAAGACTCCCACCTTCCAATACTGGTTTTTTTCTGCTACATGTTCCAGCTTAAAATCTTGTTACATTATTCATATCATCAGAACCAATATATAACCACCATTGCTGAAGTGGATCAGCTCAACTCCCAGTAAATAAACAAACTGAGATTAAATATGAAGTTCAAAAAAGAAATTTCCAGAACTATTTAAAGATCAGACAGATAATATGCACCATTTTTCTCTAAAAACCTCAAAAGTTTAAAACAAAAAATAAATGACAACGGTCTTATAATTACAAATGCCGATAAAGGTAATGTACAAGAAAGAATACCTAGAAACAAATGAAGCATTTTTTTCAAGCAACACCTTTACTAAAATAAAATAAAAAAAGACCTTACCAACTCTATCCAAAGAAAATTGAAACAGTTACTTAAGAACATTAATTTCATCCTTAATGATAATGAAATTTCTGGTTTAATTAGTATGAACCCAAGACTACCTTTAGCAAGAGATTTACCCAAAATACACAAACCTGACACACCCTTAAGGTCGATTATTAATTTCAAGAATAGTCCTACTTATAAAACCTCTAAATTTATTCACAGTTCCTTAACCCGGGAGTGGTGGCATGGGGTATTTTGTGACCTGGACAAATTTATTTTGTTAGATTGCACTTATTTTTTAACTTACAGACCTTGGCTGTCACATACCTCTTCACACATTCTTTGCCTTTTGTCTGAGATCAGTTGCATTCTAGGGAAAGCTCGTCATTGTTAGAGAGAGAGATTATTGTCACTTGGTGTAATAAAGTGACTCGTTAGACTCCGCGCCACCAGTCCCATTCTTCAGAAGTGCAACATGAACAATGTCTAGTGTACCCAGTGAGTTACTTGTGTAATCATGTTAGGAATTCATTTAGTCACTTCCTTATCACTGAAAAGTGTTATGAGGAGTATGAGGCAAGGGTGTCATCTCTTTTACTGACTGTGGACGAGGAAGAAGTTTTAGTGAGAGTGAGGATGAATTAGAAGTAGTAGACTCTAACAGTGATACGGGGCAGAGCACTAATGATGAAGTAGGAAATATTAGTGGTGATGATTTACCTTTCTCAACAGTTTTTGACCATAACAGGAAAGGATGGTGTTACAAAATTGACAAAAATTTCTCCTCCTGAAAACTCACGTACTCGAACCCACAACATTGCACTCATTTACTGTGAGTGATACTCACAGCAAGAAGTGCATTATCACCTGAAGAACCTTGAGGCATTATTTTCACGAATGATAATATGTTGCAACTCACTGTAAACTGTACGAACCTGGAAACTGAAAGAGTCAGAGGAAATTATAGCCTACTCACAAACAAATGATCACGATTTTATGGATTGTCATGAAGAGGATAATTATTTCCTGTAACATAATTATTTTGGAAGGACCTCTCCCTACCACTGCATGAATAGCATTATGTAGTTAGCAGAATCTGAGGTGGTCACCTGAATCGAGATAAGGTGTCTAATAAAGATTATTCCTGTGCATGACAAGTTTTTTACTGTTATAACATTCATATGCTGTGAAGCTAGTCAATATATGATATATGCATTTATTTTTGACAACACATCATGCTACTGAGTTCATGAGCCTAATACATCAATATCTGGTACATAAAAATACATAATTTTGTTATTAGAGAAACATAGTGGTCAGAAAGTACCCCATGCCACCTCTCACATTGCATCAACGAGCGCCACCTGTCTAGGGTTAAGAAAGCACAACACCTTGCAAAGTGGAACTACAATTAGAAATTCAATTGAATTCTGTAAAACTGCTAAGAACATAAAATTGAAACCATCTTTCACCTTGAATTCATTTGACATTACCAATATGTATTTCAGCATCCCAACAAAAGAGAGCTTTGACATAATCAAGAACAACTTAAGAGGACACACAAAAATCTTATTAACCATGAAATTGAAGAATTCATGCAACTTTTGGAATTCACCCTCAACAACAATAATTTTTCTTTCAATGATACAGTATACCAATGTACCAACAAAAATGTCTCCCTATGGGAGCCCCAGCATCAGGCATCTTAGCTGAAATTAATATGGATTAAGATACTCATATTGGAAGACATACCAAGGGAGTGGAAACAAAGCACCATCATCCTTCTGCACAAAAAAGGAGCCAAAGATGATATAAATAACAACAGACCTATCAACCTAATTGTAAATCTTTACAAACTCTTCATGAAGATCCTAACTAAGAGAATGACGAAGACACTAGACGAACAACAATCAGTGACATAAGCAGGATTTAGAACAAATTACAGTACCATACATAAGACCACCTACAGGCAGTGAATCAACTGATCGAAAAAACACAAGAATTCAATCTGGATGTCTATGAAGCATTTGTGGACTACAATAAAGCATTTGATAGAAATATCAAGATAGAAAGAGGAGTTAAGCAAGGTGACCCTCTCTCACCAAAATTATTCACATGCTTACTGGAGAATCAGTTCAGAAGACTAGATTGGCAAAAAAAAATATGGCACCAAAATAGATGGAGCAAGACTAACGCACTTACGGTTTGTAGACGACATCGTATTGGTGGCAGAGTCGGCAATGGAGCTAGAACAAATCATAATAGAATTAGACAACACCAGCAAAGAAGCGGGCCTGACAATGAACCCAAGAAAAGCAAAGTTGATGACCAATGCATTGGAAACTCCAGTTAGCATAAATGGAGAAATACTGGAATATGTAGAGGAATGTGTATACCTTGGCCAGAACATATCATTCTCAAACTGTTCAGAGAAAGAGGTCAAACGGTGAATAGGACAAGCATGGAAGAGGTTCTGGCCTCTAAAGTTCATACTGACAGACAAAACTCAGAAACTCACCCTTAAAGCAGAAGTCCTAGAAAAATGTGTGATACTGGTTGTACTATATGGATGCCAAACCTGGACACTAACACTAAAACAAAGGCAAATGATCCAGATATACCAGTGCAAAATGGAAAGAAAAATACTCCAGGTCTCCTTGAGAGACAGAATATGAAACGAAGATATACGAAGGAGAGCTGGCATGAAAGACGCTCTGACGACAGCCAATCAGCTAAAATGGAAATGGGGTGGATGAGTAGCGAGACTGGAGCAAAATCTGTGGACTTACAAAATGACAATGTGGGATCCCAGAGAAGGAAGACAGAATGTGGGCAGGTAAAAAACTAGATGGGCAGACTGGTTTGCGAGATGGGGAGGAAAACAATGGATAAGAAAAGCAAATATAAGGCATGAGTGGAAAGAGCTGGGAAAAATTGTGTGTAGAGATCACTAACCTTACGGGGTACACATTTGGTTCAAGCTCTGTGATAAGATAGGTCGATTAAGACACGTATTATATAAATTGTGCAACAGTGAAATATACAACGGTGCGCTTCCACAAAGAGGGAAACCTGAAAGTCACCTCTTTGATCACTCTGGGATAAAACAGTAAAAGTGCCAATACAAAAAGAGGTTTTTATGAAGCGGTTGATATAAATTTATAATCCTCGCGTACACTGCGGAAAGAACCTGCACAGGTGTAAAGTATGTTGAAGTACGTTCTCAGGACAGGGGCGAAGTATACAACATACAATTGTATACGCCAACGAAGAGGATATCGTGATGGTCATCTTCTGATCACTCGGGAAAGTAGCAAGACTGTTGTCAAACAGACATTAAGACATTTGCATGAAGTAGTGTTTTGCTAACTCAGCACGGAACGCATAGGAAAAGGAGGATATGCACATGTAATGTATGTCAAGAGACTTTCAACGGAGCATAAGCTCGGGAACTTACAAAAAACATGTACAACATTCGGAGAAGAAGCTATGGAAGAACGAAGAGTGCAAGGTTTCGCTTTCATGAAGAAGGAATCTAAATCCTCCCTGGGAAAAAAGTGTACAAGTGTCAATAATATAACAGTGCGTTTTTGCAAATTTTATATCTCGAAAAATACAATTGCATTCGCTCAGGGGTGAGACTACACAAATGTGCAATATGCAGTAGTATATTTTCATGAAATAAACTAGGAATTAACCAACATAATAATGCTCTTCAGGACCTGCTCACCTGATGAGTTGAACTGAGCACTGTCCCTGCATTGCAGGAGGCCATAGCCCTTAGGGGATTCACATGGCTAATTTATTTATGTATTTATTTAGAGAAACAAAAAATTCTAAACAATGAAAAAGGTATTGTTGTCTGGCTAAGGTTTGTTGATGACATTTTTTGTAATTGTAGATGAACAAATCAATAGTAGTGCCAATTTGATAGACCAAATCAATACTTTAGACCCTTTTATAAAATTTACATTAAAAACTGAGAATAACAATAAACTCAATTTTCTGGACCTCTCAAAGCATAAATACTATACGGAAAGATTCACATCACCATGAAGCATGTAAAAGAAGTTCTTTTATAAGCATGTTGAATAGAGCTTATAATGTTCCCTTGTCTAAGAATGATTTTCAGAAAGAAATTAGCCTTATTTACAAAATAGCAATAACTAATGGTTATAAAAATAAATCTACATTGATAGATTAATAAACAAAATAAAAAGTAAACCTCAAACATTGCTAAAAAGAGAACGTGAAAAGAAAAACTTTGCCAGCCTCACCTACAACAACGGAAATATTTATCAAATCACTAACATCTGCAAGAGATTTAGTTTCAATATAGCCTTTTGTATCAGTAATAATAACTAACATCTAATATTCAATCACCATAGTGTTGCGAGTAATAATAGATTTTTAAATTCGGTAAATTCGGGGATACATAAACTCAAGTGTGTAGACTGTGCTATTTCTTATGTTGGACAAAGAAGACGAAATTTCCTAGCAAGATACCAGGAACATGAAAATGCTGAAAAATACAAGACATATTCAGGCATGAGCTTACACAAGACCAAATATAATCATAATTTTACTTCAATAGAAAGAGACTTAACCATTTTCCAAAATTTAAATAAGCCTCAACTGAGGAATATTTTAGAAAACATTTATATTGAGATTGATCAGAAACAAAACCCTAGTCAGAAAGTAAATGAAATAACTGATAATATAAATATACTGATAAAAGAGGCTTCCAATCTAGATTTATGCAGGTAGGCCATCATAAAGGATCCGGATAAATATCCCATACGTCTCCCTCCCGTTGGATTCACTCCTCATGACATTTCCCTTTCTCCTCCATTTCCCCTCTTTTGCCTTGTGCTCTTCTCACAGCTCCTCTCAGTTAGCTGACGATGTAAGTGAAGAAATAAACATAGCGGGATTGGCCAGGAGGTAAGCATTTTGATTGCTCCTTTGACACTCCATCACCATATATTCACGCAAGGTTTTTTTTTTTTAAAACAATTTTCCTTTCCTTTTATTACAGACTCCCTTCAACATCTTAAAACTTTGTAACAAAAACTGAAGCTCACCTTTGGTTATTTTTAAGGAGTTTCCCCCGGTCATCATACTTCAAATTTTACATTTAAAACATTTTAAGTCTATCCTCAAGATATTTAAAGTAGGTACATATTTCTCCAGCATTTTCAAGAAAGAAGATCCCTTACATATGGATTTTATCTCAAGCTTGAACATTGACTTGTTGAGCGTTTTGGCTCAACATGAAGGAACATTTTATCTCATCATCATCATCATCATCATCATAAATGTTTTTATTTCATTTGTGCCAATTTTTGTACTCTTTTTTAAACTGAAAATGTTCTGCATTAGAAATGGAACATACTTTTCTAAATAATGTAACAAGATTTTAAGCTGGAATATGTTACATAGACTAGTAGTAAAAAAACAAATAAGTATTGGAAGGTGGGATTCTTCCTTCAACCTAACATTAGATGGGAGTACCAGTTGGATGATGTTGATGTCACTGGATTAACAGTTGACTCAAGAGGAACAATTCCTCTCCTTTTCGTCAAATGCTACAAGTTTTCTCAACCTCAATCGGACTTCAATAAGAGAAATTACAGTGACTACATTGAAGTATTTCTTTGAAAATCTGAAGAACATTTACTCTGAAACCTTTTAAACAAATCACATAATCATCATCATGTCCTCTTTTCCTCATCCAACACTGTGTTGGAGAATTAAAGCATAAGTGCTAGACTCAGCTATGGGCACCATGGTTACCCATCTACGGTCCCTATTTGAGAGCCCTTGTGGTCCCTTTTCAGTCATCTCTTAAGGCAAGCAGGGGGTATCGTGGATGTATTATACAGTGCTCTCCCAGAGGGGATATTTTATCTTATCATACATACATCTTCATTACAGTCTGTTATGCTTCTGTTTTGCCATTTGCAGAGGTTCAGGTTTGATTCACAGCCCTGTCAGAGATTTGAAGACTGGTAAGTGGGTGGTATGTGTGCATACAGCTTACCTCTGTCAGAGATGTCTCTGGAAAGGTGGTGGTGGTGGTGGTGGTGGAGGTGGTGATTATTGTTTTAAGAAGTACAACTAGTCAACTATCCTCCATTAACACTATTCAGAGGAAAAAACTGGAAGCGATCTGACACTTAAAAAAATGAAGATATCAGCTAAAGGAAGGGAAGGACCACAAAGGGTGTGAAAATAAAGGGCTTCCTAGTCCTTGGAACTTAATAGTTTTAAAGTGGGAAAAGAACAAGAGTTGAGCAAGGAAGGTCAGATAAGATAGATGAAAGTGAGAAGCCTGGCAAGTAAGTGAAAGTAATGTTAGCACTAAGATAAAAGGCCCTGTGGTCACCCACTCTCACTCCCAAGTTGACAGACTCTGGGGCCCCTTTCAGTCACCTCTTTACGACAGGTATTGGATACTGTGGGTGTTATTATATTGCCCCCACCCACAGGAGGATCTATGGTAAGAAAATAAAAGGACATTTCAGTGTTAGTCTGTAAAATATCAGTCAAAAGTTTTCTTATTTTAATGGATTTCCCACAGCATTTCAGGGTCCAAAACTTGGCACACCCATCTCCATTAGGTCCTGTGCAGGTCTGACACCAACGATCTTCATGTCTTCCTTGAGACAGTTTCCTCCTGGGTTGTACAAGACAGCTGTCTCTTCTTACAACATGTGTGTATCATATGAGGCAAGCTTCTCACATCTTGTCTGGAACTGGTGCAACTCCCATCCATTGTCTGATATGGTCCTGTCTGACCTGGCTGAGTTTTGTACGTCCAACGACCAACGGAGCATTTTCATTTACATTCCATGGAGGGCTTGCTCATGTGCTACTGAGGCTGGTCAGCATTTTGAACCATAGACAGCAGCAGGTCTTACGAAAGTTATATACTTGTCCCTTGAGAACTCTGATGAGTTGCTGCCATTTCAACCATGCTGAGTTTACTCCAGCTTGAGCATTGACCTCTCAAGCGTAACATTGTAATACCCTGGGCTGTGCCCATTGCATGCTTTATTTCTAGCCTACTGCCAATGCTGAGTGTGGTATCATATGAATAATGTCCAAAGGAGGAGGTAAAAATGATCAAAAACATGCAATCACAATAACACACTACATAATATTAAAAACCATATTATAAACATGCTAAACTCGGTATCCCTGGACAGCTGTATGTCAATACTGGGACTTGATGCTATAGTCTATCCCATGCATTTTCATTTCTTAGTCTATTATCATGAATTAAGTCATCAGCAACACTGTATTCACTGGAATTTATAGTGGACTCATTTTCTTTATCGCTGTCACAACTTGAATTATTTTCACAGCCACTATTAACGAGTACATGAACTATTTCTGTGTCAGCAATAACTTCACCAGGACCTCCCATGTTCACAAATAAACTCAAAACATGTGTGCAGTGTTCTAAAATATAAAATGACTGTAAAGGTACACAACATCTCTCAGCATTAACAGCTCTGAGTGTGGCTGAAAGCTGCCTCTTTCTGCTATCTTTTGAAAAAGGCAATTACTGTTAAAAAATCCATGTAGTGGGCATTTCAAATCCCATGGCATACACACTGTGACCGTAACAGACCAGTGGGGTTAAGAGGTGTTTCATCATTTAAGCTGACATAGGAGCCAAGGTATTTAAATGGGGTAGTTTTAATGAGATCTTTATATATATATATATATAATTGATTTAATAATTTTCAACAATACTGCATATCACTTCAAGAAAAAACAAATTGTTACGTATTTTGTTTCTTCTATTTTATGTTACAGTACATTGGCGATTCTGTAGGGAATCTCTGCTTAACGAAAACTTCTGCGCATCAACTAGTTATGCTTTCCATCCAATATTTTCATCATCAACTCAAATAATCTCCAAATGTTATACCTAATGAATAACATCTGTGTGAAAATGTCAAATTTTCCCACTCTGTTCTGCACTTACTTATACAGCGCTTCACCTACTGAGGTATATTTAAGACATGGTGACTGCCAGTTCAACTTTCTTCAAAGATGGCAGCATGATAGCCACTCCATGCATTATATTCTAGCTTGTTGGCGCAGCTCACTGGTGGTTCCCCAAAAGTGATTGATAATGAAGGCGGAGTTCCTGCTGGACAATAAACCGTAATTGTGACATCCTGGTACAGAATTTGGACCTATGGACATAGACTTCTAGGACTTCATGTGCTCGGAGTGCCCTCCAGATAAGTTCTTGCGACAACCTATCGAAAGCTTTCTTCAGGTCCAGAAATGCCAGATGTAGAGATTTGGTCTTCTCTCTATGAGTAGGTGCGCTGCATGGATCACATCCATTGTACTAAGCCCCTTGATATAGACATAATGGTTTGGAAAGGTATGAGCAAAGTTGCATAGTTGTCTGTCAATTCCCTATGGGAATCAACATCTGTATTATCCATAACTCTCTCAAAGACTTTTAACAAATTACAGAGTAGGCAGATTGAGCCATAGTTGGAGCATTCACCAATGTCACATTTACCCTTCCAGATAGGTATGGTAGTGCTTGAAAGGCAGAGATAGGGAAGTCATCTTCATCAATAACATGTAGGAGAAGGGAAGGAGACATACAGGTGGACTGAGGGACAAGTGGCTGAAAGATGTAAAGAAGAGCATCGAGGCAAGAGAAGGGAACTGGGCAAGTGACAGAAGAGAAGTGGTGGATGGAGAGCCTTATGTTCCAAGCAGACCAGTCTGTGGTTGGAAACTGCTCCAGATATTGAGGAATGCAATTAGAAAGGGGCACAAAGTCTTCAGCTCCGACTCAGCTGAGAATCTCCCAGACTTCAGATGGTATGGCATAATATGGTATGAAAAATGGCAAAGCAGCTGGACCAGAATACCAATCAGAAGTAATAATACAAAATTAGCTTTGGTGATGCAAATGCACTGGCCACTGTTAGATGAAGGGTCAGGGATAAAAAACAGGTACACAAATTTTTGTCATAATTGAGTTAATGGTTATATACTGGCCATTGGATCAAGCTTAATTCAATTTACTGCATTTTGTATTTCAATTATTCAAAGCATATGATTTTGTAACATTCCATTTTTTTCACCCAGTAGTGTTTTGGAATTAAAATTTAATTTTCTGATTTCTGAAGGAAGTTGATTTACCTGAGATTTTTCTTGCTGACTCTTATCAGAAGGTGCAAGATGTTGCTATACATTGGTCTATTGGGAATAACCAATACTGGGCGAGGGAGCTGGCACAGGGGCTAATGTGCAAGATGGCCACTATACATTAGTCTTATGGGAATAACTGATACTGGGTGAGGGAACTGGCACAGGGGCTAATGTGCAAGATGGCCACTATACATTGGTCTTATGGAAATAACTGGATGAGGGAGCTGGCATAGGGCACATGTACAAGATGGCCACTATATATTGGTCTTATGGGAATAACTGGGCGAGGGAGCTGGCATAGGGCACATGTACCAGATGGCCACTATATATTGGTCTTATGGGAATAACCGATACTGGGTAAGGGAGCTAGCACAGGGGCTAATGTGCAAGATGGCCACTATACATTGGTCTTATGGGAATAAACGATACTGGGCAAGAGAGCTGGCACAAGGGCTAATGTGCAAAATGGCTGCTATATGTTGGTATTATGGCAATAACCAACACTGGGCAAGGAAACTGGCACAGGGGCTAATGTGCGAGATGGCTCCTATACATTGGTCTTATGTGAATAGCCGATACTGGGCGAGGTAGCTCGCACAGGGACTAATGTGCAAGATGGCTGCTATACGTTGGTATTATGGGAATAACTGACACTGGGCGAGAAAGCTGGCACAGGGGCTAATGTGCAATGTGGCCACTATACATTGGTCTTATGGGAATAACCGATACTGGGTGAGAAAGGTGGCACAGGGGCTAAGGTGCAAGATGGCCGCTATACGTTCGTATTATGGGAATAACCGACACTGGGTGAGGGAGCTGGCACAGGGGCTAATATCATGATACTCACAGAAGAAGACAACAACATGACTGTTGTCCTTGAGGATCTTCTCCAACATGCGAATATTAACTTCTTCAATACGGCCAGGGATTTCCAAAGTGTCCTCATCTGTCAACCAGGAAAGGACTTCATCTTCATCATCAAGGTCACCTGCAACAATACAAATATGACACATTAGCATAGCAGCCATACTTGGCAACGTTACCAATAAACAATTAACTCAAGGATAGAGATATAAGTAAGGAAGTTTTTGAAGTTGTTAAACAAGATACTTGAAAAGAACCATTTGTCTATCAAAATTCTCCTCCCATCGCTTGGTGCACATTCTAGGGTAGAGATCACAGTTTTAACAAGAAACACAGCAATGTACAGGAAAATATACCTTACGAAGAAAAAGAACAGTCTTCCAAGTATCATGGCGTATAATGAAGTAATCGCTATTGGTTCATGTTCGTTTCCGAGAATACAATATCTCCTGCTCACAATCCATTTGTACTCAATGTTTGTGCTTGTACTTCTGATGACTGAACAAGCCAATTCTACTGTGAAACATTTGTGCACATAGATTGCACTCGATGGGTGGGGGATGACAAAGCTGCATCTGATAGAGTATGCGTATCTGTCATTTAAACTTCTCTTGCCTGCAGTGCTCTTGCTCAAGCAGTTCCCAGGTTAGAGGGTTGATATTTGAAAATTTCATGGTTCATTTAAGCTGATCACTTCAAAGGGACACCACCATGGGGTCTTGTGCCTGAGGAAAGTTCATCATACAGGAAGCCTGGTTTCGCTTGTACAGCAGACATACCCACTCCACTGAAGCTGATGGCCAAAGAGAGAGGATCCTCCACTGTTCATGCACACTTTCTGAAGAACTGCAAGACTGAAGACGTAGTCATACCATTTGATATTCAAGATGGAAGGAAGTTTTTGTTAACGAAAATGCTCACTTTTCTTAAACCGACCAGCCGACCGACCGACTGACCAAGTCTTAAGTTTGAGTATCCATTTTGACTCATGCCCTATTCATACACACAGATTTTTAACACTAGAACAGCGCAAGGTGTGAAAATGACACTCACCTTCAATTTTTCTTTAATAACATGTGCATTCTTGTATCATTTTTCTTCAAATATCTTGACTTATCATCATTTTTCATCCCATTTATGGTGATGTATTGCACCCAGCAAAATATTTACATTTTCATTGATTTCTGATATGACATATCCTGGACAGTGGGAGGGGTCATTTTGACTCTTGTACAATATTCCTTATTACAGCAGTTTGCATTGTCAGACAACAGTGTGTATACGGCCGTTATTATTAGTATTGTTGAGCTCTTACTGTCAGATGAGCTGGGCTGAGAGGCTCAGACGGTTGAGGCGCTGGTCTTCTGACTCCAACATGGCAGGTTGGATCCTGGCTCAATTTGGTGGTATTTGAAGGTGCTCAAATACGTCAGCCTTGTGTCTGTAGATTTACTGGCATGTAAAAGGACTCCTGCGGGACAAAATTCTGGCACCTCGGTGTCTCCAAAAACCGTAAAAGAGTAGTTAGTGGGACGTAAAGCAAATAATATTATTACTATCAGATGAGTGTTCCAGTTAGTGGGATTATTGTATTCATCTCATCATTTAGAAAGTGTTCTTCCTACAAGCATGTCGTGCTACGATCATCTTTCTGCTGACGAGGTGTCTCGTATGCTAGAAAATTCAGACGATGAGTCTGAAGGTCAACTTTCCAATTCAGATGGTGATTTTTTGCTTGAGACAAGAGAGACAAGTGAAGATGAAGGTCACGAGACAGAGGATGAATTATCCACAGGAGAAGTTGAAAATGCTAATCTGTCTCCGAACTCACCCCGAATGTCTCAGTCTCAGTTAGGTGTTTCATCAGTAAAGATGGTTGCCCAAGACGGAACCGAGTGGGAGGTCCTGGATTCAAACTCTTCAACTAGAAGGCGGGCTTCAGTGAACATCCTGAGGGAGCAGGGAGGTCCCACAACATATTCCTTCCACCGAGTTTACGACTCGGCCATTAGTGCCTTTCGTCTCCTCTTTGATGAATCAATGCTTCATCTAATGAAATGACACACAGAATCAAATGCTCAGAAAGAACTTCCCAGACTGGACCGTGTTGCTCGAGGAGTTGGAGGCTATGATTGCCATCATGTACACCCACGGTGTCCTGTGTTCGAAAAGTGTGTCTGTGGATGAACTATGGTTGCGTTCTTGTGGATAGCAATTCATGAAGGACACAATGTCAAGAGATAGATTTAGAGAGCTTCTCAGATTCCTCCGTTTTGATGAGAAATCAACCCAAGCTGAACACCTGCCAGTTAACAGGTTCGCTCTTGTCTCTGAAATTTGGTACAAATTTGTAGAAAATGGTATTCACTGCTACCGCCCGAGTGAAAATATTACAGGTGATGAACAATTACTTCCCAGCAAAACCAGGTGCAGGTTTACCCAATTTATGACAAACAAGCATGAGTGGTCGACCAAATGTCCCGTAATTATATCACCAAGGGAGCATGCAGGAGGTGGCCAATGCATGTCTTTTACAATATCCTGGACCTAACAGCTATCAATGCTTGGGTCAAGTACAAGCAAGTAATGGGTAGGAAGATAAAGCAGAAGAAGTTCATCCTGCAGCTGGCAAGTGAACTAACAAGACGGCACGAGCAAGGGCAACAACAACAAGAGGAGGAGGCTGGGGACCGTATCCATCTAGAAAGCGGAAGAAGTGCCAAGTTGGTCTGTGTAAAGGCAACAAGTCTAGCGATGCCTGCAGCAAGTGCCTCAAAGCAATGTGCGGAAAATGTGCATGAAAAGTAGAAGTTGTGTGTGAAAATGTGATTTTTAAGAAAATGTATAATTGTTGCAATGTGGACGATTGACTGCGAAAATGTGTTCAATTGATTAATTTTGTGAAAACTCTTTAGAAAAACAGAAACATGGTGCAGTTGTTTGTGATTATTCATGTGTCCATTAGTAACATAAAAGGTACATACACGAATGTCATGTCCTTATGTGTAATATAAAGTTGTGGAAACCCAGAAGAAGAAAATACATGTTTTATTGTGTTCTATTTTGAACGTTTCCAAGCATTTCTTATGATAGGCCAAAATGACCCCTTACTGCTGTTCTAGGAATGTCAGATTCTTTGCCGTTCTAATGTTAAATCATGAACAATATAATTGTAAAGTTGGATTACAATAAGTTTCAACTTATGTCAATTCAAGTGTGTAACAATCGATACCGATACCTACAATAAGAAATGGTAAAACATGAGCTGCTGATAGCAAGATGACAAACATAATATTTCTTTAGCCTATTCTCATAAAATGATTTTGAGAGTGTATTATAGTTATTTTTTCAAGTTTATAAGAAGTGACAATGATTCTTCAAGATTTTGGTTAAACATTTTAAGTACCGGTAAACAAAACAAAACAAAAAAAAAAAAAAAGAACAAAAAAAAAACAAAAAAAAAATTATGACTATAATAGTTTTAATTGAATGTGAATGACTGTTATACTTAGGTCACAACCATTTGACACAATATACAAGAAAATTGTATTTAACCATGTTTTCTTAAAAATTGCATAATTTTAAGCTTGCTAATGACAAACCAATATTCCTAATTAGCCTTAAGATTCTAAAAGTGACTGAAGATGCTCAGAAAATGAGCGAAACATGTACCATGTTTTAATAATTTAGCAATAAAATAAGGATAAAATTCTAATTTTGTAAGCTAGTTGAGTACGGTACGGTATTGAATAGGTGGGATAATAAATTTGGTTTTTTTACTTTCATTTGATCTTCAATATGGGTTTTAAAATGAGAATAGTCACTTGCAATAATAAACAGTACCCGGGAAACTGGAACTGTACAATGATAATGATGATGATGATGACACAGTCTAAAGTGGTTGTACAGTTATCATTTCCAAAGATACTCAGTCTACAATGTTTGTGTAGTAATTATTTGTGATTATACGTAGTGTAAGGTGGTTGTGCAATTATCACTTGTAACGATACATGATGTACTCAGTATAAAGTATGGTACAGGTACAGTATTTACTTGAAATGATTCTCCACTTACCTTTGTAAACCAAGGGCTCCTTGTTGCGGAAAAGCACTAGGGTTGGGAAGGTCCTGATGCCATGTTTCTTTGCAATGGCAGCATCCTCTGTTGTAACAAAAATTATGCCGGCCTCATCGAGCTCATCATCTATGTTCTCAAGTTCATCGAGGATGTTGTCGCATTCCTCTCCCTCCTCACATTTGCCACCTGTCAAGGACAGTAGAAGATCCAAGTATATTTCTTTAACAACATGCTATGTGTAGAGCTAAGATGACAACTACTCTAATACTTACTGAAATAAACAACCACATACTCGTGTTCTTCAATAAGATCCTCCAAGATCTCATCTGTGACCTCTTCAATAGTTGATGTTGTTTTCTGTACAATGAGCCACTGCAGGAGTTCTTCTTCGTTCATGAGGTCACCTGCAAAACCCGTATGTTACTTCCTCAGCCTGTTAATATCACTTTAAAAATTCACATCCAATGAACATTAAGTTTGTTACCTTCATACAGTGCAGGAATCTTGTCCTCAAAGTACACGAGGGTAGGTAAGTGGTCAATGCCATACTCCTTGGCTTCAGCATCGTTATCTATACGTACAATAACAATTCCCTCCTTTTCCAGTTCATCATCAATATTCTCCAGTTCATTGAGCACTCTGATGTCTTGTTTGTCATCTCTGTCATCTAAAACAATAAAACAAAGAGGTTCACAGTTCCTGCCAGAGCAACAGTCTAAATCAAGCCAACACACAGGATGATGTTACAAACTTTCAGGGATGATTGAGGATGGCAAATGGATCAATTCGAGATAAGGAACCATATTCTGGAAACAATCGAGTCAAAAGAAAAATTCTACTCATTTAAGTCCATTCATTTGCAGAAGTTTCACAAGCTGCTCCATTTATAACAAATCTTTGAAATGGTGTCCCGCTGCATCATCGCACAAAGTTCTGTTGTCCCTGTTCAACTATCCCGGTGTTGTTTGAATAGTGTCGCAGGCAATGAGAATTCTTGCCAAGAGATCCTCTTCAGTCTCAACAGGTGTCTCATACACAGGACTTTTCACATGGCCTCACAAGAAGAAATCAAATGGGGTGAGATCAGGTGAACAAGCAGGCTACGAAACAGGACCTCCTCTTCCTATCCACTTTGCAGAGAATGTTCAAGGTGTTTACAAACTCTCAGTCCAAATTGAGGTGGGGCTCCATCATGTTGGAACCACATCCGTTGACGAAGAGCAAGTGGGATGTGTTCTGGGAACATGGGTAGTACATCTCTGAGCGCCACTGTGTACACTGATGCATTTATGATGCTAGTGGCTTTACGTCGCACTGACACAGCTAGGTCCTATGGCAACAAATTGATGCATTTAAGCAAGGAGGAAGAAAAAAAGGGTTTACTACATAATCATTAATAACTTTTGACTCGAACGTTTCCAGACTACAGTTACTTATCTCATATTGATCCATCCTCCATCATCCCTGAAAGTTTGTAACATCATTGCAGATACCCCCTGGATAAGGTCTTCTTTTAATACTTATTCTGTTCTTAAGGTGAGTTTTCTTTAATATTAGCACTATTGGGAGAGGGACAGAGAATTAAAGACTTTGTGGGTAACCGCCATGTCAGAAGAGACCAACAACCCACCAAGGGATAGGAGTTCTGTGATCACCTGGTTTATAAATTATTCTCCTAGAGTTTAGCAGTCTTGTTAATATTTCTGTAGTTTCCTTAAAGATATCAGTTGGCTACCATTTTGGGTACCTGTTACTAGCCTAGTGCAGTCCATAAGGCAATGGGCAGCATCCACCATGGTTAAAAAACTGCATATTAGTGTGGTGAAGGATAGTTTTAGGTGAGGTAGGTAATTTTCAGAAATATTGGGAACAGCACAAACACTAGTTCCTAACTCAGTAGAATTAATCATTCATGATTAAATCTTTAATATTTCTCCTAAAATAGAAGCCATATTCTTTCTGGTTTCAACTTAGTTAACACATAAACTTTTTAAAGTATTTTATTCAGTCAAAAGCAATGCAAGATTAAAACAACATCGGAAATGTTTTCTTTTCCAGGTAGTTCTAGTATTTTTTAAATCTTGCATTCGTTTTGACAGACTGGGAAACATAATGGTTATATTGCACAACCTGCCCACACAGCTCACTCAGCCATGGATGTTAACCATTTTCTTGGGGTGACACATGTGTAAAAACATTCCAGGTATCTTTGTTCTCAAGATATAGACCTGAGGTCATCGTCAGGGCTTGCCTGGTTTAGTCCCAAGGATCCACATCACCTAGCACAGTTTCCAGGTCCTGCTCTCTGTCAACACTCTGAGCTATCTGTCTCTAAGTCCTCTCCTTCCAGCTCGTGCATTCTTCTTGAGTTGTCGACATATTGACCTCCTATCCTACTCCTCAAGAATTTCATTCTACTCTACTAACATCTCTTCCTTTAATTATCCAAGTCACAGATTAGTACTGGAATATAATAAGTACGATGGATGAGGTTCCTGTATGTCTTCCCCTTTCAGAGATCTTTACCACCTTCATCTGCATATTACTATACTTTCCATTAGTATTTGGGACATGGTAAAAGAGAAAGAATAAATATAATGAAAGTGAGACTCAGGCAAATATGAGTACCGTACTCAAAAGATAAGTTTCACTACCCTACATAATTGAATCTCAGTTCACAGCCATCTGGGGACATCACAGTATGTGAAGTTCAGAGCCTAATCTCAGCTTCTTCTTCTTCTTCTGCTCCTACCAGTTACTTAAGAGTCTGCGTTTCATGGAGATTTGGCCCAGTTTTACGGTCAGATGCCCTTTCCAATGTCAACCAGATATGGAGGAATGTATTCCTATCACATATTTATTGGTAATAGTGTGTGTTGTATGTAGAAGAAAGCAAATACCCAGTCCCCAAACCAAAGGAATTAGCTATGCACATTTGAAATGCCTGACTTGGCCAAGAATCTAACCCAAGGCCCTCTGAAATGAAGGTCACTATGCTGATGATTCAGCTAAGGAACTGGTAGCTACTGGAAGGAAGAATACTTACAAAAGAGACAAGCGAGGTAGGGTACGCTGTCGATGAGCTTCTCAAGCATCTCGTCGGTGACCTCAGGGATCTCACTGTGGCGCTTCTGGTGCAGCAGCCAGCCCAGTAGTTCATCTTCTTGTGTGAGGTCCCCTGGACATCAAAATACAGAAGATACTGTCAATAATGATGAGTAGCATTGTACAGAATAGAAAATATAATTAACATAGAAAAATTAAATGGTGATCTTTATGAAAATTAGCTACTATGTTCTCCATATCAAATTAATTGCAGGGACAACCAATGAGAACATGCAGAACAACCCTCTCTACCAACATGTGTAAATGGTGACAAAGAGTTGGTCGAAGAAAGCAAAGTTGCTCTGAAACATTCTAACTTTGAGGGACTGAAGGTCCAGTGTGCGGTTTAGAGGCACAAGAATGGTTGTTTCTTATAGTTTGTGTGAAGACATACTTCTTCCTTTGACCTTCACAACCTGGGCAGTATTAAATGGCTATTTATATCTGATGATATTAACAA
Source organism: Anabrus simplex (assembly GCF_040414725.1). NCBI lineage: Eukaryota > Metazoa > Arthropoda > Insecta > Orthoptera > Tettigoniidae > Anabrus > Anabrus simplex. Next base: position 771,949,315 of record NC_090265.1, read on the forward strand.
ATTGGTGACTAAATGTCTGCAGTCACAGACATAAATTATTTATGCCAAGTAAAATGTCAGCAAGTAAGAAGTCAGACTTCCTAGAATCAAAAATCAGGGCCAGTGATGGCTGTATCTTTATAGGGAAGGATGTTTAGTAACATAACACCATGAATCTTTTTCTTTCATGATCACCATCATCATCATAGAATCCCTAGGGTGGTGTTGAATGAGTCTTCGCCATCGTTGTCTGTCCAGAAATGCCTTCTCTCTCACCACTGACTCCCAATTCCCTCCTCTTCTCTCCATATACTCTCTCAGCTGGTGTAGCAATCTCTTGCTAGGTCTTCCCACTGGCCTTCTTCCTTCAACCTTTCTTTCTAGGTGTGCATGTGAAGTTCTCGTGCCAGGCCCTCCATGTCCATACCATCAGTCCTGAAGTCCTTAGCTTCTCTTCTGTCAAGTCCACTTCCAGTTCCATTCTGATGTCATCATTCCTGGCATGGTCCTTGCATGTTTTTTGGAGGGTAGTTCATAGAAACTTCATTTCACATGCTTGCAATTTACTAACTTCTCTCCCTCTTTCAGTGTACATGTTTCTAGACTGTATGTGAGAATGGGAACAAAGTGTGACTTATACAGAGTCAACTTTGGTCCTCATAGGCACTTTGTTATCCCAAAGTAGATGTCTTACAAGGTTGTAGAAGTTGGGACTGCTTGCCACTCTGTTCACTGTTTCTTTATCTGTAATACCTACACTGTAAATCATGCTGCCTAGGCATTTCAATACCTGTAGCCTACACATAGAATGTTTTCACCTTCAAGCTTTATGTGGCAACCTGTATCTTCAAAGCAACAGTTCATGTTGTGCTAATTTTCATCTGATAGGTACTGTTTGAACTTTGCTACCAACTCATCCAGCCTAATTTGTACCTCTATGTCTGTCTCTCTCCAGATGGCTTCATCATCAGTAAACAACAGTGTGTGTAGTTCTCCATTTCATTCTCCCTGTAGGTTTCTAAGAAATTTGTCCATGACACTAATGAATATCAATGGTAAGAGTGTACTCACTTGCTTGACACCATGTGTGGTATTAAACCATTCTGAATGGCCATCCCAGCATAGACACGGCTGCCACAGTTACACAAGAGCATCTAGACCTTACCTATCAGATACTCAGGCACTCCCAGTTCTCTGAGGCACTTCCATATGACTGTATTGTATGTCTTTTCTAGGTCTAAGACTACTACAAGTAAAAGTTTCAAACAAATTTATTAAAAAACCACCATTCCACTTTGGTTTTTTAATAAATTTGTTTGAAACTTTTACATTCTGTACTCCAATACAGCTATCATAATGAGACTCATAACATGTAATAAAGTAATACTACAAGTAAGTCGTTCCTTCTCTCCCAGTGCTGTTCCATTAACATCTTTAGAGGAAAGATCAGATCTGTTGTACTTCTATTGGCTCCGAATCCATGCTGTTCTTCCAGGACAGGTTTCATCACTGCCCACAGTCTGGTTTCAATAATTTTTCAATAATTTTTTCATTATTTTCAGACCATAGGAGAGAAGTGTGATACCCCTGTAGTTGGCATACTTTCATCTGCATCCTTTTTTAAATAAAGGGATAGTAATACCTTTCATCCATATTGCTCTCAAAGTTCTGTGCAGCCACTGCACTCCAGGTATGCCTGCAGCTTTGATCATGTCAGCGTAATTTAATCGATCCCAGGCGACTTCCTACTTTTCATCATTTTTAGTGCAATTTCCAACTCAGACCAAGTAATTGGAACATCATCAGCCCTTAGCCTTTCTTCCACCTCTTCAGCAGTTTCTCCCTCATTCAGGAGTGTATCAAAATAGGTCTTCATTCTGTTTCTAATCTCTTGTTTTCTCCTGTTCACTGTTTGTAGTGCTGTGATGTCCTCTGTCAACCAGGCTGTACAGTATCTTCATGTTTCCTTTACTATCTTCCTGAAGATTTTGGAATTCACCCAACATTTCTCTTCTCCCACAATCCTTTTTACTTCATAAGTCTTTTTTCTTTCACATAGAGCATTACTTTTTCACTTTTACATGGAAGAAGACTTGTAGGAATGTCAGTAATGAAGAGACATTTTGTATATCCATAAAAAAATGACTGAATTAATAAAGCAGAAATCTGAAAAAGTGATTGTAATTAAGTAAATAAAATACAAAATAAAACATGCATATTTGAAATAGATATGAAGTGGAATACAGAGAACTTGAGCCCACCACAGATACTGTATGGAAGAAGAGAAGAGGATCTCTTTCTTTGGTCACATTATGAGGACACCAGAAACCAGATTACCAAGAAAAATTATGGTATAGAGAAACTTTGGAATCTGAAGCAACAAGTAAAATGGATTAAGGATATTAGAGATGATGTGGAAGAATTAGAAATAATAATTTGCACAATAAAATAGAAAATAAGAAACTGACAAACATAAAAAGATTTAAACCAAAAATATATGAACGGTATACAATGCATAGATAAGGAACTACAGAAAAGATCAGAACAAACACTGAGTGAAATGGTAGTTTAGGGGAAGGCCTAAAAATGAATTCTCAAAATTATGTTATTAGTGGTCCTATAGATAAAATACTATGTAACTAAAGTTAAAGTTAACAGACATTCATTAATTTCGATTTTTGTTGTTAAGTGTTTATCAATGCTGGGCCATGAGCAAATGGGTGAATTTATGAAAATCAATATGCAAATTTGGTAAATGAGGCATGAGAGTCTAGGTCATAAATATAATTTTATTCATGCAGGATGAAATGGTAGTTTAGGGGAAGGCACCTAAAATTTAATTTTTAAATACCTTTGTTATTGGTCCAATGGAAAAGGACTACATAACAGAAGTTATAGAGAATAAAATTTCCAATCATTTATGTCTTATACAGTTTCAATGCACTAAATGTGATAATAGAATTGATGAAATTAGACTTTTGTTGCTTAGTCCATAGACTATCAGCACTGAGCATTGCTAACGTGGAAATATTGTTTGGTCATGTTAAGATGTTTTTGGTCATGATTATCTTAAAATGTAAGACCGCATGGTCATCAACCTATATCAACAAGGAAAATTGTGAAGATGACCATAAAAATTAGAAAAAAATTATAAAGAAACGTTTGCTTGAAAAATAAGAAAAGAGGGAGTCATGAAAGAAGGAAGGACTCCTTTTACATTAGATAACCTAACATCATGAAAGGCCTAAAATATCAAAAATTCAAAAAATTATTACATAGACCATTGTTTGTAGCGATGTACTTTCTCTCTTCTGCTGCCATTCATCTCTGATAGATGAGATTACTGCTGCATCCTGCCTAAATATTGGCAGGAAGTAGATGCGGAGGACAAAAATATAATCATGCACATGCTATGTGATTGTCCCATCAACAACGGCTACTACAGCTAGTATAAAATTAATATATGAACTTCTAAAAGCACTAGAAAGCAAATTATTTTCTATCGTAAAGATGATGATAATGCAATTGTAAAATTGCTATAAGATGGGAATTCCTTACCTTCATAAACATGTGGTATCCTTTTCTCAAAGAAAACTAGAGTAGGTAAAGTATCAATACCATACTCTTTGGCCTCCTCATCGTTGTCTATCTTCACAAATGCTATATTATTTGAGTCACATTCATCATCAATATTCTCCAACTCAGCGAGCACTTTCTGACTTTTCTTCTGATCCTTATCATCTGAAAGACATTCAGAATAATTTTCTTGGTTCAGTGCATATATAAATAACATATAGTATCAGTTTCTTTTAACATGCCTCATCTGACCTCTTGGAAGTCAAGAGAGTACAGTCCTCAACAAGGTCCAGCCCTAACACTCTGGAGAAACAGAACAGAAAGGAAGAACAGGCTCTAGTGGAAGAGAGAAAAAGGAACTTCTTCAGTCATTTAATTTAACTCAAAAGTTGGCCAAAAATATACACATAGGAAATGGTTGCAATTTTTGTAAATGTTGACACATTATGACTGCAGGGTCAGAGCAAGTTGCAACCATGAAGAACCTCAAATTCCAGAGTGAAAAGGGAAGTAAAATGAGAAGGAAAAAGGAGAAAAATATAACTTTTCACAAACTTCATTATAGTGCTAGTCTGGAAAGTTGGAAAACCTGCTTGACCTATAGATACAATTTAAATAATAGAATATTTCCTTTTATATGTGGTAGAAACACTGAAATGTTTACAGCAGAACCTTTAACATCATCCTCATTTTTGTGTTTGAACTAAACATTGTGGTATTGTAAACTATATGTTTTACTATTAATTATATTAATGATCGAAGTATTACTGTATTTCAGCTCATTAAGTGATTTTGACTATCATCTAGTATTAATGCATCAACATTCGAACAATTACTGTTTTGTCGATTACAGTTTTACTATAATAATACTATGGTTGCGGGGCAAGATATGCAAGGGTTAAGTATGGCTGCTGCGTATGCACCTATCTCAAGTCTCAAGACCTGATAATAAATATCTGTTCTGTTCTGTTCTGTTCTTGATGACTCTTGCAAACTGAGTTGCTGTTGTGAAGTGGTAGAGCAATTGTGCTTTAGTTACACATTTAAAATGAACAGATTAAATATGAACATGCATCTGTTTCAGAGAGCTCACACAGTCTTCATGAGTAATGTTTGTAGCTTAGAGTGTAGTGTCTGTTTCTCGTGCCGTGCCTACAAACTGCTGTGACTTCTCATCAAACGCAGATAGTATTCCTGAACTTAAAAAGCATATAATACAATATATCACAACATATGATTAAATCACTAGAGAAAGTAGGTGTTTGTATATAATGTAGAGGCTTGTAGTCAGCTTCCTTACAAATAGAATCCAGAGAGTTACAATTCACGATAAACTAAGGAAGCCAAAAATAAGTCTGGCCCCGTGGTGTAGGGGGCAATGCGTCCGCCTGTCACCCGGCGGCCCCAGGTTCGATTCCCGGCTGGGTCAGGGGTTTTTAATTGTAAATGATTAATATCCCTGGCCTGGGAACTGGGTGTTTGTGTCATCATAAATGCTCCTTTCCTCACATTCAACACTTTACACTTCTGCAATTACAATTACACGCAGGTTCATAACATATGGTGCAAGTAGTGACAAAATATTTTTAGAGGTTGATGCCATGAACAAATAGCATTTAAAAAAAAGCCAAAAATAGTTCAAACAGGAGTACCATTCCTTGGACCAGTAATACAGGGTCTTATTTTTGGCTCGCTCTGCAGCACCACTCAGAGCACGGCACGTGGTGCAATGACGCTCCATCGCTAGCCGGTATAATGCACGCTTTTCCTCCCAACTACTCATGGCAATTCACACTTATAGAAATCCATTTCTAGTGAAACTATTAATCTAAAACCTACCTGGCATTACATTTGATGTTCAAAATGTTGTCCCTCAGCTGTCAAACATGCCTGACACCTCGTAAATAGGTTTGCAGACACTCAGCGAATCTCAGCCTGCGTGATGTTCGAAATAACGTGTGTAATGTTCTATTATAGTTCTTCTCTTGTGTGAGGGTTGTTCACATACACTTTTCCCTTCAGCATCCACCACAGGTAATAATCACAGCAATTTAAATCAGGAGATCTAGGGGGATAATTAACCACACGATCTTCGAAAACTTCCCATATTACCTCCATAGATTGATTAGCAGTGTGTGCCATCACATTATCTTGCATAAAGTAACCATTACTCCTTTCTTCTTCTGTCAGCTCTTGAAAGAATGGTCTGAGAATGAGGTCTATATATCTATCAGCATTTATTGTTTCACGGAAAAATATAGGCCCTATAATTCTGCAAGCATTTATTGTGCACCAAACTCCTATCATTACATCATGAAGTGGACAGACATGCAGCTGGTGGGGATTTTCTGCACACCAGTAGTGATTGTTTTGACTATTTACATAGCCATTTAAGTGTAGCCATGCTTCATCACTCATCATCATCATCATCACTTCCCACCTCAGGTTTTCCGGGTGTGTTGTACAAGCTCTCGCCATTTCCTTCTGTCTTCTGTTCCAGTACATACTCCCATTTGTGTCCTCTCTCCTCCACATCTAATCTTACAGTCTATATCCAGCTTTTTCTTGGTCTTCCCTGTCATCTTCTTCCTAGGAGATTAAGATCAAAATATTTTCTGGCAGATCTTTCCCTGTTCATTCTCATTATGTGCCCATACCACTGAAGTCTGCGTTTCTTTATGACACTGGTAATAGGAACCTCGATACCAGCTACTTTTCTATTCACTTCATTTCTGATATTGTCCTTTGTGATAGTTCGGTTCATGGTTCTAATGAATCTTGTTTCAGCTGCTTGGATTCTACTGAAGTCTTTGTTTAGTAGGGTACCATACGTGAGGATTGGTACAAAGTAAGTGTGGTATATGATTGTTTTTGCTTTTTGTGATATCTTGCAGTCTCAGAGAAGATTTCTGACTTGACTGTAGAAGTTTGATGCTTTCTGTGTCCTGCTGAGTATTTCCTGCCTAACAGTGTTGTCTTTCGAGATTGTGCTTCCAAGGTACTTGAAGTGGCATGCTGATTTGATTTTTACTCCTTCCAGAAATATATTTGAGCTTGTTCCTTCTCTATTGATGGTCATTTCCACTGTCTTTGTTTTTCTCATCTTCAGTCCAAATTTTTTAAGTGTATTGTCCCATTCATTAAGTTTCTTCTGAACTTCAGCTTCTGTCTCTCCCCATAAAAGCACATCATCAGCAGATACTAGAGTGTTTGGTTCACTGTCCATTTTCTTGATAGATTTCATGACCTTGTCCATTACTATTACAAAACAGGAGTGATGATAGGGCACTTCCTTGTTGGACACTTCTCTTTATTTCAGACCATTCTGATTATCCGTTGCCTATCTGGACACAGCTGTAGCACTTCTGGTATAGCATCTTGACTTTGTCAATTAAGTACTTTGGCACCTTTAGGTCTTCCAGACATTCCCATATCTTGTTTCAAGGAACACTATCATATGCTTTTTCAATGTCTACAAATGCTTCTTCACTATAAAATAAAAGTTCTGGGTCAAAATACACAACGCGAACTGACTGAAGCAACCAGTTGCAATACCAAACCCTAGCAAAACTGGCAGGTCCTCTTAAATATTGGGCAGGGGTGGGTTTGTATGGTTTTGCATTGAACTGTTTTGTTGCTTTGTGAGGAGAAGTTAATGACACATTAGCTTGTACGGCGAGATGCGACAAGGATTTTGTTGGAGTTCTTTCCAAGAGAGCTCCTATTTCGTCAAGCTTTTCCTCTGTTAAAACAGTTCATCTCCTGCATGATTTCTTGTTAAGAATGGACCTGGTGGTGTGGAAATTCTTTACTAATTTATGTACTATACTCCTATGGAGAGTGGGGATGCCAGGAAATTTGCGAATGAATCAAAAGCAGCATTCTGTGTAAGAAGAATTACACTTGTTGTTCTACTGTATACATCACTGGTTAAACATGCAATTACTTTAGTATTCCTACAGAAACTGAAATGAAAATCCACAGCCAGTTTCTAGTCATTTGACTGGGTCAGGAATGGAATGAATGAAGCCCCACCTAGCGGCGAGGATAGGAAATGTGCCAACCGCCGAAGCCTGTCGCACTCCTCTGGGGCAATGATAAATGACTGACAAGTGAAATGAAATGTTATTGGAGAGTGTTGCTGGAATGAAAAATGACAGGGAAAACTGGAGTAACCAGAGAAAAACCTGTCCGCCTCTGCTTTGTCCAGCACTAAACTCACATGAAGTGACCGGGATTTGAACCACGGTATCCAGCGGTGAGAGGCTGATGCACTGCCATCTGAGCCACAGAGTCTTCTATTCCTACAGAAACTATGCTATTTTAAAGCGAACACTTTGAACACACTACCAATACCACAGATGTTGAACTAAACTATTGCTGTGAAGCAATGGTTATCGCTACTATACTGCATTAGATCACTTTAGCCGGTCATGAAGCAATATATCTCTTGGCAAATGAGTCACCCAGCCGCGCTATCACCTTCCATGCATGCTTCCCTGATACACAGAATGAGCTAAAAAAACATGAATGATCTGTGCAACTTAACTCTAGATGGGTTGCAGTTCCCTTTCCAAATTTCCCTTTGAATTCCTTTACTGCCTGTTCTGTACAAACACTGAAAAAGAGAGGGGATAACTACAGCCTTGCCACACTCCTTTCTGGATTGCTGCTTCTTTTTCAAAGCTCTTGATTCTTATCACTGCAGATTGATTTTTGTATAGATTGTATATAATTCTTCTCTCTAGGTATCACATCCTAATTAACTCCAGAATCTCAAATAGCTTGATCCATCAACATTATCATATGTCTTTTCTATATCTACAAATGCCATGTACATGGGATTTTCCTTCTTAATTCGATCCTCTAAGATAAGACTTAAAGTCAGAATTGCTTCGCGTGTTTGCACATTTCTTCTGAAGCCAAACTGATCTTCTCCCTACTCAGCTTCAACTTGTCTTTCCTTTCTTCTGGAAGTAACACATGTAAAATCAGATGGCATTTCTCCTGTATCATACATCTTACACACTAATTGGAATAACCTCGCCATATTGGTTTCTCCAAAGTCAATTAGTAATTCTGAGGGTAAGTCATCAATTCCAGGTACCTTGTTCCTATTTTGTTCTCTCAGAGCTCTGCCAAATTCTGACCTCAAAATACAGTCTCCCACTTCATCAGAATCAACAGCCTCTTCTTGTACAAGAACCCTATCATCTGCTCCTTTCTGTTCCTGCTATCTTTCTGCCCTGTCTTCTTTAGCTAGAAGTGGTCTTCCATCTGAGCTCTTAATATTCATACACCTAGTTTTCCTTTCTCCAAAGGTTTGGCTGGTTTTCCTATATGTATCATCTACCTTTTCTACAATCATGACACCATCAGCATCCTTGCACTCCTCTTTCAGCTATTCTTCCGTAGCTGTTCTGCTCTTTCTGTCTTCATTTTTTAGTTGCCTGTATTCTTTTATGCCCTCATCATCCTTTGCATTCTTGTACTTTTGCTGTTCATCAATCAGGTCTTGTATCTCCCAACTTATTCACTGATTCTTACTTAATCTTACCTTTCTTCCTAACTTTCTTCAACAGCCCTACTGATGTCATTCTTCGTGACTGTCCACTCTTCATCTATCATAGTCCCTTTAGCCTCTTCATTTAGCCTTTGTGCAACATGTTCCTTGAAACAATCCTTCACTCTTTTCTTTCAACTTATCCAGATCCCATTGTCTTGCAATTCAATTGTTTCAACTTCAGATGGCATTTCATGACCATCCAGTTGTGGTCAGAATCCACATCTGCTTGTGGGAAGGTCTTGCAATCCAACACCTTGATTCTGAATTTCTGCCTAATCATGTCTATAGGTACAGTATTTTATACATTCAGTGTCTCGAGGCCTTGTTCATGTATACAGCCGTCATTTGTAGTGTTTAAACCAAGTGTTAGGAAAATTATAAGTCTGGAAGATTGTGACTGCATATAACAACTTTATTTATTAGCAGTTTCAATGACAATAATCAACAAAAGATTGACAAACAACCCATCACAATGACTACATATTTTCCATAGATACCACTACTAACATGGATACCAGTAGGTCTCATCAAAGAATCAATGAGAAGGTGATCAGTCTAGCAGTCAGGTCAATCACTGAAGTCACACCAGGTTACATCACACCAAGATTATTATGATTGATGCAGAATTCAACTTGCTGACTTCCTCCCTCATTCCTTTGTACCAATCTGAATTCTCCTACTGCATTACCTTCTCTTCCTTGGCCTACCGCTGCATTCCAGTTGCCCATCAAGATTAGATACTCATCGCCTTTTACAGGTTGAATTAAATCTTCTTCATATATTCTATCAACTTCTCCATCATGCACTATTGTGGTAGGCATTGGCTTGGTGTCTATCTTGCCAACAATAATCCATTCACTATGCTGGTCATAGTAGCTTACCTGCATCACTATTTCCTTATTCATTATTAAACCAACTCCTGCATTTCCCCTGTTTGATTTTGTGTTGATAATTCTGCAGTCACCTAACAGGGGTGACGTTTCAGGTGAAGGAGGTGAAGTGCCACTTCACCATTTATTTTTACCAGAATTAATTTTTAAAAAAATTATTTTTCTTATGAAATTTGTTGGTTTTATGGAAAGAAAATGCTTTTTGTATGGCGTTTGGAGCACCAAGAGCTCGCACCACTTGATGAGAACCATGGGAACTCACGAAAGCGCCAGCTGTCGGCTCAAGTACGGCGCGCGAGATTGAGAGTGAAGATGAGAGATTCCGCAGCTGGCTCTACCTCCCAAGTGCTCCCTTGTACCGCTTGGCCTTGGCGTTTGCCATGACAACCGTGACGTCACCCACGTACTTTCCTCATAGCGGAATGTGCAAGTGAAGTTGCTGGAAGATCGGAATGTTTCGTCTTCCCTGCATCATCCTGTGTGAAGTATGAGTACTTACGCATCGTCCGGCTCCATGGCTAAATGGTTAGCGTGCTGGCCTTTGGTCACAGGGGTCCCGGGTTCGATTCCCGGCAGGGTCGGGAATTTTAACCTGAATTGGTTAATTTCGCTGGCACGGGGCTGGGTGTATGTGTCATCTTCATCATCATTTCATCCTCATCACGATGCGCAGGTCGCCTACGGGAGTCAAATCAAAAGACCTGCATCTGGCGAGCCGAACTTGTCCTCCGACACTCCCGGCACTAAAAGCCATACGCCATTTCATTTCATTACTTATGCATCATGGTTCATTTGTAGTGTTGTGTCCGGCTCCATGGCTAAATGGTTAGCGTGCTGGCCTTTGGTCACAAGGGTCCCGGGTTCGATTCCCGGCAGGGTCGGGAATTTTAACCACAATTGGTTAATTCCGCTGGCAGGGGGGCTGGGTGTATGTGTCGTCTTCATCATCATTTCATCCTCATCACGACGTGCAGGTCGCCTACGGGAGTCAACTCAAAAGACCTGCAACTGGCGAGCCAAACTTGTCCTCGGACACTCCCGGCACTAAAAGCCATACGCCATTTCATTTTTGTAGTGTTGTGCTGCTTTATTTAAACATGTATCCTGTTTATGACACAGTGTGTATTTTATTAGAAACACCATTTTCACATTGGAGAAACGAAGTTCAGAATGAAGTTCTACGTTTTGGTCGCCCTACTGAATCACTGCAAATTTGTGCTAGAAAAGAAGTGAAACATTCCGGTAAATCTCACAATCTTGGGGAATATTGCTATTCAGAAAGAACTACTTCTGCAGTTAATGAACAAACAACCATTCTATGAAGATATTACCAACATCTTTGCAGCTCTAAAGGACCGGAGGATCGACTTGATGTACAAAAAAAGGTGAGTTCAATAGGGATGTATCACGCAAAACTTGTCTGCTAGGCAGCGTAATGGTAATACCCGGTATGTGCTTTCCGCTCCTCGATTGTTTTACATGTGACTTATATGGAGTATTCCTACATTGGTGATAAACGAAACGAAACAAAACTTTTGCTTTAAATGCATTAAAATTGAGTTACCATATTCTGCTAATGTTTTTAACAAGACGGCAAATGGTATAGGTGCAATGACAATTGCGGATTTAGAAGCAGAATTGAAGAAAAGGAGCGAAAAAATACCCGTAAAAGTGCAAGAGTTGATTGAAAGGTAAGAAATAAATGCAACAACTCCTTCTTATAGCGTTTTTGTTAAGATTGAGTTCTTAAAGTATGAATAGCATTTTGAAAAACATTCCTTATACGTTTTTTTTCCTTTTCTTTGCAGGTTATAGGCGTACATAAGGCACGGTATTGGTGTGACAGCAGTGCCTCGGGCTACATCCAGTATGACTGAACTTCATTTCCCTGCAGCGCACGAGTTTCAGGATCTTATTTCGGACCATAAGACAAATATAAAGATTTCAAATTTGGAAGTAATGAATTATTTCCTGTTCAGGAAGTCTGAAATTGATGTTGCTCCAGTGTCAAATTATGGGTCACTGTGTGATTCAGGGTACCGGTACTGTACCACACACGGTGTTATGGCCGTTTTCCTACTTCTATATCTTCTTGCTCTAGGAGTTATTTCCAAGGTACCGGTGCCTCACCATGAATATATCGAAGGTACAGCGTTCTCCTTAAGTCTTCGTCTTTCGCCTAAAATTATTGAAATAGGTCAAATTAACTTTTCAGAATGTCACTACTTCATTATAAAACTATTTCTTAATTAAGTACTAATTAGCTTACTTACCAGTTTCAGTAATGATATAATCTTCAACTGTAAAATGTTTCGAGCAGACTTTGATATTAGGAGTCACATTTTTATTTTGTAGGTCCTGCCTACGAATAGCATGCAACCACTTTTTACGGAAAGGCTCCTGCTTAGGAAATTGATGGTATGAATACGGTCGACCTTGTTTTTGGTACATTGGGACATAGCAATAGTCAGGCCTCACAATTTTCTTGTTGTCTTTGTTGTAGTAACGATACATTAAATCTTTAACTTCATCATTTAACTAGGTAACTTCCATTAAAAACACATACAAACAAATTATGATCGACAAGCGCATACCGGGTACTACACGTGCGACATCTATTGGTAGTGTTTCAGTACATCCCTATTATTAGGAAAAACAATTCATCTAAATATATATTTTCTTTATTACTATAACTTTTCCAGTTTCTAGCGTCAAGTAAACAGCTGTGAGTCATAAATGAAAACACGAAAAAATGTCCAGCTCTTCCCAAGGGTGCTGCACTTCCATAATTGTTAGTTTCCCGGTCAGATCATATCTCTACTTTGCATTGTAGAGCAAAGGCAACCACATGGTTGCCGCACTGTGACGTTACACAGCACTCCAGTCTGTATACATTTTTGGTCACGCACTGGACCCTATGCCAGTCACAGGTACAAGGTACAAGTACAAAACAACCAAAAACTACACGTAGTTCCTAAATGTGTCGCTCAAAACCAAACGGATTATAGCTCTACACCATACTTTACAGCCATGAGCCGCCACTGTCACCTAACCAAATATCCTGCTCTTCCTGCCAATGTATTTTATGTATATACCAACCACATCTAACTTTAGTCTATCCATTTTGCTTTTCAGGTTCTCTAACCTACTCAACAATTCAAACTTCTAACATTCCATGCCTTGACTCTCAGAATGTCAGTATTCATATACCTGATGATTGCCCTCTCTCATGTAATCCACACCTGGAGATCCAAATGCAGAACTATTTTACCTCTGGAATATTTTACCCAGAAGAAAGTCATCATCATGAATTATTCATACAGAGAGAGGTACATGTGCTCAGAGTTAGTTACAGCTGTAGTTTTTCATTGCTTTCAGCCATGTATCAGTACCAACATGGCTAAGCCATGTTCATTATTATTACAAGACCATATCAATCAGTCATCCAGACTGCCACCCTTGCAACTTCCAAAAGCCTGTTATCCCACTTTCGACAAACTGGTCTCTCGACAGATATCCTACCGATATAGTTGTACCTACAGTTCACCTATTTCATTTGTTGGGACACACAAGCCTCCCTCAAAGTCACATGGTTCACAGGGGAAAAAGAAGGAAGCTCCATTTGCATGTTATGTTCGTAAGAGCCACCCTAAGAATAGACCAGTTGCAATCCAAGTAGTGATCCAAAGTTCCATCAAGTAGAAATATTGGAAGGAGCAAGTAAGTTGACTAGAAAGTTGTTTGTAAATTTTAAATAGGGGTGGTGCACACATATAGGTTTGGCCATAGAATTTTTGTCATAATGGTCCCTGAAAAATGTATGTGATCTTTACAATCAGAGTGAGGAATAAATAGTTTACAAGTAGTAAAATCTTTAGGCTTACTATATAGCTTGCTTAAGTGAGGTGTTGCCTCCATATTTCAAGCACTAGTTGTCAGGCCAATTGCTATAATATCCATATTTTTTTTGTAAGTATGTTTCAAAAAATATGGATCTGTAATGGAAGCAATTGTTAAAATGGTGGAAATAAATATGAGGATAATCACAAGATCTTTTTAGGGAGGTATAAAACAGTTCATTAGAAGCTAAGCTTGTAATGCAGTCAAATAAGACTAGTATTCCCCACTAAAAATGCTAGAAATAAAATCTATGGAAATCAGAAGGAAGGTGATATTATTCCGATGGTTATTGAGACAATACATGTTTGAATAATGATATAATTAGTGTAATAGCTAAGGAGTGGTTTGCTTATGCAAAGATCAGTCTATTAAGTAGGCTGTTGTAATTATCCAATCGTGTGTATTTGTTGTTTGGCTGGTTTGATCCTCCACAGTTCCGCCAACAGCTGTCATACCCTAGGCATCACTGAAGAGGCATACTAGGGAAATGAGGAGTGAGGTAGTTTTCCGTTTCTTTCCTCAGTATGTATTTGCTAATCTATACATATAAAAGAACATGTACTGACTGACTGATTCATCATCGCCAAGCCAAAACTACTGGACATAAAGAAATTAAATTTTAAGGATACATTTATATTACAATGTAGGTGCTCGCTAAGGGAGGATTTTTGGATATCCCATCACTAAGGGGGTGAAAAGGGAGGTGAATTTTCAAAACGAGTGTATCCGTATCTCAAAACTTTAAAAGTTTACAGATGTAAAAATTGGTATTTACAATCTCCTTTAAAAATAAAGAAACAAATATTTTTTTGTTTTTGGAAAATCCCAATAGGAGTGGTGAAAAAGGGTGAAAAATGGTTGAATGCCTTTAATGAGAATACTTATATCTGAAGTATACCATTCATATCACCGGAAATCCCACGCACTTGCCAATGCGTGACAATGATGCTGGTCACATTGTCAGCAATGACAATGGCAGCAGATGTAATTTACCGCCAAGTAGCGGTCTTGCACCTTCCTGCGAGGTCCAGGACATCAATAATAATAATAATAATAATAATAATAATAATAATAATAATAATAATAATAATAATAATAATAATGTTCTGGACTGTCGTCAAAATGTGTGGACCATGCTGGAAATGGGTCCTTGCTGGGTAATGACTATGAATGCAGTCCAGCCGTGGTTTCAGTATCGCCAAGGCACCCAAGACGACAACACACCGGATCTCTTCAAGGATTTGATCCATATTGAAAATGCTTATAGGAAAAGATGGCAAAGATTTAGGGACCCAACTGACCGGGCGGAATACCTGGAGCTAGCCCGGGAAGTACTAAATCGATTGCTGAAAATAAAGATTGAAAAATGGAGAGAACTTTGCCGTCAGATTGCGAATTTTGGCGGATTATATATAAAATATTAAGCATTCAATTATAAATTTTAGTATAATACCATAGCGAATCATGGGTATCTTGCTAGCGTAAATATAAATCTCATCCTCATCATCCTAAACCATCTCCAGTTTCCCGGGTGTGGTATATGAGCCTCCTCCATCTCATCCTGTCCTTGTACCATTCTTCCTCCACCAACTTGTCCCAATCATGACCTCTCAGCATTACATCGCTCTTAACTAAATCTATCCATTTCCTTCGTGGCCTTCCCACGGGTCGTCTTCCTTCTACCTTTCTGTCAAATTCCTTCCTTGCAGTTCTGTTTACTGGCATCCTCTTCATGTGACCAAACCACTTCAGTCTTGATATCTGAATCTTATTTAGGAGAGAATTGTCTATTCCTACTTCTTCTCTAATTTTCTCATTCCTAATCTTGTCTTTCCTGGTTTTCTGGATCATAGTGCGTAGGAATTTCATTTCAGCTGCCTGAAGTTTGGAATTATCTCTATTGGTCAGTGTTGTGGTTTCGAGACTGTATGTAAGAATTGGTGTATAATAGGACTTGTACAATGTCATTTTTGTTTTCATGGGTATTTGCTCATCCCACAGCAGGTGTCTTACCTGGTGGTAGAATTGTGTTGCCTTATTGATTTGATTGTTCACCTCATGTTTTGCTAGGTTGTCATTTGATATAACACTACCCAAGTATTTGAAAACTGGAACGCTGTCCAGTTGAGCTTCATTTAACATGACTATTGGTTCTGCTCCTTCCCCATACACTTTCATCACCACCGTCTTGGTCTTGCTGATGTTTAAACCATATTTCTTAAACTCCTCATTCCAGCTTTGTATTCTCTCTCCCAATTCATCTTCTGAGTCACTCCAGATCGCAACATCATCTGCAAATGTGAAGGCTTTGATATCTCCATGTTCTTTCCATTTAATAGATTTCATTACTACATCCATTACAATAATAAATAGAAGTGGTGACAATGAGCTGCCCTGCTGCACTCCTCTCTTTGTTTCAAACCAGTCCGACAAACCACATCCTACTTGAATACAAATAACCTTACTCCTTGTGGGTGGGGTTAACTTCCAATAAGTAACCAGGGGAACCTGACCCCTACAGAGCATGTCCCCAGGTGGCGGATAGGGGGCCCCTACAGTATGTAGGGCTGGTTGAAATAACCAATACAACCCGCGGACCAACAGGTAGCCCAATTCCTGGGGGTTTTAAAATACTGGGACACCCTCTCTCCAGGGGTCATAAATATGGAGGGCCCTTGCCCTGGGTTAAGGGTGAAGACCTCAACGGCATCTACGGTGGAGAAGATGGACTTCGGTACGGCGGAGATGGCGGAAGAGGCAACCCATCCTTCTGGGGTGTACAGATGGAACCTACTGCCTTGTAGGACGAGGAAGGCATCCTCAAAGGCTAAGGGAGTAAACCCTGAAAGAAAATCCTCTTATGCGTTAGGCCTAGCAAGTCAGCAGGAGAGTATTGAGTATAGTTGCTTTCAATAAGAAAAAAAGCCTCGGAAAGAATATTAATATAAATCTATACCCATAAATTACTGTTAAAAATAATCTCTGGAAAATATTGCCAACACCAATATGAAACTGTATACTCTAGAAAAAAGTTAAATTGTTTGTTGCCATTGCACTGTAAATTAATTCAAGCCCACACATAAGCATTGCTTATGTGGGATTCACTGTCATTTATTATTAAGTAAAAGAATGTACACATAGCTGTGAATAAAATACAATTTACTACTACTAAAGAACATTTGTGAGATATTTTCATTCATCAGCCCTAAATTTCTAAGATTGTTTGGTCTATGGTCATGGAAATACTAATTTTGAAATACTCATGTGTTTGTGCTTTTCTAGTTTGTAATTTACCGTAATTCCTATGACACTATAAGCTGACTGCCCCTACCAGCTTGGGACAACAGTTTGAAACACAGCCTTCACTACATGCTTCCTGAAGCTGTTCTTTACAACTTCTCTCATACTATTTATGTTGCAAATTGTCATAAACATTGTTTGGGGGATAGTGTCTCTTTAGTTTCAAAGCAGAACTCAAGTCAGTGGTTGTTTCAAGTTATTTTAAAATGGCAACTCTAACTTACAAAACAGCACAGCAACATGAGGCATCTTGGCAATGATCATGTCCAACATTTCATCAGTCACATCTTCGATCTCATCACTTTTTACTTGGTGTTCAAGCCATTTCAAGACCTTCTCTTCCTCCTCCAAGTTACCTGTGGAGACAAAGAAAATCTGAGTGCAGTTCAGACATAGTTGTTAGTCCACCACAAAATGATTTGGGTCTAACCTTGATAAACTGTTGGGATGCCTTTCTCAAAGTAAATTAGACCAGGAATCTTTTCTACACCATATTCCTTTGCTTCATCTGCGTTGTCAATCTTAACAAATACAATTCCCAGCTGGTCACACTCGTCATCGATGTTCTCCAACTCATTAAGCACACGCTGAGACTTGCGGTCATTGTTGTCATCTACAACATAACAAAAGATGACTTATTATAGGAAAGACAGTTTCAGTGAAGTGGAAATAGGAATGTACATACAGTAACTGCAATGATCATAATAGATACATTTCTAATAGATGCCACAAAGAAAATCCTCAGGATTTGATGAAGTCAACATGGACATGATTCTTTAGAACTTCTGTCATACAATTTGTGTTCCAAACTGTAATAAACGTTGTTCAGGGGATAGTGTCTCTTTAGACACAAAGCAGAGCTCAAATGAATTATGAAGTTAGTAGCCTACTAACTTGGTTCTTTCAGCAGGAGTCCAGGGTTTTAATGGCTACAGCAGGTGCTATATGCAGTGTGGAAGGATGACAAAATACCTGCTAATTGGGACAAAGATGTCATTATCCTCCTGTTTAAGATATGAAATTGCCAAAAATGATCCAGTTACTAGGAAATTATGTTCCTTTCTCAGGACTTATCATTTTCAAGAAAATCTTGGAGAGTAGATTGCAAGTGATATTAGAGCCACAGTTAGAAGCAGAACAGTATGGCTTCAGACCTAATAGGTTCACAACAGACCTAATCCGTATGTTAATAGAGAAATGTTGGGAGAAAGTCAAGGAACTGTTTGTAGTATCCCTGGATATTGAGGAGACATATAACATCATTGCAAGGGAAAGATATGGGAATGCTTGAGAAAGAGGAATGTGCCCGAAGGACTGGTAAGAACATTTTTGATGCTGTAAGAGCACTGTACCAGCCGTGTGCAGTTCAGTAATGGGTATTCATCCCAGTTCCAGACCAAAAGTTGAGTCCAGTAATACAGTGCACTTACCCATCATTTTTTTAATCACCATCACATAATAAAGAACATCAAGAAAACCTCTGGAGAACTTCATGCAATGGCTTTTACTGATGATGTCATGACCTGGAGAGAAACTGAGGAATAGGTACATTTTAGACTTAATGAGTGGAGGATTAAGTTCCAGGAATTCAATCTCAAAATAAGCAATGCCAGGACAGTGGTGATTGCAATAAACAAAGAGGGACAACCAGTGAATATCATGCTAGGAAACCATTCGCTAGGAAGTGTGGAAAACCTTGGCATCATTGTTTCTTGGAACATACTAGCCACAAAAGAGGTAGAAAATAGTGTGCAGAAGAGTTCTAACTTTTACCAGCAGCTAAGAACACTCCTTTGAGTCCCCAAAGTGCCAAGAAATAGAAAGCTGGTGATATTCAATCAATACTTCCTACCAATCTTCATCTAGGCTATTGAAACGGTCACTCTCACTAAGGACTTATGAAGTGTACAGGCATCTGAGATGAACCTAAGCTCTACAATTAAGAAAAGAAACCTGGACAAGTTAATGAATGAAATGGTGAGAAAGGAAGCTGGAATTCAAATTGTTTTTAGATCAGGTCAGCATATCCAAACTGAGGTGGTTCTGGCATGGGACAAGGATGGAATTAACAAGGACAGCTTATGTTAGCCTGGGGAGACATGTGGCAACAAATCACATGATGGGAAGACCAAGAACCCACTGGATGGTCATCTTGTTGCTTGTTGTTTAAAGGGGCCTAACATCTAAGGTCATTGGCTCCTGGATTGTCATCGTAAAGGTTGAGCTTCCAGCTAGGAGAAGGACCGTAGAGGACATCATTAACAATAGAATACCATCTCCATAAAACAGAGTGGATAAAGCTCACTAAAGGTACGTGGGAATCTGGAACTCTAAAATAATGATGATGATGATGATGATGATGAAGATGTTGAATGCATTTCTTATCCAAGAACAATGTATTTGCAAATCCTTTCACTTCCCTGGCTTGAGAGTCAAGTAAAAAAGAACTCACAGGCATCAGTGGTAGTGTCAGTATCAGATCTCAAGATCATGGGCACGGGTGGTTAGGTTTTTAAAGGGCATACAAAATTCCACTCCAAAATCTGTGTGTATGATGTCACCAAGTAATGTTATGTTATCCAAGAGAAAAGCTCATGATACTCACAGAACAGCACAGCCATAGTCTTGCCCTCCTTGATGAGACGGTCCAACATCTCATCCGTTACATCCTCGATCTCGTCCTTTTCCAGCTGGTCAATCAACCACTCAAGAATCTCGCTCTCATTTTCCATGTCTCCTGCAAGTACAGATGACATTTTTAACATTACTTCCAAACCCATAATCTAGTCATTGTGAAATTGGACTGGTACATAACACTGGTTCATCATATTACTCCAACTATTTGATTCCTGCTATGAGGTGCTGGTAGGAATGGAGAGTGTTGACACTTAATGGAAAATGAAAGAGCAGTGTTCACCCCTATCTGTGGCCGGGTCATTCTAGCTCTGGAACTTGGCATACCCATAGTCGAAATGTCAGTGTAGTACACTTTGGAAAAATGAGAAACTTTGCCATTTTTCATTTAAACAAGCTCCTTATTTGATAGAATTGCTATTGACCATGATATTCCAGTCAGTTAATATTGTATTTTGACAAGAATATATTGATATCATTGCAATGATCTATGTCAAGTTCAGTTTAATATTTGTCTGTGTCTGTCACAGAATTATGGGAAAATGGATGTGTGGGTTTTAATGAAACTTGGAATTTCAGTTTAGAATAAGGTCGAGTAGAATCTTAGCTATAAGATATCCAAAACATTTCACCAGGAGGGAGTGCTTCAGAAAGGGCCTATAGAATAAAACACGATATACCTCTCTTATATATGGTTTTACACGAAAATAGCATGTGGCAAATTATTGTTCCATATCTTTTTCTGACACAGTGAAAAATAGTGAGATATCAGTGGCAAGCATGTGAAGGTATAAGTGCAAGAGTCAGGAGCTAGCTCTACCAAGTGTATGCATAAGTCTTTTCCTGTTTCACTAAGTCCATTCAGCCTCTCTTCTTTCACTATCAAGTGCAAGTAAGTTTTTAGTAGACAAAGGCAGCTAAAACTTTGCTGTCCTCCCTGAAACAACCTGCAGTTATGAGCAAATATTTGAAGCAGCATTTGAATGTTTGGGAAGAAATGCTCTGAGCACTTCTCTAATACTTCGACTGTGTTGTTTGGCCTGTTACTCAGGTCAATGTTTTCCGCTTTTTCCTCCAACACTCGAATTCATATTTCACAACACTTTCTGAACTCGAGAAGTCACTATTATACTGTACATGCAAACAGTTGACTGTACAGCAGAGTAGTTTGCTTTGGTAATGCATTTCTGGACAAGGTGTTGCAATATTAAGACACTGTCTCTGCTGTGTGGAAAAAAAGCCCTGACAATTTGCTGTGTAGCATCTCAATGTGAGGGTTGTAAAGGGAGACATGAAGGTATTCCTCAGTTGTCAAGTGAAAAGTGTTTGCACAATGATTGTCACGTTTATTCCTAGTGTTTGGCTGTTGTTATGGTGATCTTTGGGGAAAAAAAAAAGTATGGCTGACGGACTGTAATGTGTGATAGCCTATTGTATTTTCTGTAATATAGTGCTTCTTTTTACAGCAGTTGTGAGTGTTTATTATATGATCAACTGGTTATACCTATACCAGGTAGGCATAGATCCCTGACAAATTGTGGCGACCCTGCCAGGATACGTATTAATTCATACAACTTATAGATTGTGTTGAAATGGAGAAGTTAACGAAAGCTCAGAGGCCGGTAAGAGCGACTTTTACAAAAACGTACAATTTGCTCTTGCAGAATTTAAGTCAAGAAATACAAGATGGCATTCATGAAGACACATTGCAATCCTTGATAAATAAATTGGAAAGGTTAGGAAAGGAACTGGCATCGTTGGACAAAAAGTGTTAGATTTGTTGCTGGAAAGAGAAGGAGACGATGACTATGACAGTGAGTACGAATCTATGGACACTTTTAGAGACAAATTAGATGATGCAAGACAAAAATATGCCCTGTGGTTACAAGCTACAGTAATAATGCCAATGTGTTGGAAGTAGTGTCAGGTAGATCAACTTATCAGCTGAGAATAAAAACAAAAGGCAATCGAAATTACCAAAGATAGAACTCGTGAAATTCGATGGGAAGGTTAGGAATTAATTGGAATTTTGGGGACAATTTTAGTGCATCCATGAGGACTCTGAAATTGAGGATGAAGATAAATTTCAATACCTAATCCAGTCCACAAAGGTTGATAGCTGAGCTAGAGATTTAGTTACCAGTTTCAGATAAACTGAGAACATCTCTGTATGTAGACAACTGCATCACTTCTGTGAGCACAGAAGAAGAACTTAAACAATTTGTGGATGAGTCGAAGGAGCTACTGTTGCAAGGAAAATTTGACCTAAGAGGGTCGGAGTACACCAGGTTGACTCTGGAGGATGAAGTGCCTAAAGTGACACCTGTTTTGGGTTTGTTGTGGGACCCCATAGCTGATGTTTTGTCATGTAAAATGGTGAAGTTGAATGACTCTGATATTCTCACAAGGACAGTTTTGTTAATGACTCAAAGTATTTTTGAACCAATTGGTTTTACTTGTCTGGTTTCCATTGTACCTACGGTTTTACTACAGGAAAGTTGGAGAGAGAAAGTAAGTTGGGTTAGTCTGTTAAGTGAAGACACCCAAATCAAATTCAATAAGTGGTTGAATGAGTTGTCCTCTGTTGCTGAAATTAAAGTGCCTAGAAGATTTTCTAGTTGTGAGGACAAATCATCATGGAGTATGCATGTATTTTGTGACGCCAGTTGAATGGCTTATGCAGCCATTATTTTCTTAAGATCTTACAATGGAAAAGAGTTTGAAGTGCGACTGGTCACAGCAAAATCAAGGGTAGCTCCCCTAAAGGAAATAACGATACCGAGACTGGAGTTATTGGCCTGCACTATAGGCTCACGTCTCGCTTTTTCTGTGAAAGAAAGTTTGAATCTGACGGACATCCCGGAGTACTACTTGGAGTGACTCTTCTTCTGTGCTATGTTGGATAGGAAGAGAGGAAGCTTGGGGAGTGTTCGTCACTAACAGAGTGAAAGAAATTAGATTATTATCTAATCCTAAGTGTTGGTTTTATCTAACAGGCACAGACAACCCAGCAGACCTACCTTTAAGAGGTTGCTCTACTTTGCAGCTGATTTCTTCTCGTTGGTGGGAGAGACCCGCTTGGTTAAAGTTGGAAGAGAACAGTTGGCCATCGCACATTGTAGAAATTAATGAAGAGGAGGTTGATGAAGAAAGAAGAAAAGGCTACCACTACTATGCTTGTCTTCCAGGAAAAGCAGTGGTATCTGAGATTCTTTTCTCAGTATTCAAGAATCGTCAGAATGGTGGCCTGGATGCTGCGGTTCATCAACAATGTGAGAAAGGACATAGAGCAGAATGTTGCTTCTGAATTGGATTGTTTTGAAATTTCAATGGCGGAGAGACGACTGTTGAAAATTGTTCAAGAAGAGAAATTTACTGAAAGAAACAACCAAAAAACATTTTGCCTTTTCAAAGACCAGCTGGACCTCATCAGGGTTAAGACAAAAATCACCAACAGAAAGGATGAATACGATTTCCGTACACCTGTTTTATTGCCATCAAATCACCCTCTGACTGAGGTGATAATCAGAGAACATCATTTCAGAGCTTCTCAGTGTTGTTCACTTTCTACTCGCCATACTGCGGGAGCACTAATGGATACCAAAGGGAAAAAGAACAATTTGTAAAGTCATCAGGAAATGTATACAATGTAGAAGATTTGAAATGAAAAAATCAGTTCCTGAAACGCCAGCCCTTCCAGAAGATCGTGTGATAGATGCAGGTGTATTTGAAGTGGTAGGAGTCGATCTTGCTGGACCATTATTTCTAAAATCCAAAGACAAGGCTTGGGTTGTGATTTTTACATGTGCAGTTGTTAGAGCAGACCATTTTGAACTAGTGATGACTTTGTCGACTACAGGGTTTTTACTAGCCCTTAGGCACTTCATAGCCCGACGAGGCAGGCCTCGTGTGATTTATAGTGACAATGGGACAAACTTTGCCGGGGCTAACAAATTGTTCGGCAACATTGATTGGAAAAAAAATCGGTGCAGAAACATCGGTTACTAGAATTGAGTGGAAGTTTAGTCCTCTTTCAGCTCCTTGGTGGGGTGGATTCTGAGAGTGCATTGTGCAAATGGTCAAGAAACTATTAAGGCATGTTTTAGGCAAGGCTATCTTGACATATGAGGAATTGATGATTGCTGATTGTGAATAAGTAATTAACTCCAGACCTCTTACCTACATTTCAGAAAGTCATGATGAATTGGTACCTCTAACTCCGTCAATGTTTCTTCAGGACGTTCCCGTGATTGGTACTCCAGATTTAGACAAACTAGATCAGGTCAGTCTCTCAAGAAGGTTTCAGTACCTTCAACAGCTAAGAAATGAACTGAGGAGAAGATTCTGACTGGAATATCTGGGTAGCCTTCTGTGCTGTTTGCCGGCCCCGTGGTGTAGGGGTAGCGTGCCTGCCTCTTACCCGGAGGCCCCGGGTTTGATTCCCGGCCAGGTCAGGGATTTTTACCTGGACTTGAGGGCTGGTTCGAGGTCCACTCATCCTACGTGATTAGAATTGAGGAGCTATCTGATGGTGAGATAGCGGCCCTGGTCTAGAAAGCCAAGAATAATGGCCAAGAGGATTCATCATGCTGACCACATGACTCCTCGTAATCTGCAGGCCTTCGGGCTAAGCAGCGGTCGCTTGGTAGGCCAAGGCCCTTCAAGGGCTGTAGTGCCATGGAGTTTGGAGTTCTGTGCTGTTCATCGGGCAAGGAGCCTGATCGGCAGTGGAAGGTAGGAGATGTGGTCATCATTGGTAGCGATGACAAGAGAAGAATCGACTGGGCCCTGGGGAGAGTGACAGCTATATTTCCAGGTAAAGACAAAATGATCAGGGTAGTTCGGGTGAAGACATCCTCAGGAGAACTCATCCATCTTATGAGGCACCTTTATCCATTGGAGGTTGAAGGTGAGAGTGAGGAGATGGCCTTAACCAGTGATATGGTTCCTGAGATGGTAAGTCTCGGCAGCCACAACTTCACCAGGAGTGGAAGAAGAGTTAAAATACCTTCTCGCCTCTGTCTGTAAAGATTGTGTTTTGTGTTTTGATTGATAACAAAAGGTGGGAGAATGTCACGTTCACTCTGAGTGTTTGGCTGTTGTTATGGTGATCTTTGGGGAAAAAAATAAAGTATGGCTGACGGACTGTAATGCGTGGTATTGTATTTTCCTTAATATAGTGTTTCTTTTTACAGCAGTTGTGAGTGTTTGTTATATGATCAACTGGTTATGCCTATACCGGGTAGGCATAGGTCCCTGACAACGATGTTGTCTCCCAACCAGATGCGGCAATGGGATACCGACATCAAGCTCTCCACAGAGCTTTTTACCTGTAGAAACAGCTGGTAGAGTTAATCCAGAGTTTATTGCCTACGAATGACCAAAATGCACTTTAACAATGACTGTATACTCAGGAAAACCCAACATCTGAAGTGCAAATGCAGGAAAACCCCCCAAAAAGTATGATAATCCAAAAATGTCCAGTTCAATGGTCCCAATGACCTATTGTATCTTTTTCTCAAGGATATTGCAATAATGCAATAAAGAGAAACAGTACAATATTTGTAACTAGATTATTAATTTGTAATTTGTCATAGTACTCTCTAATTTCTACATTCATAAAAATTCTTAACAGTGCTCTGGGAAAAATTTACTATTTATCTGAGCAAGTTAAGAATTTCATTGCTAGAACAATTTGATTGTGTCTAGTATAAACTCAAACATTTTGGAGAGAGAATACTTTACCTCTGGGTGCGTTAGACTGTAGCATATTACAGAAAGCGACAGTGTCTATGATACTTTAGCATATAACAGAGAGGATCGGAGTCTATTATAATATAACATATAACAGAATGTATCAATGACAGTGTAACATGTAACGTATATGTGATCACATGTGTTTGTTAAGAGAATACAGTATCTCCGTCTCTACAGTCATGCTACATTTCATATAAACCTGATACCGATCTCCCAAGTCAAGTTCTAATCTGATTTCTTTACATAGAGAATACTGTTCTTTCATTAAATTCTTGTTTATTTTTTACTACTCGCCTGGCCTTATTTTTTTCTATACATTGAATTTCCTTTCCAATTTTTCTATTATATTACACATTTGTCAAAACTTTTGCACATGTACTGTAGCTTGGCCTTCTTTACAGTAAATTCTAAAAGAGAAAATTACACTTAAAGAAAACAGATCAATTACAATCAGCCTAGCACTAATTAAAGAACTAAATAAACTTAAAATAACAGAGAGCACACATATAATATCCTTTGACGTCACTAACATGTACAACAACATATCAATAGATGAATCCATTAAAATTACCAAAAATCTTCTTAAAGGAAACAGTTCTCTATAAGAAACAAAATAAATTATTAGCCTTCTTACAACAACACTACATCAAAATTGCTTTGCTTTAATGACAAAATCTATTGCCAGAAAGAAGGGTTAGCCATGGGTTCACCATTATCAGGTTTAATAACAAACATTTTTCTGAATAAATTCGTGAACATCTTCTTAGTGGGGAGCATTCAAAAGGAATGTTACACTGGAGCAGATACGTTGATGATGTCATATGCATATATGATAATGACATCACTAATGCACACCAGTAATTAAACACACTAAATTCTTTGCAGAAGTCCATCAGTTTCCCAATGGAGCCAGAAACTAACAAGAAAATAAACTATTTAGACATCACAATCAACAGGATTGATGACAACCTATCTTACAAAGCATACAGAAACCCACTCAGACATTGCACACTACTGACAACGAGTCGAACCACCCATGCATACACAAAATAGCTGGACTGAATACAATGATACATAGAGCTATTTCCATACCAATGAGCACTATGAATTTTAATGAAGAGATAAAAATCGTTAAACAAATCATGAAAGAAAACAACCACCCTCCAGGCACAATAGATAAACTGTTAAATAAACATAAGAAAAATCGCCAGGAAACCACCACGCATGACAAAGAAAAATACATGGTTCTCAACTACGTTAACAAGAACACATACAAAGTAGCTAATATTTTCAAGAAACAGGGCTTAAAAGTAGCCTTTAGAATGAACAACACACTACAGAGACACATCAGCAAGTGGAACCTAAACAAGAAAGACCCTTTCTCAAAGTCAGAAGTACATGAACTCAAGTGCCAAGAACCTAACTGCAATGCCACATGTATAGGTCAAACAAAACGTAATTTCCACACAAGATACAAAGAACAAGAAAAAAAAAAAAAAAAAAAAAAATCATATATAATCGGCATTCAGCCTTCGTGGAGCACATATATGATTGTTCACACCATTTCATGGACATGAACACAGATCTAAAAATTTTACACATCAAAAATAAAAGTAAATCTTTGAATATAAAGGAAGCAATCGAAATTTACAATGCAAAAAATTCTAATGTAACCAATTTAAATGACCATACACACTTTAAAAATTCCACCCTTTTTGCTCTACTCACATAACATCTGGACAACACTTACTCATTAAAATATCTTTCATCATAATAATAACATTTAACAGTTAGTCTCTATTTCAATTCCTAACTTTATTCACCTAAAATCATTATCTCGATTTCATCCATATTACATAAAAGTACATTATAACATGAAGTAGGTTAATAACCTTCTCTCCTCTCTCCAGTGTTGATAGAAGGTTCCACAGCGTTCCACTCGCTCCACTCTACTTCCCCTCCCATCTCCACGGTACAGTATACTAGATTTTAACATCTGATAGGAGGGATCTACAACGCTCCACACGGCCCCTCCCCTCTCTGCGAGCAGTGTGCTTTACCCAAAACTTTCCATTTGCCTCTCCATGCCCACAGTCTCCATGTCCACAGCAGAGAAGTTTTTCACTATATTAATACTTGTAAATTAATTTTTTGTCATTGCTGGTTCATATTGTCACTAAACTCTCTATCATTGACAAGTTTATGCAACGTAAACAATACTGTACCTATATAAGCATGTTTTAAGTGATTTGATAAAATCTGAGGATGTTCTTGTAGAACGAAACATGTCATTCTTTGTATAATAGTGTGTATTTTTATAGGTATGTGTATAGTGTTATAATTTATATTGTAATTGCAGTGTGTTTGACAGACTGAAAAGTTTTTGTTACATTTAACTAAGTTGACACTGGAAAATATGGGATCATAACTAAAAAAAAAAAAAAAAGGAATTGTTCAGAATTGTTCAGTAAAGCGATCCTGAAGGATTACTTGCCATCAAAAATGTTGGGAATTCCTTTTTCAAAGTAAACGATGGTTGGCACATCATCAATTCCAAACTCCCTTGCAGCTTCAGTGTCGTCAATCTTTACAAACTGAATGCCATGTTTGTCGCAGTCGTCGTCTATCGTCTCCAGATCACCAAGCACCTGCATCGATTCCTCATCATCATTGTCATCTGCAATGAAAGTACATCATAAACAAACCACAGTTCTACTGGTACTTTGTATAGATAACTGTATGGGGAAAGCAGTTTAAAATTATACATTCCATTATGCAAGATTGTCTCCAATGTATTCTCCCAGAGTGTTGAAGAATAGATACTCACAAAAGAGGACGACCAGGTTGTCGATTGAGCCTATGAGTGTCTCTAATGTCTTAGCAGTGACGTCTTCGATGACATCTTCTTCGTCACCTGTGGACTTGTTTTGCACCAGCCACTCGAGCACGTCTTCCTCCCGCGTCAGCTCACCTGAAACACCAAATTAAAACATATTTCACAACCTATGCAAAATTATTCCAGCCTTGTGCTGGTTTAGATGAGGTGTACCTTCTAAAACAATCAGAAATAATTGTTCAGAGAGGTTTCATGGATAAAGTGGTGACCAACACCATGTAATTTCACAGTCTGTTCTAATGATGGGATTTGTAATAAGATTCCACTTTCTGTAGTAACTCAAACTGGTCTTTAGTTCTTGTTATACACATGGCTATACAGGTGGGTGGCTAAAATATTACTTATGCAACAGCTTCAGAATAAGACTGTCAAAAGTGTACAAAAATTCCCCATAACTCAGTCAAAATCATTTATGCACTTCCTGAGATCTGAATCTGAGGAACATTAGTAAATAAACCACCCAACCCATAATAGTAATAATAATAATAATAATAATAATAATAATAATAATAATAATAATAATAATAATAATAATAATAATAATAATAATAATAATAATATATTTCCAACTCCAGTTCTAAGTTTACAAGCGCACACCATCTCTTCCTGTCTGCGTACATCTTCTGTTCCAGGACATCTTCCCATCTGAAACCTTTCCCATCCTTGCTCTTTTTCCTTTGACAGTAAGGTCAAAGTATTTTCTGGAAGGTCTTAATGTGCCCATGCCACCGAAATCTGTGCTTCTTTATTACACTACTAATAGGAACCTGAATGCCAGCTACCCTCATGTTTATTTCATTCCTAATTTTGTCCTTTTGAGTCATTTCATAGGTCTAAAGAGTCTCATTTCTGTTCCCTGAATTCTGCTATAGTTGTTGTTTAGTAAAGTACATACCCCCTCTGAAACGTATGTGAGGATTGGTACGAATTAGATGTAATACAGGGTTGTTTTTGCTGTTTGTGGTATTTTGCAGTCCCAAAGTAGGTTTTTTACATGATTGTAAATGTTGGATGATTTTTGTGTCTGCAAAGTATTTTCTTCTTGTCTGTGTTGTCTTTCAGGATTGTGCTTTCGAGGTACATGAAGTGATTCTACTTCGTTTCCATTGAAAAGGAGGTTAGAGCTTGTTCCTTTCTTGTTGAACATTTTGTTCCATTCAGTCAGCCTTTTCTGTAATTCAGCTTCTGTTTCTCTCCATAACAAAACATCATCAGCAAATACCAGGGCATTTGGTCTGCTGTCCATTTTCTTGATAGATTTTATAATTTTGTCCATTACTATATTGAACAAGAGTGGTGAAAGGGCACTTAATTGTTGGACACCTCTCTTTGTCTCAAACCATTTTGATCTAAACGCAACTGTAGCAGTTCTGGTAGAGCATCTTTATTTCATCAGTCTGATACTTTGGCACCTTGAGGTCTTCCAGACATTCCCAGATCTGGTTCTGAGGGACACTATAGTAGATCTTTTCAATATCCAAAATTGTAATCACAGGATTCTTTCCATGTCCCCAGTACTTTTCTGTAAGCATTCTTATGACAAAACTGAGATCCATAGTATTTCAATCTTTCTTGAATCCACATTGTTCTTCCTAAAGCAAATGTTCCACTAACTTCCTAAGTCTCATTTCGATGGTCTTTTCCAAAAGCTGCAGGGTGTGTAACAACAGCATTAGGTCCCTACCATTTCCACATTTAGGTCTGATGTCCTGTTTAAACAGTTTTCTCTATTCTTCTAGGAATTTGTTTTCTTTCCAGATCAACAAGAGTACCGGTACTCTATATAACCAAATAAGCCATTATCATATCTGAGGTGAGATCATCGAAGCTGGAGGACATTCATTTCACATGTCGGAAGGACAGAAAATGCTGGCCTAGTTCATAACCTGGGAAGTTTCAAAGAATAAGTACCTACTCAGCATTTCCAATGGAAAGTAACGTCAATTTTATTTCATTCGATATGTTGTTATTTTTTGTTTTATTTAGTTTGAACCTAATTTTCTTATGGTGATGAAATTTAAACCTTTAAAACAAATTGCTTCCAACAATTTATTCATCTTCCTATAAATACAGTATCCTGGGGAATTATTGTGTTAAGAATTGATGAGCCTATATACATAATAAACAACACATTGGAAGGTTGCATTGGGTAGCTGCAATGTTCCAAAATTAAAATACTATTGTATGGCACCAACCTGAGTCAGTATCTACCACAAGGCTGGCCTTTTAATGTTAGTATATAACAAACCGAACTGCCACTAACTAGTTTGTAATGCAATACTGAAGGGCTGCCATTTCCAGTACCATATATTCTAATTTTTATTTATTCTCATGTTGGCTTATAAAATCCTTGTTATTTGAACATTTTGCAAGAACAGATCTAGCCGCTTCCTTCCAGGATGATCAGATGTGCTTATGTGGGTAGAAAAAATTGTCCTCATGGAATACGAACCAAACCTTCCGTCAAATATTCATTTATAAAGTCAAATATTGAATCGTGGAATACTTTGTGTCAAGGAATTTCAGAACATTTTCGACAAGAGTGAGAGTACTTTTACAAATGCTACCTATATATACTTAATTTATAATCAGTGAAGAAAATCTCACTACTACTTGCAGGTTCTGCTTAACTTTAAAATATATAGATAAACAAACAATTGAAATATAAGATATGTCTGATTGTCAGAAACACTATATAGTGAATGATGATGAGTTGAAGAAGAAAGTTACTCACTCTCATAGATGATGGGGATTTGGTGGCGATAGTAGACGAGTGCTGGCAGCGTGCCCAGGTTGTATTCCTCTGCCAAACTCTCGTCAGAGATCTTGACGAAGCCGATCCCCAGCTGGTCCGCTTCATCGTCGATGTTCTCCAGTTCCATCAGTGCTTTGACACACTTCTTGCATTCTGGTTTATCTAAAATACAGTACATGCCAATGGAGCCAGGGAAGGTTCATTGTTTGAATTAAAAGGGCTATCACGAGTATCCAAAAACTATAATCATACCTTTGTTTATAACGTCCCTGATGTGTTCCTCATCAAATTTCATCGCGTAAAGCATATTTTATATAATTAAATATAATTGGAAACTGGGAATTATATTTGAAACTCAGGAAGTTGTCACTTGAACCTCGAGCCAAAGAAAGCTAGTTCTGCTTTATTAAACAATCGTACTTCCCTAGTGTAATAAAACATCACTGACCCAGCCTAAACCATACAGACAATGAGTAATTCTATAAGATAATTATTAGACTGACATGTATATCATCGTGCTCAGCTAGTCAATACATTTTTCAGGTATCCTACTTCTGATAAGTCTACCAATGCAATCATCAGTTCATCTGTGCTCTCCCTGCTTCCAATTCCATACAGACAGATGGTTTTGCTAATGGAAGTAATTTTCCCTCATTTTCATGTTCTAGTCATGTGCCCAAACTCAGTAGAACTTCCAAATTAAACGATACTCACTGGCATACATTTTTAAATTATAGTATCAGAGGACACTACTTTGTGGTAAGTCCAATGTTTCATAAACCTAACGTCGCGGTCAGATTAAGGTATGTGACCACCATACATAACACAAAAGATACAAGAGAAAGACAAGTAAAAACTTTCCTTTTTATATGGTTGTCAACAGCAGAATGATTTTTAATACAACAGCAAGTAATCACTCAAAAACCTCTGATCTGCAATTAGGGCTATCGTCCAGGTGGCAGATTACCTATGAGTTGTTTGCACAGTCTTTTCTTATATCTTTCAAATAACTTTAAAATTTACAGAAGATTTCCCTTGTTAAATTATCCCAGTTCGTAATTCCCCTTTACTTAAACGAATATTTGCCCCAACTTGTCACACTGAATTTCATATTTACTGTATTACTATATTATGATATTTCCTAACATTTAAAAAAAACCTACTTGTCCACTTATGTCATTCCACACCATCTGTACACTGGCAGCTTGAAACATACCACTTAGTCAATCTGCTCATCACCTTGCTCCCAAGTTTTCCCAGACAAAAGTTTGCAACATTTTTGTAACACTAATCTTTTGTTGCAAATCACCCAGAATGAATCCTGGTGAGCGTGAGAGTTCCATACACTGCATCCATGTAGAAATAAGGCTATGCCATATTGCTAAACTACATTCTCTTTCTCTTCCAGATGTGTTACCTATTGTATCTCCCACTCTCTTACGTATCTTCCAAATCTGTTTACTTTGGTAATCGTGTTTATTTCCTGTTTTTAATGAGCGTTTTTTGTTGTGATGTCATAAACTACAAAAATGAAGTTCTTTTGTAGTTAAGATCAACTTTTCTGTCTATAACCTATTCAATGCCGAACATATATATATATATATATACATTTAATTAAGAATTTATTTAAGAATACCACCGTCAAGGAATGTTATTTTCAAGAGAAACACGAAACAAAATAATTTATAAGGTCTGTGCTTTGTGAACCACCTGCGACAAGACTGTTGGGCATGCCTAATTTAGAAATATGAAAACAATCCCCAAATTCTGTTGACTGTTCTCAAACTGCACGAAACTGGAATCCACGCCTGCAAGAACAGCAAACTAGCAGGCAGAATACCAAATTCTACTGCACGAACGCTTCAAATACACCAAAGTGTACGTGCTCATGAGCCTGACAATTTGGAATAGCTTAGTATTGCTGCACCTCTGTGGTTAGTGTAATTATCTGCCACCCCTGGGGGGCTGGATTTGATTCCTGGTTCTGCACTGAATTTGAAAAGTGGTACAAGGATGTGGAACTGGGTTTACTCAGCTTTGGGAGGTCAGCTGAGTAGGTGTGTGTGTGTGTGTGTTTTTTTTTTCTATTTCCACCTCAGCCATCCTCAAAGTGCTTTTCCCTCATCTTCATGTGCTAATCACAGGCCCAAACTCAGTAGTTCCAAATTAAATGATATTCACTACCATACATACAAACAAAGTTATAGTGTCACATTGTCACGCTTTGACTTTCTGTGGTAATGTTCAAAGAATGTCTGTATGGCAGATATAAGACTCCATTTCACATGTTTTCGAAAGGATCTGATGTTATTATTATGCTTCATAGATCTTTCCCGCTTCCGTATAGCCATTGTGGCATCTTGAAATACCAGTACACATTCATCTCTTGTTGATGAAGAAATTGAGTGTTTCCTCATAAATGGTGATTCTGGAGATGAAATTTTTTATGAAGAAGATGGAGAATATATAGGAGATGATAATGAACTACAAAAGGTATCAGGCAAAGTGATAGTGATGAATCTGATGAGAAATTGTCACCATCTCCTGAGATATGTCTTTTAAACCCCAAATGTCCATGGTTTTTACGATACCAGTTTTATATTATATTTCAGTAATAGTATCACCACGTGGAGTAGCAGTGTATGTTAACATGCTACAGACATGCAGCCGAGATCTGCTTTCGGGAGGCGAGTGGGTTTGAACCCCACCGTCGGCTGTCCTGAGAGTGGTTTTCTATGGTTTCCCTTTTTTAATTCCAAACAAATGCCAGGACAGCTCCTATTCTTAGGCCATTTCATGTTCATTATTTCGTCAACTGAAATTGGCAAGAGGAAGGGCATCTGGCCGTAAAACATGCCGTAATATATCATCCCCGATGCCGTATCAGGAAACGGGGCTAAGAGGTATCATAGTATCAGTAAAATAATATGTGTTAAAGTGCTTTTTACCTTAAAATAACCTGGCCCAGAGGGTTCACCTGCTTTTCAAAACATCACAGTGAAAAGGCTAGGTGATTGAATTCACAATATTATGATCGAACGTTATTTCACTTGAACTGCAGGGGTAGATACAAGTCAGGAGGATTCTTTAGAAGGGTAATAGGGAGGTTCATTCAGGGAAAGGGGTGGACTAGCAAGATATAACAGTGATAAAAATGTGGAAAAGTGTACCAAGAGACCAATGATGTGGCTAATAGACTATGGGAAAGTTGATTGAGGGTGACAATGCCAGTTAAGATCGGCATATCTGCATAACAGTGCAAAGGAGACCAACTTGGACTGCTCAACAATTAGAAGATGACTTCATGAGGGCAACCCAGGTCCGAATTTGTGCACAAACTGCACGCAATCGGCTCCATGGTGTCCAACTAATTTTA
Organism: Anabrus simplex; assembly: GCF_040414725.1. Lineage (NCBI taxonomy): Eukaryota > Metazoa > Arthropoda > Insecta > Orthoptera > Tettigoniidae > Anabrus > Anabrus simplex. The sequence continues at coordinate 771,983,944 of NC_090265.1, forward strand.
TTTCGACCAATTCAACGTGTCCCACTAGAGTATTGTCATCATGTTGAGAGGAGAAGGTGGATGAATGGCATAATGTAATGTTTGCAGATGAAACACAGATATAACTTAGGCCAGATACACGGTGGCAAAGGCTGTGGAGATGTAAAGGATGCGGTGGTAAGTACCAGCCTGTTCAAGAGATGCATGCACTTGGAGGTGGTAGTGTATTATTTTACGCTGGGGTTATGCATGGACATCGTCCACCTTTAATACCAATTCGAGGGACATTAACTACCCAGTGGTGCACCGATGAAATTCTTTGACCATTTGTACAACCTTTTACGTACAAATAAGGTGTTCAATTAATTTTCGTCGACGACAATGCTTTTCCTGATCAAGGTTCATCAGTGAGGAACTCCATGAGAGTGCCAGGGCATCAACCATATGAACTGGCCACCTAATTCATCGGACATGAACTGCATCGAGCATGTGTGTGACAGGTTGGAAATGGCTGGTTTTGATTGTCCACAACCTCCACAGACACTCTCACGCTTAATTAGAGTCACCGACATGGAATGGGACCTTTTTCCTCAAGATGACGTCCATATGCTGATCGCAAGCATGCCACAGAGTGTCAGAGACCTGAACAATGCCAGAGGAGGCCATACACAGTACTAAGGCACAACCCTCACAAAAAAAGAAACAAAACAAATTGTAGCCTTTTCATTATTACTACTTATTTGCATTAGATATTGGAAGAAAAACATGTGAGTTTGTGAAAGTTTACATTTTCAAGTTGTGTCCCATGCGTCGGCCCCGCGGTCTAGGGATAACGTGTCTGCTCTCACCCGGAGGCCGCGGGTTCGATTCCCGGCCAGATCAGGGATTTTTACCTACTCAGGCTACGTGATTTCAATTGAAGAGCTATCTGACAGTGAGATGGCGTGGTGTCCTCCAGGCTAGCAATAGTCAGTGTTAAAGGAGCTAGTCAGCAATTAATACATAATAACTGCGGTCTACTATATGTGCCCACAAACATTCTGCTGATAATGGTTTGTTTGTTTGTTTGTTTGTTTGTTTGTTTGTTTGTTTGTTTGTTTGTTTGTTTGTTTGTTTGTCTCGTCTCTATAAACATTGTTTCTGTTAATCCTTGATATTCCAAGGACTGAAAATACATTACAGTGATCAAAAGTTTCTATCTGAATACGTTTCGTTCTTGGAGGGCTTTGTACCGTTATCAGCAGAATGTTTTTGGGTACATATAGTAGACCCCAGTTAATATGTATTAATTGCTGCCTAGCTTCCTTAACACTGACTATTGCTAGCCTGGAGGACACCATTCTCCGGCGAGAGCGTGTAGGTTTATTGGGGATGTGGTGTATGCATTGCAGGAATATTAGGGACAGCACACACACACCCATTGCCCCAGCCAAGGAAATTAAAAAGACTCGACCCGGCCGCGAATGGAACCCGAAAGATAAGACGCTGGCCACTCAGTAGGGAGTCCGGCAGTTTGTCTGTTATATCTCTTCCTCTGTCTACACATCAGAATAATAGAGCAGAGACTTACTTTTGAGTATGAAACGTTTTAGAAGAGTTATGGTAAAAATTAATGGAATGTAGTGGCGAACCTGGCTGTGCTATGACAGCATCAAAATAGAATAGAGCCAGTGCAGGCGGCTGGCATGCCAGCATTGTGTGCTCACAGACACATTAATAGACTTCGAGCACTCTCCTGTTGTTTGTCTGTCCGATAGCACTATACAGTACAGTATCTACATGTCCTGATAATCATCCCCCAGCAACTCTATCTATCTATCTATCTATCGGATTTAATATAACGACAACACAAACGGTGAATGCTACTTCGGCGCCTGGAGTTGTTAGAGGCCTAGTTACTTCTGGCTATTCCCCGTTCAGCTCACAAGGTAGCAGGCAAGTGTCCATGATCACTTGCTCTTTATCTTGTGGTGCTGATATCCATGATAACTGGGTGGCCCTTAAGAATATACCTTCTTATTCATATGTGCAAAAAGCCTTGCCTGACAAGTGTCATTCCTGGTCACACACTGGCACATGTTTCCGGAAAATAGCCTGGTCATGTTTATTTGAAATATTTCCTTAACTTGGAGGATGCTTGGCAGACAAAGCATATCGTCGTTGAAGAAACCAAACCTCGCATGTCACAGTGCTCTTCCTATGGATATGTAGTCCATGAGAACAATTTTCGTTGTGTTCATTTTCCTAAGCTAATGTGTAAAGGAAAATGAACCTTACCGTACCGTGCTGTAGGAATGCATGTTTTCGCCACGAATTTACTCACTCCTAGAGTATACTGTACTTAAGGTTAATTTTCCTTTACAATTTCGCATATAAAAATGAACATAACGAACATTGTTTTGATGTACTACCGTCCGTATCCATATGCGGCTGGGAGGCGTGACCAGTCTTAAGGAGAATAATGGACAGGAAGAGCGTTGGGAGATACGAAGTTTGGTTTCTTCACCGACGATATAACAGACCGATATGTTCAAGTTTTACTACTACTATTACCAAAATGTTTTCATTCCTCCCCTGAAGAAGGAGGCGGGCCTCTTAGACGGTGACGCCGGAGATGCTCGGAGAAGGTGAGGGGCAGTGGCGTATCCTGGATTTTCAACCGAGGCATGCAACTAGTAACGATACAGTAGAACAATGTAGGACCGTAAGCAAATTCCAATTCTATTCCCCCTGCTTACTTGACCCTCCGATTCTCTTTGCAGAATTCCTTGGTGACGTCACTGCAGAAGTTCTCACGTGATTTAATTTCAACAAGAAGATCATTTTCCATAGACATCATTCCAAATGCAGAGAGACGACTCTGACTTATAAAGCTCGAGAAGACCGCTGTGGAGACCACTGGTCAATACGAATTTCTGGATTTGAGCCAGTCTTATCTTTGAACTGTTCAGATGTGAACATTGCCCTCAATTTGGATTTAAGTCGTACTATATCAACATATTTCCCATAGACTTCAATCAATTTACTTAATTGCTCTTTTGGGAAAATCGCAAGAAAAGATAAAATTTCTTACACTCAAACATTTCAGTGAAGGACAAATCTCCTAATGAACAGAAGCGATATTTTAACTGCGCTAGAATTTTCATAAGTGGATTAAATGTCTCTTCTGTTCTGTCCCAGACATTAGCAAATACACTGTTTCGCATTACTGACACTTTAGTTTCTAATGAATTCACTTCGCTGGTGCAAAATGCGATATCTAGGGTCTTGGATTGAAGGATGTTAGGCCTCTGTGTGACATCATTCAATGAAAACACTTCATTAAAATATTCAGAAGAAAACTGAACTGAAATTTATTCCGTTAACTTCGCAAGAAACCCGCTTTTCTCATTGACTGTAATGTTATCCCAGTTCCCAGGTTCCTCCAAAATACATTCGTAAAGCTCTTGGAGAGGTGCACGATATTCCGCGATGGTCTGTACTAATCGGCTGGAATAGTCCCACCTTGTTGGAGCTAGCTTAGGAAATCTTTTCTTGAGGGCACTGTCCAGCAGGTTAGTTCTCTCAGAAAAATACTAAAAATGTTGCAAAACCACTCATCATTGCGAAGAACATACGACATACTTTCGTGCAAGACACAGCTTGAGAAAGAATTAAATTAAGTTTGTGCGCGTAGCAGTGGGTGAATACAGCCTCAGGAACCACTTCCTTTAATTTAGCTTGCACGCAATTCAGCTGACCTGAAAGCACCGCCACTCCATCGAAAGACTGCGCAACTAATTTTTCGCGGCAGTCAAAGTTATCCAGACACTCAATCGCAAGTCTCACCAATGCATTCACTGTCCTATCAGAACTCGTATTATAGAAATATATTTCAACAACATAAACGTATCTGAGAGCCAAGCAGTTTTACTGTAAGTTTCTGGATTGAACGTGCGAACATAGAATTCTTGTTTCCTGTTTTTTAAATTTAAATGTTAAATTTGCATCAAACGAACGGGTTGTAAAAGGCTTTTCAGAGACTCTTTCTTTCTTTATTTCTTTCTTAATCCGTTTACCCTTCAGGGATGGCTTTTCCCTCGGACTCAGCGAAGGATCCACCTCTGCCGCCTCGAGGGCAGTGCTCTGGAGTGTGAGACATTTAGTCGGAGATACAACTGGGAAGGAAGAGTAGTACCTCTCCCAGGCTGCCTCACCTGGTATGCTGAACAGGGGCCTTGAGGGGGGAAGGAAGCGCCCGTGGCCTTAAGTTAGGTTCTATCCCGGCATTTGCCTGGAGAAGAAGTGGAAAAACACGGACAACTACTTCAAGGATTGCTGAGATGAGAATAATACTCAGTTGACCTCCCTGTTCCTGTCCTCGTGCCACATTTCAAATTTCGTGGCAGAGCCGGGAATCGAACCATCCGGGCCTCCGGGGATCGCAGCTAATCACACTAACCACTACAACACAGAGGCAGGCTGTTTTAGACTCATCCATTGTTAATACATGGAACATCGAACACGAGGAATAGCACCGAAACAACACACAATTAATTCACTAATCAACAAAACACACAATGAATGAACTCCCTAGTCAGCCACTACTAAAGCACTGGAAGTAAATCACCCCAGTAACAGTGGTCACTTTCGTCATGTTGGGTTCTCGCTAGGGGATAATCAGTGGTTTCTACTCGCTCTAAGCTTGGACATGCCGACTTTCTCCAAGTCGTTAACAGATGGCAGAGGTTAGCACATGGATGGTGACCAAATTTTAATTGCAGCGACATCTTTCGGAGGGTTTCAGAACTATGTCTGCCAACGAATACAATTTAAAGATTGAATGCGTTACGTCCTTAACTTCTCCATTTGCTTTCTCTTTCTATCTACGGTGGATTAGATGGCGAGACTACATTAGCATCAAACGTAGTCAAGCAACAGAACTAATGCAGTTGCGCGGAAGTTTTAAGGCCCGCTCCCACCTAGTGGAATGGAATGGAATCGAACCGAACAGAATTTGTTTTTAACATGTGTTTAAATGGGAGATAGAGATGGCGATCGCCACGAGTCGAATCGAATCGAACCGAACGGAACAGGATTCTCTGCCAAGAATATTTTTCGACTAGCGGAGTGGAATCGAACAGAATTATCAAGATTCGTGCAACTTCGTAGATAGTCGGGTCGAGATCTTTCGGGCGACCATTTAGCGGCAAATGTGTATCAGCTTCAGCTGGAAAGACAGCTGTTTCTTTGATACGGTCGGGAACGTTCTGTTTTGTGTTAGTTTATTTAATTTATTAACACAAGATACGGAAAAACTTCCCAGTTTAATTCAAAAATATAATTTCCTCTACTACAAGACCCACGAGCATTACTACAACAACGTAAAAAATAGCCTAATGCCTGGGACGAAATAAGCAAGGCTATGAAAAACCAAACTTACTAGAATATTCAATTATCTCATAATTTTTGTTGACTTCATCACAAAAGCATGTTATGTTGGAGTCCACATACGGTAGGCCTTTATCGGTACGATACTTGACACCACATCTCATATGGGATCTATATTTAAGTGTTTACTATATTTACAGTGAACGATTTCTAAGTGGCATTCCCTGGGTTTCAAACTGTCGTATATGTGTTCCTAACAAATAGTAGGCTAATGTATACTAAATTGCTCTGTTATGGACAATAAATACACTTCACGGTCTTTAATTAATGTTACAGAGAGTTGGCCGTGCGGTTAGGATCGCGTAGATGTGAGTTTTCATTCGGGAGATAGTGGGTTCGAAACCTACTGTCGGTAGCCCTGAAGATGGTTTTCCGTGGTTTCCCCATTTTCACACCAGGCAAATGCTCGGCCTGTACTTGAATTAACGCCACGGTCCTAGCCCTTTCCTATCCCATCGTCGCCATAAGACCTATCTGTGTCGGTGCGACGTTAAGCAAATTGTAAAAAAATAATGTTGAGGCTACCTCGGTTAATAATTTCATCCTGCCACAGGACACAATCTGCTGCATTAAAGTTGTTTTAAAAATGATCACGGACTCCTATTGCATCTGAGGTAGCATTTCCTCCTGCAAATTGGATTTCTTCTGTTAAATCCTACTATCTGAAATAGTTGTTGAAATTGCAATACAGTAACTCTGAAGTAGGCCTACCGTAGAGACTTAGCTTCATCGCGCAATAAACATTCAAATAAGTTTGAATACTCTTCTTTCGGCTCTCTTGTTAATTTCATGCACCTAGAAACTTCTCCGATCTCTCGTAATTTTCTGCCTCCTCACACCTTCTATCAGACTGTCCATTGCAAGCCTGAAGTTTCCCGTAGAATCCCGTTCGATTCTGTTCCGCTAGATGTGAGCGGTCGAGTGGAAATTTCGGCTGTTCGGTTCGATTCGATTCCACTAGGTGGGAGCGAGCCTTTAAGCTTCTGAGAGATGAAATTGTCAATACTTGACTTGAAACAACCTCATCGCCCTGTCATAACGCATGCAGTGAATGCTTGCATGCAAGGAGAATACGCCTCTGGTGAGGGGGTTGGCGGCCTTGGCCTATACTAGGATTAGTGCAAGAGAATGGAAAACCACGGAAAACCATTCTCAGAACAGCCGACGGTTGGGACCAGCTGTGAGGTCCAGCCCTGTCCCGTATCCCGAATGCAGAGGCGTAGAGCCACGGTGGAGCCGTGGCCACCCCTCCTCTGCTCAGTTGGCCGGTCAGAGTGCAGAGCTGTTGGGCCACGGACCAGCCGTGGCCACTTATGGGCTAAGCTTTCATTCAGCCCCTGAGTGGGGAGGCGGGCCACCTAGTAGGGAACATCTACTCTCTGGCCAAGAGCTTAATATTAACTTAGAAATGATATACCGGTACCGATCATTTTCCATATGATGGATATTCGAATATAAAGTGAAAAATAACGGAAAAGAAAAGTGAAAGAGACAAAAGATTATATCTCAATCGTGAGAACTAGGTAAGTGATGGCTATGGCCTTGAAAGTACTGGACAGGATGCCCAGCGTTAAGCAGACAGCCAGGAAAAACCTGGAATGTTCCCATAAACACCTATGCGTATTCTGATTACTGCATTTTAGCCCAGGATTTATTTCTTTTTGTAAGCTCATAAATGCCGATGCCCAGCGTTAAGCAGATAGCCAGGAAAAACCTGGAATGTTCCCATAAACACCTATGCGTATTCTGATTACTGCATTTTAGCCCAGGATTTATTTCTTTTTGTAAGCTCATAAATGCCCCTCTTCTCCGTCGACCATTTTAAGTTGTGTCGAACCAGCTTCAAAATTCTCGGTTGGATCCATTAGACATGTTTATAAGCTATGATGTCGACCCGCGTTGTACTTCCTTCCATAGTGGTTGCTGTTACTTCCAGCGTTCTGACGAGAGAAATCTAGCACATGGTGGATGGTGTGGCTAGACACGGGGGACTTGTAGAGTTTCGATACTGCTGTCACGACGCCGATAGCGTCTACCGTGCTCGATTCTCCCCGACATAAATCGTACTGTAGCCACATTGCACGCTATTTAAAGAGTAGTTTCCTGTTCAGAGCTGGATAAGACCATCGTGGTGCCATATCCATTTATTTGCAGGATGTGGTAGCTTGAACTATATCTTGTATTTCCTGTCCCTGTACCTTACAGATGGTTCTATTTTCAGATATGCTAGACAATATTCTCTCCCTTTACGTAGATCACAAGTATTGCTGACTTTGCTAAACACCTAAGTCCACTTAGCTGTTCGTGGCCTCCCGTTCAGTTATACAATTGTACATTCGGTGAGTGTACATCATGTTCTCTCTCTCTCTCTCTCTTTTTTTTATACTGATCTGCCTGTTCTCCTCAGGGCAGCTAGAGTTTTATATTTTGCTCACGGAGGAAGGAGAACGCTAACACGTGGAAAAAAAAATGATTCTGTCAGTTCTTTTCCATATCGAGAGAAAAATATTTACAGAGGAAATCAGAAAGGAGGAAAACTTCCAATGTTATTGGTTAGTTATTAATGTACAGACTATACACCGAAGAAAGTTGTCTAAATGGCTACAGGATCAACATGCCCATTGGATCACCAGCCGGCAACCTGTGAGTTGTACTACGACTACTACTAAAATGTTTTCATTCCTCCCCTGAAGGGGGAGGCGGACCTCTTGGACGGTGACTCCGTCTCTCAGTCCGGGAGATTTGTTACGGTGAAGGAGATGCTCGGAGAAGGTGAAGAGGTTGGCGGCCGTGGCCTATACTAGGAACTGATCCGGCATTCACTATAGTGCAGGAGAATGGAAAACCACGGAAAACCATTCTCAGGACAGCCGACGGTTGAGGGTAGCCGTGACGTCCAGCCCTGTCCCTTCTCCCGAATGCAGAGGCGTAGTGGCACGGTAAAGCCGTGGTCTCCACTCTTCTGCTCGGTTGGCCGGTCAGAGCGCAGAGCTGTTGGACCACGGACCAGCTGTGGCCACTCACGGGCCGAGACCAACTCTGCATTTACCACCGTGAGTTGTAGTGGAACACTTGCTTTTATCCCTTAGCGCTTTTAAGAAGCCATTGACAGCGCGTGCCTGGACTTGTAGGAGCACGTTGTTGGCCAACGGGCCCTTGACGGCTCACTTCTGAGGATTTGTTTAAAAATATGCTCCATAATAGATTTAGCCACGTAAATACCAAACAGCACTAAAAGACGAGCGTACTGCTTTAGATACTAGATACATTGCGAAGGAATAAAGCCCACGTTCTTAAGAGGTGGAGATCCTTTGGTCGTACAGCAAGTTACTTAGATTAACTGTATACACTGAAAGTAGTCAAGAGAAAGGAACACTAAGTTCCTCCAACAAACAAACAGTAACATCCTGATTCATGTATGTATTTGAAGATAGTTCAATAATCACTAGCACCATGTTCAGCTAGGCGCCAATGAAGAGACTTACGAAGACGTATTCCTCACACTTGGAGAACGCACCCGGGGATGATGTACGACAGTCACTCACTCCTCTAAAGGGTTGAACTCAACGTGAGAAACCTGGCTTCATGGTATGGCATGCGTTTGGAGATAGTGGGTTCGAACTCCATCGTCAGTAGCTCTGTGTGATTTTCAATTTCCACGCCATGGAATTGCCTAGGCTGCGTCCCAAGTGTCCATGATGATGACATTACAATGTGCGAGTCATTTCTCCCACAGATCTTTTCCTCACTATCGTATAGGGTTGTGAGTGCGGCCGACTTTGCTAGGCTGAGTTTTACAGCCTCCTATCCTTCCTGACGGCAGCACCAGTCTAGAGGGTTGTATTGAACTGTTACGTATATCTGTTATCTGTGGTGCAGTGTGCATAAATTAAGAGATATGAGCTGGTCCCCGAGTCAACAGAGACGAAATAACTGACCAGGCTGGGGAATTGAACCTGGCACCCTCCACCCTGACATTCAGTCACGGAGCAGGGCAGTTAACATATACTGACGGATTGGGAATGTGAATATCTCACCTATAGATCCTTTCGATAATGGCAATAGTGTAACAGAAATCCTTTCCGCGTTGCGAATGTAATTAATGTAGGTGAAGAACTGGATTATTAACACTAAATGCTCAATAACTGGAAAAATATTTTCTTTTTAGTAGATTCCCGATGGATTCAGATCTTCAAACTTAATAGTAGCTTGGATCTTCTAGAGCTGAATTACGGGTTTTTTAGTGACTAATTTGGCAGTCGCATAGACAAATAGAACATATCTAATCCCCTTCAGTTTTACCATCGACTCGTTAACATAAACACTTTAAGGACATTTCAGATTATGGTATTTTGCACGTTCAATGATATAATGATTCTCCACGCTACATTAGTATACGATTTGGATCGCAGATGAACGCACGGATTGAGCGATGCTAAATAGGTTAAAAGGCTGAACAATCATTCAATCAGTCACTACTGATCTGCATTTAGGGCAGTCGACTAGGTAGCAGATTCCCTATCTATTGTTCACCTAGTCTTTTCTTAAAAAACTACAAAGAATTTGGATATTTATTGAACATCTCCCTTGGTAAATTTTTCTAATCCCTAACTACTCTTCCTATAAACAAATATTTGCCCGAATTTGTCCTCTTGAGTTCCAATTGTATCTTTATATTATTATCTTTCCTACTTTTAAAAGCACCACTCAAACTTATTCGTGTACCAATGACATCCCACGCCATCTCTCCACTGACAGCTCGGAACATATCACTTAGTCGAGCAGCTCGTCTCTTTTCTCCCAAGTCTTCTCAGCCCAAACTTTGCAACACCTCCCTAACACCACTCTTTTGTTGGAAATCACCCAGAACAAAGAGAGCTGCTTTTCTTTGGATTTTTCCCAGTTCTCGAATCAAGTAATCCTGGTGAGGGTCCCCTACAATGGAACCATACTCTAGCTGGAGGTCTTACCAGAGACGGAGTGCTACGAAAACAACTCGGTCTCAGTAAGTGTTAGAAGCGTGCTCTAAAAGCAACGATAGTCAGAAAAGCCTTTGTACAGTCATTGCTATTAGAGAAAGCCTTTGCAAAAATACCACTAAATATATCGTGGAAGCTCAATATAGTACAGCGTGCGTAGACCAGATCACTTACTCTCACTTAGTGTTACGAACTCAGGAGTTATGCATTACAGTTTCCAGACCCTTTGTGCTACTTCTTTATCAACTGGTTCTGTACATTTATATTTGAGTCGGTCACTTTAAAAACCCGAAAATCAAGACAAGTGGGGCAGACTGAATAATTAATAATATAGTGGTATGTATAAGATTTTTGTTTCTGATTGAAGAAATCAAAGATGCATGTTATGGACTTGTTATATTATATACTATACTGGTTTAAATATCCATGACTTACAAATTTAAAAAACTAGTGAAGTATGTTTGATCATCATATTTCAATAAACAATAAATTCAGGTTCCATATATAAACTAACACATTTTTATCACAATAATATGCTGAACCTTTTCATCTACTCAGAAAATGATTCATATTTCAGTTAGTATTAACTTTTACTGAGAAACGGAATGTGTTTGTGTGCAACTACGCAAAAAGTTTCTGAAAAATCATCTTTTTCAGTCCATCTCCCTGTCTATGATATGGCAATCATAGGCATATTTCCAAATTCTTTGAATTCCCTCTTTATTGGGTAGATATCCTTCAAATTATTTTAAAAAAATCACATTTGTATATACATGACTTTTTGCATAAAGCGATGAATCTACTTTGCAACTTTAGTTTTCTCATTTAAAATGGGTGACTTACGGGTTTAAAAAACAACCGATTCATTTACGGATTTGTCAGTTCCTTGAACCCATTGTGTTATCCTGAGTGGTTCTTTTCGACAAAGCATCTGTAAGTAAAAGTTCTTTCAGGTCATTTCATTATCAATTATACGACGTGGGCAGAAAGAAACGAAGTCATCTGGTCCACCAAGTTCTACAGGTATTGTCTCTGGTTAATTGTCTCGACAGTTAGGTTTCAAAAGGAGGTAACTATGTAATAAAACAGAATACATTGTCTGTTAAGTGGAAAGAAAACCATAATAATATAATAAGCTGGAAAATAAGGCCAAAGTAGCTAATCCAGAAAAATGTTGTGAATAAATACAAATAGTCTGTGAACTATTACCGAAAACACTCACAGTATTACTTTGATAGTAAGTTAGCTTAAATCCATTGTTGTGGATTCGCTACCGAAGATGCGTGATTATGATACAGGGTAGAATGAAATATATGAGAGTTAAGAGCCTGCTTGAGAAAAATATTCCCAGCATTTCATAGTAGTGAGGAAACTGGAAAACACTACGGTAATGAGAACTGATTTCTCGAACAGGCTGAATGATGAGGATCTTAAGGGGTGGAACAAATCACCTCAAATATACGGTTCGGTACCCCACACTTTCACTGCGTGAGGTGTAGAAGAGAAAAGAAAAGAACAAAACTAAAATGAAGAACAGCACTGAGCCAAGCTGAAAAGGAGAGAGTTAGTTGGAGCTGAGAACTACATTGAACACAGCCTGTACTTACTGGAACCGGACGGCGGGCAAGTCTTCTCGTCGGGACCTAACAATCAGAATAATGGTCGTGAGGCACACACACAAACACACTTCAACTTAATATAAGCACTTGGGTTAGTATCCTTGGATGTTCCTACCATCTAGATGACAGCACCATCTCTCACTTTGTTCTACGCTGAGCTCCTTAGAAATGGGTGAATAGCAACAGTAACAACAGTTCTTCAAATATCGTACAAATATAATTTCATGGTTTATTTTTATAGTGCTTCTCTGTACTCTTCATGTGAAGAAATCCATCAATGTGTCATGTTTTTAAACCTATCGTTTAGGAATGTTTTCTTGGACGAACATTGCACTTTTAGCCATGAGTGAGGGGTACAGTCTCATAATAGTTTGAGAACCCCTGATCTACAGACAAGGACATACTTACTATCTGACTTGTACAAGAAATGTGAATGTGACATCCTTCTGGTTCAGGAGACCTCTAGGGACAATGCTGAACATTGACTCAGAGTAGGCAGATAACAACTGATTCTGGAAAGACCACATGCCCAGCATGGCAGCGTAATCTTCACCAGTTCTGGTACCATCGTCACCTCTGCCTCACCGTTAGAGGGATACAACTTCGAAGTGCTCATTCTGAGGACATCACAGCACAGATCACCTCATTGTACTAGCCACCAGGTGCGGAGTTCATCTTTCAGAGCCTGACAAATTCAGCTACAAGGATGTAAACTAGATGCTGGGCGATTTTCATTGTTAGAACATTGTATGGAGCTACTAAAGAACCGATCAGGATGGAGTTGACTTGAGGCAAGGGCTGAGACAAATGATTTTCAACTGATCTGTTACCCGAAGCTGTCATCCTCTTGCAGTGGCGGCAGACGGAGGAAAAAATGTAACTCCGACAACATCTTCGTGTCGTCCAGAAATGCAACACAGTGTGAGGAGCTGATGGGCAGTCCAGTCCCCCAAGCTCAGCACCACCGTGAAGCCAGAGCAAGTAGCATTCAAGAGGGGAGTTAACTTCAGAAAGGTCAACTGGAAGAGTTTTAGAAATAATAAAGCTCCCTCCACAGCGTGAAATGTGTGACTTCTTGGTAGGACTTGTCAAGAAAGTCTCTAGGAGACTATACCGTGAATATATAGAGCTCAGGACATTTCAGGAATATCAGAGAATGATAACCCCATGTTCTTACTTGCTTTACATCGCACCGATACAGATAGGTCTCAAGGCGACGATGGAACAGGAAAGGTTTAGGAGTGCAGGGCTGCGTGGCTCAGACGATTGAGGCACTGGCCTTCTGACCCCAACTTGGCAAGTTCGATCCTGGCTCAGTCCGGTGGTATTTGAAGGTGCTCAAATACGACAGCCTCGTGTCGGTAGATTTACTGGTACGTAAAAGAACTCCTGCGGGGCTAAATTCCGGCACCTCGGCGTCTCCGAAGACCGTAAAAGTAGTTGGTGGGACGTAAAGCAAATAACATTATTATTATTAAGGTCTAGGAGTGGGAAGGAAGCGGCAATGGCTTTAATTATGGTACAGCCCTAGCATTTGCCTGGTGTGAAAATGGGAAACCACCGAAAACCATCTTCAGGGCTGCCGACAGTGGGGTTCGAAGCCACTATCTCCCGGATGCAAGCTCACAGATGCGCGACCCTAACCGCAGGGCCAACTCGTCCGGTCACCCCATGTTGAACCGCTACCAAGAACTCTTTGAAAAAGATTCATTTTTCGAGGACATTGAGCTGGAGAATATATGATGCTGGCTATCGATGAAAATAGTAAAGCAAAGAGCATAAATCTGATAAAGGACCTGCACATGAAGGTGAACAAGAGGAATGCCTGGAAACTCCTGAACGATCTCAACAGAGATGCCACAAAGGTGAAGAACAGCTTCGCTGAAGTACGCGCAAATCAGGTGGAAAGTCAACTCCTCCTCAATAGTAAAATCTGCGGCAGGAAGACACACAAATCTCTGGTCAGCAACGAACACTCTCTCAAGGAATCCTTTTCCGTGGCAGAGCTGGAAATAGCCATCTCCGAGATAACATTGAACAGCAGACCTGAAGTTGATGAACCGAGAGTGGAGCAGATTAAGAACTTCGATCAGAATACACTTCGGTGGCTTCTGAGCGTGATGAACGCATGCGTCACCAATTTTCAGATCCTAAAGATGCGAAGCAAAGAGCGCGTTGTTGCGCTGCTCAAATCAGGGAAAGAATCAAATGATACAAAGAGTTCCCGTCCGGTGTCTCTAATGTACCACGCTATATCTCCGTCTCCGAAAACCTTCAATCTGTTAGTGTGCCGTTAAACAAGTAGCACACACGTACACAGACACACAAAATTTTTAATGTGACGTTACAATTTTTGTAGCTCATCAAATGCTAATCGTCCAATTTTCATTCTATTGCCCGTAACTTCGCCAATTTAAAAGCCATTTACTTTACAATGTATATGTGGTAGGCCTATGTATATTTGTATATATATCTCTTTGCCTGATAATCCACTTATTTCGAAGTACGTTACAACCTGACGTCCAACTTAAACTTTATCAAACTTTTCCCGCTCACAATAAATGCACCAAATTTTCAAACGATCGTTCTCTCCGCCCAAGATTATTGCTGCTTTGTATTTCTAAATAAAACATTTAACTCATATGAGTATTTATGTACCGTTTTTATAGAAAGGAAAACATTGAAAAAGACAGAGTGATTATTTTCACATATTTTGACTTTTACAGCATTACGACAAAAGTTGCCTCACATTATGTATCGAGATATACCCTCTACGATGTCCTCGGGTTACAATCTGAGCTCCGAGTGGGTTGTGGAACAAGCGGCTATAGTTCCGACTAGTTCTGCAGGCTTCTCTCAAAGTCTAAATTGATCCAAATAATAAACTGCGGTCAGATAGAAAATATGAACAACTTTCTTCTACTTGAAATGTTTCAGACGTAATGCCAGGTATCAAGCATAGTATTTATACTGAAACTGACATATAACGTACAGTTATGAAAATCTGTTGACTTTGGAGATGAGTAATGATTTGGAGATAAGATTTAATCTTTCCAAATATGTTGATCACACGTAGGGCTATACAGGATACCTCACACCCAGCGACTCTTTGGACAATACTTCATCCACTAGAATTTCATTGCCCACATTGTCTGCTAACAGTGACCATAAAACTTGATTTGGTCGCGCTTCCTTCTATGATAAGATTCAGTTTCTAGTAACTATAAGAAAGTGAAGTAATAACGGCGATTAGAACGTGATATAAAAGTATATTTCCACACGAAGAGTTTATATTGCAAATATTGTCAGAGTTATATAGTTCCCAGATTAATTCAGTAGCTCAGCAATTCGTAATAACGATAGTAATAATATTGTAGACTCTCCGTGGAAGATAGGTGGCGTCTGCTGTATGAGTCACTGTGGATGGATGTGTTATGTGAGTTGCAGAAACGCGCATTCCCTGAGCCACTGGAATAAACAATTCGTGGTTGAAATTGCGAATCGAAGCCAGGCCCGCTCGGACTAACGACTAGAGCGGTACCACTCAGTCAATGAGGTGATTAACACGAAACGAGAACAAAGCGGCGTTTTGTGAAAATATAGTGTATATTTCCTCGAGAACGACGGCCCACTTTAAAATCCACACCTCGGTAACAAGAGAAAAGGAAACGCTTGGGCTAAAAGCAGTTTAATTCTGAAAATATACAAATATAATAGAAAGGATATTATATCACCACCTTTTTAAATGAGATGAACTGACTTTTAGAGTAGCCAATGTACTAATGATAGCCAGTGTCTGATTGTATTGTGTCAATGTAATAGGAGACCTTGACCATAACCCCTTGCTATGTACGCTTTTCAGAAATGTTGGTACTTCTTGTTCAAATGATACTGTAGGGTGTTTACATTCAGACCAGACATGCTGTAGACTGTTGCTATTCACCACAGCTGAAGGCACAACAATGTTTAGTACTACCAACACAATAAACGAGAGATATGCTCGATTACTTTGTATTGTTTTAGCTTCTTTGAAAGGTTTAGTTAATGTCTACCGATTTGGAGCAGTTTGGAGGTCTTCGTTAATTCCGATCAAATTTATGATTGGAACGTCAAAAGAGACGCACTGATGGACGTTGGACTGAAATTTCAAGTTAAAAGCGATAATGAAAATCCTCGCTGCTTACTTTGTCACGTGGATAATTAAGATATTAGCCTCCTTACGTCTGATATTGTGGTCATTTCTCTTCTGAAGACTCTGGTGACATCCTACAATAACGAGTATTACGTAGATGGTATGAAAAGAGCAGCATTAATGTTGCAGGTTATTGGTTACGTAAACACATTTAGTGAACGGGACATATTTACAAACATCCTAAATCTCAGGACTGACAAATTGTTATTGTGATACACTGAATAACATACATAACGTACATAACATTAAATAGACATTGTTAGTTACAGTTTCAACATTTCCATATTGATCATTCGGTTAAACATGTGACGAAATATGCAATTATGAGCATTTTTTAGAAGAATGATAGCTTAAATAAGTGGCAACGGTCGTCATAGTACACGTCTCAGTAGACTGAACATCAGTTTATGTGAGATACAAAACTTAAAGAGTATTTCCTATTTCAATAACTGAGTAAATTAGCAGCAACACGGACAAGAACGACAGGTCGGTTGTAAACGACAGCTGCATTCGAAATTATATGTGACAACGAAGATGTTTCTAACGATTTCGTTGAATTATATATATTATATTAATCGTATGGCCTCAACTACCGCCGTGTGCAGACATTTCAATTTGACGCCATCTGGCTGTCTGCTCGTCAATTTCGACGTTCCGTTTTACTCTAGGCCCACCAGATGGCAGACAGAGTAAACCGGATCTCTCTTGGGCGTCTATGGCTGAGATTTAATGAATTTTGTCGGGTAAATACCAAATGTATCACCAAAGATCTTTTACATGCCGACATCGTACGACATGGAGTGTCGAATGGACTTTTTTTCGCCCTTCAAAAATCCGACTACCTCTGCCGGGCTTGATCCCACTATCTTGGGATTCGGAGGCCGACACTCTACCACGGATCCACAGAGGCAGCTGATTTCGTTGAAAATAAATATGTAGGGTAGCCTATATAATTAAATGTAAGAATTTTGATTGTAGTTTAGCGGTATAAGAACGATAAAAAAAACCCGGGGTGAATTATGCAAAAGAAGAGTTTCCGACTGAAAACATATCACCACATATGAGGCTATTGGTATCAAAAGGAGCAATCTCCAATATTTGTCAAAATTGAGTTACTGACACCATCGTATTGTACTACTAGCTTTCTACTAAACTTTGTTCTTGTATTTTGCAAAAAGGACAAGATTCTATCGTTTCAGGGCATGAAAGTACAATGTTGCTTTCAAACGGAACAATCTCCGCTACCAGTTGGAATCAAGTGGGACAATCTCCATGATTACCAATCAGCTCTTTCAGTTCCGGTCATGTGAATGCTGCCATACTGTTTCAATGGAGTTATAAAGTGAGACTGCCCTGCTTATTTGTAGGATGTACAGTTATATTGGAGGTATATTTGGTATTTTGAAACTATCTATATGAAGGTGCACGAACATATTGTAGTATTATCAGAAGAAGCTGTAACTTTCTTCTTAGTGTTCTGTGCCGCAAAACTTTACACCTGTGTCAACCACAAAAGCAAGCAAACGGACCCGGGATCAAAGGAAATCAGTTGTTGCTAGAAAGTAGATATAATAATAACCTGTGCAGAGGAGAAGGAGGCCAAAAGACGAAAAACACACTGGAAAGCGATTTCAAACTAAATTTTATGTTCCGGACGGTAAAAGTACAAAGGTTTCTGTATGTCAGGAAGCTTTTCTGAACATCCTTCATGTCCCCAGAAAGCTTGTTGTTACTATACCTGTTGAAAATCGTGGGATTGATAAGAAGACACAAATATTCTGAATTGACGTAATAAGTCAAGGCTGAGAATGGAATGGCCTTATGAATTAACTGTTTTTTTCCGTGTAGATAATATTTTCCGTCACTTTTGTAACAGTATTAAATAAACGTACCTTGTAGTGCCATTCTTGACCTTTCAGTTTAGTGTAAAGAATATAGATAATATTTTAATGGTATTTATATTCAAATAAAGAATGTCGGTATCACAATTTTGTATGTTATCAACAGAAAGAGAGCCTCCGTGGCTCAGACGGCAGCGCGTCGGCCTCTCACCACTGGATACCATGGTTCAAATCCCGTTCACTCCATGTGAGATTTGTACTGGACAAAGCGGAGGCGGGACAGGCTTTACTCTCAGTACTCCGGTTTTCCCTGTCATCTTTCATTCCAGCATCGCTCTCCATTATCAGTTCATAGCATTTATCAGTCATTAATAAATCACCTTGGGAGCGGCGACCCCATTGTAATAATAGCCTATACATGGTTCATTCAATTCATCCCTGACCCGGTCAAAGACTGGAAAACAGGTTGTAGGTTTTCTTTTTTCATTAACAGAAAGATCAATCTCCATGCATATTGATATAAAAAAGAGCAATATCCAAGAAAATTGTCCAGTTTGTATCAAAAGGGACAATCTCCAAAATAAAATTTAAAATTTCTAACAATTAATAAGATGCTTCGTTTTCTTTGATAGTTCGCATAAAACCTGTTTTCTGTATATATAAGGCAGAAACCATTCAGGTAGAGTGAATAGAAGTGCATTCAATAAAAACTTACTCCTACTGTAAAATCCAGGAAGATGGAGATTGCTCCTTTTGTTATCAATAGCCTCATATTAAAAATCCTACTTTACTTTTTTAATATCTGAGGATGTTTTTTAGTGTGTGTATGCACGTTTCTTTAAAATGCTGTGTCTATGGCATATCCAGATGAGGATAAGATTCTAAATTATTATAATTCTTATTAATGAAGATAGGACGGTTTGATCTTGTGTTCATCTCGAGAGTTATTTAAATTATTGCGTGTATTGGAGAAGAAACAAACCGGCCAGTTGTGTAGAGGAAATGTCGAAATATTGAAGTATAGTAGAATTAAGACATCGGGAGAGGAAGTTTGCTTCTCCCATTGCGTATTAGAAAATGCTCATACTTACATTTGCCTTATGGACTTATACCAAAGGATTTTGTTCATTCTTAAACGTAATCACTGTGTGAAATGCATCCTTTTCCAATAACTTAAGTCCTAGTCTTTTTCAACTTCAAATAAGTTATTCGTAGCCCATTCAAGGTAAAGTTAGTGAATGAATTACATGCGAGTTGACACAATGTTCGTTGTTCAGGATGTCTAAGTACAGCTGCAAAATGGTTTCAACAGATTGACTGCTGGATCTTCCTATTTGCAACTCATGGAGAGAAAATACTGTAGGATTTATGAGTCAGTTGGTAATTAACAGTTATATCATTTCAGATTGTGATGGCAAGGTTAGTAAGCAGTTAGAAGGGACGTTTGAAGGATGGTTAACACAGAGGTTGTACACGAATACACTGACAATCACTGGTTGTGGTTGATAACATTCAATAAAACTGATTTAGGTACTCCATGTTATATAGGGGTAGATGCTATTTTAGTCAGATATAGATCACCACATAATGTGCCACAAAATTATTTTGAATTCTATCTGTGAAGCACTAAAAGTCACTATTCTTGTTAGGGACAGCGAGTTGCACTCAACCAATTCTACAGCTAGTTGTAAAGAACAGTGATGGTGCTTCTCATTTTTATAGCGGCGGTTACATGACCGCATTTTTGTAATCCTATCTCCATATAAAACCAATAACAAGGAAAATACCATGCTTGAAGCACCCCACTTTGGGTGCGTAACAAAAATACTGATTATTAATTATAATCGATTATTAATGGTGTTACTTACTGGTTGTGTTAGTATCGATATGTAAGTATATTTAAATTACATGCTCACTTAAGTACTATTTCGGTAGATATCAGATATTATTCAACTGGTGATTCAGCCGATATAAATCGAAACAGACTTCGGCACACAAGACATCGGTGGCCTAATATTACAACAAGAACACTTACAAAAGAGAACAGCTACGTAATCAGTGTCTTCGACGATCTTTTCAAGGATCTTGGCGTTTACTTCCTCAATCCTGTCAGGAAGATCCATAGCTTCCAGACTCGTCAAGAAGTCCAACACGTTCTCTTCGTCCATCAAGTCACCTGGGGGAAGAAAATGTTAGGTTAATACAGCATGATACCAGGGTAAAAGGCTTGTTATACCACTCTTATAGGGAATGCCCTAGCTCCTGAACTTACACGAATACATTTAGCTTCATCTGTCGTTGGATTTCAAATCAGCCGCCCTTAACACATGTAAAACGCGCTGCTCGTAGGCGCCTCTAACCTGGGGTTTAGACGCTATTTGATGGGACTCAGTGGCATTTCCACCACCATCCCAAAGGAGCTCATCAGCACGAAACTGTTGGCTTCTAGTTACTTATCGCCAGGTAATACTCGGCGTTGGTTGTACGATCTACTCCATTACCTGGCCATTCTAGTGTATAGGAGAGTGAAGTGTGAAATGGAAAATATAGGATCGTTTATCTAAAATGAACGGGCGATTAGAGGTATACTGGTCTATGGACACTTCACTGGCTGCTCTGACAATGGGGAAGAAATAACGGAGTGCCCAACAAGCTGAGAACATCCCAAATGCGCTCATATCGTAGGAGCTGTGCAATTATTCTTTCCTTCCTTCGAATGACAACATTATTAAAGAACTGACTCGAACACCTCACAGTTGAGAAGCTACTTCACCCGAGTATCACAAATTTATGTCATAATTATTGTAATATTCTTCCACATTAAAAGTGACTAAATTTGTCGTAAACTTCGTAAATGTATTTTTCCAACCATAAAAACTAAATTTCATGTGTCAATTTTGGCAGTCAGTGCTTTCGTTATGGGACTATGTTGAAAAAGTGAGAAGGAGAAAGCGCCCAGACCTCCAGCCTGCTGCATTCCTTGCTTGAGCTGGAACATTTAATTGGTAATTCATAGTTATCTCGTTTAGAGGAGGAAGCATCGGACATGAAGTACCTAACTAACGTAAGTGATGAGGACATTTCATACCATCCTTCAAGCTCAAACGTTCAGCAAATATCGAATGAAAATAGAAGTGTACGCATTTTGTTGCTAGACAAAATATATCCAGTGTGGTTGGTTGGCTTTAAGGAGGCGTGAAGTTCGGAACACACTGTTTAAAAACAAACTGAAACTATTTTATACACATCAAGGTAAGGATGGCTGGATCATTTCTTTACATCCTGGACGAGACGGGTTGTGGTATTAGCAGGCCTAATAGCGATAAACAAGAGTCTGAAATATGACTGGATTCTGCACTGGTAACTTACTTCATGGAAAATGCCACAATTCACCGTATTAAGATTTATAAAGTCTTCTTCACATCAATGACAACTGAAAAAAAGTTCGTACGAGTGGAAATAATTTTAATATTAACAGAAAGTAAACAGGCAGAAATCAGTTGGCTCCTATTTTTGTAACCGGAATGTTTAAATATGGGAATTATTAATAGCTTTGATTATATGTGGAACAAGAGTAATTTAAACTTTACTAAAAGTTATAACGGCAGGCCTTTCGTTAAATTTTGATCGCTCTCTAAAGCCTAGAATTTATGATAATTCATGTACTTACGTACTTAATAATTATTGGTTTCCATGGAAGTTTGACGGTTACAAAAAAGGAGCAAATGTTAAGAAAAGCACTCGCAGTATGTGCATTTCTGACATTGTGATATATTTCTGTACTCCAATATTGCTATCAGTGTTTGAATGCTCGGTATTGTTTTCTCTTTTTACAATTTGCTTTACGTCGCACCGACACAGATAGGTGTTATGGTGACGATGGGTAGGAAAGGTCTAGAGTGGGAAGAAAATAAGGTACAGCCACAGCATTTGTCTGGTGTGAAAATGGAAAACGACGGAAAACCACCGTCACGGCTGCTGACAGTAGGGTTTGAACCCACTATCTCCCGAATGCAAGCTGACAGCTTCATGGTCACTTCAGTTTTCCACACATCTCGTCTGGTTTTATCAGCGCCACGTCAAGTTAGTTCTGTCACTTTCTGATTCAGCTGTCCTTCCCAGATTAACATATTTACCGTTTGTTGGCCATGGTTTCTGTCGTTCGCATTACCCACCCAATTGTCATTTAATGCAGCGATATCGTACGGAGTAGAGGCGAGGAGCACGAGAAAGAGGGAGAAAAATACCTAGAAAGTTTTCAAATGTGGTGTTGGAGGAGAATAGAGGAAGGCCAACTGGATCGGGCACATACTTAGACACGAGGGGCTCATACACGATGTCATCGAAGAGAAGATCAAAGGGACAGCTGGACGAGGAAGAAGAAGATTCAACATCTGGATGACATGAAAGATGGGAGGAGATAGAGAAGACTGAAAGAAGTTGAAGCCAGAGAACATTGGCGTCAGAAATTCTCCGTACGAGGACACGGACCTGCCACTAGGTAGAATACTGTATAATATAATAATACAAATTGATATCACCCGCTACAATCACGTTCCTTTCCATATCGTTTCCCACATAGCTGATTACCTCATCAAATAATTATTCCGAACCAGCGAATTTGCCTTTTCTGGTTATAGTATAGAGATAAATTTTACGCCTAGAATTCCATGTTTCTCAACCTTAACTTTTTCGTGGCTTACAAATTCTTCTTTCACCGGGATGAATACTCCCCCTCATATCATCCCTAACCTATGTCTACAATAAGTACTCCAGTTCCGTGAGATAATTTCCACATCCATAATATCAATTCTCAGCCATGATTCAATTCCTGTTACAGTAGCTGCTAAATATACAATGAGTGGCCAAAAGTCATGGGAAGACACTGAATGTGATGTTAACGAGTTGCTCCTTCGCGAGCCTTCAAAACGGCAGCAATACGCCGGGGCATCGACTCAACAAGGTGTTGGAACGTTCTGGAGGGATCTGGACCCCCGCATCTTGCACTGCTACCCACAATTGGTCTTGTGTACTTGTTGCGGGGTTCAAGCAACGTGCACCAGCATCGATAGCATCCCATAAATGCTCGATTGGATTAAGACAGAGGGAGCTGGAAGTCCAACATTGTCGTGTGTGCTCCTCCAACCACCTGCGTGCCACCACAGAGCGGTGACATGGCGCATTGTCCTGTTGATACATGGCATCTCCATCAGGGTACTCTAGGGCCAGAAAGGGATGCAGAGGGTCTGAAAGAATGTCTACATAACGTGCACCTGTCAGCGATCCCCTGCAGCCGGAAAATGGGGCCTATTTGCGACCATGAGAATGCCGCTCAGACCAGAACTGAGCCTCCTCCCGCCTGGACACAACCTTGTTGACTGTTGCCACTGTTCCATGGTCTGTTGCCGTTGTTCGCGGGCCCATGCACATAGTTGAGCTCTGTGCCGAGGTGTCAGCAAGGGGTCACGAGTTTGTCGTCGGCTGGTGAAGCCTATGCGGTGCAGTTAGCTCCTTACAGTCCTGGTAGAAATGGGTTCCAGACTCCCAACATTGAACTGGGCGGTGATCTGACTCACAGTAGCCCGTCGAGTGCCCAGTATGTTTCTGCGGAGGCGACTTCATATCCACTCTTAAACACCTGTCGTCTTCCCGTGCGGCGGTTTGCACAGGTACTAATAACATTCTCTCTGCGATACTGAAGGTCCACCCTCGACACTGTTGACCTCGGAAACCCGAATTCACGTGTAATCTCTCCCATGCGCCGTGCACCAATGATCATCTCACGTTCAAAGTCGGTAAACTCGTGACGTGTTGCCATCTTCACGACACTGGTGTCTGTGACAGACTGCTCAGCTACGTCGCAGCTAGCCGCAACGCTCAGGGCATCACCGCTTCCTAGTCCACTCGGTTTCCTTCTTCTAAACAAACCCCCAAACTTATATTGCCTGTACAAATGCGATGCAGGTGAAAGCCATCTGAGCGTAGACCCTTATATCCTAGCTACTCATTAGCATCTCAAAATCTCACTCCCATTTTCCATCATACCCTCTTCAGTCCAGTCAGTATCCCTCCTACACTCCTTCCAAGA
This sequence comes from Anabrus simplex, assembly GCF_040414725.1. NCBI lineage: Eukaryota > Metazoa > Arthropoda > Insecta > Orthoptera > Tettigoniidae > Anabrus > Anabrus simplex. The sequence goes on from NC_090265.1 coordinate 772,008,072, forward strand.
GATCATCCATTGATACATTTAGTAAGATAGAGTGAAACGACAAGATATTCACATAATGCGTGTTAGATTGCTACTACAGCATGGGAGAAACGGAAGCTCTTTTCTGCTCAAAGTGGTGATTTGAAAGTGATTAATTATGCCGATGATATATGAAGTATAGCACAACAGCGATTGGGATTATGTCTGTAAATGGAACGGGGAGGGGTATAGCGAACCGAAACTCACAAGGAGGGATGTAGCGATCAAAAACTTGGGTACCATTTAGGTACCTCGTCTCTGAGGTATGAAGTTGCACTATTTAGCCTGGATGCAGAAATTGAAGAGTATACAGGCGTTCTATAATGTTACAGATATAAAGGAAGAATACTATATGTGGGAATAGCACTTTGCATTGTGTTAATATCGACATTTGATGCAAGCTGGATATGAGCAGATCAGAGTGAGTGTGAGGGTGCAGTCTGTAAAGGGAGTGACACTGTAGTTGGACCGAAGTAGGATATGTGATAACTTAATTATATAAAACGCTGAAATCATCATTATTATTTAATTGATTTAAGTCACTACATTCTTGTGCGGAGAAGCTTTAAAATTACAATTGCTTTCTTCCGGACACTGATTTAATTATTCAGGATTGTTAAAGAGTCCCGATACTATACTCTGAATTTTACAAGCTGACCACATGTTGTTAAAACAAATATATAGAAAAGGTTCGTGGTTACACTGTGAGATTGTTAAGTTGGAATAAATACGCTACAAGAATATTAGTTCATTTTTGAAAGTTTGTTTCTTTCTATGATCAGATACATACTCATGTTCATAAAACCAGAACACCTTGAAAGACTAGAGATAGGAAGTTCATATTCACAGGGCATGTACATTAGTATGCTCTGAAGAAATCTTTAGCATTCGAACCAGATTCAAGGTCCACATCGATATATCGGCGTACCGCCACCGACTGATAAAATGTGCCTGCGGCTCTCGTTGTCGCTATAAACCGAAGTCAATGGATCAGTGTGACTTGAGCAGATCTGCAGGATAACTCGCATACGTATATGAGGACCGTACCGTAAAATGAGCGAGTTTGAAAGAGGGCGCATTATTGGCATGAGAGAACGTGACGCATCCATCCGGGAAATATCTGCTCGGGTGGGACAACGTGTGTCAGCAGTGCAACGGGTGTGTACATAATGGTTCACAGAAGGTCGTGGAAGAAGACGAGGTGGATCTGGTAGCATCACCCAGACCCCCTCCCTCCCCCCCCCGAGAAGATCGACACCTCATCCGAATGGTATTGCAGGACAGATCTGCGTCCTCGTCGGCTCTGGTGCAACAGTGGAACGGTGTAACACATCGTACACTATCAGGAGTGACAGTCCGTTGCCGTTTATTATGGTCTGGGTTATCGGCGCGTCGTCCATTTCTCCGCCTACCTTTGACTAATGTGCACAAACAAGCTAGACTGCAATGGTGTATGGAACGACGTCACTGGGGACAGGAATGGCAGCCGATAGTGTTTTCGGACGAATCCAGGTTCTGTTTGTTTGAAAATGATGGCCGCATTTTGGTTCGCCGCAGACAGGGGGAGAGGCATCACTTTGGCTGCATTCGCACAAGACATACAACGCCAACTCAAGGCCTTATGGTGTGGGGTGCTGTTGGGTAAAACCACAAATCACAGTTGGTACGTGTCCAGGGCACTGTGAGCAGTTTGACCTTCGTGAATTACATCCTGCGACCCGTAGCCATACCCTTTCTGCACGACACCCCAAATGCCATATTTCAGCAGAACAATGCGCGACCACATGTTTCTGCACGAACGCGTACCCTCTTGTTGTCACAGTATGGCAAACTATTGCCCTGGCCCTCCCGATCACCGGACTTGTCGCCAATCGAAAATGTGTGGGATATGGTGAAACGACAGATGCGGCGTTTTGACCCAATTCCAACCCCTAAAGATGAACTGTGGAACCAGGTGAATGGCAAGGATGGCTATACCCCAGGACGCCATTCGCGCCTTATACGCATCGATGTCATCACGCATGGAACAAGTTATCAGTGCCCATGGAGGACCCAGTGTCTACTAGGCAACAGGACACATACTGAACCTAGATGAATGAAATGTAATCGTTTCTGCAGAACACACTAATGAACATATCCTGTAAATATGAACTTCCTATCTCTAGTCTTTCAAGGTGTTCTCTTTGTTATGAACATGACTGTAACTGCTTCAAGTGTAATTTCTATCCTGATGCCATACAAAATACAATAAAAATATCTAAATATGACTAAAAGCAGTTCACTGCAATTTGAGATGTTTAGAATAGCTGCGTTGATAGCTTATTAGACAGACTTACCCTCATAGATGATCGGCTCCTTCTCCCTGAAGTACGTGAGAGCAGGGAATTTGGTAATTCCATATTGTTTGGCGAGTCGCTTGTCGTTGATCTTCACGAAGTCCACACCGAAAGAGTCCGTGTCGTCATCGATCTTCTCCAGTTCCTCCAGTACTTTGTCGCATGTTAAACAACTTCTCGCATCTGTAAACGAAATAGAAAATTTATGAGCAATTACATTCTTGAGAAAGTCATTAGGTGTGGATTCCAAACATTATTAAATAGTCCAGTCGCCAAAACGATGTTCTACCACGGTCAGCTTTCTTCAGGCTTCAACTGGACAATCACCTTCAGAAAGGTAGCCCAGGTGGCAGATTCCCTATCCCTTTTCTATGTTTCCAAAGAACTTTGACATTTATCGTAATTAACCTTGATAAATTATTCCAATACCTAATTTTTCTTCTTATAAATGAGTATTTGTTCCATTTTGTCCACTTAAATTCCAACCCTATCTCCATATTATGATCTTTCTCATGTGTAAAAGATCCACTCAAGCTTATTTTACTACTACGTTCCTCGCCATCTCTCCACCGAGAGCTCGGAACATACCGCTTAGTGGAGCAGCTCGTCTCTTTAGTCGTAAGTTTTCCCACCCAAATTTTGCGACATTTACGTAACACCACTCGTTCGTCTGAAATGACCCAGAACAAACCGTGTTGCTTTCCTTTACACGTTTTCCAGTTCGTGGATCTCACACACTGGAACCATGTGGTCTTACCAGAGACTTATACGCCCTCTCCTTTACATCCTTACTACAACCACTAAATACCTTCATCACCATGTAAATAGATCCGTAACCTTTATTTACAAACTCGTGTATGTGATTACCGCAGTGGCGCCATGTTGATGGTTCTGCTCTGTGACGCTCGGTCCATTGCAGTAAGTGCAATAGACAAATCTAAATTGGTATCGCGTACGGGAAGTGCCAGCTGAGCTCGTGTGCATCCCTTACTCCATTTCCTATCAGCTTTGAAGTTCCAGAAAATGTACAGAAAAGAATACAGGTAAACATACATCTCAATTTCTAAGACCCCTGTTTCAAGGGACTCCGCAGATATAATAATAACAACTGACTTGTAACAACAGTTAAAGAGTTACAAAAAATAAAGCCTTTCTTCCGCTTATAGAAAACATGTTGCTACTATCGACAGAGGTTCCGAGACATGCATACAAATTTGAGAGCCGAATTTCTTAGTGGGGAGCGAACATCATCTGATGATATTAACGTTCCTGTTTTCATTTTCACGATTACCTGACTTCGAATAATTCACTACCATTACGGAGAAACATCTTCATGATTACTTTTAGAATGTTCATCCAGTATTGATGTAAATTCATTTTACGTGTTATCTCATCTTGCTAGCTGTATTACGAAGAGTGAAAATTTGCCTATTAAAACCTTTGCCGAAAGGAGGTCAATTTAAACAGTGGAAATAGTTCTCCGTCACAGTGTGATCTAATAGCAGGATGCCACCCGGAGCAGTGACATTTCAATACAAATCGTTAAGCCAGATATTTCTTTTCACATCCAGCAAGACAAGGTCGTCCCAAAGAGGGTGATAGTCCAAGAGAGGAGAGCATGGGAATAACAGCCGCGCCTGGGGAGGAAACGTCAGTTCCAAAAAATTGGGACATCTCAGTGACACAGCTTTTCACAAACACGCGAATAGGCCAGCCGTGCTGCAAAGCGTGCAGATCATACAGAACCTTATTGGTAACCCTTAGCCACCTATCGGAGAGAGCTGTAGTTAAGTGTGCTCTCATGCTTTCAGCCTAATGTTCCGTCGATCACAGATCGAAGCAAGGTTGTCAGATCACCAGTGTCTGAAAGAGTATCGATCTTTGGCTCGATAACAACACACAATATGAAGGATGGGATCGCTAATCGCTGTATATTATAACTTTCATTCTGGTGGTTCTGCAGCTCTGCAGATCGTATTATGAGACGTACCTTGATTAACCCAATGAAGATCTTTCCTTACATTAACACTTAGGTATTTACAGTGATCTCCATTAACACAGCAATTACAACCGAGAGGACTTTTTCTCACAACCTGACTTTTCATCCTGTTTACTTTCATTTTCCTGTTTCAGTCTCATCTTTGATAATATAAAACTGACTGAGGTATGAGCAATGCTAGTAACAAGGAAGTTTCCTGTTATGAAGCTATGAACCGAAGACCTCGGTGCTGACCATTGAGCAGGACTTTGTATAAAACAGGTGTCTTTCGGGTCACAGGGTCCTGGGTTTAATTACCAGGCGGGTGGGGATATTAGCCGCATCTGCTTAATTCGTCTAGCTCAGGGACTAGGTATTTGTAATTGCTTTGATGCACACAACTCATCACACATCCGGCCGTAAAACTGGACCTAATCCACATGAGCTCTAGGGAAGTGATGTGAAGACAGACAGGTGGCTAAAGTTTCTGCCTCGTTTCACTCAGATATTTCTAAACCTGGCCAACCAGCGACATTAGCGAGTAAGAAGTTACGTTTTAGCTGATTAAATAGGCATTATCGCGCAATAGGCTACGCACTAAAATGCTGTTTGTCATAATTTGACATGCAACGGATTTTGAACTTTACATGTTTAGCAGGCATTTTACGGACAAGTTGGTTCTGGGAACAATTCAACATCCTTTAAGGCCTTTCACATGAATAAATCTGAGGAAGTGAAAGTTCTTATCATCCTCTCCATATCTTCACGTCCATGAGGCCAGCTCTGAAGTCTTCATTGAACTGGCATAGACACAAATGCCAACGCTTGAGTAATGTTATCATATGGCACGGGATCTTGTTGCACTTCAAACTTTAAGTCCTTACTAGGGCCCAGGTGTTTCTGGCCTAAAAATGTATTAAAATATGACAATAAATATGACTTCAAAATTTTTGGTAACTTTTTTGAAATCTTCAAGCTTTTCGCGCTGTTTAAATTAATATTATATTGAAAATATACTTTTTAAATCTAACATATTCAATAATAAGAAATAAGTAATAATATTAATTTTTATTATATTCTGAATTTATTTAATTGCGGTACTCAATACAGAGGTAACTCTCGACTCTGCACAATGAAATAAATGCCACATTTTGATGGGCGATCAGAAATAATTACAACAGCAAATTACATACATTTTAAAGTTTTCAAAGAAGAACGATATTCTATTTTCACGCAACATTAGCTTGTAACGGGGAAAAGAGCGCTCAACACCGCAGGACATATTTGAAATACGTGAGTTCAATTGAGGCTCACCTTTCTGTCTCTTTCTACGCATCTCCCTCTTTCTATACAGCTTATCCTCTTAATTAGCATAGATATATATTTCTAAGAAAGACAATTGTATCAAATTACCGACAACAACTAGGAGATATTAAAAATCCGTCTCTGAGACGACTGCAAGCAGGTATACGAAAATGGAATTAAAAAGATAAAAATATGACAAAAATACAAGAATTGACGGGGAAATACGACGATAATATAAAAAATGACCGGAAAGTGACAAAAACGTTAAAGAAGCCAAAATATTAATTTATATGACCCGTGAAAATTGTATAATTTTAGTTACCGTAGATAAAATCATGCTTAAGTTGTGTTTTCCATGGAAGTAATATAAAGAAAAAATACGACATGTCTTAAGCATGCGGGCTCTAGTCATTACAGATGTGATCAGCTTGGTATGAACATGTAATTTAGTTGCGGCACACGGCTTATGAGCATTCCACTTTCCCCTGAAAGGAAAGTATCCTTTTCAGACCCGGTTTGCAACTCGACCATAACTAACTTCAATCTTAGTCGAATGAATCAACGCGTCTGATGTTTTCATACTCCACCGCGTCCCCCGCGGCTCCGAGGCAACGCAAACGTTACAGGAAGAAATCTACGTTAGATGCAATGAATGCTGCAGGTTGACAAGGGCCCATGGCGAACTCTGTGAGAAATGGAAATAAGCAAGCAATTTGAAGGGATGGCAGTGGCCCGACATGAAAATTAGAAGTTACAAAATTAGGATAACAGTGCGAAAATTATGTTAATCATAAAATCACAGTCATAATAAAATAGTATTTACATCTTTATAACGAGTTGAAGACGAAGAATATTCACAGGGACACACAATAAAGAAACGTCCCGTATGTAAACAGAGAGGAAAAGCATAACATTTCATTCCTTGGCTGAGTGATCAGCTTTGAGGGTCTAATTCCTCTAACTCGGGGATTGGGTGTTTGTGTATCTTCCAACACTCTCATATTCATACTCACACAATTAAACACCACATAGTCATGTACCAATAGGGTAGGGCATCTGGCCGTAAAACGGGACCAAGTTCACAATTCGCACCCGCGACCTCACCTCTGCGACCGGTGTAGACATAATGCAGTAAACGTCAAGTAGGAAGTTAATATGTTAACAAGCTACCAAGTTAACGATGTGCTTGTTGGAGCACTGCCGGCGGCTGGTCCATGTCTTGTACCAGCCGCGCTCATGACGACACGGAGCATATGATTTTGTGTGGACCCTCATTACTACGAACAGCAAAACGTCCACCGCGGAACTCGCGTTTGCTTATTACTTCAGAAGCAATTCACCGGATACTCTTTCTAATAACACAATGCATCCTTCACCAAATGGAGCAGGAATAACACAACATATAAACGAGAGTATTTTGTCTGTACATTGCTCAGAATTTTAAAAAAAGAATGGTATTTCTGAATCGGTCGTGTCCTCAGCAACAAGAAAATGCACTTGTTTTATTTTCCGTCATCTTTGCCTGACTGTGCGCGCATCACGAAAAAATGGCTGAAGAGAATTTTAAGAAAATCGGTATGTACAGTCGGGGAATGAGGCATTACAATCTAGGCTATAAATAATTATATTCACGCTGAGTGAGATGGTAGTTTAGGGGATGGTCTAAAATTCAATTCACCCGGCGAGTTGGCCGTGCGGTTAGGGGCACGCGGCTGTGAGCTTGCACCGGGAGATAGTGGGTTCGAATCACACGGTCGGCAGCCCTGAAGATGGTTTTCCATGGTTTTCCATTTTAACACCAGGCAAATGCTGAGGCTGTACCTTAATTAAGGCCATGGCCTCTTCCTTCCAACTCCTAGGCCTTTCCTATCCCATCGCCGCCATAAGACCTATCTGTGTCTGTGCGACGTAAAGCCACTAGCCAAAAAATCAGTTCATAAAAATCTATGTTATTAGTGGTCCTATCGATAAATACTACATAACTTAAGTTATATAGAATTACATTTACAATCATTCATGTCTTGTAGATTTTTACCGTACCGGCTATGATAACAGAGATACTGATGAATTTCGATTTTTGTTGTTACGGCCATATCAATGTCAAGCCACGAGAAAATGGGTGAACAGAATTTCAAGAAAGTCGGTATGTGAAGTCGGGAAATAAAGCACTAAATAACTGTATTCATATTGGATGAAATGGTGGTATAGGGGAAGGTGCCTAAAATTTAATTTTGAGATAGGCTACCCATGTTATTATTCAACTTAATAACATCTTATTCACAACGTGTACATGACTTCATCTAGAATTCTGTGAATTCTACAATGTAGAACTCCGTAGCGAAGCACAGATACACCAGCTAGTTTTGTAATGCAATCTTTGTGTAGGTTTGAACAGAGGCCAACTCCTGCTTCTCTGCTTAGTGCTAAAGTGGGACTGTTCTACCGTAGTTCGAATACCGCAGGTATCCAGTGTTCCTTCACATGTCTGTCCGTACAATTATTATCGGTATACGTACACGTCTCAACAACCTCTTCAAGTACTTATGATAGAACAGTATTGCTGGGTCCATCAAGATCCTATTAATTTCCTTGTAGGGAATGAGGAAGACCATAAGAAGAACTCTTTTTATCGCAGGGAATTTACTAGAAATCACACCAAATGACTGGTGATATCTCCGTTATGTTATTAGAATTATTTTAAGCAATATATCACAAGGAAGTAGACATGGTGTATGCAACTGAAACGATGAAGTGGACATCATGACCAAACATGCTAAGTTCTCTAAATAGGATCTGAAGAAACATTCCATTAAAAGGTATGAGGAGTTAAACAGCAAAGATCTAATTATATAATCAAAGTAGCGCGAATATTACGTAATGTGTAATTAGCGTCACCTACAGATGAATGGACAGTTTTAGAAGACTGAAAACACTCTTCATTAAGACTATCGTTGTTTTAACAAAGTACAAAGCATATTTTTGGAAAACTATTTTCGCTGTTCGCGTTATTCTGAACTCTCGCGAAAGAACAAAATAATGTTCCAATACGAAAGTGAATCATCGAGATGAAGTAACAGTGAGCTTCTTGTGATCGTTGGTGGTGTGCAAAGGTTCAGCGCCCTTGGCTCAATGATCAGCGTAATGGCCGTCGATTCGGGGGGGGGGGGGGGGGAGGGGGGGGGTAGATTCCCGGCCGGAACTTCCTCTGGTGTGTTCGTGTTCGTCTCAATTGTATAAGTCCAGTTCATTAAGTCAGTTCATAATTAAAAATGAGAAAAATACAAAATTTGAAGCTGATTGTCGACAAGACCGAAAGGGAAACCTTGTAAAACCATTATTCTCATTTTTATTGTAAAACTCATATAACAAAGTGTCGCCGCAGTAACCTGCCATTGAGAACGAGCATTTCGTAAGTTGGTTGAGGAGTTTTCATCTAAGTTACTAAACGAGTAGCTGTAGATTTGAGATATTTCGTTATGAGATAATATCTTGACTTCTGGCCCGACATATATCTCACATAATAGTGGGTTTCTTTAATTTAAATAACCTCTAACCTCCAACCTCTAACTCCAACACCAATATCCCTCTGAAGATGAAAAATACATTAGTATACGTAGGAAACGACCTTGATCTGACTTCTCTTCAACTAAGCCCTATTCTTTCGAAAATAATTTGGAATACATTGTACTACCAAATAAATTAAAAGGAAGCAATCAAGTGATGATGATAATAATAATAATAATAATAATAATAATAATAATAATAATAATAATAATAATAATAATAATAATAATAATAATAACACTGTAATTAGACCTGAAGCATTATATGCAGCAGAATGTTTAACACTTTGAAAACGGGCAATTAAGGAAAGGAGGGATATCAAAAAAATTCTTGGTCCCAGTCTCAAAGATTGTGTTTACAGGCTTCGGAGCAACTTAGAAATATACACCCACACTTAAAAGATATCAAGCGTAATCCGAACAAGAATGATAACATTTTACGCCCACCTCTTGAGATTGCCAGCTGAAAGAATCTGCAAACGTTTGTTATCCTTCTTCAGAAGTTTCAAAACGATTACTCCTTGGTTGGCGGAGATGGATAAGGATGTTTTAAAGTACAGAATCACAGAAACAGACATTAAGCTCAGAGCACCACTCAAACAAAAACTTAGACAGGTTTACCAAGAAGAAGTCCCAACTCGACTGAAGCATGTCTATTCTGATTCATGTTCTGATTCATGGAAGAAAACACACTTCGAAAGGGTGAAAACGTGCTGGGCCCGCAAGAAGACAAACAGTTGAGATCTCGTGGTCCTTAGTGGCCCTAACGAATAATAATAATAATAATAATAATAATAATAATAATAATAATAATAAATTCAGCGTGGCTAATAGAACCTCCGATGGATGAGAGTGCGTGGCACCTGCCATGTACGGAAAACTGCGCGTTTTTGTGGCGGAGGATATCGTGTGTGATGTAGAGATGTTGGGAACAGCACAGACACCCAGTTACCGAGCTAACGGAATTAACCCTTGACCCGGCGGTAACTTGAACCAAGGAAGCCGAGGACCGAAGACATGGCAGTGAAATATTCCTTGCTTTGAGGCCAAATCTTTACGCACATAAATACGTGTTCAAAATTGTACATTTATCCCAAAACACTGAACCGTAATTCTAGACAATTTGTAAATTTAGACAGCTGTTGACGGTTTAAAAATGACCTGAATTAGCATTGCGTTCATTAAGAGACGAGCATACTGGCCATACAATAAATTCACAGGTTTTTTTTGCTTTATGTCGCACCGACACAGATAGGTCTGATGGCGACGATGGGACAGGAAAGAGCTAGGAGTGGGAAGGGAGCGGCCGTACAACCCTAGCATTTGCCTGGGTGAAAATGGGAAACCACGGAAAACCATTTTCAGGGCTGCCGACAGTGGGGTTCGAACCCACTATCTCCCGAATATTGGTTACTGGCCGCACTTATGACACAGGTACAGCATTTACTTAAAGGGATGATTGAGAGCAGGGGACACCTAAATGTGGTATTGCTACTACTAAACTGTTTTCATTGCGTACCCTGATGTGGTACGGCTGGTTTCCTCTCTCAGGCCAGGAGATAATAACAATAATAATAATAATAATAATAATAATAATAATAATAATAATAATAATAATAATAATAATAATAATAACAATAATAATTCAGCGTGGCTTATAGACCCTCCGATGGATGAGAATGGGTAGCACCTGGCACGAACGGAAGAAAAACCCCTGTAAAAACCATTATTCTCATTTTTTATTGTAAAACCCGTATAACATAGGGTCGCCGCAGTAACCTGCCATTGAGAACGAACATTTCGTAAGTTGGTTGAGGAGTTTACATCTACTAACCGAACAGCAGTAGATTTGAGATATTTCGTAATTCAGGTGATTTGAGGTGAGGAGACTGTTCCAACATTCGCCTTAGTGAAGAGAAAAACATTCTCAGAACAGTCGCCCGCCGCTGTAGAGCCACTATTGGCTCGGTCTACTGACTGACACACAGCTAATGCCGGAGCGTTGTCATTTAGGAAAGCACAACACAGCAGATTCCGTGACGGTCATAAGCGAGGCGCGTCATGTGCAGATGTTACCCGCTGTACGCTTCGCATCACACAGCGCAGGTGACAGATTTTACGGATGATCAATTTGTGTCCATTTGACTGTAGGGGATATTCTTTTCTGAAGAGTATGCAGAAGGTTTCGGACAGGAACGACAACATTATGTTTGAATATTTGTTTTATCCAAATAATAATAATAATAATAATAATAATAATAATAATAATAATAATAATAATAATAATAATAATAATAATAATAATGTCCGCCCCTGTGGTGTAGTGTTTAGCGTGATTAGCTGCCACCCCTGGAGGTCCGGGCTCGATTCCCGGCTCTGTCACGAAATTTGAAAAGTGGTACGAGGGCTGAAACGGGGTCCACTCAGCCTCGGGAGGTCAACTGAGTAGAGGGTGGCGGAGATCCGATTCCCATCTCAACCATCTTCGAAGCAGTTTTCCGTGGTTTTTCAGGCAAATGCCGGAATGATACTTAACTTAAGGCCACGGCCGCTTCCTTCCCTCTTCCTTGTCTGTCCCTTCCAATCTTCCCATCCTCCCATAAGGCCCCTGTTCAGCATAGCAGATGAGACCGCTGGACGAGGTACTGGTCCTCCTCCCCATCTGTATCCCTCGTATCCAAAGTCTCACGCTGCAGGACACTGCCCTTGAGGTGGTAGAGGTGGGATCCCTCGCTGAGGCCGAGGGATAAACCGACCCTGGAGGGTAAGCAGATTAATAATAATAATAATAATATTATTATTATTATTTTACGGTCATCTCTTGAGGATGACTGATGGTCGGCTAACAAAAAGAATATGGAATTTTATTCAATCTAAGGCAACAAGGCCGAGATGGTTCCAGGAATGCGAAAAAGATCTGATGCAGATTGGTATTTCAGACCAAGAAATTCATGACAGGAGCACATTCAGAAGATTGGTGAACAACTATAAAGGTTTCCAAATGGCATCATCTTCCAGAAGACGGCAAGGACCTTTGTCTGATGAGCATAAACAGGCACTCGTCGCTGGGCTCAGAAGATACTGGCAGGAAGTCAAAGCCGGAACAAGAACAAGACCTAGACACTGAAATGAAGTTGGTTGTTACCACGCAGTCCATAGAGGCTCAACTCGATGTATAAAAAATAAAAACATAAATAATAATAATAATAATAATAATAATAATAATAATAACACCGTATTCTGTAATTAATATTACAGAGGAAGGCATAAAGGATTTATCAGTTTATTTTTGATACATAGTGATACAGTAATGTTATTGTAAGCAATGATAGTTTAACTCGTCCCTGTCGAACTTGAAATATCTTGAAGGCATAGAAACGTCCTTAAGGATTTATTTTTACAATTTGTTTTTACGTCGCACTGACGCAGATAGTTCTTAGGTCTTATGGTGACGATGAGATAGTGTTAAAATGGGAAACCACGGAAAATTATTTTCAGTGTTGCCGTCATTGGGGTTCGAACCGTTCAAGAAATTGTATGACACAGTACGACCAGAAGATTGGCACAAAGGTACTCTTGGAGATTGTTAGTTCAAAACGTAAAAAAAAAAAAAGACTTATGGCCCCATTTGCTGTGGAGGACGTAGGATTCTTTATCGACCACACTGTTCACTTTTATTTTACATGTCCTTGCTGAAATTAGCATAATTTGAATACAGCACTCCTGAGAGCTTAGTTCTCCTACAGCCTGAAGCTAGTCTAAAGTCTAAACTGAGTACCTGAGAGCTCATTGGAACACTTTCTCACCTTTTCTAAGGCTAAGATCACGCAAGCATGAACCACAATTCACGGTGAACATTTAAGAGATGTATGAGAGAACGACCATCACCACCTACTAGTATTTGCACAATATTTTCACTGATGAGAATGAGAATCCACAGCCTGTTTCCGGTCATTCAACCGGGTCAGGAATCGAATGAATGAAGCTCCCTTCTAGGGGCGAGGATAGGAATTGTGCCGGTTGCCGAAGCCTGTCGCACTCTTCAGGGGCACTGACATATGAAATTAAATGCTGGAATGAAAGATGACAGGGAAAACCGGAGTACTCGGAGGAAAACCTGCCCCGCCTCCGTTTTACCCAGCACAAGTCTCACATGGAACGACCGGGGTTTGAACCGCTGAACTCAGCGGTGAGAGGCGGGCGTACTGCCACCTGAGTCACGGAGGCTTCATTTTCATTAATCTGAAATGTAAATGTATGTCAAGAATTAAGATAGAGGTCCTCGTTTTCGGTCGGCACGCACCCTACATACTTAATGAGTAAAACCGGATTAAATAGTGAATATTTCTGTAAGCACCATGTAGCTTGCGTTTGTCTGGGAGATGTTTTAGCTCCCTTTGCGGAGTGTCGGCCTGACCATGAACTGTAGGAACACAACTTAAAGCCCTCTTGGAAGGCAATTAACTGTATTTTCTACAGATAACAAGCAGGGCCCTGCTATTTACACAGTTGGGAAACAAGAACAGACGAAATACTTTGACCTCCTAGAAGAACGGCACATCCAGGATTATTCACGCACTCCTCCTCGTTGTTTTCGTACGCGATACTCGGGTCTGGTTCTTGTCACGAGCTGGAGCACTGTTATTGTATAGTCAAACACAGAAGCTGTTACTACAAGAACGATGATATGACCTTACATTGATTAGTAAGTCCCGAGGCAAGTTTCTCATTCCTGTTTTCTATTGTTGCAGGCGAAATTCACAAAGGATAGTTCTGAAGTTTCAGCCGTCATTTCTTGAAAGTCAGAAAAAGTTTCGGCACCCGTACCGGTAATTCAGTGGCACGATCTCTGACCGCGTTTTCCCTTCAATTTTCATGTATAAGAACACATAACACCTTGTTTTGTGTTTCGAGCGCGGAGAAAGCCTGCCATCTTGTAACCCCGCCCGACCAACCATTTTAGGAGATGGGTATCCTGAGACTAGTGCTGGGCTCGCGTGCTACTCGTCAAGCTGAACACATTGGCCACCTCTTGTCTGTCCAGCTCACACTGACCGCTTGGCTGATGTTTGTGGCACGTACACACTCTCCTGGGCCTCTGCCGCCACTAAAAATACTACGGCCAGTCGCCAGCCGACAGCCATGCCGAGTGGACACAGTGTTACGCTGTCTTCATGTCTTCCCCATACTAAATTTACTGCACCACTTACAATGGTGGTAGTGGTGGTGATTATTCTTTTAAGTGGAAGTGCAGCTTATTGACGTATTGTCTTTACAAACTTCTTCCTGATAGCCTCTTCGGAAGTGGGAGGAGGGGAGGGGGTGTAGTTGGCATGAGCTTTATTTGCTGTGGGAGATCATTCCACAGTCGAGCAGAGAGGAATGCACTGAGTGGGCGTACGGCGAAACAATAATTACTCCCGAGCTTCGATGGGCGGACCGAAGGGAGAGTACGTACCAGTGAAGGACTTTCTACCAGCTGTTAAGGGTGGGGGAGTCTGGCCATTTCTAGTGTGATCTGGCGCTAAGAGTAAATTTCGAGTCCGTTTGTTCAAATGTCTATGGACTTATGGGATCGTGTTGGCCCGATATGCTTATAATTATTTCATACCATCGATGTATGATTTCACTGGATTTCCTTTTATAGTTCAGTATAACATAAATACTTTTTCTTATTGTGGTAACGATGATAATCAAATGGAAGACCTAATTTTGAGATCAGAATTTGACAGAGCACTAAGGGACTTCAGAAGCAGTAATGATCCTGGAGTTGATGGTATACCCACAGAATTACTCCCTGTCTACGGAAAAACTGGCAATGCAAATCTGTTCCATTTAGTTTGTAAGATGTATGGAGCAGGAGAAGTGCCATCGGATATTAAAAGTAATCCTGGTATCCCTATGGCAAAGAAAGGAGATGCTAAAAAGTGTGAAAACTTTTTTTTTTTTTTTTTTTTTTTTTTACAATTTGCTTTACGTCGCACCGACACATATAGGTCTTATGGTGACGATGGGATAGGAAGGGGCTAAGAGTGGGAAGGAAATGGTCGTAGCCTGGTGTGGAAATGGGAAACCACAGAAAACCATCTTCAGATCTGCCGACGGTGGGGTCCGAACCCACAGTCTCGCGAATGCAAGCTGATAGCTGCACGACCCTAACCTCACGGCCAACTCACTCGGTCATATATAGGTCTTATGGAAACAAGAGCATAAGGGTGGGAGAGAAGTGGTCGTGACCTTAATTAAGGTGTGAACCCACAATCTCCCAAATGCAAGCTGATAGCTACGTGACACAAACCGCTCAGCGACTTGTTCAGTGCACCATTATTATTATTATTATTATTATTATTATTATTAATAATAATAATAATACTATTATTATTGTCCGACTCCTTAGGTGAATGGTGAGCGTTGAGGCCTTCAGTTCAGAGGGTCCCGGGTTCGATTCCCGGCCGGATCGGGGATTTTAATCCAGTCTGATTAATTATTCTAGCTCGGGAACTGGGAGTTTGTATTTGTCCCAACATATTCAGACAATACAATACACTACCAACCGCCATAGAAACACGCAACAGTGATTACATCCTTCCAAAGGGTTGGCCTCAGAAAGAGCATCCGGCCGTAAAACAGGGCCAAATGGACATGTGCGACACAGTTCGTATCCGTGACCCCACACATGTGGGAAGAAGTGGTAGAATTATTATTATTATTAGTAGTAGTAGTACTAGTAGTAGTAGTAGTAGTAGTAGTAGTAGTAGTAGACCGAGCTCGATAGCTGCAGTCGCTTAAGTGCGGACAGTATCCAGTATTCGGGAGATGGTAGGTTCGAACCCCACTGTCCGCAGTCCTGAAAATGGTTTTCCGTGGTTTCCCATTTTCCCACCAGGCAAATGCTGGGGCTGTACCTTAATTAAGGCCATGGCCACTTCCTTCCCACTCCTTCCCTTTCCTGTCCCATCGTCGCAATAACACCTATCTGTGTCGGTGCGACGTACAGCAAGTAGTTAATAGTAGTATTTACAACAAATCATACAGACTTTATGGATGGTATAGTGAAAAAGGACAAGCCCTATGTACATTAGATGCTTCACAGAGCCACTAAGGTAATATTTATACTAATCTATATATATATATATATATATAAGAACTTGTCCTGACTGACTGACTGACTGACTGACTGACTGACGGACTGACTGGCTGGCTGACTGACTGACTGACTGATTCATCATCGCCGAGCCAAAACTACTGGACAAAAAGAAATGAAATTTTGGGGATACATTCATATTAACATGTAGGTGCTCGCTAAGAGAGGATTCTTGAATATTCCGTCGCTAAGGGGGTAAAAAGGGGGGTGAAATTTTAAAATGAGTGTATCCATATCTCAAAACGGTAAAAGTTTACAGATGTAAAAATTGGTATTTAGAATCTTCTTTAAAAATAAGGTAACACATATTTTTTGTTTTCGGAAAATCCCAATAGGAGGGATGAAAAAAGGTGAAGAAGGGGTTGAATGCCTTTAATGAGGATACTTATATCTCAGAAACTGAAGATATTACAGACCTGAAAATTGGTATTTGGGATCTCCTTTGAAAATAGAGAAACACGTATTTTTTGTTTTTGGAAAATCCAATTAAGGGGGTTGAAAAGGAGATGAATTTTTAAAATGAGTGTATATATATCTCAAAACTTTTAAAGTGTACAGATGTAAAAATTGGTATTTAGAATACCATTTAAAAATTAAAAGAACATAGTTTTTGTTTTCGGAAAATCCCAATAGGAGGGGTGGAAAAGGGTGAAAAAGGGGTTGAATACGAAGATACTTATATCTCAGAGACAGAAGATATTACAGCCCTGAAAATTGGCATTTGGGATCTCCTTTGAAAATAAAGAAACAAGTATTTTTTTGTTTTTGGAAAATCCAATTAAGTTAATGAAGGTTAAACAGGAGTGACAAATTGGGGTGAATTTTTAGAAAGACTATATCTACAGTATATCTCAGAAACGTAATATGTTACAGACGTAAAAATTGGTATTTGGAATCTCCTGTAAAAGTAAAGAAACATGGGTGATTTGTTTTTGGAAACTGCACTTCAGAGGAACTAAAATGGGGGTGATATTTTAAAATGAGCACTTCTACAGTATATCTAAAAAACTGAACACGTTATCGAAGTGAAAAATAGTATTTATTATCTGTATAAAAATAAAGAAGCATGCATTTTTTGTTCTCTGAAAAACCCCTTGCGCGGGGGGGGGGGGGGAGTGACTGAAAATGGGGTTGAATTCTTTTATTTAGCTGAAGATGTTACAGACGTGAAAATTGGTATTTGGAATTTGCTTTAAAATTAAACAAACACGTATTCTCGGAAAATCCAATGAAGGGCGGGATGGGGAGGTGAATTTCGGCGGATTATATATAAAATGTTAAGCATTAAACTATAAATGTCGGTATAATACTGTGGCGAAGCACGGGTATCTCGCTAGTTATATTATATTATTCATATATTTAACTCGTACAGGAATTCATTCGCTCGATGATATTTTCACTCACGTTCATGTACACACAGGGATTTACCACACCATTTTTACATGAGTTGTAAACTGCAATTTAGGCGGTAGGTCATTTCAGAGTCGTGCGGAGCGGCCTAGTAACAGAAACCAGACTGGTAGGAGGTGGTACGAGCAAACAGAGGGACAAGATTAACGTCTCTGCGGGCAGAGCGAAAGGCGATGAAAAGCGTCAAGTTTAATGGGATTTTCGAAGGAATCTGGGATTTGTAGTTGCCTAAAATAAGTTCTCAAGTAAGAAAAGATAGATTGTAAAAAATATATTTTTAGCAGGTTCAATTTCACGTATTTTAATACGCATTTACCAATTTAAATACTATTTTGATTTTAATTGATGACAACTCTTTATGGGAAATACAAAACAAATTTCATTCTCCTCTTTGCTACAAACGTTACACGATATACTTTTACCATCCGATGTGAAATAGGTGAACTCCTGTAACCACTTTTAAATTAAAGACAACTTGGAAACCGACACTTTCAGCATAACGCACGTTCTTAATTAAGAGATAACTGAAATGATCTCAGAGAATGAAATTAATAGTTCTGTTTCCAGCCGGTTATGCACACTGTCTACCACCTCGTGACATGCAGACTACGGGCGTGTTAGTGCCGGAGCGCTTCCGGGGAGTGTGATTTACAGCTTCCCCAGTTTTAAGATGTTTTTGAAAAGTATTAAAAAATATACCGTTCAAGATAATGAAAACAAGTCGGCAAATATCTCAGTTTATGGGAGGTAAGGAATAAAGGTAAACATAGGATCTAACGTCAATTTAGGCATTTTAGGCACTATAGGACCACCGTTCCAAACCGTATTAATACTTGAAACATGTAAAAACAACTTCTTATTTCTTCAGGAACAAAATAATGGAGAGATACGTGTTGGTTTCCGAAGAAATATAGGAACATGCGAAACAAGAAGGACTCTATGTCTGATCTTAGAGGATCAAATTAAGAAAGACAAACCCACGTACGTGGCATTTGAGCTGTAGATGTAGGCTATTTGAAATTCTGAATATGACTGGGACCAAATACCGAGAAAGAAGAGGTATCTACAATCTGTATAAACATTAGCCTGCAGTCGTACGAATCGAGGACCGCGAGAAGGAAGCAGTTGTCCAGAAAGGATTGAGACAAGGCTGCAGCCCATGTCCCCTGTTTTCAATGATTCTAGCCTATACAACAAGCAGTAAAAAAAAATGAAACGGGAATTTGGAAAAGCAATTCTAGTTCAAGGAGAGGACATCAAAATTCCGAGATTTGTCTGAATCAGCGGAAAATCTAGAGAAATTGCTGAAGGTGTGGACAGTTTTGGAGCAGCAGTAGAAGATGCAAATAAATACATCCCAATTAAAAAAGTAATGAAGTGCAGTCGCAAGAGGAAATTAGATTAGAGGATGAAGTCTTAAAGGAAGAAGGTTAATATTGTTACCTGAGTAGCCGAGTAACTAACGGTGACAGGAATAAAGAGGTCATAGAATGCCGAATTGCACGAACAAAAAACCGGCCTTTCTTAAAAAGGAATGGGCTTACTTCAAACATCGATATATTGATTAGAAATAATGTGTTTGAAGATTTTTGTCTTGAACGTGGAATTGTATGGAAGTGAAATGTGGACACTAACTCAGAGTGAAAGATAACTTTTTTAAAATGCGGTGTTATAGAAGAATGCTGAAGGTGAGATGGGATTTAATATCATATAATATGTGTATATATAAATGATATGAAGAAACAACTTGAATGACAGATAAGGCTTCTTGCAGATGATGTTATATCGTATAAATAAGTTACAGGATTATAAGTGACTGCAAAAGAACCTCGCTTAAGTTGTGAGATGGACCGCAGACAGTGGTGTGATTGGTAAACGGGATGGAAATTCAGGTTGTAAGTTTCACTTAGAGGTCAAGTTCTCTCAGTTTTAATCACTGTGTTGATGGAGGGAAAAGTACTTCATAGGGACCACTGTAAGTATATAGGTGTTAATATAACGACATATCTTCGTTAGGGTAATCCTATTAAGAAGGTTGTGAGTACAGTTTACACATACTTCACATAGTAATGAGGGTATTTAGGAGTTGTAGTAAGTGTGTAAGTCTCTGGTAAGACCACAGTTCTAGTATTGTTCCAGTGTATAGGACTGGAAAAGATCCACAGGAAAGAAGCATGATTTGTTCTGGATAATTTCCACCAAAAGAGTAGGAAGGAAGACTTGGGATTAAGGGACGAGCTGCTTGAGTATGCGGTATGTTCCGAGCTATCAGTGGACTGATGGCGTGGAATCACATTATTAGATATTAGCAGGTTTCTGAGGATGTTCACTTGTCTAAATGCTCCAGCAGCCGACAAACTAAAATTATCGAGCTGTCTCATAATGCTATGTGCGCGCCAACTACTTGAGAGTACATTCAACCAGCAAGTCACAGCAGATTTTAGTTCATATGTTTCAAACTAGCAAGTCACATATCTGTGTACAGCAGCTCAATAGCGTTGTTCACCTACTGAATCACATAACGCGCTGTCTGGGGTCCTTGGATCTTATGCTGCTTCCGATCGGCGCGAAATCCACCCTTCGGGAAACATGAAGGCATTCTCGAACACTATGTACATGAGCTGCGGATAAAGCCATTGTCGAACATCGCCTCAAACTGGAGCATATCACCGAGTAAGTAGACTACTGAAAATGACTTTCCGTGGTTTCCCATTTTTACACCGGGCAACTGGTGAGACTGTACGGCCGCTTCCTTGCACGTCCTTTCCCAACGTCGCCATAAGATGTGTGCGACGTGAAACAAACAGCAACATACTACCACTGTGATGATGGTGGACGCACAACTTCCCCGTCTTAATTGTAAATGAGAGGTGGAGACGAAAGAGCTCCGACCTTTTAAGAATCAACTTATCGTCAAAAGAAAGGGGCATATGGACTGCCATTTTATGGAACAACGATCACTCTGACCATATTCTCACTACTGTCCTGTACACACCATGACGAGGTATTGACAAAGCCGGCGGGCGGATGCAGAGTGGGTCTCGGCTGGTCCGTGGTCCAACAGCTCTGCACTCTGACCGAGCAACGGAACAGAGGCTCTACCGTGGCTCTACGCCTCTGCTTTCGGGAGACGGAGAGGGCCTGGTCCGTGGTCCGCCAGCTCTGCACTCCGACCGGTCAACCGAGCAGAGGAGGGGTGGCCACGGCTGGTCCGTGGTGCGACAGCTCTGCACTCCGACCGGCCAACCGAGCAGAGGAGGGGTGGCAACGGTTGGTCCGTGGTCCCATAGCTCTGCACTCTGACCGGTGAACCGAGCAGAGGAGGGGTTGCCACGGCTGGTCCGTGGTGCGACAGGTCTGCACTCCGACCGGTCAACCGGGCAGAGGAGGGGTGGCCACGGCTGGTCCGTGGTCCGACAGCTCTACACTCCGACCGCCCAACTGAATATAGGAGGGGTGGCTACGGCTGGTCCGTGGTCCGACATCTCTGCATTCCGACCGCCCAACCGAGCAGAGGAGGGGTGGGCACGGCTGGTCCGTGGTCCGACAGCTCTGCACCCCGACTGAGCAACCGAACAGAGGCTCTACCGTGGCTCTACGCCTCTGCTTTCGGGAGACGGATAGGGGTTGGTCCCCACCGTCGGCTGTCCTGAGAATGGTTTCCCATTCTCCTTCACTAAGGCGAATGCCAGGACAGTTCGTAGTATAGGCCACGGCCGCCAACCCCCTCACATTCTCCGAACATCTCCTTCACAGTATCACATCTCCGTGGCCTTAAAGACGGTGTTATCGTCTAGGAAGCCTACCGTCCCCTTCAGGGACGGAATGAAAACGTTTAGTAGTAGTTGATAAAACCAGCAAAAGGAGACGAAATTCTTGTCAACACTGCAGAGCTATAGGTAATTGCCAAAGACATCTACAATGTCGTTCCGGGCTCTCCAAGTTTTTGGACTACTAGCAACAGTAGCTCTCAATGTAACAGTACAGCTTTTAAGTAACCTGCCCATACACAATTGTACAGCCAATAACTTGTAACGATAGAGAAGTTATTATCGAGCTCGATAGCTGCAGGCACTTAAGTGCGGCCAGTATCCAGTATTCGGGGGATAGTGGGTTCGAATCTCACTGTCGGCAGCCCTCAAGATGGTTTTCCGTATTTTCGCATTTTCACACCATACATTAATTAAGGCTACGGCCGCTCCCTTCCCACTCCTAGCCCTTTCCTTTCCCATCGTCGCCATAATACCTATCTGTATCGGTATAACGTGAAACAACTTGTACTCAAAGTTGCTCTTCGGCGACACCAAGCAGTAACACACAATATCGTTTTATTCTCTTCCAGATGAAAGGGATTTGAAATAATTAGGAGGAAATCAGTTTGAAGGGAATTTTTCATCTAATTGACCAGGACGTGTTAATCTTTCAAAATACTTGCATATCCTCATTAAAAGCAGAACAGTGAGGTACATAAGCTGTGTCCGGACGCGGCTGAAAATGTTTCTAAACGTTCAGCCTACGCACGTCCTGTAAATGAAGAGAGTCAAATAAAGATACTACTTTCAATATTAGTTTTGTTCCAGTATTACAGTATTGTTTAAAATTAAAACGTTATTCCCGAATCAGTCACTCGATCGTCTTGTTTGGGAGGAAAGTCAACGCCGGGTGATGGTACGAAACTGATATGAGGTTTTTTTTAAATGATATTTGTTCGTGTCGTCGACCTCTGCAGATCTTTTGCCACTACTTTCACCACATGAGAGGAACCTGCGTGTAAGTGTAATTGCGGAAGTGTAGAGTGTTGAATGCGAGGAAAGGGACGTTAAGGACGACACAAATACCCAGTCGTCAGGCCAGGGATATTAATCATTTACAATCAAAAACCCCCGACCCGGCCGGGAATCAAACCCGGGGTCGCCGGGTGTCAGGCGGACGCGTTGCCCCCTACACCGCAGGGCCGGACCTGATAATATGAGAATAATCCGACTGTTGGCATAGGTGCCATGTCTGCTTCCATGGCCCAGTAACATAACACTGTCCTCGTGACGTAATCAATGGATGTGCGGTGGTAACCCGCATAGCTCAGGCAGCTAAACGAAGCCATTGCTTTTCGACAGTCGGTATTTTGCCGCGATTCAACGAATGCTCGAATTTCAATGACTGCTCGCATGTAACACACAGTCAGCTTCAAGTCGTCAGAGCAGTGTGAACGTTCTTGTTGTTAGATCTCTGTCAAACATGTCCTTCATCTCTGAGAGGCGTTGATCCACTGTCCGTATTCTCCGTGTACAGTCCGTTCTGGTACTTGACACCTTTCTTCTAATCGTAGTTTGTATAAATTCACCATCTTTCCAATTTTCGCACTATTTTTTTTGTAATAATTCATCTGATACTTATTATAGCGCAACATTGCTAAGAAATGTGTTTTATATTCTTCACAAAATGACCTGGTGTTCACTGTTTTTAACCTCGGCATTGTTGGCTCTATGGACGGCCATTTTTGTCCTCTGGTACTCATTTATGGTGCAGAGCCATGCGCATTTATAGGTGTGGAAAATGGCATTTCTAAGTTTCTCTATGAACCATAGACCCTATCCCCAATCTAAACTTATTTTCAGAGCTCAAGGAAGGTTTACTGCCTGTGCTATCTGACATTTTTTCGGGTTTAGAAGCCTTCACGTATTCTTGTCTATACTAAGTTCACGATAAGCCAAGTCCTTTAGTGGAATTCGCGGCAGAATCTACCTGCCTCCTCATTGTATTCCAGGTCGCTCTTCTATCTTCTGCAGTTAAGCGTAGATGTTCTTCCTGAGCTTTAGGTGATGAAGTGCATAACGTGGTTGGTAGGGTAGTTGTCCTAGTTCTCGCATGACTATTTTAACAACGATCTCTATATCTTTGATTAGCAGAGATTTTTCCCAATCCATTCTTCCAAATAAATTTTATTCATAGAACTGATGACCCCAAGAAATGAAGATTCCCGAGTAAAACATTTGCAAACACACTTTTTCCAAATACATTAAAATGTTATATTATACCAATAGCTCTAGTACACTTTATATTGTTGGCATTTGGGAAACAATGTTTAAAATTTAGGACTCTGAACTTTCTTGACGGTGGCATCGATATTTTCTCACTGTTGGGCGAAGTTCTTGGTTGGTTTAGTGTTGTTTCAATGTTTGTGCTTTCCTTTTGTTGTTCGGTTAAGAAATAATAAGAACTTAGATGATGGCGTCCCACAATAGTTTGTAGGCGATTAGTCCTCGAAAGTCGCTGAAGTACTGAATCTACTGGATATCAAGGAGGCACTGCTTGTTGGCGGCTCCTAGTTCTTCTGCGAATGTGAGTAATTTCAAAATATTCACAGGAAGTAATTCCTATGGAAAAGTTTTGAAAGTGCTGGACAGCTTCCGATTGGGTCACAAACATCATCTTTCCATTTGTTTTCTTGATTACCAGTAGAGTTAGCCATCATTGATGGGAAGGCAGAGATTCCCACACAACACAGCTGAAATAGATATAGCCTACATTTAGAACATGTCGTGTAGATGGTGAACTGGCTCGCTGATGGACTCCCAACGCCAGTCAGAATACTATCTATCGCCCCAGTGTGTGGTCAGTTGATTAAAACTCATGAATACCGATTCGAACATCGCTCGTCTTTCATATATGGTGATCAGAGACCCCCCCCGCCCAATAGACCATGCACTATAGTATGTGATTTCAACAGAGCTGGAACGCCATGCGCCATTACATTTTTCTGACAATGTCGGCAGTTAGTATCCTTACCTCTGTCCGTAACAGAACAGGGAAACCTCGCATCTGGCATTCAACAGAGGACATAAAATAATGAGTTCGTCCAAATATTTGATCTTCGTTTAGTAAATCTATGAGAGCTTTCGATTTCAAGTGAAATACACGTTATATAATGTTGTGACAATCATTGGGGACTGACTGGTTTAAATGGCAAATAAGTAGATGCCTTATGGTGTTATTACTTAGGCCTAAAGAGGCCTAAAATGAAACCGGAAGTAGAAGATAAATACAGTAATAGTTATAGCAAATGCTACAAAACGCCTTATAATGTGAAATAAAGCGCTACACTCCGTGGTACTGTTCAAATATTAGCAGCCACGCTTAGCACTGTTCAAAGACGACTGTAATTTCCACCGGTATTCCGCAAATACACCTCATAAGTCAGTTTTATGCATCTCTCGCCTTCTACCTAATGAAAAGACACGAGTATGCAGGAATGATGGCAAAAATGGCATTACTTTCTTCCGTGCTGGCAAGCAGACTGAGACGTTGCCATGGCAACCGGAAAATTCTCTGTAGGTCTGTGAGGGTGTCCGTCACTGGCTACCGTAGAAAATAGTAATTTTCTCCCTCATTTTAAGAGGAAGCGAATTATGTAGTCTACTTAACAAAAATTAGACTATTTAAAATGAAGGGGCGTTTCAAATATAGTCTGCAGATTTTACACATAATCAATAATGTAAGATGTTACGAAGGAAGTCATACTTTCCAGTGTCGACTTAATTAAATGTAATAAAAAAATGTCCAGTCTGTCAAACACACAATTTCAATAATTTTCATAGTGCTATAGGTGTAGGGGTAGCGTGCCTGCCTCTCGCCCAGAGGCCCCGGGTTCGATTCCCGGCCAGGTCAGGGATTTTTCTTTCAACCTGAGGGCTGGTTCGAGATCCACTCAGGCTACATGATTAGAATTGAGGAGTTATCTGACGGAGAGATGGCGGCCCCGGTCTCGAAAGCCCAGAATAACGGCTGAGAGGATGCATAGTGCTGACCACACGACCCCTCGTAATCTGCAGGCCTTCGGAGAAAACACTGAGACGTATCTTGCTAATTTACCACCCCTTCTACAACATCAAGCTCTCATCTCACATATCAGGTCAACTGGTATACAAGAACGCATCAATAGCATGCTACTAGATCTTATTTTTCCACCCACAACCCTTGGGCAGGTTGTCTATAGCCATCTTTTCAGTTCTATCATTAATTAAACTCCTTTCCAACTATCTCTGTTGAAAAACAACTACATTCAATCAGAAAATTCTCTCTCCTTACATGTAGGCAATCTGCATGCTGGTTGCCTATCTTACCCCTCCAGAACAATTTATCTTCCTATTGAACTTGCCGTTTATTCTTTTTAAATACTGCATGTCCCCCCCCCCCCCTTTCTTTCCTTTCCTCAATACCTAATGAACCTTAATTTAATTTGCCTTATCCAATGAAACTAAATTTAGTTTATCTTCTTTCATTCTATCAAAGTTGTCTGCTCCAGGAGCCTCATACAGCTGAAGTACATTAAGAGACCAAGTAGGTCGGAGAATCTTGCGTTCTTACGCTATTTCCCCAGAAATAGCGGTCGCAAATCAGTGCTTGCTTGCAGGCCTTCGGGCTGAACAGCGGTCGCTGGGCAGGCCAAGGACCTTTCAAGGGCGTTAAGTGCCGTGGGGTTTGGTTTGGTTTTGGTTTTTGGATTTTAGGTGTTTGACAGGCTAGAAAATTTTATGTTACATTTCTGTTACAATAGTGTAAGAAAAACTGAAATAATTGTTCTGATTTTCTATAAATCTCCAGTCTATTAAGTGATTTTCAAATGGTATGCCCATCGAAACCTGTTCTGAATGAGTAAACTGTAAAATATGAAGTTTGGTCGAGATCTATTCAGCCGTCCACCCGTGATGGTGGAACAAACAAACAAACACACAAACAAACAAACAAACAAACAAACAAACACGAAAGCTAAAAACCACTGATACGGTCTTCCTACTATCACTCGAAATTGAGTTGTGCAGTTATCATTATAATGTCAGGCCCATTTTCCTACTGCCAGCCAGTCACACCAAGCTGGTGAGTTTCCATCAAAATAGCAGGCCACTATGCCTAATGCCAGTCAGATATTAGTTGAGGACATTTGTTTATAATGGCGGGCACCCTTACCTACTGCCAAACACAATCGGGTAGGGGAGTTTTAAACAAAACTGCATGCTCCCTTGCCTTCTGCAAGTCAAATCGAGAAGTGAACTAATTATTACAATGGTAGGCCTTCCTTACTAATGACAGTTACACAGGAGTTGGAGAAGGACCCCTTTCCTACTGCCAGTCAAAGTCGGTGTGGGGAGTACTGATTACAATAGCAGACACATCCTTTCTCGATCGCTACAAATCGACATCAGTGAATATATATAGATCGACATACGAAAGTATATACGTGTTTGCAATATTGCAGGCCTTCATTTACAGATTAACTTCTGCTAAACGTACGTCATATCGAGAAAGGATTATACCATAAGACGCCGGATTTAGTGGCCTAAATGGCTGGTCCTATGATATCGTATCTATTCTTGGGTCATATTGAGTTTGAAACGTTCAACAGGGTAAAGTTTTTGTAAGATTATCTCGCATTGCATTACTTTTCGGATACTTATGTGACAGCTACATACATAGCATTTGGCTCACATATGGCTACTGGGTGGGCCAATTTTCGTGAAGAGTTTGATGATTCTCTATCTCATATAATTGAAAGTACGAATTATGCATGTGAAAAGTCCAAATTTACTTAACATCGATTAATAGAGAAAAATCAAACGTGAAAGGGATACAGATACGGCAAAAAGTCATAAGACCAAGGTTGTAGATCATTCCAAATTGAACGGAGATTGTGCAATTCTTATGAGATAGGACTTTTCGAAGGTTTGCACCATCATTAAAATTGCCTGCATCTTTCGATATTCTTCGGGGATAAAAAGTGAAAAATTTAATGATCGTGGAAGTTTTCAGTCCGTTACAGGCTAAAACGTATAATTTTGTCAAATTTCAATTATCTTTTTTCTTCTCGCAGATTATGCCGCAATCTGGATTTTGGGCGAGGAGGGTAAAAATTAGGACTTTCAGGAAACTAAACCAAAAATTATGCAGATGGTCATTATTACCCCTTAAACGGAAAGCTGTACGAAAATTTCGCCAAAATAGTCAGTGTAGAGGCACACAGTCGTTACGATTATATTTATATAGATAAGAAATCTGCTCCACGTACAACACCATTTGGGCTATGTCCACTGGACTTAACCTGCAAAACTGACCATTCATGATATCTCACTTATTAATCCTCCTCCTGACGAAAAAATGCACATGTAGAGGTGTAATTCCATCACGTTTGGTCGATTTCCAGTCAGGTTGGTCTTGTTTTGTATATATTGTGGAAGAGTAAAATCACCATTTCGGTTCCCTATAAACCTCCAGTCCATTCCGGAACATGAAATGTTATTCACCTTTAAAACCTACCTTTGGACAGGTGGATGCTAATTATAAATTTTGGTTCGAATATCTTCAGCAGTTTTCAAGTTTTAAGACATAAACTTTAAACGCACCCGCTCGTGAGTTAAGTCCGATGGGACTTGTACCGAAAAACGGTCCGTTAATGATATCTCCCTTATTAATCCTCGTATCGAAATGATGCACATGAGAAAAAAGGTTTAGAAGTTAATTTCCATCAAGGTAGGTAGATTTCCATTAAGTTTCGTTGTGTATATTTTGTGGAAGTGCAAAATCACTGTTTCGGTTTCGTATAAACTCCCAGTCAGTTGAGGGATCTAGAAACAATATTTGCCCTAAAACCTATCAAGGACAGGTGGATTCTAAATATGAAGCTTGGTGGAAATATATCCAGTAGTTGCTAGCACTCGCGAACATACGGTGTAATTAAGGAAGAAAATAATACAGTTAAGAAAGTTGAAATTAATGAAAAATGGATTATAACTGAAGACAGCCGGATAACGACAAATATGTAAATGCCAAGTGAATGTATTGGAAAATCAAACGCCCCTCAATAAATTATGCTGGTGTGAGTTACGGATATAATAAAGCGGTAACAGAGGAGAAATTTAGGTCCAGTGATTCTTATGTAAACAAATAATAAGAAGATGACTAATGGTGTTATTACTTAATCTATTCGAGGGCGGTTATAACCTCCAACGATATTGCGCCAATATCCCGCAGATAGACCGATTGACGCCTCTCTTGCCTTCTACCCAAGGAACAACCACGAATTTAAAAGCATGATGAGGAAAATGGCAATACGTTACTTCCCTGCTGGCATACAGTCAGAGACGTTGCCATGGTAACCTGTAGGTTCGTTGTCGGTCTGTCGGTCACTCAATGCAGAGCATGATACCAGCAGAAAATTGTAAATTTCTCCGTCATGTGAAGAGTAAGGTAAATTATGAACATAACGAATGTTGTTTATAATGAAGAGGCGTTTCACGTACGGTAAACGGAGTTTACAGAAAATCAATAGTATAAGAGAAAATGGAGGAAAACCAGATGGTTTTCCTATAAACCCCCGTCTATTCAAAGATTTTAAAATGATATGCATATCGAAACCTTCCCCGGGATGAGTATATATATTCTAAATATGAAGTTTGGTTGAGATCTATCCAGCCGTTTCGACGTGATGGTGGAACAAACAGACAGACAGACAAACAGACAGACAAACAGACAAACAAACAGACACGAAAAGTAAAAACCACCGATTCGGTCTTGAGTTGACCTAAAACAGATAAATATCTGAAAAATTGGCAAAACAAAAGAAATTACAGACAGCGGACCCCCTACAATTTTATTTATATAGATAGATTAAAGGAAAATATAATATTCTGATTTGCCAAAGCGCTCGCCAGTACTTCAAGGCCGCCTGAATCGTGAGAGCGTTGGGGCATGTGGCAAAATAGAGGAGGTGGAAGAGGGTAAGTACGCATGAGCAATCAGATGTCTTCCTGGTCAGCGGTACTTCGGCTCCTTTAGCCTGTGTTGTAGCGAGTCGCTTGGTCGAGAAGAAGCTGTTCAGCGCAATTTTACTCTCTCTTCTGCAGTTCTCCCTATATTTGCTAGTTTGAAGTGATTTCGGATAGATTTAAAAGATTCCCTCTCAATGTCGTCTCACCCTATATTTGTTAGTTTGAGTGATATCAGAGAAATTTTAACTGTTTTTCATGTCGAATTTTAACACTGAGGCTGTGAGGACTTGAGCGAAGTGAGTCGATCCTCCGTGTCACATGAATGTGCTAATTTTAAATTTTGATGTGGCCGACATGGTACTCATAACAAACCAGTAACAAAAACCAAACCCCATGCGCAGAAGCCGCGAGGAGCCTTGACCTACCAAGCGACCTGCAGATTACGAGGTGTCATGTGGTCAGCACGACGATTTCCCTCGGCCGTTATTCTTAATTTTCTAGACCGGAGCCACCCTCATGTCTAGGTCAAAAACCCTGTTCTGGCCAGGAATCGAGCCTGGGGCCTCCGGGTAAGAGACAGGCACGGTAACACTACACCGCGGGGCCGACAAACCAGGAACAACTTTCAGTTATTAATGAAATCACTGACGCGCTTTAACAAAACACCACAAATATCAAGAATGCATTTTTCCCGGGGGCATCAGAAAACGATTTAGGATATAAAATACAAAAATGCTTCAATTTAGGGCTTCATGTTATACTGTATCAGTTATATACAAAGTTCCAATGGCAAATCCTCATTCATTAATGTGTGTGAATCGTCTTCTAAAATACTCGTATATTACTGGTAACAGCATTCTATTCCTTCTGGTGGGAACATTTTTTTCTAAGGGGAGATTGCATAAAGGTTTTGCCTGCTTTCCCACATGCTTATCGCCAAACAATTATTTATTTATAACTGTATGAAATACCCTCTTCTTTGATCCTTCTTAAAATATGCCGCTTACGTAAAAATATACAGGCATAATCACAAAAAAAGGGAATTCGCAGTTGTTTTGCAAGAAATCGATAATGGCGACCACCCCTCTGTAGATGGACACGGATTGAAAGTTACTGAACTACCAGCCATGATTTTAGGACAAGATGATATCGTGATTTAAGTTTATAGCAAAACATTCACTTCTGCGAAAGTTGCCATTCTTACCGTAGTTTATTTGAAAGGCATTGGGCGCATACCCATTAGTTCAAACCATACACTAGCGTCAACAAGTTAATAATGAAATGAAAGCTAGCTTCAATTTCCTACATAATTCTTGAATTCCTTGGAAATAATGGTTTGCTTAATTGCAAAAAGTATGTACGAAAATTGTTTAGATTTGTAAATAACAAATGGAGATGAAGTTAGACAGAGAGCTCTAATCCCTCGAATTGACTTAACAACTTCCGATAAAACAGTTCCATTTTCTTTCAAGAGGCATCAATTTCCAATTCGCCTGGCATTATTTGATCACGACCAATAATCCTCAAGAGACGTCAACCATTTTTCAGCCAAGACGTGTTAAATGACAAGAGAGCGATATTTTAAAGTTGTAATAGTGTAAGAGGCTGCGCGGTTTAGGTTGGTAGTTATCAGCTTGTATTCGGGGGATAGTGGGTTTGAACAGCACTGTCGGCAGGCCTGAAGATGGTTTTCCGTGGTTTCCCATCTTCACACCTTAATTGATGCCATGGAACCTTCCTCCTAATTTCTAGCCCTTTCCTATACCATCGTCGCCGTGGGACGTATCTGTGTCGGTGCGACGTGAAGAAAATTGTAAAAAAAAAAAAAGAAATACTACAATGTCGTATATAAGGAAATCCTTCAACAAAATGTTAACCCCATTGCCTGACACGTGTTGACGGGTTTCAGCTAGTTATTTATTATTTTCATCAACTCGATATCTAACCTGGAGCAGGTAACCTACCAACACGGATGTTCTTAGCTATCGGCATGAGTTCGAACTACGAATCAAGTACATCTGTGCTCAACTAACTGGAATGACGTGCTCTGAGTTGTTACGACCATATTTGAAAAATTTAGTGAAAGTACGTTCTATCAGTGTATTGAATGGATCTTCATGATCCTGGCCACAATACTTCCATTTATTACCTAGGTATAGATCAATACCATTGAGTTCGTGGAGTGACATCTAAGAAATTTTGAACGTGGATTGTAGAGATTTGATTCGGACAAGATGGTACTCCGCATGTTTGGTTCTGTATCAATAAAATGCCTCTTATTCAGTGAATTACCGTGGTCATTTTGGTGTAACAACTTTTTTAATAATTTGCTTTACGTCGCACCGACACAGATAGGTCTTAATCCGACGATGGGACAGAAAAGGGCTGGGAGGGGGAAGGAAGTGTCCGTGGTCTTAATTAAGGTACAGTCCCACATTTGTCTGGTGTGAAAATGGGAAACCACAAAAAACCATCTTCATGACTGCTGACAGTGGGGTTCGAACCATTTTCTTCTCGCAGTCGGGACAGCATGTAGTTTCAGCTCAGTTTTACGCCAGGATTCCTATGTATTCCCTCCGAAGAAACATGTATTCAAAAGAACACAAACACGCAGCCTCCAACGGGGTTAAAATCCCCGGAAACGAAACCCAAGGCCGCAACTCAGCCAAGGAGCCTGACTCAGCTAGGGGAACCGTGGTCGCTAATACACAGACTAGAGTTGAAAGCCCCTGGTCCCTCTCTTAGTCGCCTCTTACGGCAGTCCCCCACCAACAGGGTCCAGTGCAAGATTCTAGAATTTGGAGGAACAATGTAATTCATGCCTTGATACCGTTCTCTTCTTACAGCCCCACTCCATATAGAAATCCATTTACCTCTCGAAAAAATAGCCCTTATCAGAACTCTAACGACAGAAGGAGATGTGTTTCGAGCAGCTTCGCTATGGAGCGAGAAAATTATTCTCGATAGAGTGTCTTCTCTCGTACTGAGATGTTTCGTTTTACTTAACGCCAACAAACACCTACAGGATTAAAATGTCTTTATCGATATAAATGAGGAACATGATGACGGTAGTGGAGAAGAGGATAGAGATGAAGATTATTTATCTCGCTGTTTGTGAACAAGAAAGGAAAGAGATAATTTACATGAGGCCGCATGCAGAGATTAACTCGTAGAAAAGATTTACCCTGAAGTGGTTCTTACCGTTGCGTTTTAATTTTAAAAACCCGAAGGGTTAAGATATACTTTTTCTCAAGAAAACAAGTAGGTGAGTGACTTCACCGCGCGGTTATGGTCACGTAATTGTGACCTTGCGTTCGGGAGATGGTGGGTTCAAATTCCAGCGTCGGCACCTCTGAAAATGGCTTCCTGTGGTTTTCCATTTTCACACCAGGCAAGTGCTGAGGCTGTACCTTAACTAAGGCACGGCCACTATTCTCCCAATCCTAGCCCTTTCCCATCCTAGCATCGCCGAAAACCTTCCATGTGTTAAACCACAAGCAAAAACAATAAAATGTATCATTGCTGAAGTTAATCAACTACACACTGTACATTATTTTATTCCATTTATGTATAGTTATTAAATGCTAGTATTCTTTAGGAATATGAGTAGAAATAGGCGGGTTATCAGTTACTGGTTTTGTATGCTGTACCAGACCTTTCCTCTGAAGTACAGCAGTTATCAACCAAGCTGTTTCTTCAGTCTCATCATAATAGCCGTCCGACTCGTTGGCTGAACGGTCAGCGTACTGAGGGTCCCGGGTTCGATTCCTGGCCGGGTCGGGGATTTTAACCTTAATTGGTTAATTCCAATGGCACGGGGGCTGGGTGTATGTGTTGTCTTCATCATCATTTCATCCTCAGGTCGCCTACGGGAGTCAAATAGAAAGACCTGCACCTGGCGAGCCGAACCCCTCCTGGGAAATCTCGGCACTAAAAGCTATACGACATTTCATTTCATTTCATTTCATAGCAGCTAATGTTCTCTGGTCGCTCAGGAATGTTATAACGTCGTGTCGGTTTTCTTAGGGGTTATGAGAGATTGGTCACCCGTTTCTGGAGTGAGTATTTCTCATAAAAATAAATAAGCAAAACCCACGAAATCCTAACTAAAATGAGAAAATTAAATGAAAACACTTTATAAAACCAAGAAGTAAGGCGTAGTTTATATATTTGGTTAAATACTTAAATGGAACGTGGAAACGATATTTGGAAGTCCCACCTGACGTTTTCTCTATCCTGGAATAGTATTATGCTTTGTGACCCGTGACTTTAAAATCCGTTTTACATTTCACTTTGGTTTTCATATTATATATTTTATTAGTTGATTTTCAGTGCACAGCTTTTGATTAGTAATCTTGAAATCTTTTTAAAACTCAAAACGAATTATCTTTTAATTTTAGCTGAATATTCCTTTATTTCTTTCACCACGTGCATGGAAACTAGGCTGGGGAATTTCTTGATTAAAAAGTTAAATATGTGTAGTGTAGTTAAAAAATCTTCAGTTTTTCATTTTAACATTAAGCTGGGGCCTGAGTAATCTGCATTACTGCCACACGAGAGTTTGGGAGCTACGTCAGTGTAATGTTCGTGCATCTTACTGACGAAGCGCGGTACGTGTTGGAGCATATTGGTTTATCTATGGTTTTAAATTTGAAACTATTAATTTAATGAACATCTGCTTTGTCTGACTAGAGGAATCGTCTCAGGTGCAGAGAAAACGTGATCTCACTTCCTCGGACTGTCAGATCCTTGACGACATTCAACAGAAAAATGCAATGTTTGACATGACCTCGGCTACCATATGCAAGTGTTTGATTTGCCTTCATTTAGGCTATCTGCATGTTTCACTCTATCAGATGTGAGTTCTATAGAGTCTGAATTATGTGTTTCGGCTAAATACGATTTGTGTCCCTAGAGACCTTTTACATGCCAACATCTTTTCCCTTGTTTTGAATGCGAAAATCGGCATAAGCCAAAATGCTTACTGCTGCCTTGTTTAAGTCTTATAACTACTTTAAACCAGGAACTCATTCTAAAACTCGTCCAATATAATAATAATAATAATAATAATAATAATAATAATAATAATAATAATAATAATAATAATAATAATAATAATAATAATAATAATTTGAAGATAAAGCTCACAAATTGTGCGCAGAGTTGAGAACAAACTAGAATTATCACGTATACTGTCATCATTCACTTTTATAAAAGATCACAGTGGAAGATCTCCTATTTGTACAAGTTAGTACATGGTATCGGCTGCATTGCACACCACATACTTTACATACGCAGGATTCGTCTGGGTCATCGAAGTACTCAGTATTACATACCTTATGGTGGTATCCATGTACCGCCATCGAGTTGATAATAATAATAATAATAATAATAATAATAATAATAATAATAATAATAATAATAATAATAAAGAATATTAATGGATACTTCTAAGAAACAGTCTCATTTATATAAATACTAGGGAGTAGAACATACCTATACTGGGTGGAGAGAGTTCACGATAAATCTAGTGCAAATCTCACTATGCTACTCATAATATAGGTAAACTTGTGGATGGAGTGTTTTATTCAGAGTATACTACTTTGCATGGTTTGGCTCATGTATACTGTACCTACAACAACATACCGTATGTTATCCGTGAATGTTTGAAGAATTTAAACTGACTAAATACAAAAAAGGGACACTTCGTTTAACGTGAATGGCACACTTTATTATTATTATTATTATTATTATTATTATTATTATTATTATTATTATTATTATTATTATTATATCAAGTTAACTGCAAGATTAAATCCAATTGGCCTTTTTATGAGATCGAAAGCATCAAGGGTTGGATTAAAGAACCTTCAAGGACGTACAAGACGAAGGTACTGAATAGAGTTGTGGTTGAATGAATAGCAGAGAAGTCCGTCAGAACACCATGGATCACATTTAGTGTTAGTGATACTGAACTGGCTGAGTTACGTACTCGCAAGGACGTCTTGAAACGTTTGACAAGGCAGAATTGCAATTCCAAAGGGGCTAAGTACCGAGCTCGATAGCTGCAGTCGCTTAAGTGCGGCCAGTATCCAGTATTCGGGAGATAGTAGGTTCGAACCCCACTGTCGGCAGCCCTGAAGATGGTTTTCCGTGGTTTCCAATGTTCACGTCAGGCAAATGCTGGGGCTGTACCTTTATTAAGGCCACGGCCGCTTCCTTGCTACTCCTAGCCCTTCTCGGTTCCATCGTCGCCATAAGACCTATCTGTGTCGGTGCGACGTAAAGCCACTAGCAAAAAAAAAATGGGCGGGGGGGGTGGCTAAGTACCGTATTGTGTAGCTCATGGCAGGGAGTGTCTTATAAAAGAGGTGTTATATACAGTGAACTTCGCTGTTCTGTGTCTTATGATAAAATATAAGCAATGTGTCATAATAACTCTTGTTTCTCGGTTACTGTAAAATACATAACCAAAGAACATGGGCAGGTTTGCTCTGAGTTTTGATATTTGTCATCCGATTGCTTTCCGCACATTCTTTTATTTGAATCTGGTTAAATATTTTACTTAAACAGGTACACGCTGTAAGATCGGTTCCTCAAACATACCTTGTTTTAACATCGTTCGCGAACATCGAACCATACAAACATAGCACTTAACTTATGACGTTGTGGAAACCATTCTCTAGGGAGCCGTTCGTCAAACTGTGTCAAAGGCAAATGAACTGTACCGTGAGATCCATGTTTGGTCAATCAGCTAATACTGTAACGAACATATCCATGTCCAGAAAATCTAACTCACGAAATCTTTCAGTCAGGAAGTGCGACAATGAGGACCTACTCTTCCCATTGGCTAATTTCAACTGGACAATCCTGAATTTAGTTTGTTCCAATTTCCTGCCTGTTATCTTAAAAATGTCAACCGTGAAATCCTCTTTGGGTCGTTAAATATGGGTAGAGAAAATGTTTTCGGCTCCATAAAACTCGCCAATCAATCAATCAATCAATCAATCAATCAATCAATCAATCAATCAATCAATCAATCAATCAATCAATCAATCAATCAATCAATCAATCAATCAATCAATCAATCAATCAATCAATCAATCAATCAATCAATCAATCAATCAATCAATCAATCAATCAATCAATCAATCAATGCTATCAGAATATTCGACACTCTCCAGTCACATACAGCTAACATTGCGTCCTGGAGTGGGAGTGAAGTGGACTCAGGAAAGGTAAGAAACCCACAGCACAAATATGAAGGAATACTGGGCTAAGAAGAAAACTCACCAGAGCTACAAACCACGTGGTCCAAGGGGCCTCATCGAAACAAAAATAAATAAATGAATGGTTCGTACCCCATTGTCGGCAGCCCTGAAGATGGTTTTCCGTGGTTTCCCATTTTCACACCAGGCAAATGCTGGCGCTGTACCTTAATTAAGGCCACGGCCGCTTCCTCCCCATTCCTAGGCCTTTCCTGTCCCCTCGTCGCCACAATACCTATCTGTGTCGGTGCGACGTAAAGCAACTAGCAAAAATAAATAAATAAATAAATAAATAAATAAATAAATAAATAAATAAATAAATAAATAAATAAATAAAAATAAATAAATAAATAAATAAATAAATAAATAAATAAATAAATAAATAAATAAATAAATAAATAAATTACTACTCTTTTGCTGAAAATCACCCAGAACAAATCGTGCTGCTTTCTTGTGGGTCTTTTCCATTTCTGGAATCAAGTAATCTTCGTGAAACCCATACACAAGAACCATACTCCATCTAGGGTGTTACCACTCACTTAAATGCCCTCTCCTTTACATTTTTACTGTGTATGTTGGGTATTCAGCCCAAAGGCTGGTTGGATCCTCAACAGGTTCACCATTAGCTGCCATAGATGGCCTAGGTGTCACTGAAGAGGCGTACTAGGGAAATGAGAAGTGAGGTAGTTTCCCGTTGTTTTCCTGACCGAGCCAGAAGTTGCTATTGCTCATCAGTCTGCCAAACCCACTGAATTGTCTGCACCAACCGACCCTATGAGCGACATTTTCACACCATTCATAGCAGAGATTGGTTGCATAAGGAATGGCATTACTAGCGTCACTCACACCTCAGCCACTCTCATATTGTCAAAGCCAAGGAAGAGACTGAGACAGGTCAATGAAAGTAACAATTTTATTCTAGCCCATATCAGAAGATATAGTGCACTGTAAACACTACATATTGCCAGCAAAGGCATACAACTCCTAAATACCCTCATAACCATATGAGATCTGTAACCTTTATATATAATTCCGTTTTTGTCATTACCCCTACCCCAATGAAGATCTTTCTTTATATTAACACCTAGGTACCTATAGAGATCCCCTTGTGGTACTTTCACCCCATCAACACAGTAATTAGAAATGAGGGGACTTCCCCTCCTGGTGAAACTTACAACCTGACTTTTCACCCCCCGGCTGCCGTCCGTTCCACAACCTTGTCAATGTCGCTCACAATCCTTTAACTTATATATTACTCCGTATAGTATAACATCATCCACAAAAAGCTTTATCTCATATTCCATTATATGTTATATATCTTCAGATCCATATACACTGGCGGAAAGAAAATATCCAAACACCATGAAATAAGGAATGTAGAATGCGGAAATTTTGGCAATATATTTTTCGAGGTAACATATTTAATTGATTAAAGGTACACGACTACAGGCTAATATCTACGCGAGAAAAGCCATCGCAAATATACCATGCTGGTCCATTAATAACTGGTGTAATCGCTTGACCGTTGAATGCAGGTATGCAAACATGCATGCATTGTGTTGTACAGGTGCCGGAAGTCAGCTTGTGGGATGGAGTTCCATGTCGTTGCACTTGATCGGTCAATGCAAGGACGGTTAATGTTGGTTGTTGATGACGCTGGAGTTGTCGTCCAATGATGTCCCATACGTGCTCGATTGGGGACAGGTCGCGGATCGAGCAGGCCAAGACAACATGTCGACACTCTGTGGAGCGAATTTGTAAAATATTACTTAAATACCTGTTCTTTTTAATGTGCTGCCTGAACAAGTTAACCAATGTTGCAACCCTTTGAAGTTTAATAAGTTGAGTCGTGTTGAGAAATCATACTACTCCTCAAAGCAGAGGAATATCTCTGTAAAAAAAGAAGTACTGTTAACTTTGCCAAAGTAAAAAAAAATCAATATTCTCCACAGCTCGTGGGTCACTCCCCTTACAGTCACTGGTAACTGATTATCAGTGCAATACTTCAGGTTGGGAGAGAAGATTCAGCTATAGTAGTAGTTAACTCTATTCCTATTTTCTTCCCGAATGTAATATGTAATAACATAACATTAGTTTCATGAATGTTTGGTTGAACAAACTAAAATCCTCTGTTCATTACAACTGCACAAGCTGATGAGATTCATAACACTCACCAAAACCGAGCTGGATAGCTGCAGTCACCTAAGTGCGGTCAGTATCCGGTATTCGGGAGATAGTGAGTTCGAATCCCACTGTTCGGCAGCTTTGAAGATGGTTTACCATGGTTTCCCATTTTCACACCAGGCAAATGCTGGATCTGTACCTTAATTAAAGCCACGGCTGCTTCCTTCCCACTCCTAACCCTTCTCTGTCGCATCGTCGCCATAAGACCTATGTGTGTCGGTGCGACGTAAAGCAACTTGTGAAAAAACACTCACGAAATTTTATTTTGCACATAGAATGTGCAACTAAATTTTAGAAGAAAGAAATAAACTTTAAGAATCCCAGTTAATTGGGTGTGTTCGTCTTCATACATCACATTTCCCTGTTATTTTTGTTCGAAGAATATTTTTCTTATTATTTCGACAACATTGAAAATAGCGCTGAATCAATTTTACGCAAGTATGAAATACCAACTGAGATTATGTCGTATCAAAATCTTCTACCACAATTTATATATCTTCGACACTGACCGATTATCTCGTCAAATTCCACGATTTAGAATGACAGTAGCCTATATCAATACCACGGTGTCCCTTATTTCATTAGACGGTACCGTGGCGCATAGCTTACGAACAACCTATCTACTTATCCATAATATAATAATTGTACCGGGCGGTACACCTCTACACCGTTTATTTAAAAGTTGCGCCAGTTGAAACTCCTCTTCTGGAGGAAGGTTGAACTTTATCTATTCTATTAATTCTCTACTTTCTCAGAAGATGTCACCACGTGGAAAATTTTGAGTTTTTGAACTGTGTCACTTTTGATGTGTTTTTGTTTCGCTTGAAGTAAGAAGTGTGAACTTTCTCTTCTAGAGGACACTACTGAAGATCAACAATAGTGCAACCTAGTGCGGAGTCAAAGAACTATTTTGTTGAAGAAATTTTTATTTCAAATGTTTGTTCTTTGCTAAATTTCTTTCTGTTATTGTTTAAGTTGGTTGTATACCCCTCTCTTTCCCCTTGTTTTGCATGTAGCCAATCCCGAATTTCTTAAATTAATTTCTATCCAATCAGATGTATCTTCCCCCAACTTGAATCGATTGCGGGGTCCTATCCAATAAAAACATTGTGGGCGGGTGTTTTCATTCCCCTAACGCCTAGAAACTTCCGCGAGAGTATTTAAACTGCTGATTTTGGGGTCTCCGGGCCACTTCTGTTCCATCTTTCAGTGTATTAAGTCCATAGCAGGAGGCGGGAAGCGCCTCTTTCTTCTTCAGCCGTTCAACACCAGGTAATGGCCTATTAATAACTTCTTTTCTTGCTAGGTCGGCAGTTTAACACTCGCGGCGGGTTCGAAGCATTTCCATCATGTAACCTTCTCCTAAAATGTAATTACTCTTTTCATCTTTTTCTTGTAAAGCTACATATTGGGATAGAGAGTGCTAACCCTCTCGAGCTCCCACTCACATTTGTTTTGAGGTGAACTTATTTTCTCAAACTATTCTTCGTTTATGTAATGTAAAGTGTTCTTCTCTAAGTCACCTCTGTAGTATGAGATTAGCCCTTGCGTTAGTGGCCCAGAGCCAGATTAGGTTTTAAAAACAAAGTGTATTAGGAGTGCAAGTTCGCCTCCTCTCAAATTGTTATTTTAGAGGTCATGTAATCAACCTTCTTTTCATGTAATAGACCTCAGTAGGTTGGGTATTTTACCCCTGTGAAAACGTCCTTAGAGGACAGCTTGAAGGTAGAGTTTGGTGTGGCCTTGTGATAGGCTTACAATTTTGAGAGCGGATCGCTCTTTGAAATTTGTTTCTGTATGCCTCGTGCAGGCTTTATGTGTAATGTTTGGAGCCAGTGCTCCTGGGCATGAATGGGGCTTTCTGCCCCTTGGCTAAAATTTTTTTTGGAGTAAGGCGGGGCTGATTGCCCAAGAGTTATGAAGTAAGGGCACTGAGCCCGAATCCAGTAATATTGTACCTACATTTTTGCTACTCTGTACCTGTTATGATTGTTATCTCTTGTTTTTGAAAAGAAAATATAACCTAGTTAAATTTTAAATTAATTTTACATTGCACGTTAAATTCGTAGCTTGAAACCCATTCACACCCGCACCTTCTTTCACCTCTACCTACCACGGATATCTCCGTAACAAGTGGTAGCAGAGCGTGGTTGAATGGGTCTCAATTTAGCCCCTTTTGACGGCTAAACATTGCTTTAATTCGAACTCTAACAATTTTCTCAGTTGCTGGAATTTTTTGAGTTTTTTTTTAAATTGTTCTGTCATCATGTCCGGCCCTCGCGATGTTCTCCTCCTTAACTATTTGCGCAAAGAGGAGTTGATATACGAGTTAACTATCAGAAACGTTCAATCTGGAGGCACGGTTGCAATAGACACTAACAAGCTTAGAGAGTCCCTTGATTTGCCCATTTCCATCCCCAATTTGGGAGAGAAAGAAATTGACGACTCTCTTTCCACGATCACGGAGAATATTACTGGGCTAGCTTCCGTAGTTAGTTTTTTTGATGAAAATGATCCGTCTCCTAACCAAATTAAGCGTGTGCAAGGCAGATTATATCACTTTTCAAATAGAGTTAATGATCTGTTGTCTCTGAAGGTGAATGACGTTCAGAGGAAGCAAGCTAATACGCTCCTTGAAACTATTTCTGAATTGTCTAATAAGGTCACTCAATTGCTAACCGGCGAAGTTCCTCCCAAAACTGATCAACCCGCCACGGTGAATGTAGGTAACGAGGAAGAGCCTCCTCAGGGAGAAGTCAATAGGATAACCGTTGCTGCTCAAACTATCTCTGCCCCATCGAACAACGAATCTGAACGCCGTGCGTCATTGGGTAACATCCGCTCTGAATTAACTTCTTTGCCATTGAAACCTTTAACGACTATGTCACCTGGGTTCAGTAGCTTGCCTCATCCATTGGCAATGTTGCTTAGAGGTATCTCTAAGTTTTCCGTCAACACCACCAGTGATGTAATTTCATTTTTAAGATTTCTAGTGGAATTTCAGGATCATGCTCTTGTTTTTTCTCTTTCGCCATGTCAAATTTTGCAAATTATCTATCCGTATGCTATTGGTATTCTCTCTGATAAAATCGTAAGAGCCATTGCCGAGCAATCATCTATTGAGGATTTCCATGCCCATTTGCTAGCTAACTTCATCCCGGCTAGGGCCAGGTCCTCCCTGATTCAGAAGTACTATTACCGTGTACAGCGCTTGGATGAAAACTTGGCTGATTTCATTCAAGATATCAAATTCTACACTAGGGTGTTTGCTCTGCACTTTCCTGAAGATCAGATTGTGCAGGCTATTGTAGAAGGTATTTCGCCATCCTACAGGTCATATTTGTGTTTCGCGGCGTGTCCGCAAACCTTCTCTGAACTTGAAGCATTGGCCGTCTCAGCGGAAGGAGTTAGATACGCCGATTCTTTGCGTGTCGCGAAAGAACCCCCGCCTTCCTTTAGTAACACTCGGCCTCCACCTTGCCGACCAGTCAATCCCCGTAAATGTTATGCTTGCGGGTCGCCTGACCATCTGCGGAATAAGTGTCCTCTGATCAAGTCAAGTGGGACAAGGAATGGAGCAGGGTCATCACAAGGCTGTTTTAAGTGTGGGGCCTTCTCACATATCGCCAAGAATTGCCCAAACTCAAATAGCACCCCCTCCTGCTCAACTTCTGGTGCAAATTCCAGCTATGCCAATAATAAAAAGTGACTAGTGGCGTCGGCTGAGCCGACTAATCCATCTTCCCGAGACTTAGCCCCTAGTAAACAGGTTGTAAATGCAGAGAACGACCAGCCTTCAAATTCATCTTTTGAATGCCCTAAAGAGTGTCTTAGGATTGCGGCGGATACCCCCGCACCTGTTCCTTTTCTTAAGATTGAGTTAAATAACGAGCCTATAACAGCTCTCTTAGATTCAGGCAGTGTTTGTTCCTTTATATCGGCTGATTGGTATTCTAAATTGAAATCTGTTTGTAAACTCCCTGACTATGACTCATCTCCTGTTAAATATGTTTCGGCTAATTCATCTCCATTAGAAATTCTAGGTTCCTTACATGTCAAAATTCGGGTTTTAAAATTTACATGGAAGATCAAATTGTTTGTGGCCAAGCATTTGTCTTGCCCCATCATATTGGGAGCGGACTTCATTTCTCACACTGGTCTGGTGCTCGATCTCCAGAGTAGGTCGTGCACATTCAAATTTGCGTCCAATTGTAGAATTCCCTTGTTAAAGTGTAATTCTGTATCATGTTCATCTATTTCGCCTACCCAGGATGAGATGTTGTTAGACCTTAGACATCTACCTGAGGAGCAGG
Source organism: Anabrus simplex (assembly GCF_040414725.1). Taxonomy (NCBI): domain Eukaryota; kingdom Metazoa; phylum Arthropoda; class Insecta; order Orthoptera; family Tettigoniidae; genus Anabrus; species Anabrus simplex. The sequence continues at coordinate 772,051,350 of NC_090265.1, forward strand.
CTGATAGTATTCGGAAACTGTGTCAGTCGTTTCCCGAGGTGTTCTCTGATACTCTTGGTGTTACTGACCTTATTGAATACAAAATTGAGGTCACGGATTCGATTCCTGTCCGTTTTCCACCGTATAGGCTATCTCCACCTAAAATGAAGGCTCTGAAAGAAATCATCGATCAGATGTTGAAGGATGGTATTATTAGGCCCTCTAAGTCAGCGTATTCTTCGCCTATTTTTCTAGTCCCGAAACCCCAAGGAGGCTTCAGGCCTGTCATTGATTACAGGGCTCTCAATCGGAAGGTGGTGTTGCAATCTGTGCCCCTTCCCGACCTTCATTCTTGTTTTTCATGGTTTCGTAAGGCCAAGTTCTTCACGATCTTGGATTTGAATCAGGCCTACAACCAAATTCCCCTTGCCGAAGAGTCTAAACATCTTACAGCGTTTGCCACGGACTGGAATTTATATGAATACAACCGCGTGCCTTTCGGGCTCCCCACGGGGGCAGCTGTGCTCACTAGGCTACTAGATAGGGTCTTTTCCGACATCAAATTTGAGTACTTATATCACTACTTGGATGATGTCGTCGTATTTTCCGAGACTTTTGAAGAACATCTAGATCATCTGCGAGAAGTTCTGAATCGCCTTCGTAAGGCTGGGTTAACTGTCAAGTTGTCCAAGGTTGCCTTTGCTAAGCCCTCTATGTCATTCCTAGGGCATATTGTGTCACCCGATGGGGTAGCTGTCGATCATTCTAGAACACAGGCCATCCGTGATTTTAAACCTCCTAAGGACATCAAAGGTATCGCTAGATTCATTGGTATGGTGAATTTCTTCAGGAAGTTTATTCCTAACTTCGCTAATAGAGCGGCGCCCTTAAACCTTCTTCGTAGGAAAGGCATCAAATTCGAGTGGGGACCGTCTCAACAAGCCGCTTTTGAAGACCTTAAATTAGCTCTCTGTAATGCCCCTGTACTTGCTATGCCTGATTTCTCGAAGAAATTCATCGTCCAAACCGACGCGTCGTCGTCGGCGGTAGCTGCAGTCCTTCTTCAAGAGACTGAACTAGGGAGGCGCCCCATCGCCTATGCATCTAGGACTCTCTCGGCTCAAGAAGCAAAGTACTCCATATATGAGCTTGAAGGTTTGGCAGTTTTATTTGCCTTAGAAAAGTTCCGTCTCTATCTGGAACATGTTAAATTCGACCTGGAGACAGATAATCAAGCCTTAAGCTGGGTCTTAGGTAGGCCGCGTCGTACTGGTCGTATAGCCCGTTGGGCCATCCGTATTTCTGCCTTCCAATTCGATGTACGACATATCAGAGGTACTGAAAATGTTGTGGCTGATGGACTCAGCCGTATGTTTTCAAACGAGGTCGAGACCCATGAACCGGTCGACAGTTCATCACCTTCCGAGTCCATACTATCCGAGGTTAATGCCATCCTAACCGATGCTCCCATGCTCTTTAGGGATATTGAGAAATACCAACGTGAAGATCCGACGCTGGGTCCGATAATGGAAACCCTTTCTTCTGGGGAACATGTCGTCCCTTATGTTCTGAGGAATGGTGTTTTATGTTGCCCATCGAGGCATGATAAGATGATGAAAGTTGTTGTTCCAGCGGTTCTTGTACCTATGATCTTCAAATACTATCATGAGACCCCATTGGGGGGGCATCTTGGAATCTTTAAAACTCGTGAAAAGATTCGTGAAATGTTCATATGGAAAGGTATGGACGCTGAAATTCGGGAACTTGTAAAAGCTTGTAAATCTTGTTTGATCAGTAAACCCACCATGTCCACTAAAGTAGGCCTTTTGTCTTCTCATCAAGCGTCGCGCCCCATGGAACGCCTGTATATTGATTATGTGGGACCCTTCCCCCAGTCAAAGGGTAATGCCAACAAGTTCATCTTTGTGTGTGTAGATGGTTTTACAAGATTTTCCTGGTTATTTCCGACTAAGCTGGCTACCGCTCAGTCAACCATTACTTGCTTAAATTCTATTTTCGCTTCTTTTGGTCCGTGCCAATACATTGTATCTGATAATGCTAAGGCTTTTACATCTAATTTATTTCGTAAATTCTGTTTTGACTTGTCCATCTCTCATGTAACTACTTCCGCTTATTACCCTCAACCATCTCTGGCTGAACGGGTTAACCGTAATCTCAGGTCCGCACTTATTGCCTATCATCATGAAGATCATTCTAGGTGGGACACGTCCCTGCATTGGTTAGCTTTTGCTTTGAATTCGGCGGTCCATGAATCACACAAATTTACTCCAGCTTCTTTGATGTTCAAGTTTGTTCCCAACTCGCCGCTCTCTAACCTCTGGTCTTTGAATGACATTCTACCCGAGACAATAGATCCGGATAACATTAAAGATCTTTGGAAGAAGGCTAAAGCCAATCTTAAAGTGTCTCATGAAAAGGTTAGGGAAAGGTATGATCGTGGACGGAGACCCACCACTTTGAAGGTAGGTGACCAGGTTATGGTCAAAAATTTTGTTCCCGCGGGCAAGCTTGCCCCCAGATTTCATGGGCCTTGTATCATTCTCGATTTTCTTACGCCGGTTACCTTATTGCTAAGTAATCCAGCCACCGAGAGGATATTTAGAGTTCACCTGTCCCAGGTGAAACCGGTGTAATTTCTGTGTTAACTTGCTTCATATTATTTGGAAAGGATATGAAGGTTATATATTTTTTTTGAGTTTCACTTTTAAGGCATTCTGCCCCTTCTGTAATATTTTGGTTTTAGATGTAAGCCTTGTGTAAAACCTGCCCCGACCCGTTAAACTGCCATCCTGTTCTTGCCACGGCCATTACCACGCTCCCGTCTCCTGCTCCACCTTACACTGTGGCTTCATAATAGTAAATGCCATGGATATCTACACGCCGCTGGCCCCTCAACCTCTCCACTAGCCTGTACCCTTAAAGAAGATGATAGTCCAACACAATTCTGCCGCCTAGCTTTAATGTTTCAGCGCCCCCGCAGCCGCGCAGCGCCGTGCAGCGACTGGGGAGGGGGATGGGCCCCCTCCTCTCCAGCGAGGACGACATGTGCACGGCGAGCCGGAGCTCTCCTCCCGGCCAAGGCTGATGTGAGGCGCACGACCGGCTACATGCCCGCAGCCTGTATCTGTTCACCGCGGGCGCGGCGTACTTCAACACCTCTGCTCCCCTCATAGTGCGGGCGAGCGGTATCTCAGGGTACTTGAGGGGTCCGAGCGGCCTCCGTTGGACGCAAGCTGCAACGGCCGGTCTGGCCATCCGACTCAATCTACATCAACTACATGGACAGTCACCATAAGCAATAACTACACTTGGGAATTCAACAACAATATTTGGTGGACATTGCAAAATTTGTCTTCACCTTTAAGTATTAAAAGTTTATCTTCAGAAATTCAAATTCTACAAACATAAAGACTTTCATTCACCTGCAACAACAACATTTTGAAACTGAATTAAGAAATCTTGTAAATGCTTCTGCTATCTATCTTCGTATCAACATCATTACTTGGACTTTGTTTCAAACTGATTTCATGTGTCACCCCTGGAGGAACTTTTGGGGGGGGAGGTCTGTACCGGGCGGTACACCTCTACACCGTTTATTTAAAAGTTGCGCCAGTTGAAACTCCTCTTCTGGAGGAAGGTTGAACTTTATCTATTCTATTAATTCTCTACTTTCTCAGAAGATGTCACCACGTGGAAAATTTTGAGTTTTTGAACTGTGTCACTTTTGATGTGTTTTTGTTTCGCTTGAAGTAAGAAGTGTGAACTTTCTCTTCTAGAGGACACTACTGAAGATCAACAATAGTGCAACCTAGTGCGGAGTCAAAGAACTATTTTGTTGAAGAAATTTTTATTTCAAATGTTTGTTCTTTGCTAAATTTCTTTCTGTTATTGTTTAAGTTGGTTGTATACCCCTCTCTTTCCCCTTGTTTTGCATGTAGCCAATCCCGAATTTCTTAAATTAATTTCTATCCAATCAGATGTATCTTCCCCCAACTTGAATCGATTGCGGGGTCCTATCCAATAAAAACATTGTGGGCGGGTGTTTTCATTCCCCTAACGCCTAGAAACTTCCGCGAGAGTATTTAAACTGCTGATTTTGGGGTCTCCGGGCCACTTCTGTTCCATCTTTCAGTGTATTAAGTCCATAGCAGGAGGCGGGAAGCGCCTCTTTCTTCTTCAGCCGTTCAACACCAGGTAATGGCCTATTAATAACTTCTTTTCTTGCTAGGTCGGCAGTTTAACACTCGCGGCGGGTTCGAAGCATTTCCATCATGTAACCTTCTCCTAAAATGTAATTACTCTTTTCATCTTTTTCTTGTAAAGCTACATATTGGGATAGAGAGTGCTAACCCTCTCGAGCTCCCACTCACATTTGTTTTGAGGTGAACTTATTTTCTCAAACTATTCTTCGTTTATGTAATGTAAAGTGTTCTTCTCTAAGTCACCTCTGTAGTATGAGATTAGCCCTTGCGTTAGTGGCCCAGAGCCAGATTAGGTTTTAAAAACAAAGTGTATTAGGAGTGCAAGTTCGCCTCCTCTCAAATTGTTATTTTAGAGGTCATGTAATCAACCTTCTTTTCATGTAATAGACCTCAGTAGGTTGGGTATTTTACCCCTGTGAAAACGTCCTTAGAGGACAGCTTGAAGGTAGAGTTTGGTGTGGCCTTGTGATAGGCTTACAATTTTGAGAGCGGATCGCTCTTTGAAATTTGTTTCTGTATGCCTCGTGCAGGCTTTATGTGTAATGTTTGGAGCCAGTGCTCCTGGGCATGAATGGGGCTTTCTGCCCCTTGGCTAAAATTTTTTTTGGAGTAAGGCGGGGCTGATTGCCCAAGAGTTATGAAGTAAGGGCACTGAGCCCGAATCCAGTAATATTGTACCTACATTTTTGCTACTCTGTACCTGTTATGATTGTTATCTCTTGTTTTTGAAAAGAAAATATAACCTAGTTAAATTTTAAATTAATTTTACATTGCACGTTAAATTCGTAGCTTGAAACCCATTCACACCCGCACCTTCTTTCACCTCTACCTACCACGGATATCTCCGTAACAATAATAATAAAACCAATTTATCAGTAAGCTATTTTTCTAATATTTCTTCAGTGAGAGTATATGCCTAGTTTGTTAGTTTATTAAAAGGAAAATTATCAACGACCTTGCTTTTACAATCACCGTCACGAGTAAAAATTTCACAATAATGTACGAAATTTACTAATATTTATGTTGAGTAACCGTCTGAGTAATACTGAGAATGAGTATTTTTACAGTATGCTAGTTTAGCATTATCTTCTATCGTCGAGAACAGTAAAAAGGAGGGATATATAAGGCTGGGGCGGTCAACTGCCTTATCAACGTAGTGCAGGAATGAACGATAATGGCGGGCGAGCATACCTAGTCTTTAGAGAGCCCTAACATGATGTGCAACGTCATGGGGCCGCTACTAGCGCCACGCTAATGCGATTTGCAGGAAATTTGAATCACCGTCATCTTTCAGATGTATAAACACGCCACCAACGTTCGTTAATTTAGCACAACCCCTTCTTGGTGTCTGGATACTTTATTCTGCAAATGTACAAGAAAACATAGAGATCCTTGGTGATCCAACAAATCAAACCCCATGGTATTACAGCCCTGGCGGGTCTTGGCCTACCAAACGATCACTGCTCAGTCCGAAGGCTTGCAGAATGTGAGGTGAAGCATGGTCAGTGTGACGAATCCTCTTGGTTTTCAAGACCGGAGGTGTTTGGTGATACAAATAACAACACTAGTCACATTCTCTTCCAAGCAAAAAGTTAGGAGGGAATTACCAACAAGTTCGAAGAAACCGAACCAGTGGCTTGCATTGAGGAGATAGTGGGTTTGAAACCCACTGTCGGCAGCCCTGAAGATGGTTTTCCGTGGTTTCCCATTTTCGTAACAGGCAAATGCGGGGGCTATACCTTAATTAAACCTACGGTTGCTTTCTTCTTACTCTTATCCCTTTCCTATCCTTTCGTCGCCGGAATACCTATCTGTGTCGGTGCGAAGTAAAGAAAATAGTTAAAAAATCAAATATCAAAGGACCTGTCACCATTTCAGAGAAAGTTTGAAGCCAGTAGGCAGAGCTAATATTTGATAGTTTGAAGTACTAAATTATCTCTTAACATCGTGGTTTTCTCTGAAACCTTTATGACGGCGGAGTTGAGTTATAATATTAAGGGGAAGTACAATATAGGCAACCATCTCCCTTATGACAGCAGGAAATGTCTAACAAAATGTGATAGAAAAGGAACGTTCCAGATGGATGTTAAAGAAAACAGACAGATTAACACTAGATGAAGTCGTAGGACGACCAGCAGAGGTGTTGAGCAATAGGAAGACGTCTGTGATCTGTCTATGTCAGAGCCATCGTTAAAGCCGAAAGGTATGCTAGGCAACGTTGTCATTTAACTGTTATTCGTGAAAGAACAAATATGGGAGTCGTTTTGATCTGATTTTAAAATAATAGATATGAACCGAGCAGGATTAAATTAATAAAATATGTCCTTGGGACGTCTAGGCCTATGGATTTTTTTTAGAATTTGCTTTAAGTCGCACCCACAGATAGGTCTTATGGCGACGATGGGATAGGAAAGAGCTAGAAGTTGGAAGGAACCGGCCGTGGCCTTAATTAAGGTACAGTCCCAGCATTTTCCTGGTGTGAAAATGGGAAACCACGGAAAACTATTTTCAGGGCCGCCGCCAGTGGGGTTCGAACCCACTATCTTCCCGAACAGCCACTTGCTCGGTATTTACATTTCTGTGTTTATTTGTTGAATTATTACCCCAGATCTACTGCTAATTTAGTAGAAGACATGATGATTGCAAACTATTATAATAATATTAACTTAATGAGGTTTGGACGCAATCCACCATCTCAGAAAAATAGAATGCATATAACAGAAGTTGTAAAAGAGATGAAATGATCTACCACCCATGATTAATTTTTCCGATACATATAATGCTTGGGGCTTGATTGTTGTTTCATAATTCTTTAGTTTTGCTTTCTTAGATATTGATTTTTATTATATGAATTCGAGGTAACTGGGTAGGATTTTTGTAATTTAGTGATTCTCTCTTTATTTACCTCAACGATTTAACCCAGAGGATTGAACGACTACTCCTAGGTATTTAAACTTGTTTTTGTCTGTTCCCCTACAGGGCGTATTCTAGGTGGCGGTTGGGAGGCTCATCTGACTTGCCCGAAGGATTTAAGGCAAATAAAATACCGGAAAAAGTATTTTTCTTTGATATTTCTGCTAATTTAATATTTATCAAGCCACGATTCTCTCAAGATTATTGTCTTCGTAGAACATTAATAACCTGACATGGCAAGAAAGGGAAATTGCGGCATGGCAATTTTAGTAGTTCAAGATGGCGGCACCATTGCATCCCGAACTCTTGTTGTAGGTACATTTGAATACTGTCGTCTTACATGTTGTTAGGAGCATGTCGCGTTATCTGCCGTCTAACATCGAAATTGATACGCATGCCTACACATGGTAGATGGACTTATTACTTCAAACACGCAAACACCTAGTATGCTTTCGACACATTCCTTTGCTTCTCGTCCACATTTTAAAAATATAAGTCGTATTTTAAACATTCAAATTTTTAAAATATAAGTTGTATTTAATTTGCTGTTGAAATATTTGACATTTTAACCCTTTTTAAAATGGTTTAATTAATGTACTTAACGCGCCTTTCTAAGTTCAGGCTTATGAATTGTTTAGTACTTTTCTTTGATATTTCTGCTCTTTAATATTCATAAAGCCACGATACTCTGAAGATTATTATCTTCGGAGAACATTAATAACCTGATATAGCGCAATTTGTTGTTCTGGTTAATAAATACCACGTAAGGAATTCCGACCAGAAACATAATGAATTGTATCTCGCTCAAACTATCTGTATAGTGTAAATGTGTGTTTGTTGATCTAATTTTAGGCGTAAAATGTAATACTATGCAATGTTTTAGACCTCAAGGCTCATTGACAATTTGAATTAATTTTTACTGTGATTATCAATTAAGAAATTCAGGTCTGAAATTTCCGGAAGGCAAAACGAGTTCAAAAATTCTCAGTGGCATTTCATGTAAAAATAAATCCAATCACAAAGGTGGTGATTAGACCTACTCTTTTAAGAACAAGTGGGCAATCATCCTTTATTAACACTGACAGTGGTGATTTACATTGCTGTTGTACTGTAAGAGGTTAGCCGGTTCGTGTCCCGTTGGTCGACAAAAAATTCACCATCAGAATGTTGGCCGGCAGGTAGGTGAAGCGGCGGTATACAATATTCCTAATCACTAGATTGCGTGCCAAAAGCGTGGATTAAATTCCTAATCTCTCCGGGGCCGATAACTTTCGATGTTAGGCCCCTTAAAACAAGCATCATCATCATCATCACCATCACCAAATCTCTCCGCAGTGTTCATACGGAGTGAGGGAATATGACTCTGCTTATGGTGATTCGTCTGCTTTGAGCAGACCCCTTGGTGCTATTGGACAGCAGTAGGCTATGTGCCAGGACCGGGTTCCACCCTCTCCGTACCGTATTATCATCCCGCATATAGACGCGCAGGTCGCCTGTGGGCGTCGAAAAGACCTGCACCAGCCAAGCTGAACATATCCTCAGACACTCCCGGCATTAAAAGCCATACGATAGACTGATAGTGGTGTTTATTGTTTCAAGAGGAAGAACAATCATATAATCATCCTCTGTTAACACTACTCAGAACTCCGACACTTCCAAGAATGATGGTATCCGCAATACCTCTGGATCGTAAATGAGCTAGAGAGGTCAGATAGGAAAGTTGAAAGTGAGGAGTCTGTGTGTTTACGTCGCACGGACACAGAGAGTTCTTATGGTGACGGTGGGGATAGTAGGAAGCGAAGGTAGAGCCCCAGCATTTTCCTCAAGTGCTATTGGGAACCCACGGAAGTAGTTCCACTTCTCCAAGTGCCATCACGGTCTGTGTGGAGATGGACATCTAGGATCGCTCATTACCTTCCCTAATATGATAATGTCGAATATCAATATATAATAATAATAATAATAATAATAATAATAATAATAATAATAATAATAATAATAATAATAATAATAGCTCCCTCTATGGATAAGTGGTAGAGTTTCGGCCTCCGGTTCTTAAGATAGTGGGTTCAAACCTGACAGAGGCAGTTGGTTTTTTGAAGGGCGGAGAAAAGTCCATTCGACATACCATCCGTGCGATGTTGGCATGTACACACATCTCTTGTGACACATTTGGTGTTTAGCCGACAAAATTCATTAAAACTCAACCATAGATGCCCAAGGGAGATTCAGTTTATTTTGCCATCTAGTAGGCTAAGAGTAAAACGGAACGTCGAAATTGACGAGCAAGCAGTTAGATGGCGTCATTTTAAAATGTCTGCAAACGGTAATTGAATTCATACGATTAATAATAATAATAATAATAATAATAATAATAATAATAATAATAATAATAATAATAATAATAATAATAACTCCTGCGGATTAGAGGTACAGTGTCGTCCTCTGTACCTCAAGACTGCGGGTTCAAGTCCAGAGGGGCAGAAAGAAGTCGTTTGGACACTTCATGTCGTATGATATCGCCATGTTACATTTGGTGTTTATCCAACAGAATTAATTAAAACTCAGTCATTGGTCGTCCAAGAGAGTTCCGGTTTCTCTTCCATCTGGAAGAATAAAACGGAATGTCAAAATTGAAACGCAGACAGCCTGAATGTCGTCAAACTAATATGTCTGTACACAGTATCTGAATCCACATATTACAAGCTGTAATTTAGGACTCCGTGAAAGAAGAAATATATCTTTCTTTAATATTATTACGGTATTAAAATATCAGTAGGTTTGTTGATAAAATATTTACAAAGACGGGATATTAAAAAGAGTCGTAACTTCGGCAGCGGTTATATTAGTGCAGGGGCAATTGACAGGGTATTTTGAATAGCAGTTCAACTGTTCCACCTATCACGAAGGTAAATACTTCTTTAAATAAATGTAAATGTTGTTTAACCCTAGAGCAGGCGCGTGGGGGACAGGCGTCACCCAGGTCATTATTACTTTATGCCGTTGGTATTTCGTTTGTTCCAAGCCCGCGTAACTTTTAGTAGCTTCCGAGAATATTGTCGCCACAATACCTGATAATGCTTCTCTTGACTGTTTCATTTTTGTGGCAAGCAGAATCCATTTAACATCGGTGGATGACATGTGTCCCCCACGCGACCAATGGCGCAACATTTTTTGAAATTCTTCTTGGTGAGGAATAATAATAATTCAAAAACAAATCATTAAATCATGATGTTATAAGATTGTTTCTGTTTTTTATATTATTGCACAATTTTTAGGTGAGGACAACATTTTATTGCTACCATGTCCGGACCTAAAAAACAGAGGACTGCAAACTCGGTGGATCCTTCAGTTATAACTGATAGGCTAAATTAGTCATTTAACGAGGAGGAAGATATTTCACTTGAAGAAAGCGATGATGGAGGAGAGGATGCAGTTATTGTTAGTGAACATGGCGCCGAAATAGAGGAAGAAGACGTGGAAAATGAAGCGGACGTGCCAGATGAAACAGGACGGAATGCATCAGAGAGATTTTACACAGGTAAGAGCAGAGAAAAGTGGAAGGAAGAAAAACCTAACCGTAATGTGCGAACTCGTAGCCGGAATCTAATAACACATTTACCAGGCGTGAAGAATACTATTAAAGATACAGACACTGAACTTTGAACAATCTCACTTTTCCTAGACGACACAGTTATAAAAATGATCACTTTCTGCACCAATGTTTACATGGATAAATTTCAGCGTAGGGATCTGCGCTCAGATGACCTTCACTTAAACCGCAGTGGTACATGTAAGTTAGGAAATTTGTTTAGAAGGATTATAGGGAGGTACATTCAGGCAAACGGGGTGGCCTAGGGAGCGGTGATAAGGGAACAGGAAACTGGAAGTCAAATAGGGATGACATAAAAATGTTAGTGCTGAACTGTAGAAGTATTGTAAAGAAAGGAATAGAATTAAGTAATCTAATAGATATATACTTAACAGATATTGTAATAGGAGTTGAATCATGGCTGAGAAATGATATAATGGATGCAGACATTTTCTCACGAAACTGGAGTGTGTATCGTAGCTATGTGATAAGAATGGTAGGAGGGGGAATATTCATTCTGGCGAAAGAATAATTTGTAAGCTACGAAAAGGTTAAAGATGACAAACATGAAATTCTAGGTGTAAGGCTCATCTCTAAAATAGGCAACTTGATGTCTTAGGAGTGTACAGACCGGGAAAGGGTAGCGCTGACGCTGATTCAGAATTATCTTATAAGATAATCAGCTATGTGGAAAACAATAAGGAAAGGAACGTGAATGTAGCGGGTGATCTCAATTTACCAAATGTCAATTGGGAAGGTAATGCGAACGACAGGAAGCATGACCAACAAATGGCAAATAAGTTAATATGGGAAGGGCATCTGATTCAGAAAGTGATGGAACCAACTAGAGGGAAGAATGGATGTGGTGCTGGTAAAACCAGATGAGCTATATAGAGAAACCGAAGTAATTAATGGCATTAGTGATCACGAAGCTGTTTTTGTGGTAGTTGAAAATAAATGTGAAAGAAAGGAAGGTATTAAAATTAGGACTGTTAGGCAGTACAATATGGCTGATAAAAAAGGCATGAGGGAGTTTTTAAAAATTGACTATGATTGGTGGAAAGCGATACATAAAAATGTAAACAGACTCTGGGATGAGTTTAAAGCAATTGTTGAGGAATGTGAAAATAGGTTTGTACATTTAACGGTGGTAAGGAATGGTAAAGATCCACTATACTATAACAGAAAGAAAGAAATGGCGTATGGCTTTTAGTGCCGGGAGTGTCCAAGGACAAGTTCGGCTCGCCAGTTGCAGGTCTTTTGAGTTGACACCCGTAGGCGACCTGCACGTCGTGATGAGATGAAATGATGATGAAGACGACACATACACCCAGCCCCCGTGCCAGCGGAATTAACCAATTGTGGTTAAAATTTCCGACCCTGCCGGGAATCGAACCCGGGACCCCTGTGACCAAAGGCCAGCATGCTAACCATTTAGCCATAGAGCCGGACATTATAACAGAGAAGTAAATAGACTAAGGAGGTGCAGGTTGGAAAGAAATAGAGTTATAAATGGCTATGGAAGTAAGGAGAAATTGAAGGAACTAACTAGGAAAGTGAATCTAGCAAAGAAGTCAGCTAAGGATAACATGATGGCAAGCATAATTGGCGGTCATACAAATTTTAGTGAAAAATGGAAGATTATGTATAGGTACTTTGATGCAGAATCAGGTTCCAGGAAGGAGATTCCAGGAAACATTAATGAACAAGGGGAGTGTGTATGCGAAGATCTTCAAAAGGCAGAAGTATTTATTCAGCAGTATGTAAAGATTGTTGGTTACAAGGATAATGTCCCGATAGAGGAGGTGACTAATACTAAAGAAGTATTAAAATTTTCCTATGATAACAACGACATTTACAGTAAGATACAAAAGTTGAAAACTAGAAAAGCAGCTGGAATTGATAAGGTTTCGGGGGATATACTAATGACAATGGGTTGGGATATAGTACCATAGTACTTATTTGGTTATTGTTTGCATGAAGGAGCAATACCAAATGGATGGAGAGTTGCTATATTAGCCCTTGTGTGTAAAGGAAAGGGTAATGAAATGGCGTATGGCTTTTAGTGCCGGAATTGTCTGAGGACATGTTCGGCTCGCCAGATCCAGGTCTTTTGATTTGACACCCGTAGGCGGCCTGCGCGTCCTGATGAAGATGAAGTGATGATGAAGACGACACATACACCCAGCCCCCGTGCCAGCGAAACTAACCAATGATGGTTAAAATTCCCGACTCTGCCTGGAATCGAACCCGGGACCCCTGTGACCAAAGGCCAGCACGCTAACCATTTAGCCATGGAACTATACAAGGAAAGGGTGATAGACATAAAGCTGAAAATTACAGGCCAGTCAGTTTGACATGCATAGTCAGTTTGACATGCATTGCATAGAAGCTTTGGGAAAGCATTCTTTCTGATTATATTAGACATGTTTGCGAAATTAATAACTGGTTTGATAGAAGGCAGTTTGGGTTTAGAAATGGTTATTCCACTGAAGCTCAACTTGTAGGATTCCAGCAAGGTATAGCAGATATTCTGGGTAGGAGGATGGTTGCCTAGTAGTACTTCCTCTTAAAACAATAATCACCACCACCACCTCAGGAGGTCAAATGGACTGTGTCGCGATTGACCTATCTACGGCATTTGCTAGGGTAGATCATGGGAGACTACTGGCAGAAATGAGTGCAATTGGACTTGAAAAATGAGCGACTGAATTGGTGGCTCTGTTTCTAGAGAAAAACAAAAAACAAAAAACAATTCAGAGAATTAGAGAAGGCGAAGCTTTATATGTACCTGTATTAATTAAGAGGGGAATTCCTCAAGGCAGTATTGTTGGACCTTTATGTTTTCTTGTATATATCAATGATATGTGTAAAGAAGTGGAATCAGAGACAAGGCTTTTTGCAGATGATGTTATTCTGTAGTAATAAATAAGTTACAAGAATGCTAGCAACTGCAAAGTGACCTCGATATTATTGTGAGATGGACAGTAGGCAATGATATGATAGACGGGGTTAAAAGTCAGGTTATGAGTTTCAAAAATAGGAAAAGTCCTCTCAGTTTTAATTACTGCGTTGATGGGGGTGAAAGTTCCTTTTGGGGATCATTGTACGTAGGTGAAGGAAATATCTCCATTGGGGTATCATATAAATATGATTGTAAATAAAGGGTACCGATCTCTGCACATGATTATGAGGGTATTTAGCGCTTGTAGTAAGGATGTAAAGCATATAAGTCTCTGGTAAGACCCCAACTAGAGTATGGGTTCAGTGTATGGGACCTTCGCCAGAACTGGAAAAAATCCAAAGAAAAGCAGCTCGATTTGTTCTGGGTGATTTCCGACAAAAGAGTAACGTTACAAAAATGTTGCAAAGTTTGGGCTGGGAAGACTTGGGAGAAAGGAGACGAGCTGCTCGACTAAGTGGTATGTTCCGAGCTATCGGTGGAGAGATGGCGTAGAATGACATTAGTAGACGAATAAGTTTGAGTGGTGTCTTTAGGAAAGATAACGAAATAAGATAAAGTTGGAATTCAAGAGGACAGATTGGGGCAAATATTCGTTTATAGGAAGGGGAGTTAGGGATTGGAATAACTTACCAGGGGGGATGTTAAGTAAATTTCCAATTTATTTGCAATCATTTAAGAAAAGGCTCGGAAAACACTAGATAGGGAATCTGCCACCGGAGCGACTGCCCTAAATGTAGATCAGGAGTGATTGATTGATTGAAAATCGAGCAAATGACTGCACGGTATGAGGCAGCTTGCATTCAGAAGATTGTGGGTTCGAACCAGCCCTGAAGATTGTTGTCCGTATTTTCCCGTTTTCACACCAGGCAAATGCTGGAACTATACCTTAATTAAGGCCACGGCCACTTCCTTTCTCCCACTCCTAGCCCTTTCCTATCCCGTCGTCTCCATAAGACCTATCTGTGTCAGTGCGACGTAAAATAATTTGTAAGAACAGAATCCACAGATTATTATTATTATTATTATTATTATTATTATTATTATTATTATTATTATTATTATTATTATTATTCCACGAACCTACTACGCTGTCGTATCAGGTGCAGAGGTGGCACGACGTGCATGTCCCAGCTGGTGGATAGGGGTTCTTCACTGGCTTGCCGGCGGACTTGAGTGAAATAAAATAGCCCTCGTTACCCACACAACAACAACAACCTCTGTGGTTAACAACCATACTTGTAATTCGGAGCTTGCTCCAATTAAGGTTCATTATCTTCTATAGTCATATGGAATGGTCTTTGGGAAGAAAATTTCATGCCCTGTCGAATCAGGCTTCAGGAGGAGGGTACTTGGGATTCGGTGGGTAGCCAAGTGAGGCACAGCACTGAGTCGCAGCACTTGTAACCAACTACACTTAAGAGGATTGAACATCAACATATGAACTATATTTCACCGCGCAAGATTAACTCTCTACTTACAATTCAAAAACTTAGGAATTTTACGGATTATTTACACAAACGGAATTTTTTAAAAATTTTACTTTACGTCGTACCGACACAGATAAGCACGGCCAACTTGCCCGGTAATTAGATAAACAAAAAATATTAGTAGTGGGCCTTCAAGAAATGAGAAACCCGATGGAAGAACCTTTTG
This sequence comes from Anabrus simplex, assembly GCF_040414725.1. Classification (NCBI taxonomy): domain Eukaryota; kingdom Metazoa; phylum Arthropoda; class Insecta; order Orthoptera; family Tettigoniidae; genus Anabrus; species Anabrus simplex. The sequence goes on from NC_090265.1 coordinate 772,066,675, forward strand.
AATCATTTGGTCATTTATAATGGGGCACCTGCAAAAGGAATTATGAATCAATGTCCCCAATTTTGAACAAGATTTATAGTTAATTTAAAAATAACAGAATATATAATTGATTTTCAAACAATATAACAAAGGAGTAAAAGTCTGACCTTTAAAACAACAAACGAAATTTATACTGTAATAAATGCCCATGCACCTACTAATAAAATAATTCTAACACAAACAAAGAAAGAAGTGGATACATTTTGGGATCTCCTTGAACAAATAGCAAACAAAATAAATTAAAATAATATTAAAATTTTATCAGGAGACTTCATACTCGATTAGGAAGGAAAAAAATGCAGAGATATAATAGAACTTCACATAAATACACAAACAAGAATGGTCTTCTATCTAAATCAACATATTTCAAAAGGAAACCAACCAACATATTTAGAAACATCCTGATTGGAGGAAAGGGGAATTGCAGCTAGATCACATTAGTATACATACATTTTTTCATAAGAAAATTTGTGATGTAAAAATATTTAAAAGAATAGATACTGGTTCTGATCACTACGTTGTCAAAATTAAACTTTAATTCACACCACTAAAGAAGAACATAAAAACTAATAATGTAAAAAGGAATTAACGCCAGTTAATAAAAAATGACAACTATAGGGAAGTCATGTAAACAATATGTAGTTTAGATATTATCTTGAAGAATTGATCCCAATGCTAAAAGAAAGCAAGCTGAAAACTTAGCTCCTTTGAACCATCGTAAAAAAAGTGGACCCTATACCTGGTGGAGAACTGAATGTGACGAAATTCATAAGGAGGAGAGACATCAGGCATGGTTAAAGTTCCAAACCCATAAAACAGAAGCAAATGCTATCAACCTAAAAATATGAGGAAGAAATTTCCATAAAATATTAGGAGAACTTCATAAGTATATAATAAACTCTGAAATGAAAATCCACAGCCTGTTTCCAGTCATTCGACCAAGTCAGGAATGGAATGGAGCGGTGAGGGTAGGAATTGTGCCGGCTGCCGAAGCCTGTCGCACTCCTCTGCGGCAATGATTAATGAATGAAAGATTAAATGATAGTGGATAGTGTTGCTGGAATGAAATATGACAGGAAAACCGAGTACCCGGAGAAAAGCCTATCCCGCCTCCGCTTTGTCCAGCACAAAACTCACATGGGGTAACCGAGATTTGAACCAAGGAACCCAGCGGTGAGGGGCAGACGCGCTGCCGCCTGAGCCATAGAGGCTACAAGTATACAATCTTTATGAAAGTTAATTAACATAACACCAAATCTAAAGACTATTATCAACATTTTGAAATATGACTTTCCTACATCAATGTTGAAAGATGAAGATGGAAAGATTCAGTAAACTTTTGAATTGTGAAGAACCTAAGGAACTATTACAAATTCATATAAATACTCCAATAAAAACAAAATTTAATAACATAGACCCTCCAATTTCAATAATTAGGAAAAAGTACTAAAAAAACTTGAAAACTATAAAGCATGCGGAGAAGACCGTTTTTTTTTTTTTTGTAGAGATGTGGAAATATTCAAGTAACATGGCTTGGATTTCCTTACACAAGTCTTTAACAAAAATTTGGATTACTGAATAATTTTCGGAACAATGAACAACGGCCTTAATACACACTCTTCACACACAAAAATAAAGGAGAGTAACCCGTACATATATAGAGGAACATCCATCTTGGACTGCACATATAAGATTTTTCCAAGATCTTATGTGGGAGGATTAAAGATCAACTAGAAGAAGAGACATAAGAATACCAGGGCGGGCTTTAGAACCTGTAAGAGCTGTGCAGAACAAATTTTCAATCTAAAATGAATAATGGCATATCACAGGAAAGAAAACATGCCTATAGTAATAACATTTGTTGAATTTAAGAAGGCATATGATTGTATGCATAGACATTCAATTTCAAACATTTCAAGGAATTTCGGAATCCATCTAAAATTAATTAAACTGATAGAACTTACTTTAAATAATACGAAATCAAAAGTAAAGTTTAGAGTAGAAGGTTTTTTTTTTTTGCTAGTTGCTTTACGTCGCATCGACATAGATAGGTCTTATGGCAACGATAGGATAGTAACGTCCTAGGAATGGGAAGGAAGCGGCCGTGGCCTTAATTAATGTACAGCCCCCATTTGGCTGGTGTGAAAATGGGAAACCACGGAAAACCATCTTCAGAGCTGCCGACAGTGGGGTTCTAGCCCACTATCTCCCGAGTACTGGATACTGTCCGCACTTAAGCGACTGCAGCTATCGAGCTCGGTAGAGTAGAAGTTTCTGAATCATTTCTGATTAAAATAGGTTTAAGGTAAGGAGAGTGTTCAGCACGATTTCTATTTAATTGTTAATTGGAATATATAATGAGGACACCCAAAGAACATAAAAATTGGAAGTTTTAAGAAAAATTTAAGTTCGAACTGTTTAGGACTGGCTGATGATCTTGCACTATTGTCCAATAATATTCATGAAAATCGATACAAAATTCATTATCTCTAAAATAGCACGAAAAGTAGGTCTTATAATAACCTTTGAAAAATCTGAGGTCATGTTTACCGATCCATAAATAAAATAACAATTGATGGATAAAACATCAAAATTATTGATAAATTTAAGCATTTAGGAGAAATTATAACTAATCATGCTAATGAGAAACCAGCTTGGTATATTAAAAACACAAAACTTATCCATAGCAGCAAAATTAAGCATTAAAAATCAGTCACACAGCCTGAACTAACATATGCAGTGAAATCATTTTTAAGACTACTATCTCAGCTGAAATAGACAAAACACTTAAGACAGAAAGAAGATAGCATGTATAAATAAATAATATCAAGTTAATGGAAAATGGAGAATGGCATCATACAAAGCAGTTTATAAGTAAATCAAACCGATATTGAGCATGATTAGAAAAAACCGTATATCATCATTGGACATCTTATAAAAATACCTGATGCCAGAATTAGCAGAAGAATAATTGAACAATTATGGAGTAGCCAGACCAAGATTAAATGAACTACGAAAATTAAGGATGTTATTAAAGAACTCCAAATAACAATAGATGACCTTAAGAACAAAATAAACTAAATTAATCTACTTCAAGACACACACATATACCAGGTTACAGACCAAGATTAATGCAAGTCTAATGGAAGGGTGTTTTCAATTGAAGAAAGGAAAGCAGCACCTCTCAGAATAAAGAAATATTCGGCTGATAGAAAAGCACAAAATTAATCCTCTTTTTAATTGACTAGAGTGGTCTAATGTAGGCCATATTATTATTTGATATTATTATTGTTCTTGAACTCGTGTCATGATAATTCGAGGATGTACGTGTGCGCTGAAATGAGTCGTATATGCATCCATTAGAATTACGTTCAAATTTCGTAGCATTGTTTCGAAAACTGAGATGGAATAATCATACCTTGGGTTTTCTTGGGATTCACGCATTACTTATGATGATTATTGTAGTTATTAAATCGCGACAGGTCAATTTTAATCCTGTAAATGGTTGCGTATATGTTACTAGTGGACTCCGCCACCGGGAGGGACATACGCTGAAGAAACGGAAGAGGAAGAGTTGCATGCTTGTTCTAGAGCATGGAGTAGGTACGTGCGCACGTTGACTAATTTTCGTAATAGAGAGAGAGAGAGAGAGAGAGAGAGAGAGAGAGACCACTGAGGGTCGCAACAGAGTGCCACTCCAGTATTTTATTCTCACTGTCTGAGTTTTTAATAAGATAAACTCGGCAATTCCCAACGTCACCTACAGGTGACACTATTTTTATATCTTCCTCTCGCTCTGCTACTCACAACTAGTGCTGACCTCTGTGTTCAGTGGCATCAACTAACCTTCCCTCACAAATCTATTTAATATCAGCTGCCTATGTGTTCTATCTTCGAGTCTGTGAACCACAGATCAAGGTGGCACATAACAACCACCAAGAGCCTTTGTTCTATGGAAAAAGGATCTTCGTTTTCTACCCCTAGAAGGTAAGTCATCCTTATTATAACTTCGAAAACAGCATTTTCAGACGTGAAAGTTTAATAGTATCAATAGTTTGAGCAAGTAATTTTAACTGTTAGTACAAATTCTTGATAATAATTATACACTGTCACCTACAGGTGACGTTGGGTATTACAGCTCATTTTGGATATTTATTGACTGCTGCTTCTAATTGAAATATTTGTATTTTTCAGCCTCCAAGTCCATGAAATATTGAAGGAAATTCTTCGACTAGAAGATGAAGATAATGAAAAGGCCTTGGATTCAGCTCAGTTTGTCATTATACCTCCAGAAGACGGTCGAGTCCCAAACGAAGAAAGTGGAGAGGAAGGTTTGGCTGACGTAAACCATCTTCCATCACGGATGCTCAGTGCCGGTGGTGGTGTTGCCCTTGAAATGGAAAGAAGACTTACAAAAACTAGGGGACTCTATAACTTGTATTTTGATAACTTTTTAACCTCACTTCCACTACTGACCAAACTCTCTCAAAATGGAAGTTTTGGTACAGAAACTCTTAGGGAGAATCGTACTCAAGTTCAAGTTACTGATTCTGTATCTGTCATGAAGTGGCATAATAACAATCTTGTAACCATTGCATCCAACTGCCATGGAGTAAATCCAGTCTCCAAAGTTGAGAGAATAGCTACAGTAAATGGAAAGTTTATGAAAAAGCTAGTTGATTGCCCATGTGAAATTGATACATATTATACTTATATGGGTGGAGTACATAGAGTGGACGAGAATGTCGATAACTTGAGAACAGCACTGCGTGGCAAAAAATGGTGGTTCCCTCTGTCTGTATGGCTTAGATACAGCTTGCCAAAATGCATGGCAAATTTACAGGGCATCAGCACCAGGAAAGAGCTCAAACCACTGTGATTTCAGAAGGAACATAGTGCTAGTGTATTGCGGTCTTTATGGGGCAAAATCTCAACAAGGTGTCAGTCGAGGATCAGTAGCGAATCGAGTGCCACTTGAAGTTCGCCTGTCAAATGATTCAGAAGAGCATGTGCAGGAAAAATTTTCACAGGGTCGATGTGCCTTATGCCATGAAAGAACACGCCTTCTATGTAAGAAATGTAAAGTTGCTCTACATATTCATTGCTGGTACGATTTCCACTCTAGTCAATGACTGAAAATGTGCTTCTAGTTCACATGGTGCTTTTCTGATTTTTAGCGTGAACAGTTCACTGGGCAGTGTCATAGAGTTGTAGAGAAATAATGTATGTACATTGTCCAACGTCACCTGTAGGTAACACCCCCTCCATTTGTCACCATGATGACTTACAAAATGTTTTGCCTTGGAAATAAGTTTTTCTAAGTTCAAATAAAGTGTTTTATAGAAAATCACCTGATTTTAATTTTTAACTTTGGGAATTAACGGGTTAACCAATCGATTGCGTGAAAGGATTAATCCTCAAATATTAACGACCTTTATGGTGACAATTTTGAGAAAAATTCAAGATGTTATCAAGTCAAATTTCTAAATTATTGATCATTTAACTAGTAAAGTCGTATATTATGTGGGATTCTATTGCCAGAGTACCACATGGTAACTACCTGTTGTAGAGGACGTCGAGTGAAGAGGTCTAGGTACGCTAATGAACACAATTCTCAGGATTAGTCGCACATTTTTCTTGCTAAGTGTTCGTCTAGATATAACATGTCCGTCAAGATTCATCATTCCGTAAAGTGTCCGACTCTTTGGCTGAATGGTCAGTGTACTGGCCTTCGGTTCAGACGGTTCCGGGTTCGATTCCCGACCGGGTCGGGGATTTTAACCTTCATTGGTTAATTCCAATGTCCCGGGGGATGGGTGTTTGTGCTGTCCCCAACATCCCTGCAAATCACACACCACACATAACACTATCCTCCACCACAATAACACGCAGTTACCTACACATGGTAGATGCCGCCCACCCTCATCGGAGAGTCTGCCTTACAAGGGCTGCACTCGGCTAGTAATAGCCACACGAAATTATATATATATTCCGTAAAGTGTGAGTGTATACAGTGCAAATATAAGTTGTGAGACCCTTGAAGTGAAAAAAAAAATACAGTGTTTGTGATCAGAGCTCGCGAAGAAAATTTACCTTTCTTAAATTATAAATTCAGGCCCAAGCTTCCATGGAGGTTTGTATAAAAACGCAGTGAAGCGTGAGAAAGCCGCTCGGTCTTCTGATCATTCAAGTTCAAATTCACGTCGCTTTGGATATCAGTCTGTGTCCGATAGGACTTAGAAAAATTCTAAATTTCGTAAAATGTTAAGTCTCTCGACCGCGAGTGAAGTCAGGTGCAGGCTGAAGTCGGAATATTTTGCGAGTTTGTGCAGTTGGCTTAATTTTCGTGAAAGCATTAATCATTCGTCACTGAGACGCAGAATATTTCCGAACTAAGATCTAACACTTCAGAGGTAATGAGTATCGTTCTTTTCTTCTGCGAGTAGAACGAATATTCTCCAGAATCAAATGCGATACTTTGTATCAGTCGCGTAAACAAACAATTAGTTCTGTTTTCAGTAAGAACCCATTTCGAGGTAACAAGCCGACCATTGATGGAAGAGTAATTTCTGTGTAAAGTTTGGCTCCATGCGAATATGGTTAGTGTGCTGGCCTTTGGTTACAGGGAACCCGGGTTCGATTCTCGGCAGAGTCGGGAATTTTAACCATCATTGGTTGATTTCGCTGGCACGGGGGCTGGATGTACGTGTCGTCTTCATCATCATTTCATCCTTATCACGACGTGCAGGTCGCCTACGGGAGTCAAATCAAAAGACCTGCACCTGGCGAGCCAAACATATCCTCGGGCACTCCCGGCACTAAAAGCCATACGCCATTTCATTTTTGTGTAAAAATAAAACGGTAATGAACTTCATTCCAGCTGATCGTGGCCTTAATGTGTTGATTTTTGATCGAATTCTTCGAGCTGGGTGAACTAAAGACATCCACGATGAACGAGATGGTGAAATAAACGGACGCCATACCGGTCGACCAAGTAGTCCTGTTTTATCCTATGGACGGAACAGACTAGGGACTCTGGGTTCGAAAGCAAGATCAGTAACAGCAATTAAATACACCAGTCAGTTGGCCTACTGTTAAATTAACTTATATTGAGACACCCAAAATGAATTATACTGGTTTATACAATATGTACAAATATACACTCTTCTCAATGGAGAGAACTTCCTACTTCTAGTGCACATCAATGAGTTAACGAACGAGTCTTTGGTTCCCTTCTTTTAAGATTGTCTATTGTGGTAAATACTTAGCTTCAGAAAGGAAGCCTCCGTGGCTCAGGCGGCAACGTGCCGGCTTCCTACCGCTGGGTTCCGTGGTTCAAATCCCGATCACACCATGTGAGATTTATGCTGGACAAAGTGGAGGTGGGACGGGTTTTTCTCCGGGTACTCCGGTTTTCCCTGTCATTCCAGCAACACTCTCCAATACCATTTCATCTGTCATTCATTAGTCATTGCCCCAGAGGAGTGCGTCAGGCTTCGGCAGCCGGCACAATTCCTATCCTCGCTACTAGATCTTCATTCATTCCATCCCTGACCCGGTCGAATGACTGGAAACAGGCTGTAGATTTTCTTTTTCTTAGCTTCAGGAAGCGTTGTCTTCTCTCTTCTCTCTTCTTGCTTGTTTCTTGTTAAGTTGGCACTCGAGCGACCTCAGCACTTCACGTCTCACCAACCTGTCAGAGAAACGCAGTTCTACTTGAAAGTTCTCAACTGCCTCGCGAACCACCTTCATGTACGACATCGCTCTTCTCTGTAGTAGGCTGTCTTCACCTTCCTGTATTGGAAACGCTTGGGCTGGCTTCTGAATAACTTCGTTGAACTAGACGGCTTAGTAGTACTCTTATGTTCCCCCAATCGAACTTCTTTTTAAATAGGACTTCATGCTATTATATTAAAGATATACTTCCGCTAACTTCGTCCTTCGCGCCTCTATTCTAGGCTTTTCCCCGGTCGAACTGACACAGCTACTCTTCTCTATAAACTCTCTGGATTAACTCGTTAGAGCCACACTTCGCTCCCTTTCTCACTAGCCTGAATCCCAATGAAGCTAGATTTCCATCCTAGACTTCCGTTGCCAATTAATTAGACAGGTTCCTTCCGTGGTTTCCCAAAACCAACCCCCACGACTACTTCTGACAAACCCCCTTGTACCCTCTCCGGACCGTCTCCTGTGACTTCTTTAGACTAACTTCCCCGAGTTCGCCCTCTAAACCTCCTTAAATAACTTCTTATTTTCCTGAGCCAACTACTTGATAACCGACCTCGCCCTGATCGTGACTCTGAGTTGGCCCTTCCTGATTGGCTGCCCATTTCCGTTACCAGGGAAGGTTGACACCACGAGCATGTTCTAGAATTATCAAGAACAACATAACGGTGATAAGCTGGCACAAACAGCTATGATGTTTCCTAATATTTCATCACGCCTTAGCTCCACTCTAAGCCATCAGCGAACTGCATTGCCTTTTCAGGGTTTCGTATATGTATTAAATTGATCTCACTTTACTTTATCTTATTACAATGAACACTGTCACTTCACTGATCTTTCGTTTCATTATGATACCACTGTAATTCTTGTAGTTAAGCTTTTATTTCTTAAATCTACTACATGTTCTTTTGCATCTCTCTTGTACTGGGAGGTCACGGTTTGACCCTGGTTCGAACCGTTCGCTCTTTATACGCGAATGGCGGAACGCGCCATGTCGGAGACATGACAGTCCTGAACTATGAGAGATCTTCAAATAAGGTCCGTTAAACACAGTTCATCATAATTTGTACATAATAAGTTGTAACCATGGTTAAATGTTATTAAAATATATTCGAAGCCATTTTTCGTAATCAAGTAGTCACACATTTCTTTGCATGTTGGTTATTCTTGTGAAATGTCTTACTATTGCAAAGAATGAATTACATTGTTGTTTCCGTATTGATTTACATATTATACAAAAAATTGATTTTTGGTCCACCTTCTGCATAACATTTGACGAACACTTCTTCTTCTTCTCCTCCTTCTTTATCTTTTTACCTTCCAGGGTCAGTTTTTTCCTCAACTCAGCGAGGGATCCTATCTCTACCACCTCATGGGCAGTGTACTGGAGCTTCAGACTCTAGTCGCGGATACAACCGAGGAGGATGACCAGTACCTCGTCCAGGCGGACTCACCTGCTATGCTGAAGAGGGGCATTGTGGGGGGATGGGGAGATTGGAAGGGATAGACAAGGAAGAGGGAAGGAAGCGGCCGTGGCCTTAAGATAGGTACCATCTCGGCTTTTGCCTGGAAGAGAAGTGGGAAACCACGGAAAACCACTTCCAGGATGGCTGAGATGGGAATCGAACCCGCATCTACTCAGTTGACCTCCCGAGGCTGAATGGACCCCGTTCCAGCCCTCATACTACCTCTCGAATTTCATGGCAATGCCAGGAATCGAACCCGAGCCTCCGGGTCTGGCAGCTAATCATACTAACCACTACACCACAGAGACGGACGACTAACACTTAAACAATTTAAACATTAAGTTTAGTCGTTTTATATTTTAGCCAACCATTGGTGATCATCATCAGCCTTATATGATTAGTTAAACATTGGAAAACATCTTTAAAATCTTTTATGAATGGGCAGATAAATAATGAGTGAAATGAATGGGTGAACTACTATTTAAAACACTCAGTGAAGAGTCTGTCTTGAAACGTTTCTTGTCTTGTCTTCCTTAAAATTCACAATGTGTTTGTGAAGCTGTTCTTGCTGATGTATACAACTAACTTTTCGTTTTCTCTGAATTTGGCATTGAGCTCGTGTCAATACGGAAATCGTAATGTGAACTCATTCGGTTAAATGGAGAAGTGTCGAAAGAGAGAATAAAGATTGATCAATTAGAAGGACACAGAAAGACGAAAGAAAATAAATTGGGCGAAGAGAAATCTAAAATTACTTGCTCCCCTTTCTCCTTGTCCCGGCTTTTTTGCTGTCCGAATCACGTTTCATTTGCGTTGGAAACAACATAAAGGTGAACTAAAAATCCAGTTTGTTTTTTTTACAAAATATCTTACTTGGTAATTTGATTGTGGTGTCTCTAATAACAGAGTTGATCGTCATGTCTTGAGCAGTCAGGTGTATGTGCTCACACACAACATTTTAAAAATCACAATAATAGTAATAATAATAATAATAATAATAATAATAATAATAATAATAATAATAATAATAATAATCCCACTTCATAAAACAGTATAATAAAAGCTTAGTAAAATTCAGTTTAGTGAAATCTAGTGATACAGAAGTTGTTTGGCTTGAGACCATGACCGTGTAACATGGAGTTTAAAGACTCGAAGAGCGGACTGTGAACTTGCGGAACAAGGCTAAGTAGAAGAAAAAATCAGTGATATAGAAGTGCAACAGTGAAGTTGTCCTACACATTCATTTAAATTGAAGTGATCGTTCATAGAGTTACCCTGAAGTCAAGTAAGGCGATAACAGGACGTTAAAACAGCCTAGCTTTCTGCCCGTAGTGTTGGGCTGAATTAGCTTAAATTAACTTTAGGCCTAATTTTTTGCGACTATTTGTACTGCTAAAACGTTTTCAATTTTGCTTTACGTCGCACCGACACAGATAGGTCTTATGGCGACGATGGGATAGGAAAAGTCTAGGAGTGGAAAGGAAGCGACCGTAGCCTTAATTAAGGTACAGCCTACATTTGCCTAGTGTGAAAATGGGAAACCACGGAAAACCATCTTCAGAGCTGCTGGACCTACTATCTTCCGGATGCAAGCTCACAGCTGCACGCCCCTAACCGTACGGTCAACTTTCCCGGTAAAAAAAGAACGTTTCCATTCCGTCCCTGAAGCGGACGGCGGGCTTTCTAGACGGCAACGCTGCCTTTCATGCCAGGGACATGAGGTACGGTGAAGGAGATGTTCGGAGAAGGTGAGGGGCTGGGCGGCCGTGGCTTATACTACGAACTGTCTCCGCATTCGCCTTTAGTGCAGGAGAAAGGAAAACCATTCTCTGGACAGCCGACGGTGGGGACCAGTTATTCACACTGATACACTTTATGGTCGGTATTGATATGATCAAGTGCTCATGTTTAGGAGCAAGAATGACAATTTTGGACAGATTTATAGCATTTTCTGGTGACTCAAGTTTATTCCCGTTAATTTCAGAGACGGCGTCTTCTTCGCGATGATAGAGGGCGGTAAACCAATAATAGATTGATGTAGCGATTCGCGATTCACTGTAGGATAATCTCATGACCAATTTTCAGCAAAAATCTACAAAATGTAATTATTCTGGTATTATTCGCATAAGTTTAAACCTGAATATTTTAAATTCTGACCATGGAGGAGAAAATTTATTACAGTTCTGAATAACAGCTTGTTTGGAAGCATGCGGTCACTCAACAGTTTCAAAGTGCTAGAAGCATATGCTTCACCGAAAGAAGTATTTCGTTCAATTTCAACGGTTTCAGTCTAATTCACATTTAATTTGAAAAGGCTGTCGACTTTGGAAATGTGTACACCGAATTTTCCGATTCCCTGCCCAGTCAAATATTTCCCCCCCTTATTCCGTTTTTCAACATCATCCTGCACTCCCATGGACACTATGTCTTGCACAGCATTATGATAGTATTGGATGTGGCCACCGCTGGTCCGTGGTCCAACAGCTCTGCACTCCGACCGGCCATCCGTGCAGAGGAGGGGTGGCCACGACTCTCCCATGGCTCTATGTCTCTAAATTTGGGAGAAGGGACAGGGCTGGACCTCACGGCTGGCCCCAACTGTCGGCTGTCCCGAGAATGGTCTTCCGTGGTTTTCCATTCTCCTGCACTAAGGGAATGCCGTGACAGTTTATAATATTGGCCACGGCCGCCAACCCCCCTCTCCTTCACCGTAACAAATCTCCCGGCCTGAGAGACGACGTTACTGTCCAACAGGTCCGCCTCCCCCATCAGGGGAGAAATGAATACGTTTTAGTAGTAGTAGTATCGGTACTAGTAGTAATTATGGTTGAAATAAAGAAACAAATAGTTTAGGAACATATACATGTAAGTGCCTCTTACTCACATTTCGTCATAATCGGTCCCGGGGATGGGGAGGGAATGGTTGTGGCGGATTGCATGACAAAACGCCTTGCGTTTTAAATCTACAGTATATAATATGTAAAATAACATGTCCTGACTGACTGACTGACTGACTGACTGACTGACTGACTGACTGACTGACTGACTGACTGACTGACAGGCAGATAGATTCATCATCGCCGAGCCAAAACTACTGGACATAAAGGAATGAAATTTTGAGGATACGTTCATATTAGAGTGTAGATGCTCACTAAGGGAGGATTTTTGGAAATTCCATGGCTATGGGGGTGAATTATTTAAATGAGTATATCTATATCTCAAAAACGTAAAACTTTACAGGCGTAAAAATTGGTACTTGGAATCCCCTTTAAAAATAATGAAACACGTATTTTTTGTTTTCGGAAAATCCAATTTAATGGGGCGTGAACAAGAATGACAAAGGGTGTGAATTAAAAAAATACTATATCTATAGTATATCCTAGCAACGTAAAATGTTACAGATGTAAAAATTGGTATTTTTAATGTCCATGGTAAATGAAGAAACATACTTTTTTGTTTTCAGAAAACCACTTAAAGGGGGTTAAACGGACTGGAAAAGAGATTGAATTCATTTTATTAGGGTAGTGATATCTCAGAAACTGAAGATGTTACAGACGTGAAAATTGGTGTTGGGAGTCTCCTTTAAAAATACATAAATTCATACTTCTTTGTATTCAGAAAATCCACTGAAGGGGTGGGGGTTATGGAATTGAAAAATTCTTTATATGAGGATACTTATGTCTCAAACTCTAAATATGTTACAGACGTGAAAACTGGTATTTGGAATCTCCTTTGAAAATAAAGAAACATGCATTTTTGGGGGAAATCAACCTGGGTGGAAGGGGGTGAAAAAAAAGTTGAATTATTTTTATGAGGATACATATATCTCAAAACTGAAGATGTTACAGTCATGGTAGTTGGTATATGGAAGCTCCTTTACAAATAACGAACCACGTGTTTTTTTAGGAAAATTCACTTAAGGATGAAAGGAAGTGGAAAAATTGAAATCCTTTTATGGGAAGACCTATATCTGAAAAAATGAAGACGTAAAAATTGCCCCTTAAAACAACAAGCATTAAGCAAGCAGTTTTTTTTGGGGGGTGGGGATGAGATAGGAATCAACTTTTTGGGGTGAAAACGGAGTTGAATTCTTTTTATGAGGACACATATTTCTCAAGAACTGAAGATGTTACAGTCGTGGTAATTGGTATTTGGAAGCTAATTTATAAATAAAGAAACACGTATTTTTTCTTTTCAGAAACTTCACGTAAGGGCGGGGGGAGGGTGGAAGGAAGTTCAAAAAATGGAATTCCTTTTATGGGGATACTTATATCCTCAAAAACTGGAGGTTACAGACGTGAAAATGGGTATTTGTAATCTATATATATAAAATAAGAGTTTTGTTTGTACATTGCTCGGAATTTGAAAAGAATGCTATTTCTGTATCGGACATGTCCACAGTAACAAGGAAATGCACTTTTTACTTTTCCGTAATTTCTGTCTGTCTGTCTGTCTGTCTGTCTGTCTGTCTGTCTGTATGTATGTATGTATGTATGTATGTACACGCATCACTAGAAAATGGCTGAAGAGAATTTAATGAAATCGGTATGCAAAGTCGAGGAATAAGTCGCTACAATCTAAGCTATAAGTAATTTTATTCACACTGATAGAAATGGTAGTTTATGGGAAGGCCTAAAATTTAATTTTCAAATATTTATGTTATTAGTGGTCCTTAATGAAAATTGGTATGCAAAGTCGGAAAATAAGTCGCTACAATCTAGGCTATAAATAATTTTATTGACAATGAAATGGTAGTTTAGGGAAGACCTAAAATTTAATTCTTAAATATTTACGTCATTAGTGGTCCTATCTCATTAAAAACTGGTGTACACAGTTGGAGAATGAGCAACTATAATCTAGGCTATAAATCATTTTATTCAAGCTGAATGAAATGGTAGTTTAGGGGAAGGCCTAAAATTTAATTCTCAAATATTTATATTATTGGTGGTCGTATCGATACATCTACATAACCAAAGTTATATAGAAATAAATTTCCGACCATTTATGTCTTATACATTTTTACCGTACCGGCTATGATAACACAAATATTCATGAATTTGTATTTCTGTTGCTAAGTCCATCTATATAAGAAAGTAAGAGTTTTGTCCGTACATTGCTCAGAATTTGAAAAGAATGGTATTTCTGTATCGGCCATGTCCGCATTAACAAGGAAATGCACTTTTTACTTTTCCGTAATTTCTGTATGTCTGTCTATCTGTCTGTCTGTATGCATGTACACGCATCACTAGAAAACGGCTAAAGAGAATTTAATGAAAATCGGTATACAAAGTCGGGGAATAAGTCGCTACAATCTAAGCTACAAACAATTTTATTCACGCTGATAGAAATGGTAGTTTAGGGGAAGGCCTAAAATTTAATTTTCAAATATTTATGTTATTAGTGGTCCTATCTTAATGAAAATTGGTATGCAAAGTCGAAGAATAAGTCGCTACAATCTAGGCTGTAAATAGTTTTATTGACACTGAATGAAATGGTAGTTTAGGGGAAGGCCTAAAATTTAATTCTTAAATATTTACGTCATTAGTGGTCCTATCTCATTAAAAACTGGTGTACACAGTTGGAGAATGAGCCACTATAATATAGGCTATAAATCATTTTATTCACGCTGAATAAAATAGTAGTTTAGGGGAAGGCCTAAAATTTAATTCTCGAATATTTATATTATTAGTGGTCGTATCGATAAATACTACATGACCGAAGTTATATAGAATTAAATTCCAGACCATTTATGTCTTATACATTTTTACCGTACCGGCTGTAACACACATATTCATGAATTTGTATTTTTGTTGCTAAGTCCACAGCGACGCCGACCCACGAGAAAATGGGTTAACAGAAATTAATGAAAATCGTTATATAGAGTCGGGGAATAAGAAACTACACTCTAAGCTATAAACAATTGTGTTCACCCTGGATGAAATTGTAGTTTAGGGGAAGGCGCCTAAAATTTAAGTTTTAAATACCTACGTTTTTGGTCCTGTCGTAAAGTACTACATAACAAAAGTTACAGAGAATAAAATTTCCGATCATTTATGTTTTATTCAGTTCTGCCGTACCAGCTATGACGAGTGATATTTCAAAGTCGGAAGAAGACTAAAATATGAAGGCCTACAATATCGAAAGCGCATAATATTGATCAACAATAACATTACATTGACCATTGGTTGTTATGATGTTATTTGTCTCTTATGCTGCCTCTCCACTCCGATAGATGGGATTACTGCTGCGTACCGAGCATAATAGCTTGACTGAATATTGGCGGGAAATAGTCGGGGAGTTAGAAAACGTTCTTCTTTAGCATGCCATTCCTCTGGTTCATACTTTTTCTGATACAGCTGGTAGGTAACACACTGGTTCTTCATAGTATTAGAGTTATTCAATTCCTACTCTGACGCGCTGTTTTGAATGAGCAGTGTGCATACTTAACGCAGAAGCTGACTTAGTAGTATTAGTGGTAGTATGGCCTGGTCTAGAATAACAATTTAGGCCTATTCCAAATTATAGCACCCTAATTCACTAAATAACTCAAAATTTAACCCTGAAAAGAGCCGTTTCTTAAGAAAAGCTTCTTCCTCTGCACCTTTATTAAATTCTACATTCATTTTATTCCAAATTATCAGTGAAGAGGGGGTTTCTCCTCTGGCTTGGAGGAAAAATTTGCCTCCAAGTGAGATAGATTTTTCCGCCGCCAGTGTAGTGAATTGATATTTTTCGACTCATCGGGTACTCTTAGGAAAGAGATTAGTAAAAGGGCAGAGTTTTTGCCCTGGGAGTCTCCACTATTCGACCCTCTTCCCGCCGAAAAACGACGAAGAGTGTTCACGAATCACAGCTGTCTGCGGCTTGGTCATTCCAGCTGTGGAATTTTGGACTGAAATGTCGTATGGCTTTTAGTGCCAGGATATCCCAGAACGGGTTCGGCTCGCCAAGTGCAGGTCTTTCTATTTGACCCCCGTAGGCGACCTGCGCGTCATGATGAGGATGAAATGATGATGAAGACAACACATACATCCAGCCCCCGTGCCACTGGAATTAACCAATTAAGGTTAAAATCCCCGACCCGGCTGGGAATCGAACCCGGGACCCTCTGAACCGAAGGCCAGTACGCTGACCATCCAGCCAACGAGTCGGACGAATTTTGGACTGTTAGATCGCCAGTGTAATCCTGTTCGTTAAAAGTGAGAAAATGTGTGGTGTTTCATTTGATCGAGTATTTCATATAAAAGCATTGCTTTTAATCGCGCCATTCCTACTGACGTCATTGTAATTTCATTTCAATTGGGAAAACCACTAAGACAGTCTTTCTGAGGATGTAGAAAGGTAGGTGAAGAGTGAGTGTCTACCATTATAATGAAAACTCCCCAACCTGATTGTGACTGATGGTATGCAAGCGGGTCTACCATTAAAGGGAAAATTCCGTAACTCAGTCTTCATATGAGAAAATATGTTTGTTGACTTTCCCGTCGCGGTTCTAAGGTAAGGTTAAGAGCTATGCAATTTAATACAATCTTGCTCACAACGTGTACACTAGAATTCCGTATGCAATGTAGTATTCCGTAGCGAAGCACGGGTACATCAGCTAGTCTACTTTAAACATAAAGAAACATGAATATTTTTTTGGTGGGGGGGGATCAATTTAGCGGAGGGGTGGGGGCTGAAACAGGAGTTGAATTCTTTTTATGAAGATACTTATATCTCAAACACTGAAGATGTTACAGACATGAAATTTTTTGAATATTCTTTTAAATGAAAGAAACACGTATTTTTTGTTTTCAGAAAATCAACTTTGGGGGGAGGGGGTGAATGAATTGAAAAATGAGTTGAATTCTTTGTATGAGGGTACATATATCTCCAAAACTAGAGACGTTACAGGCGTGAAAATTGGTATTTGGAATCTCCATCAAAAACAAAAGAACACGTATTCTTTGGTTTTCAGAAAGTAGACTTAAGGAGTGCCGGGGTGTTTGAAAATAAGTAAAGAGGGAGTCGTATTCTGTTTATGAGGATATTTATATCTCAGAAACTGGAGATATTACAAATGTGATAGTTGGTATCTGGAATCTTTAAAAATGAAACACGTAGTTTTTGTTTTCGGAATATCCACTTAGGTGAGGGTGGGGGAAGGACAGGTAATGGCGTTGAATTCTTTTTATGGGGATACTTATATCTCGAAAACTGAAGATGTTACAGACGTAGAAATAGGTATTTGGCATATATTTTAAAAATAAAGTAACATGTTTTGTTTTTCGACTTGAGAGAAGACTTTTTCTCACATTTACAGTTCTATGTCACATGGTCATCTAAGCCCCAAAAGGCAATACTTAAAAATGTGGTTTCAAAGAGTTTCTGGGATAGATAAAAGTCAATTCTTCGGTGATTTTTATGCTTTGGGGATTTTCACATAATTTCTTAGTACAGTACCGAGTGCAGTACAGTACTTTTATCAAATTACAAAATCTATGCGAGCGAAGCCGCGGGTAATTGCCAGTACTGTATGATAGATTATTACATTCGTTCAGCAGATTGTACACATGACTGTGAGAACTTAATCAGGAATATACTTCCCTTTTGCCACCTCTTGTTGGGTTCGAACCCCACTGTCGGCAGCTCTAAAGACGGTTTTTCGTGGTTTCCCATTTTTACTCCAGGCAAATAATGGGGCTGTACCACAATTAAAGCCACGGCTGTTTCCTTCCCACTCCTAGCCCTTTCCTGTCCCATCGTCGCCATAAGACCTATCTGTATCGGTGCGACGTAAAGCAACTTGTAAACAAAAATATTAAACTCTCATTGGTCCATGTATGGATACAAATAGCAGCATGTTATTAGCTTGTGTGAGCGGTAACGTTTCAAGCATTTTGATTTGTTTAGTTGAAATTACTGTTCGACAGTCTGTTTCGACAGTAAGGTTGAATATATAATATTGAAATTCACTGACATTTTTAGCTATTAGTAGAAAATGTTGCTGACAGTTACTGACATCCACTAAAATAGCATGATATATCCAAATGTGTAGTACAGTACAACCCA
Source organism: Anabrus simplex (assembly GCF_040414725.1). Lineage (NCBI taxonomy): Eukaryota > Metazoa > Arthropoda > Insecta > Orthoptera > Tettigoniidae > Anabrus > Anabrus simplex. Next base: position 772,084,956 of record NC_090265.1, read on the forward strand.
CATGTAATAGTAATGGTGGTAATTTAAGTTTATTAATTTATTTTTATTTTACGTACGTACTTTCACTGTGCAGTCAACTGCCAGAGATGTCCAAACATACGGTCAGTGGCACGCCGCTCTCGGGCCATCTCATGCTTATTTCGATGGAGTAAATCGAATTATACCAAATTGGTGAATTAAATATTGCCCCTTCATCTCCAATGCGAGGTTGGGACTTCCAAATTATTTTTGCATGAGAACTTTAAAGAAGTGAGTTGTTTAAATACGCTGCATAGAAGTAAAATATGACTATATCCTATTTTTTAACTTATGCAGGTGTAATATGTTACTAAATATGTTATTCAGGTATTTTCTAAATTTCTTTTATCATGACTTAGTTTCAGCAGATTGGAAAACCTCAATTGTTATTGATTAACTGTGTCGAAACTGGAAAGTGATGCCTTCCAGTAGAAGAAGCCACATGGCTACTGCATGTGTTACACGCCGTCTCTGGTCTACTCGAAACTGTGCTAACTGGTAGAGTAAATGTGACACGCAGGTATCCCAGAAAGCGACAACAACACGGTCGCTGAAGCCGTACGATTATTATTATATTAGCAAAATACCCGCTACGGTATTATACCAAAATTTATAACTGAATACTTAACGTTTTATATATAATCCGCCGACATTCGCGATCTGACTCTTTTTCTGAGAGATTACGGCAAAGTTCCTTCCATTTTTCAATCTTTTCTTTCCAGCAATAGATTTCGTACTTCCCGGGGTAGGTCCAGGTATTCCACCCGGTCAGTTGGGTCCCTAAATCTTTACCATATTTTCCTGTAAGCATTTTTAGTATAGATCAAATCCATGAGGAGATCTGGCGTGGTGTCATCTTGGGTGCCTTGGCGGTACTGAACTCGCGGCCGGACTGCATCCGTAGTCATTACCCGGCCAGGACCCATTTCCAGCACGGTCCGCACATTTTGACGACATTACAGAATATTATTATTATTATTATTATTATTATTATTATTATTATTATTGATGTTCTGGACCCCACAGCAAGATGCAAGGCCCCTACTTGGCCTTATTATAGAGGTGAACAATTGTACGGTCAATTGCATTTCTATCGTTTACTTGAAATGTGTTTAAATTTAATCTGCTGTAATCTAACTTTAAGTTCTCCAAAGGAAAATATGGCTCTTAAAAACGAACCCAGGAAGGATTAAAAATGATCGGTTTATGATCAGAATAAGTGCATTATGAACAGTAAAATCAATTGGTCTCATCTACTTTTTCACCCCACAGCCGTTAAATTGATTTACCCCCACCCCCACATCCCCACCAAGAATAAAAAGGCGAGTTTCTTTATGTTTAAAGGAGATTCAAAATACCAATGTTCACGCCTGTTACATTCAGTTTTGTGATATGAGTATCCCCATAAAAAAAATTAACATTATTCACTTCATTTCACCCCCCTCCCTCAAAGTGAATTTTCCGGCAAAAATACTTGTTTCTTTAATAGTAAAGGATCTTCTAAATACCAATTATCACGACTCTAACATCTTCAGTTTTTGAGATACGTGCCCTCATAAAAGAATTCAACTGATATTCACACCCGCCTCCCAAGATGATTTCCCACCCAAAACGCGTTTTTCTTTGTTTTTAAAGGAGATACAAATACCAATTTTCACGTCTGTAACAACTTTAGTTTTTATTACATGTACGTATCCACATACAATTAATTCAATTAATTTTTCAGTTCTTTCACTTCAGCCCTCTTCATTGGATTTTCCGAGAATACGTGTTTCTTTACTTTTAAAGCAGATTCCAAATACCAAGGTTCTCGTCTGAAAAATCTTTCAATTATTTTTTCAATTTCCCTCCCCACTTTAAGTGGATTTCGGAAAACAAAAACTACGTATTTCTTTATTATTAAAGGAGATTTCAAATTCCAAATTTCACGTCTGTAACATCTTCAGTTTTTGAGATATCAGTATCCTAATTAAAAAAATTGAATCCCTTCTCCATTCACTTTTACCCCCCCCCCAAACCAAGTGTTTTTTCCGAAAACAAAAACTACTTGTTTGTTTATTTGTAATAGGGATAAAAATACCATTTTTTACTTCTGCATAATGTTACGTTCTTTCCAAAAATAAATCACGTATGTTTCTTTACTTTTACAGATTATTCCAAATATCAGTTTTTACGTCTGTAACATTTTACGTTTCTGAGATACACTCTAGTTATAATCTTTCTAAAAATTCATCCCAATTTGTCACTCCCGTGTATTCCCCATTAATTGGATTTTCCAAAAACAAAGAAATGCGTGTTTATTTGTTTTTAAATGAGATCCCAAATACAAATTTTCAGGTCTGTAATATCTTCAGTTTCTGAGATATAGGCTAAGTAGCCTGATAAAGGCATTCAACAACTTTTTCACCCTTTCCATCCCTCCTATTGGGATTTACCGAAAACAAAAATACGTATTTTATTTTTAAAGGAGATTCTAAATACCAATTGTTACATCTGTAAACATTTAAAGTTTTGAGATATAGATACACTCATTTTAAAAATTCACTCCTCTTTTCACCCCCCCATTAATTGGATTTTCCAAAAAAAAAAAACGTTTTCCCTACGAGCACCTACATTGTAATATAAATGCATCCTCAAAATTACATTTCTTTATGTCCAGTAGTTTTGGCTCGGCGTTGATGAATCAGTCAGTAAGTCAGGACAAGTTATTTTATATATATAGATACTAGCAAGATACCCGTGCTTCGCTACGGTATTATACTGAAATTTATAATTAAATGCTTAACGTTTTATATATAATCAGCCCTAATTCGCGATCTGACTCGTTTTCTGAGAGATTACGGCAACGTTCCTCCCATTTTTCAATCTTTCTTTCCAGCAATCGATTTTGTACTTCCCGGGCTGGGTCTAGGTATTCCACCCAATCAGTTGGGTCCCTAAATATTTGCCATCTTTTCCTTAAGCATTTATAATATGAATCAAATCGTTGAGGAGATCCGGCGTGGTGTCGTCTTGGGTGCCTTGGCGGTACTGAATCCGCGGCCGGACTGCATACGTAGTCATTACCCGGCCAGGATCCGTTTCCTGCGCGGTCGGCACATTTTGACGACGGTCCAGAACATTATTATTATTATTAGGGTGGGTGACATTAGTTGAATTTAGGTTATTATTATTATTAGTATTATTATTATTATTATTATTATTGATATTCTGGACCCCGCAGCAAGATGCAAGACCGCTACTTGGCCGTAAATTACATCTGCTGCCATTGTCATTACTTACAATGTGACCAGCACCATTGCCGCGCGTAGCCAAGTGGGCGGAATTTCCGGCGATAGGAATGATATTCTTCCGTGCATTAACGACCTTATTATAGAGGTGAACAATTTCACGGTCAATATCATTCCTATCGTCTATTTCAAATGTGTTTAAATTTTCATTTTATATGCTAGGAGAACTTACTGTAATATAAATTTTATGTTTTCCAAAGGAAAAGATGGCTCTTGGAAATGAACCCAGAAAAAATTAAAAATAATCAGTTTATGATGAGAATAAGTACATTATGAACAGTAAATTCAATTGGCCCCAACTACTTTTTCACCCCACCGACGTTAATTTGATCACCCCCCCCCCCCTCCAAGAATAAAGAGGCGTGTCTCTTCATGTTTAAAGGAGATTCCACGCCTGTTACCTTCAGTTTTGAGATACGAGTATCCCCATAAAAGTAATTCACTTTTTAACTTCCTTTGACTCTCCCCACCCCCTACCCGAAGTGAATTTTCCGGCAAAAAATACTTGTTTCTTTAATAGTAAAGGATCTTATAAATACCAATTATCACGACTATACCATCTTCAGTTTTTGAGATATGTGTCCTCATAAAAGGAATTCAACTCTATTCACCCCCGCCTCCCAAGATGATTTCCCCCCAATACGCGTTTTTCTTTGTTTTTAAAGGAGATACAAATGCCAATTTTCACATCTGTAACATCTTTAGTTTTTATTAGATGTACGTATCCACATACAATTAATTCAATTAATTTTTCAATTCCTTCACATCGGATGTACGTGTACGTGTTTCTTTACTTTTAAAGCAGATTCCAAATACCAATGTTCACGTCTGCAAAATCTTTCGTTTTTGAGATAATAGTATCTTCATACAAATATTTCAACTATTGTTTCAATTACTCTCCCCCATCCCATTAAGTGGATTTCCGAAAAAAACTACGTATTTCTTTATTTTAAAGGAGATTTCAAATGCCAAATTTCACGTCTGGTAAAATGTTCAGTTTTTGAGATATCAGTAGGCCTATCTTAATTAAAACAATTCAACCCCTTTTTCATTCACACTTACCCCCCCAAGTGTTTTTTTCGAAAACAAAAAATACATGTTTCATTATTTGTAATAGAGATAAAAATACCATTTTTCATTTCTGTAACATATTACGTTTTTAAGATATACTGTAGAAATGATCATTTTAAAATTTCACCCCTTTTTTAGTTCCCCTTAAATGGAGTTTCCAAACACAAATCACCTAAGTTATTTACCTTTACAGAAGATTCCAAATAGCTATTTTTACGTCTGTAACATTTTACATTTCTGAGATACACTGTAGCTATAATCTTTCCAAAAATTCACTCCAATTTGTCGTTCCCGTTTAACCCCCATTAATTGGATTTTTCGAAAACAAAAAATACGTGTTTCTTTGTTTTTAAGTGAGATCCCAAATACCAATTTTCATTTGCGTAATATCTTCAGTTTCTGAGATATAAGTATCTTCATTAAAGGCATTTAAGCGCTTCTTCACCCTTTTCACCCCTCCTATTGGGATTTTCCGAAAACAAATAATACTTGTTTCTTTATTTTCAAAGGAGATTCTAAATACCAATTTTTAAATCTGTAAACTTTTAATGTTTTGAAATATAGATACACTCATTTTAAAATATCACCCCCATTTTCACCCTCCATTAATTGGATTTTCCAAAAACAAAAAATATTTGGTCCTTTATTTTTATAGGAGATCCGAAATACAAATTTTCAGGTCTGTAATATCTTCAGTTTCTGAGATATAGGTATCCTTATTAAAGGCATTCAACCCCTTTTTCACCTTTTTCATCCCTCCTATTTGTTTTTCCGAAAACAAAAAAAATGTGTTTATTTTTAAAGGAGATTCTAAGTACCAATTTTTTCATCTGTAAACATTTAAAGTTTAGAGATATAGATACACTCATTTTAAAAATTCACTCCCCTTTTCATCCCCCGCCATTAATTGGAATTTCCCAAAACAAAAAACACGTTTTCCCTTATTTTTAAAGGAGATCCCAAATACAAATTTTCAGGTCTGTAATGTCTTCAGTTTCTGAGATATAAGTATCCTCATTAAAGGCATTCAACCCGTTTTTCACCCCTCCTATTGGGATTTTCCGAAAACTAAAAATAAGTGTTTCTTTATTTTTAGATGAGAATCTAAATACCAATTTTTAGATCTGTAAACTTTTAAAGTTTTGAGATACAAATACACTCATTTCAAAAATTCACTCCCCTTTTCACCCCCTTAGCGACGGAACATCCAAAAATCCTCCCTTAGCGAGCACCTACATTCTAATATAAATGTATCCTCAAAATTTCATTTCTTTATGTCCAGTAGTTTTGGCTCGGCGATGATGAATCAGTCAGTAAGTCAGGACAAGTTATTTTATATATATAGATACTAGCAAGATACCCGTGCTTCGCTACGGTATTATACTGAAATTTATAACTGAATGCTTATCGTTTTATATTTAACCCGCCGGTATTCGCGATCTGACTCGTTTTCTGAGAGATTCAGCCAAAATTCGCGATCTGAGTCGTTTTCTGAGATTACGGCAACGTTCCTCCCATTTTTCAATCTTTTTCCAGCAATCGATTTCGTACTTCCCGGGCTAGGTCTAGGTATTCCACCCGATCAGTTGGGTCCCTAAATCTTTGCCATCTTTTCCTATAAGCATTTTTAATGTGGAACAACTCCTTGAGGAGATCCGGCGTGGTGTCTTCTTGGGTGCCTTGGCGGTACTGAACCCATGGCCGGACTGCAATTGTAGTCATTACCCGTCCAGGACCCGTTTCCAGCACGGTCCGCAAATTTTGACAACGGTCCAGAACATTATTATTATTATTATTATTATTATTATTATTATTATTATTATTATTATTATTATTATTATTATTATTATTATTATTACTGATGTTCTAGACCCCACAGCAAGATGCAAGACCTCTACTTGGCGGTAAATTACATCTGCTGCCATCGTCATTGATGACAGTATGACCAGCACCATTGTCGGCCGTAGGCAAGTGCGCAGGATTTCTGGCGATACGAATGACATACTTCCGTGCATTATTGACCTTCTTATAGAGGTGAACAATTGGACAGTCATTCTCATTCCTATCGTTTATTTCAGATGTGTTTACATTTTTATTTATATGCCAGGAGAATCTACTGTAATCTAAGGAGGTTCTCCAAAGGAAATGAGGCTCTTGAAAACGAACCCAGGAAAGATTAAAAATGATCGGTTTATGATAAGAAAGAATAAGTACACTGAAAATCCACAGCCTGTTTCCAGTCATACAAACGGGTGAGGAATGGAATGAATAAACCCTCAGCTAGCGGTGAGGATAGGAATTGTGCCGGTTGACGAAGCCTGTCGCACTCCTCTGGGACAATGATTAATGAATGACAAATGAAATTATATTGGAGAGTGTTGCTGGAATGAATGATGGCGGGGAAAACCGCAGTACCTGGAGAAAAACCTGTCCCGCCTCCGCTTTGTCCAGCACAAATATCACATGGAGTGACCGGGATTTGAATCACGAAACCCAGCGTTGAGGGGCCGGCGCGCAGCCGCCTGAGCCCCGGAAGCTCCTTATAAGTACATTATGAACAGTAAAATCAATTGGTCTCACCTCCTTTTTCACCCCAGCACGGTTAAGTTGATTTACCCCCCCCCCCCCCCCAAGAAAAGAAGGCGTGTTTCTTTATGCTTAAAGGAGATTCCAAATATCAATGTTCACGTGTGTTACCTTCAGTTTTGAGATATAAGTATTCCCATAAAAATAATTAACTTTTTTTCACTCTACTTTCACACTCCCCCCCCCCCTTAAGTGTATGTGTTTCTTTAATAGTAAAAGATCTTCTAAATACCGATTATCTTCAGTTTTTGACATATGTGTCCTCATGAAACGAATTCAACACCTTTTCACACCCGCCCCAAAGATGATTCCCCCCGCCAAAACGCGTCGTTTTATTTTAAAAAAAGATCTAAATACCAATTTTCACGTCTGTAAAAACTTTAGCTTTATTAGTTGTAAGTATCCTCATACAATTAATTCAATTAATTTTTCAATTTTTTCACCTCCCCCCTCCCTTCATTGGATTTTCCGAGAATACCTGTTTCCAGGAGATTCCAAATACCAGTCTTTACGTCTGTTACATTTTACGTTTCTGAGATATACTGTAAATACAGTCTTTCTAAAAATTCACCCCAATTTGTCACTCCTGTTTAACCCCCATTAATTGGATTTTCCAAAAACAAAAAAATTAATATTTCTGTATTTTTAAAGGAGATTTCATGTACTAATTGTTAGGTCTCTAATATCTTCAGTTTCTGAGATAAAAGTATCCTCATTAAAGACATTCAACACCTTATTCACACTTTTCACCCCTCCTATTGGGATTTACAGAAAACAAAAAATACGCGTTCTTTTATTTTTAAAGGAGATTCTAAATATTAATTCTTACATCTGCAAACTTTTAAAGTTTTGAGATATAGATACATTCATTTTTAAAATACACCTCCCATTTCACCCCCCACTATTTGGATTTTCTAAAAACAAAAAATACATGTTTCTTTATTTTTAAAGGAGATCCCAAATACCGATTTTCAGGTCTGTAACATCTTCAGTTTCTGAGATATAAGGATCCTTATTAAAGACATTCAACCATTTTTCACCCCTTTTCACCCCTCCTATTGGGATTTTCCGAAAATAAAGAAACGTATTTCTTTATTTTAAAAAGAGATTCTAAGTACCAAATTTTACATCTGTAAACTTTTAAAGTTTTGAGATATAGATACACTAATTTTAAAATTTCACCCCCCTTTCATCCCTCCACTATTTGGATTCCCCCCCCCCCCCCAAAAGACATGTTTCTTTATTTTTAAAGGAGATCACAAATACCTTTTTTCAGGTCTGTTCAGTTTCTGAGACATGAGTATCCTCATTAAAGGTATTCAACCCATTTTTCACTCCTTTTCACCCCTCCTATTGGGATTTTACGAAAACAAAAAATACGTGTTTCTTTACTTTGAAAGGAGATTCTAAATACCAATTTTTACGTCTGTAAACTTTTACAGTTTCGAGATGTAGATACACTCGTTTTAAAAATTCACCCCCCACTTTTCACCCCCCTCCCCATTATTTTGATTTTCCAAAAACAAAACATATATGTTTCTTTATTTTTAAAGGAGGTTCCAAATTTAAATTTTCATGACTGTAACATCTTCAGTTTTTGAGATATAAGTCTCCTCATAAAATCCCTCATGGGATTTTCCGATAACAAAAAAATACTTGTTTCTTTATTTTTAAAGGAGATTTCAAGTACCAATTTTTATTACTCCAAACCTTTAAGTTTTTGAGATATAAATATCCTCATTTTAAAAATTAACCCCCCTTTTCACCCTCTTAGCGACGGAATATCCAAAAATCCTCCCTTAGCGAGCACCTACATGTTAATATGAATGTATTCCCAACATTTCATGTCCAGTAGTTTCGGCTCGGCGATGATGAGTCAGTCAGTCATATATAGATATGCGAATAGGCCCATTAAGACTGCGCAAAGTTCTTAGAGGCGTGCATTTTCCCTTCTTTTGTTCCCATATTTCTTTCATTCTTTTACTGTGGACTTCCTTTCTGTCTTCTGACCAGATTGTTCCAGTCTTCTTTGGTCTTTCCTCTTGGTCAACTTGCCATTTGTGAATTTTGTATCTGAAGATGGCCCTGTTTCGGACATCTCCGGGCGCAATTCTTGTCTGTATCAAGTCGGTTTTGATTTCGCCAATCCATTTCATTGTTTCTATTTTGCCTTTACTCCTATTTTCCCAGATTTCGATTATTTGTTCGGTAAGTTTGTCTGGATGCATTCTTTTAATATGACCATAGAATCTTAACCAGCGTTTTCTAATATCACTGTTAATATTTTTCTATTGTTTGATTTCCTGTCTGCCTCGAAGCTAGTATTGTCCGTTGGTGAGTTTTGGGTCTAGATTTTTTCTTATAATTTTGCGTTCCTTCTTCTCAATGTTTTCAACGTCCGCTTTCCTGTTCAAAATTACCATCTCTGATCCACAAAGTCTATCTGATTTAATGAAATGTCGTATGCCTTTTAGTGCCGGGATATCCCAGGACGGGTTCGGCTCGCCAGATTCAGGTCTTTCTATTTGACTCCCGTTGGCGACCTGCGCGTCGTGATGAGGATGAAATGGTGATGAAGACAACACATACACCCAGCCCCCGTGCCATTGGAAGTAACCAATTAAGGTTAAAATCCCCGACCTGGCCGGGAATCGAATCCGGGACCCTCTGAACCGAAGGCCAGTACGCTGACCGTTCAGCCAACGAGTCGGACATCTGATTTAATGACGGTATTGTAATGTCTCAGTACACACTGCTTGGAGATACATTTTTGTTATAGATATTTTGAGATAGTCGATATGCAGTTTCCATTTTGACATTTAATTCCATTGGCTTTTGTGTCGAGTCCATTTTCCTGAATTATTATTATTATTATTATTATTATTATTATTATTATTATTATTATTATTATTATTTACCTTCATTTGTAATTTGAAGTACACATCTTGGTCAATGAGAGCTAAATCTATCTGGATATGTGAATGTCCTTGTAAAGATCTGAATCACTCAAGCAATGTCGTAATCACTGTGCTGTAATATTGGCAGAGCTCTGCTTTGTGCTCCACCCACTCCGACGGCCGTCGACGCCAGGGACGCTTTGTCACGCGTAACTTGCTTGAAGACAAGAACGGATCGTCGTGCCAGCAGGTCTACATTCTCTTGGACAGAGTTCAGATAAAATGTCAAAAATGTGCCTCAATTCTTATTCTTATATGTTACGTAACTGTCATCACCAAATGTGATATTTACACTCGTGTCGGGGAAATAGCTCAAACACATATGTATTCATTATTAGTCTTTGTTAATAAAACTAACTGCCTCCAGAAACCTCATTTTGAAACCAAAAACTAGGTAAATAATTTATAGGGAGCCTACCACCTTGGGCAGGCCTAAATGTAGATCAATGATGATTGATTGAGTGATTGATGGCCTTGCTTATCTTTTCATATCCTAAATCTTCTAACCGCACTTACCGCTGATCATGTCCACTTCCTTACGGTGAAGATATCACACAATTTTCTTCTGTAAATAGATCTCAGTGCAAGTGATATTAAATCACAGCACGTCGGACAGTTGCCTGTAACATCAAAAACTTCCCAGAAATTTCTTAGGATATTGAATATGTCCTAACAATCCTGGCACTCTCATGTGGAACAGGGAAAACCCTGTGCTGGAAGAATGAATTAGCCACTACTAATCCAGTAAGAATTTGTTTCTTTTAGGTTCGATATCTGCCCTACGTACCTCTTAGTGCTACTTCTTACCGTTGATCCTGACTAGCACATACGCTGATTCTGAATGCGCTGAGATAGTGCTAGTCCACCAAATTCATCTGCACCATTCGTTCATAAACTAAGAGGAACCGTCCTAGCCCACACTCTGCCCTTCCATTTTGAACACCTTTATACTCTCCCATCACTTCCTCGTTAAACGGCGTGTACCTGCGCGTCTCAGGTAATGGGGCCAGTTATAACACTGAAGACCTCCGAGCCAGAGGACAGGCCCGACCAGGAATCGAACCCCGACCCAGAATGTTAACCAGTTAGGCACGGAGAGGGACTAATCTATACTTATTAACATCACCTCAAATTCCACGTCCTTTGTAAGGAGTTCGTACTAACCGTATCGCGAGCGTTCAAGCTAATAGTTTATAGACGACTGCTGGGTTAGGTAGTTCTAGTCCAACTCCCATTCTACAACAGCTGATATCCAGTCACTTCCCTAGGCCACTCAGCCGTTCCCCCTAATTCACGAACCAGAACGTCATTCCAGAAACCCGCAGCACGAATCACACACGGATGGAAATGCAAACTTCTTCAGGCGTATTTGATCGGCGATTTCAAAATTTCAGTATTTGAAAGTGAACGTGACGTGCACGAATGTGTAGATGTGAAAAACGGACGCTATAAAGCAAGGTGGAATTGATCAATAAATACCCTGCCCGAGGTAAGATCGAAGTTACATGTGGGCGTGGCCTAAATTCCCACACAAGCACATGAACGCTGATTATCAATCAATCAATCAATCAATCAATCAATCAATCAATCAATCAATCAATCAATCAATCAATGATCTGCATTTAAGGACTGTCGCCCAGGTGGCAGATTCCCTATCAGTTGTTTACCTAGCCTTTTCACAAAAGTTTTCAAAGAACTTGGAAGTTTAACGAACATTTCCCTAGATAAATTAGGCTAATTAATTATGCCAATCTTTTACTCCCCATCATATAAATTAATATTTGCCCCAATTTGTCCTCTTGAATTCAAACGTTATCTTCATATTATGGTCCTCCCTACTTTTAAAAGCTACGCTGAACTGTATTCGTCTATTAATGCCATTCCACGCCATCTCTCCACGGACAGCTCAGAACATACCACTTAGTCGAACAACTCGTCCTCCTTATTCTCAACTCTTCTCTGCTCAAAATTTGCAACATTTTCGTATCACTACTATTTTGTCGAAAATCACCTAGAACCCTAATTGGGATCCGGATACGTCTTTGTGCACGCGTAATAAGCTATCCGTTTCTCAATTAGGTGTATCCGTTTGACGCAAGATACACGGATGCAAAAGGTTTCACGGGTAGTTTTACAGGTGCAGGCAAATTTGAAAAAATAAAAAGACAAAAAGAAAATGCAACAACAAGCAAACGTATATTAATGAAACGTAATATGCGTCTGCCAATTTTTGCACTTCCCTTTCTTCCCATATTCCTGTTTTGTTTTCAACTAACAACGTTTCTAAAGTGTTTAATCTGTATAGACGCTGCAAAAATTAAAACGAACTTTTTAAAAGAAAACCTTATTACACTTGGTTCCCTCGTGCTTTAAATTACAGGAATAATTACTCTAAATTAACCTAAAATGTTTAATCGTGATTGGTCTCCGGAGAAACGTGGTGCAGGTGTTTCCAATTGACGCTGTATAGTACCCTGACGGGGATCGAACACAGGAGCCCTCAGACCAAAGACCATATTGCTAATCGTTTAGGCATGGAGCCGGACTCGAATTAGGCTATTAGCGGGATAGTCACGGCAAACATTTAAAGGTTCATGTTGAGCTATGCGTCGGATTCAATGAATGTCATCATCAGACATCCGTACATTGTTCCTTCAGAGGCCGAGCTCGATATCTGCATTCGCTTAAGTGCAGCCAGTATCCAGTAATCGGGAGATTGTGGGTTCGAACCCCACTTTCGGCAGCCCTGAAGATGGATTTCCGTGGTTCCCCATTTTCACACCAGGCAAATGCTGGGCCTATACCTTAATTAAGGCCACGGCGCATTCCTTCCCATTCCTGGGCCTTTCCTATCCCATCGTCGCCATAAGACCTATCTGTGTCGGTACGACATAAAGCAAATAGCAAAAAAGAAAAGTTCCTTCAGAGTTTCTTTAATGCATAATTAATGCAGAATTTAATGCATAATTGAATTATTAAATCAATCAATCAATCAATCAATCAATCAATCAATCAATCAATCAATCAATCAATCAATCAATCAATCAATCAATCAATCAATCAATCAATCAATCAATCAATCAATCAATCAATCAATCAATCAATCAATCAATCAATCAATCAATCAATCAATCAATCAATCAATCAATCAATTCTTTTTTCTTGCTATTGGCTTTACGTCGCACCGACGCAGATAGGTCTTATGGCGACGACCAATCAATTCTAGGGAGGTGAGTAGACTTTTGCTAAACACTGCGAACAAGATTTGATCTATTGTTGGTGACTTCAGAACGAACAGCTGGTTTCACTTAAGGTGAAGGACGGTATATTTTTATTTTTTATTAACGTAGATGATGGTGGTAGATTTGACAATATCCATAAACGGATGCCTGTTTTGAGGTGTCGAGTTCTTTGAACGTGAAAGTATTTTATAAAAAATATGTCTGTGCCAACCGACTCCTTCAGTGTGACAAATGAGATAGCTGTACAATTTGAAGTCATCTTTTGATTTACAATAAATTTGTGAAAATCTCTCCACCTCCATTAGAATTTATACCCCAGTGAATGTTTTAGAAGATGAGGAAAATAAAATGTGCTTTCGAATGATACTGGAATTATTAGTTCGAGCTTATGTACAGTATTCGTTACAGCTTGTGATATGCGCTGCTACAATTTCTACATCAGTCAGTACGAAGACTAATATTATGACACTATTTTACCATTTATATCTTTGATATAATAGTTTTGGCCAGCAAAGCTTTGTGTGCCACAGCTATCGAGAGACAGAAAGTTGCTCTAGCTATGAGCATTTATTATAATATTATTGTGGCATTAGAGACTTTACATAATGGGGGTACTGTTATTTCTGAAGGCACTATCCAATTTCTGAATGTAATATTTAAATAGTGTTTAGTCTATAGTTTATGCTCACGTGGTCACGTTAACTTACTTTTAATTTTCTACCGTAGCAATTGTGTCGTTAATGTGTTTATAACTGCACAGCGTTTTGTTAGATACACTTTGTCTATTGCGTGTGATATTTATTGTATTTATGGACTTATTTATTTATTTATTTATTTATTTATTTAATTTATTTACTTACATGTTTCGTCCTGTTAGTATTGCGTTATTCATATTTTAAACTATGCTAAGGTAATGAATTAACCTAACCAATGCCTTCACTAACAATCTTGTTATCAAGCCTACAATTACGGGCCGTGAAAATTTCCAATTTCTTTGAAATCATTCAAGAAAAGGCTAGGAAAACAACAGATAGGGGATCTGCCACCTGGGTGACTGCCCTAAATGCAGATCAGTAGTGACTGATTGATTGATTGATTGATTGATTGATTGATTGATTGATTGATTGATTGATTGATTGATTGATTGATTGATTGATTGATTGATTGATTGACATAATGTTTATTGCCCATCATTTCAATAATTATTGCCTACAATGCACAGGATTTTGGCATTCATCTTGGTGTTCTTGGAGGAAAGTAAACTAATATGCGAAGGTTACGCGTCGAAACGAAGTTATTTAGATGACTGCCTTGGTCTTGGTTATTGAATCTGACCGAGATCGATTGACTTTGCTCGAACAAGACCAACTACAGACCTTAATGCAGCTATCGACATGAGCTAAAAAGGCGCCGCGTTCTGTTTGTTAGGATGTAAAGATGAGCATATACGAAGCATCAGTTGAGTTCTTTCTGTTGGTTTTTTTTTGTTTGCTAGGGGCTTTACGTCGCACCGACACAGATAGGTCTTATGGCGACGATGGGATAGGAAAGGCCTAGGAGTTGGAAGGAAGCGGCAGTGGCCTTAATTAAGGTACAGCCCCAGCATTTGCCTGGTGTGAAAATGGGAAACCACGGAAAACCATTTTCAGGGCTGCCGATTCTGTTGGTTTGGTTTGATTAGGAAACGTTAGTGTAGTGATGTTTCTATTGAAATTTGGTTTTAAAACTAATATGATATACTAGGACGCGCCAATCGGATTGTGTGCCTGGATGTAGTTCACATAAAAGCAGGTGCACTGACATTCAGATGAACTGTACGCTTCGTGATGATTTCAAAGTTACAAATAATTCATTAGGGTACATTAAAATATTCGAGGATATATTTGTCATTTCGAGGGGATGTTTTCTGTGAAGGCCTACTTGATAAGATATTTTTTCCGGATAAGGTCAAACTCTTACCTATCATAGTACATTTACCAATTACCATACCTATTGAGGCTTTTAAAAGTGAGGTTATAACAAGTGATAAAGCTATTATTTTCTGTGATTGAAGATTATATTCCCTTTGTTAAATTAGAGGACAAGGTATTACCTGATATGCTGTCACTTATAGTAAGTATTTTCGTGGCCAGCTATCGGAGTGTTAATGTGCTTTATACGAAAATGCACATGCTACCGGAGAACTTCAAATCGAATTGAGAGACAAGGATTATCTGAAGTATAATGGTTAGAGAATAACAGTTGGGGGAATCATTATTAGAATTATTGCTATGAGATAATTGAAATTCGTAACAGGGTTATGTTTCTAATAAATGTCTTGAACGAGGTAGGCTATTATGTTTACTGTAAAAGCGTTTGGTAATAAAACGGTCATTCAAACAAATGCATTTCTAAAACAAGTATGGAAATGGCGTATGGTTTTTAGTGCCGGGAGTGTCCGAGGACAAGTTCGGCTCGCCAGATGCAGAGGTCTTTTGATTTGACGCACGTAGGTAACCTACGCGTCGTGATAAGGATGAAATGATGACTTTTTTTCGTGTAGCTATTTCTAGCCGAGTGC
Organism: Anabrus simplex; assembly: GCF_040414725.1. NCBI lineage: Eukaryota > Metazoa > Arthropoda > Insecta > Orthoptera > Tettigoniidae > Anabrus > Anabrus simplex. The sequence continues at coordinate 772,100,680 of NC_090265.1, forward strand.
AGCCTTTGTAGGGCAGATCCTCCGATGAGGGTGGGCGGCATCTGCCATGTGTAGGAAACTGCGTGTTATTGTGGTGGAGGACAGTGTTATGAAATTATGATGAGGACGACACATACATCCAGCCATTGTGCCAGCGGAACTAACCAATTATGGTTAAAATTCCCAACCCTACCGGGAATCGAACCCGGGACCCCTGCGACCAAAGGCCAGCACGCAAACCATTTAGCCATGGAGCCGGAAAAACGAGTATTGACTTATAGGAAGAAGAATTACGGATTAGAATAATTTACCAATGGTGTTTCCTGCTATATCTACACCAATTATATAAATTTCCAACTTATGTTTAATCACTTAAGAAAAGACTGAGTAAACAACTGATAGGTAATCGGCCACTTGACCGACAGCCCTAAGTTCAGATCATTGGTGACTGACTGATTGAATTGAAGTAGCCACTCTTTGAAACGCATCACATCTTCTCCAGGACTGTTATTTTAGAATGCAATCCTGGACCATACAAGTTCATAAGAAAAAACCTTATATTTTGAATTCTCCACATTACCCTCCAGGGTTGGATTTTCCCTCGGACTTAGCAAGGGATCCCACCTCTATCGACTCAAGGGCAGTGTCCTCGAGCGTGATACGACTGGGGAGGATGACCAGTACCTCGGCCAGGCAGCCTCACCTGCTTTGCTGAACAGGGGCCTTGGCGGGGGACGGGAAGATTTGAAGGGATAGACGAGGAAGAGGGAAGGTGGCGACCGTGATCTTAAGTTAGGTACCATCCCGGCATTTGCCTGGAGGAGAATTGGGAAACTACGGAAAACCACTTACAGGATGGCTGAGGTGGGAATCGAATCCACCTCTACTCAGTTGACCTCCCGAGGCTGAGTGGATCCCGTTCCAGCACTCGTACCACTTTTCAAATTTCGTGGCAGAGCCGGGAATCGAACCCGGGCCTCCGGGGGTGGCAGCTAATCACACTAACCATTTCACCACAGAGGCGGACCTCCACATAATGCTTATTTAATATATGTCTAGATAACATTGGTTCTATTACTCCAAGTAAAGCATTCGTGAATGAAAATAGTAAACTGCTTTAAGAATCAGGAATGTAGTGTGTGTACTGACGTACAGAGTATGAAACGTATTGCGTATGACAGTAGATGCCGGTTTTTATTTCTTCAATGCTATGTACACAAAATAAGATATATGGACCTTCCCCGCTATTTTGTTTTCAACTGACACACCATATAACCTCATAATTGACGTTTTACATGTAATGAATGAGCTTGAGGGAATCCTAGTGATATATTAGTGTCCAATATCGCTGATGTATCAATGAAATTTGTGTTTCTTGCAAATAGGCATCTGTGTTACATGTGTCTAGTGTCGGCATTTAGTTTAAACGCTCTATATCGGGTGAGTCAGCCGTGCCTGACGTTGCTGCTTTTGGGCATCCCAACGAAAGTCAGTGGGGTGATGGTCGATTTTCCTTTGCCGTACAACAAGCTACAGTCGCCTTTAAAGCACTTACTGCGTCATCACTGCACGACTTTTTGCAAAACATGTATGTGACAGGTATTTACATAGTACATCAAACTGTCATACGGTTATGTAAAATGTACGTGCCAATTATAAGCTTTCGATTGGTTATGAAATTATCGCTAACAGAGATGGCATACTGATAGAAACCGTGTGTGAGTTTGTGAAGCGGGACGTAGTTTTACATCAAGTAAGCTCTCTAAAAAACTGGAGACAACAGTCACCGTCGTGTAGTGGACTAACCACAAACGTATTGACCCTTGTTGGGTTGGTAGGTGAGTGCGAATCTTACGGGCGATAAATATTTTCACTCACATTTTAAACTTTGAGGATCAAATAAGAGGCCATTCGTGCCACATTCGACCAATAGCATGCATGTTGACTGTGTAGTGGGTGTAGCCTAGCAGTCCTAGTCATTTCTTAGCTATGTATTCAGCAGATGAGTATGTTGACATGCGCCACCTCTAAGGCGAAGCAAGACAAAACGCACAGGGAGCACAGCGCCTGCACAATAAAGATTTCCACTTGGACAATAACCGAGCACAAATACGTTTAGGAGGGTGGAGCAACATTTGCGTATAACTTCGTCACTTTCCCAAACAGATCCTGTTAGAGAGGCACCAGTTACGTCCGGTGAAACTGCTGAGATGGTTTTGGACACTTTCCGGGAGAATCCTCACACGAGTACACGGGCAGTAGCACAACATGTCAACATCAGCTAGTCGTCTGTTGTAAGGATACCGCATTCCAGTTTTTATGGTCCGTATCACCTGCAACTACATCAAGAACTCCACGGACGAGATTTCGAAACTCGTGTTGATTTCTGTGTGGATACTGACGCAAGTAACAAATGATCCAGTGTTTGTATCTCACATTTTATTTCTCGGACGAGGCACGATTACATAATAATGGCTCTGTGAATCGTCATAATATGCACTACTGGAGTGTTGAAAATCCCCACTGGGAAAGGCAGGCAGCATTTCAATCAATCAATCAATCAATCAATCAATCAATCAATCAATCAATCAATCAATCAATCAATCAATCAATCAATCAATCAATCAATCAATCAATCAATCAATCAATCAATCAATCAATCAATCAATCAATCAATCAATCAATCCTGATCTGCATTTAGGACAGTCGTCCAGGTGTCAGATTCCCTATCTGTTGTTTTCCTAACCTTTTCTTAAATGATTTCATTTTTTGCTAGTGGCTTTACGGCGCACCGTCACAGATAGGTCTTATGGCGACGATGGGATAGAAAAGGCCTAGGAGTTGGAAGGAAGCGGCCGAGGCGTTAATTAACCCTCAAACACACGCGTATGGGGTGGAATCCACCCCAGGTCATTTTATTTCTTAGTGAAGTGTACAAATACCTTTTCTGTGCTCTCCCCGCTGTTGTACATTTCTGGCTGGATCCCTGCAGAAAGAGTCATTCGTACATAATCTATCTTAAAATCTCCAATTAATACAGTAATTTGTATTTTACAATACAATGATATGTGGGGTGGAAAGCACCCCGACGCGTGTGTCTGCGTCCTAAGATTTGGCGCGTGTGCTTGAGGGTTAAGGTACAGTGGGGTGATGGTCGATTTTCCTTTGCCGTAAACCAAGCTACAGTCGTCATTTGCCTGGTGTAAAAATGGGAAACAACGGGAAACCATCTTCAGGGCTGCCGACAGTGGGATTCGAACCCACTATCTCCCGCATGCAAGCTCACTGCCGCGCGCTCCTAACCGCACGACCAACTCACCCGGTAAATTATTTCAAAGAAATTTGATATTTATTGAACATCTCCCTTGGTAAGTTATTCCAGTCCCTAACTCCCCTTCCTATAAACGAATATTTGCCCAAATTTGTCCCCTTGAATTTCAACTTTATCTTCATATTGTGATCTTTCCTACTTTTAAAGGCACCACTCAAACTTATTCGTCTACTAATGTCTTTTTACGCCATCTCTCCACTGAGAGCTCGGAACATACCACTTAGACGAGCAGCTCGTCTTCTTTCTCCCAAATCTTCCTAGCCCAAACTTTGCAACATTTTTGTAACACTACTCTTTTGTCGGAAATAACTCAGAACAAATCGAGCTGCTTTTCTCTGGATTTTTTCCTGTTCTTGAATAAAGTAATCCTCGTGAGGGTCCCAGGCATGATGGGGAGTAAATGGCTTGTGTGGTAAACTGGGTGATCACCTAATTGGATCATATTCCTTTGAGGATCACTTGACAGGAGCCCGGTACCTACAGTTTCTTCAAGAGCAACTATAGTACCATTACTGCTAGAGGATGTGCCCCTGGGTGAGCATGTAACCATGTGGTATCAGTACGACGGAGCTCCTTCACACAGGTCAGCTGATGTTCGCAGCTACCTGAATGTTACACATCCAGGTCGATGGATAGGAAAGGGAGGACCTGTCATCAGGGTGAATACAATTATTTATAGCGTAGACTGTATTTTCTTATTGCCCGACTCTATATACCGATTTTCCTTAAATTCTGTTTACCCATTTTCTCATGGCTCGGCGTTGATATGGACTTAGCAACAAAAATCAAAATTCAAGAATATATCTGTTATCATAGCCGATACGGTAAAAATGTATAAGACATAAATGATGGGAAATGTAATACTGTATAACTTTAGTTATGCAGTATTTATCGATAGAACCACTAATAGCATAAAATATTTGAGAATTAAAGTTTAGGCCTTCTCCTAAACTACCATTTCACTCAGCGCGAAGAAAATTATTTATGGCCTAGATTGTAGCAACTTATTCCCCTATTTTGCATAATTATTTTAATTAAATTTCTTCAGCCGTTTTCTCGTGATAAGCTTAAAGACAGACAGACAGACAGACAGACAGACAGACAGACAGACAGACAGACAGACAGACAGACAGACAGACAGACAGACATTACGGAATATTAAAAAGTGCATATCCTTGTTACTATGGACCGACCGATACAGAAATAACACTCTCTTTCAATTCTGAACAAAGTACAGACAAAACTCTTATTTTATATTGATAGATTCTTCAAATGAGATTTCGTTCTTTACGAAATTACTCTTAAGGAAACTGAATTTCACGGACTGAACTGTTCGTTGTGTATGGCTATTTCTCATTGAACTTACGTACTTTTACAACTTACACATCTCAGTTTTGAACCGTATTGGCATTAAGTCAACTAAGGCTAGGTTGAAGGAGGAATTCCACTTTCCAATACTTATTTGCTTTTTATGGCTAGTCTATGTAATCACAAAACATGTTTCAGATTAAAATATAGTCAAATGATTAAAAAGTAGGTGGTTCGTTCCTGATTTGGAACACTTCAGCAAAAAAAAGTGTGTAAAGATACAAAAATTGGCATGTATGAAATAAAAAACACTTATGATGTTGATGATGATGATGAGATAAAACTCAAGAAGTCAATGTTCAAATTTGAGTGTGGAGTGTTTTAGCTCAACATGAAGGAACATTTGATCTCATCGTTATCGACATCATTATAAGTGTTTTTATTTCATACATGCCAATTTTTATACCTTTACACACGTTTATTAGATGAAGATGTACCAAGGAACGAAATATGTACTTTTTAATAATTTAAGTAGATTTCAAACTGGAATATGTTTTTTGATTATATAGACTAGCCATAAAAACAAATAAGTGTTGGAAGGTGGGATTCTTCCTTCAACCTAGTTGACTTACGTACACTTGTCATGAATATCACTTTTACACGCGGGTAAGTACTTTTAATGCATATTGCTCTGTACAACATAAAATGTTCTTATTCTGACACTTCTTGCTATTATATGCGACTTAGTACATGTCATAACACACAATTACGTTTCCATATGTTTATTTTTTTACAGATTCTGATGCTGAGGTGTGAAAACTTGTGTTTCAGTTTCAAGACATAAGCTACAATATAGGTTTAATGGTACAATCCTAGGAAGAACGTTTCAGAGAGCAGAGGCTCGGCACAGGGTTACGGTCATTTGTTGGTATTTGAGGAGAATGCCGATAGGAGCGTCCTTAGGTGCTACCGACTGCTGAAGGAAATTATGTTCGTCGAGGGAGGGGGCTGACACCTATAGTATTCTGGTTTGCCCACGTCTTGGCCGTTGGTCTGGGTCTCGCGTTGCGACTGTTGCCGCTCGTTGTGGTAGACATTTGAAATTACCGACCTATTTGGTCTCACATTACACGTTAACATGCACTGTTGGTATTGTTTGGTAATTTGGAGGATGACATTGTTGTGGGAATAACCTATTATTGAGGAATGTTCAGTAGATTTTAGTTTCGAAATGGAAGTTGATTTCTAGGGAGTAAAGACCGTTCTTGTCGAGGTTCGAAAGACTGGTTTTTTGTGTTTGGAAGGTGGGTTACAGGACGTTGGAGGGAGGGGAAATGTGTGCCTTGGCCTTGGTGATGGGCATGCAGTATTTAGGGGAGGGGTGATCTTTGCTGCCAGGGACTCTGCTATTCAATCCGCCGAGAAATCCTGGCTGCTGCGCTGTTCTTGACTGTGGACAGGTTAGACTGTGTGTGTGTGGGGTGGGGGAGGGTGCGAGTACGTGATTTGGTTAGTAAGGGCCGAAAATTTGGCTAGCAATGCTAATAAGATTGATCTTTATACATTTTCAGTTGGTTGATAGGTGTTGGGGTGATAGGTGTGAACATTGGGGGATGGAGGTGATATTTTACTCGTTGTGAGTACTGCTGCTTGCACTGTGCTATTGTCGCCTTCTTTTGTAGGGATAGCCAGGGAAAGATGCAGCATGGTTCCCATGACAGTTTGGCACTTTGTCTGGTCTCGAGTCAGTGTGCAATCAGTGTGGTGGTGATTTCCACCACATCTGTTGCAACGAGTGGAAGATTTACAGTAGTCAGATTAAGACAGTTGAAACACTGAATGGTTAATGTAGTATTGAATCGTCATGGTTTAGAGCGTGTTTTAGGAGGGGGAGGGGTAACTCTATGTGCGATCTTTGCGTTTGTACGAGAGGCCTTGGGAATTTGATAGCCCAGGTTCCGTTTGGATGGAGACGTTAGTCATGAGGACATTTCCATGGATTTTATCTGATCATTTTGAGTTTGTTTGGGTTCTTTAGTTGATGGAGCTTTAGTGGGTGGTGTTTCTAAAAGAGCATTTTATGTTTGAATGTAGAAAAGGTTATTGGGGGATCTTGGGTTTGAGTACTTTTACTAATTTGCTCCGTTGCCAGGACGGTGAGCTACTGTAAAGAGAATACCTGCTTTAACGAGATCTTGCGAAGCGCGGGCTCTGTTTCTTGTCAGCCATTAGCCCATAAGTAATATACGGCAGGTTTGTTGAGGGAGGGGGCTGAAACCTACCGCACGTGAGGGGCGTTTAGCAGGAAGACTCTCGAAGGGAGTGAGACTCCATTGGGCCACAATGTTGCCGTCCGCGACGCATTTCACTTTTGCCAGGATCCATTAGCGAGGCGAAGTTGGCTATTACGACTAACTGCGTTGCATTATGGGAGTTTTATAAAATGCATCAAGTGATAGTAGGTGTTTAGCGGAGAGATTTATCTATGGTTAAGTGAGCGGGATGGTGGAGATGTGGCACACCTCTCCTCTAGAAACATTTTACGGTAACATTCATTTCGCCAAGTAAAGTGTTGGTGTCCCCTTCCTAGAAGTCTAGACTTAAATGTGAATATGAATTCTGAACTAAATTAGATATATTTCTGGTGCTGTAATTTTTTCAATGAGGTCTTGCTGCTTAATAAAAATTAATTTTCGCCTCATTGTTTTGCTCTTGTATTTACGAATCTTCCTCCAAGGCTCATTTCCTATTAGTGCACACCTGACGAGCTGGAAATAATTTTTATATTTCTGCCTATTTTTATTTTCATACAGCATCAGTATATAATATGATAATTAAATCATTATGTGATATCCTGTATTTCATATGTGGAATTCTGCGACCTGGCTTTCTATAGGCCGAATACTTCTTATAACATGAGCTTCTTTTAAATGTTTTAATTGTTCATTTTAATGCGAGGTTTCTTCGGGGTGTGAAGTGCTCTCGACAAAAGAGTACCGGTACGCCATAAGAATAGTGGGTATTAATATAATAACTACTTGAAATAAAGATATATGAACTACAGTACGTTGCAAATGAGCTACACTACTATCGCGGGGGTTGGGAGGTGGATAAATCCGAGGCGAGCACGATGGGATGTGTCACACTGCGCTATCCGCCATTTTGGTTGACACTATAAAGTTTCATCTCTGTCCTAATGTATCCTCTATGGCTCAGACCTTGCGGTAGCCTCCTTCAATACGTAAGTAGGAGAGGTAAATGTTCCTTCTCTCCTCGGCTCCTTAGCTAGCTGAATCTATTGCAGATTAAGTTCGTATCTTCTCTTAAATACTTCCTAGAACGGTATGAATGACCTAAAATACGTATTTAACTTAATATATTATCGATATTTATTAAATTCTATTGCTTCTTGGCTGAATATTGAGTCTTTGGTTCAGAAGGTTCTGAGTTCTATTCTTGGCAGGGTCGAGGAGTTTGACTGTATATAGTTAATTCTTCTGGGTCGGCGACTGCATGCTGGTGTTAGTCCTAATATAAACAAAACACTACCAACCGCCACAGAAACACATCCCTCCACATAAGGTTGGCATATGGCCGTAAAACGGGGCCAAATCCACAAGAGTCGACACCAATCAATTGGGAAATAAGTCAGGAAGAAGAAGGAGGCATTAAATCTATTGCTTACTGTTTAGTTCGTTTTCTCGCGGATGTTTACCAACCCGGCGCTGGAGCCCGCATGCTCGAAATCCCCCTGTAGTTCATAAAAGTGCAATTTTATGGGAAACCGTTAGAGCTACAAAAATGCATATGAATATTTTACAGGATAATTCTGTCGACTCCTGAGGATGGATTTCCGTGGTTTCCCATTTTCACACCAGACAAATATTGGGGCTGTATAATTTTAAGCAATTCTAAATCCTTTCTTTCGGACCGGTAATGTTCGATTTAAACGCATGAAGCATAGAAAAGCACTTTGTTTCCCTGCTATAGGTAAGGAAATGTTTGCGAAAGTTTTATAAAATTGAACTCCAAGCACTCCTGGTGGCGTATTAATTTCTAAGGGTCCCGGATGTTTGCTCTACATAACCTGTGGAAATAACTCTGTAATACTTAAATAATTACCGAAATATGTGAAATTGCCGTTTTATCATGGACGTCGTGCTGCACGTTACAAGTTTAAACTTAGCTCCGTACCTGGTCACGCTCTAACTACTGTCAGGTAATGAAGTCTTTGTTCGATTGCCACCGGCGCTTTCAGTATGAACTTCTTGCCAGGAATTCCACTTTTAACAGTTTGCAGTATAGCCATGTCACATGGACATTATCCGGACTTATTGGTGTACGGGCCTGTCTGAACTGCGAATTAGTCCAGAACACGTAGAAAATATTAAGCGGGCTACCATCTTTAGATCAATCTTCATTTCGGCACCATTGAAACCAAATATTTGCTTAGGGAATACACACTGCAAAGGTTAGGGAACTGTGTTAAAATAAATTGGTGTCAATCCTTACTTTTTCGCGCTATTCCACACACTGGTCGACTGATCCAGACACAGTAGCGGTGAGGCACTGTGGTCCTGTGTTAGTTAGTCTGGTGAGACGGACTTTGTGCAGAACATCTAAAAGCTACACTACCCTACCTAGAACCAGTGTGACCGAGCTCGATAGCTGCAGGCTCTTAATTGCGGCCAGTATCCAGTATTCGGGAGATAGTGGGTTCGAACCTCACTGTCTGCAGCCCTGAAGATGGTTTTCCGTGGTTTCCCATTTTCACACCAGGAAAATGCTGGGGCTGTACCTTAATTAAGGCCACGGCCGCTTCCTTCCCAGTCCTAGCCCTTTCCTGTCCCATCGTCGCCATAAGGCCTATCTGTGTCGGTGCGACGTAAAGCCAATAGAAATAAAAAGAACCAGTGTGGACAATGCTAATGGACAAGTGCGTGGAATCCGGTAACATACCTAATGCATGGTGGAAGGCAGTCATAAAGCTGCTATATATAGGACAAGGGGACACAAGCAAACCAGAATCTTACAGAGGTATAGCCCTGGAATCGGTGGCATTTAAAATACTCACCAAACTATTAGCACAGAAAATAAGTAACCTGATAGAACCACTGTTAACTGATGGACAATTTGGGTTTCGGAAAGCGAGATCCACCCTGATAGCGGCGAGCTGTCTGCTAAAGGACATACAAGAAAGAACGCAAGCCCACGGGAAGAAGTATGCAATCTTCATTGATTACACCAAAGCCTTTAACACTGTCAATAGAAGGAAATTAATCGAGAAACTGGAAAGCATTGCTGGACTCTCGGATATGACGAATTTAATAGCTAACATACCAGCGGCAAACCAAGTGAAAATCAGTTACGGGATATCCCAATAAGACTGGATAGATCAAACCATCGGAGTGCTACAAGGGGTCCCATTGAGCCCTTTATTGTTCAATGCGCTGACCCAGGATCTCCCTACACAAATCTAAGAGAGAGCACAAAATGTAACCATATACATATATGCGGATGATATGGCACTAGCCGCTAACCTAAAAGATTTGCAAAATGAAATGGAGCTTATCACGCAATGGGCAGATGACAACGACCTAAGGATGAATCTAAAGAAGAATTAGTGGTATTTACGAGAGGAGGACGCTTATCGAAAGGGGACTACATTGTATATGGGGGACATGCATTATCACCGAAAAACAAGCTCACATATCTAGGAATCACATTACATGTCTCCGGGACGATCTCCTCAGTGCACATAAAGAAGAGATTAGCTGCTGCACTAGGAAGCATAAGTGAAATCAAACATCTGCAAAGAATGTCACTGGAGACGGCCATGAAAGTGATCCAAGTCAAAATGCTGCCAACGCTCACATTCGGATTTGAAGTAATATGAAAGTACCTATCACGTAAACAGCTACGAGAACTGGAAATCATGAAACCGAGATACCTTAAGAGGGTCCTAAGCGTATCCAAATTCACCCGATTCCGGTACGTAGGCTATATGTTCTAGCCCGGGAAACCTTCTTGATAGAGGATTTAAGACTACAAACGCCTCTAGAGCAAACTCCGGCATACGAGGAACTGTTACGAGAACTACGAGAGAAAAGGAACTCGATCGAAGAAAGCCTTTACAGTACAGACGCGCTGATAAAAGAGGAATATGAGTTGAGACATTTGGTGACACGCTTTGCAATACACGGCTTTCACCACCGTATCTGTGTCAAGAAATCCTACCACCGAGGAGTGTGAATGTGTATTGTGCAATGAACAGTGTGATACATATCACGTAATGAAGTGCAGGAAGAGAACAGTCTCTCTGAATCAATTTTGCTCTGAACAAAGTTCTCCTTCAGTGAACTGTATTTTACTTGATGTAATATTCAAATTTTGCACATTGCACGCAATAAAATTTGTTATGAACTCTCACTCCACTTCTCACCCATGTAGTTTAGGAGATGTATTGCATTATGACAAAAATGTAGAGTGTATTCGTATCTTCCCATTCTTGTCGAGATTTTTAAAGGGTTGGTTAACCTCCTCAAGAGAACTACAGTGGATCTACAGAAGACTTTGACAGCATACTCGATGTGGAGACTACATCTATCAATTCTTAAACGTGTGTTTGTTTGTTTGTTTTCTCTTTGGATTGATAAGTAAACACTGCAATATTGAAATATAGACGTCCTACGCATGCTTTTCTCTCAATGCGAAGTTGGAAATAGCTACCCTTCATTGAGAAGACATGTCTCGCTGGAGGCAAACTTACAACTCGAACTGTTGTGTGTGATTATTTCCAGACTATTTTTCGCTGCGTGCAATCTGCACGAGCCCAATGTTGTTTTCTCTAACTGTTGCTTCCGGCTCAACCGGCAGGATCTGAATTCAATTCTCCGTTCGGGAGTTAATAATAATAATAATAATAATAATAATAATAATAATAATGTTATTTGTTTTTTACGTCCCACTAACTACTTTTACGGTCTTCGGAGACGCCGAGGTGCCGGAATTTAGTCCCGCAGGAGTTCTTTTACGTGCCAGTAAATCTATCGACACGAGGCTGTCGTATTTGAGCACCTTCAAATACCACCGGACTGAGCCAGGATCGAACCTGCCAAGTTGGGGTTAGAAGGCCAGCGCCTTAACCGTCTGAGCCACTTAGCCCGGCCGTTCGGGAGTCGAAATGTTGTTGTACCGGGAGGTACACCCCAACGCCGCGCGTTTAAATCTTGCGCCTAAAAGAACCTCTCTACATGAGAAACAGTGAACTTGAAACTAGACCTACTTAAACCTTTACTCAGAAGATGTCACTACAGTAATTTGACGTAATTTTGGTATTGTGAAGTTTCCAGTACTGTGTGAATTTCTACTTGTTTTGTTTGCCCTTCATCAAGAAGTTTGGACTTTCTTCAACAGATGTCTCTAGAAAAACTATGATCATGCACCCTGGTGCGAAGTGGATGACCTTTGATTTAAAGAAGTTTTGTATTCATAAGTTTTTTAACTAATTAATGTTCCTTATTTTTGGGTTGGCAATATTTATCTTTTCTTTCCGCCAGTTTTGAATTTAGCCAATCACAAATTTCTGTAATTAATTTTCCGCCTATCACAGGCTTCTTCCTCGATTTTGAGTGTAACTTTTAAATTCACCAATAAAGTGAGAGGTCGTGGCTGGTTTATTCATGAAAGGTCTCGAACTTTTCCCGAGGGTTTATAAACTGCAGATTTTCACGTCTCTTGGCCAATTGATCGTCATCTTAGTGTGTGTGTCAAGCAGGAGGCGGGAGGCACCTCTTTCATCAGGCAGCAGTACACCGACAAGGTAATGGCCAATTAACATCTTTATTTCTTGTTAGCTCTGCAGTTTAACCCGAGGGAGAGGTGCGAAACTTTAACTATGTAACCTACTTTTCTGGAAATGTATTCTGCCGGCTTATGTAATAACTTCATAAAATCTTTCACTGTAAATCGGGGATAGAGAGTGATGTACCCTCTCAAGCTCCCCTTCATATTGGTTTGCTATTTGCTTTACGTCGCACTGACGCAGATAGGTCTTATGGCGACGATGGGATAGGAAAGGCCTAGGAGTTGGAAGGAAGCGGTCGTCGCCTTAATTATGGTACAGCCCCGCCATTTGCCTGGTGTGAAAATGGGAAACCATGGAAAACCATCTTCAAGGTTGCCGACAGTGGGACTCGAACCCACTATCTCCCGATTACTGGATACTGGCCGCACTTAAGCGACTGCAGCTATCGAGCTCGGTGATATTGGTTTGAGGTGACTACGTTTTGTAACTGGTTCTCTTCCTTTCCGTAATGTCTTAATTTTTTTCTTATGCGAGCAACCTCCATAGTTTGGGAATAGCCCCTGTTTCATCGGCCTAGTGCCCTTTAGGTTTTAAGAATTCATATCTAGGAGTGCAAGTACACGCCTCCAATCAATTTGTGTTCGGGCCATTTATCTAATGCTATTTCTTTTTACACGAAGGCCCTATAGGTTGGATACGAGATATCCCTGTTTTACTTTGTAAGCTGGGCCACGGAAGGCCAAAAGATGTAAGATATTTTTGGTGTTGCCTTGAGTAGGCTTGAAAAACTGAGAGCCTTTGAGTTTTTTTCAAAGTAAGATTACGGAATGCCTTTTGAAGGCTGGATATTGTAAATTGGGAGCAAGCGCTCCATGTATTGAGGGATTTTTGCCCTTGTGTAAATTTGTGTCTTTTGTAAATTTGAGCTAGGAGCTCAGGAACTGTAAAGTGACGGCTTGAAGCCCAAGATCTGTTTATAGCACCAATCTTGTATTTCCTAGACTTGTTTATTGCTACTGGTACCTGTTACATTGTTATTTGTAGATTTTTTTGAAATTCTAAAGAAATATAACCTTTGTTAAAGTTTTAAATCAATTCGTGGAATTGTAGTTAGACCCATTCACCCCGGCGCCTTCTTTCACCTCTGCTGGTCCACGGGCAACCCCGTAAGAGTTATGAACGAGTTCCCATTTCTGGAGCACATGGCACTCAGCCCGCAACCAAAATGAGTATCAGGTTAATTCCTGGGGCCAATCACTGTACGAATGCACTCCTCCAGGGACCTTCGTAGCCTAAGTTACTTCTTTAAATATACCCGTACCTAAATTTAGCATTAAAGCACATCTTGTAGCCCACAAATCTCCAAGACATGCGCACTCAGAACATAACCGTTACTCTCGGCAAGGAGTGAATACTGTACTTATGAAGCACGTTAAGAATTAGCAACAGCGCATAACAAAACCCATTTGAAGCGGCCTGATTGGCTAACTTGAGCAGCTAATAAAATGCCAACGGCGCAGATATCGATTTTTTTCCAGATTAATTATCAGTATGACCAACGCTGTAACGCTCGAATACCCCGTTTACGTTGTTTCCGACCACTCTGTAGAAACCGTATTTACGCGAATATACCCACATATTTTTTTTTTAAATAATGGAGGCACGGAATTGGGGTGCGGGTTTTGTTTGCGTCAAGGCTGGCAAGTTTTCGATGTTGGATGTACAGTTACGCTTTGTGTAACCACAGATGGAAGAAAACTGCCCCCCATATGTCATATTTCAACGGAAAACAATTCAGAATTTTAATTTAAAACTGCATTTAAATTTTAAAAAAAGTATTTTACAGAGTAATTTAAATTCAAAATTTCTCCGTGTCACGATAGAATGCGTCTTCCCGAAAGTGCAGAGGTACCTTTACGCACTTTCTTTCACTTTGGTGTGTCGACAGTGTGTTTCATAGTTGCTATGTTCGAGTGAAATCGTAATTCTTTTGTATTCAGCGTTTTAAGGAACGCCTCACTATCACGTAACATCCATTGTGCGGAGAAGTAGAATCCGCGAACACTGGCGATACCGACAGTTGGTGAAAAAGCGTAGCTCATAATTATAATAATTTCGTATGCACCGAACAATACTGTCAATGCCAATGAAACTGCGTTGTTTTTTATGCCTAGCCAAAACGGACGCTTTTAAAGGAGATGGGGTCACTGTACTGTGTTGCAATGCAGACGGAAGCGAAAGATTTCCTCCCCTCGTCATAGGAAAGCTCGATAAGCCACGATGTTTTAAGGGCGTCGGGTACTTTCCGTGCAAGTATAAGGCATCTAAAAATGCAAACAGTACAGAAATAAAAAATAAAGCACTTGCGCAAGGGAGACAGAATAATTTGTCCTCGTCCTTCAATCGTATTTCCTTTTCTCTTTCTTTGCGTGAGGTTATTTTTACCACTGAGTTATCCAAGTGCATTATTTGAATACTGTAAATGCACCTTGTTGGATACATTCTGGATTTTTTTCCAAGGCATCTGAAATATTTAAACTGTGAATCAATGTTAATTGCATGCAGTAACGTGTCTTGAATATTTTGTGACGCGGCAAGGGTTGGTATTTATGAAGCACGAGTTGGCAGTTAATTCGAAATCACGTAATTCCAAGTCAGATTTTTACGTCCTAAAGACTTCGAATTAACGAGTTATCCAAGTATACTGGATTTTTTCCAAGGCATCTGAAATATGCCGGTGTGTGAAGAATTGGTAATTTAGGGGAGGATTCTAGTGATGCAAGGGACAAGGAATCTTCCGATCTATAGGGAATCGAGTATACTGCAAGTTCAGATTAATGAAATACCTAGGCCTACTTGATAATTTTCATGGCAAATAATTATATTTTATAGCAGTGATAATGTATTTTCATCGTCTCAACTATGTTCCGGCAAAGCAGCTATATCCGTAAATTTAGACGTTCATATTTGCGTAAAGACCACGTGGACCTCGCGGAGTGATATGAAATGTTTGTTTAGGTCTACTTTACACCTTCGATGCAAGGAATTTTAGTTCATTTCGTTTTTTCAAAACGATCCTTCCTAAAATTAGGGTGCGGGGATTATTCGGAGACGGGGATTATTCGCGTAAATACGGTGATATTTATTTTGTCTGTACATCGTGTAATGCTTGGATTGATGACTTCATAAACTGAAATATCATTACCAATCTTTGAGCTATATTTGACATACCACTATGAACTCACCTCACCATAAAAATCTAGCTTCAGGGTGAATGACTATACATTCCTCCATACATGGGGAGTGGACACACGTCTACTTAACAACCAGCCTACCAGTGTGACAATGAGCCATCTCCACTTTATTACTATCTACCTAATGTAACGTTTATCTGTCATCCTGGGAGGCCAGACTTCGGTTCCAGCTATTACCAGAGATTTAAGGTTGGCAGGAGGACTGGTACATACAGCTCACCTCATTACGGGTGTGCCTGAAAAGAGTTGCAGCCCCTCAAAAAATACGAAGACACGAGTTTACTTTTTGTAAGAGAAACAATCCTAGAGCTTTTTCACCTTCTTGAAAAGACGTAGATAGAGGAAGTCTTACTGCTCTAGAGCAATAATAATAATAATAATAATAATAATAATAATAATAATAATAATAATAATAATAATAATAATAATAATAATTTTGCGTCAGTTACCATGTACACATGAATTGACTTGACGCCATTTAGGCTGCCTGAGTACCAATTTCCTAGTTCCGTTTTCCACTACCAGACGGCAAAGGAACCGGAACCCTACTGGGCGACCTCTTGTTTTCTAATAAAGACCAACCACATCACCAGAGATCCTAACCATGACGACTTCGTACCACATGCGGAATGTTTTTCCGTCATCCGAGGCTAATGTCAAGGCTGTAGCCCTTCCTCATTGGACTCTCAATATGGAAGCGTGAAATGGCCGAGTGTGGCATTACTTAGAGTTATCTGTGCAAGGTGTTCTCACTGCCATTTTTCCAATCCGTCCTCCCTTGGTCAATCTTGTTCTCTTCCGGCCCCAGATGGACTTTTCTATCTTCTTTGTTCGGAGGATCGGATTTCCTCCTCTCCCTTCTAACAGGAGACGTGAACTCAATAACTACTAACATTAATTAATTATCAATGATCTGCATTTAGGTCTAGCGCCCAGATGGCAGATTTCTTATCAGTTATTTACCTAGCTTTTTCTTTAACGTTTTCAAAGAACTTGAAAGTTTATTGGACATTTTCCTTGATAATTTATTCCAATCCCTTACTCCTTGTCCTGTAAATGAATATTTGCCCCAAAGTATCCCCTTGAAATCCAATTTCACCTTATTTGATCTTTCCTACTTTTAAATGCTCCGCTCAAGCTTATTCGTCTACTGATGTCATTCTACGCCAACTTTCCACTGACAGCTCGGAATATACCACTTAGCCGAGCAGCTAGTCGCCTTACTCGCAAGTCTTCCCAGCCCAAAGTTTGCAATATTTTCTTAACACTACTCTTTTATCGGAAATCAGCCAGAACAAGTCGAGCTGCTTTCCTTTGGATCTTTTCCAGTTCTCGCGTCATTAATCCTGGTGAGGGTCTCGTGCACTGGAACCATACTCTAGTTGGGTTCTTAGCGGAGACTTATACGCCCTCTCCTTTACATCCTTACTACAATGTATAAATTCTCTCAAAAACACGTGAAGGAATGTGTAACCTTTCTTAACAATCTCGTTAATATGAGGTAAAGATCATTCCTTATATTAACACCTAAGTACTTACAGTGTTCCCCGCGGCCGATTACCTAGATGTTAGGCCCCTTTAAACAACAAGCATCAGTAAGCATCACAGTGTTCCCCATGAGGTACTGTCAGCCCATCAACACAGTGAAGTGGCGCATTGCGTTTAGTGCCGGGAGTGTCCGAGGGCAAGTTCGGCTCGCCAGATGCAAGTCTTTTTATTTCACTCCCGTAGGCAACGTGCGCATCGTGATGAGGATGAAATGATGAAAACGACACATACACCCAGCCCCCGTGCCAGCGAAATTAAACATGGTTAAAATTCCCGGCCCTGCCAGGAATCGAACCTGAGACCCCTGTGACCAAAGGCCAGCACGCTAACCATTTAGCCATGGAGCCGGACATCAACACAGTAAATAAAACTGAGAGGAGTTTTCCTCTTGGTTAAACGTACAGATTGACTTTTCAACACGTTTGCCATCATACCATTATCCGCTGTCCATCTCACAACATTTTCTAGACCTCAAGTAAATAAGTAAAAAATAGAAGATGTTACACGGAAAATCGTGGTGTAGCGTTAGATGTGGACTGCATATACAGTACTCTTTACGAGTGCCGTCATATGGGGGATACACTCGAAATCTTTAGTATCTCGTGGCCAAAAAGTATTCATTTCAGGCAAGAAATCAGTACAGCCCTCAGAACCACCCCGTACCTGCTAACACACTCTCTCTCATTGGTCACAACCATTAGATGCGTTAACACATGCACACATCTGAAAGGTGAGGGGAGGTGGACAAAACGAAGTACGAGGATATGTAGCATGAACGAAACACACGCGGAGGGGAAGGTACTTGCTTCCCCGTGTGCCCACACGTTCCACTGGCTCACAATGAAGGGAGAGGGGAATGAACAGAGGAACCATACGGCTCCTCCAAGGCAACAGACGTAATGTGTATGTCAACTCATTGAGGGTCAAATTCTCTAGTTTCTTTGTAATTCCTGTGTGCGAATCTGGCTGAAATGTTAGCGGTCTCGACTATGACTTAATTACCAAATGGCACTGCGCTCACCCACTGTAAGAAAGATTGACCATTATTTTCGTTAGTATAGGCCCTATTAAAATACTACTACTACTACTACTACTACTACTACTACTACTACTAATAATAATAATAATAATAATAATAATAATAATAATAATTATTATTATTATTATTATTATTATTATTATTATTATTATTATTATTATTATTATTATTATTTTATCCTCAAAAACCAAAGTAAAAATAACCTGGCATTAAATAATGACTATTATCAGAGACGCACGGGCGTTTGGAAAACCTTTCCTATGAAGTTATTGTCAGCGCTGATCAAACAATTAAATGCCATATATTGGGGTGGAATTACATCGTGCACACTTCACCGCAATTAAATTACAGTTAATTAATTGTTTTTCTTGATTAGGAAAACCTAGTAAAGCCGGAGTGTTTAACCATTGAAACATCTTAATGAGTTCCCGAAATAATGTAGTTGGGAGTGACCTCTGAGCGCGTAACGTTGCAAGCCACATCTCCTGGAAGACGAGCACATGCGACGTTGTCTTGGTTATTTCTTCTTCATCATCAGGATTGGCCAAAATCTTCGCCCAAACGTTACCTGTTTCCTTTTCCACCCAGAATTCTTGTGATCGCTATTGTACAAGTGGAACGTGTCCCATGTCAATGGTTTATGCCTTCTACAATACTAATTGTAGTTAGGATACATTGTAGTAAAACACAACCCCATCATAAGACTTACATTATCACAATCTGCTTACACTAGAGACTACTATCATGTACTGGACATTCTGTCTATAGGCAAGATCTATCAAACGACTTTCAGTGTCCCGTATGTATTCCATTAATTTGTAATTAGTTTTCCATCTGAAAAAATAAAATAAAATAATATCCACATTCCTACCGATATTTTAACAATCTCCCTCGTATCATCACCTCTTCTAAAAGAGTCCCAAATATGTTGGTATCCCCTTCTAGGTGACCCACTTCTCCCTATCGGAGTGGGGAACGATAATTTTCAATAGGATAGGAGATTCGTCCTATCAAGAATTAAACATGTTATAGAGGAAATAAGTTCCAATTCAGTTAATGTCTAATAGGTCTAGATGTTGTCAATGAATTTTTTTATCTTGGCTGGTTGCTGGCAGCTGCGAGCAAGTGATCAGAAGAAGAATTGCTCTTGGAAAGGTTGTTTATGGACAAGCCCCGAACGGTCTAGCGTGACGGAGCGGTCAGTAAAAACACGAAGACACGTCTTGGTTTTGTCTTAATGTTTTAAGTTTTCTTATTTGGTTGTGAATCATGGACGGTGAAGACCAAGGATAAAACGCGCATCGATGGACGTGAAATGTGGTACTGGCGGAGGATTTTACGGATGGCGGGAAGATTTAACTCCTCCATAATGGAAGAGATTGCCTTGGTATCCCGAAACAATTTTCAGCTCTTGTTAGAGAACCGTGCAATTCTTCGGACATACTGTAAACAGAGAAAATTGTCTGGTTGTCCAATGAGAATTAAATGGACCAGGCCGCGTGGAAGACCTCCCAGAAGACGGAGAGACGCAACAATCTGGAAAGCAGACGGCCGTAGACAATGCCGACTGCTGGTGAACTGTATTGAATAGTAAACGATACTCAGAGATGAGTTATACGACTGACGAAAAATGGAAAATGGGTCATTAAGGGGGTGAAAAATGCGGCAGTATCAGTTTATATCTGGATATTGATGCATCGTCTATATATTTAGAGTTGAAATTCTTCTTGACGAATTAAACATTGCCTGGGTTAAGGCCGTAGTGGTTAGTTCCTGTGAGATGAGCTCATAAGGAAGATAAAAGCCAATAAAACTTGGCTGAAACCTCGATTTTTGGTTGGACTCGTTAATAAAATGCGGCTTTAATCCAGAATTAACATATAAATATAATATATACTCATTCATTTAATAAATGACA
Source organism: Anabrus simplex (assembly GCF_040414725.1). Taxonomy (NCBI): domain Eukaryota; kingdom Metazoa; phylum Arthropoda; class Insecta; order Orthoptera; family Tettigoniidae; genus Anabrus; species Anabrus simplex. Next base: position 772,120,864 of record NC_090265.1, read on the forward strand.
ATGAGCCACGAAAACATACGTTCATATATTCATAAGAAAGATGTTTATTTTCAACCGTGGGCACCCTTCTGTTGGTCTCTCCGAATGCAGGCAGTGACGCAGCAGTTTCATTGCACTTCGTATTTGCGTTATACTTGACTCACAGGAGACTGAATCATTGGGCCGATTGCTAAACACACCAAGCCCACTTACACTGTGTTGATAATAAAAGGAATGGCTACAATTTTTGTTTTGAAGAAGATAGAAGGAAGTCACTTGTTTCCTACCAGCTATTAAGGCGTGTACAGTGGTAAATTCTATTACTGACGGCTGGTGTGGTATGGAGATCCTGTTTTGTTGAGTCGATGTATTGTTCTCCAATCAAATGCGTATTCTGTTCCGTTTATCTTCAAGATTCACTTAGTAAACAGTTTCAAGCTACAAGAGAAATGGATTGAAGAATGATCAACCAAGGCTACGAGTCTAACAGCGGCCCCCGGGCCGTTATGTTATGTACGTTGTATGTTGGGTATTCAGCCCGAAGGCTGGTTTGATCCTCTGCAGCTCCACCAACAGCTGTTATAAATAGCCTAGGCGTCACTGAAGAGGCGTACTAGGGAAATGAGGAGTGAGGTAGTTTCCCGTTGCTTTCCTCACCGAGCCAGCCGTTGCTATTACTTATCAGTCTGCCAAGCCCACTGAAATGCGAGCACCAACTGACCCTATGAGCAATATTTTTACACCATTCATGACAGGGACTGGCTGCATAAGCAATGGTATTACTAGCATCACTCATACCTCAGTCACTTTCATATTGTCAAAGCCAAGGATGAGACTGAGACAGGTCAATGAAAGTAACAATTTTATTCTAGCCCATAACAGAAGACATAGTGCACTGTAAACACTACATCTCGCCAGCAAAGGCATACGTCAGTTATAAGACCGATTAAACCGGATACGCACTAATCAAGGACGCGCACAGGAAAATTAACTCAACGAAAATTGTTCTGATAGACTGCGTGTCAATATGTGGCTGGGAGGCGTGACCAGTCTTAAGGGAAATAATGGACAGGAAGAGCATTGACTCCGCAGCGACGAAATGGGCATGGGATCATACAGGTTTCGTACGCTATATTTCGGCATACTTGTCCATATTTGCAGCAGCTGGTCCTCTAGATTGTGTAAACTACTAGCCTGCTGATATTACTTGATGGGTGATAAACCTGGCGATGGAAGTATGGCAATGCTGTGGAGGCATTCCTATGATTCTCTTTAAGTGTGTAGCCTCTTGGAAGACCTGCCATGAAGGGCACCACGTGCATCACTACAAATGGTGAACGACCGTCGTATGCGATAGGCACACCAGGCCCAACGACCATCGTGAGTGCACAAACAGAACCTGGAATCATCACTATTTCCAGCCCATAGCAGTCCAGGTTTGTGCTTCACGACACCTCTGTAAGCAGACACGACGGTGGTCGGGAGTCAATGGTAGGACACGTAAAGGGCGCCGTGAGACAAACGCTTGAAAGTGATTCTGGCAGACACAGGGGCCTGCAACGCTAGTTGGGCAGTTGGGTCTGCTCGTGCTTGTCGGACTATCAGACGATTCTCTGTTGCTGGCCAATCGAGGGTGCCCTCTCGCATCTACTCGCCCTAACAGTCTGGTCAGAATGGCCTAGGTGACGATACGACCATCCAGTGTCGCGCATTCCAATAATGGGTCCTCCCTCAAACTCTTATAACTGGGTGAAATATCTTCGCGTGCGTTATGGAGGCAATGAGCTTCCCACAACCGGAAGCAGCTTTCTGCTATGTGCGGACATTTCCATAGGCCACGGGTGGCAGCACGATCACGACCTCTGGTGGCAAGACCGTACAACTAATCACGTCACTACGTTAATCATTTGACTATCTGCCTGAGATATACCCCAATGGCAGCAAACAGGTACATCTTGGTCCGATATTCTTTTTCTGTTGATGAGTGTATGAAAATGACATATTTGAAGCAATTGAAAAGACCAAATGTATTCCTTTAGAAGGTCTAACTTTACATACGCGGAGAATCAAAATGATCTATAATTAAATTCATTTATATTAAATAAGCATACTATGAAATAAAACATTGTATGCAGCAGGCACTAAAGTGATCAGTTTGCTTTTCCTAGCTGATGCCTAAATAACAGCGGGCTTTCTAATGACCGAAGCTGAATATGGTGTGTTAACGGTACCGAACACATGTACCCTCTGTGTGCTGCTCACAGCTTAGATCAATGTGCATATCCTCAGATTTCAAATGGAGAATTTTGCAGTCTGAGCTTAAAATAAATACTGTTGGAAGTACAACTGGGCAACCATCTTCTGTTAACACTAATCAGAGAATGAAAAAATGAAAGGGTCCGATACTTCGAAAAATGAAGCTATCGGGCAAAGGAAGACAAAGGCCACGAAGGGCGTGAAAATGAGACTCCACAGGCCTCGAATGCTCTAATACCGCCTGGGTCGAAAAGAACAAGAGTTAACCAAGGGAAATCGGATAGGATACATGAAAGTGACAAGCCTGGTACAAGTAAGTGGGAACAATGCCAAGATTCAGCAAAGGGCCCCGTGGTCACCAATCCACGCTCCCAAGTTAAGAGCCCATGCGGCCCCTTTTAGTCGCCTCTTACGACAGGCATGGGTGTCATTCTACCACCACCATCCACCCCTGTTGCCTGAAAACTAAAAAAAAAAAAAAAGCTGTCGTACTGATACGAAGGACTTTATTTATCATATTAATACGAGCTTCTAGTCCTACACGAAATTAAAAGCGATAAAGGGCGGGCTAAGGACTAACTTAAATTCCGCATGAGGAATGAAATCTTCACATGGCAATAATGGTATGTTCGTATGAAATCTTGACAAGACAATAATGGTAAATTCCTGGAACTTCATTCTAGAACAAGTAGTTTCTGTAAATATAATTACAGTCCACCTCTGTGGTGTAGTGGTTACTGTGATTAGCTGCCACCCCGGAGGCCCACGTTCCATTCCCAGCTCTGCCACGAAATTTGAAAAGTGGTACGAGGTCTGGAACGGGGTCCGCTCAGCCTCGGGAGGTCAACTGAGTAGAGGGGGGGGGGGGGGTAGGTCGATTAACTCCTCGTGAGGCCGTCTGGGCGAGGTACTGGTCCTCCTCCCCGGTTTTATCCCCACGACCTAAAGTCTCACGCTCCAGGACACTGTCCTTGAGACGGGAGAGGTGAGATCCCTTGCTGAATCCGAGGGAAAAACCACCCTCGAGGATAAACCGATTAAGACGCAAAGAAAGAAAGAAAGAACATATAATTACACAAAGTAAGTAAATATGTTTGAACTCAATCTGTAATAAATTAAACCGTAAGAATATAATCATTATAGTTATTCAGGATGTTCACAGAATATCCGGATCCTACATTTCCCTCGACATTCTTGAAGGCTCACGCTCAGCAGCTGTGTGTGAACCACACAATACGTCAGAACTATAGGAATTACTCGATCATTTTGGAGTAGAACAAGTACCTTCGACGATCAGTTGCAGTGAAGAACATTCCTGATAACTAACTTCGTAAGAAGCAATAAGGAATCTTTCCTTGAATGTTTCCCACTTGATTTCGATAGCTTAATTAGTGTTTCCAGACCAGGCAGAAGAAATTAAAGTACAGGCAGCCTTTAAAGATAGCTAAAAC